>NC_137334.1:76683064-78098689 GCF_965287045.1 Carcharhinus amblyrhynchos | reverse complement strand
GCAACTGCAGCTGAGGGCAAAGGGTGAGAGGGAGGGAGTGATGGGAAGAGAGAAAGAGAGTGTGAAGATCAGCACATTAATCAGAGCTTCCTCTGAAACCAGAAAGGCACTGATGCATGAACATATATGATCTGCAACTGGCAAGATTGCAAGCTTCTCAGAAGTTGAGAGGTCTTGCTGGCAAAGGTATGGAGAAGAAGACAGAGATTCTTTGGCAGCAAGGGAGCCAAGCCCCCGAGGAAGAAAAAAGATGGACAGGCCATCTGGAGGATGGCGGCACTGACAGTCAGTGCCAATTCTACCACCCCCATAAACACCTATTCAATGCCAGCAAGGTTTTGTAGACCTCACCAGATGGTGAAGGCACAAATGCCGGTGGTGGCAAAGTTACTTCACCTCCACGTCAGCCAAGAGAAATAACATAAAAGAGATACAACTGGTCAGATTTCTGTTTTAAAAACTCCATCTTTGCTAATTGCTTTTACTATGTAACTTCCAGCATGGTTGTAAATAACAGCGTTGTTCATTAGAGTTTTGACAGGGCCAGGGCAATGATTGCATAACCTGCCATCTGTAAGCTTTCAACGTTCTCCTCTCTTTTCCGGTCATCAATTCCCATTGATTTTAAGCTCCATGGAAAAGATGAAAAGAGTGAGGGGTAATGGCTTCTGCAGGGAATAGATGGGGCAAGTCCTTTTAGCCCCGCAGTGGCTGAGCTGAGTGAACATGCACAGTTGAAGTGACAAGAATTAATGACTGTAACTGCTCGTGTTAATTCAGCTACTTCCTACTGTCAGTCTGCGTTACCTCCTGGAAGTCAGTATTTCACCATCATTCCACCCCACTAATCACACACACAGTCTGAAGGAAAATATTGCTACTCATGGAAAAATGGACAGAATTTAACATTTTCCTAAGAGATGTTAATGAGAGGATTCAAGTTCGATAGAGTCCGTGGCGCATTGGTTAGCACTGCTGTCTCATAGCACCAAGGACACAGGTTCAATTCCAGTCTTGGGTGACTGTGTGGGGTTTGCATATTCTTCCCATGTCTGCGTGGGTTTCCTCCAGGTGCTCCAGTTTCTTCCCACACTCCAAAGATGTGCAGGTTAGGTGGATTGGTTATGCTAAATTGCCCCCTAGTGTCAGAGGGATTGGCAGGGTAAATGCATTGGGTTACAGGGATAGAGGCTGAGTGGGATTGTTGGTAATGCAGGCTTGATGGGCTGAATAGCTTTCCTCTGCATTATATGGACTCTATGATCTCTCTCTCTATGAGCTATTAAATATTTTCAGTCCAGAAGTTTCTCAATGGGGAGAGTGCAGTCTTTTTGATATTGGTATCCTTTTCAGTTATTTTTTGCTCTAGTACATTCCCATCATTGAAAATAACACATTAGTTAAGAAAGAAAGCAGCATTAAAAAAGTGATAGTGCAGCAGCAATAGGAACAGGTTGTAGGCTGATTAAATGTGCATAATGAATAAGGTGACAGTGACAAGTCTTTGCAAAGGTTTATTACAATTGTAACAGAATTTAACTTGTAATTCAGGCCAGCAAAATGAGAAGTAGAATGTCGATTTTTTTTTCATCAAGTCAAACAAAACTAATTAACCGAGCGTCAGCTCCACGCTGCATCATTACACCACTCACACTCTGAAAGTAACCTTACATGCTACAGAGTGTAACATGGCAAAAGCTCTGAAAAGGAGAATTACCATTTTTGAATGCCACATATTTTGCATTGGCAATTAATCAGGAATACCCAAGTAGAATTAAAAGGATATGAGAGTTTTCTGTCCCAGCAGCAGTCCCTCACTCATCTAATGTCATCAGTGAAAGCATCACGCTGCAATATGGGGTGGAATCTTACTGAGGCACTAAAGTCCTTGCCTTCTGCCCAGACAGCCAGCGAGAGACCAACACTGCCTCTTTTCAGAAAGGCCCACTGAACCACAAACAAATCAAGCCCTAGTGAGGTCATCAATGGACCTCCCCCAGCTGGAATCAAGACCCCAGAGGCAAGAATCATCAGCAGTCCTTGTACTCACTAGTGTCACTGGGGAGATCATGGTTGCTGCGGGAAGGATAGGTTCTGGAGTCCCAGTATCATAACGTGATGCAGGTAAGTAACATGGGAGGTGAGGGAACAATTTCATAGGGTAGGAGTCACAGATAGAGCAAGAGGTGAAGAAGGGGGCTGGCAGCAAGGCAGGTAAGCAGGACCCAGACCTTACTGTCACTTGCCATTTCAACACACCATCCCATTCTCATGTCCACATGTCCGTCTTTAGCCTGTTGCAATGTTCCAGTGAAGCCGACGGAAACTGATCTTCTGTTTGGCCACTTTAGAGCCTTTCAGACTTCATATTGAGTTGAACAACTCACAGCATGACCTCTCTCCTCCACCTCCATTTCACTTCCATTTATTTCATTTTGTTTTATTTTCTAATCTTATTAGTCCATTACTTTATATTCTAGTATACATTTTAAATTTTAATTTCTTCCATTGTTCCATTTGTCCACTTCTAAATCTCGCTTTCCGTCTTGTTCCTCCCCACCATGCCCACCTCATTCGGGCCTTCTGCCTCATTCCTCAGGTTGTCCTTTGACATTGCACCTTTATTCTGTCATTCACACATGGTGGCACAGTGGTTAGCACTGCTGCCTCACAGTGCCAGGGATCTGGGTTCAATTCCTGCCTTGGGTCATTGTCTGTGGGGAGTTTGCACATTCTCCCCGTGTCTGTGTTGTTTCCTCCAGGCGCTCCGGTTTCCTCACAGTTCAATATGCAGGTTAGGTTGATTGGCTATGCTAAATTGACCCGATTGGCAGGGTAAATATGTGGGGTTACAGAAATAGGGCCTGGTGAGATTGTGGTCAATGCAAACTCAATGGTCTGAATGGCCTCCTTTTGCACTGTCAGGATTCTATGATTCTGATCTCTTGATGGATGCTATTAGCACCATTCTCAGCCATTATAAGCATCATTGACATCCACTTTGCCCATTTGTCTATGACACCTTGGTCAATAACACAACCATACCCCATTTCCCCCCTCCCCACCCCCCCCCACCCACCTCACTCCCAACCCTTCACCCTTACAGTATAAATCTGGTCCCATTTTCTTTAGTGTTTAGATGAGGTGAAGGTCATCTTGACTCAAAACGTTGGCTCGATCTCCACAGATGCTGTCAGACCTGCTGACACTTCCCAGCACTTTCTGTTCTTGTTTTCTTGTAGAATTATTATTTGGATTTAAATTTTGCCAACTGCCAGAGTGGATTCATCCCCAGAGTTTCCATCCAGGACTCTGAATTCTGTTATATTAGTATCGCCCCTCAACCTAATGCCACTCACACTCCACTAATAAATGCTTTTTGCCCCTAGGTCTTGTTATTGTGTATGATACCGAGCAAGAATTGTGCAGCAGCAAGACCAATTTGGTAATTCTTTTTAAATGCATTATTTACAACAGTTTCATGAAACTCGCTGAGACTTAAGTTTGAAGAATATACAAGTTAGCGTCATGAGACTGGCAGCCGGTATGTTGCTGGATTCCTGGTTGGAGCAATATTGAGTTAATAATATTCATGCTGTGGGGAATCACTTTAAAACAGTAAAACACAGAGACGATCCCAATCCAAACAGACCCACAAGAGAGTCAGCAAAAAATTCTTTATAGCAGACAGTGAAGTATGAGGCCTGGGAGAATAATGGAAATGAAACAATAAATATTTGCTGCCATATCCAGCAGCAACAATTTAAACCCTTTCAACAGTCCTGTCTGGTGGTTTCTGCATATCAATTGTGCATCAGCCTCTGTATGAAGGAGCTCACAACACATCTAATTCGGGACTTTCAAAAAGTTTATCTTAATCTTGACTGATGCCAATCCATCCAGTTGGTTCGAAGCAATTCATAAGGTTCGGGAGCCCTTTTCCGAAAGGTCTTGTTCATATTTTTCTCACTGGACTGTTTCCCGTTCTCCCGACAATGAACAGCAGCCCCTTTTCCCACTGGGCAATGAGGCAGGTGTTAACAGCAATGCTTTAAGAGTTTCCTGTCAGAAAGTGCCTTTCCAACAGGCTGCGTACTGCTATTCCTTCCCACACCACCACCCCTCCCCACCCCCGACAAAAATGTTCCGCTAGAATATCGAGATTTCAGAATGACAACCAGCGTCCAACGCAGGAAGCCTGGACAACCAGGCCTGAGAAGGAAATATCTCCCCAGGGTAACTTCACAAAAGGTCAAGGTCATCAATCTTATGCACTCATCAATCAAGAACGGCAACAATCACTGCGACTTAACAATGGGGAAATAACCATAACTTTAATCTGCTTCTTCTCTGTGTAGCAACTGCTGGAAAAGCACAGCAGTCCAGATGTTAGGTGGACTTCTAATATTTTCTGCTTTTTACGTCAGTCACAGGAGACTGGAGATGTTTTTCAGATTCCCAAATTTTAGCATCGCAGGAGATACTGTGAGTGAAACTGGGTATTCACGGAAAGATAGAACTGCTTGTGAATACTGATTATTTCCATTGATCCAGAGGGACATCTCCTCGTGTCCATCTGCATTATCCATCTTTGATTGCCCAACCTCAAGTGGAGAATCGTAGAATCCACACAGGACAGAAGGAAGCCATTCAGCCCATCAAGCCTGCATCCACATCAATCCCACTCAGGACCTATCCCTGTAACCCCACGTATTTACCCTGCTAATCCCCCTGACGCTAAGGGGCAATTTGACATGGCCAATCAACCCAATCTGCGCATCTTTGGAATGTGGGAGGAAACTGGAGTACCCAGGCAGACATGCAGAGAACATGCAAGCTCCAAACAGACAGTTGAGGCTGGAATTGAACCCAGGCCTTTTGCGCTATGAGGCAGCAGTGTTAATCACTGTGGCACCGTGCTGCCCATAACTTCATAATTTTAACTACCAGGAGTCTGTGTTTGAAGCACTGATGTTATTTGGTCCCTGAAATAGCTACTTTTAGTCATTTATCTCTAAGATGGATCTCGCAATCCTCACCAACATCCCAGCTTATATTACACATGTGAAGGCCACAATGGAGTGCAATTAATGCTTTGCCTAAGCACCCTCATTTTGAAAGCACTGATCTCCACCCACTTCTGCTTATCCTGACATAAGGTAAATGAGATAGATTCTGTATACAGTTTTGGTTTCCTTATTTGTGAAAGAATAAACTGGCACTGGAGGGGGTGCAGAGGAGTTTTACTAGATTGATTCTGGTGTTGAGAAGCTTGGCTTATGAAGGGAGACTGAATAGACTGAGGCTATACTCATTGGAATTTAGAAGAATGAGGGGGATCTTATTGAAATGTATATAATTATGAAGGGAATAGATAAGACAGAAGCAGGGAGGTTGTTTCCCCTGAGGGGTGAAACCAGAACTAGGGGGCATAGCCCCAAAATAAGGGGCAGCAGATTTAGGACTGAGTTGAGGAGGGACTTCTTCACCCAAAGGATTGTGAATCTATGGAATTCGCTGCCTAGAAAAGTTGTTGAGGCTACTTCATTGAATGTTTTTAAGGCAAAGATGGGTAGATTTTTGAACAGTAAAGGAATTAATGGTTATAATGAACCACCATTTAATTGAAGCTGAGTCTACAAAAAGATCAGCCATGATCTTATTAAATGGCAGAGCAGGTTTGAGGGGCCAGATGGCTTACTTAGACTCCTAATTTTTATGTTCTTATGTTTTTGTTTCCCAGAAAGGTTAAGAATTTATTTGAGTGCAATGTGTACCAACATCAAATATACATTAACAAAGGTTTGTGGTTAGTTTTGTTTTTGCCATCTGAATTCTAGAAACATATCTGAAAGGTCTGAGCCAGAAACAAATACTGGAAAAACTCAATGACTGAGGCTGCATGTGGGGAGAGAGAAAAAGTTCACAGTTCAGCTTGATGATCTTTCAGCAGAAGAGTGAAGAATGTTTTTAAGTAAATGTAGACTTATTTTCCTTTAGCCTTTTTGATATTTGTTCATATTTATCCTTTCAATAGTAAGAGCCAAGGTTAAATCAATATTCTTGAATTAAAATATTCTACTGATAAACATGTTGCAGGTAACATTGAATTTATGACAGTGTTCAATTAGAT
Organism: Carcharhinus amblyrhynchos; assembly: GCF_965287045.1. Taxonomy (NCBI): domain Eukaryota; kingdom Metazoa; phylum Chordata; class Chondrichthyes; order Carcharhiniformes; family Carcharhinidae; genus Carcharhinus; species Carcharhinus amblyrhynchos. Next base: position 78,092,556 of record NC_137334.1, on the reverse strand, counting down.
TTAATGCAACTAATGTTTCTGAATTGTTAAAATTAATTAATGCATAAGAATGCCTCCCAACATGCGCTATCATGGAAGGTTTGTAATTTATGAGGAAGCATAGAACAAAAAAAGGCCCAAAATTCCATCAGTCCAAAATGAAAACTCTGCTTTATCATAGACTTCTTGGAGTTTGCATGTTCTCCCCGTGTCTATTTGGGTTTCCTGCAGAGGCACTGGTTTCCTCCCATGCTCCAAAGATAGAATCCCTACAGTGCAGGAGGCCATTCAACCCATCAAGTCTGCAGAATCCCTCCCAGCCCCCACCTTCGTAGCCCCATGTATTTACTTTGCTAATCCCCCAACACTAAGTGACAATTTTGCATGGCCAATCAATCTACCGCACACATCTTTGGGCTGTGGGAGGAAACCAGGAGACCCGGAGGAAACCCACACAGACGTGGCGAGAACGTGCAAACTCCACACAGACAGTGACCCAAGCCAGGAATTGAATCAAACTCGGTCTCTGACGCTGTGAGGAAGCAGTGTTAACCATTGTGCTGCAGTGTGCAGGTTTAATTGATTGTCCATGCAATCAGGAAATAAATGGGGTTATGGGGATAGGGCCAGTGGGATTGGTGTCAATACAGACTAGTTGGACCAAATAGCCTCCTTTTGCACTGTGGAGATACTATGGTAGACTCGACATCACTAAGCTCAGGGTAATTGCTAAGCTCGTTTCCTTCATGACCATTTGCTTCAGAGGTTGAATGTGAACACCAACACTGGGGGTACATGAATATATGAAAAACACACCCTCAGTGCGCACCAGGTTAGCTGTTCTTGGCTTTGCTAGTGGTAGGCCCGCGCCCACTGGTGATCAGATTATAATAGGGTGTGTGTGAATGCCCTGTGACGACGAAGTCTGACTTGGTTGTGGAACCTCCCTAAGTGAGGATATGCAAGGAACCAGGACTCAGTAAGAAGTCAGTGATTCTATAGGGAGGAAAAACGGAAAAAAAATCAGAAGTATTACAACTGGATGAATTAGATTACTATTCCATAAAGCAATGTGTTTTGTGTTGATTTATGTTCATGCTTTTAGCTGTATATTCTAATTAAATAATCCATCCAGAAAGATATTACACAGGAAGCCTAGCTGACACACAGATTATGTGTGTCATTTGTTTAACTTACTGCCATATACAAGTAAGAGTCATAGGTTATTCAAAAATGCATTGCTTTAGGAAACATTAAACTATCTTCATCTCCTAGGTGTAGGTACTAAATTAGACTCAGATTCACTAACATCTAACTTTGAAATGCAGTCTTGCGTTAAATAAATACTCTTTTACTTTCAAGAGCAATGCTCCATTATTTTAATATTTGAGCAACATAAAAATAATATGGGCAGAACCTTCCGGCTATTCACGCCAGCGGGATTTTTTAGTTCCACTGTAGTGAACAGAGATTTGGCTGAGCGCCAAATTCTTCATCCTCGCTGGCAGCGGGGCATAATTGCGGCATAACTGTGTCCTACTGGGCAGCAGGGCAAGATTGTGCCCCAGGTATGCAATCTTACTCCTAACTTGTGAGGTGGAATTCTCCCCAGTTAGTCTGTACCAGAACATGGGGACCATTTTTAGGTCAGGAACCCTGTTAATTGATTTATTCCCCAGAGCAAGCTTACTGTCACCCTGCCTTCGGACTCACTGATCAGTTAGGGAGAGTGGGTAGGATGACTATTCCATTCTGTCAATAGAAGGCTATCTAATTAAGGAATCATGGTTTGGGTTGCACTTGTCCTTCTTGAAACTTCAGCAACCACAGAAATGGAGAGGAAGCATGTGAAGGCTCCGGATCTCTGACTCTCACTGGGATATCTTCCTGCGAAAGGCCGTAGTGAGGTGAGTTCTCCCAAGGAAGGACGAGGAGTCCAACCTCTCTAACCACGCAATGGCACAACAGTTAGCACCGCTGCCTTGCAGCATCAGGGACCCAGGCTCAATTCCGGCCTTGGGCCACTGTCTGTGTAGAGTCCCCCATAACCCCATACATTTACCCTAGTTAGTCCCCTAGACACTAAGGGGCAATTGAGCATGGTCATTCTACCTCACCGGCACGTCTTTAGACTGTGAGAGGAAACCAGGGCGCCCGGAAGAAACTCATGCAGACACGAGGAGAAAGTACAGGCTCCACACAGGCAGTCACCCAAATTGGGAATCGAACCTGGGTCCCTGGCACTGTGAGGCAGCAGTGCTAACCACTGTGCCTCCCCATGAAATGGGACATCCTGATATTTTCACGTTGCTTTGCGATGTTTTGGTCAGTGGGGATGCGCAGAAGTTGGAACTGTGTCTGTGACAGTTAAAGGCCCAATTAAGCCCATCTAAAGATCAATACACAGTGACTTTGAGTAGTCAGTGTGCTCAACACATAGGCGAATTAGCCAAGCGGCCTTCATATTTATCACTCGCTCTGGACCCAGGGTTCAATAATAGCCCAGAAGATGTTGGTAACGTGAGGAGTTCAAAGGTCTGCTGTGAATTGTTTGTTAGCTGGCAGCTGGATTGGAGACAGCCTGCTGAGTCTGATGCTCCATCAGCTTTGATGACTTTGGCATTATCCTCTGGTCACCCCCCATCTGGGTGGCAGAGTCAGGAGCCAGGACTGGGCACTCCTCAATCATCAAGGTCGCATCAGATACAGTGGCTACTGGCAGACAGGGAGGAGCTGCTGCCATCATCCCAAGCACTCTGGGGGAAGCTCAAGGATGTGAGCTGGCAGGTCATCCACCAACATGAGTTTGGTTAAAATCTCCCTGCTCACCATAGATGGGACAGGCAGCTAGCAGAGTCACTAAGTGCCTCATTCATCTCTCACACTGCCAGGGACTTGCTGAAGCCACTGCCAGTTGCATGGACTTGCAGTTCTGAACACAATCTCAGAAACCTTTGATTGAGTTGTTGGAGCTGCCTGTCCATGGGCGTCACCACTCTCTCAATGGGGGGAGTTGTGTGTCCTGCACTTTGAGTCAATGCACTGCTCACACTCCACATGGACTCCTCCGAAACCGAGACCATGGCACACAGACCCTCAGGAATCCCCGTTAGATCACCCTGTATATCCTCCTGGACCCAGCATTAGCCTGAAGGATGACTCCAGAGGCTCATACATCTGCCTCAGGCTCAGCATTGTCCTGGTCTCCAGCACTCCTCCGATTGCTCATGCCTTGGGGACTTCTGCCTCCACCAGATCTACAGGCTGGAGTGATAAGCCTTCACCACTGTGTAGTGCCATCTGCTCCAATATGCCCACGCTCATCAATGCTCCTGTATCTGCACTGGTGAATGATCAGAGGGAGGATATGACCCCGGTGCATTTAGCTGCTGGTTATCCTTGGGGTCCTTCTGGGTTCATGATGATGCTCCATCTGAGAGAAGAAGATAAAATGTCAGTCTCGAGCAGTAGTATGAAGTCAGAAAGAATGCAGTCTGGTTGCTTCTCTGAATGGCTGAGCAAAGACTTCTGAATGAATGACCAATAGAGATAATTGAATTTCACATGTCAGTCTTACAACCGCTGCCCTATATCTCACATACCCTCCAGCAATCACTTCCCTATCCACCACTAGGCCTTTCAAAGTTCCTTTCCACTGCATCTCCACGTATACTCAAGCCTTCTAAACATAGTTTCAGATCTTCAGTTGTGCCCAGCAGAATCCCACTATTCCAGAAGAGTAACTTTACTCTTACAGCTCACAGCATGGAGTCACCAACCTTCAGCTGTCCTCTTGGAACCTCAGGGCTTCTCTCCAGCCCACTTTGCTTCAAGTCTCACCCCTACAGCTCTTTCTTTAAAGTGGATTTTTTTTTCTGCTCCTTGACTCAATGGGATCTATTTCTGATCCCTGTCCTTGTCCCTGTCTGGCACTTTCATCCTGGACCTCTTTCAGTCCCACTCCCTGGTTTGAGACCTTCTTCTTGGATTGCGACCTCTTCCTATCCTCCTCCCCATGTCCTGTTCTCTGGAACACCTTCCGTTGAGTGGCACTCAGGTTCATGTCACCAGACTTGCAGTTTGGCATCATTTCACTTCTGTTCCTTCTATGTGTGTGTGCAGGGTGTGTTCCCAGCTGAAAGACAGTGAAATCAACAAACTGTGCATGTGTGGCCATTCTCTGACCAGACCATGCATAAAAGTTCCACTGCAGTCCCCAATCTGCGATGCACAAACTCAAATTAAGTGTCAAAGTTTATTACAATTTCAATGTTAATATCAGTTAAATAATCTGTCTACATTATCACGTTATTGAATATAAGAGTAGGTGATGGCCTACAGTGGTATTATTGCTAGACTATCAATCCAGAAACTCAGCTAACATTCTGGGGACCCAGATTCGAATCCCATCATGGCAGATGGCGGAATTTCAATTCAATAAAACAAATCTGGAATTAAGAATCCACTGATGACCGTGAAACCATTGTCGACTGTCGGAAAAGCCCATGTGGTTCAGTAATGCCCTTTAGGGAAGGAAATCTGCCATCTTTACCTGGTCTGGCCTCCATGTGACCCCAGTGCCACTGCAATGTGATTGACTCTCAACTGCACTCCAAGGGCTATTAGGGATGGGCAATAAATGCTTGCCAGCCAGCGATGCCCATGTCCCAAGAATGAAGAAGAAGAAATATAATTTGGTCATGTGAGCTATGTGGAAATCTAAGAGAAGAAGCAAAAATGATGGTGAAGGGCTTATATGTAAAGTTAATAATGGACATGTAAAGCTACTGATGGATATATGCACTATCAAGTGTGTGTTAAATAACAGAGAGGACAATGTCTCTTTCTTTCATCACTCAACCTTGCTCACTGCTGTTTCAATTGATCATTCATGAGCCAATTGATATTCTCTTTCAGCTGAATTTAGCTTGCCTACGTTGGAGCAATAAGCATTTCCTGGTTCTCGGTGTATGGCAGCCCCACTGTGCAAGGTGCTCCTGCCTGAACTTTGCTGGGGTTATTTAAGCATCGTATCAAATCTGAACCTCCTCTGGTTTCCCACCAATCTTTACCATTTTGTATGTAATTTCTTTCAATTTGATACCCTCCTTTATTTCTTTAGATATCCATGGCTCATTATCTCTTTTCCTACAGCCCTTCCTTTTCACAGGTATATACTTTTGCTGAGCACTGTAAAAGATCGTTTGAAAGTCCTCCACTGTTCCTCAATTGTCCTACCATAAAGTTTTTGCTCCCAGTCTACCTTAGCCAACTCATCCCTCGCCCCATTGTAGCCTCCATTGTTTAAGCACAAGATACTGGTAGTGGATTTTACCTCCTCACGCTCCATCTGTTTTTTGAATTCCACAGTACCATCACAAATGCAGGAGAGAAGCAATCAAGCATGTTCGTTACGCAGGCTGAAAAGGAAGCAAATCTGCTGTCCTTACTTATGTGGGGGAGAAGCTGGTGTTCTGGTAATATCACTGCACAATAATCCAGGCTCCCTGGATAATGTGGGTTTAAATCTACTACGGCTGCTGGTGGAATTTAAATTTGATTAATAAATCTTGAATTAAAATCTCAGTAAATGGTGATTGCTGTAGAAGCCACCTTGTTCATTAAAGGACTGAAACCTGCCACCTTTACTTGGTCTGGTCCTACATATGCCTCAGAAATGGCCTCAGCAGCCATTCCATTCAAGGATAAATGGGAATGCTGGCCTTGCCAGTTGATGCCCACAGTCCTGCAAATAATTTTTTTTCCAAAGTAAGGAAGTACTGAAATCAGAATTCCAAAATAATCCTGACTTTTTCCATTCCAACCAAACTATTGTGATCGCCTCTTCCGAGAGGATCCCGAACTGTCAGACCATTAATTATTCCTGATTCATTACACAGAACCAGATCTAGAATAGCTTGCTCCCTCGTAGGTTCCATTACATACTGTCCAAGTAAGCTATCGTGGATACATTCATTCATCTCCCTAAGACTGCCTTGACCAACCTGGTTTGACAATCAACATGTAGACTAAAATCCCCCATGATAATTGCTGTGCCAATTTTACAGTCATTAGTTATTTCTTTGTTTATTTCTTGCCTCACTGTGATGTTATTATTTGGTGGCCTAGAGACTATGCCTATCAGTGATTTTTTCTCTTCATTATTTCTAATTTCCACCCAAATGGATTCAACCTTTCTTTCCATAGAACCTACATCATCTCTCACTACCGTCCTGATGTCATCCTAAAATATCAGAGATACACCACCTCCCTTAACTTCCTGTCTGTCCTCCTGAACAGTCTGATACCCCTGGATATTTAACTCACAGTCGTGACCATCCTGCAACCATGTCTCTGTAATGGCCACCAAATCATACTCATTCGCGATGATTTGTGACGTCAACTCATTCACCTGAGGGATATCTCTGACTAGCTTGAAAGGATATTGGAGTGGGGGGTGGTGGTGATGGTGGATCCACTTGTTGTGGTCCATGTTGGGACAAACAACATAGGCAAGACAAGGAAAGGCGACCTATTTGGGGACTATCAAGCATTAGGAACTGAATTAAAGAACAGATTCTCAAGGGTTATAATCTCTGGATTTCTACCCAAGCCACGTGCAAATTGGCATAGGGTTGAGAGAATATGGGAAGTTAACATGTGGCTAAAGGAATGGTGCGAGAAAGAGGGGTTCCACTTCATGGGGCATTGGCATCAGTATTGGAACAGGAGGGATCTATACCGTTGGGATGGTTTTCTCCTGAACCAATCTGGCACCAGCATTCTAGCGAAAGAACAAATAGGGTGGTCACAAGGGTTTTAAACTAGCAAGTTAGGGGGAAGGGAAGAGTAAACTTTGGAAATATAACAGTTAATAGAAAATAAAGCAGCAGGTTAGCATGTGGGGAGAAGGTTCCAATTGCATCGAAAATCAGGCAAAAGTTAAAAGGAAGGAGCACTCAGGAAATGCTATTAATGGAGGTGTTAGAATTCAAAAAGAAGTTCCAAAAACTAGCATAAGGGCATTTTATCTGAATGCTTGCAGCATTTGAAACAAGGTAAATTAGTTGTGGACATTTTATTCATTTAGGTTCTCCTAGAATTTTACACTAGGTTTGCAGATTCATGTGAGTTTTGAATGGTTAATTGACAGGGGCAGAGTCATTTGATTAATGGGAGAAACTAAGCATGTGGAAAAGACCAGATTCATTTTAAAATACAAGCAGTTGTTGACAAGACCTGCTTGAAGAAACAAGTGTTTCTCTGTTTTTCTCTCTGTCCAGAGGTTCTAAAAACTCCAGGACAGTTAACCTAAGTCACAAGTCCAGATCCAGATCCGAAGCATTGGCTCTATTCTCAGTCCACAGATGCTGTCAGACTTGTTGAGTTTTTTCAGCATTTTCTGAAACTAATTAGTAGTCCTTTCTCAGAGCTGGTACAGGTGAAGTAGGCAAGTGGAATCCATCTATGCTGTATAATTCTATAAAAAAGCTGGACTGATCATGGAGAATAAAGGGGCATGTTGTGCAGGAGATCTTATTATTAAATTGCCTTGGTTTTCACAAAAATATGTGGGGCTGGGAATGATTTGGTAGAGAAAACCCTAGCTTTCTAGCTTCAGCTTTCAGTATTTAATGATTGAAAGGGGAAAAAAAAATCTGCCCCTTTGGTAATGTGCACAGCAGCATATGTGAGAATTGGTTAGGATTATATTCATTGGAGTTTAGAAGAGTGAGGAAGGATCTTATAGAAACCTATAAAATTCTAACAGAACTAGACAGGGTGGATGCAAGAGGTTGTTCCTGGTGGTGGGGGAGGGAGGGTCACAGTCTGAGGATACAGGGCAAGCAATTTAGGACTGAGATGAGGAGAAATGTTTTCACCCAGAGAGTGGTGAGCAATTGAATTCGCTACGACGGAAAGTAGTTGTGGCCTGTATCTTTCAAGAGGAAGGTATAGCTAGAAACGTGGAATCCTACACTGCAGATGGAGGACATTGGGTCCATTGAGCCAGCACTGACAACAATCTCACTCAGGCCTTATCCCATAACTCCATGTATTTACCCAACTGATCTTCCTGACACTAATGGTCAATTTAGCATGGTCAATCAACCTAACCTGTACATCTTTGGAGTGCAGGAGGAAACTAAATCACTTGAAAGGCAGACATGGGGACAATGTTCAAATTCCACAAAGACAGTCACCTGAGACCTGGGATTGAACCTGGACCCTGGTGCTGTGAGGCAGCAGCACTTACCACATTGCCACCATGCTGCACCTTGGAGTTCTAGGGACGAAAATGATCAAAGGACATGGGGGGAACGCAGGATTAGGTTATTGAGTTGAATAATCGGCCATGAACAATGTAAATGGTTGAGCAGTCTCAAAGGGCTGAATGTCCTACTTCTGCTCTTATTTTCTATGGTCCTATGAATCTCACCTCTCCTGATAGGAATTTGCAACATTGAGACTTGTATGAATCTTTACAGCAAAAAATTAAATGCATGAATTGGAATATCTGTGTAGCACATTGTTAACAATTTATGTATAGTCGGTGTTCTGTGCAGACTTACAGGTGATATATCAAAAGGTGCAGTCGAGCTGTTTGACCTGCTATCACTCCCAGCGTGAGTTATAATGGGTTAACTAGGGATTGGGCCACATAAGCCTCGGGTAATGCATGTCAAGACCTGCCAAGGTGCATTCTTTAACTACCTCTGTGGCTTCACCTTTCAGACCTCACAGCGAAACTCTGATGTTTAATGGCAGCTCTGTCAGGTTTTCATTTATTTTAGCTGGCTGCGTCTAATGCATGGGCTTTGGTGAACGCGGTGAGACATTTGCTTGTTCCTCGAGCAGCATGTCAGCTATCAGAAATGATTAGTTTTAAGTGGCCTAAATGACCTAACTGTATTGACCTGGTTCCATGTAGCTATCTACTGATAATCAAATGGATTTCTCTTCCCCAGCTGCTGCATGGAATTCGTGATAAGGCTATGCAATGGTGATTTGTTAGAAATGACCTTTACTCGTCTACAAGCACCAAGCTTCTTAGAACATGATCCTTTGTTCATGTATCTTTTACTTTTGAGAATAGGCTTTTTTTTAAGTATTTATTATTTTAAGTACTACTGCCCTTCACATTTCCGACCTGGATGTGAGCCAAGTGTACCAATGAAGTCTTTTGAAAGGTTTGGACCCTTTTTTCCCTCCACTGTAGTATTTCTCAATCTTTGGCGCGTACTTGTGTCATATTCCATATGCAAATCTGACATTTATCCAGCTCAATTTGTTCACCCTGACTGATGTGGCTTTAACATACGTGCTTAGATTAACAAGTCCTTGATGTGAAAGGGTTCAGACTGAATATGTTTAATTTCCTGTGGTTTCAAAATGAAACCTGCTGCAGGCAGGTCATACTTAAAAAGCATTCAGCGTACTTAACAATGGGAGATAGGTTTACGCAGCTCCTTAGATGAAGCTGTTTGAAATTTCAGCTGAGTCAGTGAGAGGTGCAAACAGGGCGGCAGGGGTGGGGTGGGGTGGGGGGAGGTGGGAGAGTATGTGGGGGTGCTGTTAAGCAGAGGTGGAGTTTATCCCCAAAGAGACAGATTGGTGAGTGATAAATTAGTGCACAATTACTCGGGCAAATAATGGGACCACTGGAGAAAGAAAAGGACTATTTTAATTAAATGTGATGATGGCAAGAACTTCTCACAAGGGAACTATAAAATCACAGAGCTCTCACAGGTTTGCATCTTGACGCAGCGTGCTTCAGAGCCGAGCCAATATTCGACGTATTATCTCACAGTAATCCCAACATAGCTAAATGTCAGCGGGTTGGAGAGCAGCTGTGCACCACTCGCCAAATTAGGGGAAGATCGCCTCACCGCAACATGGTTAGCACTGCTGCCTCGCAGCGCCAGGGGCCCAGCATCAATTTCCAGCGTCGGTGCAGAGTCTGCATGTTCTCCCCATATCTGTGTATGTTTCCTTCAATTTCCTCCCACAATCTGAAAGATATGCTGATTAGGTGCATTGGCTATGCTAAATTCTCCCTCAATGTACCCGAACAGGTGCCAGAGTGAGGCGACCAGCGGATTTTCACAGTAACTTCACTGCAGTGTTAATGTAAGCCTATTTGTGACACTAATAAAAAAAACTTAAACAATTCTAAGATCTCCTCAGTGCAACATAAGTAAAAAGAACTGGGTTAGATCTTGTTAAAGATAGAGGATTCCTTCTGCCAGATGGTTATATCCTTGAAGAAAAGGAGGTGGAACACTACCTTACAAAGATAGAGCAAAGAAGGGCAAATAATTATAGCACTTTAAAGAAAAAAATGTGATTAATAAATCATTTTTCACAAAAAAAATCTTTGATTTTGACTGATGGAGCAGGGTGAAACAAAGGATGGTCAGTGAGGAAACTCGATTTCGAAAGAACAGCATTTGAGTCCATTAATGCTGACAAATTAGATAAAAAGCAGAAAGTTGGCTTTAAACGATATGGCAGAAAGGATGCAATAGAAAATATTACAGCCAGATAAAGCTGAAAATATGCACAAAGGAAGGACTACTTTGCAAAAGGGAAGGGACGGAAGAAAGCAGAAAAATACATACAGAAAATATAATTGAAGCTGAAAGGGAACCCAGAACATATTGGAGAGCTCCATAGAAATGAAAGAATAAAAAGAAAATCAGAGAATGTTGTCAGGTTTACAGTCAGCTTCTGTAAAGAAACACAAAACAGCCTCTCCACTTCTAACTACAAGGTAGAATTACATTAAAAAATATCTGAAAACAATACATGTCTGGCAAAATTTTAAAAAGCGCCAGGTCTAAGCTTCTTTATACTATCTGCCAGCATTGCAGATTAGCAATAGGATCACACCATGGAATCACAGTAAGCGCCCATTTGGCTCATCGAGCCTGCACCGACAACAATCCCACCCAGGCCCTATCCCCATAACCCCATGTATTTACCCTGTTAATCCCCCTGACACTAAGGCGCAATTTAGCACAGCCAGTCAACCTGACCCGCTTTCCTTTGGAGTGTGGGAGGAAACCGGAGCACCCAGACGAAACCCCACAGACACAGGGAGAATGTGCAAACTCCACACAGACAGTCACCCAAGGCTGGAATTGAAGTGACACAGATTGGGAGAGACATTTAGCGATAAAATGTTTCAGAACACAACGACGAAAACAAAACTCAGCCCTGCTTTAAATGCTGCCATTTTAATTTGCCTTTTGTTTGAAGTGATTGACTGAGTTTACAATGTCACCCTTGTTATTGATGTCACCATTTTACATCATTTAAGTTTTGGCATTTAAACACTTAAATTTACTCAATCCTGTAATAAATATCAATGGCTCACAAAAGTCGTGCATTATAACTCTCACTCAAGTGCCTGCCTCTTTCCGAGATGGAATTAAAAACCACCCACGTTTATTGCATGTTTTTTTTAGTTTACGAGTGTCTCTCACGTATCGTAATATCAGAAATGTGAAGTTACTACCTGCTGGAGAGTATTAGATGTGAATAATAAAAAGTTATTTCAGGTTATATTAGACATTAAGCAGCAGTTCTCCACTGAAAATGTGTGGAATAATCTGTCAAGCAAGATTTAGGATAATGCTGACCCTTAAGAGTTCTTTCATGGAATCGTAGGGACCCTACAATGCAGAAAGAGGCCATGTGGCCCATCGAGTCTGCACTGACCACAGTCCTACCCAGGCCCAACATCCATATTTTAGTAGGTAAAATATGTAGGGAAATGGGGTAGGATCTGGACGGGATTGTGGTCGGTGCAGACTCAATGAGCCGAAGGGCCTCTTTCTGCATTGTAGGGAACTATGACTATATCCCTACACATTGACCCACTAATCCCTCTAACCTACACATCTCAGAACACTAAGGGGCAATTTTAGTATGGCCAAACAACCTAACCCACACATCTTTGGACTGTGGGAGGAAACCGGAGCACCAGAGGAAACCCACGCAGACACGAGGAGAATTAAGGATCTAACGGTGATCATGAAACCACCAGTGAACGATGAGCTGCCTCCGGCTGCCAAGAAACATGTGGCTGGGAAGCAAAAGAATCCCACACATACGGGGGATGATTGTCCCATTCCAACTTGCTAATCTTTTGGCAAGTTGGGAGATCCGCACGTGCGCCGACTCATGGGATTTGCGCATGCGTTCCTGATGCATGCGCGTCTCCCACTGCCGTAAATCCAGCGCGGTCAGGACCACGCAGTGACCACGGCAGGAAGACCAGGTAAGTAATTTTAATGTCATTTGAATGTCATTATCGGGCCCGGAGCTGAATTCTCCGAGCTCGATAGCATCTCCCACTCCGCCAGAACAAATTCACTCCAGCAGGGTTTAGGGTAGCTCCCCACATTCAGGGAGCTAGTGGGGGACCCTGCTCTGCATGTACAGAGGCCCAGAACTGGCAGACTCTGGCATGAATAGGCTCCACCCCTGAGCTTTTAATGATATTCATGATTGTGCCCTCTGCATTGCACAGAGTGTGAGAGATTCTAGTCTGAGCTCGCACTGAAAAAACAACCATGCTTTACACATTTTTCCCACAAATTCAGCACTTAGAATTTGTTTGGGAGAATTCCCCCCCCCCCCCCCCCCATAGTCTTTTGCCTTTGCACAAGAGCTCCAACAACTCTGTTACATTTTTTCTGGACGTGAGGAGATTAAGACCTTGCACCTTCTAATAAAGTATAAACAGATGTCCTCATCGCTGCTTCTAATACTTTTCAAATGGCCTAGGTTGTGATTTTCCAGTTCTGTCGCTGATTGTCGGAAAATCCCATCTGATTCACTAATGTCCTTTCGGGAAGGAAATCGGCTGTCCCTACCTGGTCTGGCCCACGTGTGACCCCAGAGCCATGGCAACGTGGTCAGTTCTCAACTTCCCTCCAAGGACGACTCGGGATGAGCAATAAATGTTGGCCGGCCAATGACGCCCATGACCCACGCACAAATATAAATGTATATTTGTGCAATGGCAAGGGGTGGGGTGTGGGGGGGGGGATTAACAGTTCCAATATTGGGCTTTATGGACATTATTGTGATAGAGTAGTGGGGCACAGCTGAGAATTTGACCTGAATATACTTGATGCTGAGCTTGGGTGACAAAGATGGAAAAAGCGTTTCATTCCCCAGCACCATGATCTATCAATGTGAGCACAAGAACTTTTCAAACAAAATCAAAAATTTATGTAGTTAGCCATCACGACCTTTATATTTTTAAAAAAATCCTTGCCATCGGGGACAGCCTTGACAACAGCCTTTCGGCCATGCTGTCAAACCAGGAGTCTCTACAGACAGTTTTGCTGAGGACTGTCAGTCCATGTTTTCGGATGGATGAAGGAGTGTTTTAGCAAGCAAATACATGAAGCGCTGCTCTTCCGATCATCATTCGAATGCATCCGCTTTATTAAAGCTTAATAAAGTCACTTTCCACAGAGTGCAAATTGGATCACCCTTCACAATAAAGTTGCACCAGGTCACAGAAGGGAAAAGTCACTCACAAACAAGATTCTATTCTAATCAGAAATGTAATCCCTTAGCTTTCAAAGACTCGAAAAATTGGTTCTGACAGATTTCTTTGCAATTCTGGAAACAACTGAGTGGCAGAAAGTGAAATTTTTTTTTATTGCAGGAAGCTTGGTTACTAATATTTTCCAAAAGGAATAACTTGCCAGAATAGGGTTTCTAATTTATTTCTTGTCTTAATCAATTGTGTTAGATAATTGAACTGAAGAATTGAACATTTAGAATAATAGAATCCCAATAGTGCAGAAGGAGGCCATTCAGCCCATAATCACACCCAGGCCCTATCCCTGCAACCCCATTCCCCTACTAATTTCCCTGAAAGAAAGAGGCAATTTAACATGGCCAATCAACTTATCCTGCACATGTTTGGAGCGTGGGAAGAAACCAGAGCACCCAGAGGAAACCCACACAGACACAAGAAGAAAGTGCAAACTCCACACAGTCACCCAAGGCTGGGATTGAACCTGGGTCCCTGGCATTGTAAGGCAACAGTGCTACCACTGTGCCACCGTACCACCCATTTATCTACTTTATCCTTATTCTGGTAGTAACAGGCACTTTAGAGTAAAGCTCCAACAATGTAAGACCATAAGACATAGGAGCAGAATTAGGCCACTCAGCCCGTTGAGTCTGCTCCGCCATTCAATCATGGATGATACGAGTCTAACCTGCATGTGGCCGATGCATGGGATTTGCGCACGCGTTCCTGACGCATGGGTGTTTCCCACTGCTGTAAATCCAGCGCGGTCAGGACCACACAATGACCACGGTGGGAAAACCAGGTAAGTAATTTTAATCTATTTTTAATGTTATTTGAATGTCATTATTGGGCCCGGGGCTGAATTCTCCGTGCCCGATAGCATCTCCCACTCCGCCAGTACAAATTCACTCCGGTGGGGTTTAGGGTAGCTTCCCACTTTCAGGAACTAGTGGGAGACTCTGCTGTGCATGTTCATGCTGGCAGACTCTGGCATGAATAGGCTCTACCCCCGAGCTTTTAATGATATTCATGATTGTGCCCTCTGCATAGCACAGAGTGTGAGAGATTTGAGTCTGAACTCCCACTGAAGAAACAGCTGTGATTTACACCATTTTTCCTGCAAATTCAGCACTTAGAATTTGTTTGGGAGAATCGCCCCCATAGTATTTTGCCTTTGTACAAGAGCTCCAACAACCTTGTTACATTTTTTTCTGGATGTGAGGGGCTCAAGACCTTGCTTGCACTTTTTTTTAATAAAATATAAATAGATGTCCTCATGGCTGTTTCTAAAATTTTTTAAACTGCACCTTTTCAAATGGTCTAGATTGCAATTTTCCAGCCCTGTCATTGCAGGACCCACCACAGATGTTTGAGCACCCAGTCAAATGCTTATTGACTTTCAGTGGATTATCCCCATGATGGCGGGGCTGGAAAATCCCACCCTGAATCTTTTTTTGTCTGTCACCCTCAAATAAAAGGACAGTATTGAAGAAATGTGCCCCTTGTTATCATGGAAGAGATACCAACGACCCCACTATGGGCTGCACAGGCCAAATTTAAAGAGAGCAATACAAAGGCCAGCTGCGTTTCATAAACCAGTTTAGCCAACCAGAACCTACTCATCTGCTAGGACAAAGGACCCCACAACCTTCCTATCAATCCTCAATGGTTGAGAAATTTAATCATCTCACGGACCCAGGGAACCTTATCAAAGACAATGTAGAGAGTTACGTGACATAGACCTCCAGCTTGTATAAACAGTGATACTGGCATGGTCTTTCTATTCTCCTTTGTGTGAGGCAGGTTTGACCACAAGAGCAGAAAATATCGCAAGAGGTCCAAAATCACACTTCATGCCAACATAAAAGTAGAAAGATGACCATCATCCCAGTACCAAAGAAAAGCCAAGCAGCATGTCCTAATGGCTATCGTCCAGTGTCCCTAACATCCATCATTATGAAGTACTTCGAAAGGTTAGTCATGGCATGAATCAATTCTGGCCTCCCAAATTGCCTGGGTCCATTATAGTTCAACTACCACTGCATCAGGTCCACAGCAGACGCCATTTCCCCAGCCCTGCACTCAAACCTGGAACACCTAGATAACAAAGGCACCTATGTTAGACTCCTATTTATTGACTACAGCTCAGCCTTCAACACCATTAATCCCACAAAACTCATCTCCAAACTGTGGCTCAGCTCCTCCTTCTGTAAATGGATCCTGAATTTCCAAACCCACAGACCATAATCAGTAAGGATATCAACAACATCTTTTCCACGATCATCCTCAACACCGGTGCCCCACAAGGCTGTGTTCTCAGGCCCCGACTATACTCCTTATACACATATGACTGTGCAGCCAAATTCCCTTCAAACTCTAGTTTCAAGTTTGTTGATGACATCACCACAGTGAGTCGAATCTCAAACAATGTTGAGACGGACTACAGGAAGAGATAGAGAATCTGGTGCAATGACAATAATCTCTCCTCAATGTCTGCAAAATGAAGAAGACTGTCATCGACTTCAGAAAACGTAGTAGAGAACATGCCCTTGTCTGTATCAATGGCGACAAAACAGAAATGGTTGACAGCTTCAAGTTTTTAGGTGTCCAGATCATTAACAACCTGTCCTGGTCCCCCCCCCCATGATGACACTATAGTTAAGAAAGCCCACCAACGCCTCTACTCTCTCAAAAGACTAAGGAAATTTGGCATGTCAGCTACAACTCTCATCAACTTTTACAGATGCACCATAGAAAACATTCTTTCTGGTTGTATTACAGCTTGGTATGGCTTCTGCTCGACCACAAAAAACTACAAAGGGTCGTGAATGAAGCCCAGTCCATCACACAAACCAGCCTCCCATCCAATGACACTGTTTACACTTCCCACTGCCACGGCAAAGCAATTAGCATAATTAAGGACCCGATGCACTCTGGACATTCTCTCTTCCACCTTTCTCCATCGGGAAAAAGATAGAAAAGTCTGAGGTCACGTACCAACTGACTGAAGAACACTTCTTCCCTGCTGCCATCAGACTTTTGAATGGACCTATCTTACATTAAGTTGATCTTTCTCTACATCCTAGCTATGACTGTAACAATACATTCTGCACTCTCCCCTTTTCTTCTCCATGAACGGTATGTTTTGTCCATAGAGCGCGCAAGAAACAATACTTCTCACTGTGTGTTAATACATGTGACAATAACAAATCAAATCAAATGAATCATGCCCCCATGTCAAATATGACATCGTTGATGGTGTAATGTCAGAATGACATGATGTATGTATGACTGGTCTCAGGAGGCACGTACCTGGCAAGCAGACCTCAGAGGTGAATGCAGAGGAGAAGATCACGCCGGGGTACTGCCAGGGGGTGCCAATTTGATACCAGTTTGATGCTAGTTTGGTGCCAGAGGTGCCAGGATGTGCACCTGGGTGAAGATTGCTTCCTGGAGTGCCTGTGGAACACTGAAGTGGCTTTTACAAATGGTACCCAGATCATGGAATTACGGATTTGATGATGGGGCAGGTGAATCAGAGGCCACCCACAAGCAATACGATGTGAGCCCTTTTTGCCTTTTTTCTCTTCCAAGCCCTGTACCATATGGCAGAAAAAAGCCGCCATTGCCGTCAGTGACCTGAACACCATCTTTCCGGCCCAACATCAGTCTCTGCTGATATCGGATAGAATCTCCCATTGCTCTCTGCCTTGCTGTAAAATCTCAGTCTGCATTTTACCATTTAACTGACAGCATCACAGAAACAGAGTCAGCCCAGACTGAATAACTGCGCCCCCGCACCCCCCCGCAACCACCTCCGCCCCCCCCCGCCCACCCCCCCCACACCCTTCCCACCCCCAATCTACATTCTTTCTACTGGAACTTCACCTACAAGACTGATTTGGTCCTGCAGTTTATCTCATCGTATGAAGTCATCACAACCAGGAAAGTGAATTATACAGCATTTGCTTTTAGCCAGCCAACCTCCGTAAAGGAATATCAGATTGGACTTTGATTATGGACCCACGTGAAACAACGGACAGGACTCTCCATCCCTTCTTGCTGCAGAATCTTCCAGTCCTACTGAAACTGACCTCCACCGTGCGTTCCCCAGTGACAAGGCTGGCGAGGAATGCAAATTGCCATTGAATTTGGCGGGACCAGAATAACCCAATGGTGAGCCTCCTCAACCCGAGGAAGCCCCCTCATGGGCAGGGGCTGGAAAACACTGGCCAATATTTATTTTCTTTGTGATCTCTGCACTGTAAATCTCTTTTCTCCACCCCTCTTCCAATGTATGAATGCAAAGGAAGCCACATTGTTGCCCTCTTCTTGTGATTCGAGTGCGTGCGAGTAAACTAACTCTCTAAGTTAAAATCATCGAAACCCTACTGAAATAGGGCAATTGACCCACCGAGTTTGCAACAATCACAATCCCACCCCACACCCAACCCCCTTTCTCGAGTTTGCTGTGGGGTGTTAGTGGGCACAGTAAGAAGCTTCACAACGTCAGGCTAAAGTCCAACAGGTTTATTTGGCAGCACGAACATTCAGAGTGCTGCTGTTTCATCAGGTGAGAATCACCTGACGTTGTGAGACTTCTTACTATGCCCACCCCAGTCCAATGCCGGCATCTCCACATCAGGGTTATCAGCGGAAGTTGGATCACAGCAAAATCAAGGGGTCGGGAAATGAATCATCAATTATAAAGAAAGGAACAGATCACAAACACTCGTTTCCGGGCAGAGAATTCTGGCCAGGTTTTAAGAAGTGTCTGAAAGGAGTAAAGATGGAACTATTTAGAGCAGCAATCCCACAGCATAAGGCTATAATGCTGGAAAGCCAATCCTAGATCAATATCATTGTCAAAACCTAGCATGGGGAAGAGTGACAGAGGCATATTAACACATTATCACTGCCTAAACAAAATAAATAAACCAATCGGGACGTGAAGCTAAAAGTCTGGCTACACAGTATTTAAAATAACGTGGGGATTGGTCAGCATAAAATTGTCATAGCAAATTTGCCCTGTGCTAGAAACCAACACATTTCCATTTTCATTGAAATTGGTAGCAGTAAAATTGGGACAATTTCCATCATGGTTCTCCGATGAGTGGACAATTCAACAATTGCAGCCTTGTGCCGGTGTAACAAGTTGAAAATCTACCCAAGTTTATATTTTGAAAAGTTAGTTTCATATTCAAGTGTTTGTCAACGTGTCACCTGTGCCACAGCTGGCACCACCCTAGTCTTCCATTCAGAAGGTTGTTGATTCTAATCCTTGTCATGAAACAGGCACAATTATCTTAGGCTAACACAGTGCAGTATAGAGATGGTGCTGTTTTGTTAAGCTGGAGCTCTGACTGCTCTCTTTGGTGGATATAAAAGATCTCCTGGCGCTATTTTGAAGAAGAACAGTGGAGTTACCTCTGGTGTCTTCACTATTATTCTTCCCTCAAACCAACATCATAAAAACAGATGGTCATTGTCACATTGCTGCTCGTAGGAGCTTGCCACATTACTTACATAACTGTGATCAGACTTTTGAACGTATTCCATGGGTTGAAACATATTTTCTTGGATGTCCTGAAGTCATGAAAGCCTTTCTATAAATACAAATCTTTATTTCTTTTACTCCTACGCATTTAGCCAAGGGACAGTTTCTGTATACAAAGATGGTCAAAGCAAAATATTCGGTCCACTATATGTTGTGTTTAAGTTGATACGCTCAAGTTAAATAATTAACCTGTAATCTCATTATTAATCACCCAAATTCACCAAGGTTACCCATCGGATCTTCTTACGTTTTTCCATTAGGAAGTGGATGCCATGCCATAAGGGATTAATATACCCTTTGCAGGATGGCATTGTCGGAGATTCAGAGGCAGCACCGTGGCACAGTGGTTAGTGCTGCTGCCTCACAGCGTCAGGGACCTGGGTTCTATTCCCAGTATTGGTCACTGTCAGTGTGAAGTTTGCATGTTCTCCCCCTTGTCTGCATGGGTTTTCTCCAGGTACTCTGGTTTCCTCCCACAGTCCGAAGAAGTGCAGGTTAGGTGAACTGGACATTCTAAATTCTCCCTAGGTGTACCCGAACAGGCACCGGAGTGTGGCGACTGGGGGATGTTCACAGAAACTTCATTGCAGTGTGAATGTAAGCCTACTTAACTAATAATTTTTTTTTACTTTAATGATGTAACTTATGGAAAATTATATTTTCATGAACCTTCCATCGTATAATATTCGCCTATTGAGTTCAGGTTTGAAACAGAACAAGTAGAACTGTATCTTCAAATTCATAAAAATTGCATTGTTGAGAATAAGTGACCTGAAAGTTTAAGAGTTTCTACCTGGAGGGTTGAATGTCAAATAAAGGGCACAATGAATATGGTTCCAGACTGGTAATCTTGAAGCTGGGATGAATATTCCGCAAACATGAGTTCAAATTCCACCACTGTAATTAAAGAATTAAAATTCAGTTAATTAAATAAATGTTTGAAATTAGAATAAAATCTTGCTTCAGTAACCAGCAAATATTTAAAACTCCTTCAGGGAAGCAAATCCTGCTCTGTATTTGACTTCAGACCCACAGCATTCTTACCTGCAGGATTCTTACCTGCGTTTAAAAAGGCCTAACAAACTGTTCAGCTGTCAAGCAGATGGCTCACCACCAACTCCTCAAGCGCAATTAGGAATGGGTAATAAATGCTATTCTTGCCAGCAATGCCTACACCCTATGAACGAATAAAGAAAAAAAATATATTATCCAACTGCATTTTCCCCAGTTGAACTTCCTGACCCACGATAACTTTCTTAATGTCTCAGCATTAAGACAGAATGGGCCCATCTCCAGTACGTCAATCTGGACATTTCAATTAAGCTGTTCTAGTCATTCCTTAGTTTCTCAATGAATGGTCACAGAATACCCAAATCTGTCATACATTCCTTAGAAATGCAATTCATAGAATCATAGAATCCCTACAATGCAGAAGAAGGCCATTTGGCCCAACAAGCCTGCACCGAAAACAATCCCATTCAGGCCCTATTCTGTAACCCCACGTATATTTACTCTACCAATCCCTTTACATTAATGGTCAATTTAGCATGGCCAATCCACCTAACCCACATGTCTGTGGAGTGTGGAAGGAAACCGTAGCATCTGGAGGAAACCCACACAGATGCAGGGAGAACGCGCAAATCTGCACAGACAGGCACCCGATGCCGGAATTGAACCCAGCTCCTTGGCACTGTGTGAGGCAGCAGTGTTAACCAAATTGGCTGAAGTAATTTGTTTTGATCCTGGCTAAAGTTATGCACTTTTAAATTGAGATACCTCACAGTTTTATCAGGTTTGGTCAACAACAAACTGACAATAGTTTCAGCATGGTAAACAGAGGTTATAAATTATTGCATGGAGAATCATGTAATCAACTGCTTGAAAAATCCTTCAAGGATTCTCATTGCATTACCTTTATTGCCTTCCTGTAGATGTCATTTTAGAGTCCTCACAAAGTTTTGATAATCACATTATGATCACATTATGATCTGAGAACAGTCACATTTTAATTTCAAGCTTCTTTCACCATTTGTGACAGCTTCTTCACTTAAGCTGTAAGTGATTATGTAAATTGCAAATGGAGGAGCTTTCCTATACAAGCTGGCACATACCTTGAGTTGTATGCAAGCTACTTATTCCTTATTAAGGCACACATGTCTATTCAGAGTTAATAGGTTCATGATTTTACAGAGAGAATTTATAGTCCCCAGATAATTGTAGAAGATAATACTATCTATAGACAATACAATAGGATCCCCACGGTGCGGAAGGAGGCCATTCAGCCCATCAAGTCTGTGCCGACCGCAATCCCACCCAGGCCCTATCCGCATAACCCCATGCATTTACCCTAGCTAGTCCCCCTGACATTAAGGGGCAATTTGGCATGGCCAATCCATCTAATCCGCACATCTTTGGATTGTGGGAGGAAACTGGAGCACTCAAAGGAAACCCACGCAGACATAGGGAGAATGTGCAGACAGTCACCCAAGAAGGGAATCGCGCAGTGCTAACAACAGTGCAATCATACTGCCCATAGAAGGACAACAGTCTTTTTTTAATACACGACTAGAATGTGGTCATATCACAGGATGTTCTACAGTGGTTTGGCCAGTAGGAAATTAATGACCAGATGCTCAGTTTGATGGAACCAAGAAATAGATTGTTATGGTTAGAAACCAAAAGGCTTGATGTGCATTATTTAGACATAAATATACCCCAAAAATGTGAATCTTTTTGATAATGTGAAGAGCCTGTCTTTCCATTGAATAACTGAATAGTACTGTCATAATAGCTTTTCAGCAGAATAAACAAGCATTTGTACTGTGCTGAGTTCTTTATTTCGCTTACAAATAGAGTAAGCAGACTTTAACCGGCTAATAGTGGAACAGTTCAGCACAAAACACGTCAGTGCACAAAATGAAATCCAAATAGACTGAGACAATGTTTAACACAATAAGACAAATACTGCCTGCTGCCAAACATCAGTGTCAAATCCTAAAGAAAATCAATGCATAAAAAGTGTAAAATTTAAAAATTCATCGCAGACTCATCTGCATTTTAGAAGTGGAAAAATAATAGGTTATATTCCAGACATATACCCAGAGATTTACTGTTTTTAGTTCAGATTTTCAGTTCTTGCATTTTTTCTTGTTATTTATTTGTGAAGAGCACAATTCTATGTAAGCATAAAACTTGACAAATGTCTAAATGGGGTATAAAAATGAAGAATCTGGCGATGGAAATCACAAATCATTAAAAGTAGCAACATAACTGTCATGCTATTATGCTGATAATATCTTGGTCTTAACCACTGTAGAAGACACAAGGTAGCAATTGCTTATAAGGGATTGGGCAAACACATTGTGGGTTCATTTACTAAGACTAGGCTCATGAGAACAGTCATTTGTAGATAAAAAGCTTGAAGACATCAGGGCTGTGTGCGCATATGCTCTACTCAAAGCAAAAAGGAAACTAAGACTGTATCACATGACACATTTCCCTTCCGGCAAAGTCATGCTAATATTCGCTAAAGGCGTTTTACAACATAGAATGTAGAACAGTACAGCCTATGATGTTGTGCCATATATGACACCAAATTAAACTAATCCTTTCTGCCTGTCCTGCTCCATATCCCTCTCTTCCTTGTATATTCATGTGCTTATCTAAAGGCCCCTTAAATACTCCTATCATATCTACCTGCACCATCACCCCCAGCAGCACATTCCAGACACCTACCATTCTCTGTGTAAAAAACTTGACCTTCGCATCTCCTTTGAACTTTCCCCCTCTAACCTTAAGTGCGCGCTCCCTAGTATTAGACATTTCAACTCTGGGAAAATCATTCTGGCTATTAACCCTATATATTCCTCTCATAATTTTATAGACTTCTATCAGGTCTCCCCTCAGCCTCCGTTGCTCTGGAGAAAACAATCCTAGTTTGTCCAGCCTCTCCTTATAGGTCATACCCTTTAATGCAATCAGCACCTTCTCCAAAACCTTCACATCCTTCCTGCATTGTGACAACCAGAATCAAAAACAATACTCTAAGTGCAGTCTAACCAAAGTTTTATAAAGCTGCAACATGACATCCTAACTCTTGTACTCAATGCCCCAACCAATAAAGGCAAACATGCCATATTCCCTATGCCTTCTTTACTACCCTATCAACTTGTGTGGCCACTTTCAGGAAGCTATGGACTTGAACCCCAAGATCAGTGGTGGAACGGTATTTTTCTGAATGGAGATCCATGATTAGTTTTGTACCCAAAGGATCCGTACAGGGACCTCCGTTGTTTGTGATACATATATATAAATAATTTGGATGAAAACATAGATGGGTGGCTTAGTAAGTTCGCAGATAACACAAAGTTAGGTGAGTTGTTGATAGTGTGAAAGGTTGTTAAAGAATACAGCGGGATATAGATCATCTGCAGATATGGGTGGAGAAGTAGCAGATGGAGTTAATTCAGGCAATGTGAGGTACTGCACTTTGAGAGGTCAAATGTTAAGAGTAAGTATACAGTTAATGGCAGGACCTTGAACAGCATTGATGTGCAAAGGCATCTTACAGCAATAAGACCAATAAAAAAAAAGCAAGACGGTGCATTTCTAGAGGAACAGAATTGAAG
The DNA here is from genome assembly GCF_965287045.1 of Carcharhinus amblyrhynchos. Classification (NCBI taxonomy): domain Eukaryota; kingdom Metazoa; phylum Chordata; class Chondrichthyes; order Carcharhiniformes; family Carcharhinidae; genus Carcharhinus; species Carcharhinus amblyrhynchos. The sequence continues at coordinate 78,068,828 of NC_137334.1, read as the reverse complement.
AGCAGAGAAGTTATATTAAACTTGCACTTGGTTAGACCACACATGGAGTCCTGTAAACAGTTCAGGTCCCCATGTTATAAAAAGGATAGATAGGTGCTAGAGATGAATACTGGAACTAAGAGGCAATAGTTATCCAGAAACATTGAACAGGCTGGGGCTCTTTTCTCTCTAAAAAATGACTGAGCACTGACCTGATCGTAGTCTTTAAGATTATGAAAGGATAAACAGAGGGAACTGTTTCCATTTGTGCAGAGAGTTCAAATCTCGGGGCCATTAATGTAAGATTGTTATTGAAAATTTAATGGGGAATTTAGGAGAAACGTGTATACCCAGAGAGTGATTGGATGTGGAACTCATTACTACAAAGGTAAGTTATTCAATACTATTGTTGCATTTAAGAAGAGGCTAGGTTAACAAATAAGGGAGAAAGGATTAGAAAGGATAGGTTGATGGGGATCAGGTAAAGAAAGGTGGAAGGAGGTTCACTTGGAATTTAATCACCAGCATGCAAATATTTCTGTAAAAATTACTATATGATGAAACTTATTCCGAGTACCACATCAGAAACACATTTCTGATGAACAAGATTTACCATTAGAGGTATGTTAACACTAAAAAAAAATCAGATGAAAATTTACCAAATATTCAGACCATAGATAATGAGGCACAAATTAAAATTCCTTTCAATCCACATCTTCTGACAGTGAATAGATTTTGGGTGGAATTTTACCGGCACTTCCGCCTGATCCCACCCAAGGCAAGAATGCCGTTCTCCGAGCTTCGCCCGCCCCGGAATCAGAGCAGGTATGCCGGTACAATTCCAGCTTTTGTTGGCAAAAGCTTGCCTTCAGTTGGCTTCATTTTGTACAACTAGGTTTTATTGCACTGTTGGAGTAAAGGTTGAGTTTGGTTTTGTCTTGCAGATCACTCCAAGGAGGACGTTTCCCCTTCTTTTCACAGAGTGTGGCAGTGGGCAGGAAAAGCACGGTTGAAGCTGTCAGCCCTAATGATGGCTTTCTCCACTGTATTTCTCAGGACTTGGTCAGCAAAATTAAGGGATGGTCCCACAATGTCACACTGGCGGGGTAAACTCAGAGTCTGCCCTGGCAGCACCTTCGCTTTTAAAGATAGGGCTGCCATTTTTAAGGCCACCCCAGTACACAAGAGTGAAAATAGAACATCCCCCCTTCACATACATTTTCCCCCACACGTCTCTCCATGCAATTGCCATTGGTACTGGCTGGGCGCTATCTTCTGGCACTGCCCCTTGGTACTGCTGACATGTTACCCTCGCCCCCACCCCCGAACCATGCACTCATCTGAGTGCCCCTGGCAGGTCTGCCTGCCAGATGCATGTCATGGGAGAACCAATCGTAATGCATGTCAACGTGCAAGTGGATAATCTAACAGCAGCGAGTATCAGATCAGATAATTACATTGAAACTTATTCATTTGTGGTTCCTGACATTGAACATCAAGATTCCCGATACAGTTCTGACGGGGGTCAATCGAGATGATTCTCCCAACCACAGTAAAACACAATTTGGACCTCTTGTGACATTTTCCATTCCCATCAGAAATCCCACCTGAAAATAACAGGAGCAAAAATTCCCAGCCCTATTGAAATTTTGTTCTAGAAACTCCTGACTGAAACAACTTCCAGTCGCGGTCTAAACTCAGCAAAACTTGTTGGCAGAATAACCTATCACTCATGCCTACGAGTCAGTATTGGCCGAATCGTTTTCTTATCACATGACTTGCATCTTTAATTGGAAATGAAGATGCTCAAAATGATCTTTATCAATAATTGGGTGGCACGGTGGTATAGTGATTAGCACCGCTACCTCACAGCACCAGGTTCAATTCTGGCCTCGGCTCACTGTCTGAATGGAGTTTGCACTTTCTCTCCTTGTCTGCGTGGGTTTCCTCCAGGTGCTCCGGTTTCCTCCCATGGTCCAAAGATATGCAGGATAAGTGGATTGGCCACACTAAATTGACCCTAATGTCAGAGGGATTAGAAGGATAAATGTGTGGGGTTACGGAAGTTGGGCCTGGGTGGGATTGTGGTCAGGACAGACTTGATGGACCGAATAGCCTCTTTCTGTACTGTAGGGAATCTATGAATTCTAATACTCTATGACTTAATGGATGATTCAGCAATTATGATTTTGATACACTACTTTTCAATAGAAAGAACAGTTATAATTCAAAGGAGCAGATAAAAAAAATCTTTCTTTAAATTTTCAACTTATTTTCAAGCGATTGTTTATTTTTCTGCATTCGTTTTGTTTAGCTATATATCAACCTCAAAGAGATAATGGATGTCCTTGTAATGTGAATATTTTTTTCAAGAGACATTCACTCAAGTCAAATTGATTTTAAATGGTTATGGCTAAGAGATATTTGAATTGATTTTAGGTGTCTTCACCTAAAAACTGTTTGCAATCCTTTTACGGTTTAAAGAGATCAGCCTGGTCATATATCTTCTTTTTGAAGATATCATAAACAAATTATCTCATCATTTACCTCAACTCAGTTTGTTTCATTGCAAAGAGGCAAGAGGATCCTCAAGTATGTTTTATGTAAAAACATCGCCCTTTTATTTATACCTTACTAAAAGCATTGGATGTTCACAGTGTATTCCACCACTTGTGAAATGATCGCACTTGCAATGCAGCTAATAAAATATCTTCAACAATAACTGTCTGCATGGGTGACAATGCTTTTTGTCAAAACACTGAAGGTGAACTTTAAAAAGGTCAGTATATATTTGCACAACATTGTAAGAGCTTGTAATAATTCTGCTTCACAGAGAATATCTCTGAAAATGTAAAACTGTCAACTGAAGATTTTAAGCAGATACAGATTATCGCATGGGAAACATGAGCAATGCTACAAACTTTTAGCTTCGACTATCCTGGTAGTTGCTTGATCCAGTGAGATTGGACGTGTTGACTATTCATAACAATTACCAACTGGTGATAATTATGTCATTAGGATGTGTGCTCAGGCTGCAGTTTTTGTAACTTGATGCAGTGCAGAGAGCAGCTCTTCAATAAAACTTGTTGTTTGCATTTAGGTGGGCAAACAAAATCTTTGTCTGTTAAAACCCACAGCCCCTAACATTGTTAGGGCATTACAGTAGTGCTCCTGGGGTTCAGCAGCATTTCGCAACAGGTTCTTCAGGCAAAGACACGGTCACTTTGGTCTCTTAGAATACCATTGACTCCGGAGACTGGAGTTGTCAGGTCAACTGCAACTAGACAACTATAGCCTCTGAGTAGAAGTCTTGCCCCTTCTTAGACCTTGTGGCTACACATTCCCAGTAGATGCACAAGTGAGTACTGACTTCAACTTTCTTGCTCCCAGACCCTTTCAGAATGTTCCAAAACATATCGAACCTTTCCTGGGGAGCCGCCCCATGGTAGTCCAAATTCCCTCAGTTCTACGGAGCACCCAGCAGTCTTAAGAGGTAGCGAGAAAAAGATCTCCCATTTAAACACGACTGGTGACACCCATGAGAAGCTGAATCAATGAACCCCTGGAGCAGTACTGTAATATCTTAAATATATTAGAAATGGTGAGTGTTAACAGAAAAAGGAAAGACTTAGAATCCCTATAGCGCAGAAGGAGGACATTCAGTCCATTAGATCTGCACCAAACACAATTTCACCCAGTTCCTATCCCCATACCCCCCACATACTTACCCCAATAGTCCCCCTGACGCTAAGGGAGAATTTAGCATAGCCAATCAATCTAATTGCAGATCTTTGGACTGTGGGAGGAAACTGGAGCACCCGAAGGAAACTCACACAGACTCAGGGAAAATGTGCAAACTCCACACAGACAGTGACCCAAGCTGGGACCAAAGCTCCCTGGCATTGTGAGGCAACAGTGCCAACCACTGTGACATCATCCTTGCTTTGTACATGTAGATTCAAACAAACGCACAACAGGTTTTATTGAAGAGCTGCTCTCTGCTCTGCATCAAGTACAAAGGTGGAAGAGAAACAGCAGCCTGAACATACACTCTAATAACATCATTGTCAAATCAAGTGATCAACTATTAAAGCAATCTGGCAACCCTTTTTAGATACATAACAACTACAACCAAAGACACGTGACAATCAGAAATGAACAATAAATGACCAAAAGCACCCACATTTCAGAAACAAAACTGGTTGTACCTTAATTTCTGCACCAATAATACCTATTTAGTATCATAAAATAAATAAAATATGGGTGGCACGGTAGCACAGTGGGTAGCACTGCTGCTTCACAGCTCCAGGGACCTGGGTTCGAATCGCGGCTTGGGTCACTGTGTGAAGTTTGCACATTCTCTTTGTGACTGCGTGGGTTTCCTCCAGGTGCTCCAGTTTCCTCCCACAGTCCAAAGATGTGTGGATGAGGTTGATTGGCTGTGCTAAAAAATTGTCCTTAGCGTCCTGATATCCGTAGGTTAGAAGGATTAGTGGGTAAAATATGTAGGGATATGGGGGTAGGACCTGGGTGGGATTGTGGTCGGTGCAGACTCGACCTCTCTCTCTACTGCGGGGCTTCTATGATGATTTCTTTCTATGATGAATCCAGTGTCTGTGTATTGGGCCTGGAAATACGTGCAATCTGAGTTTAAAACAAACTTGCAAATTGCATCTTAAAATAACATAGAATTATGTGTGTTAAGTCAGATACACGCATTAGCACAACAACCATAAATCTCTTTGGATTTTTATGATTGTCCCACCTCCAAGCTACTAAGCATTATGCATGAGTTTCCTGAAATTGTACTTCTGCAATGAAGCCTCTCTTCAAATTATGGCCAGATTTTCAGGCACTGAAGGAAGCAATATCATTGTTTCATCCTCATCTGCACTCTATCTTCCACTCTCTTTAATACATTTTTTTGGCACTAGTATGTCACATTAAAAATTGAATAGCCTCCCTGACTGCACATTCTTAAACACGCTGCGCCTAATGTGCAAGCATAACTGATAGTTAAATGAGTTGAAACTTCAATACTCAAAGAAGAAATTTAAGGGGACAATCCATCGCTTTCCTTGGGACCTGATCGTTCACATTAATAAATGATCACAGTGTGATTGACATAAGAATGGACACAGGATATTAGTAGATCTATCCACTATAGGGGGCTGTGACAATGTTAGAAATGCAGTCCCTTTAAGGGTAAACCAAAACCAGCTTCAGAGTGAATTGAGAATAGATAATGGGCAATGAAGCTTGTATTTAATGCCGTTTTCTTCCCCCAGTTGGAGAGTTGCTTTGAGGCAAAGAAACCAGAAGGGTAGAGTGGTATCCAGTAATCAGACAATGACAACACAATAAAACCATTGTGTGAGCCATCAGAATGTATTCTGTCGCCTGTTAATTTGGCAAATGGGTACTCAACTATTTAACATGAGGTACAATGGTTAGAATTTAGTTACAGTGACAGCGACCACCCATCCCTCCTCACCTCCCCACCAACTATATCCTCCTCACCACCCCAATCTTTTCCAGTAACTCATTGGAGATGAGTGAGAGGCCTGCTCTGCTTTGCTTCTGTAGGAGAGGCCCATCATGATCTAAGTGTGCTCAGGTGTTCAGCTGGCTAACACTGAGTCTTCCACAGGATCAAGGGCCAGAGGGCTAAAATGGCAGCCCTAAGAACTTCCAGCTAATCAGAGGTCAGAATTTTGCCAAGACTCGCAGTGCCACCAGGGATGGGAGGTGTGGTTGTCAATGCTCTGAGACTCACCCAGAGGATAGCCACTTGATTCCTGGAGAGCGGTGGGTAGGTTGGGAAGAATGTGGATCCCTCCCCCAGTGAGGGATACCCTTATGAGGCCCCAGTCAAAGCTGACAGGGTTTTCTGAGCAGTCATTAGGAACCAGAGGAGAACAGTGCGAATCCCATTTAATCACTGAGCCATCACTAAATTCATTGGTTTTGAGGATAATTGGCGTCGAGTGGTTCATTAACAAGCCTAATTAGCCTTAATTGGAACAGTCTTCTTGAAGCCAGGAAGTGGATGCTCTCAGCTCCCTCTGCCATCATGGCTGCCTGGCAGACTCCATTGAATTCCACCTGATGTTCTTCCAAAAGAATGAAAAAGACATCAAACAACATTTGATTCACTCAGTTCTAATGAAACCCTCTCTCATGCAGCTCTCTGTAAAGTAGCTTTGATGGAAGTTAAAGCGGATGATGCTTCAACTTTGGCATTTTGCATTTGAGAGGAAAAAGGACTTTGAATGTTTTATACTCGTCCCTGAAGTGTGATTGTTCTGCATTACCTGTTTCTCATGGATAATGCTCACCTCAAGAGACTTTAAAACAAAATAATTCAAAAATTAAATCAAATATCACAGAATGAAATCATCTGCTCATTTCTGCTACATTAAATTATAAAGTTGTCACACCTCAAAACCTCATATCTCAGAACACAGGACATCCACAGAGGAAAATGTAATTGAAATGATAACTTAAAGTAAAAATCAATACTTGGTTCACTTAACTGCACAAGGTTGGACTTTTAGGTTTGAGTACACCAAAGCCAGTCCAGGGTTGTAATACATTACTCCGATGGCTTAGTGGTATTGTCGCTAGACTATTAATCTAGAACTTCAGCGAATGTTCTAGGGATCTGGGTTTGAATCCTATTGTGGCAGGTGATGGAATTTGCATTCAATGAAAAATATCTGGAATTGAGAATCTGCTGATGACTGTGAAACCATTGTCCATTGTCGGAAAAACCTATCTGGTTCACTAATGCCCTGTAGGGAAGGAAATCTGCTGTCTTTACCTTTCCAGCCTACACGTGACTCCAGAGCCACAGCAATGTGGTTGACTCTCAACTGCCCTCTGAAATGGCCTAACAAGCCATTCAGTTCAAGAGCAATTATGGATGGGCAATGAATGCTGACCAGCCAGTGACCCCCATGTCCCAATAATAAGTCCCAGTATCTACAAGAAGGCTGGTGTGGGTTGAGTGAGATTGGGACTGATGCTTGTAGGGGCTGGGAAACCCAGGTATGTGGATAACTTGGAGGTCCTGATGAATTCAACAGCAGCACGGCGGTTTTACAAAAGCTTTCCATTTCCCCCATCTGGCAGCCAGTTGGACTGAAAGGCTGGCTGCCAGCCTGCAGCCTCAGGCTGAGGTCATGAAGGGTCGAGGATGGAGAGAGAAATAAAGAAAGCCAAAGAGAGAAATCATCAGTCGTGGCGCAGTTGGGTAAGATTAGGGGGCGAGAGAGAGAGGCAGACTATGGTTTGGTAGATCAGAGTGGGAAGCAAGCTAATGATTGAGAGGGGTCCAATAATGGTGAACAGGTCTGAGCATGGAGCAAGGACTCCAAATGCAGGTAGGCTGTGTAAGATCATGATGGATCATTTGCTGATTAGAGGGAGGGGAGTAAATTAGTCTCAAAAGGCCAATTGGAAACATTTCTGCTCCTCGTGACCAAAAGCAATGTTGCAAATGCACGTGCAGAACCACTGAATTCTTACAGTGCAGAAGAAGGCCATTCGGCCCATCAAGTCAGCACCAGGTATAATCACACCAGGCCCTATTCCTGTAACCTCACATATTTACCCTGCTAATCTCCTGACACCATGGCCAATTTAGCAAGCCCAATCAACCTAACCTGCACATCTTTGGACTGTGGGAGGAAACTAGAGCACCCGGAGAAAACACACACAGACACAGGGAGAATGTGCAGACTCCGCACAGACAGTGATCCAAGCCAGAATCGAACCTCTGGGTGCTCCAGTCTCCTCCCACAGCCTGAAAGATATTATTGTTAGGTGTATTAGCCATGCTAAATTCTCCCTCGATGTACCCAAACAGGCGCTGGAGTGTGGCAGCTAGGGGATTTTCACAGTAGCTTCATTGCAGTGTTAATGTGAGCCTACTTGTGTTACTAATAAATAAACTTTACACTTTAAAGTCACAGAGAATGGAAGCAGCTTCCAAACTTCCAGCCAAAAATTGATATGTTTACACCATGTTCCACTGTTTACATGTCACACTGTTGCTAACAGTGGTCACACATTTTATGCACACAGCCAATGCTCAGATTCACTATATGAGTGAACTGTGGAAATGCTGGACCACAAATAAATTGGCTGTATTAAGTACACTTGTGAAATATAGACAAGGATTCAATGATGATAATTATCCCATCTGTAGAATCCATTGTGTGCGAAAGATGTCTTAAGGTGCTTTACATCAGACATCAAGCAAGGGGGAAAAAGCAAACAAAAAAGTGAGAGCTTTTCTGGGGAATGGCTTTCAGGGGATGTCTGAAAGCAGGCAATGATTAAAGAGGGAGTTCCATAATTAGCTTTAACACTCTATTAATGCAGGATAATGCTTCCCTGAACAAGTCAATTTGTGTTCTATATGGCACAAACTCATGAATGATCCTAAGGCCCTCACTTGCAGCTCTGAAGTTGCCCAATCTACCCCAGATTACCCGGGAGGGGCAAGATGCCTCAAAATTCTGAGTTACAGGATAAGGTAAATGCTCTATGCTGTTACTATGAAATAGCAACTGTGCAGGATTCTGCCATCAAGCCAAAAGACACTCTGACTATCACACAAATGAGTAAATGGTATGTGAATTCCAGTGCCCGTGTGATGCTGGGTAAGTCGGCTGCACACCCCAAAGATGGATGGATTGCATCAAATAGCAGGATTCAGCAACAGGCAAGATACATCCCAAACCGAACCAGCCCATGGTTGAAAAATTCAAAATACAGTGACCAACAATAGAGGGAATTCTGTGATTGGATAGCATTTGCTAAATAATCATCAGTGTGCTAAGGATTATGTGCACAACCAATTTAATATTGCCAGTCCAGCTCACAGAGTGGCACATTTGTGTGTACTAGAAGTTACATGAATACACAGGGCCATATTCCTTGTAAACAGAAAGAAACTGCACATAAATTGCACTTGTTTCAGCTGAACAAAATAAGTGATAGCCATTTACTGATTCATGGTAATGCCTTAACCACTCAGAGCCAACCCATCTGATTTAAATTTGAATCAATGCTTGGCAGTTAACTGTCAGTCCAAATCAACTGATTCATTCTCCATGGCAACACCTCTACCAATCAGAGTCCACTTGGAGCCAATCAGCAATTTCTTCTCTTACAGTATAAATTGTTGTTTTCTCCTTATAGTGATGTTCTTGCGAAGTCTCCTGATGTGTGCAGAACAAAAATCTTCAATATTTCTCTTCCTTTTTCAACAATGCACAAGTTCTGTACCACTGACTGACTAACTAGCTATAAATTGGCTGACCTGAGTATGAGATTAAGAACCACGAACATGGGAAAAAAATATTTGGATTGGGATTCATGATCAAGTAGAAGAGGAATGATTTCAAACTTGCTTAAACGCATGGGCCGTGTTTACTTTTGGCTATCGGATGTAGGGACATGAATGGTCTGAAAAAGAGGTTGACAGTATAGAGTTCTCTGTACTTCTGAAAACAGCATATCTTGGCCTCTCAGTTGCTTGAGCCAGCAAATTGTTTAAGCTACTGTTTCAACTTAATGAAACAAAAATATTGAGACGGCCAGTTTTATTGTGCAATGCGCAGTCCCATTGCATTGCATGGAAGTGTCATACATTCCTCATGGCAGTCGGTTACCAACAAAATGAACCCTCCGAACACAGAACAAATAATTCAGTTTAATAAGAAAACGAACAGGGATTTCTGTCATTTCTTCACACTTGACCCAACTCTGGCTGAAATTCTACATTAGGGACGCAGACTAACATTATCTGCTCAATGTTACCTGCATCGATAATCCCCTTTAGGCTCCTTTTTAAAAAATTTACAGCACCACATGTAGATCTTCTGCAAAGTGTATTACTGAATAAACTACCTGTCTCTCATGTCACCTTGGATCTGACTTCCTCCTGATTTGAAAATATTGTGGCATTATCTAACAATAACAATGAACACAGCAGCAATTTATTCCTAAGGATCATTAAAAGCAGTTTGTGCGTTGGTGATGCCCATAGTCAGAGAATCTTAGAATCATAGGATCCCTATAGTGCAGAAAGAGGCCATTTGGTCTATCGAGCCTCCACTGACAACAATCGCACACAGGCCCGACCCCTGCAACCCCACATATTTATCCTGCCAATCCTCTTGGCACTAAAGGGCAGTTTAGCATGGCCAATCAACCTAACCCCTACATCTTTGGACTGTGGGAGCAAACTGGAGTACTCGGAGGAAACCCACGCAGACACTGGGAGAACATGCAGACTGCGCACAGACAGTGACCCAAGCTGGAAATCGAACCCGGGCCCCTGGCACTGTGAGACAGCACAGTTCCAACCACTGTGCCAACATGCCACCCCTATCATCTCGGCCTACGTCGTCACCATCTTACATACAAATAAAATGTGGATAATTGATTGAGGTTTAACTTAGCCGCAAATCTGAGGCACTCATTCCATGGACAGCCAAAGCCTTTATTTCCCTGCCTTCCTCACCTTTCCTCTCTACCTCTACCTCTGTGCTGCTGCAAGAGAAATTATTCAGCCGAGAACTTGACATCACATGCAGACTCATATTAGCTGTCTTCTCCAGACGACCATTTACCCTGTGAATTGATTGATTGGCGGCAGACTTGCCATGGATAGATGAACACACTCACACATCTTTAGGCACACGGATTATTAACAGTGCACAGCTTTATACTTCAGTGATTTAACGTAATTGGCGACAACCCCTCCCTGTCCTGACAGCAGTGAGTTGAATTAGGTTACCGCTCTGACTGCCTCTGAACCGCACTTTGTCAGTCACCTCCCTAATTTAGAAAGATTACATACAATTCATCAGTGTCCAGGCATTATGAAACACCTCCCTCCCCAGGTAGCAGCTATCCTTTGGAAATGTGTCAGCTGCGGGCCATTTATACAGTGTATCCGTAGTAAATCAAACCTGAATCAATTAGCAAATTCATTCATGTGTCTACATGTGAACGATGTTGAGAGAAGTGCTGCTGTAAAAGAAGCTGGTCCATTGACTGTCAGCCCTCCATATTGTGGTGGATTCAGCTACAGAGTGGAAGGGTTTATGCAAAGTAGCCCCTTGCAATTTTGCAGGAGATTTTTCTGTGCATAGTGCAACTGGGGAGGGCAGCTTAGAGCTCTGGGCCTGAGGTATACAGGCTCTCTCACTGGGCTTTGTGCTCTCTCTCTCCCTGTCAACATCCTGTTAGCCTTGTTCACTCAGCTGTCATAACAAGTCAAATATCCTTTTGTCTCCGACCAGAGATTGCGTGAAACCAGCAACCTTTCTTTAATGTGATAATCAGTCAACCATTACCTGTGGATTAGTGTACAGCTCCTCCACCCCTGCCATATGCTTTGATGAGTGTCGTCCTGTTTTAATGCGATATTGAATACTTACTCGAAATGGGATTACGTTAAAAGTTTCACATATGGATCTAAGCCTTTTTGATTCTATTCTCTGCCCACATCCTCCACTTTGATTTTTTTCAGGGTGACAGGGTGACACATTGGTTAGCACTGCTGCCTCACAGTGCCAGGGATTTGGGTTCAATTCTGACCTTGCGTGACTACCTGTGTGTAGTTTGCGTGTTTTCCCCATGCCTGCGTGTCCTCCACTTTCCTCCCACAGTTCAAAAGTGGGCAGGTTAGGTGGATTGGCCATGCTAAATTGCCCCTTAGTGTCCAAAGATATGTAGGTTAGGGGGATTAGTGGGATAAATGCATGGGGTTATAGGGATAGGGCGGGAAGTGGGCCTGGGTAAGATGCTCTGTCAGGAGAATCGATGCAGACCTGATGGGCTGAATGGCCTCCTTTTGCACTGTAGGGATTCTATGATTCTTACTCTTGAATTACTATCCTTTATTCTCCTAAGGTCAATAAGACGAATAAAGTGCTGCTACTCCCATTCTTTTGGTCAGGCGCTGAAGAGCAATTCTGGAAGATCGAGCTTCTCAATTGTGAGAGCTTGTTGTGTGCAAACTTCCTGCGACCTTTCCTACATTACCACAATGAATATACTCCGAAAGTGACTCACCGGCAGTAAAATGCCCTTTGGGATGTCCTGAAGCTGTGAAAGACTTACCTCTTTCTATTCCTCCTTTCACTTTCCCTTCCTTCCCTCCCTGCACTTGGCTATGATAGAATTCTATCAATATTGTGATTAGCCTTTGGGTGAGGTGGCAAAACAATCCCACCCTGTGGTTGTCATAATGTTTCTGAAGAGAGAGAGAGAGATGAAGGCTAGAGTAGGTGAGTGGGTCAATGGCAAATCAGGTACAGCAAGTGGAATGAAGAAACCAAAGGAAAGGCCAGATTAAGAAAGGGAGGAAAGGCAGAAGGAAAGTGATAAAAGCATTATTTTATTTGATATTTTATTAAATCAACAACAATTAAAACCTAAAGAAATGATAAACTGTTTTTAAACATTAACTTCCAATGTCAGCCGATTAACTGATACTTATTAACTTTAAACTTTATAACATTATAGGTTCAACTTGAAACAAAATCACAGGGGTTGCAGTGTTGGGCATGAGTTACCTGTTCAGTTCAGACCCACATTCACAACATCTTTAGATTCAATCCAGAGTTACCAGAATCCAAAGATCTTTAAAATATCTGTATCGTTCTTCACCTGGTTTTAAAAAGTGATGCCACTACCATTACCTCTCTGTGGCTCTTTTTTAAAATAATAGGATACTGTGCATCACTACTTTCATATAACTGCTTTCTTCTATTGCAAAGACCATGGAACTTTTTCAATCTGTCAATGCAGTGGTGGGTGTGGGGGTCGGCGGGGGGGAATAGAAGGAAATAATGGAGGTATATGCTCTCACCCCACTCTCCCTGCCCCTTCAATAGGCCAAACGTTCTTCCCTATTTCTATCCAGGGCTCTTTGTGAACTTTCTTGGTCTCAATTAGAAAGGTGAAGCTATTGTCAAACTCCTCGGATTCACGCCTCACCGTGTACGCTGCTTAGTTGTCACATTCTCCTTCCAAGAATTATAATAGTTTCAACCTGAAGAGTGGAATCCAGGTATGCGTTCACTCTGAATATTCCCTCTGGCTGCATTGACTTTGTTAATCCATCATTCTGGTAGAAATGAGGTGGAGGTTCCATAATATGCAAAATATTTATTTCATCCTCTTTCTCCTCCCTCGTGAAAATACTACAGACTGCTTGAGGTATGTGACCTCCCTCTGTCAATTTTGAACATGTGCACCCGCACTTTTAGTCAGTGCAGTCGTTCTATCGTGGAACAAAATCATAGCTGAGTCTCACTCTACCCACACTTCCACTTTGTAATTTAAGTCATTAGACAACAATTAGGTGTGGGAGTGCTCACTGATTTCATCCTTCCCAGCCCTTGGTCTAATGGAAGTCCCTTAACTTGCTGCCCTAAGCTTTCTAACATTATTGTTGATCATAATGTACCCAGACCGACTGAGACAGGGCTGCAGTTTATTTTTTAACCAACTGAGTCCCTCTAGACTGAGTTGAGAGGTATTCCAGACAGTGCGGGGGGCAATGAGACTAATTCATCCCCAGCTCTGCATTCTGTAGATAATTATGGCACTGCTGTTAATATTTTATGATCACAAAAGTGAATTGTGAGGTCCTGGTTTTATAAATAGATAAACATTGCATTTTTATTGTTCCTGGAGAAAGATCTATATCAGCGTCTTGGGAGTCAGATGGGATTTATTGCACAAATACATCTTTTTCTGCTTTTAAGTCCATAGTGGCAAATGTTTGAGGCCTGACCTTCGTTGCAATGTGTGGAATGGTCTTGTTTATGGGAACTGTCAGAAGATTTCTGGCTTACTTTCCTCAATTATGTCTGCTCTTAAGCCTTGCAGCTGTGCGAGCAGGGATATTTAAGATCCCAGCATTAAGCAACAAAGGCATTCCAGAGAAATGCTTTGTTATTTTCCAAAAGCAGCTTTTTGAAAGTTTTAAAATCATTCAGCAATTAGTGTTTTTTTTTAATTTTCTTTAACAGAAGACAAAACTATAGCTCCCAAATGAGTTGCAATCTGTTGCAGCTAATTTTATCGTGGTAGATATTGCTTATATGACTTGAAGCATCCCAGTTTGTTTGAGTTGGCTGCAATGAGTTCCATTCCTTACTCAGGGTTCGGGTGCAAGAGAGTGTGATCTAAACTCTGCCAAAAACATTTGGATCTCAGGCATTCTGTTTGCATTCCAACCCCCTCCTCGCTGCCGCACCCCCCCCCCCGCCAGCTCCCACACCCCGCCCCCGCACCGCCACCCCCGCGGGTCACAATAACAATTACACTTACTTCAGCTACTTCTGTGAAACTTGATACAGTAAGCAACAAGAACCTGAGCAGTAAGCAGCTGTACATATCCAGACCCAAATCCCACATTGCAACAACAAGCAACCTACATTTTATATTCCCCTTGCTAATGTTGGGGAGCTGACTAAAAATGGAGCAAAATCAGGAAATACATTTTCACACAATGCTCTGCAGAAATCTGGAAATCCCTCGCCACAAAAGCTTGTGGACACCAGGCAATTTGAGCTTTGGAGATTGAGAAAGATGTATTTTTGTAAGCTAAGGGAGGGGGAGTAGAGGTGGAAAAGAAAATGCAATGGAGGTCAGCCATGATTTAATTGGATGGCAGAGCAGGCTCACAGAATTGAATGGCACCCTGTTCCTATGTTCTTAGTCTATTTTGCAGGAGTCTGAAGTACAGATTCAGAGACCTTGATGTTCAATGGGTAGCACCCTTGTCCCTGTGTCAGGAGGTCCAGGTTGGGGGGTCCTATTTATTGGCCACATATCGGAGCATTCATGATACAAGTTAATAATCAATCTGTTAATATTTCCAACACACCCATGGCAACTTGTCAGCCCCTTAAGCTATAATAATTGTCTGTCCCTAAAACAGAGAGAGAAGCCCAGAGCCCCATGCAGACAAAGAACAAAGAAAAGTACAGTACAGGAACAGGCCCTTTGGCCCACCAAGTCTGGGTGTTGTCCTGTCTAGAGCAACCGCCTGTATCCCTCTACACCCTGCCTGTTCATCTGCCTATCCAGATAAGTCTTAAATGTGGCTAACATATCTGCCACAACCACCTCACTTGGCAGGGCATTCCAGGCCCCCACCACCCTCTGTGTAAAAAACCTCCCCCATCTCTGTAAAAAACTCCCATGTAAAAAACTTCCCGCAAACCAAAGCATATTACGGGGAAATGAAAGAGTTGGCTGTCCAAAAGCTCCGAAGGCAAAAGAACTTATGAACAGTCCATAGATGAGTCAGAATTCCTCTCCTTACAGAAATTCCGAAGAGTATCTGTTTCTCTCTTCATTAACATTAATAAAACATAATTGCGAGTTTAAATCAAAAACCTTCTTAATATTCAAGCTGATTTTCTGCTAACACTAGCAAATCGAGATAAATGTGTCGCACAGTGTTCTCAGCAGCAAGATATTAAGAGCCAGCTCCCTATGGACCTTACATCAGCAGCAACTAAAAATTATATTTTCCAATATATCTAGAAAATTCCCTGAGACATGAGCAGTAGTGAATTTTAAGAAAATGTACCTGCTTCACATTTTTTTATAGACCATGGGCAGAAACTTGGATTCAAGATGGCGCTGGAATGTGGCGATGTCTTGCGAGCCTTCTCAACATACACTCTAATTCTATCTTTCATTCTCTTTCTATGACATTCTGCACCTTCTCCTTTCCTTCTCCCCTATGTACTCGATGAACGGTACGCTTTGTCTGTATATAACACACAAGGAATAATACTTTTCACTGTATCCCAATATATGTGACAATAATGACTCAAATCAAATCAAAAAGAAGTTTCTGAAAAAATGACAAAGTGTGATTTTTGGCAAAAAAATTGGTGCACTTTCCAACTACCCCAAAGGTGTGATCCGGTAAGGTATTTTCAAGCATTTAAAAGAATTTTCTTTCCCCCATATGAAAAACGCCATGCGTGAGGTGCAAAGCGTCCGGTTTGCCCACCGGGGGAGCGGGGTGTTGGGGGGGCGGGGGTCATCTGAGCTCTTCAATGAAGGGGATGCTGACTTTAAATGACTCCACTGCACATATCTCATTCGAGACAGGAGGATGACAGCAAGGAGACCAGCTCCTCGATTCACAGAGGGGCCTTTACCTATTTGCTGGATGCTGTAGAGGAGAGGTGAGCTGCAATGTACCCTCGGAGTGGCAGGAGACCCCCCCAGCAAGATGACAAATCCCGACTGGGAGATGGTCACAGCGTTGGTTTGTGGCAGCAGCCTGACCAATAGGATAGGGGTGCAATGCCAAAAAAAAATGAATGGTCTATTGAATTCAGCTAGAGTAAGTGCTTTGTGTTTTCTCTCTGCATTCTACCTTGCTGTCACTCCTCGGAAAGTCACCTCGATCCACATGCCACCATGTCACACCCAAACTGCACAAACTTCCTCAAAGCCCCCTGGAACTCTTCCCTGCTTATGTGCAGTACCCACACATGGCATCAACATCTGACCCAACACACGGCTACTCACCTCATCCCTTTGTGTTCCTGCAGGATAAGCTTGCCCACAGCTGATGCAAGCCCATAACTTCCTAAATGGCACAGTGGTTAACACTGCTGCCTTACAGTGCCAGGGACCCGGATTCAATTCTGACCTCGGATGATTCATAGAATCAGTGGATCCCTGCAGTTGCAGAAGGAGGCCATTCAAGCCAGCACCATCCTATCCCAGTAACCCCAGGCATTTACCTTGCTCATCCCCCTGACACTAAGGGACAATTTAGCAAGGCCAGTCACCCTAACCCACACATCTTTGGAATGTGGGAGGAAACCAGAGCACCCAGAGGAAATCCATGGGGAGAACATTCAGCCTCCGCACAGAAAGTGACCCAAGCCAAGAATCGAACCTAGGTCCCTGGAGCTGTGAGACAGCAATGCTAACCACTGTGCCACCGTGCCATCCCAATCAAAGTAGAGAATGTGGGCAATGATCCCACTACCTCTCGCATGCTAAGCAAGTGCTCTACCATTTGAGCTCATTCCCTAGGCTAGATAGTGTGTGTGAAGTTTGCTCATTCTCACCCATGTCTGCATGGGTTTCCTCCAGGTACTCTGGTTTCCTCCCACCATCCAGAGACATGCTGGTTATGTGAATTGGACATGGTGCACATGAGTTCTGTGTAATCCAAACTCTTGACCAGGTTATGTACTAAAACTATGTCCCTTCCTTGCAGGAACATTACTCAAAGAGATTGAACCATCCACTAGCTGTGTTCCACCACCCACCCCTGACACGATCTTGGAGGAGATGTCAGAGGAGGATACTGAAGAAGTGTTATCGCTCTCCCCCAACATCCACTAGCACAGGAACACACACCTCCATGAGCAGTCTTAGCAGGTAAGTCTCTGGGTCACTATCTGGAGAGCACAGGCTGCTTCTGATGTTCGTCAGTGGAGACAGGAACATCCCAGGGATCAGACAACTGGAGGTCTATGAGATTCCAGGACTCAGCTGCATCCCAACTGTGCCATGGCAGTGGACATGTTCATCCTTGAGATGCAAAGGCAGAGCCAGAAATACCAGCAGATGACATCGGTGACACTCCTGCCGAATAGAGAAGTCCCAATGCCGTCTATTGAGGGAGATGGTGATGGCAACTCATGGCACCCAGACCAACATTGCAAGGGTAGTGTCCACAATGGAAAGCATGAAAGAAAGGTCAGATACATTCTGGGAGATGTCAGAAGCATTGGGCCAGTCCCTGAGGTCCATGGCTGAGGCAATGGTGGGCCTCCAGGACGGGCAACAGCAGGTGATGTTAAGGCTTCTGGAGCTCACCCCAACTGCTCCTCTGTCCCATGGAGTATCCCAGGGGCCCATGAGCACCCAAACCTGCTGGAGCACAGGCTGGGGCCTTCCACCCAGGAGATCCTGGGAATGCCTAAAGAAACTGAATCCCCTCCCACCCTGAGACCGACGAAACTCAGGTACAGCAGGCAGGACTGGATGATGTGACAACACTAGAGCCACTTGAAAATAGGCGGGGCCCTCCAGGTCCCAGACCTGCAGAGGAATCCCGCCAAGGGCATCTCAGGTAACGGGGCATGGAAGACAGCAGGCCGCCTACACCTCTGATGTGCATCCAGGGAACCCACTACGACATAATGGGAGGGTACAGATATCAAAGGAATTGTAGGGTACAGAGTAGGTGTAGATGAAGTTAGCCACAGGTAGTTCAGGGCATTCCTATTTGTTAAATCCACAAAAGACAATGAATTAAATATTATTGTTCCCCACCACCTTAGCACCTCACATCCTTTAATCCTCCAGCCAGTGGCATAACGCTTCTCCCCATCAGGGCACAGTTTTTCTCATCGGGCCTCCATTCCCACCAGATGGTTAGGCCCACTCATTCACAGGGATAGGACTCAGGCATGATTCAATGAACTCTAAACCCTTACACCTAATCACCTCTCTGGAGCAGAACAAATGAAGCTCGGAATCTCACTAAGACATGAGCCAGAGAGTCAGCGTGCTGGCAGGAACCAGACTTAAGCAGTAGCTGAGGCGAATCGCTGACTATGCCTCACTGCGAGTTGTCATCACCCACCTGCATTGACCGTGCAGCTGGCACTCAAGGACTCTCCAACCCCAACACCCTGATGATTGAGACTTCAGCCACCTCCACCCGCTGATGACAGGGAGGTCACAGTGTTCTGCGAGGTAGGGGGACATGCTGTTGGATAATGGTCTAGTCCTGCTTCATGAAGCGAGAGACAATGGGGGTGTCTGGATCCTACTCCAGAATTTGCTGCCCTTCCTCCGGGATCTCATCCGACCAGCTCATCAAGCCCAGCTCCTTGATTCTCAACACACACCCCTCCCCCCACCCCATGTGGCCTGCACACCCACCACATACCCCCATGCCAGCAGAACAACATAGCCCTAAAAGCACAACAAAGAGCAGACTTCAGGACCACCCACACCAATGGCAACCCCTATCCTGGATACCCCCTGCGGACATCCCGAGCCCCCGCCCCACATCATTCTCCCCTCCCAACCTGTCCAGTGACCTCTATCCCGTTGGACTCCCGGGTGCTCATTGGAGACAGTGCTGCTCACCTCCCTCCCTCTTGGATGTCATGGCATCTGGCTTCAACTCTTTACAAACAGTCCCAATTTGTGCTAGTATGATGCCACACCTGATGGGTGGTAAGAATCAATGAGGTTTGAAGATGCGATGTTATCCCCGTGAAGTATATGTTAAGGATTGAAATTGATGCAAATCAATATCGTACCCTTCCTGACTGTCATCAGAGAGGGCCTGGGAAGATCGCAATCGGAAATTCCGTTTTTGGCCAATCGTGAAATCTAATGGCCAATGCAGACCCATGGCAAACGGGCCCACGAAATTTCGTCCACATGTATCAATGTAGCAACCTGCCCAGCCATAAATGACAATAGGCTGAGGCCCTCCAGGTCCCAGCCCTGCAGAGGAATCCCGCCAATCCCACATCTCAGGTAACGGGCCATGGAAGATAGCAGACTGCCTACACCTCTGATATGCATCCAGAGAACACACTACAATATAATGGGAGGGTACAAATATCAAAGGAATTGTAGGGTACAGAGTAGGTGTAGATGACGTAGGTGTAGGTGTAGAGGAGTGGAATTTTCCTGTCCTGACCCCCACGAAAATCGTAACCATGCAGAAGTCCATTGATCTCGGGCGGAGTTTTCCATTCTTAGGGTGAGTATGGCTGGATAATCCCATCCACAGAATGCCAGTCTATGAGGAACCAACCCCCTGCACCGCCCTCCTCCTCCCGACTTCCCCCACCCATCCCCACCCACTTCCCACTTCGAGGGGACTGGAAATCATGGCGGGATTTGCTGAGCAGCTTCTTGACGGTGCGGAAAGTCACTTAATCTAGGAGCCACCATTACATTACATTACAGAGAGCTGAGGGGAAATGGGTGCCAATTGGCCCAATAATGAGTTGACTTGACATCCTGGTGGCCAGGAATCTCGCGTCAGCTCTTGCTGCTCCGATTTAAACGGGGTGTGGGGATGCGGGGGGTGATGGGAGAGAGAACAGGAGATGTTTTGTTGTCACCGAGAGCCTGACATAGGGCGTCTCCCACAATTCAGTGGGCCTGGTCACCATGGATTCACGGCAACAGGCTGTATTAAATCCAGCTCCACATTGCAAAGCTACTTCTCCAGTCCTGAAGCGCTTTGAGATTTCCTGTGGTTGTGAAGAATGCAACGCAATGCCAGTCTTTTCGAAAAGAAAATACAACATCGCGTGAGCTCCAGGAGCTTTTCTGTTTACTGTTGTGCAAACATAAATGCAGGTTTCATAGCTAATACCTATTTGTAACAGACTAAGCAAATTGTAGATGGTGCAAATTATTTTTGCTGCTAAAGTATTACATTTTAACACTGTGTGTAGCTATTAGAATGCAAATGATTGCTCATTATAATAAACAAAGGCTCAATTTCTCCTTAATGTGAGCACTGCAGGCAAAGTCATTCCCTGCTGCACAAAGATTTAGTAATGTGATATATTTCCTATTATCCTCAGTAGCTGTAGGGAAATTGCACATATACAATTTAGTCAAAACTCATCATAAAAGATAAGTAAAATGGATCATTATATAATTAGTTATGTTGTATTGAAAGTACATGGGCATCATTAATCCTCCTAACAGTGCCTTCTCAAATACAAAACCAGGGATGGCAGGAGAAACTACAAAGAAAGGTTCCACAAGTCCCAATTTGCAAAAGAATGCAATCAGTTTTAGGGTCACATGAGGTTGGCAGATGAGCTGTGGGACAAGTCAATATCTGGATGATTCTCTGAGGAAAACTACACCAGAGTTTATCATGTCTCAAAAGAAGTTCCTTGTCAAAGGTTGATGTCAGTAGCTGAAGGGCATAAGACCATAAGACAAGGAGCAGAAGTAGGCCATTCGGCCCACTGGGTCTGCTCCATCATTCAATGAGCTCATGACCGATCTGATAAAATAATCCTCAAATCCGCTTTCTCGCCTTAATCCCACAACCCTATATTCCCTTTCAGATTAAAAATCTGTCTATCTCAGCCTTAACATACTTAGCAACCCAGCCTCTACAGCCCATTGCTGTTATAAAAAAAACTCTACAAAATCACTACCCTCTGAGAGAAAAAAATCCTCCCCTTCTCAAATTTAAATGGGCGACCCCTTACCCTGAGATTACCTCTGGTTCCAGACTCTCCAACAAGGGGGAGCAATCTCTCAGCGTCTACCCTGTCAAGCCCCCTGAGAATCTTATATGTCTCAGTAAGTTTGGCTTTCACTCTTCTAAACTACAATGAGTACAGATCCAACTTACACAACCTCTCCTCATAAGAAAATCCCTTCATATTTCGTACCATCTCTGGACTGTCTCCAATTCCAGTATATCTTTCCTTACTTAAGGGGACCAAAACTGTTCGAAGTATTCCAGCTATGATCTAACTGATGCCTCATATAGTTTGAGGAAGACTTCTCTATTTTTATACAACATTCCCTTTGAAATAAAAATTCCACTTACCTTCCCTATTACATGCTGAGCTTGCACGCTAGCTTTTTGTGATTTATGTATAAGGACCCTCAAATCCTTCATGCAACAGTTTTCTGTAATCTTTCTCCATTTAAATAATACTCAGCTCCTTTATCCTTCCTACCAAAATGCATAACATTTTCCTATATTCTCTTCCATCTGCCAAGCTTTTGGCCAGTCACTTCACCTGGTTATATCCCTCTGTAGCAGTAATGAGTGATCAGGCTAATAACTGGGCACATGAGTGGCCCTCCATCATCTTAGTCAACTGCACGAGTGAAATTGGGTATTTGCATTAGCCATGAATAATATCATGTCATTAATGAGTCCCAGACGGCATCATCTGGGCTCATTTGAACTTACCTCCTCACTAGTCAGTCTCACACCAGCAAGAATGGCACTTGGTCTCGTCCAGATATGATGGCCTCACCAGGGGGACCAGAGGCCATTCAGGTCCCCAGGTTGTGAGAGGCCAGTTCTGGCACATGGGGCCACTTTTGCCTGGCAGCATCCACCTGGCACCCAGGCCGTGCCAACCAGGCACCCTGACACTGCCCACTGGGCATCCCGGAGTGACAACTGGGAACCATAATTGTGCCAGGGTGGTGCCAAAGGAGTGGGGTGGGACTACGACAGGGGACCTGAGTAGGGTGGGGCTATGATGGGGGGGGGGGCTATTAAATCGATTTAAAACATGTCAAATATTTGATAACCAGTTCCAGAAGATGCTTAAGTAAACATTCATACGTTAATAGAACTGTCATCAACTTCAAATGGCAAAAATAAATGTAATATTCATGCCTACATTAGCATGACCTCTTGTTGGAGCTGTCCTCAACAAGCTTTCTTAAATTTGGACTCAGCGATGTGCAGGCATTTCACAATTCAGCACAGAGGGGTCCATCCATTAGCCTGTTGCACTGCTTGCAGTCGAATTGACCTGTAACAGAAAAAGTCCGTGTGCATGTGAATGTCAATTGATATATTGATAACAACTTTACCGGAGAACTGGACCATGGCTCTTCAACCAAAATTCTTGCATATCTTTTTTCTTTAGCTGGTTAATTTCACCTTCATCCAGGGAAGGAATTCCTCTTCAAATCTCCTTTTGTCAACGCCAAACCTTGGACATACGAGGCAGCATTTGCTCAGATCAAATTCAAAAGGATTTCAGAGAAATGAGAGGAAGGGCTTCAGGTCAATCAGGGAAGAACAGCAGTTCTCAAATCATTCTGCCAGTGTAGACAATGCATGCATTTGTACTGGTGGAACAGTGGCACAGTGATTAGCACTGCTGCCTCACATCACCAGGGACCGAGTTTCGATTTCCAGCTTGGGTGACTGTCTGTGTGGAGTCTGCATGTACCCCCCATGTTTGCGTGGGTTTCCTCTGGGTGCTCTGCACAGTCCAAAAGACATACTGGCTGTGTGCAATGGCAATGCTAAATTCTTCCTCAGTGTACCCAAACAGGCGCCGGAGTTTGGCGATTAGGGGGTTTTCACAGTAACTTCATTGCAGTGTTAAAGAAAGCCTACCTGTGACACTAATAAATAAACTTAAGGCTGTTTAATTTTCCTACTTGGCAGGCAGAAATTCAAATTGGAAAATTTTAAAAGATGACTGAGGAAAAATCCTATGGTGTCACAACGAATGAACATAGAATCCTAAAAATTACTAGCATTATGAAAACTTTGCAGCAAATCAAGGCTATGAGCTACTGAGATCTACAGATCAGAAACAATAACAACAACTTGCACTTATATAGCACCTTGAAAATGTCACAAGGCACTTCTCAGGAGCATTACAAAATAAAAATGACATTAAATTCAAAAGATCGGTCAAAGATGTAGGTCTTAAGGAATGTTATAAAGGAGGAAAAAGGAAGCAAGAGCAAAACGGTTTGGGCGTAATTGCACTATTTGAATGATGTGTTTCGTTTACAATGGCCAAAAATCTCCCATCACGCATGCCGTGGGAATCGTACCGGGAGAGACAGAAAATTTGGTGGATCATGTAAAAGTCCATTGAGCTCGGGTGGGAATTTCTGGTCTTGGAGCGCACACGGGTGGAAAATCCCACCCATTAAATGAAATAACAAGCACAAGAAGACAGCAAAAGAAAAGAAGACAACTATGTGAATCAATACCACAGCAAGAGAACAAAATCCTCATAACTTCAATGAGACTTATTGCAAATCCCTTATCACATTTGACAAAGTTCATCAGATTATATATTCCCTAGTGTTGTCCCCACCTTGATGTGCACGGATGGCTGCACCTGATAATTGGAGAGGATGTGCTCCTATGAACGCAGTGTGATGATGCCTGAATACTTAGAACGTACTCCTTAATCTTTTAATAAAACACAACCACCTGCCTATGAAAGTTCCCATCACCCACAGCACATCTGCAGGAAATGCCACAGCCTTGGCTGATAACAAATCCTTTCTGACTTGGAAGGTCATTTAAAGGAAAGACTGGAAAGTGTTTGAACCTGAGATTATCTTTATTGAACTACCTCTGAGTCAGGGGAAGAGTGACAGTAATTTACAGGAAACCCTAGCTCAGCCAGTCTTAAAGCCAGGTGTCTGTTTGATTCCCTGAACAGGGCTATTAAAGAATTGAACATCTTTGAGCAGGTTGGCAGGAGCAAACTCTTGCAGATTGATTTTTTTACATTGGTTTTGCTAACCAAAATATGCACATGTACATTTTGGACCTCAAGCTCTGACCTAAATCCTGTTATTTGAACCAGCTTGATTAACACATCAGTGAACATCCACTCCCTCCACCACTGATGCTCAGTAGCAGCAGTACAAGCTATCTACAAGATACACTGCAGCAATTCACTGAGGATCCTTAGACAGCAAACCTACGGCTACTTCCATTTAGAAGGACAAGGGCAGCAGATACATGTGGAACACCACCACCTGCAAGTTTTTTTCCAAGCCAC
Organism: Carcharhinus amblyrhynchos; assembly: GCF_965287045.1. NCBI lineage: Eukaryota > Metazoa > Chordata > Chondrichthyes > Carcharhiniformes > Carcharhinidae > Carcharhinus > Carcharhinus amblyrhynchos. The sequence goes on along the minus strand of NC_137334.1, from coordinate 78,044,244 downwards.
TCACCATCCTGACTTGGAAATATATCACCGTTCCTTCGCTATCGCTGAGCCAGAATCCTGAAATTCCCCCCTAACAGCATTGTGGGTCAATCCACAGCAATTTAAGAAGGTGGCTCACCCCACCTTCTCAAGGGCAACTAGGGATGGGCAGTAAATGCTGGCCAGCCAGTGATGCTTACGTCCCACAAATGAATAAACAAAAGCATAAATGTGATTCAGAATGCACACTTACGTGGCAAACATCTTTGTATTTGTAATCTGTACTCTCTCAGACTGCCTTGCCCTGGTCTGCACACTTTCCAACAAGGCAATGGAATGTTTACAGATCAGTGCAACAGCCTCCAAAATCAATTTTTGATGCTTGTTAAATTGAAGTTCCAAAACACTTACAAAAAGCTTGGAAAATCCTGACTGGCATTTGAAAGCGTACAGAACAGGAAAAACCTGGCATTCTGATCCAAAATAGAACTGGAAAGGTTAACTGTACAAGTGTACATTTGTAACATATGAAAAGCCACTTCTATTGTGATATCTTCAGCGCATTGCCCCATAATAAATGAAAAATCATTGGTGAGTATTACCCGCAATTCCTTATTGTGCGGGGGTCAGCATGTATGGGAAGCACGCGTATGACAGCACTTTCATAAAGCCCATACAATATAAACTGGTGGACCTCACTTAAATCCAACCCAAAAGACAGCAGGATGGCAGAAATAGGATGTTAGATGGGACGAGAGGACTACCTTAGGCTGAGTGAACAACAGCCAGCATTCAATGGGGGGAGGAGGAGAAATTCAATGGGATTAGATGGTGGACAGCTGGGGACTAGGACACTGGCTCCTTCTGCTAATTCTGAAACATCTCCTGTCTCTATTCCTGCTTCAGTTCATCTATTGCTGAAACCCTCCATGTTTTTTCTAACTCTAGATTCAACTACCCCAATGCCCTGCTTCCCACCCTAGATGAACTTGAGATTATCAAACATTGCTCCCAGTATCTAATCAGAACCAAGTCCTAAATATCCCATTACCCCTGGTTCCACGTCTACAAGTGGCTCGGTTTTGAAATTCTCATCCTCATGCTCAAAATCTCTCCGTGGCCTTATCCCTCCCTATCTTTCCAATCCCCTCTAACTCTACAATCCTCTGAGAACTGGGTACTCCTCTCCTCCCACTTCTGTGCACTGCCCAAAGATAAAGGCACTGCGGACTCTGGAATCTGAAACAAAAACAGAAAATGCCGAAAATATCAGCAGGTCTGACAGCATCTGTGGAGACAGAATAGAGTCAATGCTTGGAAATGATGGCTGTCTTCTCTCTCTACAGATGCTGTCAGACCTGCTGAGCTTTTCCAACTCAGCAGGTCTGAGCTGCTCCATTCACTTTAATCATCAGTAGCTGTTTCTTTTCAACAGCGTCATTTCCCACTTTAGGGCAGTGGGTCGGGAAATGGTCCATGGTCCCCACTGTTGGTCAGAAGCAGAAATGCTGAGAGGCCCGTCTGCCAGCAAAATCACCATTTGGGAGTGCATTAAGTCCTCCCCTGCGTATAACTTATGACTCTTCAGATTTTTCAGGGAAATATCTAATATCGACATGGTGGCAAGGTGGTTAGCACTGTTGCCTCACAGCGCTAGGGACCCAGGTTCAATTCCCAGTTTGGGTCACTGTCTGTGTGGAGTTTGCACATCCTCCCTGTGGCTGCATGGGTTTCCTCTGGGTGCTCCGGCTTCCTCCCACTGTCCAAAAAAGATGTGCTGGTTAAGTGCGTTGGCCATGCTATATACTCCGTCAGTGTACCAAACAGGTGCTGGCCTGTGGTGACTAGGGGATTTTCACAGTAATTTCATTGCAGTGTGAATGTAAGTCTGCTTGTGACTAATAAATACGCTTTAAACTTCACTTTTAAATAAATGGTGCATCATGGTGGTATAAATTTCTAGCCAACACAATCTTTAGAGAGAAACTTCATTGGTTTCAAAAATATTTTCTTCTACACTGCGGCACGGTGGCATAGTGGTGGGCGACAGAGTGGCACAATGGTGGGCTGCACAGTGGCGCAGTGGTTAGCACTGCTGCCTTTCAGCACCAGGGACCTGGGTTCAATTCTGGCCTTGGTTCACTATTTGTGGAGTTTACACATTCTCCCAGTATTTGCGTGGGTTTCCTCTGGATGCTCTGGTTTCCTCCCACAGTCCAAAGATGTGCAGGCTAAGTTGAATGGCCATGCTAAATTGCCCCTTAATGCCAGGGAGATAAACAAGGTAAATGTGTGGGATTCTGGGGATAGGACCTGGGTGGAATTGTTATCGATGCAGACTCGATGGGCCGAATGGCCCCATCTGCACTGTCGGGATTCTATGATTCGATATTTGCAGGGCCAAACAAAAATGGAGCAGGATATGACAATTAAAGAAATAACTAAGAAACAATCTCTAATCATCATTACACAATTTCAGAATGAAGGACAAGTTTTGTCACATATACTTATCCTGGCAAGGCTTTTCTCCTTTTACATGTTTGAACACATCTTAAATTTATCACCTATTCTTTGAACTACATACAATTGACATGGTAAGTTCTGCTCGCATGATTGCAAACATCAAGGATATCATTCTGGCCAACTTCACCCAGCAATGTAACATCCAGTAGATACAGATCACAGTTTATAATTTGTACAATGCATCAACGGCCTTGGTTACGTGAAGCATTATACAAGCTGAAGTGAGGCGCAAAAGAACAGAATGCATTCAATTGTTGGATGAATGGTTTTTCTGTTGTTGCCAGGGTAACAATTTGAGTAAAACAAAGTTAAAAAAAAGTATGATCCATACTGAAGATTTCCTAAGTAATTTAACTGGGCAGATCCCACATCACTTGGTATCAAAGGTGCTTCAGCTTGTTTCACCAAAAACACATACTTATTCGCAATCTGGAATTGACTGCATTATGACAACTATCGCTATTGCGGATGGAAGGAGAAAAAATAAAAGCTCTTCTATCTTTATGTTCAAGGCCAAAGACACTTTGAAAGGCTTAATGGGGATTAACAGTTCATTGTGGTATAAACAGCATGTGATATTGAACAATACAATGCAAAACTTCATAGAAGAACACCTGGAAGTAGAGTTTCCACATCAGTATAATCATCCAACTGGGCACAGACTCTGCTGGAAATTGCACTGTTTTTCCAAGATGAAGCCAAGGTGAAAATTTCCCCCAAGCTCATTTGCATGATCAGGGACGTAAAATCTTACTTTGACCCGAGTAATTGAACTGAACCATATTTTTCTTCCCTGCACACAATAATCGGTGGTATAGTGGCACAGTGGTTAGCACTGCTGCCTCACAGTGCAAGGGAGCCAGGTTCAATTCTGGCCTCGGGTGATTGTGTGGCGTTTGAACGTTCTACGTGGGACTGCGTGGGTTTCCACCGGGTGCTCAGGTTTCATCACACAGTCCAAGTATGTATGGGTTAGGTGGATTGGCCATGATAAATTGTCTTGTGTCAGGGAGGTACATGGGGTTAAGGGGATAGTGCTTTGATAAAGGTCAGAGAGTCAGTGCAGACTCGAAGGGCCGAATAGCTTCCTTCTGCACTGTATGGAATTCTATGATTCTATACGACAAAAATGCAAGAGGGTATGCTGGCTTTGACTACTTTGGATACTGTAATAGGGGTATATTGCCTCCTATGTTGTCAAGGTACCTGACTTCTTTTCAACATGCGAATGGCTTACTGTATCCTGATCAGGAGCTTGGTCTCATCAGTGTTTCATATATGCTTATGAGTTGGGCAAATTGTTATTGTCAGGCAAACAATCAAAGCCTTGCTCTTGATCCTGAAAAACAGCAGGCACAAGATTCTGGCTCAGAATAATGCCAACTAAGCACTAACACAAAGGAAGTTTTGCCTGTGGTCAGACACCGATTGGACTAATCTGGAATGGTCAACTTTTTGTTGCTCACTATAAAAATTGTCATTCAAACTGTCTAAATGTGTCTCTATTGCTGGTCACAGTTACTGAGGGAATTTCTTGGATGGCGTTCACTGCTAAATCTGTTGTCTATCTGGACATTTCATGTATTGCTTGGACTTGTATTCCTGTAGCAGAGATGTATATAAATATATATTTTCTAAATTATACACACATATTTATTTACATATATTTAAAGTTTATTTATGAGTATTTCAAGTAGGCTTACAATGAGATTACTGTGAAAATCCCTCAGTCATAGAATCATAGAATCCCTACAGTGCAGAAGGAGGCCATTCAGCCCATCTAGTCTGCACCAACCCACAATCCCATCCAGCCTTATTCCCATAATCCCAAATATTTACCTTGCTAATCCCCCCTGACTCTAGGTCAATTTTAGCATGGCCAATCAACCTAACCCGCATATCTTTGGACTGTGGGAGGAAACCGGAGCACCTGGAGGAAAACCATGCATATACGAGGAGAATGTGCAAACTCCACACAGACAGTGACCCGATGTCAGAATTGAACCTGGGTCGCTGGCACTGTGAGGCAGCAGTGCTAACCACTGTGCCACTACGCTGCCCACACTCCGCCACATTCTGGTTCCTGTTCAGATACACCAAGGGAGAATTTGGCATAGACAATACATCTAACCAGCACGTCTTTTGGACTGTGGGAGGAAACCAGAGCACCCGGAGGAAACGCATGCAGGCAGGAGGAGAATGTGCAGATGCCGCACAGACAGTAACCCAAGCTGGAAAGCGAACCCAGGTCCCTGGTGCTGTGAGGCAGCAGTGCTAACCACTGTGCCTATATGCCGCTCCATATATAGATATAGATAATCAAAAAAGTTATTGTTTTCGTTCCGTTCATTCCATTCTCTGGCTTTTACACACACTAAGATGGGAAAAAAACACGTATGAATTTGCTGTCAATGGAACACAGCTTCTGGCAGAGCTGTAAGTGCTCCAACTTCACTCTAGTCCTCTTGCTGAGGTAAATTGACGCCCAGACTCTCTGTGGCCTTCTTCTGATCAGGTTTCCATTAGTCATCTGTCTGCAGCCCTTCAATTGTAGATATTATTGGGCAATTTTGTACTGCACAAGAACAGTACAGTATCAATGTTCTGTTATATCTTCCTATCATTCCCAGTCCATTCAGCTATTGAAAAGGATGGAAGGCAAGTGGAGGGCGGAAAGCCGGAGGAGAAAACAAGATTTCACCCTGTAATTCATGCTACGAGTCAAAATATTGAGGTATAATTTACAAATTATATCAAGTTAAGCTGAATGTATCCCACATTCCTCCTGACAGTCATTTTGGCATTTCTCTTTTTTGACCTGCGGTGAATTCCTGTTACTGTCACTGCAAATTTGCCAAGTAAAAAGCAAAATACGTGTTGAAATGGATTTTGCCCTTATGTCACCCGCAGAGAAATGTTTACCTGAACAATTTTGAAATAAAATTTCCAGTGATATAATGTAACTGCTCTCCTCTGACTGCTGACGTTTCTATTCTTTGCATGAGAGACACCTACAGACTTGAATTGAACTGGGGGGAGGAGCAGATGATGAAGCCCAGTATTGTCATAACTTCTAGCGCACAGATATGAGAGGATATTGTCAATATGCACAATCCAATATATTAATAAATGATCTGATTTCACCAGAGAAGATTTTTCAAACCATAAAACAAGTACTTTTACATTACTTTACGGTAATGTAATCCTGAATGAGTCCCATTCCTTGTTAAATTTAGGGTTTGGTAGGAGTATATTGTTCTGTGATTCACCAGGACTTGTCATTCAATGAAAAAGCAGATCCAAAGTGGAAAGTGTCTAATGGCTGGAGCTCCTTCTGTGCTGCATGTAACACACCCATGAGCAATAAGCCCTGATGTTTCATGTTTTGATTTGATTTCATCTTGGTTTGATTTGATTTATTATTGTCACATGTATTGGTATACAGTGAAAAGTATTGTTTCTTGCACACTATACAAAGTATACTGTTCATAGAGAAGGAAACGAGAAAATGCAGAATGTAATGTCATAATCATAGCTAGTGTGTAGAGAAAGATCAACTTAATGCAAGGTAGGTCCATTCAAAAGTCTTACAGCAGCAGGGAAGAAGCTGTTCTTGAGTCAGTTGGTATGTGACCTCAGACTTTTGTGTCTTTTTCCTGACAGAAGAAGACGGAAGAGAGAACGTCTGGGATGTGTGGGGTCCTTAATTATACTGGCTGCTTTGCCGAGGCAGCAGGAAATGTAGAAAGAGTCAATGGATGGGAGGCTGGTTTGCATGATGGATTGGACTATATTCACGACTTTTTATAGTTCCTTGCAGTCTTAGGCAGAGCAGGAGCCATACCAAGCTGTGATACAATCAGAAATGATGTTTTCTATGGTGCATCTGTAAAAGTTGGTGAGAGTCGCAGTGGACATGTCAAATTTCTTTCGTTTTCTGAGAAAGTAGAGGCCTTGATGGGCTTTCTTAACTATAGTGTCGGCATGGGGAAGACCAGGATAGATTGTTGGTGTTCTGGACAGCTAAAAACCTGAAGCACTCGACCCTTTCTCTACTTGAGCATCTTGATTGGGCTGTGTCACCTTTGATTCTAAAACTTCCAGGAAGATGATAGTTTATTTTCAGAGGAGTGTGACCCTTAAAAATGGGAGGGTTGAGAGGAGATTTGATCAAATTTTTCAAAATCATTTGGGTTTGAGTTAGAGTAGATAGGCAGAAGTTGTTCCCAAGGCAGCAGGGTCAAGAACCAGAAGAAATAGATTTAAAGCGATTAGCCAAAGAATCAGAGTAAAACATTTTTTTAAATACTGCTTATGATCTGGAATGCAGTGAATTATAGAATCACTACAGTGCAGAAGGGGGCCATTCAGCCTATCGATTCTGCACTGACTTTCTGACCGATCACCCCACCAAGGCCCTACCCCCATAGCCCCACGTATTTGTCTCACTAATCCCCCTTATATACAGGTCTTAGGATATGAAGGGACAATTTTAATTTGGCCACACTACCCAACTTGCACATCTTTGGACTGTGGGAGGACCCAGAGGAAACCCACACAGACATGGGGAGAACATGCAAACAATCACCCAAGGCCAGAATTGAACCCGGGTCTCTGATGTTGTGAGGCAACAGCGCTAACTACTGTGCCACCTGTGCTTTGTAAGGCAAATTCAACTGTGGCTTTCAAAAGTGAATCAAAAATCACTTGAAGGGAAGGCAATTGCAGGACCATGGAGCAAGGGTGGGAGAATGGAACGAGCTGATTTGTTCTTGCAGAGACATGACATGGATTGGTTGAGCCAAATAGCCACCTTCTGTATTGTAACTATTCTATGATTCTTCTGTGTTTAGATATACCTCTCGGGACATTTAGGATGCCTGATCATTTTAATATCCTCATTAGGAGAATTATAACTCCAGTCTGTTCAGTTGGCGACAGATTTCATTTCATCAACACATCTTGTCAGCTGAGCTCTGAAACTATTAACAAAGCACTAAAGGACGTAAAACATTACAGTCCATGAATATAAATATGTGTGTAAACTATGATCAGAGCCAATTCAGGACATGTTTTATAGCATATGGGTTTTAACATGTAGCACCCAAGTCATCTAGGTAAGCACACAGTGGAAACAATTCCCACTCTAATAATCACAGCCAGAAATATATCAACAAAATAAACTTCAACAAATTCTGTTTATCTCTTTGTCAGACTTAAACATTGTTCGAGTTGATTTTGAAATTGTTAATGGGCTACAAATTTTTAGGTATTCATCTTGAAACATGATTAAAACTCACCTGTTTCCATGCTATTCAGTTTCCTTTTCCTACCTCCTATTTTTGAAAGCGTTGTCAAGCTGTGCTTTCCTGAATCGAAACTCAAATTAAATTAAAGAAATCACAATTTTTGTCAAGCTCCCTTTTGTAAAAATGTACAACTGTGAAACCAAACTGTGGGCACAGGCTGCTCATGGGATCTTTGACATCTTTGCTCATCTATATTTTAACTTCACGGCACAGTGGTTAGCACTGTTGCCTCACAACGCCAGGCACCCAGGTTCAATTCCAGCCTTGGGTCACTATCTGTTTGGAGTTTGTATGTTCTCGCCGTGTTCACATGTGTTTCCTCCAGGTGCTCTGGTTTCCTCCCACAGTCCAAAGACGTGCGAGTTAGGTTGATTGGCCATGCTAAATTGCTCCTTAATGTCAGGGGGATTGGCAGGATAAATAAGTATGGTTTAGGGATAGGGCCTGGGTGAGATTGTTGTCTGTGTAGACTTGATGGGCCAAATGGCCTCCTTCTGCACTGTAGGGATTTCTATGATAATGACAAAGTATACACACTCTTATTTTGTGAACACTTTGTTGTTGAAAGGCTTTTCAGATCTAAAATGTAGGCCTAGAAATAATTTTGTACGGGATTCATTTTTAGCTATAACAAGGCCCCCAAAGGATCTAATGTGACAGGCAGGAAGTGGATGAGTAGTTTCTCTATTTTAAATCCTGAACTTAAAATGGTCTTGTAGCGTGTAAGAAAACCTCAATTAAATTGCCGGGTATTCAGACACATTCAGCACCAGTGACCATAATGGGAATCAGATGCATAACTTGCACTGCCACTCAGCCAAGAACATACCAATGCATTCACTCATATCCAGAACAAGAGAACATTAGATGTATAGAGGTTCCCAACCACAAGACTGTCATTAGGATGTCAGGAATCTAAATATATATAATGGACTGAACCACAATCCAAAAAATAAGGCAAATACATCAATGCAAAACTCCATGTACCCACTAAACAATAAGCATTGGGCGTAGTATACCAAAAGATAGTGAACCCTACACATTAAATCCAGAAAAACTGTTATAAAATAACCACATTTAGAAAAACACAACAATCACATCTTTGACATATCCATAGATTCTAGTTTTTGTTTACTTCTTGGACTTATTCTGACTTATTCTGGGGCAGGTGCTGTTATACGCTCTGTCTGAGGCCAGAACTCTCCATTCACCTGACGAAGGGGCAAACCCCGAAAGCTTGCGAGTTTACTATCAAATAAATCAGTTGGACTTAAACCTGATGTTCTCAGACTTCTTATTCTGGGGCATCACAGTGTTGCAGGGGCAGCACTGTGGCACAGTGTCTAGCGCTGCTCCTCACAGCACGAGGGACCCGCGTTCAATTCTGGCTCGGGTGACTGGTTGGAGTTTACACCATTCGCCCTATGTCTGCATAGGTTTCCTCCAGGTGCTCCTGTTTCTTCCCACACACCAAAGATGTGTGGGTTAGCCATGATAAATTGACCTGAGTGTCAGGAGGATTGACACTCCCCCTGAGTGTTAGGGGGACTCCATTTAAATAAGGGCCAATATTCCATTAAGCTTCCTGATTTGCTTTGTCTGTATAGTGCATAAGAAACAATACTTTTCACTGTATACTAATACATGTGACAATAATAAATCAAATCAATATGTTTGGTCGTAAGATAAGAGCCCAATGGTGTTGGAGGTAGTAGATTGAAATGGATAGAGAATTGGCTAATGAGCGGGAAACAGCAAGTGGGGATAATGGGTCTTTTTCAGGTTGGCAATCTGTAACCAATGGGGCACCACAGGGATCAGTGCTGGGACGACAACTGTTTACAATGTATATTAGTGACTTGAAGGAAGGAAGCAAATGTACTGTAGAAAAATTTGCAGACACCTCAAAAATAGGTGGAAAGGCAAGTTGCGAGAGGGATACAAACAAAGAGATATTGATAGGATAAGCAAGAGGGCAAAAAAATTGGAAAATGGAGTTTAATGTGGGAAAAAGTGAAGTTGTTCATTCTGAAAAAGAGAACAAAAGAACAGAGTATTACTTAAATGGAGAAAACTGCAGAAAGCTGCAACACAAAGGGACTTGGTGGTACTTGTGCACAAAACACAGAAAGCTAGCACACAGGAGCAGCAGGTAGTCAGGAAGGTTAATGGAATGTCCGCCCTTATCTTAATGGATTTGATTTGATTTATTATTGTCACATGTATTAACATACAGTGAAAAGTATTGTTTCTTGCACACAATATAGACAAAGCATACCATTCATAGAGAAGGAAACAAGAGAGTGCAGAATGTACAGTTACAGTTGTAGCTAGAGTGTAGAGAGAGATCAACTTATTGCAAGGTAGGTCCATTCAAAAGACTGACAGCAGCAAGGAAAAAGCTGTTCTTGAGTTGGTTGGTACGTGACCTCAGACTTCCGTATCTTTCTCCTGATGGAAGAAGGTGGAAGAGAGAACGTGCAGAGGCGTGGGATCCTTAATTATGCTGGTTGCTTTGCTGAGACAGTGGGAAGTGTAGATAGAGTCAATGGATGGGAGGCTGGTTTACATTATGGATTGGGCTACATTCACAACCTTTTTTAGTTCCTTGCAGTGTTGGACAGAGCAGGAGCCATACCAAGCTGTGATACAGTCAGAAGGAATGCTTTCTATGGTGCATCTGTAAAAGTTGGTGAGAGTCGTAGCTGACATGCCAAATTTCTTCAGTCTTCTGAGAAAGTAAAGGTGTTGGTGGGCTTTCTTAACTACACCTGCATGGGGGGACACCTGAACACCTGCAAACTTGAAGCTCTCGACTCTTTCTACTTCGTCCCCATTGATGCCCCCATAGACAGGGGCATGTTTTCCTTGATGTTTCCTGAAGTTGATGACAATCTCCTTCGTTTTGTTGACATTGAGGGAGAGATTATTGTCATCACACTATTTCATCGGATTCTCTATCTCATTCCTGTACTCTGTCTCGTCATTGTTTGAGATCCGACCCACTACGGTGGTGTTGTCAGCAACCTTGAAAATCAAGTTGGAGTGGAATTTGGCCTCACCGTCATACGTGTACAATTATAGTAGGGGGCTGAGAACACAGCCTTGTGGGACACCAGTGTTGAGGATGATCGTGGAGGAGGTGTTGTTGCCCATCCTTACTGATTGTGGGCTGTGCATTAGGAAGTTCAGGATCCAGTCACAGAGGAAGGTGCTGAGGCTCAGGCCACCAAGTTTCGAGATGAATTTCATAGGAATAATAGTGTTGGAGTATAAGAATGGGGAAGTCTTGCTGCAACTGAGCAAGATACTGGTGACACCATATCTGGAGTACTGTGAGCAGTTTCGGTCCCCTTACTTAAGGAAAGATATTATTCCATTGGAGGCAGTTCAGAGAAGGTTCACTAGAATGATCTCCTGTATGGAGGGATTATCTTAGGAGCAAAGGTTAATCAAGGGTTAAAAGGGACTCTACTCACTGGAATTTCAAAGAATAGGAAATGATCTCATTGAAGCATATAGGATTCTTAAGATCCTTGCTATGGAACACAATGAGAACACAATGCCCTTACGGAGAAGTCTAGGATCAGAGGGCATAGTCTCAGAATAAAGGGGGGTCAATTTAAAACTGAAATGAGGAGGACTTTCTTCTCTCAGAGGGTTCTGAACCTTTGAAACTCCCTGACACAGAGAGCTGTGGAAGTAGAATCCTTGAGGATCTTTAAGGCTGAGATAGATAGAGAGTGGAATGTTTTGGCCGTTCATGACGGCCGGATTTTCCCACCCCTCTGCAGTGAACGGAGATTTGGCTGGGGACTAAATTCTTCGACTTGTCTGTAGTGGAAGCATGGCATGAATGGCTGGTGAGATCATGCCCAGATTCTTGGTAAGCAAGGGAATCAAGGGTTACGGGAAAAGGGCAGAAAGTTGGGAGTGAGGAATGACGGATCAGCAATGATTTTATTAAATGGCAGGAACAGGCTCTAGGGATCGAATGGCCTACTCCTGTTCCTGTTTCTTACGATCTCATAGTCCTTGCAGTTTTTGTCGTAGAATCTCGATAACCCCTGGTGAATTACTCATCTCCTGATGTCTAAGTGCATTTTAACCATCCTTAAGGCTCAAGTCAGGGGAAGGTAAAATACTCACCAGTCATCTGGATTGGTGTAGCAGCAGAACGCTCAGGAACTCTAAATCATCCAGGACGGAGCAGTTTCATTGATTAGCACCCTACTGCTGAACTCTGTTTATATCCTCGTATAATAAAATGATCGAATACAAAGCCTGTAGACAAAATATTGAATTTGTTGATTGTTATCTTGTCTACTATAGCAAGTTATCAAGTTAAAAAAAAGATGGAAATGCAATACTGTGTATGACAATAAAACAGAATGCTGTACTGAAATGTAGCGCGGTGACACAGTGATGGCACAGTGGTAGCATGGTGGCACAGTGGCATAGCACTGCTGCCTCACAGCACCAGGGACCCGGATTCAATTATAACCTTGGGTGACTGCCTGTGTGGAGTTTGCACATTCTCCCCGTATCTGCATGGGTTCCTCCGGGTGCTCTCTTTTCCTCCCCAGTCCAAAGATGTGCGGGTTAGGTGGATTGGCCATGTTAAATTGCCCCTTAGTATCAGGGAGCCTAGCAGGGTAAAAATTTGTGATTATGGGGAAAGGGCCTAGGGGGAATTGTTGGTGGTGCAGGCTCGATGGGCTGAATGGCCTACTTCTGCACTATAGGGATTCTATGGTTCTATTCTACGATGAAGGTGGGATTTAGTCTCACACCAAGATCACTTTGCAGTCAACATGCTGACCATTCAGGGCTGTTTTTGAAGGAAGCACTTCCTGCTGCAACAGTTTGGGGTCCCTTTTGAACAGGATGAGCACTATAGAAAAGAAAGGCTGATGTACGACTTAATAGAGGTCTTTCAGGTTATGAAGAGATTTCGTCGGGTAGATGTGAAACAAAAGGATTTTTCTACTTTATGGAGAGACCAAAACAAGCCACCAATAAATTTTAATAGACAATTCAGGGGAAACTTCTTGACCCACAGTGTGGTAAGAATGCAGACTTCACTTTTACAAGTAGTAAAGACAAATGACATAGATGTAGCTAAGGGAAATGTAAGCATGAGATTGAAAGGAATATAAAAGTTATGTTCATCGGGTGAGATGAAAAGGGGTGGGTGGCAGCTCGGGGGAGCGTAAATTCTGATGTAAACCCAGTTGGGATGAATGGCTTAGTCCTGGACTGCAAGCATGATGGAGTTTTCAGTAATGTAACACACTGAAAAGTTTCACAGGCACAGGAGTTTAAATCCTGTTACAAACTAGTCCATGTTGTGCACTGAATGCTGCAACTTGGGAACAATCTGAAACAGTTATGTTTGGAAAGGTGAGGGAAAATTACATTTTGATTTGATTTGACTTATATTTGTCACAGGCCATTTGATTTACATTTGTCACATGTATTAGCATACAGTGAAAAGTATTGTTTCTTACTCGCTATACAGACAAAACATACCATTCATAGAGAAGGAAAGGAGTGTGTGCAAAATGTAGTGTTACAGTCATAGTTAGGATGTAGAGAAAGACCAACTTAGTGAGAGGTAGGTCCATTGAAAAATCTAATGGCATCAGAGAAGAAGCTGTTCTTGAGTCAGTCGGTACATGACCTTAGACTTTCGTATCTTTTTCCCAACAGAAAAAGGTGGAAGAGAGTCGAGGCAGTGGAAATGTAGACAGATTCAATGGATGGGAAGTTGGTTTGTGTGATGGATTTGGCTACATTCACAACATTTTGTAGTTTCTTGCAGTCTTGGGCACAGCAGGAGCTGCAATACAACCAGAAAAAATGCTTTCTGTGGTGGATCTGTAAAAGTTGGTGACAGTCATAGCTGATAGGCCAAATTTCCTTAGTCTTCTAAGAAAGTAGAGGCATTGGTGGGCTTTCCTAGCTATAGTGACAACAAGGGGAGACCACAAAAGGTTGTTGGTGATCTGGACATATAAAACATTGAAGCTCTCATTCTAATGAGGGGAAAGGAATTGAAACCTCAAACTAATGAATTCAATCTATTGTTTATTATTTTCAAAACATTAATTCTCACATTGTTAATTAGGGAGACTGTGTCACAGTGATAATGTCACTGGAGTAGTGATCCAGAGGGCCAGGCTAAATCTCTGAGGATGCCACCACGATAGTGGATGGAATTTAAATTCCATTAATAACATCTGTAATTGAAAGCTAGTTTCAGTAATGCTGTTCACAAAACTATCAATTGTCACTAAAAACTAATTGGGTTCACTAATGTCCTTTAGGGAAGGAAATCTATTACCCTTACCTGGTCTGGTCGACATGTGACTCCAGATTCACTGCAATGTGTTTGACTCTTAACTACTCTCTGAGGGGACAGCACATTGACACAGAGGTTAGCACTGCTGTCTCACAGCGCCTGGTACCCGAGTTCGATTCCAGGCTTGGGTACTGCCTGTGTGGAGTTTGCACGTTCTCCCCATGTCTGCATAGGTCTCCTCCAGGCACATCAGTTCCCTCCCACAGTCCAAAAGATGTGCTGGTTCGGTGCACTGGCCAAGCTAAATTCTCCCTCAGTGTATCCAAACAGGTTCCGGTGTGTGGCAACTAGCGGATTTTCACAGTAACTTCATTGCAGTGTTAATGTAAGCATACTTGTGACATTAATAAATAAATAAACTTTAAATGGCCAAGCAAGCCACTTACTTCAAGGGCAATTAGGGATGACCAACAAATGGTAGCCTTGCCAGCAACAATCACATCCCATGAAAGAATAAATGAATTCATTTTATCTCAAGCTTCTCAGAAGCAAATCTTCTGATGCCATACTGCAGGTGCTTTTGTGTCAATTCCAATATTATGCTTTCAATTGTCAAAGAATATGAAATACTGAACCTGTGTTATTCATCCCCAAACAGGATCAAATAACTAAAGGATACTCTAAACCGAGAGAGCAAAGGAATACAATAAAATCAAATATTACTTAATTTATTATCCCAACATGTTGTAGGAAAAGTAAGAGAACAATGTACAAGTAATAAACTTTTCACCATGTCGAGTGGCACTGCTGATGTTTATTGATGTTCTGAGTGTCTGTTATTGATTTCCATTGTATTTACTCTGGCTGTACAATTTCCTTTGCCTCCCGGGTTCAACTCTCAGAATGATTTTCATCATCAATGAAATAAGAATGATGTCTTTGCCTCTTCATATTGTGTTTCCGCAATACCATTTAGCATCTGAATGGGTTGCTGGAGCAACTGACAATTTGGCAAAAGTTTGTTCATTTCTCTGAGAATGTTTCACAGCTAATGCTCGCCAGCTAAGGAGTAAAAATATTTACAGCACATTTACAGGTACATAGTCAACATGCATCCCAAACAGAAAACCCAAAATGCGTCTAAAATTGAGTTACAGGCCTCATTTCTAAAATTAGGGTGAACCAGCAGCACCATGGCATCTCCAGAGGCAGCTTGCCCATTATCTACATCCAATTTTGAACTGCCCACATTGGCAGGAATCCTGACATAGGTGGACGGCAAGATGGCAGGCCCATGACAGGATCCAGAAATATGCATGTAAATGCCCCTTATTTACCTAAGGTGGTGTCCATATGGTTGGTACTGATCGGACATCAGGGCGTTGCTTCTAGAAACTCGTTCTTGTTGCACCCAATTTATGTCCATATTTAGAGGTTTTATACCTCTAAAAATAGTAAATAAATGAATTCATTTTATCTCAAGCTTGTCAGAAGCAAATCTTCTGATGCCATTCTCATGCATGTATTTAACTTCTTATTTGGTCTCATCTTCCTCTCTCTATTACCGGAACCTTCTCTGGTCCTTCAATCCCCTTTCAAACACTTCATGCCTCTGCCTCTGTCCTCTGATGTAATAAGAACATAAGAACATAAGAAATAGGAGCAGGAGTAGGCCATCTAGCCCTTCGAGCCTGCCCCGCCATTCAATAAGATCATGGCTGATCTGTTGTGGCTCAGTTCCACTTTCCCGCCCTCTCCCCATAACCCTTAATCCCCTCTCTTATCAAGAACCCATCAACCCGCTTCTTAAAAATATTTAGCGAGGCAGCCTCCACCACTTCAACGGTCAGAGAATTCCAGAGATTCACCACCCTTTGAGTGAAGAAGTTCCTCCTCAACTCCGTTCTAAACCGCCCCCCCTTTATCTTGAGGCTGTGCCCCCTAGTCCTACTGTCTTTTTTGAGCAGGAAGAGTCTCTCCACCTCTATCCTATCCATCCCATTCATCATCTTATACGTCTCAATGAGATCTCCCCTCATTCTTCTAAACTCTAACGAGTACAAGCCTAGTTTATTCAGCCTCTCCTCATAGCTCAATCCCCTCAACTCCGGTATCAGCCTAGTAAACCTCCTCTGCACTCCTTCCAGGGCCAAAATATCCTTGCGCAGGTGCGGCGCCCAAAACTGCACACAGTACTCCAGCTGCGGCCTCACCAATGCCCTATACAGCTGCAGCAAGACCTCCCTACTTTTATATTCAATCCCCCTCGCTATGAAGGCCAGCATCCCATTCGCCTTCCTGACCACCTGCTGCACCTGCAAGCTGGGTTTTTGCGACTCATGCACAAGGACCCCGAGGTCAATCCGATCCCTTTTATCCTAATATTGGTGGCTGGGCCCTCAGCCATCTAAGTCATGGGAGGCACAGTGGCACAGTGGTTAGCACCAGGGACCTGGGTTCTATTCTCAGCAGGCCACTGTCTATGCAGAGTTTGCACGTTCTCCCTGGGTCAGCATGGGTTTCCTCTAGGTTCTCCGGTTTCCTCCCACAGTCCGAAAGGCGTGCTGATTAGATGCATTGGCCAAGCAAAATTCTCCCTCTGCGTACCCAACAGGCGCTGGAGTGTGGTGACTAGAGGATTATCACAGGAACTTCATCGCAGTGTTAATGAAAGCTTACTTGTGACACTAATAAATAAATAAATTTTAAATGTCCAAGCAAGCCACTTCCTTCAAGGGCAATTAGGGATGGGCAACAAATGTTAGCCTTGCCAGCAACACTCACATCGCACGAAAGAATAAATGAATTAATTTTATCTCCAGCTTGTCAGAATCAAATCTTCTGATGCCAAACTGCAGATGCCTTTGTGTCAATTCCAATATTATATATCCATATGTCAAAGAATATGAAACACTGAACCTGTGCTATTCATCCATAAACAGAATCAAGTATCCTTTAATTATTCTGAACTGAGAGAGCAAGGGAACACAATAAAACCAAATATTATTTAATTTATTATCCCAACATATTGTAGGAAAAGTAAGAGAACAATGTACAAGTAATAAACTTTTCACCATGTCGAGTGGCACTGCTGATGTTTATTGATGTTATGAGTGTCTGTTATTGATTTCCATTGTATTTACTTTGGCTGTACAATTTCCTTTGCCTCCCGGGTTCAACTCTTAGAATGATTTTCATCATCTATGAAATAAGAATGATGTCTTTGCCTCTTCATTTTGTTTTTCCGCAATACCATTTAGCATCTGAATGGGTTGTTGGAGTGACTGACAATTTGGCAAAAGTTTGTTCATTTCTCTGAGAATGTTTCACAGCCAACCCTCATAAGTTATGGGGTAAAAATATTTACAGCACATTTGCAGGTACGTAGTCAACATGCATCCCAAACAGAAGGCCCGAGGCGTGTCCAAAATTGAGTTACAGGCCTCATTTCTATAATTAGGGTAAACTGGCAGCACTGTTGTCTCTCCAATGGCAGCTTGTGCATTACCCACATCCAAGTGTCAGATGTCCACATTGGCAGGTCCCCTGACAGAGATGGCTAGCAAGATGGTGGACCCATGGTAGGATCCATAAATATGTGTAGGATCCCTATTAAGGTACAATAGTGTCCATATGGCTGGTATTGATTGGGCATCAGGGTGTTGCCTCTAGAAATCACTCTTGTTGCATTCAGTTTATGTCCATATTTAGGGGCTTTGTACCCAAAAAAATAGTTATGACCTCTGCAATTCTCCTTCTTTGGTCTCATTTTCCTCTCTCTATTACTGTAACCCTTCCTGGCTCTTTAGTCCCCTTTCAAACCCTTCATGGCTCTGCCTCCATCCTCTGATGTATCGACCTCTTTTATCCTAATATTGGTGGCTGGGCCCTCTGACATCCAAGTCTTACTCTGGAATTCCTTATCCTACCCCCACCTCTTGTTTTTCCTTCTTTAGGACCTCCTTAAAATTATGAGCGGGATTTTCCGCTGCACCCCCACTCCCCTCCCCTCACAACGTGTTTTGCAATGGTGCAGAAGGCCCACCGTTAGATGGCAGTGAGAACCACTGGTCCCAAGGGTGTCAATGGATTTTCCCCTTGTTCTCACCCTCCACCACCAGGGAATGCAACCAGGGAAACTAACATGCAGGTATAGCAGATAATAAAGAAAGTGAATGGAATGTTGGCATTTATAGCTAAAGGAACAGAATATAAAGATAATGAAGTATTGTTGCAACTACATAAGGCATTGGTGGGGCCATATAGTTTTTGTCCCCTTATTTGAGAAAAGATATAGCAGTATTAGAGGCAGTTCAGAGGAGGTTCACTAGATTGATTCCAGAGATGAGGGGTTTGTCATATGAAGAGAGATTGAAATTCTCTGGAATTTAGAAGAATGAGGGAAGATCAAATTGAGGGATACAAGATGACAAAAGGTATGGATAAAGTAGATGTGGAGCAGATGCTTCCACTGGTGGGGCATTCTAGGACAAGAGGTCATTGTCTTAGGATAAGGGGCAGCAAAATTAAAACAGTCTTGAGGAGAAACTACTTCTCCCAAAGGGTTGTGAATCTGTGGAATTCGCTACCCCAAAGTGCAGTGTATGTTGGGACAATTTAAGGAGGAGTTACACCTATTTTTAATTGGTAATGGGTTGAAGGGTTATGGGGAGAAGGCAGGAAAATGGGGATGAGGAGCATATCAGCCATGATCGAATGGTGAAGCAGACTCAATGGGCCAAATGGCCTCATTCTGCTCCTATATCTTATGAACTTACGAACATGTGGCAGGGTTCGCTGTCGGCAGGACTGGAAATTCCTGCCAGCAGGAATTGTCAGATAATCCTGCCCCAACTCTTCAATCAAACTTTGAGCTACCTGCCTCAATAGGCATGGCACCTTGCAATATTTATCTGTGCTAAAGCTGTTTTACATATATGTTTGTAGGTCGCCATTAAAATGACAGCCAAATGGCACATGAAATTGTGAGACAGAAATTAAAAGAGGAAAGTCTGGGCCCGATTTCACCATCAGGTTGCACCTATTTTCGGGTGTAAAAACTTGGCAAAGTCGGGCGTGAGGTGATTAGCATGACCCACACCTGCCTCTGTGTCTGTTCCCCCTTTAACAAGGCCTAAAAATGGCCACGATTGGGTCCGTGTATGAAGCGGGCACCATGGCCACTTAAGTGCATTTGCATGCATTTAAGTTGACTTAACGGGCTGCACGCACAATCTTATCATCACTTCCCCCTTTACCACCGCGTTTGCCCATCCAGAATCGGCGCAAAACAGACATGCTCTACAACCGTCCGATATAGGCACTCCAATTAGTGAGGAGGTAAGTGCCGAGTGTCCGATGGTTGTCTGCTTGAGGCTTGGGTGGGAGGGGGCGGGGGTGCAGTCTGACGGCTCCCTGCTTGAGTTCGGTGGTGGTGGGGAAGGGGCACCCATTGCCACTCTGACTGACATCAGTGAGGAGGAAGTAGGGGGTCTGCTGCCAGTCTGCCTGAGATCAGTGAGGGGGAAGGGGGGGGCACAATTGGTCTGGGTGGCAGAGGGGGGATAAGGGATTCAGGAATGTTGTAGGGGTCGGACAATGTCTGTGGGGCCTGTGGGAGGCATTATCCGGCTCAGGAACGATGTGGCGGGGAGCCGCATCCTATCATTTTTTTCTGCGCGTGCGCAGTTGGAGGCGCTGATCGGAGCTGCAGGGTTTCGGGCACGTTAAGCCATGCCCAGAACCTTCTGCAGCGCAATTCAGAATCACTGACATTTTTGCAGGCAGAGTGCGGATGGGGGTGCCTAAGAACAGGTCTAAAAGCCGGATCTGAAACACCCTCAGTTTCACGTCTGCCCAGCATTTAGAATCAAAATGGTAAAATAGGGCCCCTCAACTTTCTCAACAATGTTGAGGCAAAGTAAGAGCTGAAGTTCCTTCTCTGTCTGCTTTCTGACATGACACTTCTTTAAGAGCATTAGCATGCTCAGTCCACATTGCAGAACACAAATGATCAACTCTACTGGTCTCAAGCTAATAAGGATGTATTTCCCTCTAATTATTCATCTCAGACAAATGTTAGTGAGAGGATAATGGAGGAAAAGCCAGTTTACATACATCAATTTTGTTCTTTCACATCTCTCAATCAAATAAGCCACACCAATGAGAAGAGTGAGAGCAGCAGAGTCACAGGAGCAACACTTCCATCCAAGTCCTCCTGATACCATGCCTTGTACAAACATTTCAGTTCCTGCAGAATCCTGGAATTCTCTACCAAATGCCAAGGTAAGTGAATCTTCACCACGAGCACGCTTGCAGTTCAGGAATAAAATCCACCACCGGTCTCTAAGAACAATTTGGATTTGTCAATATGAGCAGTTTCACCAACACCTGAGAGCAAATAAGACAAATAGAAAATGCTTTGTAATTTATCCCTGAATAAATATTTCAATTTTGTCCATCTGCAGCTCTCACTCGAGGCAACTCACAATCTGCAATGGACGATTGTGTCACATTAAACCTATTATCTAAACAAATTTATTTCCAAATTCAATTTGGATATATTACATTATAAAAGTTTGTGTGATACGATTTATATAGGCCTGAGTTTTCAGGTTCAAACCAGTGGGATTTTCTGGTCTTTTTGATGGTGCTGTGCATTTCCCAGCGACAGGGGGTGCAGTCAATGGGGTATCCTGAAGCAAGCCGCTTCCTGTCCCTCCTGCCACCTCCTGCCGTGAGAAACACAGAAAGTTTGAACTTCTTGTGGCCAACTCCTCTGTTTCCAGAGACCTTCAATAGAAGTCTCTGGGTGGAATTTTCTCAAAAGAATTCCAAGTGTAAAAATGATGAGAAAACATTGCTTTTTCCGCAAAGCCATGGTCATTTATGGCACTCTGTGCAATACAGAGGCAGAATGTGAATCTCGCCAGTAGATGGAGTGGAGCCTCAGCCAGCCCATGAGGCCACCTGCCGAGCTCTAGTGCCACAAGTTTGATTTCGCCAGCAGAACATGGTGGCAAGATTCGCGAGAGGTGCAAAATTGGGCGCAAACCTGAGTTTTCGCCTCTTGCCCTATCTTACGGGCTTGCCATGCCGAGCTAGAGGCCAGAAACGAAGGGGCCAACTATACTGCCCAACCCATAATCCCAGCAAAGTGCAGCAAACAAATAAATGACACAAAAACACCAACCAACATTCTACCAATTTCAGAATGATGTCCACATGATTTAATAGCCACACTTGGGGAGACTGCATTGATAGGCCTTCTCAAAACATTCTGTGAGCTTTGGAACTGCGAAATTTGATAAACAAAATGAATAAACGAACGTGGCCACCGAGTCATCTGGTAGCTGCTGTAGGACTAAACTGTCACAACACCGGAACGCGGATCTCCTGGGTGTTCTGGGAACCCAGCCAAACCAAGATCCTCCTGCTTAGAGGATAGTGAGGCGCTGCCTTTAATCATGTCATTTTCCTGCTAAAAATAACACAGCCTAAAATAAAATGTAAATAATGGTGACTTCAATGGGCTTTTTTTTAACAACATCCAATTGCGCAGGAATAACATTATTGTCAATTTCCAGAAAGGGCTGCACTTTGACCCAAACCGTGATTCAGCCTCAGTGATATTTATGATGCCAGATTACTTTCAATTGTCACGAAAAGAACTATAGGTGTCCTGTGATAACTACTAACATGTCTTGTACATATATTGCATCTCAAGACTTAAATCATATAATGCTTTACAAAGTTAAACTCAAATATATCAAGGAGGACTCACATATATGTAGGGGTGGGAGGGAGGGGAAACGGGATCCATTTTTAGCTCACCCCTCCCAACAGGAACGAGAGTTTGCATATTTAAAATCACACTCTAAACCCTGCAGTCCCTGTCCTTCCCTCTGCCACTTTAACAGGGTGGGTATAGCACATGCAAAGACAGAAAATGCTGGAAAATCTCAGCAGGTTTGACAGCATCTGTGGAGAGAAAATGGAGGCAACGTTTCGAGTCAGATCATTCACATGCGAAACGTTGGCCCTATTCTCTGTCCACGGATCCTGCCAGACCTGCTGAGATGTTCCAGCATTGTGTGTTTTTGTTTCAGATTCCAGCATCCACAGTATTTGGCTTTTCTCTATGGTGATAGCACATGCCTGACTCTGCACGAGTTGCATTGATATCAGAATATTTCAGATCTTATGATGTCGCAAGGACCCCAATAATGTTTTAGCTACCAGGATGTCCCACCCAAGATAAGCTGCCAGGGAAGAAGCAGGTTTAATGTTATTTTGGTGAAGCCAGGAGGAGCAGGTACATCCCTCTTCACCCCCAACCTTGGGCATGATGTACCTGAGTACAGGTGGGCAATCTGGTTTTCATCTGCTGCCAGCCAGCCTATTATAACATGGAATGCAGGATAAGGCCACTTAGCCCTTCAAATCTGCTCTGCCATTCAATAAGAAGGCTGATCTGACTGCTCTGAATTCTGCTTTTCTGTTTGACGACACCCCTTCCCCACCCATAACTCTTGAATTCCCTGTTTATCAAAACTTTAACTCTGCCTGAATAAATCCAACAACCCAGCCTTCAATACTTTCTGGGAAAGAAAGTTCCATAACTGATAACCCTCTGAGAGAAATAAATTTCTCCTCATCTCAATCTTAAAAGGGAGACCTCTTATTCTCAAACTGTGTCCCCTCATTCTGGTTTCTCCCACAAGAGGAAATTCTCTCAGGATCCACCCTATCAAGTGCCCTCTGGATATCATGGGCGGGATTTTCTGGCTGCGCTCGTCCCAGGATCGGAAAATCCTGCCCGCTGTCAACAAATATTTGCATAGTCCGTGTCCTGCCCTCTATGATCCTCTTGGTGGAAAATTCTGCCATATGTGTTTCAATGAGATCACCTTTCATTCTTCGGGGTGGCACGGTGGCACAGTGGTTAGCATTGCTGCCTCACAGCGCCAGGATCCCAGGTTCGATTCCGGCCTCGGTCACTGTCTGTGTGGAGTTTGAACATTCTCCCCATGTCAGCATGGCTTTCCTCTGGATGCTCCAGTTTTCTCCCACAGTCCAAAGATGTGTGGGTTAGGTTGACTGACCATGTTAAATTGCCCCTAAGCGACAGGGGATTAGCAGGGTAAATGTGTAGGGTTACAGGAATAGGGCCAGGGTGGGATTATGGTTGGTTCGTACTTGATGGGCCGAATAGCCTCCTTCTGTACTGTAGGGATCCTATGATTCTAAACTCTAATGTATACAGTCCCAATCTCATCCCACCATTGAGTCAAATGAACCATCTCTGAACTTCTTTTAAAGCAACTTAATGGTGAATATTTATCCATATATAAGATTTGGACCTGCTCTGATCTTACACACTCTAATTGTGCACAGCTCGAGATCAGTTCAATTCTAAAATGATAAGGAAACTGTTTGGCATTGCGATGGTCTGGAACTCAAGACCTGTCCATTGGCATTCAATTTGTGTTGGCAGTTTGCCAGCCATTTAACAGTGTCACTTGGGAAAGGGGAATTTTCCAGACTCTCCCTTTAGCGGGATTTTCCGGTCCTGCTGAAGTCATTGGACGTGTGAATGGTTCACCACACATTTCACGGCTCTTAAATTTCAGCCTCCCACCATCCTCAAACATGACCAGGCCTCTTGTGCACTGGCCAGTCACCTGGGGGATGGAAAAATTTATCCCCAGGACTGGCTCCATCATACAGATCAGGAAGTCGAGCAGCGGCAGTTAGAGATACTGCTAGCAACTACAGACACAATTAAATCAAACAGTACTGCATTCAATCCCAAGGAAGTCGAATCAATAACTCTGTCAAGACAGATCAACAATAATGTTGTCCGCCCATTTATCATCTCGAAAAGTTGTAAACTTTCTTCATTTATCAACATCCAAATATAGTCTGGCAATCAATTAGATTTACAAAACGAAATTAAGCTGTTTAATATTATTATTTTCTCATCTTGTGAAGAATGTGCTATTTGGTTTCATAACCATCTATCAACCTCACTTTTACCACTGCCAGTCTCAATGATGCCCTTTCCCTAATCTCCGCTCCGCAACCCGTATCTGACAGGCAGATAAGTCTCTCCCAACTTCCCCTCACTCTCAATGAGGAGATCATTCTGTGGTTGAAATCTGACAGCGTCGCAGGATTATGAACCCCAGAAAAATAATTTCCTCTGATGGGGGAAGCCTCTAACAAGAGGACATTATGCTTAAATTACAGCTAGGCCATTCAGGGATGATGTCAAGGAGCACTTCTTTATACAAAAGGTTCTTGAAAGTCTCACACTCCAGATCCCTCAAAGAGCCCCCAAGTTGAGTGTCAATTGAAATGGTTAGAATTTTTTTAAGCAATTATATAGAAATAGGGAACCATGAGAGGTAAATAGAGTTAAGGCGCATATCAGCATAATCTATTTAAATGGTGGAACAGGTTGCTCAAGGGAACATAGGAGCATAGAATGTTTAGGCCATTCAGCCCATCAAACCTGCAAGTTTTTATTGGTTCATGGGAAGTGGATGATGTTGGCTAAGCCAGCATTTATTGGCCATCACTGCTGATGATCTGGAATCACATGTAGGCTGGACTAGGTAAGGAAGGCAGATTTCCTTCCCTAAAGGACATTGGTAAACCAGATGGGTTTTGACGACAATCAACAATGGTTTCATGGTCATCTTTCAATTCCAGATTTTTTTGTTGCATTTGAATTTCACCATCTGCCATGATGAGATTCGAACCTGGGTCCCCAGAGCATAACCTTGGGTTTCTGGATTTCTAGTCCAGTGACAATACCACTATGCTACTGCCTCATGGTTGATTACGCGCGGCACAGTGGTTCGCATTGCTGCCTCACATCACCAGGAAGCCAGGTTCAATTTGAGTCACTGTCTGTGTGGAGTTTGCACATTCTTCCTTGTCTACATGGGTTTCCTCAGGGTTCTTCAGTTTCCTCCCACAGTCCAAAGATGTGTGGGTTAGGTTCATTGGCCATGTTAAAATTGCCCCTTAGTGTCAAGAGGAGTAGTGGGCTAATGCATGGAATTACAGGGGTAGGACCTGGGTGGGATTGTTGTCAGTGCAGCTCAATGGGCTGAATGGCCTCCTTCTGCACTGTAGGGATTCTATGATCCTATCATCTATCTCTATGCCAATTTTCTTCAATATCCCCATTTCCCTTGATGGCATGAGGGGCTGAATGGCCTATTCCTACTCTTATGATCTCATTTTCTCATTCTGATACTCAGCCCATTGAGGCAATTTGTTAGAATGCACATTATTTAATCTATTCCTTGAAGAGTAGGAACAATTAGTGCCTTTCATGGCCTCAGGACACCCCAAAGCATTTCGCAGGCAATTTTTGAAGTACGGTCACAGTTGCAATGCAGGGGAACTTGTCAGCCAGTGCAGTAAGAGCCCATAAACAGCAATGACTTGATAACAGGGGCCAAACTGGATAGCCTGTGAAAACAGTTCAGGGACTATCATGCTTGATTAACCTGTGTCCAACTCTTTTGATGCAAGCAATGTACAAACTTTAAACTATTTACATGATAGATGTATGCAATGCAACACTATATGCTGTGGAATGGCTGCACATACCTCAGCATGTTTGTGTTAGGTTAGCTCCACTGCTAGCTGGAACAGCAAAGTATTGTGGATGTCAGAAAGCTGGTGTAAAACTAGAAAATGCTGGAAAAATTCTGCACATCAGGCAGCAGCTCAGAAAGCCAGCCCGCATAACTGAAAGACATTTCTTACGGAGGAGGTGCATTCTGGCTGGAGCAGATGCTGAAATTGGCTGGGGACAGCATTCTGAGTAGAAAGGAGAATGACAAATAGTGCAACACAGCACAGAATATGCTCCAAGCTGATCAGAATTAGCTCTGGAAGCCTTTTGTAGATGATGTATCGGAAGAAAGATGCCTGAATTCACAGGGGGGAGCAGGAGGCTTTACTGACTTCATTCAGGCCATTGATGTTGGCTTATTGGAGTATGAAATCCCTGATTAAGGATCCAACTGATGGGCCAGTTAGGGAGTCTTTCCCTTGAACATAACCGCCATGTCAATTCCTCTGACACCCCCGGAGATGGACTGTTGACTACTAGCACTCTGTGCATTGCTGTTCGAGTTTATAAATAAAGGGATTTAGGTGAAGGGACTGCTGCCTCCGAAGACATATTACAGAACCCTCCAGGCAAACCCTCAGAAGACATTCATTGGAAGCAGATAGCCACATGGTCATTGCAATTTATGTATTCATGCGGATTTGGATGCAGCACAATTTTCAATGCCTACCAAAGAGGACAAAATGGACCTTGGCTTGCCTGCTTATCTGATAATGCAACTAACTCTAAGCACAGGAGAGATAGCCTCTATCATATGCTAGTCTCTGGACCAGATTGCAAACAAATAATAACGTTTTGATTCAAGAGGTGGGACTGCTACCACAGAACAACTGCTGTCCCCTGATTTATTATTCATTTTTGGGATGTGGGTGTCGCTGGCTAAGCCAGAATTTATTGTTCACCACTTTTTGATCTTCAGAAGGTGGCAGGTTTATGGCTCAAAACTTTCAGAAAGTTATCTACAGATAATTCTGAAGTTATTACCACTCACGGTCATAACAAAAGAGGGAAAAACGCACAAGAGAATTTGTAAAGGAAGTCAGTCAGTCAATAAGGTTTCTTGAGGTTTGCTCCTCAAGAAAGTCAGGAGAAGAAAAAGGTAGTTTAAGTGCCACAGGTAGGCTTGCATCAACACTGCAATGAAGTTATTGTGTGAATCCTAGTCGCCACACTCCAGCGCTTGTTCAAGTACACTGAGGGAGAATTTAGCATGGCCAATCCAGCTAACCAGCACGTCTTTCAGACTGTGGGAGGAAACTAGAGCACCTGGAAGAAACCCATGCAGACACAGGGAGAACTTGCAAACTCCACACAGACAGTGACCCAAACCGGGAATTGAACCCATGTCCCTGGTACTGTGAGGCAGCAGTGCTAACCATTATGCCATTGTGCTGCCTACAGGTTAAGGAAATTGGGGAGATTCAGAAGACAAAAACCAGAGACAGGGTGCAAAAAAGTAAATGAAAAGGTCGGGTGCATCGAACCACCGGCTATGAGTGTTGGATTTGAGCACATCTGACCAAACAATAGTGGAACAAGAAAAAGTAATCCAAAAAAATCTCCTCTGCCTCAATAATGACTCAGTTATCAATAAACAGAAATGGGTGGATGAAAAACATGCAGGTCATAGAAGAGACACCACAATGGTGGTCAACTGAGCAGCACACCTACTGCTTTTTCCACACTTGGACTTCTTTCCCCTTCTTTCTACACACTAGGCAGCTTTATAATGGTGTTCACGATGGCCTCCAGTAAAAACACCACCAAGCTGTTCAGAGAATTCGGCCAGCCTCCGGTCACACTGCCACCTTGCTGCTCAGAGTCAGCAGCGAGTTTCCTGTCTGTAACGGCAGTGAGCTGCCTTCTTGCCCCACTGCAGTCCAGGTCCACCCAAAGTGCTGTTAGGTCTAAGTGCTGGAATTCCAGGATTTTGACCAAACGATGGTGAAGGAGCGGCAATATATTTCCAAGTGAAGATGGGGAGGGGCGGTGGCTGGAAGGGGAACTTCCAGGTGCCTTTTTTTTATTCATTCATAGAGCATAGGTGTCGTTAGCTGGCCAGCATTTATTGCCCATTATTAGTTGCCTGAGAGCAGTTGAGAGTCAACCACATTGCTGTGGCTCTGGAGTCACATGTAGTCCAGGTCAGTTAAGGATGGCAGATTTCCTTCCCTAAAGGACATTAGTGAACCAGATTGGATTTTCCAACAAATGACAATGGTTTCACGCCCATCAGTAGATTATTAATTCCAAATATTTTTTATTGAATTCAAATTCCACCATCTGCCGTGGTGGGATTTGAACACGAAGCCCCAGAAGATTAACTGAGGGGCGATTCTCCCAAAAGTACTGAATTGGTGGGATAACTGTTCTAGATCCTGACTGTTTCTGCAGCGCAGCTTTAGACCTTAATCTCCGCACTTTGTGCATTGCGGAGGTCACAATTGGGAATTGCATTAAAAACCTAGGGGATGTGGGGCCGATTCGATGCGGAGTCTGACAGTTCTGGAACTCTGAACATGCGCAGTGGCCCCGATCTGTCAGCCTCCCTGTTTGCTGGCCAGTTCGATTGATGGCCAGTCTGGGATCCTCGCTGTGCTGCCCCTCCAATGCCCCCTCCACAGCCTCCACAACAATTCTCAGGCCAGCCCTGACCCCCACCTGCCCAGAGTGCCATGATGTCCAGCCCACCTGCCCGCCCCCGCAGCAGTGGCAATCCCCCCAACCACCTCACCCTGGTAGATTGTCTCCCAGCTCACCCCACTCCCCCAGGAGGCAGCCCCTCCCCCATCCCTCCCGGCAGACCATCCCCGCCCTAGCCCGCCCCAATCACTGCCCTCCCTCCAGCTCAGACCGATCACCATGCAGAGTGGCAGTGGAACCCCCCCCCCCCCCCACCTCCACTGATCAACCCTAGGCCCTGCCCACAATAGGCCCCACCCCCTAAGCACTTCCCAGGCAGTGTTAAGGCGCATGGACACTTTGCCCCTTGGGCAGTGCCAGGGAGCCCATGCCCAGGAGGCACCATCCCCCCTGCCACCTGACCCCATGGGGAGCCCCAATTGTCTCCCCCCCCAACTTGTCCCACTCGTACCCCGAACATTGGGAGCTATTCTAAACCCCACCGGAATGAAGTATTCCTGGCAGGGTGAGAGATGCTATTGGGCCCAGTAAGTTCTGTGCCAAGCCCGATAATCACATGCAAGATATATTTAAATTACATTTAAATCTTTAAAAATAAGTTCAAATGACTTAGCTGTCTTCCTGCCGATCTCCAACACAATCTCGACTGCGACTGTTCTCCGGCTCTGGGAGATGCGCATGCATTCCCAGAGCATGCGTGAATCCTGCGAAATGGCCAAGACGCGAGTCTCCTGACTGGTTCCCACCAGAAAAGCTGTGGGTCGCAATGGGAGGATCAGGCCCTGAGTTTCTGGATTAATAGTCTGGTGATAAAACCACTAGGCCATCACTTCCTTAACAGCATCTGCTGCCCTAACTATCCCAGGTGGTAGTGTTTGTGGTTTTGAAAGGTGCTGTCTCAGACAGCTTTGTGAGTAACTGCAGTGCATCTGCTCAGAGGAATTGATAGTTTCAAAGTGGTTGGCTCGACAGAGAAACGCTGACACGAGAGACAGCCTCAATTCCAACAGAATAGGACAACTTACAAACGTAAACAATATATCATCACATTTTTCATGTGCAAACAACAAATTGCCCTTCAAAAAGACAAAAAAATTGATTAAGTTCACACGTTGAGCAAGGTTATTTTTATGTTTATAAAAAAAAATCCTTGGTTTTAAGAAGAGACAGGAAGATCAATGAAGTAATATAGGAGCACTTGCCCCTTAAAAGGGCCAGTCAGATCCAATCTATGTACTGCTTGTCATGGCTGGGTAAGTCGAAAAGGCTTAAGGGCAGTCTCCAGCTACTGCGACTATAATTCCGGAGAAATCGAGTTTGTTCCATTTTCTTCATATGCCAGCTGGGCTGTGAAGATGGGGGATCAGATTTAATAATGGCTGAGCAACGTGAATTGAGATAGAATCACAACTCGTTGTCATATAACCCTCCAACTACGCCGCTGTTTTTTATGCATTTTTAAGATCCAATTTCAAGCCTGACATATTAAAAAAAATGTACTTGGAGCAATTAGAAATAATATTTAGCAGCCAAAGTGGTTTTGTTCCCACAAATCATAACTGCTTTCAATAGCACACACAAAGTTTGGTATTAATTTTAAGCCAACTAGCCATTCCTTTGTTAATCTGTGGAAACTTTCATACGATACCTGCTGATATGAACTAATGTTTATGTTAAGTCAGACATTTATCCAACGTAGACTTGACAAAAGTAACCAATGGATACATAATCCTAAAGAAAACTCAGAACAAGCATTACTTTTCCTTCAAGGAATGTTGGATTCATCGTACATTTGCCACCTTCATGACTGCGGATAGTGGCTTAGACTTTTGTCTTTATAATGGAGCCTTCAGATACTACTTAGCAGAAGCCCACCTGAAAAGACCATGGTTGGGATTCTCCGGACGCACTGGTCTAAAAGCCGGAAATTCCCGCCTGACTGTCAATGCCATTTCACATTCTCCGCAACCCAGTGGCGGGCGGGATGGAAGAATTCTGACCCAATTCATTTGCGTGCCGATCCTTAAAACATAATGAGTTTGTCTGCACATCAAAAAATCAAAGGGTGGGATTTTCTGGACACACTCGCCCCAACTGGAAAATCCCACCCGAGGACAACGGACCTTTGTTTGTTCCACCCCAACCCCACACACGCTCCCCCCCAACTTCCCCGCCACCCATGGCGGGCAAGACAGGAAAACTCCACCTAAAAAGTTTAATATTTTTCTAATTTCCTTCCAAAATCATTTCCATAAAGACTGATTGGATCAACACAGCTTCTATGGAATTAGAATGTAGCTGCTCTCATGAGATTAGATCTTGTAAACAATTAAATATTCCTAAATTAATCATAGATTCCACCAACTCTGCAGTATTAGTATTGCCTAGTATTGCCACAATCCAAAGAGGTGTAGGTTAGGTTGATGGGCCACGCTAAATTACTTCTTAGTGTTCCAAGAAGTATAGGTTAGGGGAATCAGTGAGATAAATATATGATGTTCTGGGGATAGGACCTGGTTAAGATGCTCTGTCGGAGAGTGGGTGTGGACTCAATGGGCCAAATGGCCTCCTTCTGCACTGTAGAGATTGTATGATTCTATGATTCTATTCTTGCCTGAACCTGATAAACTTCCTGAAAATCTTCACAAGCCTTCTTTTCAGTGGATACAGCTATTCAGCAGCAGTGACATATAACTTATAAATACAATATTTATTCAGCACCTAAAAAGTGTTAGCAAACAAAGCCTGACACTGGGCCTCATAGGAGATAGAGCAGGTGAGCAAAAGCTTGGCCAAAGGGGTATAAGCTTTGAGGAAGACCTGAAAGGAGGAATGAGATGTAGAGAAGCAGAGTGCTTAAGGAATGAATTTCAGAGCCTGGGAGAGACTGGAGTGATGAAAATTGGACATGGTCGAGAGGTCAGAGTTAGACGAGCACAGAGACCTCAGAAGGCCCTGGATCTGCAGGAGGTTACAGAAACAGGGAGGGGCCAGACTTTGGAGGGTTTTGAAAACAAAGTTGAGAACTTGAAAATCGATGCATTACTCAAATAGATTCAGTGAAGATCAGTGAACACAGGGGTGATGAATGAACAGCACTTGACATGAGTTAGGATACAAGCAGTAGAGTTTTGGATGACCTTAAATTTAGGGTGGGTGAAATAACCCAGTCTAGGGATGTAACTTCCACAGCAGGTGAGCTGCTTGCAGGCTCAGGGGATGTTACACAGATGGAGATAGACAGTATTGAGAAGTTGGCATGGTGGCACAGTGGTTAGCACTGCTGCCTCACAGTGTCAGGGACCCAGGTTCAACTTCCAGCTTGGGTGACTGTGCAGTGTCTGTATGTTCTCCCTTCATCTGTGTGAGATTCCTCTGGATGCTCTGGTTTCCTCCCCATAGTCCAAAGTTTTGTGGGTTGGGTGCATTGGCCAAGCTAAATTGCCCCTCAGTTTACCGGAATAAGCACCAGAGTGTGGCGAGTAGGGGATTTTCACAGGAACTTCATTGCAGAGTTTATGTAAGCCTACTTGTGACAGTAATAAATAAACTTGAAAGTTGTGACACAAAATTACAAAACACATACTTTGTACTTTTTTTGCAAGTTTGACAGTTTCTGGTACAGGGACAAAAAAAGATTTATTTTGAAAATCAGTGCATTTGGGAAGTATCCAATCCGTGAATCAACAAATAAGGCTTGGGAGCAATTGTCACTTGATTTGAGGGCGACATCTACTCAGGGTCACAAGCTTTTGCCATGTGAGTGAACAGGCCAATTCTGGACTTGCAGATATTGGGGCACACATGGGGCAAGATATCTCACAAGGTAGTTGGATCCAGAATGCGGGATACGCTTCCCTTTCTTTCCTTCTTTGCTGCTGCTTTGTCTCATCAGTAAGACATTCTAACTCAACTCAAAATAAATATGTGTAAAATATCTGATAAGAAGGAAGGTCCCTTGGATGAAAATTGTTATTTTTTATTCAGTTTTGTCATTGTGGAAGGAAATTTGACCTCACAGAACCACAGCACTTGCAAGATGAAAACAGATAGAGACTCGTTTAGTTGCTTTTCCCGTTAAAGACTAGTCGAGGAAACAAGATGAAGATTGTGCTAAGATTGTAAGTTAAAGATTGGAATATCAGGAGTGATTAAGTAATTTGCAAAGCCACCCAATCCCTATGACTGTGCCCTAACATTGCAGTGTACAAGGCCAGACTGCGACATGTATTTGAAAACATATAGGCCCAGCTTATAGTTAAGTGGGATGGAAACACTCTTTGCAAAATCAAAATTAAGTCCTTCACTATTTCCTGTCCAGTAATTCTAACAGGCAGGAAATCTTGAGCAACCTGAGCACAAGTTTGCAGAATATGTTTATAAAGTTTAAAGTTTATTTATTAGTGTCACAAGTAGGCTTACATTAACACTGCAATGAAGTTACTGTGAAAATCCCTGAGTCGTCATATGCCAGCACCTGTTCGGGTACACTGAGAGAGAATTTAGAATGGTCAATGCACCTAAACAGCACCTCTTTTGGAATGTGGGAGGAAACTGGAGCACCCGGAGGAAACCCGTGCAGACTCTGCACAGTGGCCCAAGCTGTGAATCGAACCCAAGTCCCTGGCACTGTGGGGCAGCAGTGCTAACCACTGTGCCAGTGTGCCGCCCCTGGAGTTGTTGAGGTTGGGTGAGTTAGGGTTTGGTAGGCTAAGAGGAGTGGGGTAAGGGAGAGGAGGAGTGCAAACTATCCTTCACAGTTTTTCATAAAGCTTTACTACAGCAAGCATTTTCTTTTATGGACTGGGCTCATGCCACACTACGATGGGTAACATCTCCCTTTGAAGTTGTGTCTCACAGCTTCTGGCAAGTCAAACAATCTGATTAATTTGACTCCCGTTATTTTGTTCCAGGCTGTTGATTTATTTTCTGCTTATGTAATCACAACAGCAGAACAAGCACCACAGACAGGGAATTCTCCGATCAACCTTGTTCATCCCCGTCCTGCTGCCAGCGAGAATGAAGAACTAGGAGCTCAGCCACAACTCCATTCACTGCAGCGGCACTGGAGAATCCCAGCCACAGATGAAGCTGGAGTATGAATTCTCCAGTCATGTTTAGTACATTTTTTAAAAGTTTATTTATTACTGTCACAGGTAGGCTCACATTAACACTGCAAAGAAATTACTGTGAAAATACCTGAGTCGTCACACTCCGGTGCCTGTTTGGATACACTGAGGGAAAATCTTAACATGGCCAATATATTCAACCAGTACGTCTTTCGGACTGCGGGAGAAAACCAGAGTACCCAGAGGAAACCCACACAGATGCGAGGAGAAAATGCAGACTCTGCACAGACAGTGACCCAAGTGGGGATTCAAACCCAGGTTCTTAGTGCTGTAAGGCAGCAGTACCACCGTGCCATCTGATCTAGGTTCCTTCATTTCTTCTCCCAACTAAACTTTTGCCATTGATGCTCCAGAACTGGATGATAGAGAATAAGTTGTGCAATTGTTCTTCACTTCAAGAAACCTGACTAGGTTTGGACACTTACAGGGGGGATGTCCTTGCTTACAGTACCAACATATTTTGCACTGATTCTGTGCAGTTGGATCCAACATATAACACTCGTAGAGGATAATCTTACCAGCTCGTCATGCCAGTTGTTGGTATGGCTTTTCACCTCTTGTGGTGTTACCAGCCCCATTCTGCTGGTAAAATCAGCACCACGCTTCCTTATTCAGCATGTAATTTAAATATCATTAGTGAGTCCCAGCCCCAATTGTCCGTGCTCACTTGTCCTTACCAACTCGCCAGTCGAGATCTTCACCAGTGAGAATCACTATGATCCCCACCAACATGGATCTGACATGATGGTATCGCTGGTGGAACTAGAGGCCATTGAAGCCCCCTCGGGTGGTTGGACAGGGGGCCAGGCAGTGCGCCTCAGGGACAGGACGGGGCCATGACAGAAAGGCAGGGGGAGATCCGTAGTGGGGGAGGGAAGTGAGATTGGCCGATTTGATGATCGGCTGGGGCAGCAATGGGGAGGGGGTAGCGATCGGCCAGGGTGGTGATCGGGAGGGGGGAGCAATTGAGGAGGGGCGCATTTTGGGGGGGGGACCATGTCCAAGGGGATGATGGGGGAAGTGACAGATCTGTACACAATGCAATGGAAGATCAGGGCACCCCGAGATCTCAACAGTCGGCTAAGTAGACTCCACCCACTCCCCCTGCTGGCAAGAATCGCACTAGGGTTCTTTTGTTTCTAAGTGCCATATGATGGGGTCTGAGAGCTCGCCCTAAAAATAAATACTATTCCCTCCCGTTTTCACACTTATTCAACACTTAGGATTCTTTGGTAAGTCCGCCCCCATTGTTTTTATTCATTATGAGATGTGGGCATCAGTTGCTGTGGGCCAGCATTTATTGCCTATCCCTAATTTGAAATGGACACAGTGAGTTTTCCTGCAAAAAAATTTCTGTGGGAGAACTTCTCTAAACATTTTGAAACTCAGAAACTAGTAACCTAACCGCAAAGGCAAGTATCATTTTTTAAAAGCAATGTTATTAAAATTCTACTCTCTGAGTGGCCCCAGTGGATGTTATTTAAAACTGAAATCGTAACCTGAATGAAAATATTTCTTCTTCATCTGTGTTGATACTATCATCCAAAACAAACTCCAATCCCTTCCTAAATGCACTATCTGTTTCCTTTTCATAATACGATGATTTGGGGAAATTTCATTTCCGAACTGAAGCATTCCTTCCAGCAAATACCAGGAATTCTGTGGGAAAAAAAAAGTGCCTTTAACAAGAAGTTCATAGGCTTATAATTAAACGAAGGAAGTTCCCCAGCGAGTTGTAAAATATTTATAAAAACACACTCAGTGGGAGGTCTGATCACATGCCAGTAATAAAACAGCCAGGGCCCATTAATTGCATGCTTGCTTCACCCAAGACTGACAGAATATTCCTTCTCCAGTAAATGTTTTGCAGCTCAGCCATTTTATGTGAGAGTCTGTACACACTATCATGAGGGAGTTTTACGTTGATGATATTACAGACAGCCCAGACGTATCAATGTGTCTGTGCTGAATGGAGGTTGTGCGTTGAGGGAAGTGTAACTTACTGAATTTAGTACTCTGACCGTGAAGTGCACTAAAGTCAAATGGAATCAAAAGATATGCAGGTTAGGTTGATTGGCCACGCTAAATTGCCCCTTAGTGTCAGGAGATTAGCAGGGTAAATATGTGGGGTTACGGGATAGGGCCTGGGTAGGACTGTTGTCGGGGCAGGCTCGATGGGCTGAATGGCATCCTTCTGCACTGTCAGGTTCTACGATTCTATTCTGTGATTGTAAGAAATGAGACTGCCTATCAAACCAAAGACAGGCAAGTGTTCAAAGTCCCCACTTCTCCAATTAAGAGCAGCATGTGCGCTGTAACTCTGGTTTGCTAAGTGCCTGTAATGTTATCTGCCTCCTACATGAGATTACACAATCGCAGAAAAAATAGTTTACTTCAGTTTAAACTACTATGGGTAGAAATGTCTTTTAAGTTAATGCATTATGAGTAATGACTCATTCTGTTAACTGTTAAAATACTACAAGTATATCGACCTATAATTTTCCAGTTTTCCCATGGCAATCTTTACTGAGGCTGTTCTGAAACTGAAGACTGTTCTTGTTTAAGGTTTACTTCTCCAAAGAAAGGTGGACAAGGTCAAGCAAGCCTGAGCCTAACATCAGGGGAAAGATCTGTCCCTTGAGGTCCTCTTGAAAGGCCATGTTACGCAGAGTGCAGTATACCATCAGGATACCAAGAACCTTGGAAGGGGTTATTGGAGGAGCTACTCGATTGGTTCAGTCACTAGAATCGCGCTTTGGGGAGCCTGATATCTTGTTCAATGATCCTCCTGTTGAGCAGTGGCATTCGTTGTATCAGATTTGTTCCTCTGCCTAGGGCAAATGTAGAGGGGTCAGTACCAATTTGTTGAGGGATATCCCTTTGTAGGATCCATCCATTGGATTGGAGAGAAGATCTGAGGCTTCCTGGAGTGGCAGAGAATGAAGGATAGTATAGTCAGTGGGATTGAGACCATTCTCTGCAGCAAAGAGCATGAGTCCAGACATCTGTGTCCCCATCTTATGCCAGCATTAGGGACATCTGCTCAGGGCTGGAGAGTAATTTTCAGTGCGAAAGGGAGTACCGAGTTACTGTGGTCCATCGGCTGTTTGTCCCCCTGTGATCTATGAGGCGGTACAAATGCATTTGAGCCGTGCAACCAGGCTTAGGAACAGATTCTTCCCCAGAGCTGTTCCCCAGCTGAACTCCGTCCTTTAACATATTCCCAGGCGACGGGTATTGTGCAACACAATTGACTATTGGCACGATTTTATAATGACTACTTGCATTTGCTTTTTCCTTTGTATCTTGGGAGCCTGCGAGCTCACTTTTTGTTATATTTGTATTTGTGCACTATACAATGACAATAAAGTTGAATTGAATTGAACTGAACTGAATAGAGGACACAAGTAGCATCCCAGAAGCAGCTATTAATCAGGAAATAGAAGGGAGGGTGGAACACAAGAAAATTACAATCACCAGGGAAGTGGTACTGAGTAAATTGTTTGGAGCTGTGGGCTGACTAGTGTCAGTATCCTGATGGATTTCATCCTAGGGTTTTAAAAGAAGTGGCTAGTGAGATAGTTACTGCATTGGTTTTCATTTTCTAAAACTCTCAAAATTTGGGGAAGTTCCCATTAGATTGGAGGATAGCAAATGTAACACCGTTATTCAAATAGGGAGGGAGACAGAAGGTAGGAATCTATAAGGCAATTAGATTAAAATTTGCCATAGGGAAAATATCAGAGGTTATTATTAAAGAAATTATAGCAGAGCATTTGGATAAGTTCAAGGCAATCAGGCAGAGTCAACATGGTTTTGTGAAAGGGAAATCATGTTTAATTAACTTATTGGCGTTCATTGAGGAAGTATCATGTGCTGTGGATAAAGGGGAACCAGTGAATGTACTGTCCCTCGATATCCAGAAGGCATTCGATGAAGTACCACATCAAAGGTTATTGCGAAAAATGTTATTGGCACCACGGAATGACACAAGTGTGGGTGTGATGCAAATAAAAGTGTTTCATATCTGAATAGCCCCTTGTGTGTCACCAATGTCAGACATTGTGAATCAGGGTCCATATTTACCTGGAGGAAAGCTTGGCTGTGGTCAACTTTACGGAAATGTTCGCCTCCAGCCAACCCAGCAAGTAAATCTTTAATTAAAGGCAGACAGTACTGCTCTGCACACACTACCAGGTTGATAATGACTTTAAAATCACCACATATGTGTAGCAAACCATTTTTCTTCATCATGGGTATGATTGGCATGGCCCAATCGCTTATATTAACGAGTTTGAGGACTAGGCTTCTGCTTCCACTTTCAGTCTGATGGCATATGGCACTGACCCAGCCTTCTAGCATCTTGCCTAACTTTTGTCCTTAATCTTTAGCTTGACTGAAATCTCTTTCATGCTTCCAAGCTCTCTATTAAGGCAATGGCATGTTTCTTTAAAATCTTTGGTAGACCTGTTTTTGACACCGACACCTTGATCCAGTTTAGCTTGATTTTCTCCAGCCATGTTCTCCCAATTAGGGCTGGAGAGTTGCCCTTAATGATGTGCAGAGACAAGCCTATAGTTTGTCCATTTAGCTGCACCTTTACATTGACTTGGCCCTTCAGTGGAACCACTTCCCCAGTTTAAGCTTTGAGTATTATCTGTGAGGGTTTCAAGGCAATATGTCATAGTTTCTCTTGGTCTGCAGTTTTTGGGACCAACAAATCAGTTGTGTCACTATTCACCTCCATTTTCAATGGTTGTCCATCCACTAAAGGAGTGACCCATTAATGGTCTGTTGTGTCTCAGTGGCAAGTACATTCAATGACAGTTCATCATCCGACTGTGATTCTGGCTTCTTTTTGTGGCCTTTTTGTATCACGTGAATATCTCCTCACTATTCGATTTTTCATTTGATGTATTTGGTTCTTGATTTCCATAACGCTTGATTGAAACTTTTTTTTTTCTCCAATAAGCACATTTGATGTGTCCCTTTCCACCCGGATTCTTGCATTTTGCATCTTTAATCCAGCAACCTGCTGCTGTGTGCCCAGTTTTTGAACGTCAATTTCGAATCTATATCTGTGCTTGGGTCTCAGCTGACATTTTATGAACTCAAGTGCTCAAGCTGAATCATTAGGCTTCCTTAGCTGCTAATTCTATAGGGATCATAACTTCTAAAGCCTTCTTTAGATCTATGTGGTTTCTACTAACAGCTGTTTCTGAATAGCTTTATTTATTATTAGTCTGTCTCCAGTGCTGTCATTCAAGACGTCTCCAAATTCACAGAATTCAGCTAATTTATCTGAAATAGCTATGAACTATGTGATTGATTCACCTTCTTGTTGGTTACAGTTGTGGAGCCAGAACCTCTCAGTGACCAAATGTTTAGATGAGAAGTGTCCCTGAATCATCTGCCCCATTTCACCACAGATTTTTGAGCCTGGTTTTCCTGGCTGCACAGTAAGAAGTCTCACAGCACCAGGTTAAAGTCCAACAGATTTATTTGTCCGCAGTAGCTTTCAGAATCTCAAGCTCCTTCATCAGGTGAGTGAGGACTTGTGTTCACAAAGAGGTCACATACAGACACAAACTCAATTTACAAGATAATGGTTGGAATGCAAGTCTTTATAGGTAATCAAGTCTTAAAGGTACAGACAGTGTGAGTGGAGAGAGGGCCAAGCAGAGGTTATAGAGATGTGTATTGTCTCCAGCCAGGACAATTAGTGAGATTTTGCAAGCCCAGGCAAGTCTTAGGGGTTACGGATAGTGTGACATGAATCCAAGATCCCGGTTGAGGCTGTCCTCGTGTGTGCAGAACTTGGCCATCAGTTTCTGCTCAGCGATTCTGCGTTGTTGTGTGTCATGATAGACACCTTGGAGAATGCTTACCTAAAGATCAGAGGCTGAGTGCCCGTGACTGCTGAAGTGTTCCCGACTGGAAGGGAACACTCCTGCCTGGTGATTGTTGAGCGGTGTTCATTCGTTCGTTGTCGTATACTCTGCATGGTCTCCCCAATGTACCATGCCTCAGGACATCCTTTCCTGCAGTGTATTAGATAGACAATGTTGGCCGAGTTGCAGGGGTATGTACATGTACCTGGTGGATGGTGTTTTCACGTGAGATGATGGCATCTATGTCGATGATCCAGCACATCTTGCAGAGGTTGCTGTAGCAGGGTTGTGTGGTGTTGTGGTCACTGTTCTCCTGAAGGCTGGGTAGGTTGCTGTAGACAAAGGTCTGTTTGAGTTTGTCCGGTTTTTGAAGGCAAGAAGTGGGGGTGTGGGGATGGCCTTGGCAAGATGTTCGTCTTCATCAATGACATGTTGAAGGCCCTGGAGAAGATGTCGTAGCTTCTGTGCTCCGGAGAAGTATTGGACAACAAAGGGTACTCTGTCTGTCATGTCCCATGTTTGTCTTTTGAGGCAGTTGGTACTGTTCCTCGCTGTGGCATGTCGGAACTGTCGATTGCTGAGTCGAGCGCCATACACAGGATCTGCTCAGATGAGGAGGATCGCAACCGACACCGACAGCTGCTGAAAGACGCTCTCATAAGAACAGGATATGGCGCTCGACTCATCGATCGACAGTTCCAACATGCCTCAGCGAAAAACTGCACCAGCCTCCTCAGAAGACAAACATGGGACACAGCGGATAGAGTACGCTTCGTCATCCATTACTTGCCCAGAGCAGAGAAGCTACAACATATTCTCGGGAGTCTTCAACATGTCATTGATGAAGACGAATATCTCACCAAGGCCATCCCCTACTTCTTGCACTCAAACAACCACACAACCTCAAACA
The DNA here is from genome assembly GCF_965287045.1 of Carcharhinus amblyrhynchos. Classification (NCBI taxonomy): domain Eukaryota; kingdom Metazoa; phylum Chordata; class Chondrichthyes; order Carcharhiniformes; family Carcharhinidae; genus Carcharhinus; species Carcharhinus amblyrhynchos. Next base: position 78,003,900 of record NC_137334.1, on the reverse strand, counting down.
GACCATTGTCCGCAGCAAACTACCCAGCCCTCAGGAGAACAGTGACCACGACACCACACAACCCTGCCACAGCAACCTTTGCAAGACATGCCAGATCATCAACATTAAATGAGGTTTCCAATGTTCTGCGGCGTGTTCCATATCACTCCGCCAGTGAGCTTCGTCCAAAGTGGCAAAATGCGATGTTGCTGGCTGGAATCACATTTTTCAAAACTACCCAGATTTTGAGTATATGCTGCCTTTCTCATTGCACAGAGAATCTAGGCTCAAGGTTCTGCCTTAAAGCTTAATTTCCAATTATGTTTCAACTCCACGGGTTATTATTGTTATTTCCCTTTTAATAGTTATTTCCCACATTGCACAAGAAGAGCATGATATGGGTCTGGCTTGTCTTGCCATGATTTAACCCTTAAGTTAACTTACAACAGCTACAATACCAAGGGAAAAAAAGAGATAAAAGAAAAGCTCTTCCCAGTCACCAGCCAATCACTTATCTGCTGGCTGTGATGACATGGTTCGATTTCTTTCTACCTCTCACTTGCGCACACTAGTGGGACAGAAACTACGCCACTGGGGCAGAATCTGCAACCGGAGTGAGATTCGGCCAGTGTGAGGGTAGCGGAAATTTGGAGCTCAGCGGGAATTTGGTTCCGAGAGAAAAGAGGTGCTCTTCTTTGGGAGGAGTGGAGAGGCAGTCCTGCGAGGGAGACTTGAAAGCAAGTGAAAATGTCCCAAATTCCTGGGACATTGGAACTGGTCCGGTAGGAGGTGGGATCAGTACAGATTGAACGATCTGCACCTGGGCAGGACTGAACCAATGTCCGAGAGGGAATGTTTGCTCGTGCTGTTGGGGAGGGTTTAAACTAATGTGGTGGCGGGATGGGAACTGATGCTGGAGTTGATGGGTTTTTGATAAGAGAGGGGATTAAGGGTTATGGGGAGAGGGTGGGAATGTGGAACTGAGCCACAACAGATCAGCCATGATCTTATTGAATGGCGGGGCAGGCTCGAAGGGCTAGATGGCCTACTCCTGCTCCTATTTCTTATGTTCTTATGTAAGTCAGGGGGAAGTAGGGACAGAAATAAAAGACAGTAAGGGGAAAAGTGGAAGCCAGGGAAACCAAAAATTAAAATTAAAAAGAGCCACAATGCAAAGTACAGAGACTGTGAAGAACTCAGTGAATGATTCCAGTAAGACTAAGAGAAATAAAACACAGGGAGAGTGTACAAAACGTGACACTACAGATGGTCTGAAGTGTGTTTGCTTTAATATAAGGAGTATGACAGGTAAGGCGGATGATCATAAAGTCTGGGTTACTGCATGGAACTATGATGTTATTGCAATTACAGAAACTTGGATGAAAGAAGGGCAGGACCAGCAGCTTAGCATTCTAGGATTTAGATGCTTTAGGCAAGATAGAGAGAGTGACAAGAGAGGTAGGGGTGTTGCTTTACTGATCAGGGAGAATGTCACAGCTATACAGAGGGAGGATACCTTGGTGGGATCATGAAGTGAGGCCATATGTGAAGAACTCAGGAACAAGAGCAGCACAATCACACTGCTGGGATTGTACTACTGACCTCCTAACAGCCAACGTGAAGCGGAGAAACTGATACATCGGCAGATTATGGAAAGATGTTTAAAACAACATGGTTGTTGTGATGGGTAGGTAGTTCAAGTCAAGAAGGGGCTATCTTGGGCCTGGTTCTAGGAAATGAGCCCAGATTGATGTCTCAGTGGGCACCATTTTGGGAACAGTGATCACGATTCTATAAGTTTCAAGATACTTGGAGAAAAGGATCGAAGTAGTCCCAAAGTGAAAGTATTAAACTGAGGGAAGGCTAACTATGATAATATTAGGCAGGAACTAGGGAATGCTGTCCAAGGCTAAATCCACATCCGATATGTGGGAGTTTTTTAAAAGTCAGTTGTTAACAATTTAGGACAAGTATATCCCTGTAAAAGTGAAGGATAAAGATGGCAAGATTCGGGAACCCTGGATGATAAGAGAGATTACAAGCTTAGTGAAAAAGAAGAAGGAGGCATACATAAATTTCAGGAAATTAAAAACAGATAAGGTGCTTGAGGAATACAAAGATGGGAGGAAAGAGCTTAAACAGGGGCAAAAAGGAACCATGAAATGTCTTTGGCAGGCTGGACTAAGGAGAATCCTTTTTATGCATACATAAGGGTGAAGAGGGTATCTAAGGAAAGGGTAGGTCCACTCAAGGGCAGTGGAGGGAATTTGTGTGTGGAACTAGATGAGGGGATGAGGTCCTTAATGAGTACTTCTCTTCAGTATTCACAAAGGAGAAGGATGTGTGGGATGATGAGTTTAGAAAGGAGGATTTGAAAAACATTAAGTTGGACAAGTCCATACGGCCAGATTGGGTCTATTCCAGAATACTGAGAGAGGTGAGAGAAGTAATTGCTATCTTCTTTAGCCACAGGCAATGTATCAGAGTAACTAACATTGTTTCTCTGTTTAAGAGGGCAGATGAGACAATCTGGAAAATTACAGAGCTATGATCCTTACATCAGTGGTGGGGAGATTATTAGAGGAGATTCTCAGGAACACGATGTACTCATATCTGAAAGAGAATAGGCATATTAGCAACAGGCAACATGGTTTTGTGAAGGGGAGGTCATGTCTCACAAACTTGATTTGAGTTCTTTGAGGAAGTGACAAGAAAAATTGACCAGGGCAGGACTGTGGATGTTGTATACATGGACTTTAAGAACATAAGAACATAAGAAATAGGAGCAGGAGTAGGCCATCTAGCCCTTCGAGCCTGTCCCGCCATTCAATAAGATCATGGCTGATCTGAAGTGGATCAGTTCCACTTTCCCGCTTTCTCCCCATAACCCTTAATTCCCTTGTCATTCAGAAACCTATCTACCCGTGACTTAAATATATTCAGCGAGGTAGCCTCCACCACTTCAATGGGCAGAGAATTCCAAAGATTCACCACTCTTTGAGTGAAGAAGTTCCTCCTCAACTCTCATCTAAACTGCCCCTCTCCATATCTTGAGGCTGTGCCCGCTAGTCCTGCTATCCTTTCTAAGCGGGAAGAATCTGTCTACCTCTACCCTATCTATCCCCTTCATTATCTTATATGTCTCTATAAGATCCCCCCTCAGCCTTCTAAACTCCAAAGAGTACAGACCCAGTCTATTCAATCTCTCTTCATAGGCTAACCCCCTCATCTCCGGTATCAGCCTAGTGAACCTTCTCTGCATTCCCTCCAAGGCCAATATATCCTTCCGCAAGTGCGGCGACCAAAACTGCACACAGTAGTCCAGCTGCAGCCCCACCTGTACCCTGTACAGTTGCAGCAAGACCTCCCTGCTTTTATATTCTATCCCCCTCGCTATAAAGGACAACATTCCATTCGCCTTCTTGAACACACTTTAGTAAAGCCTTCAGTAAGGTTCCTCATGGCAGGCTGATACAGAAGGTGAAGTCATATGGAATCCGAGGTGAGCTGATAAGTTGGATACAAAACTAGCTTGGGCATAGAAAGCAGAGAGTAGCAGTGGAAGAATACATTTCTAACTGGAGGTCTGTGACAAGTGATGTTTCACAAGGGTCAATGCTGGGGCTTCTGTTATTTGTAATGTACATAAATGATTTGGAGGAAAATGTAGGTGGGCTGATTAGTAAATTTGCAAATGATATAAAAATTGGGGGAGTAGCGGATAGTGCGGAGGATCGTCAGAAGATCGAACAGGATATAAATCAGCTGGAGACCTGAGCCGAAAGATGGCATATAGAATTTAACCCGGATAAATGTGAGGTGATGTGATTTGGAAGGTCTACTGCAGAAGGAAAGTATACAGTAAATGCCCTTAGAAATATTAGCATACTCTAGGGATCTAGGCGTACAGATTCACAGTTCCCTGAAGGCGGCAACTCAGATGGACAAGGCGGTCAAGAAGGAGTTTAGCATGCTGGTCTTGATCAGTCAGGGTGTTGAGTATCGGAATTGGAGTATCATGTTGTAGCTGTATAAGACTTTAGCTAGGCTACATTTGGAGTATTGTGTACAATTCTGGTCGCCACACTACTGGAAGGATGTTGATGCATTGGAAAGGGTGCAGAAGAGATTTACCAGGATGTTACCTGGTTTGGTGGATGTGGACTGTGAAGAAAGGTTGAACAAACTTGGATTGTTTTTATTGGAATATTGAGGATGAGGTGAGGTTGGGGGGGGAGGGGGGGGTGTGTGGTGCCTGAAAGAGGTTTACAAATTATGACAGGCTTAGATAGAGTGGATAGTCAGAGTTTTTTTTCCTTGGGTCGAAGAGTCAATTACTTCAGGGCATAGGTTGAAAGTAAGAGGGGGAAATTTTAACGAATATGTAAGGGACAAGTTTTTCACATGGAGGGTGGGGAATGCCTGGAACGTACTGCTAGAGGAAGTGGTGAAAGCAGACTCTATAATAGCGTTCAAGAGGCATCTGCATTGTTGCATGAATAGGCAGGGAATAGAGGGATATGGACCACTAAGAGGGAAGAAAATATTAGATTAGAGAGGCATCTGTGTTGGCACAGACTTGGTGGGCCGGAGGTCCTGTCCCTATGCTGTACTGTTCTTTGTTCTCCAGTATTCCATTTTAAAGTACACAAGACCAGTTCAGAGCAAGATTCCTATTTCCCTGTTTTCCTGATATTTCCGTCTGGCAGTCAGGGGTCTGTTTGAAATATGGGGTGGGATTTTCAGGCCGCACTCACTCCAAAATCGGAAAATCCCGCCCGAGGTCAATGAACCTTAGCATGGTCCACCCTCCCCCGCCCACTACGATTCCCGTGAGATGGGAAAATTCCCCCCATGGTGTTATGTTGACATCTTTTAGGGATAGTGTATCTTTCTGAAGCTGTTTGGAGATGTTTGTGTGTTTTTAACATCAATAAATATTTAAATTGAGCTTCAGGTCATTTCTGGCTCACATCGATTTAAAGATACATGTTTCTTCTCACTTCATATCCTTTTATCTGATTACAGACCACAAATAAAACGCTCCACTCTAGCTATAACCAGACAATGGTCTTCTGAGGCTAACTACTTTGGTGCACAATTTAAGTTGGTTGTGTTTGATAATGTCAGCTTTAGTAGGGTAGGGTACCCCGCTTACATGTGACAATACATCCTAGCTGTGTTGTCGAGGATTGACAAAACTTACCCAACTTAGGTGAGCAAGTTCAATTGACAGCAGCCCCAGAACTCAAAGGATTCATAACTTTCCAGATATGAGATAAGAGCAGGTCAACTTGAATTCCCTGCCAGCGGTCAAGATTTCTTACATTAAGAATTGGTACCATAGCTTGTACAACAAATAAAATACTCAACATATTCTAAAAAATAGTTACAAAACTGATTAATTTGTGGCTGCTTTAGTTTGTCTTGCTAGATCCACAGTCAAACAATTACCTGCACTGGAAATAAAATCATTCCACTGCACAGCAGGTAAAAATCTAACGATTCACTCAAGTCCAGTCCATATATGATTTTTTTGTTAAGTTTATTTACAATGTCTTCCATTACCACTACAATGAAGTTACTGTCAGTACCTATTCGATGCATTCCAGCTTCGGGTACACTGAAGGAGCATTTAGCATGGCCAATGTATCTAACCAGCACGTCTTTCTGAATGTGGGAGGAAACCAGAGCACATGGAGGAAACCCACGCAGACAAGGGGAGAATGTGCAGACTCCACACAAACAGTGACCCAAGCTGGGAATCAAACCCAGATTCCTGGCTCTGTGAGACAGCAGTGCTAACCAGTGTGTTTATTGATCATTAATTGCTTACAGTATTGGTTTTTACAGCGTAAATTATGCTCATTCCACAGTAGAGGAACTGTTGTTGTTAAGCTGATCACGCTTGTAACTGTGATGCAAGAGTCAGTATCCCAGCTACCAGATCAGGACAAACAACCAGCATTTATTTCCCATCCAAGTTATATTTCTGCTAGCAACATGCGGTTATCTGATACGTATATTAATGTTTGTTTTTGTGCAGTGTTCCTTGCAGGGTTCTGTTACAACACTTTGATACCTCTCTCCTTGTAAATGAACTCCTCAGAGCACGAGATGACGAGATAGACGATGAATAGAAAAGAAAAATACATCTGTTGGCAGGAGGAAAAGAGATGGAAGGCGCAGCTAAGGGAATGGATTTCACTGCAACACAAACATAATACTGTGGATACTGAAAACAAAGGCTGTTTCTATTCCAGATTTCACAGAGGCTTTTAGAGATATAGTGAGGCGATGATCTATAGTGGTATTATCACTAGACTATTAATCCAGAAATTCAGCTAATGTTCTGGGGACCCAGATTCAAATCCTGTCATAGTAGATTCATTAAGCTGATTTTTCTCTACAGCCTAGCTATGATTGTTTTACTACATTCTACACCCTCTCCTTTCTTTCTCTATGTCTGGTATGCTTTCTCTGTGTAGTGTGTAAAAAACAATACTTTTCACTGTATGCTAATACATGTGACAATAATAAATCAAATTAGATGGTGGAATTTGAATTCAATAAAAATAAAAGAATCTATTAATGACCATGAAACCATTGTCAATTGTCGGAAAACCCCATATAGTTCACTAATGAAATCTGGGGTCTTTACCTGGTCTGGCCTACATGAGACTCCAGAGCCACAGCAATGTGGTTGACTCTCAACTCTACTCCGAAATGGCCCAGCAAGCCACTCAGTTCAAGGGCAACTAGAAATGTGCAATAAATGCTCTTCAACCAGAGACGCCCATGTCCCACAAATGAATAAATAAAAAGGTGGTGAGAGAAATTGCTTTAGGAGAGGATTAAAAAAGAACTGGATCAGAGTGAAACAAAGGGAATGGAGGACGAGCAAAAATGCAAATGAGCAGATGAGGCATGCAGGGGTCAAATTTATTAAACCAGGTGAGATAAGGTCGTGGAGGGACATGGAAATGAGTCGATTCGGCAGGCAAGCAAGAATACAAACCATGGAGCTCTGGAAGGAAGTAGGAGGTTTGTAGAAACTTGCAGAATGCCAATCTTGGGGTGATGAAAGTTGTTGAGTGCTGAAATATGAACTTTGCAGAGGCCGAGTGAGCCTCACCTGCTGGGAGAGTGATTTGTGGAAACTGGAGCCCTGCTTCCATGCAAAAATACGAAGCACACACCTGAGTTCTAAAAATGCACTCTCAGATTGTGAGACTGAATACGTATGGCCACAGTGGCCACTTCGGACAAGCAGAGACATTTGTGAATTAGTTGTGAGATAAGAAGCTGAAACTAAGTTTCTTTGTTCTCCCCTCATATGCTAGCCATCGAGTTCAGAAAACAGGAGCTGGGGAAGGAGGGTCGTGGGGGTCAGGAGGACACACTTTTTGGTTCTTAAATATTGCGGATAACAATCTAGATCTCACTGTAGTACACAAGTGTGGCAGAAAAAACCTCTCTGTACACCAGAACTTTGCTGTGTTGTGGAGCCTTTCTTGCTAAACACTCCAGCGCTCCGGGGAGGTCAAAGCAAACATTTCAAAGACTCTGAAGCTCTCCTCGAAGCACAGCAGCACTGACACTAATGACTTGGAGAAGCTCACTGCCAACCGTTCAAAGTAGCAGCAACTTGTCCATCAAGCTGCATTCTGCTTTGAATCCAAACATCTTAATGATGAGGCAGAACAGCAGTGAAGGCAAAGAAAGGAAAGAAAGCGAATCTTGCACTCCAGCTCTCACTTCCCTGTGGGACGTCCTGCTTCATCTGCTCAGTAATCTGCAGGTCAAAAATCGCCCTGTTAATAGAATGCTTACAATGCAAAAGGAGATCAAGTCTGTAGCAACCGCCTGACAGAGCAGCTTACTCCGGCCTACGGCCCACCCCGTTCCCTTAACCCATGAGTTTACCCCACTAATCCCCCTAACATTTTGGGACCTAAGAGCAATTTAGTATGGCCAATCTACCTAACCTGCACATTTTTGGACTGTGGGAGGAAACCAGAGCCCCTGGGGGAAACCCACACAGACATGGGGAGAACAGGCAAAATCAACACAGGCAGTCAACCAAGGCTGCAGTTGAACCCGGGTCCCTGGAACTGTGATAGCCACTCTGCCTGCCGTTCAGTCACATGAAGAACCATGGCAGAAACTTACTGCCATGAGTGGATATCATCCTTGAATCGAGGGGCAGCCAATGATTGAACTAAGGTTGAATGGGACACCAAGATAATGCATGGCTGGATTTAGCCTGATAGGTCAGCCAGAGAGGTTGGTGGACAAGGGGATGGAACCAATTAGAATGGCTTCACACATAGGAACTTGAACAAAATTGAATCATCCAGGATTTCATACTGAACAAGCATTAAAAAACGTAACAACAGGCTTGGGTTTGATAATAGAGATAAATATAGAGACTGATGAGAGTTCACTTTACATTTGAACGCTTGTCCAGTACTGGCCAATTATATCACTGATGGGTAGCACGTAAACATTGCTACACCAGTCCTAACTTGCACCTAAGTCCTATCTGCTCATCACTTCAGTGCTCACTGACCTACATTGGCTTCCAATGAGCTGACATCTCAATTTTTAAATTCTTCTTCTTCTTTTCAAATCCATCCTGACCTCGCCCTTCCCTAACTCCATAATTTCCTCTAGGTAAAATAAAAAATAATGCGGATGCTGGGAATCTGAAATAAAAATAGAAAATGCAGGAAAAACACAGCAAGTCTGGCAGCGTCTATGGAGTGAGAAACAGAGTTGACATTTGAGGCTGTATCGGGCCTGCTGTGTTCCACCAACATTTTGTTTTCAACTCTTTGAGATACCAATGCTGATCTGATTTTGGCTCTTGAATATGCCCAACTATAAATTGCTCCATTATTGGTGGCTAAGTCCTCAGTTCTGAGGTCCTAAGCTCCCTGAAGTGCCCAATATCCTCCTCTCTCTCTTCCTCCAAAACACTCTGCAAAATCTACCTCCATCTGCCCTACTATCTTTCTATGTGGCTCAGCATTATATCCCATGAAGCATCTTTGGATGAGTTACTACATTAATTGCTCTATATAGAACAAGTCTTTGATGGACATTAGATGATCAAGGATGAAATTTTGATCTCAGGTTGGCACAGGGGAACAAAGTGAAGTTATGTTGAGCCAAATAGGAATCTAAACAAGAAAGAGTTAGCAGAACTGGGCACTGAAGGAGGTGTGGTAAGGAGAATGTGTCTGTAAAAAAGTTGAGGAGAATCGGGAGATCATAGACATGTAGAATGTCAGCTGTGAGATTGATGAGGATGGTTACTCATAGAGTCATGGGTCAGGATTTTCCAGCCGTGCTCACACCTAGACTGGAAAATCCCACCTGAGGCGAACAGACCTTTGCATGGACCTGTCCTGCATGCTACAATTCCCATGGTGGTGGGACAGGAAAACTCTGTCCATAGAGTTTGACAGAACAAAAAGGTCAGCCCATCGTGTCTGTGCCAGTTGTCAGACTATCTATTGTTTATTTCATTTTCCAGCACTTGGTCCGTAGCCTTGTATGCTATGGTGTTTTGTGTGCTCACCTGACTACTCCTTAAACATTGTGAAGGTTCCTGCCTCTACCGCTTTTTCAGGCAGTGAGTTCCAGATTCCTACCATCTTATAGCTGAGAAAGCTTTCCCTCAAATGCCCTCCAAGTCTCCTGCTCCTTACCTTATATCTGTGTCCCCCCTCCTCCCCACCCCCCCCCCACCCCCCTACAGTTATTGACCTCTCTGCTAAACAGAAATGCTTCTTCCCATCTATGTCCCTCACTATTTTGTACAACTTGATGGGGTCCTCCCTCAACTTTCTCTGCTTTAAGGAAAACAACCTCAGTCTAACCAGCCCCTTTTCGTAGCTGAAACGCTCCTGTCCAGGCAACATCCTGGTGAATCTCCTCTGCACCTTCTCAAGTCACCAATCACATCCTTCCTATCTGGTCAGAGACTGTAGTTTATTAAGAAGGGGGATGATAATTATGAAGTATGATAGATTTAATGCCGAAGATAAGGAGAATTGACAATGTTGGAGAGTATGGGACAAAATAGGACACTTAAGGGTTGGATCAAGGGGCCATCAAATTGTGATTAGAAAAGAGCAGCACAGTCTATACCACTGCTGCCTCACAGCACCCGGGACCCAGGTTCAACTCCCAGTTTGGGTCACTGTCTGTGTGGAATTTGCGCATTCTCCCCATGTCTGCATGGGTTTCTGCTGGCTGCTCCAGTTTCCTCCCACAGTCCAAAAGATGTGCAGGCTAAATTCTCCTTCATTGTATCGGGACAAGCGCTAGAGTGTGGCGACTGGGAGATTTTCACAATAACTTCATTGTAATGTTCATGTAAGCCTGCTTGTGACATTAAAAAATAAGCTTAAAAGATGGCAGATTGGCCATAATTAAAATGACGCATCAATATCTGTTGAGAATGGGGAATTGAGGGTTATATCGCTATTCATGGTGTTGCTTGACTTTTCTCATGATGGGAGCTATGGAATCTATTGTCTTTAAAACTGAGGATCAAAAGCTGGTGCTAGAAGAAGCATCCAGACAGAACGAATCAGATATGGAACTCCTAATGGGTAGGCTGAATGTCCTTTTCATGTTCTAGAATTCTTCTGTGTTGGCACAGACCTGATGGGCAGAAGGGCTTGTTCCTGTACCGTACTGTTCTTTGTCCTCTTTGTTCTTTTCTTTAAGGATCATGGTCAATTTCTCTATCCAGTACAATATTGAACTATACAAGACCTGAAAGGTTCCACCCTATATTCTCATGCTGTGCTGAATTAGTTGGTCTTAAGCCAAGGCAGCTGTTACAAGTAGTCTTAACACCAGGGTAACACCCTACCCTGAATTAGGCAGGGTAAAAATCGATCTGTCTTCAACTTCAGGTTGTTATCCAGAGACCCATTCTGGAAAATTCATGAGTGTGGTATTGGGAGAGAATGGTAGGGACGGTAACCAAAGAGAAACACTCTGGCAACTCTCTCACGTTCTACCATGTTGTCAAGGGATAGAGGGTTGTCATCTACTGTGGAACCAAGTCGGCACCCATTAAGATCAAAGGGTTAACCTTTAATGAACAAACAAAAATACATCTTTCATTTAGTGAAAACAGACACGGGTGGGGGGAGGGGTGGATTTTCCCAGAAGGGGGAAGAGGAGGGCAGGCCATGCACAGGTCCTTTGACCTCAGGCAGGATTTTCATGTTTTGGGGTGAGTACGGCCAGCTGATCCTGCCCCTGCTGTCAGCAGTATAAGAATTTATCTTCAACAATGATAAATATATCTACGATATGACATTGCAAAACATAGAATCATAGAATCCTTACGGTGCAGAAGGAGGCTATCGGGCCCATCAAGTCTGCATCGACCACAATCCCACCCAGGCCCTATTCCTATAAACCCATATGTTTACCCCGCTAATCCCCCTGACACCAGGAGCAATTTAGCATGGCCAATGCACCTAACCCGCACATCTTCTGGACTGTGGGAGAAAACCAGAGAAATCCCACGCAGACACAGGGAGAACGTGTAGACTCCACACAGAAAGTGGCCTGAGGCCGGAATCGAACCCAGGTCCCTGGCGCTGGGAGTCAGCAGTGCTAACCACTGTGCCACCATACCACCCAGAACAGAATGAAATGAGTGCAAAACACTGCAAGTGTTGGAAATCTGAAATAAAAGCAGAATGCTGAAAGTACTCAACAGAGGTGGCAGCATCTGTGAAGGGAAAAGCAGCATTAATTTTCAGATCAATGACCTTTCATTTGAACTTCTGATGAGTTGAGATGTTAGTTCAGTTTCTCTCTCCAGAGATGCTGCCAGACCTGCGCGTACGCGCCAAAAGGATAACTGCATAATCCACGAATGTTTGTGTACATCTGGATCCTGGAAAAATGAGGTTGACCATATCCTGATAAACTAGCATCACTCATCATGCAATGTTTGTCAGGATGTTTACTACCGAGTAAACAAAGCTACATCTAAACAGCAGGATAAATCACAAAGCTGATCCCAATTGGATGTGAATAAGTGGAACATTAAAAAGAAAGTTTCAAATGAAACGTCAAGTGTTTGATTTATAGATCCTAAACTTCTGGAAATTTTTGGACCCTTCACTTCCAAGTTGCAATTAGCTATCTGCTAGCCTGCAGCATAGCACCATCTGGCATACGTGAAGGAGAGGATTATTAGAATATTTGAATAAGACAAATATATCTCTGTAATTTTCTCTCGGTATTAATATGTTCAGAATCAGAACACTGCAGGGTGAATTCTCTGTGGCTTGCGTGGAGTGGGATTTCTGCTCACTGAAATAAGGCACAGCTGAACACACTGCTCTGTTTGGAGACCAGGCTCCTTCAAACGGTTGCAGGGAGCCCAAGCGCAAATCTTATAGGTCAATTCTAGCAGAAATCCAGGGAATTCCCCTCTAAGTTAAAAGACAAAATTCTTACATTAATAAATACACATACTGGATAACTTTAAGCCAATTGGGGAGGCAATGGCCTAATGGTATTATCGCTTGACTATTAATCCAGAAACTCAGCTAATGTACTGGGGACCCGGGGTTCAAATCATGCCACAGCAGTTGGTGGAATTTGAATTCAATGAAAAAATCTCCAATTAAGAATCTACTGATAACCATTGTCCATTGTTGGAAAAACCCATCTGGTACACCAATTTCCTGTAGGGAAGAAAATCTGCCGTCCTTTTACCTGATCTGGCTTACATGTGACTCCAGAACCGCAGCATTGTGGCTGATTCTCAACTGCTCTTGAGCAACTTTGAAATTTATTTATCACTGTCACAAGTAAGCTTACATTAACACTGCAATGAAGCTACTGTGAAAATCCCCTTGACATCACACTCCGGTGTCTGTTCAGGTACACTGAGGGCGAATTTAGCAGGGCCAATGCACCTATCCAGCACGTCTTTCAGACTGTGGGAGGAAACCGGAGCACCTGGAGGAAACCCATGCAGATACGGGGAGAATCTGCAAACTCCACACAGACAATGACCCAAGCAGGGGTTCGAACCTGGGTCTCTGGTGTTGTGAGGCAGCAGTGCTAACCACTGTACCACCATGCAAAAAATAAATTAATAAATTGAATGATCACTCATGCAATCAAGTTTCTGACATTTCCAAGTTCGTTCAACTTCTTTTTAAATGTGTATTTAACGATTCTTAAGGTTAATTTTCAGTATTAGCTCCATTTTTGACATTTAAATAGCAATGTCACTGCAATATTAGTTTTATGTCAGCATATGTTTCTGACCTGCAATGGAAGGTTCTAGTTCCCCACAAGCTGTCAGTGGTTTAAAAGGATGCAACCTCTTAGGATTTGAACACAGAAAGAAATTAACAAAATTCCTCCCTTAGCAAGATACTCGGTTTAAAAAGTATAAAATCGGTATTGCAGATAGTAACTTATATTCTTCTGATCCAAGCTGAGCACTAGTAGAAACACAAATAGCAACACACATGCGTGAAAAAGGAACATCAACGATGCAAGACTCCCAAAGTGTTGTGACTGCCATGCTGGAAGAGTGTTAGATTCACCGCTGTTTGAAAGTCATAAATTTAGACCGTAACTACAGTAACATTTTTTAAAAATAGTAATGCAACCACAAGGAGTCACAGGAACACAATAGCCGGAATTTTACATTGCCCAGGAGGACGTGTGCTCGAACCTGAAGCACGTGAAACCATGTGAGAAGGTGTCGGCATTGCATTGCGCCCTCACGCAATATTTCGATCAGCGGGTGCAAGCAAGAGTCAGAAGTGCACCCGCCAACAATCAAGCAGCCTATTTAGGCCATTAAGGAGCCTACTGAATGCAATTTTACATGGCCCATCTGCTTTTACAATTGGTGGGCGGGCCAGTTGGCCTTTGCATTTAGCTCCAACCTCAAGCCAGGGCAGAATGAACTGACAGAAAAATTCAGGCCAATAAAACAGTTTGTCCCATGAAATACATAACTTGGATTTAACGCAATTGTCAATATTATGATTAAAATATCACAGGAACAATCGAGATATTCCTGTCCTCAAATCACTAGTCGAGGGAAGGTTTCTTCCGTATGCTACAATAGCAAAGCTATAAATATGTTTCTGGTAAATAAGCTAATGATTTGATTACACAAACATGTGCAGGAAATTGTCTCATTTTGTTGATGAACAACTTGCACGTACCACTCTGGAGGATGCACATGAGTGTGTGATGTGGACAGAATTGCAGAAAGCAAAACGGGAGGTAAAGTAATTCTGGTCATAGTTATTATTACATTTAGACCAGGTAAGTGAGAGGAAGCCACTAGAGATATTGATTTGATTTGATTTGATTTATTATTGTCACATGTTTTATGTACAATGAAAAATATTGTTTCTTGTGCGCTATGCAAACAAAGCGTACCGTACATAGAGAAGGAAAGGAGGGTGTGCAGAATATAATATTACAGTTATAGCTAGGGTGAAGAGAAAAATCAGCTTAATATGAGGTAGGTCCATTCAAAGGTCTGATGGCACCAGGGAGGGGGTTGACTCGATTGGTACATGACCTCAGACTTTTGTATCTTTTTCCCAACAGAAAAGGTGGAAGAAAGAATATCCAGGGTGCGTGGGTCCTTAATTATACCGGCGGCTTTTCCTAGCATTGGCGTGGAGAGACCTGGACAGGTTGTTGGGGATCTGGACACCTAGAAATTTGAAGCTTTCGACCATTTCCACTTTGTCTCTGTTGACGTAGACAGGGGCACGTCGTCCACTATGCTTCCTGAAGTCGATGGTTATTTTTCGTTGACATTGGGGGACTGATTATTGTCATTGCACCAGTTCACCAGATTCTCTATTTCCTCCCTGTACTCCATCTCATCATTTTTTGAGATCTGAACGCTCTATAGTGGTGCCATCAGTAAACTTGAAAATCCAGTTGGAAGGGAATTTGGCCACACAGTCATCGGTGTACAAGGAGTATAGTAGGGGCTGAGGACACAGCTTTGTAGGGCACCGGTGTTGAGGATGATCATGGAAGAGTTGTTGTTGCCTATCCTCACTGAATGTGGTCTGTGGGTTAGGAAGTCTAGGATCCAGTAACATTGGTGCAGTCCCTCAGTGACAAGATCCACGTTGAAAGAAACTTCAGCTAAACTGTGAAAAATAAGCGGCGTGGAAGTTGTGTATTTACCACAAAACAAATCATTGAGGATGCTGGAGATACAAATCCTAACCAGAAAATGCAGCATCCATGGAACAGAAAAAAACAGAGGGGGCAATTCTCCCAAAAGTGCTGAATTGATGGGAAAATTGTTCTCGACCACGACTGTTTTTTCAGTGCAGCTTCACGCTCGAATCTCTGCACTCTGTGCAATGCAGAGGTTACAATCAGGAATTTCATTAAAAACTCGGGAAGGCGGGGCCAGTGTTTGAGAGTTCTGTAACTCTGCGCTCGCTCGCTGGCCAGCCTGGGACCTCCACAGTACTGCCCCCTCAGGCCACCCCCCCCCCCACAGCCCCCCTGATTGCGACCCCCCCCAAAACAATTCTCAGGCCAGCCCCGACACTCCCCCAGCCTGGAGCGCCCCGATGTCCAGCCCACCCTGCAGCAGTGACGATCCCCCCACCGCCCTCACCCAGGCAGACCCACCCCTCCCTGCCCCCGGGTCAGACCCCCTCCCCCCAAGGAGGCAGACCCTCCCCTCCACGGCAGACCACCACTCGCCCTCCCCCAGCCCACCCGATCGCTGGCCTCCCTCCAGCCCAGACCGATCGCAGTGGCAGCGGGACCTCCCACCCCCATCAATCACCCCTCGGTCATGCCCACAATAGGCCCAGCCTCCTTGGGCAATGCCAAGATGCCCCTGGGCATGGGCTCTTTGTCCCTTGGGCAGTGCCAGGGCACAGACTGGCACTAGCAGGGTGCCCATGCCCAGGGGCACCACTGCCCGACCCTGAACATGGGGAGCTACTCTAAACACCACCAGAATGAAGTACTCCTGGTGGGGTGGAAGATTCTATCGGGACCAGCAGGTTCCCGATAATCAAATGCAAAACATATTTAAACTACATTAAAAAAGGATTCAAATGATTTACCTGTCTTCCTGCCGGTTTCCAGCAAGGTCTGGACTGTTCTCCGGTGCTGGGAGATGCGCAAATCCTACCATGCACAAATCCCAGTACAAGGCCGATGATGCAATTCTCCCAACCAGAAAAGTTGGGGGTCGCAATGGGAGAATCGAGCCCACAGTTAGCGTCTCAGATCGATGAACTTTTGCCAAAATGGGAAAAGTTAGCAATGTTCTTAAGAAATTACACAGAGAGAGGAAGAGGACTGAGAGAAGAGGAATAAAAGAGCTAAAAGGAAACATCTGTGATAGGGTAGAGAGCAAAAGAATGATTAACTAACGAGCAATGACGGCATAAGACAAAATGGGAGACAAATTAGGAAACTAAAGAAGAGTCGAGAAATACTGTAAATCACTGGAGCCAAAAGATAGAAACAGTGGTTATAGTTACTGAAAAATTACTGAATTGAAATTTGAGACCAGAAGGTTGCGAGGTTTTGAATCAAATGATGAGATGTCGCGTCCTTAAACTCCCATTGTGAACAGTGTTGGAAGCCAAGGTCAGAGTGGGGAATGGAATGGAGAATGAAAATGGCAAGTAACTGCAAGCTAAATGCAGGGTCACACTTGGAGATTGAATAGAGGCCATATGCAAAGCAATCATCCAATCTGCATTTGGTCTTCCCAATGTAGGGGACACTACATCAATAGCAGTGAATACTGTATATTAAAATGAAAGTTGTTCAAGCAGATCACCGTTGAATCTTGAGGTGGTGAGAAGGGAAGTGATGAAAGGATCAGTGTTGCATATTCTGCACTTCCACAGGAAGATGTTGTGAAATGGGTGTTAGATGAGTTAGAGAGTTGGCCAGGGTATCATAGAGAAAACAGTCCTTTTGGAAGACCTAAAGGAACAGGGAGAGAAATTGTGATAGGTGGTGACATTGTGCTGGAGGTGCCATCAATGGTGGGAAAAGATCTGTGGGATTTGGGGTGGAAGGCAAGGATTGGGGAAACCTCTTGTGGTGCTGGGACAGAGGGGAAGGAGTGAGGGAAAAGAAAGGAAGACATATTGGAAGTATAGGCATAACACCCACAGCTACTATATTTTGCAATTTTGTTTTTTGTGTTTTATTTCCGTTTTGCTCTTGGTGAACGCTTAAAATCATTTAATATTTAATCTCATTTGGAAGACATTGATGTTAACGCAGCTATGATTATACTTTGATTAATTACTTAATAATCACTCATGAGCTGTTTTTTCAGACCTTGCTTTCATTTCATACTGGCCACGCAGCTGATATTAAAACTATGGGGGTGAGCTTACCAAAAATATTCCAAGTGCCAAATAGCATATAACAGGAAATAAATGTTTTTTTTGGGTGAATTAAAAATTGAATCTGCCTAATTTAATCAAAAAAATAAGGCAAAACTTGAAATCTGTCGGGGGGGGCGGGGGTGGACGAAAGCTGGCTGATTGCAGCAGAGTGCAGAATTGCGCGTGTGCAGATTTCTTTGCTTTGAGAGCATGGAAATCTGTCACTGCCTCTGCTAATTATAGCATGACTTCATGGTTGAAACTGAGCCCCCCCCCACCCGCTACCCTGGAGCTCTGCAGCCCATCGCCACCCTTGTACCGATCACTGGTCTGACAACAACCCCCTCAGGCCCTACCCCCTTGGCACTGCCCAATGCCCAGTAGGCACTGCCAGGGTGTCAGGCTGGCAGTGCCAGGGTGTCTGGTGGGCACTGCCAGGATGCCAGGCTGGCAGTGCACATTGGGTACCAGGCAACCCACCCACAGCCCCTTCTGCCTCTGACCTCCTTGGGGGGAGGGGGGGTCCTCAATGGCCTCCAATTCTACCTGCAAGGTCACCACATCTGGCTGTCATTAATGAGGACCGTACATGATCCCCACCAGACAGAACCTTCGCCAGCAAGCCCACAGAGGCAAGTGAACCCAGATGATAGCCTCCCAGGCTCACTAATTATATGTAAATTGCATTTAAATGTGATTTAAATATTGAAATCAGCCTTGATCCCTTTCTGGGCCTGAAGTTGCTCTCGCCAGATATCTGGTTCCAGTAAGATTGCAAGAGGCAAGAAATCGAGCACGAACCTGATTTCTTGGCTCTCGTGATCTTACCGGCTCACCCTGCCTATCGGTCGGTGCGCTGAAATGGTAAGATCACCCGCTTCATCTTTGTTTTCCAATTTCAAGCTACAATACTAAATTTAATTGTCTTCTTTTTGTCAGAAATTCTCTTTTACTGCATTCAGTGACGCATGCACTACAGATTAGTAATCTTAAGATGGCGTGGTCACCCTGAACTATCCGATTATGAAGTTTGGTTGATGGACATAACAACTGATTAATGACAGATGATAAAACACCATCGAAAGCTTGATTAAAAATCTTAAATATTGCCAAGTCTGCACGGTCTTGCAATCCCCGTGAGAAGAACTGGTAAGAGCTGAGATTTGTACCACGAACAACAATACCAGGCCTTGAAAAGCTGGAGCGCAGCATCCGGCTTAAAAAGGATGTTGCTTTGAGTCTCAGTGCTGCAGCCATAGTGGATTAGTCACCATTGGAGATGAGAGGAAGGGCCAGGAATGGGGTGACTGACTGTAGCGCCTTTCCATCTGTTGAAGTTACTCAGTGGTCTCAATGCAACCAACTGTGCATTGCTGCTTCTCAGCACCAAGGACCTGGGTTCAATTCCTGGATTGAGTCACTGTCTGTGTGGAGTCTGTACGTCATCCCTGTGGGTTTCCCCCAGAATCTGAAAGATGTGCTGGTTAGGTGCATTGACACAAACAGGCGCCAGAGTGTGGTGACTAGGGGAATTTCACAGTAACTTCATTGCAATGTTAATGTAAGCCTTACTTGTGACTAATAAACAAATTTTACTTTAATGTACATACCAAGGGGAGGCTAACATATGTACCAATTTGGGGAGCTTCGTGGGATAAACAAAATTGGGGTTATTATTTGTGCTTGAGAAAAATCTCCCTTTCTTCTTTTCTTCAGATGTACACAAAGCGTTCTGTCCTTTCAGTAAAGTCATCTTTTTTCTTATTTACTTTTGTTTCATTTTATATTATCAATTATCATTATTTAATATTCAATATGACTGTTGTTTTAACACAATAGTTGTCATGGTCAGTCATTTCTGTTATGTCCAGAGTACAGCTCCGAACGTAAATGAGACTCTCACAACTCTTTACAATAGCAGTGGTGTGGAAGGTGGCATTGTCAGAATGGGAAGGGAGAAACTGGGAGAGTGGAATAGAGAGTCCTTACAGGAAGCAAGTGTGAGGGAGTGTAATCAGGTTTAGTTCAAAACTACTGTCCCCAAAAGGATTTTTTTTAAATTACAGCTGAGGGTGTTTACCAATAAAATGTAGGCTCTTCCCCTAAACCACTCACTTAATAGTATTTTCGAACACCAGATATCTTACTTAATCACTAAAGTGTTTTCTTTCTTCATTGATAAAAAGCAATCTACTTTCTTAGGAACAGAAAACTGTTTGCAGCAACTGCTCCAAAATATTTTGTTCTATCCTGTTTAAGAGTTGTTCAAATGTGTAAACAAGTGTCTCCTAGTTAGACATGTTTTTAAATAATTTAATTAATTTTGAAGTTTAGTTACACAAATTTGCCAAATCCAGTGGAGTGATCCAGTCTGTTACATTTTTCCTATATAAAGTGGCTGCCCTGATAGTTCAGCAATTAATTCCTTGGCTGATGTAGCACTGTGCCAAGGAGATGATGAAAATCTTCCTTTTGATCTTTGAGCTGTGCCGAGCTGTGCTAACTTTTCTCTACAAGTTATGATAGGGATGTTAATTTGGCTTCATTGCCCTAGGCCAGAGATGGATCAGACTGGATCAGTGTTGAGGTTATTGCTTTTTATGATCTGTATTAATCATCAGGGTGAAGGCATTGGGTGTCATTGTCCGTGAGTTCACAGGTCAAGCAGAGATTCCCGCCATGTCAGAGCGTTAGAGGAAAAATGATTTGAATTAGATCTAGAGGCCATGGAGGAATTAGCTCACGTATGGCAGAGGATGTTTAGTACAGACAAATTGTTAAGCACATAGGAATGGCTAATGCTAAGCATGTGTACACCATGCTGGGTTCTGAAGTAGTTGTTTTCTCTAGAGCAGAGAAGGCTGGGGTTGGGGGGCGGGGGAGGGCGGGCGGGGGGGCGGGGGGGAGGTGGTGGTGGGCAGGGAGTCATGCCTGGAGTGTATAAGATTATGAGGGATATAAACGGAATGAATAGGAAGCAACTATTCCCCTTAGTTGAGGGTCACTCACAAGGGGAGGGATTTGGAGTTTTAGGGTAAGCAGGATTCAGAGGTGATTTGAGAAAACACTTCTCCTCTCAGAGGGTGGTGGAAATCTGGAATGCATCGCCTGAAAAGGTAGCAGAGGCCAACAATCTTACAACCTTTAAAAGGTATTTGAACGTGCACTCGAAACATCGTAACATGCCAGGAAATGGGACGAGTGCTGGAAAATGGGATTAGTGCGGCTTTAGTGGTAGCTTTTGTCAGTACAGACTCGATGGGCTGAAGGGTCTTGTATGACTCTGAGTGGAAATGTGATTGGATTGTTTTAAGCAGGATTCTAAAGGTTTACCACTCTTGCCAAGAGAGTGGAATAAAAGCTGGAAACTTGCAGCGGGTCAACTAGCAGAGGAAGCAGAGTTAATGGGCTGAATATCAATCGAAAGAATGAGTAGGCTTGGGAAAGAATGGGAGGCAACTCAGAAATTTACTTCCTGATGCATACCTGCCTCAAATCCGCTTATTTCTGGCTTTAAGTAAATTGGGAGTTGAGCAGACAGTCAAATCAATACAAGGTGATGGGTTGCAGCCTCTTTGTCATCATGACTGTATTTTTACTATGGCTGCCTAGGTTTCTGAAGCTATTGAGAGGGTACAGAGGAAATTTACAAGGATGTTGCCTGGACTGGGAGGCATGCCTTATGAAGTTAGGTTGAGGGAGCTGGGACTCTTTTCCCTGGAGAGACGAAGGTTGAGAGGCGACCTGATAGAGGTTTACAAAATGTTGAGAGGAATAGATAGGGTGGACTCTCAGAGGCTATTTCCCCGGGTTGAAATGGTTGCTACGAGAGGACACAGATTTAAGGTGCAAGGAGGGAAGTTCAGAAGTGATGTTAGGGGTAAGTTTTTCACTCAGAGGGTGGTGAGTGAATGGAATCGGCTGCCGTCAGTGGTGGTGGAGGCGAACTCGCTGGGGTCTTTTAAAAGACTTCTGGATGAGTATATGGGGTTTAATGAGATTGAGGGTTATAGATAGGTCTGTAGGTTGGTAGGTGTTGATGTGATCGGCGCAACTCGTGGGCCGAAGGGCCTGTTTGTGCTGTAATGTTCTATGTTCTATGTTCTATCCTTATCAAAGCTGGGATTCTGTGGATTCATAAGGTATATGTCTCTGGCCAATGGTTCATTGGAGCAGCATGGTGGCAGAATGGTTAGCACTGCTGCCTCACTGCACCAGGGACCTGGGTTCAATTCCTGGCTTGAGTCACTGTCTGTGTGCAGTTTGGACATTCTCCCTGTGTTTGCGTGGGTTTCCTCCCACAGTCAGAAAGATGTGCTGATTAGGTCGATTGGCCAAGCTGAATTCTCCCTCAGTGTACCCAGACAGGTGCCAGAGAGTGACGACTTGGGAATTTTCACTGTAATATCATTGCAGAGTTAATGCAAGCCTACTTGTGATACTAATAAATAGATCTTTATTTAAAAAATTAAGGTCAAGACAGTAAAAATTCAGCCAATATTTCATGGCGATAATTATAGATCAGGCAGTTTATTTTATTCTTTCACAGTATGTGGTACCACTGGCTGGGCCAGTATTTACTGCCCATCCTTACTTGCCATTGAGAAGGTCGTGGTGAGCTGTCTTTTTGAACCGCTGCAGTGCATGTGGTGTAGGAACACCAACAGTGCTGTTCAGGAGGAAATTCTAGGATTTTGACCCAGTGACAAGTGAGGGAACAGCGAGATATTTCCAAGTCAGGATGGTGAATGGCTTAGAGCAGGACTTGCATGTGATGCTGTTCCCAGGTATCTGCTACCCTTGCCTTTCTAGATGGCAGTGGTTGTGGATTTTGAAGGAGCTGTCCAAGGAGTTGAGTTCGGCACTGCATCGTAGCATGGTGGCACAGTGGTTAGCACTGCTGCCTTACAGCACCAGGGACCCAAGTTCAATTCCGGTCTTGGGTGACAGCGTGAAGTTTGTATTTTCTCCCTGTGTCTGCGTGGGTTTCCCCCAGGTGCTTCAATTTCCTTCCACAGCCCAAAGATCTGTAGGTTAGGTGGATTAATCATGGTAAATGTATAGGGTTATGGGGATAGGGCGCAGGAGAGGACCTGGGTTGGATGCTTTTCTGTAGAGTTGGTGAAGACTCAATGGACCGGATGGCCTTTTTCTGCACTGTAGGGATTCTATGGTTCTATCTTGTTGATAGCACACACAGCTGCTCCTGTGTATTGCTGGTGGAAGAGGTACCAATCAAGGGGCTGCTAGATGGTATCAAGCTTCTTGTGTCGTTTCAGTTGTTCTTAACCAGGCAAGCAGAAAGTATTCCATCACACTCCTGTCTTGTGCCTTGTAAATGGTGAACAAGATCATTTTAGTGTTAAATGGCCAATACCTTATTCTGACTTTGTTACCCTGTGTTACAGATTCCATGGCTAGGGAACATTTTCTCAGCATCTATCCTGTCAGGCGCTTTAGGAATCTTATATGTTTTAATTAGATCTAATTAATTATTCTAAAACTCCAGGGAAATAT
This sequence comes from Carcharhinus amblyrhynchos, assembly GCF_965287045.1. Lineage (NCBI taxonomy): Eukaryota > Metazoa > Chordata > Chondrichthyes > Carcharhiniformes > Carcharhinidae > Carcharhinus > Carcharhinus amblyrhynchos. Next base: position 77,980,975 of record NC_137334.1, on the reverse strand, counting down.
AGGCTTAGCCTACTCAATCTCTCCTCATAAAACAATCCCCTCTTTCCAAGAACCAGCCTAGTGAAGCTTTGTTGCACTCCTTCTTGAGCAAGCATATATTTCCTTAGTTAAGGAAACCAGAACTGTTCGCAACACTCCAGGTGTAGTCTCACCAATACATTGTATAACTGTAGTAACTATGAGAACTTTGAAGTATTTCTGAGACTATTAAATGAGAAATGTAGCATGTCTTGCTAGTTTGGAAATACAGCATCTAGTGCAAACAAATAAACTGACATTGGTAATCTTATCACATCCTATAACAATCAGATGTCACTTGTATGGGAGATATAGAATTTTAGAAATTATGGTACAAGAGGCCATTCAGCCCAATGTATCTGTGTTCATGCTTGTTCCCCTATGAAACATACATGGAAACATAGAAAATGGGAGCAGGAGGAGGCCATTTAGCCCTTTGTGTCTAATCCACAATTTAAAATGATCATAGCTGATCTTCTATCTCAATGCCAAACTCCAGTGTTCTCCCCATATCCCTTGACACCTGAGTCTAGAAATCGATTTATTTCAGTGATATATATTCAGTGATTTGGCCTCCACATACTTATCTGGTAGGAAGTTCCATAGGTTCACCACACTGTGTGTGAAACATCTCCATATCTCAGTTCTAAAAGGCCTACCCCATATCCTGAGACTGTGACCCCTTGTTCTGAACCCTTCAGCCATCCCCACATCATCTGTACAACTTCGTCAGAATTCTATACATTTCAATTAGACCCCCTGTCATTCTTCTAAATTCCAATGAATACATGCCCATTCAACCCAATTTCTCCACATACGATAATCCTGCCTCCCCAAGAATCAGTCTGGTGAACTTTTGCTGCACTCTCTCTATGGCAAGCATATCCTTTCTTAGATAAGGAGATCAAAGCTGCACACTTGAAAACTATCTATTGTAACCCAACCCTTGATTTTTTTTGCATCCTTAATATCTTTATTCTTCCATTCCCTTTAAATGTCACAATTTGTTCAATTTCATTAATCATTCATGGTGAATCATTCCGTTATCTAATAGCTCTTAGCTTTAAACAAAATGTTTTTGAATCTCTTCCTTTTATGCTTCCATATTAATCTCTAGTTTGCATGCCCATTGCTATTAATTCACCAACTACTAGAAATCCTTCAATTATTTTTTTAAACTTAAAATCTAATCTTATGTGCTGCAGTGAATACTGATGTTTTGGTCCCTTTCAACTTACCATGTGGCCAAGACCATTTCCAGAATGGGTTGCTCAAAACTAATTAATTCTTGCACAAATTCATTATATTACATTGAATTCAATATAAAACTTACACCTTACATGTATATTTTTGTCTTTTCCACCTTACACCCTACCTGTGTGTTTTTGTCTTTTCCACCAGTAATCCTATTTTTTAGGATTTTGATCTGAGTTTCTGCACTCTATCAGAAATGGTACCTACCTGTTTATCCACCTGTCCACATCATCCTGTATTTAATCAATCTTAGAATAGTAGAATCCCCAGGGTGCAGAAGGAGGGCATTCAGTCCACTGAGTCCATGCCAACTCTTCAACCTATTCCCATTACCCCACGTATTTACCTCACTAATTCCCCTAACCCAACTATCCTGGGAAACTAAGGGGCAATTTAGCCTGACCAATTCACCTAACCCGCACATCTTTGGACAATGGGAGGAAACCAGAGCACCCGAAGGAAACCCAGGCAGACATGGGGAGAATGTGTAACCTCCACACAGATAGTCATCCAAGTTCGGAATTGAACCCGGGTCTCTGATGCTGTGCTAACTATGTGCCACTGAACTGCCCAACTTCATTCCTGCTCACTTTGCAGGGCCCATCCACCTCCTGTGATTATTGTAATTTATAGTTCATTTTGTGTTCAAATGCTGGCCCGGATCCCCCATGAAGTGGTAATCATTGCTGCTCTGCTCGAACTTTTCTCACGCCCTGATACTGCTCTGCATTTCTTTCCAGGAGTTCCAAGCCTGGCTTCTGCAGAAATATCAAGCTCCGTGTCATTTGGAGACACAGCAGTATCTTTCACAGCAGTAATGAGGTGAGGGGGTGAAGGGGGAAGACATAACACCGCAGCACTAGCTGCCATATGGTAAATTTAAAGGACCCAGTGTGACCATTAGTGAATGTGGGTGAGCAGGGTGGCGAGAGGGCAGCGTGGGTGACTGGGTAGTCGGGCCAGGGGACCCACAGTGTGAGTCAGTGGGGAATCAGCTCTGTAGTTTCCCAGAAGGTAGATGAGAATTTTTCCGTGTTTTCCCGATTAAACAGAACTGTCCAGCTCACAGTCGGAGACGTCCACTAAAGATCCTGGGAAATTACCAGGAAGTTCAAAGTTTCCAGAGAATTCCCACAGATGTCAGCGCATTGGGACTTCCCCGGGCTCCTGGCATGCGTCCGGGGTCGCACATCTAGAGACGTACAATAATCCAGATACCGTTAAGATCTCAGCCATGAGCTTGTTTGGTAAAGAAGGCAACTTATCGCAGATGCATAGAAATTGATAAACAATGCAATTGCAAATTTGAGTGACATTTGTCTTGTGCATGTGGTATGTTATTTAAACAGTATCTGTATATTAACTGTGGTACACTATTTTATAGTCTACATTACAACCTAATATTCAACATTATGGGATTCGTACAGAAGCTGTAAAACAATATTGGAAATGTACTATATTTATTTAAAATTCAGATTTCCAGCGCACAGCTTTTTATCTATCTTATACTGCCATCTAGTGCTGCTCTCTTCATTCTTCCATTACAGCACTAACTCAGACTGTTACAGGTATTCCTGTGATTAAGCTGTTTAGGAATATTATGCAAGGAAATTGTAAGTGGTACACGATTGGTACAAATAAATATATGAACATACAAATTAGGAGCAGGGGTGGGCTATTTGGCCCTTCAAGCCTGCTCCACTATTCGATAAGATTATGGTTGCTCTGGCCAGCACAGTGGCAAGCACTGCTGCCTCACAGCCCCAGGGACCTACATTCAATTCCGGCCACGGGTCACTGTCTGTGTGGAGTTTGCACATTCTCCCCGTGTCTGCGTGGGTTTCCTCCCGCAGTCCAAAGATGTACAGGTTAGGTTGATTGGCTATGCTAAATTGTCCCTAGTGTCTATTTAGGGGGATTAGCCAGGTAAATATGTGGGGCTCTGAGAAAAGGGTCTGGGTGGGATTGTGGTTGGTGTAGACTCGATGGGCCGAACGGCACAATAGGGATTCTATAATTGTGGACTTAACTCCACATTCATGCCTTCCCTTTGAGTCCTTTGTGCTACTGAAATGAATGTTTTTTTGCACCAAATAAAATCAAACTGCCATGTAATTTTAAACAATTTCAGACAGCACCTAAGGGAAAGGAAAAACAAAAAATAGGGAACAAGGTGTTCTTTGCAATTGATTCAATTAGTGACCCAGGAATCAATTTAGACACAGATGGGGTGTTGAAGAAGCAGCAGCAAGAGAGAGAGAGGCAGCCATTCCCAGCTTAGTTAGAGTTGAAGTTCTGAAGGCAAGTCAGTTTTTGCAACAAACCATTTTCTTTGATGAATTGAACATCTTTCCCAAGTCCTGGTCAGTTATGGAGAAGTAATGGCCTTGTGGTATTATTGCTAGACTATTAATCCAGAAACTCAGCTAATATTCTGGGGATCCAGGTTCAAATCCTGCCATGGCAAATGGTGGAATTTTAATTCAATAAAAAATATCTACTGATGACCATGAAACCCATTGTCAATTGGCGGAAAAACCCATCTGGTTTATTAATATTCTTTAGGGTAGGAAATCTGTCGTCTCTACATGGTTTGGCCTACATGTAACTCCAGAGCCACAACAATATGGTTGACTCTCAACTTCCCTCTGAAATGGCCTTGCAAGCTACTCAGTTCAAGGGCAACTACAGATGGGTAATAAATGCTGGCCAGACATTGATACCCATATCCCACAAATGAATGAAAAAGGAAAAATCAGCAAACTAGGACAAAATTGTCTATTGTCAATCTGCCAAAATGTTTGCTTATCAAAGAGCTGCCAAGGGGGACAGTAGCTTTAACAGCCTCCTACTAAACCATAAGCTTCTATGGTTCCGAAAGCAAACATCTTTGTAGATTATTTTTTGTTGGAAAAGAATCTATGTCAGCAAAACGAAGGAGATTGTCATCAACTTCAGGAAGCGTAAAGGAGAACAGGCTCCTGTCTACATCAATGGGCACAAAGTAGAAAGGGTCGAAAGCTTCCAATTTTTTAGGTGTCCAGATCATCAACCACCTGCCCTGGTTCCCCCCATGCCAACACTACAGTTAAGAAAGCCCACCAATGCCTCTCCTTTCTCAGGAGATTAAGGAAATTTGGCATGTCAGCTATGACTCTCACTAACTTTTACAGATGCACCGTAGAAAGCATTCTTTCTGGTTGTATCACAGCTTGGTATGGCTCCTGCTCTACCCAAGACCCAAGACGACAAAAAGTTGTGAATGTAGCCCAATCCATCATGCAAACCAGCCTTCCATCCACTGACTCTGTCTACAGTTCCCACTGCCTCAGAAAAGCAGCCAGGATAATTAAAGACCCCACACACCCCGGACATTTTCTCTTCCGCCTTCTTCCTTTGGAAAAAGATACAAAAGTCTGAGGTCACGTACTAACCAACTCAAGAACAACTTCTTCCCAGCTGCTGTCAGACTTTTGAATGGACTTACCTTGCATTAAGTTGATCTTTCTCTACACCCTAGCTAAGATTGTAAAGCTACATTTTGCACTCTCTGGTTTCCCTCTGTATGAATGGTATGTTTGGTCTGTATAGCGGACAAGAAACAATACCTTTCACTGTATACTAATACATGTGGCAATAATAAATCAAATCAAATCAAATCAAAATAGTTTTCCATTTGATTTGCTGCCTCTGACAATGGAACAAGTATCATTATACATTTGTGAATTAACAGCCTGAGAAGTATAAAAAACAGATAAAAGGGCTCTTGAAGAGTATCCTTCTCCTTATTAGTGTTTCTCACAATTTAAAGCACTGAGAGTTTTGAGCAAATCCCTACAAAAAAACATGCAACACACTCCATTTGTATTTTCTGATCAAATTATGTTAAAGTAAAGTTTATTTATTAGTCACAATTAGGCTTACATTCACACTAATGAAGTTACTGTGAAAAACCCCTAGTCACCACACTCCGGCACCTCTTCGCATACACTGAGGAGAATTTAGCATGGCCAATGCACCTAACCAGCACGTCTTTGGATTGTGGAAGCAAACCAGAGCACCCAGAGGAAATCCACGCAGAGACAGGGAGAATGTGCAAACTCTACACAGACAGTGACCCAAGCTGGGAATCGAACCTGGATTACTGACGCTGCGAGGCAGCAGTGCTAACCACTGTGTCACCATGCCTCCCCATTATGTGGTTTTCAAAAAGTATTATTTTGTTGCAGAAGATACATTGTGCTTAAGGAAATATGTCGGCAGTTAACTTGATCAAATTACTTAATAGCAGCTGTAATTTACTGCAAGAGATCAAACAACACAAGGTTAGCTGGACAATTATCAAGACTGGAAAATCTTTGCGGAAATTCTCAAGCAAAAGCAATAAAAAGAACACAACCAAAGGTTAACTATCAGCCTGAATGCACCATCATTAACCTCAGAGATGATGACCTGATAGTACACAACAGGAAATTTTATTAATTACTGCAACTATGTACAGATGTCACACTGAACTTTGATTGTACCATACCATAATAGTGGCTACACTAATTTTGTTCCAAAGAAAAGGAAACTGATATTTGATAAAGATCATAATGTCGATAGCAAAAAGCCCAACAGAATACCACGAGATGAATTCAATATTACGCAGCTAGCTCATCAGCAACACTTGTCCATGATTACAATAGGTGTTGGGCAAAGCTGATGTGTATTGTACTGCAACCTTACCCTAACCCCTGCACACATTGGCCACAATTCTCCTAAAAAAGTTCTAAGTGTCGAATTCGTGGGAAAACTGGTGCAAATCACACCAGTTTCTTCAGTGCAACTTCACCTGAATCTCCCACACTCTGTGCAATGCAAAGGTCACAATCGCGAATATAGTTAAAAGCTTGGTGGCAGGTGGGGGGGATGCTATTTATGTCAGAAACTGACAGTTCCAGACCTCTGCACATGTGCACTGGCCCCATCTGTCAGTTTGCTGACCAGTTCGATTACTGGCCAGTCCTGGACCCCTGCAGTGCTCCCCTGCATGACATCCCCATGGCCCGGACGCGGCCCCCAAGAGCATTCCCAAGCCAGTCCCAACATCCCTGACAGTTCCTCATCTAGGAGCGTCCGATCTCCAGCCCCAACCTCCCACCCCCAACAATGATGATCCCCCTACCCCCCCATCACATACCCTGCGCTAGGCAGACCATCCCCTGCAGAACACCCCCCTCCCCCCACCACAAGTGACCACTCTTTTTCAGGCTGTCCCAATCGCTGGCCTCCCTCCAGCCTTGACCGATCTCACTGCAGAGTGGCAGCTGCACCCCTTGCCATGGATCACCCCCTCGGACCCCTCCCCTTGGCCCCACCCCCTCAGCACTGCCCCATGGCTGGTGGGCAGTGCCAAGGCAACCCCTGGGCATGGGCACTTTGCCCTTTAGGCAGTGTCAGCAGCTGCCTCGGCAAAGCAGCCAGCATGATTAAGGACCACACACACCCTGGATATTCTGTCTTCCACCTCTTCCTTTGGGAAAAAGATACAAAAGGCTGAGGTCACGTACCAGCCAAATCAAGAACAGCTTCTTCCCTGCTGCTGTCAGACTTTTGGATGGACCTGCCTTGTATTAAGTTGATCTTTCTCTACACTCTAGCGATGACTGTAACACTACATTCTGCACTTTCTCATTTCCTTCTCTATGAACAGTATGCTTTGTCTGTATAGTGGCAAGAAACAATATTTTTCACTGTATGTTAATACATGTAACAATAATAAATCAAATCAAATTTCCATATCAGAGACCCCTCCCAGCTGACTTCCGGCATCGTGCAAATGCTGCCAGAAATCTGGGCCTGGGAGGGTCAATCACGGTGCGAACACCCCTGGGAATCCCATGAATCAGCCAGCATTCGATTCCCCCAGCCCGTCGTGTTAAAAAATTACTGCGGCGGGATGGAAGAATTGCCCCCATTATTATCATTACACTCCACTATTTTATCAAAAAACTTTATTGAATCTCAAGACATGATTTGTCCATTACAAATCCATGCCGGCTGCCTATAATAAAATGAATATTAATTTTGATAATCTTACAGCAGCTACCAATATTAAGCCAATTGGTCTATGGTTAGGTCAGGTATTCATTTTTCCTTTCTTGAACAACAATGTTACATTGGAAACACTCCAGCCCATTTGCACATATGCCATAACCAAAGATGTAAAGGAAAAGTTGTGGGCAGGACCTATGCTATTCTTTCTTGGATTTCCTCACATTGTAGGTGTTGAGAAACACAAATGCCTACCTGAATCGACAGTCACAGGACAAGACCTTCAGTGCCCAGAGGGTCTCGGGTCTCCTGTGCATGTGCCAGCCAGGAAGTGGCCACAAGTGCACGGTTTTCATTCTTCAGGTCAGGACTCAGCCCCACTCACCTGCGCAGAAAGGTCAGGTGACCTGGAACTGCAGCACCATTCGCCAGAAGTTGAACCAGGGAGCAGGGCATGGGGAGGGGAACAAGAGAGGCTCCAGAAGATCCTGCTATGGACAAAGGCAGGGATCAGAAAGAGATCCCTGAAGTAAAGTTAAAAGAAAGGAGCAGAAAAATAGGCTGAGAGTTAAAGACATAGCTGCGAGAAGCAGACTTGAAGCGAAATGGACTCAAGAAAAGGCTGCCAAAGATTAATGACTCATACTGTGGGTCTTTTGGAGTTCTGCATGGCCGAAAATCTGAAATAATGCTTGGAAGGCAAAGCCTGAGTGTACCTACAGATTCCACAGGAAAGGAATCTGGGAAGGCAAATTGAAACCATACAAGGTTGAGCATTGTTGCAGCCACTCGAGTGGAAGGGACAGGTGAAGAGAATTCTAAGGCAAGTTCTTCAAATATGGAGATTGGAGAAAGACAAAAAGTTTCTCTAAGACTGGTTTGCACACAATGTGTCAAACAGCTGGGTGGGTTGTTGAGAAATTCATGGAATCTGCTTTGGTCACATCTGCCATTACTTTGTAGTGTTACATGTCTAACCACTAGTCACCTGTTAATTTGCATATGCCCCATACTTATTGTATATTGATCTTTCTTTCTGAAGTTATGTGTGTTTGTAGAGCTATTGCTGGGGTAAAGGAATAGTGACTATTTGAATCACCTTTTGATTGGATTGAGATTTTTTTCAATCTTTTTGTCTGGTCTGCATTGTTCGTCTTTAATGAGTATTTTATTTTTGTGTTAAATGTACATCAGCAAACACCTGTGAATTTAGTAACTTCCCTCCGTGGTTACTGTGAATGTTGGAATCCGGAACAAAAGTAGAAAATGCTAGAAAATCTCAGCAGGTCTGACAGCGTCTGTGCAGAGAGAACAGAGCTAACGTTTCCAGTCTGGATGACTTTCGTATCATTAAGAGATCATTTGCATTTATTTAACACCTTCCACATCCAAGAACCTCACAAAATGCTTCACAAGTAAACGGAGGACTTTTGAAATGTCGTCTAGTTAAAACAAAAGGGACATGGCAATCGGTTTTTGTGCAGAAGATTACATAAACAGTAATGAGACGAGCAACCAAAGAGTCTTTTTTTTCTGATGATATTTAAGGGATTAATGTTAACCAGGACGTAAGGAAAAATCCCATGCTCTTCTTTGGATATTGCCTGGAGTCTTTAAGATTGCAACAATGGCCACATTAGCTTCACTAGTTGAAAAACAGAGTGCCCAAGGTGTCAAATTTTCCTTTATTCTTTTCTTTATGTCCACTGAGAGAGCAGACAACCACTTCAACCAAAAGATGATACCTCCACCTCTTACTGTGCAGCACTCAGTAGGTATTATACTAAAGTGGCATGCTGGATAATGTGCTCAAGCATTTTGTGAGCAGGGCTTGGACTTGCATGCTTTTAACTCTGAGTCAAGATGTTAGCACTGAGCCAAAGCTGTGCTTCACATGCTTTGAACAGTCAAGGAATGATTTTGGATTAGCAGAGATTTGTAAAAAAACACAATAAAATTAGTATGTTTATTGCAACAATACTTCTTTACACAAAGAATTTACAGGTATTCTTTCATCAGAAGGTTTAAGAACATAAGAACATAAGAAATAGGAGCAGGAGTAGGCCATCTGGCCCTTCGAGCCTGCCCCGCCATTCAATAAGATCATGGCTGATCTGTCGTGGCTCAGTTCCACTTTCCCGCCCTCTCCCCATAACCCTTAATCCCCTCTCTTATCAAAAACCCATCAACCCGCTTCTTAAAAATATTTAGCGAGGCAGCCTCCACCACTTCAACGGGCAGAGAATTCCAGAGATTCACCACCCTTTGAGTGAAGAAGTTCCTCCTCAACTCCGTTCTGAACTGCCCCCCCTTTATCTTGAGGCTGTGCCCCCTAGTCCTACTGTCTTTTTTGAGCGGGAAGAGTCTTTCCACCTCTATCCTATCCATCCCATTCATCATCTTATACGTCTCAATGAGATCTCCCCTCATTCTTCTAAACTCTAACGAGTACAAGCCTAGTTTATTCAGCCTCTCCTCATAGCTCAACCCCCTCAACTCCGGTATCAGCCTAGTAAACCTCCTCTGCACTCCCTCCAAGGCCAAAATATCCTTGCGCAGGTGCGGCGCCCAAAACTGCACACAGTACTCCAGCTGCGGCCTCACCAATGCCCTATACAGCTGCAGCAAGACCTCCCTACTTTTATATTCAATCCCCCTCGCTATGAAGGCCAGCATCCCATTCGCCTTCCTGACCACCTGCTGCACCTGCAGGCTGGGTTTTTGCGACTCATGCACAAGGACCCCGAGGTCCCTCTGCACCGTCGCCTGCTGCAGTTTTTCGCCACGTAAGTAATAGTCCTTCCTACCATTCTTCCTACCAAAGTGGACCACCTCACACTTGCCAACATTAAATTCCATTTGCCATTTCCTGGCCCATTCGCCCAGCCTATCTAGATCCTTCTGCAGACTCTCCACACCCTCCGCACAATTTGCCTTTCCCCCAATCTTGGTGTCATCAGCAAATTTCGACACCCTACACTCGGTTCCCTCCTCCAGATCATCTATATAAATGGTAAATAGCTGAGGCCCCAGCACCGACCCCTGGGGCACTCCACTAGTCACCAACCGCCAATCCGAATAGCACCCATTGACCCCCACTCTCTGCCTCCTATTTGACAACCAATCCTCTATCCACGCTAACACCCTACCCCCAACTCCATGTCCTCTGACCTTCTGCAGTAACCTCTTGTGAGGTACCTTATCAAACGCCTTCTGAAAATCCAGAAAGACCACATCCACTGGCTCTCCTCTATCCACTGCCCTAGACACATCCTCATAGAACTCCAGTAAATTTGTCAGACACGACTTCCCTTTAATGAAACCGTGTTGCGTCTGCTCTATCAAGCAATTCCCTTCAAGATGCCTCGCAATTTCCTCCTTAATGACGGATTCTAACATTTTACCTACCACAGACGTTAAACTAACCGGCCTGTAATTCCCCGCCTTTTGCCTGGCACCCTTCTTAAACAACGGCGTAACATTAGCCGTTTTCCAATCCTCCGGCACTTCCCCGGAATCCAGCGACGTCTGGAAAATAACCACCAAGGCATCCACTAGCACGATCAAAATTTACCTTGAGCTTGTCAAAATACCCAACCATAATTTCTTTAATGATCAATTTTAATACCTTCCCCATGACAAATGTCAAGCTAGCTGGCTTGTAATTTCCAGTTACCCGCCTCCCTACTTTCTTGAAGGAAGGGATAGTTGCTACTTTCCAATATGATGGTAACTTTAAAATTTTGAAAGTTATTTTTAAAATCTCCTATGTTGGTCCTAAATTTCTTTAGACAGTTTTAAAAAGGTAGAAGTTTGTTATTAGTTTCACAAGTAGGCTTACATTGACACTGCAATGAAGTTAATGTGAAAATTCCCTAGTTACCAGACGCTGGTGCCTGTTTGTGTACACTGAGGGAAAATTTAGCATGGCCAATGCACCTAACCCTAGCATGTCTTTCGGACTGTGGGAGAAAACCAGATTACCCACAGGAAACCCACAAGGACATGGGGAGAACTGCGCAGACGCTGCAGACAGTGACCCAAGCCAGGAATTGAACCTGTGTCTCTGGTGCTGTGAGAGACAGCAGTGCTAATCACTGTACTACCATGCCATTAAGTGGTACTAACATCTTAGAATTATAACCAAACTCATTCCTGCACTTCCAATGAGTGTTCCTGAAATGTCAAGTTACAACTGACAATTTAGTTTCAATAATCTAAAAACTCAAGTGCTGTTCAGCTCAAAGCTAGGGAAATAAAATCCATTTTATGTGCATCCCCTGCAGTGGTAAATCATTTCTTATCTGTCGAATAAAATGTCAGATATGTATTGGCGTACTGTCCTTCTTAAAACAAATCATACAATTACAACAACGAGAGATCAAGTTCTCGAAGGGAACTGAATGTTGGGTCCTAGGGGAGTGAGTGCTGGTCATTTACGCTGTTTATTTATAGAGCATAGAACATTACAGCACAGTACAGGCCCTTCGGCCCTCAATGTTGCACCGACCTGTGAAACCAATCTAAAGCTCATCTAACCTACACTATTCCAATATCATCCATATGTTTATCCAATGACTATTTAAATGCCCTTAATGTTGGTGAATCCACTACTGTTGCAAGCAGGCTATTCCACACTCTTACTACTCTGAGTAAGGATTTTTGAAATGTGGTCCAATTAAAACAAAAGGATACTTGGCAATCAGTTTTTGTGCAGAAAGTTGCACAAACAGTAATGAGATGAACAACCAAAGAGTCTTCTTTAATAAATTGGTAAGTTTATGTTTGGAATCCTCCTCAGAGAAGGCTCTAGCATTTCAAATACAGCCAACAAAATCGAGGCTATGAGATTAGAAAATTATCTCAGCATTTAACCGTATTTTTTTAAAAGAGCAATTGGCACTGCTCAGAATAGTGAAGATTTTTGGCTGTAACAACCAAAACAAATGAATGATGTGGCAAAATACTTAAATCTTATATCAGTTTTCATTTGCTTCCAGGATAATGCAAATGCTGTCAGTGACAAATGGCACTATTAGTTAACCCGCTTCTAGGGCAATGAGACTAAGACAGAGGTTCTGACGAGGGTCCATAATTTCTGACTGCAAATACAGTTCAAGGCAAAGCACGTGATAAGTTGTGGCGTAGGAATGGAATTCAGATTCCACAAGTGAGAAAAGCATCAAGTCAGAGGAATGAACATCAAAATAAGTTGTGGAATGGCCAATCCACTTGTTATTCTAAAATAGAAGCAAAATATTGTGGACGCTGGAATCTGCAACAAGAAAAAAAAGCTTGAAAATCTCAGCAGGTCTGACAGCAGTTGTGGAGAGAGAATAGAGTCAAATTTGAGAGTCTGGATGACCCTCCATCAGGGTTGCCGAAGCTCTGACGAAGGGTCATACAGACTCAAAACGTTCGCTCGATTCTCTCTCTCTCTCCACAGACGCTGTAGGCTTGCTGAGATTTTCCAGCGTTTTCTCCATTTGTTATTCTGTTGGTTGCTGCTTTGTCAAATGCTGCTAGGTGAGCCACATGCTTAACATTAATTTCACCACAAACATTCACAAAGTAATCAGCTGCCAAACACAAGTGCAATATTTGAAGAAATATTTATGTTTATTTACAAGTCTGTCTGGATATTGCTACTGAGGGGCAGGAGGGAATTTTCCAAATGTCTTCCTCTTTTTTTCTTTCAGCACACGTGCTATATAAGCATCTTGTTGCCTCTGTATTTTGAAATCAGTAACCTGTTGCCTGCAAATGGAACACAGAATCAGTCCCTTTAAAATATTAATATTTCTGACCGTAATACATCAAAACCCTCTTTAACAAAGACTTAGACACTTACTTCAATGTGTCTTTCTGCTTTGCAAGTAGCTGACTAAGTTCTTTAATCTGAACCTCTTTCATACTTAAAATATCATCTTGTTTTTCCATCTGATTCTCAATCTCTGCAAAGAAAACATTTCATTTTCACAAATAATTAGTTTCAACTCTGCTGAATTAGTTCTGCACAAAACCTACCACACATTTTTCAGGAAATATAAAACCCTGTCATTCCTGCAATCTGCATGCTATAACCATCAGACAATCAAATTAAAAATCCTTCCCTTTCTATAATTTTTTGGAACTGTTACTATTAGCATTAGCATCATTGTTGGGGCTTCATTACTTTTACAACTTTCGCATAGTGATTTGCTTTTTGTGCACCTAGACAGAGTCACCAAAAAGAGATGCAGTGGCAGATTAATGAGGGCCCAAAAAGATGAGTTTCAGAAGTAAGACATCTTACCTATCAGATCTTATGGACTCCTGGATTACTGCTGAAGAACATCAAGCTATCAGGCCCAGGGAGTTATACCAGGGGTGCCTCCAGACCACTATAATGGCTAGGGACAGGAAAACTAGGCACACACAAATCTGAATGGGTATATTGCACTTTTGTTGTACTGTTCCTGTTCACGAAGCAGATGGATGCGTGTGTGCATGCACATGTGTCTGTGAGAACACACATGTATGTGTGTGCGCGCACATAGGGGTAAGAGGAGAAAATTCTAAGTGTCAACATGTTCACTTTTTTTAAAACTTAATGGGTTTTCTGGAAATAAATTATAGCTTGCAACATATTCCAGATAAAAAAGGAATAGATATTTTGAATAATACTATGACTTACCATTGCATTTGCTTATTAACTTGTCATTTTTCGTTGACTCCTTCAATGCTTTGTTTTTAATGCTTTCCAATCTTTGTAAAGGGCGATAATAGAGACATGTTTGTATGTTATTCAAATTTTCTGCATAGATCACGTTACACACTGAGGTGCTTCAATATAATTGTGATTCATGATACTGGATACAATGAGTCATTCAAGTCCAAGGGGTTCTACATAAGAAACAATAGCCACTCATTCATGTATCTCATTCACATGCTCTGCAGTACAGTGGAACCACTAACTTGAACATTCATCATTGAACCTGCTTGTTTAAGTGCATTCTTCTGTTGTGCAAATCATTGTGGAGAATGTCTTCAAGATTGCTGGAGCTGAGTGTGTATTAATTTTTGAGCTCAATTTGATAGCTTGGAGGACCCTTCATGACTGGCATTGTGACAAAATATTTAGCAAGGTTATTCATGGCTGGTAAGTGGAAATATGAGGTGAATACCCAATGGATTAGCTGCATCTTTATGCAGCGGACTGATTAGGTGGAAGAAGTTCAGAGCAGCAAATCAACAGCACGAGTCAGGAACTATCCGCCAATTTCTATTGATGGAGGTAAATCCCCTATATCATAATCATGAGGGCTCCACAACACTCCCATTGCAGAGATGAAATAGGTATATAGATTAATTTGAGTTTAAGTGTTATATTTCTATAGCATCTTTCAGGTCTCCCCAAAGTATTTTAAGTACAACCACTGCTTTAATCTAGAAGACGTGGTAGCCAATTTGCACTCAGCAGGATCCACAAGCAGCAACGTGATAACAATCAGATAAACAGCTTTAATGATGCTGATTGAGTGACAGATATTCACAAGACACTGGGAAGAGGTCAAACGGTATCAAAGTGGTCAGCATTGCTGCCTCCAGCTCCAGGGACCCAAGTTTAATTCCCAGCTTGAGTCACTGACTGTGGGGAGTTTGTACGTTCTCCCCACGTCTACGTGATTTAATCCGGGTGATCTGGTTTCCTTCCACAGTTGTGCAGGTTTAGGTGCATTGACCAAGCTAAACTGTCCCTTAATGTCCCGGGATGTGTAGATTAGGGGGTAAATATGAGGGATTACAGGGATAGGGCCTGGGTGGGAATGTTGTCAGTGCAGACTTCATGGGTCAAATGGCTTCCTTCTGTACTGTAGGATTCTATGATTCAAACATTTCTTCAAAATAGTGCCATTCTCACATCCAACTGAGAGCGTGACAGTGGCTTGTTTTATTATTTCATCAAGAAAGCAGTAGCTCCCCAATCACTAGAATATATCAGCCTAGATTTTTATACTCAAGTCTTTAAACCTACAGCCTCTGACTCATAGGCTGACAGACTGTCAATCTACAAGTAAGTACTGCATGCAAGTCATTAGGAGGTAAATTTGGAGCATATTTTATACATCTGTCAAAAGCCATGTGTTCAGAAAAAGAGACGGCTATGTGTTAGATCTTCTTTCCCAATACGATCTGTTTTCCAGGTCCATCAAGCAGAGGAGTTTAATGAAAATCAGCTTGGAGCTATTTGACATGCCCCCTGTCAGGTGTGCCATGTCTCGATGGGTATGTCCAAAAGGAAATGCAGACAGAATTGAACATTGAAACAGTCAGAGTCATTACAGCATGTCAAATAATAATGTTGTGCCTTAGTCAGCCATGATCCATTGTGAAGATCTAAGGCTTACTGTAGTAGCACTCCTTTCCCCCCTCTTATCCTATTGGGGGCTAACTAGGCAAATCCTGCCTAGTTCCCATCAAAAGTTTTTTAATTCAGTAAATCCACCTGAACAGCAGCTGGTGAAAAGTGCCCACCCCAACTGCATTTTCCAATGAATTACAGCCAAGGAGGAAAATGTAATCTGTCTTTCAATTTCTTGCAACTATAAATCACATAGTATTCTTGAGGCCCCCACTAACCCAAAGATGACAAATTCATCTTCTACACTATTTCACAAATCACGTATCACAGTAGATTAATTCACTGCCTATAGTTAGTTCCTCACCTTCCTCGACTGTTAATTTTCACAATTCCATTCTTGAACTTCAAGATTGTAGTTATAATAGTTATTTACTTTCTTCCTTCTTGTTCCAGTCATACAGGCAGCAAAGTGTTTTCAAAGGTAACAACTTGATTAATTCTACTTATGACATTCCATTGTGTTGCGCTGATCAGGCAACAGCACAACATTTAACATGAAAACCAAGAATGCCATCACCAGATAGAAACAAAATCATGCATAAGATTAATGCCATTGCAGGAAGGTCATATTTAAAACTAGCTGCACCATATTCTTAAATCTAACACTTCAGTTGTGATCTTAAGCTCAAGCAGGAATGAAATACATAATAGTTTAACGAGGGCTGTACTTATTTTAATATGGCATTATTTATATATAGCAAGTTCTAAACCTTTCAAAACAATAAAATCAGGATCAAAATTTACCACAGTACAGTAAGATGTGGAGGTGCCAGCGTTGGACTGGGGTGGGCATTGTAAGAAGTCTCACAACACCAAGTTAAGGTCCAACAGGTTTAATTTAGCCACTCACCTGAGGAAAGAGCAGCACTCCGAAAGCTTGTGATTCCAAATAAACCTGTTGGGCTTTAATCTGGTGTTGTGAGACTTCTTACAACATGCTAAGGGAGTGCAGAAACTTAAAGAACCAAGCTGTATTTCTGTGGCTCCTCCCAGATCCTAAGAATATCCCCAAGCAGAACCAATTAATTATTTAAATGAAATATATACACTGAGGTTATGTAGCAAAACTTACGCATTTTCAAAGGCTTTCTTTTCCCGCTCTAGCTGTTTCATTAGAATCTCTATTTCACCAAGTGCAAACTGTAGTTTTTCAGACTCTTTGAAAAGTAACGCTTTAGTTTTAGCATGTTCAAGCCTTTCATTCTGTAAAGAAGCAGAGTTAATAGAATTGCTCAGCTGCTTTTGTCTCAAATCCGAATAGGACAATGTGGGCACTTTGAAATATGATGCAAGTGGAGTTCAGTTGAATCATAAATTATAACCACTATTTGAAAGAACATTTCAAAGTCTTCTCCAGCTGAATGAAAATAATAGCTGATTTGGCTGAATAGATGCAGTAAAGGTCAGCAAAAGTACCAATTACTTCAAGAGTACATAGGTGGACAAGCAGAATGGGCAAATGGAATTTTATGAAAAATGTGAGGTGCTGCATTTTAGCAGTAAGGATAGGGAGAGGCAATTTAAGCTTAATGGCACATTCCACAGTGTGTTGTTACAAACAGGGTCTTTAAACAGCACTAATTCTCCTCTTGCCACCCACTGGTAAACAGAAAGGTGTTTTTGATTGGATTCCCTCTTTTAAAAGTGATGGTGTATTTCCCAACCCCTCAGTTTTGGTAAAATCCAATTTTCTATTAATAACCACACAGCAAACTCAAGGCCTTCATAGCGAGGGGGATTGAATATAAAAGTAGGGAGGTCTTGCTGCGGTGTATAGGGCATTGGTGAGGCCGCAGCTGGAGTACTGTGTACAGTTTTGGGCGCCGTACTTACGCAAGGATATTTTGGCCTTGGAGGGAGTGCAGAGGAGGTTTACTAGGCTGATGCCGGAGTTGAGGGGGTTGAGCTATGAGGAGAGGCTGAATAAACTAGGCTTGTACTCGTTAAGAGTTTAGAAGAATGAGGGGAGATCTCATTGAGACGTATAAGATGATGAATGGGATGGATAGGATAGAGGTGGAGAGGCTCTTCCCACTCAGAAAAGACAGTAGGACTAGGGGGCACAGCCTCAAGATAAAGGGGGGGGCGGTTTAGAACGGAGTTGAGGAGGAACTTCTTCACTCAAAGGGTGGTGAATCTCTGGAATTCTCTGCCCGTTGAAGTGGTGGAGGCTACCTCGCTAAATATTTTTAAGACGCAGGTTGATGGGTTTTTGATAAGTGAGGGGATTAAGGGTTATGGGGAGAGGGCGGGAATGTGGAACTGAGCCACGACAGATCAGCCATGATCTTATTGAATGACGGGACAGGCTCGAAGGGCCAGATGGCCTACTCCTGCTCCTGTTTCTTATGTTCTAAGACTGGATGAACTCAAAGGGTTAGTTTATTTGCACACATTCAAAAGTTGAAAGGAGGGTCACAACGTTGCCTCCATACTCAGACAATAAAGAAAGTGACAGAGAAAAGAAAGATTTATAGTGCAGAGACCAGAGAAAATAAATGTTTCATGTGCGTTCCAGAATCCAGGATCAAAATCAAATGAGGTATTCCTTCACGGAGGTCACCAGGCTGAAACTTAATGCTGTATAATTCAGTATTCTGGTGAAGTTGATTTCACATAATAAGATTGATTCACCTTGTGTGCCTGCAATGGTACAGAACTTCTACTAGATGGGGTCGGATGTTCAACCTGGGCTAGAGCTCCTTTTCTCTGAGACTATCAATTAAATGGTAAACAGCAGACCGGGTTATGCAGTTCAGCAAGACAATATTACTTGTTCTACAAGCTAGAGGCCCATGTCATTTGACTCCCACTTCTCCACCATCTTTGACAAAGAATGTGTATCTATTGTATGGATTCCAAAGCTGTTTCAGCCATTAGGAGTTGAAAGGTTGCACATCATTTTGTCTGAGCAGGTGATCCATCTCCTGGTCAGCCTGGATTATTACATACAGATGGGCTTTGCATTCCTCTCTTTGAGGTTGGGCTGTACAGTCCAAAGGGGGGGTTGTCCGTGGCTCCTCAGAGATGACAAGGTGCAAGTTCTTTTGTTCAGGGGTTACAGGTAGACATAGTTTCAGCCATTTCAAGATCAGTTTAAAATTTTAGAAATAGCTATGAGCATATCTCTATCTTTTAAAATTATACAGTCTGAGATCTTAGTTCCTCATAGTGTGCAGGGTCTGAGGGAACCTGGGGAGTTTTGTATGTATAGACCTTTGAAGAAGGTAGGAGATATTGAAACAGGCATTAGGATCTTGGGCTTTACAAACAGAGACAGAACACAACTGATACAGCAGGATATAGATCAGTTGGAGATTTGGGCGGAGAGATGGCAGATGGAGTTTAATCCAGACAAATGTGAGGTAATGCATTTTGGAAGGTCTAATACAGATTGGAAGTATACAGTAAATGGCAGAACCCTTAAGAGTTTTGATAGGCAAAGGGATCTGTGTGTACAGGTACACAGGTCACTGAAAGTTGCAATGCAAGCGGAGAAGGTAGTGAAGAAGGCGTAAGGCATGCTTGCTTTCATCAGCAGGGACACTGAGTTTAAAAAGTGGCAAGTCACATTGTAGCTTTATAGAAATTTAGTTAGGCTGCACTTGGGATATATTGTTCAATTCTGTTCGCCACACTGCCAGAAGGATGTGGAGGCTTTGGATAGGGTACAGAAAAGATTTATCAGGACGTTGCATAGTATGAAGGGTATTAGCTATGAGGAGAGGTTGGAGAAACTTGGTTTATTCTCACTGGAACGACGGAGGTTGAGGGGTGACCTGATAGAAGTCTACAAGATTATGAGAGGCGTGGATAGTCAAAGCTTTTTCCCCCAGGGTGAAAGAATCAATTACTACAAGCTGTATGTTTAAAGGGGCAATGTTTAAAGGAGATATACTAGGCAGATCTTTTACATGGAGGGTGGTGGGTGCATAGAACTCGTTGCCAGGGAGGTAGTGGAAGCAGATACGGTAGTGAT
This sequence comes from Carcharhinus amblyrhynchos, assembly GCF_965287045.1. Lineage (NCBI taxonomy): Eukaryota > Metazoa > Chordata > Chondrichthyes > Carcharhiniformes > Carcharhinidae > Carcharhinus > Carcharhinus amblyrhynchos. The sequence goes on along the minus strand of NC_137334.1, from coordinate 77,961,284 downwards.
TATTAAGAGGCATCTTGACAAATATATGAATAGGATGAAAATAGAGGGATACTGTCCCTGGAAGGTAGGCGGTTTTAGTTAAGTTGGGCAGTGTGGTCAGTGCAGGCTTGGAGAGCCGAAGGGCCTGTCCCTGCTCTGTAATTTTCTTTGTTCTTTGAAGTTTTATGAAACTCTGATTAGGTCACACCTAGCATATTTTGTCCTGACTGGCTCATCACATTGTATGAGTGCAAGTGTCCTAGGCAGCATGCAGAGATTTACCAGAATGGTTCCAGGAAGAATTTTAGCTATAAGGTTAGATTGGAGAAGTTGGAGCTGTTCTCAAAAATTGAAGTTCATTGTGTTTTGGTAATGTGTCTTTAACTTATGGGCAACTGACAGTGACCTAAATCTGCTAGGTGACAGGCCTGGGCAATGGGGCTGTCAAAAATTAAAGGGAGGTAGAAATTGTTTTACCAGGAAGTACAAGGTATGCACACTTGCAGACAGTGCTGAGGGCAGCTCTGATGCCAGTGGACACACAGAGTCTCCAAGTCCCAGGGAAATGTTTAAAATTTAAATTAAAATTTATTAGTGTCACAAGTAGGCTTACATTAACACTACAATGAAGTTACTGTAAAAATCCCCTTGTTGCCACACTCTTGACACCTGTTGGGGTATACAGACGGAGAATTTAGCATGACCAATGCACCCAAGCAGCACATCTTTCGGACTACGGGAGGAAACTGGAGCACCCAGAGAAAACTCACGCAGACACAAAGAGAACATGCAAACTCCACGCAGTGACCCGAGTTGAGAATTGAACCTGGGTCACTGGAGCTGTGAGCAGCAATGCTAACCACTGTGCCACCGTGCATCATATTTTCAGCTTTTTTAAAAGAAATTTAAGCTTCCAGTTATTGGGGCTCATGGAGAGATTGACAAAATTAAACTGAGGGGAGATTTGATAGAAGTCTTCAAGACTATGATAGATTTAGATATACTAGACAAAAAAGCTGTTCCCATTAGCCAATGAGACAGGGGACAGAGCTGGGGGATAGAGATTTAAAGTTTTAGGTAAGAGATACAAGGAGACTGTAAGGAACATTTCTGTTCCCCCGCCACACTGAGTGTGCTAATTGCCTGGAACTTGTTACCTACAAGGGTAGTGGGTACTTAAGAAAACAAACGTACAGAACAATGGGGGTTACAGCAGATGGATGGGGCTGATTGAATTACTGAACAGAAAGTTAGGACATGAATGGGCTCCTTCTGTGCCCCAATGATTCTATAACTGTCCCTATGACAAGTGTAGTACATTATAAATAAACTTGTGCCTTATGTTATTCATACGTACAAAAGATACTGTAGGTACTGGTTTGAAGGTCATTTTTTTTTAAATTTGAATCTGATAAATTACATACACAAGTGTTACAGCTATGTTAGAAACTGATTAGGCACTAAATTTCAAAAGCATATATATCAGTCTTGTTAACGATTACCTCAATTAGCTTCAAAAGGTTCTCACCTCCAAATCCTTCACAACAACGTCATACTCCTCTCTGCTTACTGACTCTTCTTCTCGTTGTTGTATCTAAATATGGAATGCATTGATGTGTTAAGTAGCTTTGTTTCAAATATAAAAACTCTTGGCCCTGTCATTGGGCTGCTGAGTTGATGGATGGGAAATCTGTAGCAGTGTATATAAAATTCATTAACAATAAATTTGACTGCACAGCAAGATTATATCTGTGATGACAGAAGAAATGCAAGATGAATAATACAACTAAAACATCATCAGATTTTAGAGTCTGGTAGTCATCAAATAAGGTAAGCTGAGATAAATGTTTAGTAATAAATTGTTAAATTCTGCAGTAGAATTCTGGAAAGAACTGAAAAATATTACCAAGTCTTGCAATGTTTTGAAAAAGTACTGGTGGAACTTCTAAAAAAAACCCCAGCTTGTTAGTGCTTTGTTCCATTCTGATACAGGCATTGTAAAATACAGCAAAATGAATAAACAAAGCAATTTGCTTTTATAGCTATCTTGTTAGAGCCACCATTCAACCAGTTAGATAAGTGAAAAATGCAAAGTGAAAAACCGAGAAAAATTTACATACATATGACATAAAGTACACAAGAGAGAGAAAATTCACAGATAAGCACTAACCGAATGATAAAGTGTAGGTACACACAAGGAGTGATATACAGGTGCAGAGAAAAACTTGTCACTGACAGATATAGCTCCAACTCCAGGCCTTGAAGCTAACTGAATTCTCACTTATCAGATTTTGGCCTTAGATTCTCCTCTCTCCCACTCCAGATAAACAGGTGATAAAGTGTAGTTATAATGGGCACATTTCTGAGTGAGTGGGAGACTAAGCAGAATAGTTAAAATATGTATATTTAAAATTCTGCAGCGTTTGTTATCAACATAAATCCCCATGTGCATATTTAGAATAAAAACATTACTTTATGTTGTAATTATAACATCCTACCAGTGGAGGTAGTCTCCAGTATAATTACAACAAGGCAAGTCAAGGCAAAGGGATTTAAAATAGAACATAAAAGAATGGAAATGATAAATTACTTTACAAGTGATTAAATTAGAACTGCGTTCCCTGATACAATTACTCCCCTTCCCTCTAATCCTGCTGCTTTGAAGAGCATACACTTGACTTCAACTCTCCATGCAATGCAGGAGATCAACAAGATTTATAAGAATCGACTCTTTCAGGTTGCCTTTACAAATGAGAGACATACTTTTATAGTCCAGCAAAAAGCCAATTAAAGGGTAGGCAATGAAACACAATTGTGTGTTAAAAGGTAAAGGATGATAAACACAAATTTAAGGATATGTTAAAAGGTGAAGGATAATAAACAGAAATCAGGAATTCCAAATGTCTGGAATAATCTATACACCAAGTTAAATTATAGAAACAGAACATTACAACTGTTCAGATTACAATTAGTTATCGCCACGAGCAGTCAGGACAGTTTTGCTGCATCTACTGCAACTTCAACAGAGTGCAAGTTATTTTTTGTCAGGGATATTAGTGTACACGGGAAGATCAGAATCTGATTTCCGTGTAAATAATTTGCACTATGGAAGACAGAAAGGAAGGAAAAATTATGTGTATACAGCACCTTCACAATCTCAGGGTGATCCAAAGTGTTGTGCAGTCTTTTGAAAATACTTCTGATCTGTAACATTCTCTCACAAAAATCAAATGAAGTTTTCTGCTAATAATGTTGGCTGAGGAAGAAATATTGGCCAAGGAACAACCCCCTGCTCCTTCAAATGATGCCACAGATCCTCTGCGCCCACATGAAAAGACAGATGGCTTCAGTTTAACACTTTGGATTACTCAACTCTTCGGAGTTATAATGGAATAAAATACTCAAGGTATTTGGGAAAGGCAAACAATTTACGTGACCAAAGAGGTGGATAAGGCTAAGGCAGTTGATGTAGTGCATATGGATTTTAGCAAAGCGTTTGATAAGGTTCCCCATGGTAGACTACTGCAGAAAATGCAGATGCATGGGATTGAGGGTGATTTAGCAGTTTGGATCAGGCATTGGCTAGCTGATAAAAGACAGAGAGTGGTGGTTGATGGGAAATATTCAACCTGCAGTTCAAGTAGTGTACCTCAGGGATCTGTTTTGGGGCCACTGCTGTTTGTCATTTTTATAAATGACCTAGGTGAGGGTGTAGAAGGATGGTTTAGTAAATTTGCTGACGACACCAAAGTTGGAGGAATTGTAGACAGCGAGGATAGATGTTACAGTTGGCAGAGGGACATAGATAGGCTGCAGAGCTGGGCTGAGAAGTGGCAAATGGAGTTTAATGCGGAAAAGTGTGAGGTGATTCACTTTGGAAAGAGTAACAGGAATACAAAATATAGGGCTAATGGAAGGACTCTTGATAGTGTCGACGAGCAGAGAGATCTCGGTGTACATGTGCATAGATCCCTGAAAGTTGGCACCCAGGTTGATAAGGTTGTTAAGAAGGTGTACGGTGTGTTAGCTTTTATTGGTAGAGGGATTGAATTTCGGAGCCGTGAGGTCACGTTGCAACTGTACAAAACTCCGGTGCGGCCACACTTGGAGTATTGCGTACAGTTCTGGTCGCCGCATTATAAGAAGGATGTAGAGGACATGGAAAGGGTGCAGAGGAGGTTTACCAGGATGTTGCCTGGTATGGTGGGAAGGTCTTATGAGGAAAGGCTGAGGGACTTGAGGTTGTTTTCGTTAGAAAGAAGAAGGTTGAGAGGTGACCTAATTGGGGCATACAAAATGATCAGAGGGTTAGATAGGGTGGGTAGTGAGAGCCTTTTTCCTCGGATGGTGATGGCTAACACAAGGGGACATAGCTTTAAATTAAGGGGTGGTAATTCTAGGACGGATGTCAAAGGTAGGTTCTTTACTCAGAGGGTAGTAAGGTTCTTTACTCAGAGGGTAGTAAGGGCGTGGAATGCCCTGCGTGCAACAGTTGTGGACTCGCCAACTTTAAGTGCATTCAAATGGTCAGTGGATAGGCATATGGATAACATTGGAATAGTTTAGGTTAGAGGGTCATTAGATTTGCGCCAACCAGTGGAACCACATCAAGGGCCGAAGGGCCTGTACTGCGCTGTAATGTTCTATGTTCTAATTAAAGAGACACTGAGCAAGAGTGAAGATTATAGAATGCTCTGCCTAAACCTCCCTTGACTTCCTTTAAGATGCTCTTTAAATCCTTGACCAATCTTTGTTGCTCAACTTCCCCCTAATATCTGAGTGACTGTGCATCAAATGTTGCTTCATAACATGCCTGTGGAACCCTGTGATGTTGGGTATGATACAAGTTGTTGTTGATGATGTGTCTTTTTAATCATTTGCATCTTCCAGGTACTTTCAAACTATTTTGCTCCATTGTAATTCCAGACAATTGAGCACATAATCCAAAGTGTTAAACCAAAGCCATCTGTCCTCAAAAGTATTTCCAAAAGGCTGTGCTGCATACACCCTGAGGTTGTGAAGGTGCTGTCATTTTTCTTTAATTTCTGTCATCCATAATGTAGATTATTTACAGAAACTGGATGCTGATCTGCTTCCCAAGTACACTTAATCTCTGCCAAAAATGGGTGTTTTGCTGTGCTTTGTGAGAACAGGCATGGTGGTTAGCACTGCTGCCTCACAGTGCCTGGGACCCAGGTTTGATTCTAGCCTCGAATGACTGTGTGGAGTTTACACTATCTCCCCATGTCTGCATGGGTTTCCTCTGAGCGCTCTGGTTAGGTACATTGGCCATGTTAAATTGTATCAGGTGGATTAGGAAGGTAAATAAAGGGGTATGTGGCTGGGGTCTGGGTGGAATTGTCAGTGCAGATTCAATGGGCCAAACAGCCTCTTTCCTCAGGAGTACTGTGTGCAGTTTTGGTCACCACACTTGCGCAAGGATATTTCAGCCTTGGAGGGAGTGCAGAGGAGGTTCACTAGGCTGATACCGGCGTTGAGGGGGTTGAGCTATGAGGAGAGGCTGAATAAACTAGGCTTGTACTCGTTAGAGTTTAGAAGGATGAGGGGAGATCTCATTGAGACGTACAAGATGATGAATGGAATGGATAGGGTAGAGGTGGAGAGGTTCTTCCCGCTCAGAAAGGACAGTAGGACTAGAGGGCACAGCCTCAAGATAAGGGGGGGGCAGTTTAGAACGGAGTGGAGGAGGAACTTCTTCACTCAAAGGGTGGTGAATCTCTGGAATTCTCTGCCCGTTGAAGTGGTGGACGCTGCCTCGCTAAATATATTTAAGACGCGGGTAGATAGGTTTTTGGTAGGCAAGGGGATTAAGGGTTATGGGGAGAAGACAGGAAAGTGGAACTGAGCCACTTCAGATCAGCCATGATCTTATTGAATGGCTGGGCAGGCTCGAAGGGCTAGATGGCCTACTCCTGCTCCTATTTCTTATGTTCTTATGAGTTCACCTCCATTATCCTGATGGCAGTTTACATCCTACCCCATGCAGACATAAAGATTGCGCTGGATGAAATATACACCGCTGTGAATAGCCTTGAGACGAAACATCCCGAGGCCTTGTTCATCATGGCTGGGGACTTCAATCACATCAAGCTCAAGTATGTACTACCAGTTACCACCAATACATCTCCTGTTCCACCAGAGGCCCAAACATCCGAGACCACTGCTACACAAATATCAAACATGTGTACCGTGCTATCGCTCACCCACACTTTGACAAATCAGACCGCAAGGCTGTGCTCCTACTCCCAGCTTACAAGCAAAAACTGAAGCAGGAGAATCCATCAAAGTAAATCGTGCAACGTTGGTCTCAGGAATTGTTTAATCACCTCCGGGGCTGCTTGGGGTCAGTGAACTGGTCAATATTTTAAAAATCTGCAACCAGCCTGAACAATTACACCACTACAGTTACTTTCTTCATTAGTAAGTATGTAGAAGACTGTGTGCCAAAGAAGAAAATCCTTGTGTTCCCCAACCGGAAAACATGGATAAACAGGGATAGCCACTGCTTGCTGAATTCCAGATCTGAGGCGTTCGAGTCAGGCAACACTGATCTATATAAGAAAGCCAGATATGGTCTAAGGAGGTCAAAGATCCAAAAGACAGTACCGGACCAAGCTAGAGTCTCAGGCTAGCCACACCGACCCCCTCCAACTATGGCGAGGTATGCAAGATATAGGCTACAAGATGAAGGCATGTAAAATCGCCGGCTCCAATGCACTCCTCCCTGATGGGCTTAATGCATTCTACATCCACTTTGAGTAAGAAGTCAGCGAGAGCATGCCGTCCAACTTGGAAGTCCTAAATGAACCTGTATCTGGCATCACCATTGCCGATGTCAGAGTAGCTTTCTCAAATATCAATCCACGGAAAGTGACTGACCCGAGTGGAGTACCTGGACAAGCACTCAGATCCTGTGTGGATCAGCTGGCGAGAGTATTCGCAGACATCTTCAATCTCTCTTTACAATATGAGGTCCCTAACTGCTTCAAGATGACCACCATCATCCTGGTACCTAAAAAAAAACAAGCAGCGTGCCTTAATGACTATCGGCCGGTGGCTCTGACATCCATCATTATGAAGTGCTTTGAAAGGCTAGTCATGGCACTAATCAATTCCAGCCTCTCGACTACCTGGATCCACTACAGCTCCTCCCTCTGCAACTAGATCCTCAACTTCCTAAGATCCTCAACTTCCTAACTCACAGGCCACAATCAGTAAGGCTAGGCAACACCTCCTCCTCCATGATCATCCTCAACACCAGTGCCCCACAAGACAGTATCCTCAACCCCTTACTATACTCCTTATACACCTATGACTGTGTGGCCAAATTCCCCTCCAATTCGATTTTCAAGTTTGCTAACGATACCACTGTAGTGGGTCAGATCTCAAACAATGACAAGACAGAGTGCACGAGTGAACTGGCACAGCAACAATAATCTCTCCCTCAATGTCAACAAAACAAAGGAGGTTGTCATCGAGTTTAGGAAGCGTAAAGGAGAATACGCCCCTGTCTACATCAACAGGGACGGAGTAGAAAGGGTCGAGAGTTTCAAGTTTTTAAGTGTCCAGATCACCAACAACATGTCCTGGTTCCCCCCATGCCGACACTATAGTTAAGAAAACCTACCAATGCCTCTACTTTCTCAGAACACTAAGGAAATTTGGCATGTCAGCTACGGCTGTCACCAACTTTTACAAATGCACTATAGAAAGCATTCTTTCTGCTTGTAACACAGCTTGTTACAATCAGAAAGAATGCTTTCTATAGTGCATTTGTAAAAGTTGGTGAGAGCCGTAGCTGACATACCAAAAGTCATGAATGTAGCCCAATCCATAATGCAAACCAGCCTCCCATCCATTGACTTTGTCTACACTTCTTGCTGCCTCAGCAAAGCAGCCAGCATAATTAATGACTCCACATACCCCAGACATTCTGTCTTCCATCTTCTTCCATCAGGAAAAAGATTCAAAAGTCTGAGGTCATGTACCAACTGACTCAAGAATAGCTTCTTCCCTGCTGCTGTCAGATTTTTGAATGGACTTACCTTGCATTAAGTTGATCTTTCTCTACACGCTAGCTATGACTGTAACACTACATTCTGCGTTCTCTCCTTTCCTCCTCTTTCAACAGTATGTTTTATTTGTATAGCGCACAAGAAACAATACTTGTCACTGTATGTTAATATATGTGACAATAATAAATCAAATCAAAAATCAAACCTTTCTATACTGTACGGATTCTAAGACAGGCTGTCTTGAGTTTAAGTTTTAGTTTATTAGCATGTCACAAGTAGGCTTACATTAACACTACAATGAAGTTACTGTGCAAATTTTCCAGTCACCACACTCCAGCACCTGTTCAGATACACTGAGTGATAATTTAGCACGGCCAATGCACCTAACTGGCACATCTTTCAGACCGTGGGAAGAAACTGAAGCAGCCGAAGAAAACAGACACAGACACGGGGAGAACGTGCAAACTCCACACAGACAGTGACCCGAACCCGGGTCTCTGGTGCTGTGAGACAGCAGTGCTAACCACTGTGTCTCCTGTGGGACCAGCAGGGTAAATATTCTTGGCCTTTTGGCTAAGATCAAGTGTAGTATCGACATGCTGCACTTGGTTGAAGTCATTAGGTTACATTTCAGCTTCATTTGAAGCAATTTTTTAAAGCGGCATCTCGGCCATGTGGCTAAGATGCAAATAAGATCAAGCCCTGGAGGAGGAGCTACACCTACTCCAGTCAGCTTGGATCATGTAGATCAAGCCCAAGACAGGAGGTGAGAGCCCTGTCTTGTCAGCTTGGATCGGGAATGTCCCAACTTGTTGGGACTTTGAATTGGGTTTAATTTGACTTGATTGGATTGGAATAAAGTTTAAAAAAGTGTGGTTACCGGGATAGCACCTGGATGGGACTGTTATTGGTGCGGACTGGTTGGGCCATACAGCCATACAGCACTGTAAGGATTCTATGACTGTAATGGATGATTCTGAGACTGGCTGTCTGGGGTCAGAAAGGGAACGTGTGGCAGGGAGAACGGCCAGCTCCAAGTGGCGAGGATCTGCAAAATGATCGCGTAGGGAGAAGCCCGGAATTGAACCCGGGGGCTGGCGCTGTGAGGCAGCAGCGCTAACCGCCGCGCCGCTTAGGGAACGTGCGGCAGCGGAGAAGCCAGGAGCCCGCCTGGCACCAGCTTAACGCCTGTCCCTCCCTCTCCAGGATGGGGTGGGAACCGGGTCTGGGTCAGTGCTCACCATGCGGGCGCAGCGCTGGATGTACCGCTGCTGGGTCAGGATCACATCCCGCAGCTGCTGCTGTACCAGCCTGTGCGTCTCCCCGTCCGCCATTAGCTGGCTCCACCCAATCACACAGCCGCTTCAATCACCGTGACAACAAACCCACCAATCAAAGCGAGGCTTCTGGAAGCGGGCCCTACCCGCCTCTCACTGTTTTCCCCGAAATAAAGTAAAAATTTGTGTTCCTGCACTGTGACGCTGCCGGACCCGCCGCGTTGAGGAGAACGGGAATAATTAATTGATTGTAGCGTCTGTGATGGTGTCTCAGTGCGGGATTATTGGTGTGATGAGGCGGGCGGGGGAGTTTAGGCCTCGTTGCTATGGAGACGGCGCCATGGTTACGGGGACGGGGTGCCTGCGTGATGACGTGTATGAGCCGGGCAGAGGGAGTGCGGCAGTGGATCAGGCGAGAGGAGCGCGGCGGATTGGGACGGCGGACCCGGCGACAGAAGTGGGAAGGTGGAGCTACCTGTGAGTGTGAGCCCGAGGCTGCGAGTTGTGTCTCGGCCCGTGTATCATCAGAACATTCAACATCAGCACAGAGGTACCGCTGATAGAGGGACCAGCAGGCCCAGGGCAGGCTGGATTCACAGGGCAACGTGACCCATAGGGAAGACTGGATCTATAGGGCAATAGGCTCCACAGGGAGACCTGGATGTACAGGGAGGGCTGGATCTATAGGGCGTGCTGGAACTATGGGATGGGCTTGATTTGGAGTAGGTTGGATCTATAGGGCAGGCTACGTCTGTAGGGCAAGTTGGTTATTTAGTTCAGGCTGGATCCTTAGCATGTGTTGGACTTCTTGGATAGGCTAGATTTCTGGGGCAGGTTTGGTTTATAAGGAAGGCTGGACATATAGGGCAACTGGATCTATAGGACTCTGTCTCCCATCATCTAGTCAACATTTTCTCTCTCTCTCCCCGTGTTGGTCAACACTCTTGTCTCTCACTTTTTCATCTGGTTGACTCTCTATCAAAATGGTTGATGTGAAGCAGCAATTATAATTTAACATTAATGTGTCTAATCCAGTTTATTACTTCAGAAGTAGTGAGTCAATTCTTGCATCACCGCCGTCCACCCACTTCACTGTTCCCCATCTAAGTGCTGCCTCTCATCAACATTGATCTTCATGTGTATGCTGTCTTCCTCCCAGTACTGCTTCACCCACTTCGTGTGCCTTCATGTGTATGCTGACAAGACCCAGCTCTGCTTCACCTTCCATCGCCAACACTGCCCCTCTTGATTCTTCCAGAGCGATCATTTTTATCAGTTATGTATTGGGAAAATTGAGATCATTATTACTAAAGGCATCATTTTCAGTGACTGCTCCAACCTCTGTTTTGAAGCTATCGACTCCCTCCATCTCCCTGGCAACAGATGAGATGGGAGAAGAGTTATCATGTCACTGGGCCAGTAATCCAGAGGTACAAGCTAATGTTCTGGGGGCATGAATTCAAATCCCACCATGGAACTTAAGTGCAATTAATTCACAAAAAAGATCTGGAATTGAAAGCTAGTCTGAGAGTGAGGGAATTCTAGAACTTTTGAAAAGGAAATCTGCCATCTTTATCCACTCTGTCCTATATGCGACCCTTGGCAGTGTGGTTGACTTTGTACTTTTGTTTTTGTTCGGGCTGTTCCTCTTCCTTTTGGGGAGCTGCCCCTTTTACTTTGTCCTAATTTAATTTGAGTTTGTCTACTTGGTTTGACCTGAAAGACCCTGAAACAGCCCGCCAGAACGGCCTAGCAAGCTACTCCGTCTTGGCAATTACGGATGGGCAGCAAGTGCTGGCCTTGCCAATGAGGGCCGCGTTCCATGAAAGAGTAAAAAAGAGTCTGTTAGCAAATCTAGTGTCACATTCAACTTGGCAATTAATTTCTAACCTCATATTTGAGCCATCACTAAGACCACCTCCTAACATCATCCAAATACATCTGTCTCAGCTCAGCTGCGTCTATAATTTTCATCCATGTTTTTATTACCATTAGACTCGACTATTCAAATACGCTTTTGGCTGGGCTCCCACATTCTAACCTTTGTAAACATAAGACCATCCCAAACTCTGCTATCCATTTCGTAACTCCGGTCTCGTTCCCCTTTCACTCCTTGTTTTCAAAATCCCTTCATGACCTCACCCTCTCTATTCCCCCCTCCTTATCTCTGTAATCTCCTTCAGCCCCGCTACCCTCTAAGGTATCTGCATTCCTCTAACTCTGGCCTCTTGAGCATCCTCAATTTTAGTCAGCATCACTGAAATCTGTTATCTTGGCCCTTTCCCCCTCTGCCCCTTTTACCTTGCTTTCTTTCTCTAAGACACTCCTTAAAACCTACCTCTTTGACTATAATATTGTGATGTTAAACTTGCTTATTTTGTTAAGTTAAAGACACAATGTCAATAGTAATTGTTGATTGAATTGCTGTGCTGCCTCCTTTGTAATCGTGAATCAGACATTTAGGCGAGATATGATTCTATGATCTGTTCTGGCTGAATGCAATTGTGCATGGGAAAGTTTTTAATGTTTCCGTTTTTGCATCAAATATCAACACTTGCCATAGTTTCTGTGGATGTGGTTGAGGGTTTGCTCATTAGCTTTGTGAAAGATGGAAGTTGAGGATCTTCTGCGTCAGATTATTCACAAAGCGCTTGTGACTTCTGAACTCCGTTCGGCTTTTTGGGTTGAAATCCCATTGTTGAAGGTTAGATGCTTAGGTCTCAAAGGGTTTGTATGGATTTAAGTGGTGTAGAGGAAGTTGCTGAGATCCAGGAGAGTGGGGAGATATTTATTTTGTTCAATTCATTGGACTTCTCAGAGAATTCTGTGAATGGATGGGGGAGCAATGTGTGATTACACAGCAGGCAGGGTGTTGCAGTCAACTTGAGGGCTCCATTTGGATGTCAGCAAGTGAAGCATGGCTACTTCCAATCTATATTGGTTCAGAGTACTTAGCTACACGGTACACAAGGCTCCCCACTAATATCCAAAGCATTGATGCTAATGCCCACTGATTTCTGGACTGGGTTGACCTTTATCTTTGTTTCAGCTAGTCCAACAAATTCCCTTCACCACTTTTTCCCATCGCTGTACAAATCTATTCTTTTCAGATAATCATCCAATTTTCTTTCAGAGTCCACAAATGAATCTTTCTCCATCATACACTCAGGTCAGGCATTCCAGATCCTAACCATTTGCCACGGTAGAAGATTTTCCTTCAAGTTGCCTCAGGTTCTTTTGCCAGTTACCTCAAATTGGCGTCCATTGGTTCTCAACCTTTCTGCCAATGGGAACAGTTTCTCCTCATCTACACTGTCCTGTTGCTGCATGATTTTAAACACCTCTACCAAATCTCTTCTCTTTAAGGATTACAGACCCAACTTCTGCAGTCTTGCTGTCAACGTTGAAAAAACGTTGGCACTAGTATTGAAGCTTGCAGCGGTCTGTGGCTGAGTAACCAGGACGAGGTAACTTTGGCCAACTGGAAGCTATGTCACTTGTTGTTTGGCACCATCCTAAACAGATTCCGAAATTTGAGATGGGGCGATCCCGGTGAGCTTCAACATCAGCCCTTTAATTTTGACCATGTCGTAAGCATGGCAAGCTGAGACAATCTTGAATTTCTTCCAGAATCCACTCTCATTACAAGGGTCAAAGCTTGATCACAGAAACTGTAATGAGAGTCCTGCTTGCCTTTTTTGGGATGACCAACTCAACAAGAGCACTGATTCAGAGTTGGTATAAGGAGTGATAAGTCTATAGCTTCCAGGATGTTGATCAGCTTGCTGGATTTGAGCATAACAATGACCACTGGATATTTTCGGGATGCATCCAGATTCTGTGGCATTGATGTATAGTTTTGCAGCTGAGAGGATGAAGAAATGCTGGGACAATTTCCTTTCTTCACTGGGGCTAATACCTTCCTTTTTATGTGAGCTGATGGCACTGGGGTCCTGCAGAGGAATTGAGATAATTTTTTGGTGAAGACAATGCTGGATCTCTCACCTGGTGTTATTGCCAAATGATCTCTTCACAATCTGAGTGCAATCTGACTGGTTGTGCCATAGGAGCAGGGATTGCGTTACGTTTGTCCATTCTTCCTGAAAACCCTGCGACATTATCTGCTTGGCAGTAAGGATGAGGAGGCAGACCAAACAAATGATCACATTGCTGTGTCACTGTAATACACGTCACCACCTCCTCAGCTTTGCCTGGGTGAGACTTCTTTCAGTAGAGTCACTGGGATTTCAATGCCAGCCTGGTTGATGATGGGGTAATGTTGGCTGTTGGAGAAATTAGGAATTATCATAGAACCTTATAGTGCAGAAAGATGCCCTTCGGCCCATCGAATCTGCACCGACCACAATCCCACCCAGGTCCCACCCCCATATCCCTACACATTTACTCGCTAATCCCTCTAACCTACACATCTCTGGACTCTAAGGGGCAATTTTAGCATGGCCAATCAACCTAACCCACACATCTTTGGACTGTGGGAGGAAACCGGAGCACCCAGAGGAAACCCACACAGACACGAGGAGAATGTGCAAACTCCACACAGACAGTGACCCGAGCTGGGAATTGAACCCAGGTCCCTGGAACTATGAAGCGGCAGTGCTAACCATTGTGCTACCGTGCCACCCCTATTATTTTGCTGATTGCATGAAATGTGCTCCCACTTTGATCCTTGGGAATGAAGGTGTGTTCCATGTTGTAGTCTCTGTCATTGTGCAGATTGGAAAGTTACTTGCTGTTTGGGATTTAAGACCAGTTTCAGATCTTGCACTGAGATCCAGTCTATGAGGTCTTCGCTACTGCCTTCATTTGCTTCGTAGCCCCATATAATGTGGTGGCTGAAAAAATGCCAATGTATTGGGCTGGCATTGATTTCTCTGGAAGCACAAGCTTCAGCCATTTAAAATTAAGGGTTTTGGACATGCTACTAATATGCTTCCCTATCTTGATGGCAGTGCTGTAGGTGACTGTTTCTTCAATATCTTTGGTGGTGTTCTGAATGGTAGCGGTTAACCATAAGATTGGTTCCGTGGATATATTAACAGCTGGCCTGTTGGTCAAATGGACATGTGGACTTCTTTGAGTGTGAGAGCATCAATGTTATGTGTCTTCCGCATATTGCTGCAATATTTGCCATCATCTTGAGTTGGAAGATCCTTGATCTAGGCTATCGGCTGCAACCAAAAAAGGAAATGCTGGAAAATCTCAGCAGGTCTAGCAGCATCTGTAACGAGAGAAAAGAGCTGACATTTCGAGTCCAGATGATCCTTTGCCAAAGCTGTATCAGCTGCAATGGAGGCTTGGGTTGTTGCTGTGAAGACCAGGGTCATTGATCAATCACTAGTTCGATGACATGGATCATGAGTTGTAATTTAGCAGAATGGACCACTTGAAGGTTGTCATTTTGCAGTTGTCATCAGGGAGAAAATCTGGGGAGTAGATATCAAACCACTTCGGCTGATGCGTTCATTTTGACAGGTTCCAGTCCCCAGAGGTAGTTGCTCCCCTCCTCCCACCACCTCCAAACTCCCCTGGAACTCTCACCCTGAATGTTATGTAACCAATGATTACATTAACCTTGTCCTACATTGTGGATCAGCCAACTCCAGTTTGATTTTCTTTGTCAGCTGTTTTGGAAGCCACTGCTGAAGGGTTGAGTGAAGGATATAATTTGTTTAGGATCAGATCTACAATTGGAGAATGTTGTTATATTAATGCTGCGCTGAATGTAATATAATTAGAAATTGATATTCAGAATCACCCACTATTGTAAACAAGTACTTGAGCATGCTTGGAATGTTGGCTTTAAGATCCGCATGAGTTTTGTTAATAAGTGACTTTTCAAAAAGTAATCATGATGAAATCGCTTTTGAATTTGAAACGAAGAGTAGGACTTATTAACTTGGACGATTTGAACAAAGCATTTGCTTTTGGATTTCTATCATCAACACTAGTGGCTTTGAAACACATGATCTTCTGGTGATCTAAGGAGCTTTGCCATCAGTATTTTTCTGCCCCTCTGAAGGGGCAGGAGATGGCAGTTGTTCTGTTGGTTGGGGAAAAACGGAGGTGGCAAATTGATTAATTTGTCTTTTCATCAGGATAAGGATGATTGCTTTGCTCTTATTGGTGACGCAGTGGTTAGCATTGCTGCCTCTCAGCGCCAGGGACCCAGATTCGATTCCCAGCTTGGGTCACTGTGCTGTTTGCACGTTCTCCCTGTGTCTGTGTGGGTTTCCTCCCACAGGCCAAAGATGTGCAGGTTGGGTGCATTGGCCATGCTAAATTCTCTCTCAATGTACCCTAACAAGTGCTAGAGTATGGCGACTTGGGGATTTTCACAGTAATTTTACTGCAGTGTGAATGTAAGGCAACTTGTGACAAAACAATAAACTTTACTTTCCCTTACCTCCCAGATGTTGTTTTTATAATTCTTGATTCTTTAATTTTGATCGTAAAAATGATGCTAGGATGGGAAGACCCAATTTGAATTGTTCTAAAGGCTATGACAAATTTGAATAACAAGAATTTCGACAATTCCAATATAATTTTCAATATGTACCTCTATATTTTGTCAAGTGGAATTTTGTCCCTTTAGACTGATATTCTTTATGAAAAAAACAGTTGATTAATAATCCTCCCTGGCATCGTATGATTCAGTTCCAGCCTTGAGTGACTGTCTGTGTGGAGTTTGCATGTTCTCCTCATGTCTGTGTGGGTTTCCTCCGGGTGCTATGGTTTTTTCTTTCTTGCCGCCGTACCACGGTGGTTAATGTTGTCAAAGTTAATTGTGGAATTCTTAAAATAATTGCATTTCTGGTAATCATTTTGATTTCTGTTCTGCAGGACAGGTGGTTGGTGCAGAAGCCAAGCAGAATGGCCAAGGTAAGCTTTAAATCAATTTTTTGTCTTATGTTGGTTCTTTAGGACTGAAGAGTATATGAATAAATTGTGAAGTTACAATGCTGGGGAGGGCAGGGGGCCACTTATTGATTAAAAGACAGCTTCTCACACTGAAAACAAACCTGAAACCAGTTGCCTTTGTCTATGTAGGAACCCATAATATAAGCAGGGTGGCACAGTGGTTAGCACTGCTGCCTCACAGTGCCAGGGACCCAGGTTCAATTCCAGTCTTGGGTGACTGTCTGTGTGGAGTTTGCACGGGTGTTTCTTCCTGGTGCTTCAGTTTCCTCCCACATTCTAAAGATCATAGAATCCCTACAGTGCAGTTGGAAACCATTTGGCCCATTGAGTCTGCACCGACCACAATCCCACCCAGGCCCTATTCCACTAACCCCACATATTTAACCTGCAAATTCCCTGACACTAGGGACAATTTGGCATGGCCGCTCAACCTAACCTGCACATCTTTGGACTGTGGGAGGAAACCGGAGCACCTGGAGGAAACTCACGCAGACATGGGGAGAATGTGCAAACTCCACACAGACAGTGACCCAAGGCCGGAATCGAACCTCGGTCCCTGGTGTAGTGAGGCAGCAGTGCTAACCACTGCTACCATGCTGCCCAAAATGTGTAGGTTAAGTGGATTAGGCATGATAAATGCGCAAAGTTGAAGGGATAGGGTGGATGGGCCTGTGTAAAAATGCTCTTACAGAGTACAGACCCGATGGGGCCAAATGGCCTCTTATACTATGCACGTTCTTTGGTTTGGTCCCAATATGCATAAAAAAAAGCTGAGCTCAAGAGGTAAGAGTGCACAATGTTCAGCACCATTCACGATTCCTCGAATACTGAAGCAATCTGTGCCCATATGTGGCAAGACCAGAAAGCACCCACAAGCTATAATTAACACTTTTCCCTTCTAGTAGTATAAGTGAAAACAATGTCTTCTGTAGGTTAATTCCTGTGTTAGCTATGTTTGTACTGCAACAAATAGTTTGTATACCAATAGTTTGTATTCTGAAAATTAAAATCTTATCTTTCTTTTAATTTTGTGTTCCGCTCAAATAGGCACTGTGCACCAGGGTCAGGCTGGTGACCTACTTGCCAGGGGTTCATGCGATGGTTAGAAGGATTGCAACATTTAGAACATTTTCCACAGCAGGCTCCTCAGGTTCTGACGAGCCTTATGTTGCAGTTATACCACCTGATCAAGGTTGGTATAATTTTCCTCACTGTTAACGTTTGTGTTAATACAATAGGGTGGATGAAATTTATTTAGAAGATCACTGATAGGTGTTTTTGAATTAGCATTTAAGTACAAATATCCATATCACTGAGCAAGCTGTGCCTGCACATTACGCTTTTGCGTTTTTCTGTCCTAAGTTAGGAGGACACAAATAGAACTGAACTTAACAGAGATGAGAATGTTGAAGGAAGCGTGATCCAGTTTTTTAAAATATTTGGAAGAATAGATAACGTGTAGGAACGGAGAAGTCCATTAGTACTTTTTTTTTGGAGATTGGCAGCTGCCCTCTTCATCATAAAGCATAATTCCTTCCCTCTCTAAAAATGTATCCAGATATCTATTGAACTGATTTAATTTGTCTTCAGGAAGTTCTCCTACTCTTTACATGATGAAGTGTCTACAGTGGACTTCACTTGTAGCTACTGAGTTATTCTATTTCCTTCAGGTGCCGAAGTTCTTCCTGGCCTTTCTTCTTCCTCCTAACCTCCTGGTTTTTAATTAGTTTCCTTTTGTTTAAAGCCCTTCATCATGATGAACAATTTGCTCTACTTAATTTTTGAGATTCCCATCATAATCTTAAACTTCAGTGGTTAGACATAGACATAGAACCCTACAGTGCAGAAACAGGCCCTTTGACCATCGAGTCTTCACCGACCACAATCCCACCCAGGCTCTACCCCCATATCCCTACATATTATACCCACTACTCCCTCTCACCTATGCATCCCTGGACACTAAGGGGCAATTTTAGCATGGCCAATCAACCTAACCCGCACATCTTTGGACTGTGGGAGGAAACTGGAGTACCCGGAGGAAACCCACGCAGACACAAGGAGAATGTGCAGACTCCACACAGACGGTGACCCAAGCTGGGAATCGAACCCAGATCCCTGGAGCTGTGAAGCAGCAGTGCTAACCACTGTGCTACTGTGCAGCCCAGTGGTTGGGGGTGGATTTTTTTTGATTGTTTGCGCCAGTGGGATTTTCTGGCCCCACTGCAATGAGCAGAGATTTGGTTGAGCACCAAAGTCTCCGTTCTCACTTGTAGCAGGACTTGAATGGCCAGAAAATTCCAGCTATAGTTTTGGTGTCTTTTTCTTGCTGAAGAAAACATGCCGAATGCTTTAATTCTCATCAGCTTCAATTCAAGTTAATAAATTTAACTGCTGCTTCAAAGAACAGTACAGCGCAGGAACAGACCCTTTGACCAACCAAGCCTGTTCCGATCACGTTGTCCAACTAGCCTGTTTCAAACCCATTGATAGTCTTCCAATGACCACGTGACCAGATTAACACCGGCATTCCAGATAGATTCAGGCCAATACTTTATATTTTTTACTGAGTTGATAGCAGATACATATTGCTGGAAATTGCTGAATTACAACAGGCACTGCAGCGACACCATTTGTACAACCTGCATTCATTTTAGTAGGAAATGTCCTGCCTATAAATACATGATACAGACCAGTGAATTTAAATTGCTTATTTACTTAATAAAAATCCATTTCATTCTATCACTGAGGAAGCATTGCACTCTACAATCGAAAGTCACTTCACACTCTGCTTTCCAACTTACTTTAAAAGCAGTGATGTCATACCAACAGAGAGAATATATCTGTAAATAAGCAATTGTATATTTTGAAACATAGCTCCCTTGAAGCTGTTTCGTAATGATTATTTGTGATGGTTTTGTTTCTACTTTCTTGCACTGTCATGTATATGTTGAATATTATTGAGTCAAGTTTAAATAAAACACTGTGTTTAATTACCAGGTTTACAGACTATATGGCCCGATGAAAAGATGGGGCCATTTGGACCTCAGGACCAGCGGTTTCAGCTGCCGGGTAACATAGGGTTTGATACCCATATTAATGGTATTGCTAATCAGAAGAGAATCTCAACACACAGAACACTTCCAGATGTGTTAACTGAGCCGTTAACCAGTGAGAAGCACGAGTTCGTTCTTGCACAATTTGTCAATGAATTTCAGGCAAGACAGCACCATTTTTGATAATTAAATTGTGGGCTTCTCGTATCAAATTTTCAACCTCCTGTGATTTGAGTTAATTTGATTTATTGTCACATGTATTGGGATACAGTGAAAAGTATTGTTTCTTTGCACTGTAAGGACAAAACATATCGTTCATAGAGTAAGTAAGGAGAAGGAGAGAACAGAGTGCAGAATATAGTGCTGCAGTTACAGATAGAATGAAGAGAAAGAGCAGCTTAATATATGCCAGGACCATTCAAAAGTATGATGAAGGGAAAAAGCTGTCCTTGCCTAATAATGTGAAATTTTCTTGCTGTTTATGCTTTATATTTCATAATAACTCTCAGTGGAACATGTGGTTCTAACCTCCAGTTATATCAAACAGTACCAAACAGTTCCATTCTGTTTTTGGAACTAATGACCAAAATTTCATGAGACATGTTTTTGATCCTAGATCTCACCCCATTTATTTTGGTCTCTGCTATCATTTTGCTGCCATCTGTCAAATATTGCTGGTTAATTGGAGTCTCATTTCATTGACCGGGTATTCACATTATACCATAATGCCATGAATAGTGTTCCCATTATACCATAATGGCTGGTCACACCAAAAGCTTGAAGGCGTAATATAAAATGTTACAATAGAAGTACTTGACTGAGCGTGGCAATGACAAGCTCTAGCAAAACTGAGGTCAAGGGAATCAGGGGAAAACTAGTTGGAGTCATGCCCTGCACAAGTTTGTGCTTGTTGAGGTCACTTATCTCACTCTCGGGACATTGCTGCAAGAGTTCCTCAGGGTAGTGTCCTAGGCTTAACCATCTTCAGCTTGCACATCAATGATTTTCACTCCATCATAAGATCAGAAATCAGAATGTGCACTCATCATTGTACCATCCTCAGATAGTGAAGCAGTCTCTGTTTTTGTGCATCAAGGCCTGGAGGGGAACTGAAGGCTTAAAAGATTGCAGACTGGTGTGAGACTGAGAGCAGAACCAGTGCTGATGGTGGGGCTCAGTGTGTGGACTGTCCTCTTTTATCTTCAAAGAGCTGATAAAATTGTTGGTGACACTAAGGTTTTATTAGTAATCAGATTTTGTTGTAATAGTAATAAAGCTTTTGGGAATAATAGTGTTCATTAAAATTAATTAATTAAAAAGGAATAAATTAATTTTTATTTAATAACGATGGCAAGGCAAGTGATGTGTTTTGAATGTGGGAGTTCCTGGGCAAACACGTCTGCGCTAAGTGTCAGTCGCTTGACGAGCTTCAGCTCAAAGTTATTGATCTGGAGGCCAACCTGCAAGCACTGATGCATCACAGAATGGTAAGCTACCTGGACACTTTGTACCAGAAGATGGTCACACACCTTCGGCCGGGCAAACCTTTAGAATTGGTCACTACTCGGGTTTGGGGTTGGTTGGGAGGGGGGTGCGACTTTTGGCAATCAGCAATCTGGCAGGTAAGAAGATTGCTACAAAATCCATTCATTCTGTGTCTCTATGTGCTATGTAAGTTTGTAGTCAGTGGAGTTTGTGACATTTCAGCTATAGGATGTTCTACTGCTTGTTACGTTTGCTTTCGCCTAGTAACAAGGGCGGAGTCCTCTGGAATGTTGTGGCAAATCACCAGATTAGCTCAAGTGTCAGTGAACAGCACTTCTGGAACATTAACTTTTGTTAGTCAGTCAGCAAATATATCAGCTAAGGGACAAAAGAGGGGGACGGGGAGAGATCCCAGTTAAGAAAAAAGAGAAAAGCAGAAAAAAGGGTCCAAATGGCCTAACCATATGAATACCGTGGCTACAAAAATAAGTCAAAGGTTAGGAATTGTGCAAAGGCTAAGCACCTCATGACTCAGCAAAGCCAATCCTCTGACAACAAGGCAGAAGTTTGGTATGTTGGAATACTGTCACTTGCCTTGATGAGTGCAGCTCCAATAATACTCAAGAAACTCAACACCATCCAGGACAAAGCAGCCTGCTTGATTGGCACCACATCCACCACTTTCATCGTTGACTCCAATACTAATGCACAGTGGCAACAATGTGCATCAGTACCTATTGCACTGCAGCAACTCACCAGAACTCCTTCGACGACATCTTCCAAACCTGAGACCTCTCCCATCTTGAAGGACAAGGACAGCAGGTGCATGGGGACACCACCACCCTCCAAGTCATCCTGACTTAAAGCTATATCGCTGTTCCTTCACTGGGTTGTTAAAGTGCAGCAGGCAGGAGGTGGCAGAGGGCCCTCGCTAACTGTCACACCAGTGGTCAAGACCCCATCATTTCCACAACATTCCACCCATTGTGACCACTGACACAACTTCATGTCTCTAATAATGTTGCTGCAAATGGATGTCTTCAAATTTATTATTGGGGAGAGTAAAAATGTTTACTTTCCAAACCTGTGAAGCGTAAAGCTGCTTTGCACATTAAAAATTAACTGGTAGTGTTGTTGATAGGGGGATAATCTCAGACTGATTTTGATCAGCTGGTAAGTTGGGCAGAGCAATGGCAGATGCAGTTTAATGCAGCTAAGTGTGAGGTGATGCATTTTGGGAGATCTAATAAGGGTAGGATATACACAATGAGAGCTAGGTTCCTAGGGGAGTATTGAGGAGCAAAGGGACCTTGGGGTATGAGTCTATAGATCCCTGAAAGTGCCAGCACGGTTAGATAGGATTGTGAAAAAGGCATACAGAATGCTTGACTTCATTACTCGGGGCGTAGAATATAGGAGCAGTGGGATCTTAGTACAACTTTATAAAATATTAGTTAGGCCACAGATGGAATATTGTGTACGCAGCCAACACTATTGGAAGGATGTGATTGCACTGGAGACGGTACTGTGAGATTCACCAGGGTGTGCCTGGGATGGAACATCTCAGCTATGATGAGAGAATAGAAAGGCTGTGCTATCCCTGGAGTAGAGGAGGTTGAGGGGGATCTGGTTAAGTATACAAAATTATGGGAGGCATGGATAGGGTTGATTGTAAGAATCTTTTTCCCATGGCAGAGGTGTCCAAGACCAGGTTTATGGAGTACTTAGCTTAGAAGAGACCTGAGGAAAATTCTTTTCACCCAGAAGTTGGTGGAACTATGCAACACGCTGCATGAGGGTAGTGGAAGCAAATGTTCTTGCAATATTCAAAAAGCATTTAAGTCGCCAAGGCACAATAGGCAATGGTCCCAGTGCTGGTAAATGAGATTAATAGATTGTAATTTGATGTTGGCCTGGGCATGGTGGGCTGAAGAGCCTGTTTCTATGCTGTATGTCTCAATGACTCTGCTGTGTGCGTGGGGTTTTTAATGGAAATTTAGTTCACTTAGTGACTTCTAATGCCGAGCTAATCCTTTTGATCGTAGGCTGGAATTTTATGGCTCTGTTGCAGTGGGTTGCCTCACAGCAGATGCAGGTAGCCATTCAAATTTCCACTGATTTTGCCGGGGCTGGAAAATTGTGGCCTATTGTCATGTTATTGTGTGACTACTGTTCAGTTTGCGGTGTTGGAGAAGAATGACAATGAGACCCATTGCAATGACCTGTCATCAGTATTTTCCAGGAGAATAATCCTTTGTTTCTTCTTTTTATTTCAGGGAAATGAAGCTGAACCTCCACCACAAGAAATCACTATAGCAGAAAATTACTTTGAGAATGCAAAGGTGGAATGTGCAATACAAACCTGCCCAGAACTTCTACGAAAAGGTCTCTTGTATTTTTTTGCTTCTTTAAATGGAATTTGTTTTATGGTAGCCGGTAAATGCATCCTTGTAAGTAAATTACAATGCAGAGAGATCTGGATAGGCTGAGTGAGTGGGCGAGGACCTGGCAGATGGAGTATAATGTTAGCGAAGGTGAGGTTATCCACTTTGGTAGAAATAATAGTACAAGGGATTATTATTTAAAGGGCGAAAAGCTGCAGCATACTACGGTGCAGAGGGACCTGGGGGTCCTTGTGCACGAATCGCAAAAACCCAGTCTGCAGGTGCAGCAGGTGATCAAGAAGGCAAATGGAATGTTGACCTTTATAGCGAGGGGGTTAGAATATAAAAGCAAGGAGGTTTTGCTGCAACTGTACAGGGTACTGGTGAGACCGCAATTGGAGTACTGTGTGCAGTTTTGGTTGCCGCATTTGCGAAAGGATATGTTGGCCTTGGAGGGAGTGCAGAGGAGGTTCACTAGGCTGATACCTGAGATGAGGGGGTTAGCCTATGAAGAGAGACTCAATAGACAGGGTCTGTACTCGTTGGAGTTTAGAAGGCTGAGGGGGGATCTTATAGAGACATATAAGATAATTAAGGGGATGGATAGGGTGGAGGTAGAGAGATTCTTCCCGCTTAGAAAGGATAGCAGAACTAGAGGGCACAACCTCAAAATAAGGGGGGGCAGTTTAGATTGGAGTTGAGGAGGAACTTCTTCACTCAAAGGGTGGAGAGTCTCTGGAATTCCCTGCCCATTGAAATGGTGGAGGCTACCTCGCTGAATATATTTAAGTCACGGGTAGATAGGTTTCTGATAGACAAGGGAATTAAGGGTTATGGGGAGAAAGCGGGAAAGTGGAACTGATCCACTTCACATCAGCCATGATCTTGTTGAATGGTGGGGCAGGCTCGAAGAGCTAGATGGCCTACTCCTGTTCCTATTTCTTATGTTCTTAATTATCCTTGCACAGAAATACTATGTGTGTGTGTGTGTGTGTGTGTGGATGAGCTTCACACTGTTCCAAGGTTTGGAACAGAACTTCCAAACCCTGTAGGTTGCTTAATTATCAACCCTGTGGGGACCCTGTGTTTGTTTAATTATCAATCCCTTTTCAGGATACCTCTATGTTCAGACTCTGGGCCGGAATTTTACCGGCACGCCTGGCCCAATTCTGGGGGCAGGCTCGGCTCAGAAAACAGCATTCTCTATTGGCTTCAGGCGGACATGCTGGTAAAATTCCGCCCTGTGTCACAGATGCTTTCCTATTCATTAACTACTAAGTAGGGCAGCATGGTGACACAGTAGTTAGCACTGCTGCCTCACAGTGCCAAGAACCTGGGTTTGACTGCCGACTTGAGTCACTGTCTGTGTGGAGTCTGCACATTCTCACCGTGTCTGTGTGGGTTTCCTCCGGGTGCTTTGGTTTTCTCCCACTGTCCAAAGCTGTGTGGGTTAGGTATATTCGCCATGCTAAATTCTTCCTCAGTGTACCCGAACAGGTGCCAGAGTATGACGACTAGGAGATTTTCACAGTAACTTCATTGCAATATGAATTTGTGCCTACTTGTGATACTAATAAACTTCTTCCGATCATGCATCTTAACAATTGTTTTTGCAGTTTTTTAATGTTTGTTCAATGATCCAGAAAGTACAGCAATTGGAATGCTTCTAATTTATTGGCTGTGGAAGGAGGAAATTATTTTCTCTTGCCACTAGTGGATCATGCTTCAGGTTCACTCAACTCATCATCATCAGCCAACCAGTGTAGTGTCAACACTGAAAGCTCAGACTGGTATGAATAGAGTGAGGATATTTATAATGGTTTGTGGCTGAAGCCAGAGATTTGACTTGGCCTTCACGTTGTTCCTCAGATTTTCAATCTATGTTTCCTGAGGCTCCAGTTGCTGGATTCACTGTACTTACTGTGACCCAAAAAAGTATTAATGATATGACTTCATGGAACGAAGCAGTAGAGGAGGAACGAGAACAGCTACTTGAGAAAGTAAGTAACGTATATTAATATCGGTATCAATATGAATCTATTGGAAAATATGAACTGCACCTCAAAAGGGAAAATGGATTTTTAGCTATGATCAAAAACTCTTTCAGCCTTCCTTCCTATAATCCAACTCGGGACCTTAACACTTGACAGCATCTTGTTGGTACTACTCAATTTATCTTGTCTTTTCTTACTTGTAAGCTTCACTTAATCTGCTCAGTCATAATTTTTAAAATTGGTGAGAGCCAGAGAATTGTTGGGTGTGGCTGGCTGAATAAACAGTTTTATTTTTAAAGGAACACACCACCCACAAATGCACAAAATTGCTAGGTGGGTAAAGACCTGGCAGCTCTGCCCTACATCATGATACAGTAAGAAGTCTTACAACACCAGGTTACAGTCCAATAGGTTTATTTGGTAGCAAACGCTACTAGCTTTTGAGCGCTTGCTGCTCCTTCGTCAGGTGAGTGGGAGTTGTGCACAAACAGGGCATATAAAGACACTAACTCAATTTACAGAATAATGGTTGGAATGCGAGTCTTTACAGCTAATCAAGTCTTAAAGGCATAGACAATGTAAGTGGACAGAGCATTAAGCACAAGTTGAAGTGATGTTTCCAGACAGGACAGTTAGTGAGATTTTGCAAGTCCAGGAAAGTCATGGGGGTTACAGATAGTGTGACATGAACCCAAGATCCCGGTATGATCCCAAATATGTTCAAGGCTGAGATAAACAGACTTTTGATCAGTAAGGCAATCAAGGATTATGGCCTTCATGACACGTGCAAAGTCGCTGAGCAGAGACTAATAGCCAAGTTCCGCACACATGAGGATGGCCTCAACCGGAATCTTGGGTTCATGCCACACTATCTGTAACTTTTTGGACTTTAACCTGGTGTTGTAAGACTTCTTATTATGTTTACCCCAGTCCAACGCTGGTGTCTCCACATCATGACTACATCATGATAGTCTGACCATTGTAGCTAAACACTTCTGTCCCCTCCCCATAATCCACAAATCCCATCTTGCTTCCACCCTCAGAGCCATGTATTCTTTGCAGTAGCAAAACAAGCCCAAAAGGGGGAGAAATATTCTCCAAAATTCCACTCGAACTGCTGTGGTGATGGAAAGCAATCCAGAAGGTCATATTTTAGTCTACTGAGGCTTTGGTACTCCAGGACGTGACAAAAGCTTTTAGTCATTAGCATTCTCCTTCACACAGCTTTCTGACATTTCAGTTTAAAATCTAGTTTAAAGATTGCCAAGAGCCAACCAAGGGCCACACGGGGGTTAGCACGGCTGCCTTACTGCGCCAGAGACCCAGGTTCAATTCCTGGCTTGGATCACTGTCGGTGTGGAGTTTGCACATTTTCCCCGTGTCTGCGTGGATTTCCTCCCACAGTCCACGGATATGCAGGTTAGGTTGATTGGCCACACTCAATTGACCCTTAGTGTCAGAGGGTAAATTCGGGGAGTTATGGGGATAGGGCCTGGGTGGGATAGTGATCAGTGCAGACTTGATGGGCCGAATGGCCTCCTTTTGCACTGTAGGGATTCTATAGTACTATGCTGGGGTCAACTAATACAGTAATCATCTGGAAACCTCTTTACTCACAGGCAGGCAGGAGGAGACAAAATGCTGGCACTTGAAAAGTGCTGCTGGGGGGCAAACTGACTGAGTTCGTTGAGCAACGTATACCCCTCAGACAGTTCTGTTGAAAGGTCATGAAAAGGTTCAATCTGTGTTGTGCTGCAGATTTAGGACAGGATTGTTCTTCCTCTCCATGGTGTGTTCGGCAGCGGTGGGAGGTGATACACAGCTCTTGCACGGTTCCACCATTGTCATCGGTGTTTCCCATTGAACGCGTCCCTCGCCGCCGGGAAACCCGCAGCAGGGATGCACCATCGGCAATACCATAAGATCACACACCGGTGTGAAGGGCAGCAAGACTTCGGCAACTGTTTGATGTGAATATTTCCAGCCTTTGCTGTTTTCAGTTCTGATGGCCAGCCCTGGTAGCATTTCATGCTTTTGTTTCAGAACGGTGAGATATTCTGTCCAGCAGTGTTTTCTTGCTGATACCCGTAGATGGCACCCTTGCTTCAGCAATACTTTTGACTGCTCTGAGATTAGTTGTTTTTTTAAAAACAAAAAAGTTATAAATCTTAACCACAAAAAAGAAAATTATTTTACAAATTTTAAGCAGCTTTTATATTAAACTGTATGGTGTCAGATTATGCTGAATGGAGTTTACGCAATGCATCAAACTTCATTTTGCAAAGGACGAATATTGGCGACCAGTATTGGAGTAAATTGGAGACAGTTTATTGTACTTCAGATCCATTCACAGTCTCAGAATTTTTTCTCTGAGGGTAGTGAGTCTGGGGAATTCTTTACTGCAGAGCTGTTCAAGCTGGGTCATTAAGTATGTTCAGGGCTGAGATAGACAGACTTTCGATTAGTAAGGGAATCAAGGATTATAGGGATAAGGCGGGGAAATGGAGCTGAGGATTGTATCAGGTGGGCCATGATCTCGCTGAATAGCAAGAGTAGACATGATAGGCCAAATGGCCTACCTCTGCTCCTATGTTTTTTGGTCTTGTGTAATATTTCCTCACCTAAATTATTATCCAAGCATCTTCAAAACTTTGATCCTGTCATTAATTGAAGGGTTGACATGAATGGCCAAGAACCTTGCCCTTGTTGTGATTTCTCTGACAAAAATGTATCTTCAATCCATTCCATTATTTAAAAGAATATGTGCAGTAGTGAATGAACCTGTAAATATTTTTAAAAATTTGTTCTCAGGTAATTTTACACTGTTAACCACACAACAGGAAGTATTTCTGAAATGACTTGTTTTCTCAGAATTAACAGCCTCAATAACCAGAAAGCCCAAGCTGGACACTTTTTTTAAACTAGTTTATTTATTAGTCACAAGTGAGGCTCGTATTAACACTGCAATGAAGTTACTGTGAAATTCCCCTGGATGCCACACTCCGGCGCCTGTTCAAGTCAATGCACCTAACCAGCACGTTTTTCAGACTGAGAGAGGAAACTGGAGCACCCTGAGGAAACCCATGTAGACACTTGAGAACATGCAAACTCCATACAGACAGTAACCCAAGCCGGGAATCGAACCCGGGTCCCCGGTGCTGTGAGGCGACAGCAGCGTTAACCACTGTGCCACCATGCCACAAAACTTATAACTTAAGTTGGCAAACACCCATGTTTATTAAATTTAAAGATGTAAGTTCATTTATTTTTGATTTTTGTCATGGGTGAAATTTCAATTGTTTAGTTGAAGTAAAATTATAAACGTGGCGATTACTTTAATAGGCGTTGCAATCAGTGGGAACACAGACCTATGCCTGAAACTACCAATGCAGCAAATTGCTGTTCTTGCTTTTCTTTGTCAAAGCAATTGATGGTCATTGAGACCTTTTCTGCAGTAAAATGGTATAAAAATGTGAGAGCTTGATGTCCTGAAAAGTTCTTAATGTGTCTCTGCTTGCAGCTGATTTTTTTTTAATTGTCACGTGTGAAAAACATTGTTTTTTGCACGCTATACAGACAAAACATATCTTTCATAGAGTACATAGGGGAGAAGGAAAGAAGAGAGTACAGAATATAGTGTTACAGTCATAGCTAGGGTGCAATATTGGAGAGTTTTAAGAGAGTTAGAGTTAAGTTTTAAGAGCATAGAACGAGAGTAAAGGATAGAATTAGAGGGTGTGCTAGGATAGCTCACAAGAAGTTGCCTTGCTCCAGCGCCATCTTGAATCCTATTCAGCTCTTGCATAATATTTCGCTGTGCATAATGTTAACATTTTAGTACAGAGATAAGAAGTAACCTCTTCACTCAATGTTAAAAACCATTGGAATTGTCCACTTAGAGCTATGGATGCTCGGTTATTAAGCATGTTAAGCCAGGATTGACAGGATATTAAGGGATATGGTGATATCATGAGAAGTTGTAGACAAAGTAGAAGATCAGCTATGATTCTTATTGAATGGTGAAGCAGCTACATCACTTATACCAACTCCTATTACTTATGTTCTTATCATGATGGTCTGGGGAACAAGCTGCTACTTGGCTGTGTTGGCCCAGTCACATGAGAGTGACCTGAATGTGAAGCCAATGAAATGGAAACACCCGGACATCATGCAGACAGCCTAAATAATAACTGAGTTATGCCAGTTTAATCAGCAACAATTGACAATTAAATGCAAAGTTGTTTCTTTTGTAAATTCACCATTGGCTGCACTGTAGATATCCAAGTCGTATTTCAGCATGCCGAGATGAAGCGGGAAATGTTATTTGATTCTTGGAGAAAGTAAGAACTTAAATTATTCATTACTACTGGGTGTCCCAAAACACTTCACACCCAATGATTTTTTGTTTGCAGTGCCATCACTGTTATATAGTGAGGAGGTGACTGAAGAACTAATTGTTCAGCCAAGTTTTATTGTTTGAGTTTTGATGCTGCAGGCAAGGGAGAGAAGATTAAAAATAAAACTAGAATGCTACATTTCGAATCATTAGCTTATCCAATTTTGTTCATAACCATGGAGAAGTCCATGACTTCAACTGCTTCATCCTCCCAGCTGGGGGAGAGTACGCCCTGGAAAACTACACCATTGGTGTGATGCTTGTGGAATACACAACAAATTACAGGCCGTTAAAATGGAATCGTTGGAAAGATTTACTTTGGCACATTATAAAAATCCAGTAGTTTTGGGGGGAAAAAACATTGATTTTGGAATCTTGCTGTAAAAAAAAGTTAATTGCATTTACGTTGGCTCAAATTTCATATTCATAGTAGCCATTGTAAAGACCAATGAAATAAGCACACAAAGGTTAATGCAAAACAGCAAGAAATGACTGGAAGTGTTCAGAGAAAATCTGAAGAAAATGCAGGGCTTTTCGTTTTAGTGAATTGCGTGATGATGATCTGTTGATTGCGTACATTTTTATATAAATTTACGGATACTTTCAATATAGATGAATGCTAAATTTCCACATTTGAACCATAGAAAGAAAAGTAATTAGTAATACACTGCATGGATCCTTTGTATGCTGCAATAAATCTGTTACTCACAGTTTCACAAGCTCACAAACACTACATGAACAACAGAAATGACATCCTGGAGTGCTTACCAGTGTCGCAACATCTTTCTGGAAAAGTGAGACAGCCTTGTGACAAGTGCTGATCAACATAATTTGTGAAAAGGACACACAGACTCTCAGTGGAGTGGAGAAAAGCATACAGATGGGCATTTCGGACCCCACTCTCCCATTTTCACTGTGTATCTGTGCTCCTAACCTCCTATGGTAATCCAACAGAAGGAAGTTGGTGTCTTTTTGTACAGCTGATCTCCACTCGGGACATACATAAAGTTACATGTGATAAGAGGCATGATATTCAACTTATAATGGAATACTACTGAAAATGGAGTGACTGTTGACATTCTGAACATACCATCAATAGAAAAGTGCCTTAGTGTCTAGAATTCCTATTATACATGGAATAGGATATATATATATAAACTTAACAAGAATTCATTTAAATGTATATAAATAGACTGTCCAAACTTCTGGCTTTGTAATTAATTATTTTGTTTGGGTTTTGTTTAGTAAAATGCCCTTTCAAACATGTTTGGGGAGCATTTAGCACTGTTGCCTCACAACACCTGGGACCCGGGTTCAATTCGCGGCTTGGGACACTGTCTTTGTGGAGTTTGTACATTCTCCCCATGTCTGCATGGGTTTCCTCTGGGTGCTCCGGTTTCAATCGTAGAACCAATCATAGAACCCTACAGTGCAGAAAGAGGCCCTTCGGCCCATCAAGTCTGCATCGACCACAATCACACCCAGGCTCCACCTGCATATCCCTACATATTTTACCCACTAATCCCTCTAATCTACGCATCTCAGGACACTAAGGGGAAATTTTAGCATGGCCAGTCAACTTAACCTGCACATTTTTGGCCTGTGGGAGGAAACCGGAGCACCCAGAGGAAACCCACGCAGACAAGGGGAGAACGTGCAAACTCCACACAGACAGTGACCCGAGCTGGGAATCGAATCCAGGTCCCTGGAGCTGTGAAGCAGCAGTGCTAACCACTGTGCTACCATGCCACGCATTTTCTCCCACAGTCCAAAAAATATGCTGGTTAGATGCATTGGCCACGCTAAATTCTCTCTGTGTACTTGAACAGGCGCTGGAATGTGGCAACTCGAGGATTTTCACAATAACTTCATTGCAGTGTTAATGTAAGTTCACTTGTGACACTAGTAAATAAACTTTATTTGTTAGAGTGGTTAGGGAGGATTTAAACTAAAATGACAGGGGATGGGAACCTTTGCGAGGAATCAGAGGAGGGGGAAACAAACAAGAACAAAAGAGAGAAAGGAGAATAAGAAAACTGATAGGCAGAGAAATCAGGGGCAAGAATCAATTAATCACTGCCAAAGATTATGGGAGCGGGACAAGGAATGTTTAAAAAAAACAAGCCTCAAAGCTTTGAGCCTTAGTGGGGGGAGCATTCACAATAAAGTGGTTAAATTAATCATGCAAATAGATCCAAATGGGTATGATATGGTTGGGTTTACGGAGACATGGCTGCAGGGTGACCAGGGATGGAAACCAAACATCCAGGGGTATTCACTATTTCGAAAGGACAGACAGAAAGGTAAAGGCAGTGGAGTTGCATTGCTGGTTAAAGAAGTGAGGAAGGATGTTAGCTCTTGACAATATGGCATCTATATAGGTAGAGTTGAGAAACACCAAGGAGCAAAAAATATTGGCAGGGGTTTTATATGTAGGACTTCTGACCTCTGTTGATGTTAGGAATGATATTAAACAGGAAATTAGGGACACATGCAATAAAGGAGCATCTGTGATTATGGGTGACTTTAATTTGCATATAGATTGGACAAATCAAATCAATAGCAATATCATGGAGGAGGAACTCCTGAAGTGTATATGGGATGGTTTTCTGGACCAATACATTGCGGAACCAACTAGAGACCAGGCCATCTAGACTGGGTATTGTGTAATAGTACAAATAACTGGCAATCTAGTTGTCAGAGGCCACTTGGGAATAGGCAACCATAAAATGATAGAATTCTTCATCAAGATGGAGGATGGTGCAGTTGATTCTGAGACTAGAGTCCTGAATCTAAATAAGGGAAACTACAATGGTACGAACGAGTTGGCTATGATGGATTGGAGAATGTTACTTAAAGTGATGACAGTGGATAAGCAATGGCAAACACTGAAAGCCTGGGTGAACTGCAACAATTGTTCATTCCTGTTTGGTGCAAAGTAAAATGGGAAAGGTGTCTAAACCATGGCTTACAAGGGAAATTAGAGATATTAGATCCAAGGAAGAGGCATACAGAGAAAGCAACAGATCTGAGGATTGGGAACAGTTTAGAATTCAGCAAAGGAAGGCAAAGGGATTGATTAAGTAGTGAAAAATAGTGTACGAAAGTAAGCTTGTGGGAAACATAAAAACTGACTATAAAAGCTTCTGCAGACATGTGAAGAGAAATAGATCTGTGAAGGCAAATCTAAGTTCTTTATAAAGATGCTAGAAAAAATTGGGAAAAGATCCAAATGTTTAGGCCTAATGAACAGTGAGATGTGGTCAATTGGGCTAGGAGAAAGTAGCAAGAGACCAGATATTGTGAGAAGGGTGAGGGAAACATTTGTCTGGAACAAGACATGTAAAAAAAGGTTATGGGAGGTTAAATGTCTGAATGTTGGAGCCTAGGTTGACAGTGGGGGCCATGCAGGAATCACAACTATCCGGGGAGGAATGGGGCAATTGGAACTAGGAGGGGAGGCAGAGTTTGAAATGTCACGGAAACAAAAGTTGTCTTTTGGCAACAAAACTGACCCATGATGACTCTAAAAATTCAACATAAAAATTACATGAAGGAGGGTGTTCATTTTTTAGTTGTATTTAGTGTTGGGGTGACCATGTGAAGGAATGAAAGCCTAGGAGAGAATAGGGCATTACACATGTTGGAAGGAGTATTTTGTTGAAACAACAAAAGAAAAAATGTACACTCATCAATTAACACTTTTCTGAAATCCAAAATAGCAGATGGCGAGAATCTGAAATAAAACCAGAAAGTGATGAACATATTCAGCAGATCAGATAGCCTCTGTGAAGAGAAAAAACAATTAATCTTTTCAGGTTAATGACAATGGGCAGAATCTTCCGGATTTTCTGTCCCACTGCAGTGAATGGAGATTTGGCTGAGTGCCAAATTCTCGGTCCTTGCTTGGAGCAGGGTGTAAACAGCCAGTAAGATCATGCCTGATATGTTTCCCCCTTCACAGGTGCTATCTGACCTTCTTCGTGTTTGTAGCATTCTCTGTCTTTACTTGACAAAAGCCAACATGGCTTAGAGCTGGAAGAAGAAGCTGAGAAACATTTGTTCCAAGGAGATAGACCTTGAGTCAGACTCAAAACAAAATGTTTTAATAGATCAAAAACTTTTGTGTTTGGAAAAACATGAGTCAAGGATTCTTAACTGGAATATCTTCTCACAGTCCGATTTAAAAGCAATTGAGAAAAATACTGTTACGGACACAACTGAAATGAAAACACCATAGCATGTGTTGGCAAGTTAGACGACATCAAGACATATCACTTAATGCTGGTTAATCTCCTGTTGCACGCAGGGAATCGAGATCAAGTACAGCCATGAGGTTCAGCAATTTTAAAAGTTTGGGGATAATTTGGACCAGGTCTTATAGATAATATTCAATCCCCATTTTGAAGTCATGTATTCTGTGACGGTTTTTAATTTTAATCAGGTATTTTATTTTTCTGTTTAAATAGCAAAACATATTGCAGGTTAGGAAACAATCTAGTGGAGCTGGTTGGAGCATAGGGCTCCCAGTGACTGGGAGGTGTAACACTGAGGCAAAGCAAAGAGGATTTTCAAGGTAACTTCATTGCAGTGTTAAAGTAAGCCTACCTGTGACACTAATAAATAAACTTAAACTTTAAGCAGTGCCACCACAAGTGGCAGGGTGAGTTTTCTATCATTTATTCATTGGATCTATGCCACATTGTCAAGACCACATTTATTTGCCCATTTGTAGTCATTGCCCTGATGATGCTGTCTTGATATTCCAGGCTTTTGAAGCAGCAATAATGAAAGAACAGTGTCACTGTCTGAGTCACAATGATCAATGACCAGCTGTTGATGGTCTTCCCACCATCTTGCTCCTCTTGTTATTCTTGTTGTAGATGATGGGTGTTGTTCGAAAAAAGCTCACTTTGCTGTTACTACGCATCTAGTTGCTCTTTCATACAACAGTCATACTGTGTTGGAGATGGAGGGAGTAAATACTAAGTGCAGTGGATGGCATCAACAAGTTTATAAAGGTGCTTCCAACATAAATATGTATGTGGGTACTTGAAATGCACAGCATATAAGGTTTTGTAAACTATGGCCAAAATTCACCCAAATCAATTCTAAGAGTCGAATTCACATGAAAACTGGAGTAATTCACGCTGAATTTTCAATGGGAGTCTAGAGAAGAATCTCTCACACTCTGTGCATTGCAGAGGCCACCAACGTGAATATCATTAAATTTCAGGGGCTGGGGCCTGCTCCTGCTGGAGAGGCTGAATCAGTGGGCTGAAAAGGCTACTGTGCGTGCGTCAGTCTGTCAGTGCAGAGATCGGCACATGTGCAGTGGCCTCACACTGCCAGCCTCCCTATTGCCAGACAGTCTTGCGACCCCTGCAATACCAGCAAGCACATGCACACACACACACACACACCCCCATCCCCCCACCTGCCGCCAATTTCTGATTTTTTTTTCCTCCTCCCGATTGCTGGCGACCCTCCTTCTCCTACCAGTCTCAACTGCAGAGTGGCAGTGGGGCCCTGACCCCATCGGGCCCTGCCCTCATGTGCCCCACTCTTTGGCACTACCCCATGCCTGGTGGTAGTTTCCAGAGTGCCCCTGCGCATTGGCAGTTTGCCCCTTTGGCACTACTGTGGGGCCCAAGCTGGCACTGACAGGGTGCCAATGCCCAGAGGGCACCCACCCACTCCCTGACCGTCTTCACTGCAGCGGGATTGGGCCACTGGCTCCCCGAAAGTGGGGAGCTACTATAGACCCCGTTGGCCGGGAGAGGCTACTGCTAATCACATTTCAATAATATTTAAATGAGTCCCTGAATGCATAATATAGCTCTGTGCCTATTTTTGGCACAGAGCTGATGGCGCCAGAAATCTGGCGCTGAGAGGCGCTTGGGCTGGACGCTCAGTGCGAATCACGCTAATCCAGCCCCACTGAAATCTCCCAACCTGCTGCATTAATAAATTAGATGTGGAGATGCCAGTGTTGGATTGGATTAGCATAGCTGGATGGGAGCATCTCCCCCTATATACTTATAAAGCAAATAAGGATGCAGGAGAGTTAACTGTTGTGTAAATTCTATTGTACTTTGAGGAGTAGCTCTAGTCTTTCTTGCCTTTATCTAAATGGCAAAAAGAGCTGTTGACATATAAACATATATTTAACAGTGAAAATAACTACCAACTAACATGTGTTTCAGTCTAGTCTTTTATGTGTTGACACACTGTATTGCTTCAAAAGTCTGGCTTGTTGTGGAAATTATTGTACAAAAGAATATCAGGAGATCCAGTACAAAATGATCATTTATCAGTCAATGCATTGGGAGAGCATAACCCCAACAAAGTTCTCTGGGGCACTCTACCCAGCTGAAGAACCATGCAATATTTATGCAATGTAAGTCACATAGGCAAGGTATTACTTACTTTCCAACATTATCTGATTTTAGGTTTTACATTAAACAATTTGCGATGTTCAAAGGCAGTGTGTCTACTATCCTAAGGACTATCTGTTTTATGTCTCTTCAGGTCCTTGTAGACTCTTCCCTAGTGCTTGTGCACCAGGCATACTAGCTATCTGTTCACCCATGTAAACAGTCTCTGTTTATGTATTAACATATAGCAGTTTTACATTGATTCCCTACTCCATTGTCATGAGGCATTTAACCTTTATAGAGATCCCTTAATAACCTATACTCATTATTTGCCCTGAGAAATTGTTGTAATAAACCTTATTCATTAATTCCCTCTGACAGTCTCTTTCATAGTATTAAGAGAGCTTCACAACTATATACTCATCTTTTTCAATTCTGCTTTGTACTCTTAACCTTTCCCTCAAAATATATTGTCTTTATGTACATGAAAGATGCACTGAAATTTGAATACACTGGGTCCTCGCAGATTATAAGTCAGGCTAGCTGCAGAATAGATTACTATTCTGCCTGAGAATTTCCCTGTAACATCCGCTCAAAATGTATCAATTTAGTGACGAGATGTGTTGGATAGTCAATTTTACAATGTAACCTCCCATAGGGGGCACAGTTTTTACATAGAACACTCTCGACTCAAGAGAGGGGAACCTTCGTCTTCATCATATTTTGTTTTTCAGGCTTGTGTCACAACAGAGAACTGTAATTTTAATCAAAAGTGCAGTTTCTCAATATTTCACCCATTATTATTTTGCAAGTTTTTCTTGGTTCTAATCAATTAGTTAACTGCCCATAATGTATCCACATCCTATCTAGAAGACTGATAGATCTCAGCAATTCAGCAAAGTTTGTGCTTACAACGTAGCAGTCAGTGCTGCCCAGTGCCTGCAAGGCAGAGACCTGCCATTTATCACTAGTAATTTTTCTACCAAGTGATTTTAATTACCATTGAAATGAGCTTTTCTGGTATTAATCCTCATGTGGTTTCAAGTTGTAGGACTGCGTTTGAGTTTATTAATTTTCCGTTTACTGATGAAAAATTACAATGAACAAAACCAAATGCATCTATATTTGTATCTTACGTTTAAAAGTGATCTTGTTTTAAACTAAATAATGGTTATTTATATTGCAGTTCATTAATGGTGCCAAGGAAATCTGTTACGCACTTCGTTCAGAGGGTTACTGGGCTGATTTTATTGATCCATCTTCAGGTCTCGCGGTACGTATCCTCCAGATATTATTGTTTCATTTATTCCTTATAGGGCTGTTTGGGGAAACTTAATTGTTAATGATTTTCTTTGTAATGAAGATATCTTTCATAGTATATGGCACAGTGGTTAGCCCTGCTGCCTTACAGCGCCAGGGAACGGGGCTTGATTCCTGGCTTGGGTCACCAACTGTGTGGAGTCTGCACGTTCTTCGCAGGTCTGCATGGGCTTTCTCCGGGTGCTCCGGTTTCTCCCACGGTCCAAAGATCATAGAAACCCTACAGTAGAGAAAGAGGCCATTCTGCCCATCGAGTCTGCACCAACCACAATCCTACCCGTGCCCTATCCCCATATCCCTACATATTTACCCACAAATCCTTCTAAGCTACACATCTCGGGACAATGAGGGCAATTTTTAGCATGGCCAATCAACCTAATCTGCACATCTTTGGACTGTGGAAGGAAACCCACGTAGAGACAGGGAGAATGTCTGTGTGGAGTTTGCACAGTGATCCAAGCCAGGAATCAAACCCAGGTCCCTGGAGCTGTGAAGCAGCAGTGCTAACCACTGTGCTATTGTGCTGCCCACAAAGATGTGCAGGTTAGGTTGAATGGCCATGCTAAATTGACCCTAGTTTCGGGGGGGGTGGGGTAAGCAGGCCAAATACGTGGGTTTACGGAGATAGGGTGTGATAATTGTCGGTACAGGCTTGATGAGTTCCTTCTGTACTGTAGGGATTCTGAGTTTTTAAATTAAGCCTTTTTATTAGGGTAAGAGTTTTTCTTTAGGGGATTTTTGGTGTTGTGTTTAGCTTATTTGTGGGAATTTATTTTCATGCCAGAAATTTGCAACATTTCAATTTTCTTGTGTTGCCCACCTAAAGATTTAAACCTGAGGTTTGAAATGACGGAGCAAATATCTTGTTACAGTATCACTAACTTTCTATAATGTCTTGTGTATATGATGGAAACTTGTGCAACACAGGGAGTTTCCAGAAAGTGGGATGAATATTTGAATTAGGGGCAGTCAACCATTTGGCCTGCGAACCCACTATGCCATTCAATACAATCGTAGCTGATCAGATTATGGCTTCAGCCACACTTTCCTAGCTAACCCCAATAGGGCCTGGGTGGGATTGTTGTCAGTGTGGCCTCCTCCTTTGTAGGGATTCTATAATTCTAACCCTTTGACTCCCTTGTCAGTCAAAAATCCATCTAACCCTGTCATAAAAAGTTAACTGAAATGGACTGTCTGGAAGAGAAGAGCAACCTGCGTTACATTTATATAAGAACTTTAATGAAATCTTGCCTGTGAAGAGGAGCCATGGTGGCACTGTTCTTTGAACAGAAACAAATACATTTTAAGGTGACATTAGAATTGGTTGTGTGTTGGCTTTGATGGGCAGAGGATCTACCCATTATTCCCCAGTATTTTTGAGATGGACATACAGACAGTTTTATGCCACTCTCCATGCCTGTATGCCAGCATATGCCCTCCTCTGGCCTATTTTCAAGGAGTTGGCTTATGAGAGGGATGGGGGGGAGGTTTCTACCTGTCTGCCAATGGCAGATAGCCAATTAGGCCAATTCAATTGCCAATTGTGGGAATTCTTCACACATTGTCCAAATCTTCCATATGGTGAGTGCTTCCCTTGATCTGACTAGAGCCCACGGATGGCATGTTAGCAGCTTTCTGGCAGTAATAATTTGCTCCAGGATCCTCTCACACCCACTTTGGGGTTCCCGATCTGAAGTTCAGCCCAAAACAGGATCGGAATGCTGGAACTATTATTCGGTCCAACTTGATCACACACATAGATCCATGTTTTAAAGGCAAGGGCAAAATATAATTTTAAAAAAAACTCAAGATTTCGGGAGGTCAAAAAGTAGCCGTGACCTGCCTAAAGTTAGGCCCTCCACAAACAGTCTTGCGTTTTCTGCCTCAGATGCTCTTAGGAGTCGCTCAGTTTCAGTTTCTGTGAACAGAATGTCATAGGAAAAGAGTACATGAGGTGGTTTCTTATCGCATTCCTCATGCAGGCTTCGAGGAAACACAAGTCTTTCTGAAGGATCCCCTATTTGTGAGCAGCCATTGTTCCTCAATGATCTCGTTATATTGTCTTCACCACCAGAAATTGACTGGTTTTGCCATTTGCCATGTTGAACATGGGACCCTTACCAGGGTCTGGGGCAATTCGCTAAGTGCAGGGACAACCAACTTGAAAGACCATGCTATCTCATAAGTCAAAATAAAACTTTGCAAATCACCCCAGTATCTGGCCTTGTTCATCAAAGATGTATGACCACGTCAAAGCAGGGAGCTTTTGTGATTTCAGTATCTAATATGGTGCAGTTTCTTGTATTGAATGTTGCTGTTTTTAGTTTTGTAGTTGAATCAAGGTCTACATTATCGTATCAGGAGTTTAAATGTACAAGCCTTGCAATCAGATTTACAAGTAACAACAGCTTTGTTTATCGAGTAAAACATTGATGTAAAGGGTAGCACAGCTCCAGGGACCCAGGTTCGATTTCCGGCTTGGGTTTCTGTGCGGAATTTGCACGTTCTCCCCGTGTCTGTGTGGGTTTCCTTCAGGTGCTCTGGTTTCTTTCCACAATGTGAAAGATGTATTAGTTAGATGAATTGGCCATGCTAAATTCGTCCTCAGTGTACCTGAACTCGCGCCAGTGTATGGCGATTAGGGATTTTCACAGTAATTTCACTGCAGTGTTAATGTAAGCCTACTTGTGACTCATAAATAAACTTTACTTTAAAAGATTATAGTAACATTTTACTTCAATTTCTTCCAGTACTTTGGACCGTACACAAATAACACACTGTTTGAAACAGATGAGCGCTATCGGCATCTCGGTTTCCGCATAGAAGATCTGGGCTGTTGTAAAGTTATCCAGCACAAGCTTTGGGGGACACATGTGTTTGTTGGAACTCTTTTTACAAATGCACCTACAGATTGCCTTGTAATGAAGAAACTACAAGGAAACAACCTGCCTTGATTTCAGTCATTGTTTTAATACTGAG
This sequence comes from Carcharhinus amblyrhynchos, assembly GCF_965287045.1. Lineage (NCBI taxonomy): Eukaryota > Metazoa > Chordata > Chondrichthyes > Carcharhiniformes > Carcharhinidae > Carcharhinus > Carcharhinus amblyrhynchos. Next base: position 77,921,065 of record NC_137334.1, on the reverse strand, counting down.
AGGAAGCCAAAAGCCTGCTTACAAAGTTCTATTTTATTGATGCATATGTATGTATGTAGTTTAAGAAGAAAACTATAAGATGCTGAATATGTTCAGTAATATTTATTTTAGTTTACCTCGAATCATATTGTAAAAGACTGATCATGAAAAATGTTGCTGGGTTATGTTCACCAGTATTCTATATAAAGGAAATGTCACTAAAGAAATCTGTATCAGTGGTGCTGTAAGAACATTTTCGAACTGTTTACTGATGATATTTGAACCACCTGCTGTGGTTTAATCCAATTCCAGTCAGGCAGCTTAACTTTAGTAGATAATAAATTACATTTCCGAAAACTCAGCCTTAAGGATGCAATTGATTTTTTTCCCAATTTTTGTTAAAAGTGACTTTTTGTTAAAAAAAGAAACATTTGTCTTGTGCTTTTCATGATTTTGGGATGTCCCAGTGCACTTTAATAGTCAATGAAGTACATTTTGAGAATTGCTACTGTTTAAATGTAGAAAACGTGACAACCCATTTGTATACAGCAAACTCCCATAAACAGCAGTCTGATGATGACCAGCTAACATGTTTGTAATGATGTTGGAGTAATGTGATGATGTGGAATTAATAATGGCCAGAAGCCCTTCTTCAGAATAGCACTGTGGAACCTGATGGCACAGTAAGAAGTCTCACAACACCAGGTTAAAGTCCAACAGGTTTATTTGATAGTAAACGCCACAAGCTATCGGAACGCTGTTCCTTCCTCAGGTGAGTGGAGAGTGGAGACCTGATGAAGGAACAGCATTCCGAAAGCTTGTGGCGTTTACTATCAGATAAACCTGTTGGACTTTAACCTGGTGGTGTGAGAATTCTTACTGTGTTGACCCTAGTCCAACGTCTTCACATCGAACCTGATGGCAGACAAGGCTTGGTTTAACGCCTCATCTTACAGACAGCACCTCCAGCAGTGCAGTAGGCCCTCGGTACTGCAACAGACGAAGCAGCTGGTACAGAATGGTGTGAAGCAGTGAAAATCACACCATTCTATCGTGGGAATGCTTTCTTGAGCAAAGTCGGGTAACATGGTGAGTCAACGATGGCACAAAGGCAGCAGCAATGCCAAGAGAAGAGCAGAAGCGAAACAGTGAGTGAAACCCAGTGACTTCACCATGCACAAGACTACTCATGCTTCCAAACCTATAACATGTTGCTGACAACGAATTATAGGGTTTCCAGCTTCATAGCATCAAAGACTTCTGACAAACGTTCAATTGGATTCTTACACAGGGAAGTGAATTTTGTTTTAAAAATGTCTTGCTGTACCCAGTAAAATGTATATAATTGCCTTTTGGAGTGCGTGGGCTGAAATCTTGCCACGGTTGCAACAGTTTCATTTAAGAAATGTCAGTACTATGCTGGATTTTGCAGCGTTCCAAAAAGTATCCAGGACTCAAAGGTGTTGCCCTTTTTCTGCTGAGTTCCACTCGATCAAATCTGTTTTCCCTGCTAATAAACAGGTAAAAATCAAGGAGCAGATGTATTTTGCCATTTATAATGCATGGTTGTTATGTTCATCTATAAAGAAGAGGGCACGTTAGAACCAGAGCATTAATTTGTGTGTCTAATTGGACAATGTAGAATTGTATTTTTAGAGTAACTGTAGTGAATGGTTTATTGCTGATACTGGTGTTTATAAAACAATTTATAATTGCTGGTATTAGAGCAGTTTTAGAAACTAAATTTGTTGTGTCAACTGTACTCAAGAAAATTGCTGCAGCTTACTCTACAAATATTGTAACGAGTATAATTTAACTATACAGCACCTTTCCTGTAATGAGGTGCCACAGGCTCTTGTAGTCTGTGGCATTCCTCTAATAAATATTCTAACCTTTGCAAAGCCAACAGCAGCATGGATTTTTATCCTTTTGCTGGATGTGGGCTTTGCTGGCTAGGCCAGCATTTTTATTGCCCATCCTTAATTGTCTTTGAGATGGTGTAGTGAGCCTCCTCAGAACCCCTGCAATGCAGGTAAAGACTAACCGGCTTGTCGAGTCTTTACCGACTCTCTGAATGAGCATCCCACCCAGGCCTTCCTCTCCGCCCATAACCCCACACATTTACCATGGCTAATCCACCTAACGTACACATCTTTGGACACTAAGGGACAATTTAGCATGACCGATACACCTAACATTTTGATTGGTATGTCCAATCTCTGACGATTCAGAGGCCAGAAGATCTGAGCCAATATTCTTTGAACCTTTTGAATGATGTATTTTATCTCAAAATGGTTTAAATTTGCTTCTTTTCTGGAATTCGCATGATCCACCATACACTTACATGAAAGCTATATCTCAATTTGCTTCCTCATGAAAGGTTAGAACATGGAATAATTTCACCTGACCAGCAGTTGGGTGTGAGAAGGTTAGACATGAAAGCCGAGAAATTATCTGTATAAAATAAAAAATATAATATATCCTACTCAGTGAATCAAATATATTTAACAAAATAGCTTGGATATGGCTTCATTCCTGACTTCAGGACATCCTAAGGCACTTTACAATCAATAAAGCTCCCCAACATGTCAAATGGTAGTCTTCAATAAATTCAATTCACTCCATGTGCCATCAAGTAATGGCCAAAGGCATTGGTTATACCAAAGGCTAATAAGGATCCTGACCACAGCCCGGCTGTAGTATTATGGTCCAGAAGTTGTTGTACCTCTAGCCAAGCTGTTTCAGTACAGTTAAAGCAGTGTAATCCACCTGACAATGTGAAAAATTGGCCAGATATATCCTGTCCACAAACAATAGGACAAATCTATCCAAAAACTGCCTTCAATAGTCTACTCCTAATCATAAGCAAAATGATTGACAATGTCATTAGCAGTGCTATTAAGCAGCACTAATATTTTGATACTAACTTTTAGATTTCGGTCTGATCTATGGATTTTATTTTTAATCGCATTTTAAATTCTGCTACCTGAGATACTTTACAGGATGGCAGATGAATTTGTGAAAAACTGCACTTAATGGATTTAAGTTGGCTGAGGGTCTAAGTTCTGCAGTTGTACATAGAACATAGAACATTACAGTGCAGTACAGGCCCTTCGGCCCTCGATGTTGTGCCGACCAGTGGAACCAATCTAATGGCCCTCTAACCTAAACTATTCCATTGTTATCCATATGCCTATCCACTGACCATTTGAACACCCTTAAAGTTGGCAAGTCCACAACTGCTGCAGGCAGGGCATTCCACACCCTTACTACCCTCTGAGTAAAGAACCTACCTCTGACATCCGTCCTAGAATTACCACCCCTTAATTTAAAGCTATGTCCCCTCGTGTTAGCTGTCACCATCCGAGGAAAAAAGGCTCTCACTATCCACCCTATCTAACCCTCTGATCATCTTGTATGCCCCAATTAGGTCACCTCTCAACTTTCTTCTTTCTAATGAAAACAACCTCAAGTCCCTCAGCCTTTCCTCATAAGGCCTTCCCACCATACCAGGCAATGTCCTGGTAAACCTCCTCTGCACCCTTTCCAATGCCTCCACATCCTTCTTATAATGCGGCGACCAGAACTGTACACAATACTCCAAGTGCAGCCACACCAGAGTTTTGTACAGTTGTAACATGACCTCAGCTCCGAAATTCAATCCTTCTACCAATAAAAGCTAACACACTGTACGCCTTCTTAACAACCTTATCAACCTGGGTGCCAACTTTCGGGGATCTATGCACATGTCCACCGAGATCTCTCTGCTCGTCGACACTACCAAGAGTCCTTTCATTAGCCCTATATTCTGTACTCCTATTACTGTTACCAAAGTGAATCACCTCACGCTTTTCCACATTAAACTCCATTTGCCACCTCTCAGCCCAGCTTTGCAGCTTATCTATGTCCCTCTGCAAACTGTAACATCCATCCTCACTGTCTACAACTCCTCCGACTTTGGTGTCTTCAGCAAATTTACTAACCCATCCTTCTACACCCTCACCTAGGTCATTTTTATAAATGACAAACAGCAGTGGCCCCAAAACAGATCCCTGAGGTACACCACTTGTAACTGAACTCCAGGTTGAATATTTCCCATCAACCACCACTCTCTGTCTTCTATCAGCTAGCCAATGCCTGATCCAATCTGCTAAATCACCATCAATCCCATGCATCTGCATTTTCTGCAGTAGCCTACCATGGGGAACCTTATCAAATGCTTTGCTAAAATCCATATGCACCACGTCAACTGCCTTACCCTTATCCACCTCTTTGGTCACCTTTTCAAAAAACTCGATAAGGTTTGTGAGGCACAACCTACCCTTCACAAAACCGTGTTGACTATCCCTAATCAATAGTATGTTGTCTTAATTTGATTGTTGGCATTTAAGAGGCTTTTTAAAGTAGCTTTGAAGAAATGGCTGAAAAGTAACTTGAACCTCGGATGATATCTTCCCTTTAAACACAACCCACACATTGATTTAACATAACAAAAACAGAAAATGCTGGAATCTCAGCGGACTCGACAGCAGCTGTGGAGAGAAAATAGACTCAATGTTTCGATCAGGATGACCCTTTGTCAGAGTTTTTACCAGCATTTTCTATTATTGTTTCAGATTCCAGCATCCACAATATTTTACCTTTTATCCAAGCATTGATTTAATCGATTAACCATATTTGTAGGACAGAATATCCATATCGGAGGAAAACATTTCTTTCTGTTTTCAATCTAGAAACATAGATTAGAGCAGAAGGAGGCCATTTGGCCCTTCCAGACTGCTCTACCATTCATTATGATCATGGCAGATTCTCCAACGCAATAGCCTAACCCTGCTTTTTCCCCATAACCTTTGATTCCATTCAACCAAATGCTATATCCAACCACCTCTTGAATACGTTCAACTCTGATAATCGTTCCTAACATTTGCACTTAATGGCTTTAGTGTCTGTGAGACTTGGGTTCAGATGTGCTGAAGAGGATGCAATTCATTTGTAAATGGTCTGTCTCTAACTGCTCAGGATCGAAAGGAAATGTGCCATTTCTTCACAATGGAATGTAAATTCTGAGCCCAGGGGAACACAAGATGCATATTTGTCTTTAGTCTACATGACTCCTGTAAGAAGTGGCTTGAGACCAGATGACTACACCCTAAGCCCGTTGAAGAGATGAATTTGGACTATTTCCAAATAAAGGATTTCAGATTAATGAGAAGTGAGGATAAAAGTGAGGAAATTGGAGTCTTTTGCACAATTTAACCATGGCTTCTGTGATACAACTCTTGAGACACAGTTCAACACCACTACAGAGACTCAGAGAAAGACGTCTCAGTGCTGGCAGCATTCAGGGAATCCTGGAAACTTGAGAGATGAGAGATTCCAAGTTGTCTTTACTGTTTTTGTTAAGTATTTTTAAAATCTTGCTTAATATATTCTGGTTGATTCATAAATACCAGTTACTTATATCATGTTAGATTAGGTACAAGTGAGGATCCTAGCATTAGCAATTAGGAATTTAGAAATTTTAATTAGAAGGGTTTTATACCTCAAAAACCTACAATCACATAATGCTTATTCAGCAAAACCTGCTCATCGATGCTCGGTTTGGTTTGCCCAGGGTACTTGGCTGCAACCTCATTACAACCAGGGTTCAAACAGGAATAAAGGACTGAAGTCCAGAGCTGGTGTGTGATGCAGCATTTGTTGAGCGAGGCATCAACGACCCCTAGCATAATTAAAGTCAATGGGAATCAGGGGGAAAACAGTCTGCTGGTTTAAGTCATATGTTAAGCCTGCAAAGTTATGAAGATGTGCACTTTAATTTACAAAAGCAGAATATAGAAAGACAATTTAGCTTGACACAAGATGGAGTCGGGGGTGGTGGTTGCGGGGGTGGGATCAGGAAAATTCTCTTTGTGTTTTCTGTACAGCCACAAGGACTGACTTACATCAGGCCAGTTGTGTAGAGAGTCACCCAAGTGCAGATTACCTTCCCGGGTGCTGATAATTGTCTCACAAATAATGAAACACAGAGTAATAATGACTTGCCAGCCTCATGGAGATGCAAATACAATTAAAGATGTTTGGACGCTGTTCACAACTGAAATGACAGTAGGGATGTTAAACATTTCCCATTGTGTGACAACTGCTTAACCCATCATACTATTTATATAGGATAATGGGAATCAGATATTGTGTTCACCTGACAGAAACTGGATTGTTGTAAGAATCATCTTATTAATTCACAGCCCAGGGCAGTCAGTCTGGCTACAGAGACCAAAGAGGGAAAACATGAAAATGGGGGAAGTTTGCCTAGATATTCACCAGAGGCTCAAAAAGTGGACTATTCTTTTACGTGCTGATTATATCTTCACTACAGGGGCTCTATATATAACTTCTACTGGAGCAATGCCAGAAATCTGCTGCTGTGTGGAGTAAGCCATTGTGAATTGATAACTAGAAACTTCCCACTTTAATTATTGTCAGTGAACCAACAGAAGATCTGCAAGGTTTCCAGCAACCATCTCAAGCACTAACAGCAAAAGTATTTTTTTTGGACCCTTAAGGAAATGACATAATGCCCCATCCTTTGTAATCAGCTTTTCTTCTGTGTGTGACTTGTGATTTTGGGTGAGTGGGTGCTATTGCAATTACGTTTTGCTTGTTGAGAAAGGAAACACTAATTCTTTATTTTCCTTTAAACCTACAAGAAAACCTGTCCTGTTTCTGTTTGTGAAACCCAGCACACAAGGGGTTAAAACACATCTTTAAAACACAACTCGTTGCAGTTGTTCAAGACAAGGGAAAGAAGACAATGATCCTACTGCCTTTCCCCTGTTTGTAATGCCTAGCTCAAATGAAGATGATTGTGATTGATGGAGGCCAACCATCTCAGCCCCAAGATATCACTGGCAGAGTTCCTCAGGATAGGATCCTACGCCCAACCACTTCAGCTGCTTCATCACTCACCTTCCTTCCATCATAAAGTCAGGAGCAGGATGTTTGCTGATGATTGCACAATGTTCAGTACCATTTGTGACTCCTCAGGTACAGAAGTCATCCATGTTCACATGCAGCAAAAATCTGTACAACATTCAGGAAAGCACAGGCAGTGATTATCTCCATCAAGGGAGAATCCAACCATCAGTCCTTGGATTGCCACAACATTACCATCACTAGATTCCCCACTCAACAGCTTGTGAGATACCACTGATTGAAAACTGAATTGGACCAGCCATATAAATGCTGTGGCTGTAAGAGCAGACACTCTAGTCGGAATGTTACCACCATTGGGATTTTCCCCTCCCACTACAGTGAGCGGAGATTTGACTGGACACCATATTTTCCAACCTTGTGGTGAGAAGGACAAGTAAGATTGTGCCCTCTGAATGAAGTGGAAGTAGTTTCCCAAAGCCTGGTCCATCCTTGACAAATCACACGTCAGGAGTATATGGATGAGTGCAGCCCCAACAAATTCTTGAAGCTGAGCACCATCCAGAACAAAGCAGCCCACTTAATTGGCACCCCATCTACGACTTTAAACATTCACTCCCACCACTGGCACAGAGTGTATACCAGCTACAAAATACATTGCAGCAGCCCAAGCCTACTTCAGCAGCATCATCCAAACCCACAACCTTTTATTACCTGGAGCTACATGGAGAGCAGACTCATGAAAACATCACCTTCCAGCCTGCAAATCACACACCATCCTGAGCTGGAACTCTATTACTATCCCTTCACTTCCTTTACGGGTCAAAATTCTGGAACTTGCTCCCTAACAGCCCTAATGGACAATAAATACTGGAATTACCCTTAGGATACAAGTATTTAAACACAATGCAGTAGTGTGAAAATCTCCCCTCTGATATTTTAACAGAGGTGTTAACCTGTTTATTACCATAGCCATACCGCAGATTCCCTACAGTGTAGAAGGAGGCTATTCAACCCATTGAGTCTGCACTGACTCTTCAAAACAGCATCTTACTCAGCCCCCCCCCCCCCCCGCCCCCCCCCACCTCACCCTATTCCCTTGATCCCATGTATCTACCATGGCTAATCCACCTAACCTACATATCTTTGAACATGAAGGGGCAATTGAGCATGGCCAACCCACCAAATCTGCACATCTTTGGACAGTTATAGCAGAAACCCTTGCAGCCATGGGGAAAATGTGCAAACTCCACACAGACAGCCAGTGGAAGCTGGAATCACACCCAGGCACCTGGCCACATCAGGCAGCAGTGTTAACCACTGTGCCACCATGCCACACCCATGAGGGGTTAAAATATGTTAAGAGTTTCAAAGTTAGGTTGTTCAATGCAAGCAAATATGAATATTAATTCCTTATGCACCACAAGGCAGGAGCTCTTAACAGTTCTGTCATTAGAATTAGGCAATTGGATTACTGCTTCATAATGCCTGTGGGGCCATTTTATAAATGTACACAAAGTTTTCAAACATTTACTCACAATAATTATTTCACCAGGTAATTAATCCATTCCCTCAAATGCAGAAAATATGATTGCAGTGAGGCTTGAAACTACACGACACACTCATTATTCTGTACCTTTACTGTTATATATCGTGGAGTTTCACTTGGAGCTGGCATACTTGGTTGCTGGCTCTGCCCTTCCTGACATGGATGCTAGACTAGCTGTCTGGGTGGCAACAGATGTGTGGTGATCTGGATATCTCAGGAACTGATAGGATGTCATTTATGTAATGGCCAGTTGAGAACCCTCACCCACAATGCTCTTGAAAATATCATTCACATTGGAGATCATAGTGTTCATGGTCTTGGAGGAACTCCAGTCTCAGAGTAAAAGGGCTTCACCACCTCGTAGGCCAAATATTTCTCCTTCCCAAATTTCTCCGCATTTATTGGTGCTCTAGTCACTGATACCTTGGAAACCTTCTTTGGAGTTTCTCCCTTCTCCTCAGGCATTTTCAAACCCATTTTCAAACCTAAACATCGTTGAATGATGTTAGATAACAGCTTCTTAAATGTGTATGAATAATGAATTAAATGATTTACGGTTTTATGTTTCATTGAATTTTCCTCGTGTGATGTTTTTAAAAAGTAATCACATCTAATAAATCCACGGCGCTGGCTGGACAATGACTATAACTGGAGCTATTTTTCATTTCGAGTCCTTCACCTGACAAGACATTAAGATGATATAAAATTACAGTTTCCTTTTATTCAAAATGGATGTTATTTCCAGAGATTTTAGATTCCCACAATTAGGCAATCTAAGGAAAAAGAATCTGAAAAACTTCAGCATTAAGTTAGTTGAATTTCCATTTCAAAGTTTATCGAACTCCTCGCTTTTCCAGCAATGAATTATTTTATACATACAAGATAGCCGCTGTTATTCTAAAGCGGGTTCAACTAAATGGCTGCATTTAGTTGACCGTGATAATTAACTTAGGCATTACATAATGCCTTAATTGCATTAGCAATTGTGAGTTTTAAACAAAGAAGAAAGAGATGCGGTTTTCACACATAGGTTAAACTAACAACAACAGATTTATTGAAGGGCGACACGGTGGCACAGTGCTTAGCACTGCTGCCTCACAGCAACAGGGATCCAGGTTCAATTCCGGCCTCAGGTCACTGTCCATGTGGAATTTGTATATTCTCCCCATGCTTGCGTGTGTTTCTTCCGCTTGCTGCGGTTTCCTCCCACAGTCCAAAGATGTGTGGATTAGATTGATTGGCTGTGCTAAATTGGCCTTAGTGTTGGGGGATTAGTAGGATAAATATATGGGGTTACAGAAATAGGCCCTGTCTGGGGTTGTGGTCAGTGCAGACGTGATAGGCTGAATGGCCTCCTTATGCACTGTAGGGATGCTATGATTCTGTGTAAGAAGCTGTTGCCTGTACAGAATAAAAAATGAAACTAAACAGGAGACTGTGCAAAGCCCCAATGATATTACCATCAAATCATGTTACTGGCTCTTAAAGCAATCGTGTAACCACTTAAATATATAACAACATAATAATACTAACTAATGACGAGTCATATTATAATTAGAGATTAACTGAATGGCAGAATCACAAAGGAAGATCATCAGAAAATAATTTTGAGAAGAATAAGTGTTATGTATTAGACTTGAATTTTGATCAAAATTGTAGCCAAGACCTGACTATCTGTTACTGGATTGATTCTTCCCATTCAATCCCTTTACCCTCACGTACGCTTCTAAAATATTAGCCAGGGTGGTAACAGGAAAGGCCCAGACACTTTTTTAAAAAAGAAATTGTTTATCCAATCTCTAACATGTAACTAATTTCACCCACAAAACTGAGATTGTTCAAAACTAGTTTGAAAGAGAATTGGCAATCCGTGAGCAAGACCAAACTTTTCTGCAGACAAAAAAAAAATCAAGGCATTGCACATCCATACTGAGCAAAATGATGTGCCGAAAGTATCAGTGCTTTGGTGAATCTGTGCTTCTTTAAATTCAATTGTATGTCTCAGGAGGAATATTAAAAAGATACAGGATGACCCAGGTAAATGCCAAGCTGAGAATTCCATAGATGCATCTTGTATAATGTGGAAAGGGATGGTATACATTGAAACAACTCCAGCAATGGAGTCAGAGACATGGACCTGTAAGCTAACAGGCATTACAGCAAAACCAGGCTACCGATCCTCATATTTATTTAACCATTTTACATTCCATCATATTTACCTCTATTGTGATTTTAAATATCTATCCACCATTAATTGTAGTTGGTTCACACAAGATATTAATAGGTTGATTTTTGAATTGCAAAATAAATTTTTTTTGAGGTGATGTGTTTTCTTTTTATTTATTGTAATTTATTTCAATAGGCCGTATCTGTTACAAAAACAAAACAAGGAACACTTGGCAATAATTCCCTTCATAACAGGGTAGACAGGGTAGATTCAGAAAGAATGTTCCCAATGGTGGGGGATAGCCCAGAACTAGGGGGTCATAGTTTGAGGATAAGGGGTAAACCTTTTAGAACAGAGATAAGGAGAAATGTCTTCACCCAGAAGGTGGTGAATGTGTGGAATTCATTACCACAGAATGTAATTCAGGCCAAAACATTGTCTTATTTCAAGAAGAAATTAGGTATAGCTCTTGGGGCTAAAAGGATCAAGGGATGTGGGAGGAAGGGGGGATCAGGATATTGAATTTGATGATCAGCCATGATCAAGATGAATGGTGGACCAGGCTTGAAGGGCCAAATGGCCTACTCCTGCTTCTAGTTTCTACATTTCTATGTAATATTAGATATTTTGATATGATTGCATTGTTGAGGATTAGTTTTTCTTCCTCCAAGTTAGCTATCCATCAGCAGCATCAAGTACTCTCATATCACGTGCAGAAGAGCTAAAACTATAAACCCTTGCCTAACTCTAGGTTCAGAACCCTAACTCTCCAGTTGCAGTGTGAACCTTTGCACATCTCCCATTGCTCATCCTTCCAGCCTTCCTGTGTGAATTTGAGAAAGAGACACATCCCCCCCCCCGCTGAATCATGTTGAGCTAAAGCTTACACTTGCGGTTTCGTAAAAATATAAGTCAAGACAAGAAAAATAGACAGAAGGTTCTGAGTTCAAGTCCCATTTCAAGGCTGATGCTGAGGAAGTACTGTGCTGTCAAGGGTGCCACCTATCAGGGGAAATGCTAAACTAAGGCTCAATCTACCTGTTTGGGTGGACGTAAAAAATTTCATGGCTCGCTTCTCGGCCTTTTGGCTAAGATCAAGTGTAGTATCTGTTCATCACTGATGCCAATCTTCAGCTAACAGAAAGAATATACTTGGTTGAAGTCATTAGGTTACATTTTAGTTTCATTTGAAGCATTTTTTTAAAGCAGCATCTCGGCCTTTTGGCTAAGATGCAAATGAGATCAAGCCTTGGAGGAGGAGCTATACCTACTCCAATCAGCTTGGATCATGTCGGTCAAGCCCAAGACAGGAGGTGAGAGCCCTGTCTTGTCAGCTTGGATCGGGAATGTCCCAACTTGTTGGGACTCTGAATTGGATTTAATTTGATTGGATTGAATTGGAATAAAGTTTAAAAAGAAAGATTTCATGGCTGTATTTCAGATAAGAGTAGGGAGTTATCCCTGGTGTCCTAGTCTTATGTATCACTAAATCAACATCATAGGAACAGATTAGCTGGGCATTGCCACATTGCCATTTGTGGGAGTTTGCTGTCTGCTGCTTGGCTGTTGTATTTCTTACAATAATGACTGCAGTCCAAAAATTCTTCATTGGCTGTACTTTGAGATGTCTAATGGCCTGGGTGTGGATGGTTAATTTAGTGGTAATGTCAATGTATTTCCAGAGGGTCTAAAAGAGATAGCTGAGGAAACTGTGGACACGTTGGTGGTGATCTCACTGGAGGCAGTGAGGGTACCAGAGGACTGGAAAGTAGCTAATGTAATACCGCTGTTTAAGAAAGGAGGGAGGCAGCAGACGGGAAATTACAGGCCAGTTAGCCTGACCTTGGTCATTGGCAAGATTTTAGACTCCATTATTAAAAATGGGATTGCGGAATACTTGGAAGTGCATGATAAAATAGAACGAGTCAGCATGGTTTCATCAAGGGGCGACCATGTCTGACAAATCTGTTAGAGTTCTTTGAGGAGGTAACAAGGAAGTTAGATAAAGGAGAACCAGTGGACGTGCTTTGTTTAGATTTCCAGAAGGCCTTTGACAAGGTGATCCATAGCGGACTGTTCAATAAGTTATGAGCCCATGGTGTTAAGAGTAAGATCCTGCATGGATAGAGGATGGACTGATAGGCAGAAGGCAGAGAGTGGGGATAAATGGGTCTTTTTCAGGATGGCAGCCAGTGACTAGTGGTGTTCCTCAGGGGTCGGTGCTGGGACCACAACTTTTCACAATATATATTAACGATTTGGAGGAAGGAACTGAAGGCACTGTTGCTAAGTTTGCAGATGACACAAAGATATGTAGAGGGACAGGTAATACTGAGGAAGCAGAGGTGCTGTAGAAGGATTTGGACAGGTTAGGAGAGTGGGCAAAGAAGTGGCAGATGGAATATAATGTGGAAAGGTGTGAGGTTATGCACTTTGGAAGAACAAATTGAGGCAGAGACTATTTTCTAAATGGGAAAATGCTTAGGAAATCAGAAGCACAAGGGGACTTGGGAGTCATTGTTGAAGATTCTCTTAAGGTTAATGTGTAGGTCAGTCAGTAGTTAGGAAGGCAAATGCAACATTAGCATTCATGTCAAGAGGGCTAGAATAGCTGGTCAGACCCCATTTGGAGCATTGTGAGCAGTTTTGGGCCCTGTACCTAAGGAAGGGTGTATTGGCCTTGGAAAGGGCCCAGAGGAGGTTCACAAGAATGATCCCCGGAATGAAGAGCTTGTCTTATGAGAAATGGTTGAGGACTCTGGGTCTGTACTCATTGGAGTTTAGAAGAATGAGAAGGGGATCTTATTGAAACTTACAGGATATTGCGAGGCCTGGAAAGAGTGGACATGGAGTGGATATTTCCAATAGTAGGAAAAACTAGAACCAGAGGGCATAACCTCAGGCTAAAGAGACAATCCTTTAAAACAGAGATGAGGAGGAATTTCTTCAGCCAGGGAGTAGTGAATCTGTGGAACTCTTTGCCACAGAAGGATGTGGAGGCCAGGTCATTGAGTGTCTTTAAGATAGAGATAGATAGGTTCTTGATTAATAAGGGGATCAGGGATTATGGAGAAAAGGTAGGAGAATGGGGATGAGAAAAATATCAGCCATGATTGAATGGTGGAGCAAACCCGATAGGCCGAATTCTGCTCCTATGTCATATGGTTTTATGGTCTTATGGGTCCAACTAACGCTTTGGAGACATGAGTTCATGTCATGATGGCAGCTAGTGAAAGTTGAATTCAATTAATAAAGCTGGAATAGAAAGCTGGTCTCAGTAGTGGTGACTATGAAACCATTGCTGATTATTTTAAAAATCCAAATGGTTTACTCAGCCTTCAGGGAGGGAAATATGCCACCCTTAACCGGTCTGGCCTGAATGTGACTCCAGACCCACTGCAATGTGGTTGGTTCTTAACTGCCCCCTAAAATGTTCTAGCAAGCTACTCAGTTCAAGAACAATTAGGAATCGGCAACACATACCGGCCTTGCCAGCAATGCCCACATCCTGTGAAAGAATCATTTTTAAAAAGAACTATATAAATGCCAGCCATTCCTTCTTTCGAATGGCCAACTTTTCAACACTCATGAACTGCAAAAGGAGTTTTTATCTGACAAAGAGTGACAGCTCTTCAGTTCCCTTTCATCTCCCAGCAAAGTAACATCAATTGCAAATTTGGGGGAGCCACTCAGCTGTACCAAACTGTGACAAAGAGGAATAAAACTGAGCAGACCATCAGAAATCAACCTACCACCTATCACTGTCACCCCACCCACGTTCCACTCTTTCCCTTCACCCAACTGCTCCCCCAGGCCACCCTACTCACTTGCCACCCACCACCCTGTGCACCTACCACTTCACCCACCTACTTGCCCTAGCCATTCATTAACATCCATCCATCACCATTCACCAATATTCAAATTGGACATTTACCCTTATAGCAGTTAGTGCTGTAAAAAGGAGTATCTTCTGTGCTGATTCTCTCAAAGGGATGGCACAGTGGTTAGCACTGCTGCCTCACAGCACCAGGGACCCGGGTTCATATTCCCGGCTTGGGTCACTGTGTGGAATCTCCGCATCTCAGCATGGGTTTCCTTCGGGTGCTCCAGTTTCCTCCCACAGTCCAGAAGATGTGCTGGTTAGATGCATTGGCCATGCTAAATTCTCCCTCAATGTACCCAAACAGGTGCTGCAGTGTGGCGACCAGGGGATTTTCACAGTAACTTCATTGCAATGTTAATGCAAGCCTACTTGTGACAATAATGAATGAACTCTTCACTTCTCTCTGCCAGGATTCCTGCACTGAGTGAGTTCTTCGGCATCATGGGACAGAAACCTGGCATTTTTAAAGGCATCTGGGTCTCATTACTGGATGCTCCAATCAGGAGATTTAGGCCCTTGTATTTTGTTAGATTTCTATTACACTTTAACGCACTGGTATTCACTGAGTTTGGTATCGTCCTTTTCACTTACATTTTAAGCTGGTTTCCCAAGCCTCGAACCTGTCTAACAGGTTGCAGCAAAGTAATCAATTCCTGAGCCCAAAGGTATTATAGTGTCTATTCAGACTGTACCTTCAGATTACATTTAGGAGCTCTGCTAATTAGCAGAACAATCTATGTCAGCTTCAAGGGATTTCAAGAGTGGTAAAATTCAAGATTTCCTGCAGGCACTGTTCTCAGAATTTACTACAGAATTTTGGAATAAAACAGGAATAAGAAATTAAAAATTTGGGGGTCATGCTGATATCACATTTTCCGTTGCTTGGACCAGTAATACCAATGTAAAACTTATAGTTAAATTGCCAGGTTACTGTACTACCACTTGGTGTCACTAGAGTACTTGGTGAGATTGTTACTTCCAGCTACAATGTTCACCATCACTTTTGATCACTTTAATCGAACAAAAGGCCAGCTCCATCCTGCACAGCCATACAGTACTAAAATAAGTTCTTATTTATACTTAAATAATGCGTATTAATATTAGAAAGGGCAGATTCCTCACCAAAACATTGATTTGATGATAAATGAGCACCATGTCAAGGTTAAAACTATTCTTAGGCGTTAATTTGTATTAATACCTTTGCCCTTTGATTGGGCAGCAAAGGAAGGATATTCTGTCCCATGCGGGCAGAAGGACCTCCCTCTCAAGTCAATTAATGGCCTTACTGAAGGAAGCAACCAAGAGCTGATTATCTGAATTTGGGGTGAGATTTTATCTTTTGAGTTGTTTATCCAATCAAAGTCTTTGTTCAATGTAATGACAACTTCAGTTATGATTCTTAACAACATGACAGCTCAGCGACTATCACTGTTGGCTGTGCAGATACATGGATTTGGGCCGGTGTCTGCGGGAGTTTGCACATTCTCCCTGTGATTGCGTGGGTTTTCTCTGGGTTCTCCGGTTTCCTCTCACATCCCAAAAAACATGCTCTTAGGCTGATTGGTGTAACAAATTGTCCCTAAATTAGTCTTCCCTCAATCTTCCCCAATAGGTGTAGACAAAGGTCATGGGTAGAGGAGGGCACTCATAATGTTAAAATGGTGGCGCGGGCTCGTTGGGCTGAAGGGCTTGTTTCCCGTGCTGTGTTGTCCTTTGTTCTTTGTTCTTAAATTGATATTGCACTTTTTACATTCTGTAAGGTAAAAGATAGTCTTAAGGCTCAGAGTGATGCCTGGGACATAACTAGGGAGGATTCATAACTCTATGATATTTTGTGGTGTATTCCGGTGTCAGGAGCATTTTAGTAAATGTCAAAACATGTTCTGAGCTCGAAATACCATATTTCAGGAACAGGTTGCGTATTGTATCATTTCATGCTGCATAAAAGAAATCTTTTCCCTATTTACCCCAACTGTACCTTCATTCCCATTACTAATGTATCACCAAAGTAAGTTATAGTTATGGATTCTGTTGTTCTGCATGCTAAATATCAAATTCTGACACAACTGAGTAGTGGGGCCTGGAGGAAGTCCAGAAGGCTATTGTGATGAAAAGCAGATTTAGTCACTCCCTGCCAGAAATAAGGATTATATTCATCCATGACGTTCTTTTAATAATTAAAATAAGGGAAACTTGTTTCAGATGGTTAACTGGAAATTGCAAAGAACCTTTCTATAACAAGCCTTTGAAAAGGAACTTGGGAGTTGATGTGGTTACTTTGTCAGAAAATTTAATAGATGTCGACCAAAATCGCACAACTTTCCGAATGACAATGCGATGAGTATTCATTAAAGAGAAGTAAGAGGTTGGCAATGGTAACTAAATAGAATGGCCATCCAGCTTATGTGCTACAAAATAAAGAATGCTGGTTTGCAGAGAGTATCATGGATATGTTGAGGTAGAGGGATGGTGTCCAGCAATATGAAAGATTGGCCAGTTGTATCTGGGACAAAATTTTAAAGTTCATTTATTTATAAGTCACAGATAGGCTTATATTCACACTGCAATGAAGTTACCGTGAAAATCTCCTAGTCGCCACAGTCCAGCGTCTGTTTGGGTACACTGAGGGAGAATTTAGCATGGCCAGTGCACCTAACAAGCACATCTTTGGACTGAGAGAGGAAACCGGAGCACCGGTAGGAAACTCACACAGACACAGGGAGAACGTGCAAACTCCAAACACAAACAGTGACCCAAGACCAGAATTGAATGTCCCTGGCACTGTGAGGCAATAGTGCTAACCACTGTGCTACCATGCCACCCATGGTAAGACAGTCACAACTGGACTGAGTTCAGTTGCTTGCAACTCTATTAACCGATCTTCAATGAAGTCAGATTGATTTTACAAAACCCTATTATTTTTCAAGTTGTATTTGGAGACTTCAATTGACAATGTGCACACGTTGACCATAAGACATAGGAGCAGAGTTAGGCCAATCATCCCATTGAGTCTGTTCCACCATTCAATCATGGCTGATAAGTTTCTCAAACCCATTCTCCTACCTTTTTCCCATAACCTTTGATCCCCTGAGAAATCAAAAACCTATCTATTACTGTGTTAAGTATACTTGATGTTTGGGCATGTGATAAGTTTGCAGCATTCATGTTAAATGGGTCATGGCAAATCATTAAATTTACACCCACCCAATTTTATTCCCTACTGACTTCATGGGAGAAATAAGAACAAAAGAACAAAATAGATGACAATTTGCTGGTATCCATGTTATGCCACCACGCAAGGCCAATTTGACTTCCATAAAACATTGATGCAAGCACATGCAGGATAAAAATCAACATCTCTGATGTGAGACTACTGATGGCTCATATGAGGCAGTGGGAAGGCGACATGCTGGATTTTATGTTTGCCCTGACAACCACTGTCAAACACACCAGCGGGGGAACATAAAATCCAGCCTATAGTCTATTTTGTGGAATTGAACTAGATTATGAAGTAGGAACAGACTACAAAGCCAGTGCTTGTTCTGAATACTGACTGCAATCTGCCACCAGTCTTTCAATGTAAACTTATGAACATTGGCATATTTTGGCTGCAGTGTGTACCATTTACAAGGTGCACTGCAACTCATCTTAACTTTTTGGATAGCACCTTCCTAACTCACCCTCTCCCCCCTAGAAAGACTTGGAAGCAGTATGATCAACTGCAAGTTCCTCTCCAATACACTTATTACTGGAACTATAATCGCTGTTCCCCATTGTGTCAAAATCCTGTTATTTCCTAACTGAATGCACTGTGAGAGAGTATCTTCTTCACATGGTCTGCGGTGAGAGACAGGGGGTGGTTAAGAAAGCAGAACCACCATTCCAGGGGTGATTATGGATGGGCAATAAATAAAAACAGAAAATGCTGGATAAACTCAACAGGTCTAGCAGTTCTGTAGAAGGGTCAGATGGACATGAAACATTAATTCTAATTCTCTCCACAGGTGCTGCCAGATCTGCTGAGTTTATGCAGCATTTTTTGTTTTTATTTCAGATTACCAGTATCCACAGTATTTTGTTTTACACGGGCAATAGTAATATTATTGGCTTCAATAATACCGTTCATTGAAAGGAGAGAGTGCAGAATGTAGTGTTACAGTTATACTTAGGGTGTAGAGAAAGATCAACTTAATACAAGGTAGGACCATTCAAAGATAAAGATATGAACAAAGAAAATGCTTTTATCTATCAATGTCCCAACTGTTGTTCTGTGTTACTTTGTAATCCTTACAATGTGGCTGCTGTGGTTCTATAATCAAATAAATCTATTTTACAGGATAATTGCTTTAAAAGCAGTGTGGGCTTGAAAAGATGTTTTTTCCTTTTACAAGAAGTTCTTAACAATAGGTGCAAGCTAACAATAAGGTTAAAGACATATAATTCCTGTGATGTTGGTGGCAGTAAAATGGGTAGTTCTGTTAGCATCAAAACCTTTTAAGCTCAGTACTCACTAGGTAAACACATTATGGTATTCAACCATGGAAGGAATAAACTTAAACATACATAGCATCTTACATATAACCTTAAGGTTTGCAAAATGCTTCACAGCCAATTAAATACTCCTGAAATTGAGGAACCCTAAAACCCTAAAAGTTCTCACATCTGATCTCTCATTTGGACTGATCTTCTGACTTTAGTTGTGATGTTCTCCAGTCAAGACAGAAGATCACCATAGTTTCTGCTCTGGCCACTATTTAATGGCACTTACGGATCATCAGCGGTGGACAAGATCAGCTGGTACTCAAGCGCTGAAAATCCCAAGAATTTCTCTCACATTGTACCTATGGATTATATTTGGTCTCTGCTGCATTCCAAATTTTTCATCTAGTCTTGTAAAGGAGAAATCTATTTACAAAGTAAATGATGCCGAGGGGTCGGAACCAGAGGTGGTGTCAGGGATTAACGTTCTCTGCTTTTAAAGTTCCCATTGCACTGCCTCAAAGTGATTTGTAAAAGAAGCTAAACTGATGTGAGAAAAACCTTCTTTCACACAGCAAGTTGCTCGGGGTTGGAATGCACTATATGGAAGTGTGTTGGAAGCAGGTTCAATCAAGGCATGCAAGAGCATATTTGAGGATCACTTGAAGAGAAATGACGGGTGAGATTTCCCAGCCCTTCCCACAGGATGTTCTGGTCCTGCCAATGGAATCCCCAGTACGGGTTTCCTGGCAATGAAGGGTGTGAACAAATAGGAAACCCAATTAACAGCGATAAGACAAGATCACACCACTGGCCAATGGCAGGCTGCTTCCACCACTGTGAAACATGCGAGAGGGGACGCAGAAAACCCCACCCAAGGTGCAGAGGTACAGGGAAAAGGCAAGGGAATGGTAATAACTCATGATGCTTGTTTGAAGAACCAGTGCCAACACAATGGACCAAATGGTCTCCTCCTGCACCATAACAATTCTGTGACCAGAACATGATGTTGAATTGAAAGGTGCTTCACAAGATTGAGCTGAAGCATACCAGTCTCTAGATATGCAACCCCGGCCCACACCAGCGAGGATCTAGGACAGAGAATTAACCTGGAATTCTGCAGAATGATCATCCGTCCTCACAGGGATGTGTGGAAAACTTCTCAGGTCTGAGGGAGGTGTAGCCTGAGGTGTGCTCCCACAGCAGCACTTATACGTGACCACCCTATGCAAATCTATGCCCTTCTACTGACTCCACAATCTGATGTAGGACTATGCCCTAGAGGGCACCAGTGGGTATCATCCAATCCTAATCACCAGGATTGCGTTCAGCAGATTTGTGGGATCTCATTGTCCGACCTCACGCATAAAGATCGTCCACTTGCTTGCAAGAGCCAGAGAGTTCTGGCATCAGTAGTGCGAACACCGACATGACTCATTGTCTTGAAGAGAAGAAGAAAATACAGGCATAAAATTATCATAAAATTTAACATACAACCTATCACTGCAGGAGTTTACAATAAAGACAGCACTGGTTCCCATTTTTCTTTTTATTTCTCCTTTTTAAAATATTCTATAACTGGCTGCCCTTTTTCTCTCTAAATAATAATTTCTGCTGAGAATCGGCTCAGAAGGAAAGGTGAGTTAGAATGATTCACACAGTTCGAGAGATCAATATGGCAATAATTAGCAAAACTGCTGACATGATTCCTCGAGAATACACCAGCTCAGATAATGGGGCAGAGGTACGATACCCTTGCCAACTGGAATAACAACAGTTTCTTCAGATGCAAGAGAGAAGGATCAAGAGAGTGAAAGTGCAACGTGAAATGCTTCAGATGATGTATGCTCTGCTTTACACCATGGGATTGGACAGTATGAAAGAAGGGTGCTGGCAGGGGCAGTGGGAGAGGGGATTGGGGCTGGCTGGGGGAGTCTGGTAGGCCGACCATCAGGGGGTGCGGCTGTCAGGAAGGCCAGTGATCAGGGGGGAGTTCCAGGGAAGACCAGCAATCAGAGGCCAGCAATCAGGAGGCTGGTGATGGGGAGACAGTGTGCATTCTCCAATCTCTGCACTGACAGATCAGCGCATGTGCTGTGGCCTGTTTAGCTCTATGCTGCCAGCCTCTTGGGTGAGAATACGTCCCACCCTCTGCTTTCCAGAGTGATTCACGCTGAGGCACTCTGACTGTCAGAGATTCATTCTAGTAAATACACCCAAAAATCAGGCAGGATATGCTCCCCTTTTCCCACCCGTTGGGCACTTGGTTTCTTTTGGGAGAATCCTGGCCCATATCTTTCTTTTCCAAGCTGCAGTTGATATCACAGTGGAACTGACAATGAGGAGGATGGTTACTTAAATGAAGCGTCTTTCAATAGTTACTCAATAGTTAATAATTCAATATTACGCTGCTTCATCAATTACCTTCCTTCCATCGTAAAGTCAGTTCTGGGAATGCCCATGTATCATGAATGAATAAGAAATCTTCCAGTCCTGGAAATCATTTAAATCTTTCCTACAGGTTGAGATGAGTAAATTATTTCCTGAAGTTAAACTGTATTTTGCCCCCCCTCCCACAAAAAATAGCCAAAAGTTCCTCCATGCCCAGAGTGTACATTTTAATAAAATTGAGACTATAAGGAACTTATCTAGAAGCAGAAAGTTCTTGTAAGCTAAGAATTAAATTGGAATTTCATAAATGGTAGAAATACAAATTGGCGTGTATGTGGGGCATGTATAACACTATTGTTCCTGTGGCTTGCCTTTTCCAAGTGACTTCTTTGGAGCTACCTCCCTGATAGCCTCAGAATGAACACAAATTGAAAACACTGTGATTACTTATCAGGTCTTTCAGCATCTGTGATGAGAAAAGACAAGTTGACATTTCAGATGAAAGTTTAATGTTTATTTATTATTGTCACAAGTCGGCTTACATTAACACTGCAATGAAGTTACTGTGAAAAATCCCCTTGTCGCCACTGTCTGGCATCTGTTTGAGTAAACTGAGGGAGAATTTAGCATGGCCAATGCAGCTAACCGGCACGTCTTTTGGACTGTGGGAAGGAACTGGAGCACCTGGAGAAAACTCAAGGAGAAATGGACAGAACATGCAGATAGTGACCCAAGCCGGGAATCGAACCCAGGTCCCTGGCTCTGGGAGCCAGCAGTGCTAGCAGGGTAGCACAGTGGTTAGCACTGTGGCTTCACAGCGTCAGGGACCTGGATTCGATTCCTGGCTTGGGTCACTGTCTGTGTGGAGTTTGCACATTGTCTGCGTGGGTTTCCTCCGGGTGCTCCAGTTTCCTCCCACAATCTGAAAGATGCGCTGGTTAGGTACATTGACCCGAACAGATGCCAGACTGTGGCGATTAAGGGGATTTCACAATCATTTCATTGTAGTATTAATGTAAGCCTTACTTGTGACAAATATGTTAACTTTTAACAACTATGCCTCTGAGGATCAGGTGTTAGAGTTCTGACAGAGTTCATACCAGAACTATTATCTTGTCTCTTCCCTTTATATGGTTCTCATTGGTGATTTTCAGACTGAAATTTGATACTTTCTAGTTTTTAAAGTCTTGTGTCCATATAATTAGTGCTTTAATTGTAGCCTGTTTCTCACCTCACTAACTAATAAAAGTGTGTCAGTCAAAGCTAACACTGCCTATAATGGTTCACCAGTGCAGGACCAAAGAAGAAAGAAATCCTTACTGCCCTCACATAGTTGACCCTGTCATAAGTTTTCTGACCAGGGAGCTTTGTGCTTCATCCACTTTCGGACACCTGAATGAAGAAGAACAGCCCTTCAAGTAGCACAAGGGTCAAATCAGTTCCCAAGGGAGAGGGGCCACATTGATAGTTGCCATCTTATTTCAGGGCTATTAGCCTTTATTAGTAATTGAGGTGTCATTCAGCAGAGATGATAATCACAGACCAACATGGCTTCACAATGAAGCAACATGCAATACTAGACAGCTTGAAGTAGCTGACCTCAAACTGGCATAATAGGCAAGTACTTTTTCCATAAAATCTTTCCAATCACTTGTCTCACCACAGTGGCACAGTGGTTAGCACTGTTGCCTCACAGTGCCAAGCACATGCTCTGACAAAACTTGGCTCACAAGGGGCTGCCAAATTTAAGTTTCAGTTCAGGTGGCAATTGAATTCCCAGCATCTAGGCCTATGAGTTTAAAATCCACTGCGTCAGTCACCGAGGTCATATGAAGGGTTGATGTGTAATCTTCTCCAGTTGAGTTGATCACTTCTCACACTTGCCTTTTAAGTCATGGGGGTGAGCAATCTTACCAAAAAAATTCCAAGTGCCAAATGAGCGTGAAAACAGGAGAAATTAGTATTTTTTTTGGGTGCTTAAAAAGCAAATCTTACCTGATTCTGTCAAAAAAAATGTAGCCAAACTGGTTTCTTGCCAACAGGGGGAGTGGGTGGAGCCTAGCTCATTTAGCTGCCACGTAGCAGCAGAGGGCACAATCACGCATGTGCAGATCTTTGTGCTCTGTGATTTTTTGGGTCTCTTGCGATCTCAGTAGCTCACCCCACCCATTAGCCAGCAGGGTGAAATGGTACGATTGCCCCCATAATCTTTGTTAATATGTATTTTGTCTCTGGTACTAATGGGATCACAGCATAATCTGTCCTTCATTTTTAAGACCAAAATGTTCATCCTCTGCACTCCCTTTCTTTCCTGCAGATGCACACATTTTAGTTATCACTTACAAATTAGACATCTCACATACAGGAATTCGACAGCTATGACTAGATTTGATATGTGAAACAATGTTTGACCTGCTTTGTTTCATGAAATGAAGAAGGCTCATTCTATAAAAGGTGGACAGCATGACGGTACAGTGATTAGCACTGCTGCCACATAGTGCCAGAGACCCGGGTTCAATTCTGCGATTATTTGTGAGGAGTTTGCACCATGACAAATTGCTCCTTAGTGTCAAGGAGATTATCATAGAATCCCTACAATACAGAAGAAGGCCATTCAGCCCATTGAGTCTGCATCAACTACAATCCTAGCTAGGCCCTATTCTTGTAGCCTCACACATTTAGCTTGCTAATTCTCCCGGACACTATAGTCAATTTAGCATGGCCAATAAATCTAACCCACACATCTTTGGACTGTGAGAGGAAGCCAGGGCACCTGAAGGAAACTCACGCAGACATGGGGAGAATGTACAGACTCCACACAGACAGTGACCTGAGGCCCGAATTGAACCCATGCCGCTGGCACTGTGAGGCAGCAGTGCTAACCACTGCGGCACTGTGCTGCCCCAATTTGGAGGGTAAATATGTGGGGTTACGGGGAAAGGACCTGAGTGGAATTGTTGTCAGTAATGGCTCGATGGGCCAAATGGCCTCCTTCTGCATTGTTAATTCTATGATTTACGTACTAGGTACAAAATAAAAAAAACACTTCTGTTCCATAGCTTTAAAGGTTTGAAGGCTTCCTGCGATGCATATTTATATGGCGTGGCATCTGCTAATTAGAAACCTCAGTCAATTAAGCATTTGTGAATTTCATTAATAATTTTCCCAAATGTCTGATATTTCAAAAGTGTCTAATGAGAACCAATTTACAACCCAAACACCACGTCTTGACAATCATATTGCAATTTGCATAGCCATTAATCATTGCAACTGACCCGATGTATATGAATGAGAAGTGTGACTGGGGCTGCAGATGCTGGTGGAGTTACACACTAACACTCATTAACACCTTCAGTGGAATCGGGGACAGAATGGAGAGAGGAACAAATGAATTTAGAGAAAAGGATGCTATGGACTATGTTTTGAATTATCGTGTGTATAATGAGCAGTTCAGCTCTCTAATTGGTGTTTTATGTTGTTACTCTGACTGTAGAATTGACTGATAGCTTCAGCTGCTCTCTTTATTTCAGTCCCGTGCTCAGATCTTTGTCTGCGATGGAAAGATCCGCGCACATAGCCATATGACTCACTCTCTCATAAGCTTCTCCCTCTTGAGAAAATACTTCAAAAGCTTCAGTGCTAAGTAGATTGCAGGCTTTGTGTAATGAGAACAATCTCAGATAATGAGACCATTAGATGCAGACGGACAGCACATATTCAGAAGTGGAATTTTTGCAGCTTTTCTTTTTTAATATGCTTGTACATTATGACCAAATCATTATTGAAATATATGTGTTGTTTGTTGCTAGAGGTATTACAATCAAAACGCCCTGGTTGAAAAATGCTTACATTATTTCATTAATCACATTAATTTTTTTTGCATTTATAATAAACTGGTAAAAGCAAGTCAAACATTAATAAATCGCATGGACCCCTATGAGTAGTTGAGTCACACCAAACAAGAGACCGGCTACAGTGTCTGCTGTGATTCTGTAGGCTCCCATATTTTCTCATTCACTCTTGCCCCAGAATCAGAAGTTTGTGGGTTTAAGCCTCACAATTGACCAGCACATAATCGAAGTGACATTTTAGTCTAGTATTGAGGCAGTGACACATTGTCAGATAGATAAGATAATGAGCCAAGGCTGCTGGCTGTTCAAATTGATGTAAAAGTCCAGAACTGTTCGGAGCTCTTATAGTGCCCTGGTCAACAATCCGCACTCAACACTCAAAATAAACTATCGCATTGTTCATTCCTTTCCGGTGTTTGGAACACCAGCTACACGCTAAACCAGCTACCACACTTACCTATTTAACAATACCAGTGAAGTAACGTCTGGTTCTGAAGGATTTAAAATGCCCAAAGATGCATTAAGGAGCAATGGGAATAACATTTCTTTATTCCCTTCCTCATCGGTATCTTTTAAAACTAAACTCTGCCGTTTTAAACTTAGATGAACAAGGTGAGAAATTGGGTGGCACAATGGCACAGTGGTTAACACAACTGCCTCACAGCGCCAGGGACACGGGTTCAATTCTGGCCTCGGGTCACTGTCTCTGTGGAGTTTGCACATTCTCCTCATGTCTGCACGGTTTTCCTCAGGATGCTCCAGTTTCCTCCCACAGTCCAAAGATGTGCAAGCTAGATGGATTGGCCATGCTAAATTGACCTTAGTGTCCTCAGGATATGTAGGTTAGATAGGTTAGCCATGATAAATGTGTGGGGTTTCAGGGAAAGGGTAGGGAAGAGAGCTGGGTAAGATGCTCCGTCAGAGAGTCAATGCAGACCCGATAGGCCAAATGGCCTCCATCTGCACTGTAGGGATTCAATGACATAAAGGAATGGTTATTTCAGCATGACATGGATCCAAAAACCAAGGGGGCAATTGCTCAGCCTGTTGCACTGCTCTAGCAATACAAGAGGCAGGAAGATGTCAGCGGAGGCCATTTAGAGGCCACAGCCTCCAGGGCACCAAGCTTTTTGGAATCATCAGCTTGCACTGGAAATCAGCCAGAGGGGCAAGCCTATTGGGGCCAGGGTTTATGGGAGGCCAGTTGTTGGGGGTGGGTGGTCCCGTTGCCACTCTGCATTGACAACGGTGACAGAGTGAGGGAAGAGGGTGCTCGGGGCTAGCTATCCTGGTGGGGGTCAGGGTGGGAGTGGGGAAGTGGCCGGGGCTGCTGGAGATTCGGTGCTGCCAGCAGGGCGAGAGTGGGTTGGGAATGCTGGCGTGGGGGGGGTTGGAGAGGGTGTAGCGGGGTTGCCGGCAGGGGAAGGGGGTATCAGCACTGCCAAGGGGGAGAGGGACTGCTGAGGAGGTGAGGAGGTTATGGGGACCGGGGCTGGTGATGGGAGAGAAACATCCCAGAGAAGCCTTGTACTCGTTAGAGTTTAGAAGAATGAGGGGAGATCTCATTGAGACGTATAAGATGATGAATGGGATGGATAGGATAGAGGTGGAGAGACTCTTCCCGCTCAAAAAAGACAGTAGGACTAGGGGGCACAGCCTCAAGATAAAGGGGAGGCAGTTTAGAACGGAGTTGAGGAGGAACTTCTTCACTCAAAGGGTGGTGAATCTCTGGAATTCTCTGCCCGTTGAAGTGGTGGAGGCTGCCTCGCTAAATATTTTTAAGAAGCGGGTTGATGGGTTCTTGATAAGAGAGGGGATTAAGGGTTATGGGGAGAGGGCGGGAAAGTGGAACTGAGCCACAACAGATCAGCCATGATCTTATTGAATGGCGGGGCAGGCTCGAAGGGCTAGATGGCCTACTCCTGCTCCTATTTCTTATGTTCTTATGTAAGCTTGTCTGGGGAGGATTTGCAATTGGGGATGAATGGGCGCCAATCTCTGCTCTGACACTGCATGCACAATGACCTGCACAGCATTATGTTGCCAGCCTCTCCAGAGGGAATAGGCCCACTGATTTTGAGTCTGAATCTTACTAATGCACTCAGCAGTGCTCAGCGTGTTGCAGGTTCATTCTAAAAATCACACTAAAAAAATTGGCAGGGGCTACTCCAGTTTTTACATAAATTTGTCATTTGGAATTTTTTTGGCAAAATTACCCACCAAGAATTTTAAATTTTCAAATTCAAACCTTCAGCACTCAGATGGAATGATACAAAGGAATCTTAGCTTATTTCATGCTCTCTTCTCAGTCAGGAATGTATAGTTTCCCAAGAGAGATGATTTGGTATCAACTTGCATGGCACGATGGCACAGTGGTTAGCGCTGCTGCCTCACAGCTCCAGGAACTGGGTTCGATTCTGGCCTCGGGTGACTGTCTTTGGGTTGTTTGCATGTTCTCCCCGTGTCTGCGTGGGTTCTCCCGGTTTCCTCCCACAGTCCAAAGATATGCGCGGGTTGGGTTGATTAGTCATGTTAAATTAGTGGCAGGAGGATTAGTAGGGTAAATATGTTGGGTTATGGGAACTGGGAATTGTTGTTGGTAAGAAGTCTCACAACACCAGCTTAAAGTCCAACTGGTTTATTTGTTAGCAAAAGCCACTAGCTTTCAGAGCACTGCTCCCTCATCAGGTAAGTGGGAGTTCTGTTCACAGACAGGGCATATAAAGACACATATGCCCTGTTTGTGAACTGAACTCCTGTCTTTATGTGTCCTGTTTGTGAACAGAACTCCCAATTACCTGATGAAGGAGCACCGCTCTGAAAGCTAGTGGCTTTTGCCACCAAATAAACCTGTTGGACTTTAACCTAGTGTTGTGAAACTTCTTACTGTGTTTACCCCAGTCCAACGCTGGCATCTCCATATTATGATTGTTGTCAGTGCAGGCTCGGTGTGCCAAATGGCCCCCTTCTGCACTGTAGGGATTCTATGATTCAATTCTATGATTCTATGAACTTAAAACCAATGTTCAAATCAATAAGAAGGAATGCATTGAATAAAACAAACAAAGCTGCACTTTATAAAAACAAATGTCAGCTCTTTTTTCTCCTTGTACAGATGCTGCCAGACCCGCTGAGATTTTCTAGCATTTTCTCCCTTGTTGCATCTTGTTCTGTGAAAAAAGGGATGAAAGGGCAGGTCAATTTAGTTCTGCCAAGTTGTGCTTTGATTATTGGATCTGTTGTTTGTCAAAAGTTATAAACCTTAAGCATCATACATGACAGGAGAGTAATATGAGAACAGCACAAAGCAGCAATCGTGTTAACCCATATTATTTCTGACAATATTGACTGATGATCAAGGTGGCACATTTAATTTCTGCACTGGTGGAGCACTTGAGCTCCTTTTACAATAGACGCAGAACAGTTCAAAGGTGTTAATTAAATCCAAGTTGTTCAGGGGCATAGGTCCATCACTGACGCATGAGATCATCACAAATACACTTCAGTGTTAACTGCAAATTTCTGACAGATTTTCACAAGAGAAAGTCAGAATAACATCTGCTTACCCTGGCAATTTATTTCCACTGTCAGATTTGTCAGTATTATTGCAGATATCCCCCTCCAGAGCATTATCATGAGGTGCACAGAAGTCTTTGTCAAATATGATGATTATGAAAGTAGACCCAATTAAATAGTTTATCTGAAAAACTCCTGAGCTCGGTATGATGTGGACAAGATTCCCCAAGGTTAACTCACTTTCCAATGCTCATATATGAGGAATGATGAGCTACGAGAGCGCTGTGAAATTGTTTCCAGGCATTCGTTAGAGAAACAGGGAAAATATGAGGAAAACATTTCATGTTAGAGATGAGGCATGGTTGTACTTTTCTCTGGTGGTGAAGGCTAAAACTGTTTCAGGATCTTAACTTGGGACCATAGGATCATGGAATCATAGAATCACACAGTGCAGAAGGAGCCCTTTGAGCCCATTGATTCTGCACCAACACATGACAAACACCTGACCTCCCACCTAATCCCATTTCCCAGCACTTGGCTTTGAATGTTATAGTGTGCCAAGTGTTCATCCAGGTACTTTTTAAAGGATGTGTGGCAACCCGCTTCTACTGCCCTCCCAGGCAGCGCATTCCAAATCATCGCCACCCTCTGGGTAAAAGATACCTTTTAAAAAGTATTACTTGATATTTGTGATTATCAGTTTGTTTATGATCATTTTATGCCAATCTTAATCACTAACACAATATTTATCTATGATATATTTTAAAAATGCACAGTGCCTACATGTACTGTAGTTAGTCCTGTTAACACTTCCTTTTCATTCTTGCTCAAAGACACCTTTCTCATCACATCAGCCCAACAGATCTGACTATCATGGGCAGGTGGGAGACTGGCAGGCCACACATTGAACTTTGCGATTCCAATTTCTTCAAACTTGATGCCGAGTTACCGTAAAAAAAACACTGTTTGGCTCTATTGGGGGGGGGGGTCCCTCCCGTCCCACCTGACATGGGAATCATAGGGGGCGGGGGAAGGGGCAGACCATGCAAATGTCCATAGACCTCGAACGGGATTTTCCTGTTTTGAGATGAGAGTGGCTGGAAAATCCCACCCAATGATTATGGTCAAAGGTTAAAATTCTTCCAATGCTTTTGACATTTTTCAAGTTACTGTCACAAAGGGTAAAAGATCATGACTGGTTGGAATGACAACTGATTATTAAACTAACTTTATTGGCCAAGTTATTCTGTCAACTCAGTGAAAAAGTGTCCATAACAGGAAGACACTACACAACTAAATCAATCCTTTTCTTTCTAAAATCCAGCAAGCCGAAACCAGAATAAACCAAACAGGTCTGTCAAACAATATTTTCTAAAAGCTTTCACCTGCAATTTTCATTTATCACACAGAAGCACTAAAAATATTGATAATATCAGTATAAAAAATCTGAATCTTAGCACAAATGGGTCATTTAGCTATAAAGTGTCTGAAAATGTGTTCATAGAAATCATAGAAATCCTGCAATGCAGAAAGAGGCCGTTCAGCCCATCGAGTCTGCACTGACAACAATTCCACTTAATCCTTATCCCCGTAACCCCACATATTTATGCCACTAATCCGGCTAACCTACCAGGACACTAAGGGACAATTTAGCATGGCCAACGAACCTAACACACACATCTTTGGACTGAGGAAGGAAGCCAGAGCACCTGGAGGGAACCCACGCAGAGACAGGGAGAACGTGTAAACTCCACACAGTGTAAACTCAGACAGTGACCCAAGCCAGGAATGGAGCCTGGGCTTCCTGGAGCTAACTACTGTGCCACTGTGCCACCCACAGCCCAGTGCAAATCACTGTGCCACAGTGTTGCCTACATAGCACTGCCCTTATGATCCACCAACATACTGCTGACTCTCCCACTCCATTTCCGCAACCCCCCTTCTGCATCTCACATTGAGACCTTGAATTTGATTTCTATCCCAGTCCAAGGACTGAAAATTTCATCTGAACTTTGAAGAGTTGGGAAGTTTCAACTCCAAATGTGTAAAGACAGCAAGATAGAAATCAGTGGGTGTATAGCTTTGTGTCTAGGTAGATCACACTCAGCTATATTTATTTGATCAATTTCATTGATTGGGACAACATTTATCACTTAACTTTCTAATTATGTTTCTGTACACTTCCTGTGCAACCAACACACTCTATTAAAACTGTCTTTAAGTACCATAGAGAAATGAGTAAAACGAATGTGATATCAGAGTATGAACATTTGACACTGCATATAGAATTCCTTTATCCACTATATTTCTGCTGCAGAGTTACTCCTAGAAAAAGGGAATTGGAACTTTGAAGGGTGAACTCTCAAAGTGAGTAGTGCATTCTTGTCTCTGAGGCAATGTTAAGCATTCATACACTAATATCAGCGCTGCTGCCTTACCAGTCCAGGGACCCGAATTCAATCCTGACTTTGGGTGATTGTCCGTGCGAAGTTTGCACGTTCTCCCTGTGTGGGCTTCCTCCAAGTGCTCCAGTTTCCTTCCCCTTTTCAGATTCAGTTGATTGGCTATGCTAAATTGCCCCTTAGTGTCCAAAGATGTATAAGTTAGGGGTATTCGGTACATGAAGTTAGGGGAATAGCGTCTGGGTAAAGTGCTCTGTCGGTGAGTCTGTACAGGCTTGATGGGCCGAATGGCCTCCTTCTGCACTGTAGGAATTCTATGATTCCATTCTATGATCACACAACAAACAAAAAATGTACTGTACTGTTAAAAGACAGTTCTATTTCTTAACTCAGTTGTTAATTTGATTCTATTGAAATAATTGTTTTGTGAGGTAGACGCACAAATATAAAAAGTTTATATTTGGGATGTATCCTTTTTTTGAATAGAAACAAACAGACCTTAAGTGGGAAAAGTTTAATTGATCATGCAATCAGCTTTTTTTTAAAGTTTACTTATTAGTGTTGCAAGTAGGCTTAACATTAACTCTGCAATGAAATTCATGTGAAAATCCCCTACTCATCACACTCTGGCGTCTGTTTGGATACACTGAAAGAGAATTTAGCATGGCCAATGCACAAAACCAACATGTTTTTCGGACTGTGGGAGGAAACCAGAACACCAAAAGAAAACCCACGCAGATATGGGGAGAATGTTCAGACTCCATACAGACAATGATCCAAGTATGAATCGAACCCAGGTCCCTGGCGCATTGAGGCAGCAGTGCTAACCACTGTGTCACCTCATTATACTTTCAAGACATGCAGGAAAAGCTTTAGGTAGGTGCTGAAATCTTTTCAATTAAAAACCATGTGCTTCAGATTAAGGGAAACACATCTCTGAGCTGCTATTGTTTTAATGTTACTCTTAAAACGTAATTGTTTCTTCTTGCCTTGTCAACACGTAATCTGTTTTACAATAATGACAGTAATTCTTACTTATTTTATTTGATGCGTTTAGATTAGCAATCGTAAGTGGTAAGCTAATGTCCTTAATTGAAAAGCAACAGTGAATTCTTGAGATTCCTACAAAACAACCCCAAGGTTCAAAGGAAAAGTGCAGGGGATCTTGAAGCCCTGCAGTCTGTAAGTGGAAAAGATAGACCAAATAGGTTGTGGAAAACAAGGGGTTCCTCAGTGTTAAGGACCTCGGAATGAATAAGTTAGAATGACAGAATCCAGACAGTGCAGCAGGAGGTCATTTGGCTCTCTGACCCTGCACTGACAACAATCCCACCCAATCCCCATAACCCCATGTATTTACCGTGTTAATCCTTGTGACACCACCGTTGGAATTCAGAGCCAGCAAGGGGCAGACAATCAGAAGGCCCTTTGACTTTGGGCAGAATCTTCCAGTATTGGGTCGAGCAAGGCCATAAAAAATCATACCATAAGTGACAACTTAGCATGATCAATCAACCAAACCTGCACATCTTTGGAATATGGGAGGAAACCAGAGCACCCAGGGGGAGCCCAAGCAGACACAGGGAGAATGCATAAACTCCACACAGACAGCAATCTGAGGTTGGAATTGAACTCAGGTCCCTAGCACTGCGAGGCAGCAGTGCTAACCACTGTGCCTCCCAGAGTTGGGGTGATTCAGCACACCAACATTCCCATTGGGGAGCTGTGTTCATGCAAAACTGCCCACTGTGGTCGAACTGTGGTCACTGTGTTGCAGCTTCTGGGAATGTGGGACTGCAGAATGATTTTAGTTTCCATTATCAAGAGTGGCACCACAGATCGCTAATCTTGAATAGGGGCAGCACTGTATCCTCTGAGGCATTGACACGTGCCCTCCCATTGCATTCAGAATATTTACACCTTGCTTTTCTCTCATGTAGTTGATTTTTGTTGGTTATCCTTTAAAACTATTAATTTAAAAAAAATCTTCTTTGATCACAAGCTTGTAGACTGGCAAATGAGAGAGCATCTCTGGATGTTTGTATTTCACACTCAGTGACTGATTTGGCTTATTCTAAGAGATTTTCTGGGCATATGTCACAGTGTAAGCAAGTAATAACATACAGTGGTTCACAAGGCTTATACGTGTTTGCTTTAACAATGCTTAGAATGTAAACACTTTCAAGAGGAAACTTTGCTTTGCCAATCTGATTGTAACTTCAATCAGATTGCCTATCCAATTATCACAACTGTTAGGTGTTAAATAGTTATTAAATTGGCAATTGTAATACATTTGATGGTTTGTGATTATTTATATTTTTAATATAGCATGAAGTGTTTCCATTGCTTTGAAAGTATTGTGAAAACCTGTGCAGACATTCAACGTATTTTCTTTTAAGTAGAATTGTGGGTGGCATAGTGATACAGTGATTAGCATTGCTGCTTCACAGCACCAGGTACCTGGTTTCGATTCCTGGCTTGGGTCACTGTCTGTACAGAAGCTGCATGTTTCCCTGTGCCTACGCAGATTTCTTCTGGGTCATCTGGTTCCTCCCACTATCTGAAAGATGTGCTAGTTAGATGCACTGGCCATGCTAAATTCTCCTTCTGTGAACTAGAACAGGCACCATAGTGTAGTGACAGTAAGAAGTCTCACAACACCAGGTTAAAGTCCAACAGGTTTATTTGGTAGCATGAGCTTTCAGAGTGCTGCTCCTTCATCAGGTGAGTGCTGTGGGAATGTGGTGACTCAGGGATTTTCACAGTAACTTCATTGTAGTGTTAATGTAAGCCTACTTGTGACACAAATAAATAAATTGGCTTAAGTGTAGAAGATTTTATCCATTTTTACAGATGAACATAACCTGACAATAAACCAATGAGGCTGGGATTCCTCTTGTTAGATTCAAATCTCATAAATCCTATCATTGTACTCAACAGAAGCTGTTTAACACTTTTTCTCTCTACCTTCTTGTGCCGAATACTAGAACATAATATCATAAGATCATAAGAAATAGGAGCAGGAGTAGGCCATTTGGCCCATGGAACCCATTCTGCCATTCAACAATATCATGGCTGATTTGATTGTTGCCTTAACTCCACTTTCCTGCCTATCAATTGTCCTTGTCAATTATGATCCTAGTTGATGTTATTACTGGACATAGAAGCCACTGAAAAAGCTGAATCTTTGAAAGTGTGCTTCACTGACTGTGTGGAGTTTGCAAATTCTTCCTGTGTCAGCCTGGGTTTCCTCCAATTTCCTTCCATAATCCAAAGATGTGCAGGTTAGGTTGATTGGCCATGCTAAATTGCCCCTTGGTGTCGGGGGATTAGCAGGGTAAATACATGGAGTTATGGGGTTGGGCCTGGGTGGGATTGTTGTCAGCACTGTAGGGATTCTATGAAATCTGCCATCTTACTGTGATTGCAGATTGACAGCAATGTGGTTTACTCTTAGATATCTTCTGAAATTTATATTAATTTATGTTAATGATTTGGATGAGAATGTAGGGGGCATTGTTAGTAAGTTTGCAGACGACACCAAGATTGGTGGCATAGTGGACAGTGGTGAAGGTTATCTCAGATTGCAATGGGATCTTGATCAATTGGACCAGTGGGATGACAAATGGCAGACACAGTTTAATTTAGATAAATCCGAGGTGATTCATTTTGGTAGATCGAAGCAGGGCAAGACTTATTCAGTTAATGGTAGGACAATGGGTAAAGTTACAGAACAAAGAAATCTTGAGATACATGTTCATAGCTCCTTGAAAGTGGAGCCACAGGTGGACAGGGTGGTGAAGAAGGCATTCAGCATGCTTGGTTTCATTGGTCAGAATATTGAGTACAGGAGTTGGGATATCTTGTTGAAGTTGTACAAGACATTGGTAAGGTGTATAATTTTGGTCACCTATTATAGACAGGATATTATTAAACTAGAAAAAGTGCAGAAAAGATTTATTAGGATGCTACTGGGACTTGATGGTTTGAGTTATAAGGAGAGGCTGGATAGACTGGGACTGTTTTCTCTGAAGGGTAGGAAGCTGAGGGGCAATCTTATAGAGGTCTATAAAATAATGAGGAGCATAGATAGTCAATATCTTTTCCCAGAGTAAGGGAGTCTAAAACTCGAGGACATAGGTTTAAGGTGAGATGGGAAAGATACAAAAGGGTCTAGAGGGGCAAATCTTTCACACAGAGGATGATGAATGTTTGGAATGAGCTGCCAGAGGTAGTAGTAGAGGCAAGTACAATTTTGTCTTTTAAAAAGTGTTTAGAATTCACATGGGTAATATAGATATAGAGGGATATTGGTCAAATGCAGGAAATTGGGACTAGCTTAGAGGTTTAAAAAAAAAGGGTAGCATGGACAAGTTTGGCCAAAGGCCTTGTTTCCATTCTGTAAACCTCCACGACTCTAAATGGATGGAACGGGATGGACAATAAATGCTGGTCGACCCTGCGATGCCCTTCATCTCGTAAAATGAATTAAAGAAAAAAAGCATTCACTGCAACTAAAAGATGCCTTGATATAAAATTCTTGTGAGAAAGCTGAAACACATTAAGCAGATGTTGAGTAGCAGATATGATCTTGGAAGTTAAGAAATTATGTCTGTATAAGGTACTGAAATCCTAACTGTTTAATCAAAATGAGTTTCGGAAAATCCTTTAAAATCTAATTGCAGGCATTATGCCACACTCAGTAACTAATTCTACTTCACAAGAATATCCATTCAACAAATCCAGTTCAAAAATGGATAGCCTGCAGCTTGGAGATATAATTACATAATCACAGAAACGCAGAATACAAATCAGATAACTCGAGTTGCAAGCAGGGGAAGCATGAGAATCAGATTTTACAACAAAATCTACAATTATCAGACATCCATCGATGCTGCAATCTACATCTTAAAGAAAGACCAAAGCAGGAATTAAAATGTTTCTGAAGTTTGACTACTGGGGCCTCTGTGATGGGCAAATGATGCAACTTGTTTAGCAAGACTGTACATAGTGACTGTAGCGGCGTGCCTGGACTACCCATCTACAGCTGTGTAATCTCCAAGCAGAAACCAGAGTAAAACCCACAGCCAGTAAGGAAAGAGAACATGAGGTCAAAAATTGCTCTCCATCCCCATCAAGAGATTGGAACCAGTCTGGAAGATTACATGGTCCAAATGTTATCTGAAAAACCAATTAACTTCCAAATGGTATGATTTCTGCCCCACTCAAACTGAAGGCCTGTGACCAGCAATCTGCCTCAGGGATCGATGCTGGATCCAGTCTTTTTTGTCATTTATATTAATGATTTGGATGAGAATTTAGGAGGCATGGATATTAAGTTTGTAGATGTGAATGTAGCCCAATCCATCTCCCAAACCAACCTCCCAACTATTGACTCTGTCTACATTTTCCCACTGCCTCAGAAAAGCAGCCAGCATAATTAAGGACCCTACATGCCCTGGGCATTCTCTATTCCACCATCTTTCATTGGGAAAAAGATACAAAAGTCTGAGATCAGGCACCAACCGACTCAAGAACATGTTCTTCCCTGATGCCATCAGACTCTTGAGTGGACCTACCTTGCATTAAGTTGATTTTTCTCTACACTCTAGCTATGATTGAACAAAGAACAAAGAACAAAAACAGCCCGGGAAACAGGCCCTTCGGCCCAACGAGCCCACGCCGCCATTTTAACATTACCAGTCCCCCCTCCACCCATGACCCTTATCTATTGTTTATGGCATTCCACATTGAGGGACAATTTATTACCTCCAATCAGCCTAATAGCACATCTTTGGGGTGTGGGAGGAAACCGGAGCACCCGGAGAAAACCCACGCAAGCACGGGGAGAACATAAGAACATAAGAAATAGGAGCAGGAGTAGGCCATCTAGCCCCTCGAGCCTGCCCCGCCATTCAATAAGATCATGGCTGATCTGTCGTGGCTCAGTTCCACATTCCCGCCCTCTCCCCATAACCCTTAATCCCCTTGCTTATCAAAAACCCATCAACCCGCGTCTTAAAAACATTGAGCGAGGCAGCCTCCACCACTTCAACGGGCAGAGAATTCCAGAGATTCACCACCCTTTGAGTGAAGAAGTTCCTCCTCAACTCCGTTCTAAACCACCCCCCCCTTTATCTTGAGGCTGTGCCCTCTAGTCCTACTGTCCTTTCTGAGCAGGAAGAGCCTCTCCACCTCTATCCTATCCATCCCATTCAACATCTTATACGTCTCAATGAGATCTCCACTCATTCTTCTAAACTCTAACGAGTACAAGCCTAGTTTATTCAGCCTCTCCTCATAGTTCAACCCCCTCAACTCTGCAATCAGCCTAGTAAACCTCCTCTGCACTCCCTCCAAGGCCAAAATATCCTTGCGTAAGTGCGGCGACCAAAACTGCACACAGTACTCCAGCTGCGGCCTCACCAGTGCCCTATACAGCTGCAGCAAGACCTCCCTACTTTTATATTCAATCCCCCTCGCTATGAAGGCCAGCATCCCATTCGCCTTCCTGACCACCTGCTGCACCTGCAGGCCGGGTTTTTGCGACTCATGCACAAGGACCCCGAGGTCCCTCTGCACCGTCGCATGCTGCAGTTTTTCGCCACGTAAGTAATAGTCCTTCCTACCATTATTCCTACCAATGTGGACAACCTCACATTTGCCAACATTAAATTCTATTTGCCAGTTCCTGGCCCATTCGCCCAGCCTATCTAGATCCTTCTGCGGACTCTCCACACCCTCCGCACAAATTGCCATTCCACCAGTCTTGGAGAATGCACAAACTCCCACAGACACTGGCCCAAATCCACGTGTCTGCACAACAAACAGTGATAGTCACTGAGCTGTCGTGTTGCCCAGCATCTGGTCCAGTTTAAGCACACACTAACGACATGAATCACTAGGCTATTCTCGAACATTCAAGAGCAACCCTAGCACGACCCATCGCGTGTATGCCCCTCGTTAGACAACAAGGCGGACTGACTTAAAACCTGTGAATTAAAAGAGAAAAACATTAGTATCATTCCATATCCTTTTACATTACCAGGGACGTCCCAATGCTAAGGAACCTTATTTAAAACAATCTCCTATATCCTCCCGTCTCCAACCCACTCATGTGCCTGTCTAAGTAACTCTTCAACAACTCCAGCATGCCTGCCTCCACCATCTTACTTGGCTGTAACATGACATTCTGCACTCTCTCCTTTCCTTCGCTATGAACAGTATGCTTTGTCTGTATAGCATACAAGAATCAATACTGTATACTAATACATGTGAAAATAATAAATCAAGTCAAGTCAAATCAAAGACAGATGAAAAGGTTATCTAGGATTGCAATGGAATCTTAATCAATTGGGCCAGTGAGCCAATGAATGTAAGGCCACACTTGGAATATTGTCTATAGGTCTGGTCACCCTAGTATAGAAAGGAGATTATTAAACTAGAAGGTGTGAAGAAAAGGTTTACGAGGATGCTACTGGGATTGATGGCTTGAGCTATAAGAAGAGGCTGGATAGACTGGGACTTTTTATCCTGGAGTGTAGTAGGCTTAGGGGTGATCTTATAGAGGTCTACAAAATAACGAGGAGCATAGATAAGGTAGATAGTCAACATCTTTTCCCAGAGATCAGGGGGTCTAAAACTAGAGGGCATAGGTTTAAGGTGAGAGGGGAGAGACACAAAAAAGATTCAGAGGGGCAATTTTTTCACACAGAGGGTGGTAAGTGTCTGGAACAAGCTGCCAGAGATAGTAATAGAGATGGGTACAATTTTATCTTTTAAAAGGCATTTAGACAGTTAAATGGGTAAGATGTGTATGGGATATGGGCCAATTGGGTCTAGCTTAATGGTAAAATCTGGGCAGCATGGAGAAGTTGGGCTGAAGGACCTTTTTCCATGCTGTGAACCTCTGTAGTTCTATGACTCTATGGCTCTGATTTTACTGGCATGGCCACCCGAGGCTTGTAAGATCGCACCTGTGGTCAATGGGAATGCCATTCTGTGAGCTTCGTCTGGTCCAATTTCAGGGTGCCTGTGCTGGTAAAATCAGGGCCTCTGATTCCAGAATTGGTCTAGCTCCCTCTTGAAGGCACTTCCTGATAAATTTATCTATCTGTTCAATTGTATTCACTTGAGCATGTCAATCTTTCCAAACTCTTTAGTTCAGAAGTATGAAAATCTTCATTCGCCTGCTCAAGCTATATGAAGCTGAAGTTGAGAGAGGGATAGCCACTTGCAGTATTTAAGTAGAATCATAGAGCCTTCGACATATACAGCATGGAAAAAGGCTCTTTGGCCCAACTCACCCAAGCCCATCAGGTTTCTTAAACTGAACTAGTCCTACTTGCCTGCATTTGGCTCGTATCACTCTAAACCTTTCCTATCCATTTACCTATCCAATTGTCTTTTAAATATTGTAATTGTACCCGCCTCTACCACCTCCTCTGGCAGCTCTGACATTTGCCCATCTTTTGTTGAACAATTGTCAAAATTGGATAAAGAGTTTCATATTGGTGATGCAATGGTTATTGGGAAAATTCAGAGTGGCAAAATACTTTTAGGCTTGCTGTAAAACAAAATAAAATAAAAAAAAGGATAAGTTTCAATTTGATGAGATGTGTTATCATTGCTACATCAAACGAGTGAAAAAGGTTGTCTCGTTAGAGGAGCATATTTATAGTCTATGGAAATGTTATTTAATGAAATTCAGGAGCTACCTATAATTTCCTTTGTTCTTCACTTTATTGATTTAATCTAGATGGGCAGTAATTGCATTGAAGTCTATGCATACAATTATTAACATTTTTAGAGGTTTATTTCTTCAGGGAGCTTATGCATTTGTGGTCATGAAAGCAAATTAAATCAATGTGAGGGATAGAAAAACTTACACTTCCAGTGCCTAATGTTAACATCGAGAGGAGCTTTAACACAAACTTCCAGCACATGACCACATGGCTTCGCTCATGGACCAATCATGGAGGCCAAGTCCTAGAACATTTTCACGGCTGAGATCGGTAGGTTTTTAATCAGTAGGGGAATTAAGGGTTACAGAGAGAAGGAAGAAAAGGGAACTTCATGAGCCTAAGGTCATCTGTGATCTTATTAAATGATGAAACAGGTTCAAAGGGCTGAATGGCCTACTTCTATTCCTATTTCCTATCGTCTTAAATAAATACTATGGCCACAAGAGCAAATCAGAGGCTGAGAAATCTGCAGCAGTAATTCACCTCCTGGCTTCCCAAAGCTTGTCCACAATCTATAAGACACAAGTCAGATGTGATAGAATACTCTTCCCTGACTGGATGAGTGCAGCTCCAATAACACTCAAGAGGCACAACATAATCCAGGGAAAAGCAACCCACTTGACTGGCATTTCATCCACCAGTTTAAACATTCATTCCCTCCACCACAGACTGCCAGTGGCAGCAGTGTACACCCTCCAGAGATGCACTGCAGCAATTCACCAAAGCTTTTCTCAGCATCTTCCAAACTCATGACCTCGAACATTTAGAAGGAAAAGGGCAGCAGACGCAAGGGAATACCACCAACTTCCTAAACCACACCCTTTGAATGACAGCATCATTCTTTCACGGTCATTGTGTCAAAATCCTGGTACACCCTCCCTAAGCTGCATCATAGGGACTGCAGAAGTTCACCATCACTTCTCAAGGACAATTATGGATGCATGACAAATATTGGCCTTGCCAGCGATGCTCACATCCTATGAAGGAAGTTCAAAAAATAAAGAAACAAAAAGCCTGGAGTCACAGAAGTTGGATTTTGTTCTAACCCTACCACTTTTTGCTCACTCTATTCACTCTTTCCAAGGATCTTAAGCTGTAAAGTCATGATTATGTGAACCAGACTGAATTTGACATGGGCTTTGATATGTAGGGTTTATTGACAGCCATTTCTTCAGCTGCCCCAATTTCCTCCCACAGTTCAAAGATGTGCAGGTTTGGTTGATTGGCCATGCTAAAATGGCCCTTAGTGTCCCAAGATGTATAGGTTAGAGTGATTAGTGGGATAAATATGCGGGATTTCGGGGATACAGTCGGTGGCTTTGGTAAGATGTCCTATCAGAGAATGAATGCAGACTCGATGGGCTGAATAACCTCCTTCTGGCAGTGTAGGGATTCTATGATTCTGTCATTTCCACAGACCCGTGGACCTGCTAATACTCTGACATAGAAACCTATTCTCCCCACCTGTGGCTGCCACCCCATCTCAGGCTGCAAATAATTTCAACTAAATAAATGACCCTGACTCCTGGGAATTACCAACCGATTCAAGAACAGCTTCTTCCCTGCTGCTGTCAGACTTTTGAATGGACGTACCTTGCATTAAGTTGATCTGTCCCTACACCTTAGCTGTGACTGTAACACTACATTCTGCGCGCTCTTGTTTCCTTCCCTATGAACGGTATCTGTATAATGTGCAAGAAATAACACTTTTCACTGTATGTTAATACATGTGACAATAATAATAAATCAAATCAAATGAGATACGATTAGAGGTCACATCCATCAACCAGGTGAATATGGTTGATCTGTCCCCAAAAAGGTCTTCTATAGATTTCCTGGGCTCTAATACACTGTTATGTGTAGCTACGTTCGAAGCAAAACCTTAGCAGCATCTACAATACCAGAAAATCTGAACCAATGGCACTGATGCATTGGCATTGCAATAATTTGTCGGGGGTGGAACAAAAATCTATCCAATATGCCCATGCCTGAGGCTTTAGATAAATTATTTAACTGATAGCAGCATGGTCAGTTGTTCTTACCTCAGAACGTCAAATGTACCAGGAATTGAAAGGGGAACCTCATTATTATTCAGATGGTGTTCCTCACATCTGTCACACATTAAATCGAGACAAACGCATCATATAGAACTCTTTATTCCACTCTGTTAGCTTTACCTGCCTGAAATAAAGATCAGGATCTCTTCCCACCTCAGCAAGATTCCATTCATTCGAATAAGGGAACAATATCACGATTTTTCAATGCATGATTTTTAGATAAATTGAAGCTTTCTTCGAATTGTTATATTTTACGAATATGGTCCACAAAAACAATCCAACTCAGCCCTGAAGTTCTGACTGATAAATGCAGCATTGTTTTGTACCCGTGCGGCAATAATAAGGCAATTCCAGCAGCAACGGTGCTAGGAAATGTCACAAACCCAAGGCTAGGATACAAAATACAATCTCAGGCCTTGTGCTCTCCTCTGCTGAGAAAATGTTTCGCTTAACATTAATCACGGAAGGAATGAGATTTATTCTTATCCCCCCCTCAGAGATAAGCTGGTTTAGTTCATCCCTGTCGAAATATGTGTGATCATGTGGTTTAAGCCTGAATCGCTGGGGCAAGACTGTTGATGATGAGTCCAGACTCCCTGGCACACCTGCCTTTTCATGCTGAGAGTGTGGTGTATGCTGTGCTCGCTACTGGGACACAATCTGGTGAAGCAAGTTTGCTTTCGCATCTGTCGCTGTACCAGACATTTGAGAGTGCTGAGGGAATGCTAAGTGGTGGTTGCCAGCATAAAATGTCTAAATGTTAGGATTTAAATATGTATATATATATAAAGGACACCATCAAAGGTAATATGAACAGAGAAACTCTGCGCAAATTATTCAACATGATCGCATGATTCAACGATAACATGTAATTCTGTGTCAAGTTCTTTGAACCAAACAGAAACCATATGCCACTCAGAAAGGGCAAAGCTAAATATAAATGATGAAGGCCATCTGGGTCA
Source organism: Carcharhinus amblyrhynchos (assembly GCF_965287045.1). Lineage (NCBI taxonomy): Eukaryota > Metazoa > Chordata > Chondrichthyes > Carcharhiniformes > Carcharhinidae > Carcharhinus > Carcharhinus amblyrhynchos. Next base: position 77,878,155 of record NC_137334.1, on the reverse strand, counting down.
TCTTAGCTCATTCACCCTTCCTCCTCTGAGGTTTGGCACGCTATTGACCTCTTTAATTCTGTCATGGGACATGAAACAACTCCATCCACAGGAATCGTATTCCTGGCTAACTCGGTTATACTGCTACAGGTTTTAATCAGTTTGCCTGTGCCTGATGTCCAAGGGAGAGGCCAGGCCCATCATGATTTACTAACATAAGTATTTAGCACCTTCTTTTCTAAATCAAATCAATAACTTCGATTTGCTTGGCTCGGATATTTTTTCCCGAAGCTTGAAGCAGTCTATTGCTTTTTTTAGCCAAGCAAATCTGTCTGAAGAGACGGTCAAAGCAGACAACTTGCATGACAGTAAGATAAAGTTCTCCCATGCAAAAAAAAATATTGTTCATTCATTAGTTTAAAACACTAGTCATTTATAATTATCTATAATTTGAAAAGTTGGCTAAGCGCAATACTTCAATAAGCTCAGTGTCACTGCTGTTTGTCTTTTTTGATCTGACTTGATTTGGTTGATTATTGTCACATGTATTGGGATAAAGTGAAAAGCATTGCATGCCATTCAGTCAAAACATATCAATTACAGAGTACATAAGGAGAAGGAAAGGATGCAGTGCAGAATATAGTATTGCAGCTACATGTAAGGTGAAGAGAAAGCTCAGCTTAATATATGGTAGGACCATTCAAAATTCTGATGGCAGCAGGGAAGAGGCTGTTCTTGAATCTATTGGCATGGGACCTCAGACTTTTGTACCTTTTTCCCAACAGAAGTTGGAAGAGAGAATGTCCAGGATGCGTGGAGTCCTTGATTATGCTGGCTGCTTTTATGATGCTATGGGAAGTGAAGGCAGAGTAAGTGGATGAAAGGCTGGTTTTTGACCGTGAAAGGCTAAGTTAAGTTCTAGAATATTACCATCATTGGAATGGGCAGATGAGATCACCTGATAAAACTAGAAGCTAAAATAAAATGAAGGAAATGAGAAAATTCTCACTTTGGTCTGTGGTTCACTGTGAATTAGCCTTTAAATCTTCAAGCAAGGGGAAACCCTCTCTGGGGCAGGAGGAGTTTAGGATTTCCCATAGGTACAGCCCAAGATACAGAAGACAAAAAGAGTGAGGAAACACAAAAAAATAGCTCCCCATGTCTTATTGTTTCTTAAATGATGCTGAGATTTTTGCCTCAATGTTATTCTAAGAATTAGGTTTATATCATGTTGTGTGAAGAAGAAAGATTGCAATTAGTTCCAAGTTTTGCATTTTACTCTCTTGTACCTCTGCTCTTATTCTCATATTTTAGTTGAATGCAATTTTTAACAGCTAGATTTCCACATGCTCTCTATGTTTATATATAAGATATATACATACATATTTATAAATCAGTACCTCTTTATCACATCCTTTTAAAGCTAAATAGTTAATATTTCTCTAGTCTTAGTTCATAATTCAATCCTCTGGCACTAAGGATTAGGTTCATTGGACTGCTTCCAAGGCTTGAGTATTACCCTTCTGCACCATTGTTCAAAAATGGAAACAACACTCCAATTGTGGGTTAGCTAGAACACTACAGAGTCTGAGCATGGCTTTCTCTAGCAAGTACTCCACTAGTTTCACAATATGGGTGAGAGTGCTCCCCTTGATTGGTGTCTCAAAATGATTGGATATGGCAAACCGATTTAATTCCCTAAATCCCTTTCACCTTCACCTTTAACTACTTTGATACCAATCACATGCACATTCCAGCAGGAGGTCACAAGATAGTAATTGGCAGAAGAAGCCTTGGCTGATATTTCACTCCAGCCACTTTTTCATACTGAGACCATCAAGATTCTACCTAAATTCAATTCCTTCTGCCCAGGATAATCTCTCTTTCCCTGTCTGGCTCACTACTGCAGTAAATGGCAAGACATTTCTATTTTTTTTCTCTGATTGTCTATTTTATTTCATTTATTAATGTCACAAGTAGGCTTATATTAACACTGCAATGAAGTTACTGTGAAAATCCCCAAGTCACCACACTCCAGCACATGTTTACATACACTGAGGGAGAATTTACCATGGCCAATGCAACTAACCAGCAGATTTTTCAGACAGTGGGAGGAAACCTGCTCAGACACAGGGAGAACATGCAGACTCTGCACAGACAGTGACCCAAGCCAGGAATTGAATCAGGATCCCTGGTGCTGTGAGACAGCAGTGCCAACTGTTCTGCCACCATGCTGGCCTGCCACAAGCTTGCTAGAAGATTGATGGAAACCCAAAAGAAATAGCATCGTTGATGATTCATGGCATTTCTCTAGGATTTGACTGGGTATCTGGAGAAACCCCACCAGAGTATTCATTCATGAGATTCTTCTTGAAGATTATGCTCAATTGAAGAAATTCTGAGGATGAATAAAGGTAAAGCAAAGTTCTAATTTCAAAATGATATTTAAAAGAGAAACAGTGGCTACTTTAAAATGTTGTTTTTATTTATCAAGGCGTTCATTCAAAGAATCATTGAAACCCTACGTTCGGCCCATCAAGTCTGCACTGACCACAATCCCACCCGGGGCCCTATTCTCATATATTTTACCCACTAATCTCTATAACCTATGCATCCCGGGACACTAAGGGGCAATTTAGCACAGCCAATTAACCTAACCCGCACATCTTTGGACTGTGGGAGGAAACCTACACAGACATGGGGAGAACATGCAAACTCCACACAGACAATGACCCAAGCCAGGAATCAAACCCAGATCCCTGGAGCTGTGAAGCAGCAGTACTAACCACTGTGCTGCCCATTCCCTGGAAGCATCACAATGTCATAAGAACATAGGAGCAGGAGTAGGCCATCCAGCCCTTCGAGCCTGCCCCGCCATTCATTAAGATCATGGCTGATCCGTCGCTGCTCAGTTCCACTTTCCCGCCCTCTCCCCATAACCCTTAATCCCCTCTCCCATCAAAAACCCATCAACCTGCGTCTTAAAAATATTTAGCGAGGCAGCCTCCACCACTTCAACGGGCAGAGAATTCCAGAGATTCACCACCCTTTGAGTGAAGAAGTTCCTCCTCAACTCTGTTCTAAACCGCCCCCCTTTTATCTTGAGGCTGTGCCCCCTAGTCCTACTGTCTTTTTTGAGCGGGAAGAGTCTTTCCACCTCTATCCTATCCATCCCATTCATCATCTTATACGTCTCAATGAGATCTCCTCTCATTCTTCTAAACTCTAACGAGTACAAGCCCAGTTTATTCAGCCTCTCCTCATAGCTCAACCCCCTCAACTCCGGTATCAGTCTAGTAAACCTCCTCTGCACTCCCTCCAAGGCCAAAATATCTTTGCGCAGGTGCGGCGTCCAAAAATGCACACAGTACTCCAGTTGCGGCCTCACCAATGCCCTATACAGCTGCAGCAAGACGTCCCTACTTTTATATTCAATCCCCCTCGCTATGAAGGCCAGCATCCCATTCGCCTTCCTGACCACCTGCTGCACCTGCAAGCTGGGTTTTTGCGACTCATGCACAAGGACCCCAAGGTCCCTCTGCACCGTCGCCTGCTGCAGTTTTTCGCCCCGTAAGTAATAGTCCTTCCTACCATTCTTCCTACCAAAGTGGACCACCTCACACTTGCCAACATTAAATTCCATTTGCCATTTCCTGGCCCATTCACCCAGCCTATCTAGATCCTTCTGCAGACTCTCCACACCCTCCGCACAATTTGCCGTTCCCCCAATCTTGGTGTCATCAGCAAATTTCGACACTCTACACTCGGTTCCCTCCTCCAGATCATCTATATAAATGGTAAAAAGCTGAGGCCCCAGCACCGACCCCTGGGGCACTCCACTAGTCACCATCCGCCAATCCGAATAGCACCCGTTGACCCCCACTCTCTGCCTCCTATTTGACAACCAATCCTCTATCCACGCTAACACCCTACCCCCAACTCCATGTCCCTCGACCTTCTGCAATAGCCTCTTGTGAGGCACTTTGTCAAACGCCTTATGAAAATCTAGAAAGATCACATCCACCGGCTCTCCTCTATCCACCGCCCTAGACACATCCTCATAGAACTCCAGTAAATTTGTCAGACACGACTTCCCTTTAATGAAACCGTGCTGCGTCTTCTCTATCAAGCAATTCCCTTCAAGATGCCTCGCAATTTCCTCCTTAATGACAGATTCTAACATTTTACCTACCACAGACGTTAAACTAACCGGCCTATAATTCCCCGCCTTTTGCCTGGCACCCTTCTTAAACAACGGCGTAACATTAGCCGTTTTCCAATCATCCCGCACTTCCCCGGAATCCAGCGACGTTTGGAAAATAACCACCAAGGCATCCACTATCACCTCTGCCATTTCTTTCAGAACCCTCGGATGCATTCCATCCGGTCCTGGGGACTTGTCCACAATCAGCCCCTCCAGTCTGTCGAGCACCACCTTTCTAGTAACAGTAATGTCATTAAGACCCTCCAATCCTACCACCTTTCCATCGCTAACACCCGGCAAATTATTCACGTCCTCCTCTGTGAAGACAGAAACAAAAAAGTTATTCAATACCTTAGCCATATCCCCATCCCCTACCACTAGGTCCCCTTTCTCATCCTCTAAAGGACCAACATTCACCCTAGCCAGCCTCTTCCTTTTTATATATTTATAAAAACTCTTGCTATCCTTTTTTATATTAAGCGCTAGCCCAGCTTCATAGTTTCTCCTACCCTTCCTCATCAACTTCTTTGTCAATCTTTGTTGACATTTAAACCTCTCCCAATCCTCTTCTCGCCCACTACTCTTAGCTACTCTAAATTCCTCCGCTTTTAGTTTAACACTTTCCTTCACCTCCTTCGTTATCCACGGCTTATTACCTCTCCTCCTACTATCCTTTTTGACCATCGGAATAAATTTCCGTTGAGCACCAAGTAAGATCTCCTTAAAGATCCTCCACTGTTCCTCAACAGACCCTCCCTCCAACGTGCTCTCCCAGTCCACATTCGCCAATTCTTCTCTCATCCTACCGTATTCCCCTCTATTCAAACAAAGGACGCATGTCCGGGAACCCACTTTCTCCTCCTCCATCTGCACCAGAAACTCCACCATACAATGATCACTGTCCCCAAGAGGATCCTTCACCACAAGGTCCTTAATTCTACCCGCTTCATTACATAGCACCAGATCCAAGATAGCTCGCTCCCTCGTCGGCTCCAACACACACTGTTCGAGGAAACTATCCCGGCAGCATTCCAAGAACTCTTCCTCGAGCCCCCCACGTCCAACATGGGTCGACCAATCAATATGCAGATTGAAATCCCCCATAACTACGGCCGTCCCATTCCTGCACGCCGCACTTATTTGCGTGTTAACAGCCCTCCCCATCTCCAGATCATTATTCGGGGGCCTATAGACGACACCCACCAGCGTCTTCCTCCCTTTGCTGTTCCTAATCTCCACCCACAACGATTCCACCCTCTGCTCCTTGGCTCCAATATCATCCCTTGCTACCACCGTGATGCTATCCTTAATCAGCAGAGCTACGCCCCCCCCTTTTCCCTCCTGCCTATCCTTCCTAAACACTTGATAGCCCTGTACATTCAGCTCCCAGTCCTTGTCACCCTGCAGCCACGTCTCTGTAATGGCCACCAGATCGTATCCATTTGTGTCGATCTGCGCCATCAGCTCATCCACTTTATTCCGAATGCTTCGTGCATTCAGATAAAGTGCTTTCATCCCAGCCTTCACCTGGACCCTATTTGCCGCAACGCCACCAACTATACTCACGCCCCCTACTCCCTCTATTATTGGGACATCCTCGGCCTCTTCCCTTACATGTACACTCTCCTTAACTTTAGACCTCGTAAGGTCACCTACCCTCGCACCCTCCCCCCCCCCTAATTAGTTTAAAGCCCTGTTTACAGTCCTCTTTACTCGATTCGCCAGCACTCTGGTCCCAGCACAGTTCAGACCAACCCCATCCCGCCCAAACAGGTCCCACCTACCCCAATACTGGTGCCAATGCCCCATAAATTCCCATAAATGTCCTTCTAATGAGCCATTTCCTGTTAAATGAGAAACTTGTGGAGAGCAACTCCACTGAAAGCATGAATCCTGGATTTTACTGATGGATGCCTCTCACATATATATTGCTCAATACTCACAAAGGTCTCAGTATAGCACTGTTATATCCTGTTCATTCCTGTAGAACAAATAACAGGTTTCAAGGTTAAGAATGAACAACAACATGGCCTTGTATTTCAGTATCTGACCCTGGACCACTAAACTCACAGCTGGCGCTTGGTTGAAGGGATGATGTGTTGTGTGAAATTTCAGTCCCATAATCCCGTTAGATTTTGCTTCAAGAATTCAAAATAATTAGTTGGTAGCTGTGGCAAGATGTTAAAGAGTAGCGCTTGAAAGAGATCTTTAACTTACAAAACATTTCTATTACAACACAAACTTAAAAATTACAGATCTTTAAAATTCAAACTAATAAACTTAATTTTTGAACAGATTCCTTGGGCACGATGTTTTGTGGTTCAGTAAATAGTGCCCCCTGCATCTATGCCCCAAGCTCAGTGTTTAAGCCCCGCTCCAGGACTTGGTGGCCATGGAGGGTGTGTTCATAAGGCGGTCAAACTGGTCAAGTATCAACTAGCAAATCCTTCCAAAATGCCTGTGGCACTTTGTAAGAATGGGAGAGACTCCTGATCAGCCATGCTTGATGCCGAGTGATGCCCCTCAAGCTATAGATCTGGTTTCAAGTCAGCAATCTATTCCAGGTAAAAACAAGCTACAGAAAACAGACTCAAACATGTGCCTTGTCTGCCTCATGTGTCTCTAGATGCAGGAAATAAGCCTAAGGCCAAGAGTTTCTCGCCCCATCTTAGTGGGACCGGTCACAGGAGACTTGGCAGTTCAGCTGAAGGTCCACTGACGTTTGTTGGAGCTGCATGATCATGACAGGGCTGGAAAATCCCACCCTCAGTCGAAATGTTTTGTAGGTATATTTCCATAACCAGTTTATAAACTATTCTGAGTTACCTGCTCTGTAGCATTTGAGCATGAAAGATATTCAATTTGCAATGCATACTGCCCACACGAAGCACTTACATCAAGGCTTCACACAGCACTTCTATCTTGGAATCCTCTTGCAAATATTTGTTGTCTAGCCGTTTACTCCTTTTACACAAATTTTAATACAGGGTTTATAGTCAAATATATGAATTAGAACGTGAGAATTGAGCTATTTGAATGTTCCTAATTAGTGGCAGCATCAAATGCTGCAATAATTATTGAGTCAATAGGAACATAGGAACAGAATAGGCCATTCAGCCCATTGTGCCTGTTCTGCCATTCAATATGTTCATGGCTGAATGGATGCTTCAATGCGTTTCACACACTATCCCCATTATTCTTTTCATTATTGTTAATCAGAAATCTGTCAATCTCTACATTAAGCATACTTAACTGAGCCTCTGCGGCAGAGGATTACAAAAGTTCACAACCCTTCGGGTAAAGATATTTCTCCTTATCTTGGTTCTGAGTAGCTTCCTCCGTATTTTGTACTTGGTTCTAGACTCCCCGGCTAAGGGAAACATCTTTCCTGTATCTAGCCTGTCAATTTAAATGTTTTGTAGATTTCAATGAGATCACCTCTCGTTCTTTGAAACTCTGGAGATTACAGGTCTATTTTGGCCAATTTCTCTCAATGCCTAGCTATGGCACTTACACATTGACCCACTTTACCAAGTCCAGAACTAATGAGCCATATAGTGAGAATGGAGAGTGTAAACAAAAGCTTTGAAAAGAATCATTCATAACTTCCTCCAATGTAGAAAGCTGGAAACTAATAAAAGTGTCAATCATCCAGACAGCAAAGTGTTTCCAGCGTCTTCTGTTTAAATTTCAGATCTCCAGTATTCATAGTAGTTTTGCCATTTGTTTTTGAAAAAGCATCAAAAGTGTACAAATATTAACAAAATGCTTTCAGCCTCTCAACAGAATGAAATGCAGTGAATTTTAACATCTTTAGAATAAATACTTCAAAACCTATTCCCTACGTTGTTAATGAATTGAAACTCCAAAAATTGAGGCACTTCACTCTTAAGACAGATCTGTCTAGAGAGTGACAAACATGATCATGTATAATGAGCCTTGTTGATTATTTTGAGGAGCGAGTTAATGTGATAGAAATGAAAGTGTCTATAGGCATTATTTTCTTGGACTTCCAGAAGGCATTCAATAAAGTTCCATGTAAGAATGCATGAGACAACCTATTCAATTGGGTAGGGATTCAGCTGTCCACATTTCATTGCAAGATTTAAATCAGATAAGATAACTGCCCTTTTGACCATCTCATCTATATCTTTCTGCAACCCAAAACATTCAACCTCACTGTTAACCACTTGGCCAAGCTTTGTGTCAGCGGTAAACTTGCTGATCTTGCCCCCACATACTCATCTATGTCATTAATATAAATGATGACAATAGGGGGCCCAGCACGAATCCCTGTGGTACGCCGCTGATCACTGGCCTCCGGTCACTCAAGAACCCGTCTGTCACCACCCTCTCTCTCCTACCGCTTAGCCAATTATGAATCTACCTTGTCAGATCGTCCTGTAACCCATGTGCATCAGACTTCTTAACAAGTCTCCCATGTGAGACTTTATCAAAGGCTTTGCTGAAATCTATGTAAACTACATCAACCGCACTACCCTCATCCACATATTTGGTTACATGCTCAAAAAATTCAATCAGATTTGTTAGGCTCGACTATCCCTGATCAAATATTGCCTCTCTAAATGGAAATAAATTCTCTCCTTCAAAATATTCTCCAGTAGTTTCCTAACCATAGAAATGAGACTCACTGGTCTATAGTTCCCTCGCTTGTCTCTACAACTTTCCTTTAAATAGTGGGACCACATTAGTTCTCCAGTCCTCTGGCACCTCCCCGGTGGCCAGGGAGAAATGTAAAATTGGGTCAGAGCCCCTGCAATTTTCTCCCTTGCCTCCCATAACAGCCTGGGACACAATTCACCTGGGCCTAGAGATATATCCACTGCTAAGCTTGCCAATACTTCCAACACTTTGTCGCTCCCTATGATAATTTTCTCTAGAGCCTCACAGTCTCTCTTCCCAAGTTCCATAACTACCTCTTCATTCCCATGGTGAAGACAGATGTGATATACTCATTTAACACCCTACTAAGGTCCTCTGCCTCAGCCTACAGTTTTCCCCCTTGGTCCCTAATGGGCCCTACTCTTTCCCTGGTTGTCCTCTTCACATTACTTATGGATATCTTATGATTTCCCCAACTTATACCAGCTAGAGCTTTCTCATATCCTGCTCTTTACTCTCTTAATTGATTTCTTTACCCCCAATCTCAGTGAACACTTAGCTTTTATGAGGCAGCTTAGTGAATGCCTTTTGGAAATCCAAATACACCACATCTACTGGCTTCCCTTAACCCTGCTTGTTAATTCCACAATGAACTGTAATAAATTTTTCAAACACAATTTTCCTTTCATCAAACAAACTTGACTCAGCCTGACGCACCCTGATTATGTAGTGATTTTCTAGAATGTCCTGCTTAATAATGGATTCCAACATTTCCTCAATAAAGATGTGAGACTAACTGGTTCCTACTCTCTGTCTCCCTCCTTTCTTGCAACCTGCTGGGACCTTTTCAGGTTTAAGGAATTTTGGAAGATTACCACCAAAGCATCCTTTATCCAGGGCAGCATGGTGACACAGTAGTTAGCAATGTTGCCTCATAGTGCCAGGGACCAGCTTGAGCCCCTATCTGTGTGCAGTTTGCACATTCTCCCTGTGTCTGCATGGGCTTCCTCTGGGTGCTCAGGTTTCCTCCCACAGTCCAAAGATGTGTGGGTTAGGTGGATTGCTAAGTTGCCCCTAAGTATCGGGGAAGTAGCTAGGGTAAATGTATGGGGTTATTGGAATAGGGCCTGGGTGGGATTATGGTTGGTGCAGACTCAATCGGCCAAATGGCTTCCTTCTGTGCAGTAGAACTCTATCCTATTTCTGCAGCTACTTCCAGGATACAGATTGTAGAGTCCAGGGGACTTGTCAGCCTTTAGTCCATTAGGAAGAAGGAAACATGAAAAATCTGGCAAAGCAGAGAGGGCATCTATGGTCCAGAAATGTGGATGAAGAACAGAAAGTGGACCCCAGAGGGATGGACCGCCCTGCCAGCTGTGAATTGATAGGGGCCCCCAACCCAAGAATGTTCTGTTTTAGGGCTATCTGACCAGAAAAGGTTCAATGGACAGGCAGGACTTGAATTACAATAATGTTCTGCTTTAGCATTCTCTTGTGCTCTGACCTGGTCACCCATCTGACTTCTTTGTCGTGTAAACACTAAAGCAGGAAGAGGGATGTATAGCAGAAAATATGTTCCAATGTGATGCAGTGGGTTTGCCAATAACCCCATTTAATCCACCCTTTGGAAATTAGTGATAATCATTACTACTTTGGAGATCAGTGACATTTAAGGAATTCATTCAAAAGCGTGCGTGTGTGTAATGCTTGGCATTATTTGCAAAATTGACACCATAATGTTAATTTCATAGCAGTGCCACTCAATAGGTATTGAGCCCTATTTTACCATTTTGATTCTAAGTGCTAGGCGGATTTGAAACTGGGAGGGTTTCAGATCCAACTTTTTATTGAGTACAGTTCTGGTCGCCGCATTATAAGAAGGATGTGGAAGCATTGGAAAGGGTGCAGAGGAGGTTTACCAAGATGTTGCCTGGTATGGTGGGAAGGTCTTGTGAGGAAAGGCTGAGGGACTTGAGGTTGTTTTCGTTGGAGAGAAGAAGGTTAAGAGGTGACCTAATTGAGGCATACAAGATGATCAGAGGATTAGATAGGGTGGACAGTGAGAGCCTTTTTCCTCGGATGGTGATGGCTAACACGAGGGGACAATTGAGGGGTGATAATTATAGGATGGATGTCAGAAGTAGGCTCTTTACTCAGAGGGTAGTAAGGGTGTGGAATGCCCTGCCTGCAGCAGTTGTGGACTCGCCAACTTTAAGGGCTTCAAACGGTCATTGGATAGGCATATGGATAACATTGGAATGGTTTAGGTTAGAGGGTCATTAGATTGGTTCCACTGGTCGGCGCAACATCGTGGGCCGAAGGGCCTGTACTGCGCTGTAATGTTCTATGTTCTAACTTTTAGACCTGTTCTCAGGTGCTCCCATACGCATCCTGCCTGTAAAAATATCAGTGATTCTGAATCGCACTGTAGAAACCTGTGAGCAGGGCTTAACACACTTAAAATCCTGCAGCTCCTATCTGTGCCTCCAATCGTGCAGGCACAGAAAAAAATATAGAATGTGGCTCCACTGCCATATTGCTCCCGGACCGAATAATGCCTCCCCCTGGACCCCACAGACATTGATCTACTCCCACAACATTACTGACCCTCTTATCCCCCTACCTACCCGCCACCCAGGCAGATCATGGCCCCTCCCCCCTTCCTCTCACTGATCACAGGCAGAGTGGTGGTGGACCCCTTCTGCCCACCCCCAATCTCAAGCACAGAGCCATCGGATGCTCGGTACTTATCTCCTCACTAGCTGAAGCGCCCAAACTGGACTTTTGTACAGAATGTTCGTTTCGCGTCAACTCTGGATGGGCAAACGCAGTGGTAAAGGGAGAAGTGCCAGTAAGGTGGGCATGCAGCCAATCAAGTCAATTTAAATGCGTGCACATGCATTTAAATAGCCATCACTCCAATTTCGGGTGTGGTCCCGATCATGGCCATTTTCGCGCCTTGTTAAAAGGGGAGCCATGTGAAGTAATGCTATTTGCCTCATGCCCGACTTTACAAAGTTTCACACCTGAAAATGGGCACAAACGATGGTAAAATCGGGCCCATCATGCATAGTTTTAAAATCCCTTTTGAAAAACCAATCGCGGTATTTCAGGTCCATCAGTATTTCCTGAAGAAGAAAGAAATCTAAAATGTGTCAATTCTACAAAGCAAAGTTTGAATAAGAACATAAGAAATAGGAGCAGGAGTAGGCCATCTAGCCCCTCGAGCCTGCCCCGCTATTCAATAAGATCATGGCTGATCTGTCGTGGCTCAGTTCCACATTCCAGCCCTCTCCCCATAACCCTTAATCCCCTCACTTATCAAAAACCCATCAACCCGTGTCTTAAAAATATTTAGAGAGGCAGCCTCCACCACTTCAACGGGCAGAGAATTCCAGAGATTCACCACCCTTTGAGTGAAGAAGTTCCTCCTCAACTCCGTTCTAAACCGCCCCCCCTTTATCTTGAGGCTGTGCCCCCTAGTCCTACTGTCCTTTCTGAGCAGGAAGAGTCTCTCCACCTTTATCCTATCCATCCCATTCATCATCTTATATGTCTCAATGTGATCTCCCCTCATTCTTCTATGCTCTAACGAGTACAAGCCTAGTTTATTCAGCCTCTCCTCATAGCTCAACCCCCTCAGAAGGAGGCCATTCGGTCCATCGAGTCTGCACCAACCACAATCCCACCCAGGCCCCTATTCCCTTAACCTCACCTATTTACTCTGCAAATTCTCCTGACACTGGAGTCAATTTATCATGGCCAATTAACCTAACCTGCACATCTTTGGGCTGTCGAAGGAAATCTGAGCACCTGGAGGAAACCTACGCAGACACGGGGAGAATGTGCAAACTCCACATAGGCAGCCACCTGAGGCCAGAATTGAACCCGAGTCCCTGCTGCAGTGAGGCAGCAGTGTTAACCACTGCACCACCCCAAATCATTCCTTCATCTTCAGTGTGCTGTCTCTTTTGCCACTTTTTGTTCATTCATGTTTCTTCTGCTCAGTCACCTCTTTGCCACAAATCATGGAATCAATATCACAGAACATATAAACATCAGACTTTTACCTAACCTACACAGTCACCTGACAAGAGATGGAAAGAGTCAAGAAACTTAATGCTCTGTGAAATTTCCCTCAATCCTCAAAAACAATTGAGGATATTAATCTCGTACAACAATCAGCGTTATCCTGCCTGACTAATTGTGTTCCGTGGACGAAGCACTGGATTCTCAGATAGGTAACAGGAGTCGGGAAAATTCCCGGTTCTGCCCCCTCATCTCAGGAGAAAGTGTCTGCAAAGATGGGATCTTCGTTGCCGAGGGGAGCCTGCTGGCTGGAGGCAGGCCAACTGGCCCAGGAAGAATTTTGCCACAGGGGCTGTCAGATACCAAAGCTGCCTGTTTAAAAAGGCCAACCTGATGTCCTGGGACTTCGACCCAGTTAAAATGAAAACAGGCCCTCTATCCTTTTCCCCTCACACTTCCTTACACTCCAAACACATCTCATTCCCCATCCATAAGATACAGGAGCAGAGTTAGGCCACTCGGCCCATTGAGTCTGCTCTGCTATTCAATCACGGCTGATACTTTTCTCATCCCCATTCTCCTGCCTTTTCCCAATAAATCCTGATTCCCTTATTAATCAAGAACCTATCTTTCTCCATCTTAAAGACACTCAATGACTTGGCCTCCACAGCTTCTGCGGCAAAGAGTTCCACAGATTCACCACTCTGGCTGAAGTAATTCCTCGTCATCTCTGTTTTAAAGGATTGTTCCTTTAACCTGAGGTTGTGCCTTCTGGTTCTAGTTTTTCCTACTAATGGAAACATCCTCTACACATCCATTCTATCCAGGCCTCGCCGTATCCTGTAAGTTTCAATAGGATCCCTCCTCATCCTTCTAAATTCCAATGCTCAGAGCCAGAGTCCTCAACCGTTCCTCATACGGCAAGTTACCTCATGACCTCCACCCACCCTCCATGGTCGAACATTTCCCCATGCCTAACAATAGCACTTCCATGCACTGTCTAGAACCAATGAAGCCCGTAGTGACTGTACTTTATGTAAAAACAAAGATTTGAAACAAAATTATTCTTTCCTAACTTTCAGCTATGTCGAAAAAGACATAATTTCGCTAAACCATTAAAAATGTCAATCATCCGAACCCTTTAAATTATGAAAAATCACAGACCTTTGAAACCACTTGGTGTAACCTGAATAAATTGTTAGCAGAGATAGGAGAGCCTGAGCTGTCAATCTCACAATATTTTCACAAGGACACAGCTGCTTCAACAATCCTAATGGATTCCTGGTCTCTCAGCCAAGCATACATAATGAAGCTTTGTTGAGAGCCCAGACAACAGTTATTCTTGTTGAAACAGCTGCTGCCAAAAGATTGGATGGAATTTTCTAGCTTTTCCCACCAGTGGCTAATGGCGAGCCAGCCCGCTGCTGAAAACATGCCATTAGGGAGAGGGGTGGAAAATCCCACCCATTATTTTATTGATATCAACATTGTAGAAAGCTTTAAATGAATCACTTTTTCTAAAGCTGCTTTTAATAAATCATACTCTCGCTATAGGAATAATTTTGATTTTATTTGATTTATTAATGTCACATTGATTAGCATACAGTGAAAAGTATTGTTTCTTGCACGGAATATTATTTAAAGGGTGAAAAGTTGCAGCATGCTACTGTGCAGAGGGACCTGGGGGTCCTTGTTCACGAATCGCAAAATCTCAGTCTGCAGGTGCAGCAGGTGATCAAGAAGGCGAATGGGATGTTGGCCTTTATAGCGAGGGGGATAGAATATAAAAGCAGGGAGGTCTTGCTGCAACTGTACAAGGCACTGGCAAGGCTGCAACTGGAGTACTGTGTGCAGTTTTGGTCCCCTTATTTGCGAAAGAATATATTAGCCTTGGAGGGAGTTCAGAGAATGTTCACCAGACTGATACCAGAGATAAGGGGGTTAGCTTATGAGGAAAAATTAAATAGACTGGGCCTGTGCTCATTGGAGTTTAGAAGGCTGAGGGGGGTTCTTATAGAGACTTACAAGATAATGAAGGGGCTAGGTAGGGTAGAGGTAGAGGGATTCTTTCTGCTTAGAAAGGAAACCAGAACTAGGGGGCACAGCCTCAAAATAAGGTGGGGTGCAGTTTAGATCAGAGTTGAGGAGGAACTTCACTCAAAGGGTGGTGAATCTCTGGAATTCTCTGCCCATTGAAGTGGTGGAGGCTACCTTGTTGAATATGTTTAAGTCACGGGTAGATAGATTTCTGATAGACAAGGGAATTAAGGGTTATGGGGAGAAGGTGGGAAAGTGGAACTGATCCATTTCAGATCAGCCATGATCTTATTGAATGGCGGGGCAGGCTTGAAGGGCTACATGGCCTACTCGTGCTCCTATTTCTTACGTTCTTATGTTCTTATACAGACAAAACAGACCATTCATAGAGAAGGAAATGAGGGAGTGCAGAAAGTAACATTATAGTCATCACTAGGGTGCAGAGAAAGGTCAACTTAATGCAAGATTTTGACAGCAATCACCCTACACCTTTTAAAGGCATTCCTAGAAATCAGACTGCCCAAGAATGGGGTCAGGGATCCCAGAATTGTGACCCTCCATTTTTAAAGGGCTCCTGAGTCACCCCAACACAGTGAAAATCCAGGCTGGGGTGTTTGGATTCAATCGTACAACTACAGTGTGATTTTTATGGTATTTGGTGTTTGCTGTTTTTGCACATCCCAACTCCTCTCCATAGGAAAGCTCCCCTGCTCTTCTTCAGAACAGTGCTGAGGACCTTTCAAGCCCAGCCGAGAGGGCAAATAGAGCCTAGGTTTAATGTCTTACCTGAAAACCAGTGCCTCTGACAGTGCAACAGTCTCCATACTGCACAGGAGTGTCAGTCATTCTGCTCATGCTGGAGTTGTGGGACTTGGATCCACAACCTTCTGACTCAGAGGCAGAAGACTAAGCAATGCTAAAAGATGTAATTTATTTTTGGTACGGTTGCATGAATCCTGTCACGCTCTGTAGATTTTTTTTAAACAAGGATTCACTTTGCCTTGCAAACCATAAGAGAACAAATTAATAACACACTCAAAGGGTTGTTATACTTATTGGGATTAGTTTATTTCTATTCACCATTACACAGATAAATAAACACAGATTTAAGAAGATTACAGCAAAATTCAAATGGCTACAGATTTAACAAAGAAAAAAATGATGATTTAAAAGGCAACTGTTTAATTACTGTACTCCCAGTAAATGGATATCTGACTGATACGTAGCATTAGAATATTCAAATATGTTATTCTCCTCAGCAAGAAGTAAATGCTGCACCAATCCCTAACTTGAGGACGGCACAATGCTTAGCACTGCTGTCTCAGTGCCAGGGACCTGAGTTCAAATCCTGGCTTCGGTCACTGTCTATATGGAGTCTGCATGTTCTCCATGTGTCCACGTGGGTTTCCTCCGGGTGCTCCGGTTAGCTCCCACAGTCTGAAAGACGTGCTGGTTAGGTGCATTGGCCATGTTAAATTTTCCCTCAGTGTACCCAAACGGGTGCCAGAGTGTGGCAACTCAGGGACTTTTACAGTAACTCCATTGCAATGTTAATGTAAGTCTACTTGTGACTACTAAATTTACTTCAACATATATGTTATTAACTATGATTGAGACAATCGCTGGAGTTTTTGTTGATTGGAGATTCTTCTCATTATGATCCTTTGAGATCACTTCCAACTATTTCCAGCCTTTCACTCCCTCATTTGCAGTGAATTGTCAGATGCATTCAATTTCTACAATACCCAATTATGTTCTCTGCCCTTCGTTGAAACCATATGGTTTAAGACTGGAAGACCATAAGACATAGGAGCAGAATTAGCCCACTCGGCCCATTGAGTCTGCTCCGTCTTTCAATCATGGTTGATATTTTTCTCATCCCCATTCTCCTGCCTTTTCCCCATAACTTCTGATCCCCTTATTAATCAAAAACTTATCTATCTCTGTCCTAAAGACACTCAATGACCTGGCCTCCACAGCCTTCTGCGGCAAAGAGTTCCATAGATTCACCACTCTTTGGCTGAAGAAATTCCTCCTCATCTCCATTTTAAAGGATCGTCTGTCCTTTTAGCCTGAGGTTGTGCCCCCTGGTTTTTCCTACTAATGGAAATATCCTCTTCACGTCCACTCTATCCAGGCTTCGCAGTATCCTGTACGTTTCGAAAAGATCCCTCCTCATCCTTCTAAACTCCAACGAGTACAGACCCAGAGTCCTCAACCTTTCCTCATATGACAAGGTCTGCATTCCAGGGATCATTCTTGTGAACCTCCTCTGGACCCTTTCCAAGGCCAGTGCACCCTTCCTTAGACATGGGGCCCAAAACTGCTCACAATTCTCCAAATGGGGTCTGACCAGAGTCTTATAAAGCCTCCGAAGTACATCACTGCTCTTGTATCCTAGCCCTCTCGACATGAATGCTAACATTGCATTTGCCTTCCTAACTCCTGACTGAACCGGCACGTTAACCTTAAGAGAATCTTGAACAATGATTCCCAAGTCCCTTTTGTTTCTGATTTCCTCAGCATTCTCTCATTTAAAAAGTAGTCTATGCCTCCATTCCTCCTTCCAAAGTGCATTACCTCACACTTTTCCACATTGTATTCCATCTGCCACTTCTTTGCTCATTCTCCTAACCTTAACTTTGGACCTATCCAAAATGCTGTCCATTTTTCTTTCACTTTCTCCAATGATTTTCCATCATGGAAAGCCCTTTGCAGCCAATCCTCCAGAGAAAGGAATTTTTTATTTTTTCTGGAACACTCTCTACTATTTTCCCAAGGTCCGGTTTCCATAAATTCAAATTCCAATGTCATTCACTCACTTGCACAGTTTCTGTTATTTCTGTAATTATTTTAGAAAGATTGAAATTTGAACAAAAGATTGGATTTTTCAGTCCCCCTCCATTCACTGCGGGACATGATGGCATGACCCCTGTACCTGAGGAGGGTAAAGAATTTCCACTCTTGCTCTCCACAGCACCCTTTTAGTGCATCTGATCCAGTCCTGCTGGTTTATCAGCTTTAAGTACAACCAACCTTTCTAATACCCTCTCTTTATCAATTTGTAGCGTTACCAGTGTCTCAACAATATCTCCTTTCACAATAACTTTGATGTTTTCTCCATTAACAAAGACAGATGCAAGCTACTCATTTAGTACCTCAACTGTGCCTTCTGCCTGTATGCTTTTTCAATACCCAATTTACCCCACCTCTCTTCTGACCATCTTTACAATTTGTATACCTGTGGAGGTTTCCTTTATATTAGTTCACAACCTCTTCTCACTCTCTCTCTTTGCCTCGCTTTCCCATTGTGCAGATGTGTATCTGCATTATCACCACACCATTCATATTCCCCCCACACAATTATTTGTGCATGCAGCTCACTAAACTCATAAAGAAATGTCCAAAGTTCCTAATTCTCCCAGTCTGATGCTGCAGTAACATTCAATAATCAGAAATGTTCTCTTGCATTTTGCAGTAAGAAGTAGAAAATGTATAGAAGGGGAACACAAACTGAAGACAAGCTAAAAGGGAATTTTGTGCCTTATGTCAAAATTTTCTTCTTTACTTCTCTATCTGAATGGCTGGCATGGTGGCACAGCAGTTAGCACTACTGCCTCACAGCACCAGGGACCCAGGTTCAATTCCGGCCTCAGGTCACTGTGCAGAGTCCGCACATTCTCCCAGTGTCTGCGTGGGTTTTCCCCAGGTACTCCAGTTTCCTCCCACAGTCCAAAAGATGTATGGGTCAAGTTGATTGGCCATGCTAAATTACCCCTTAGTGTCAGGAGGATTAACAGGGTAAACGCATGGGGTTGCGAGGTTAGGGCCTAGATGGGATTGTTATCGATGCAGGTTTGATGGGATAAAGATGGCCTCCTTCTGCACTTTAGGGAATCTATGGTTCTGTGAGATCCTTGACTATTATTACTAAACCATAACAAAGTGCCTTTTTTTTGTCACAATGGATAGGGTGAGGAGGCAGATCCCAAAGAGATCAAACCCTAGGCCAAAATGTACAGCACCAAAAAAAAAATCAGAAGTTTTAGCTGTTTGCCTACTTACACATGGACAGTGAATTACTGTGAAATGAAGAATCTACAAATGGATTCCTTAGAGAGTAGTATTGGTACCAGCCACAATAGACTGAAACTATAATCCAAAAGTTTGGAAAATAATTAGAGCCTGGTGCTGGAATGCATGTAATCTGCCCAAGTTTCCAGTGTTGTAATTCCTTCCGATGTGCCTGCCAGCTGAATATTAGCTTATTTGTTTGAAGTTATACCTGTGTAGTGTATTGTTATGAATGTGAGTTAGCATTGAGTTCAGACTTGCTCATAGGTCTGGAAGCTGATAATGTACTGATTTGGCTATTGCCATGGAAAAATCCTGGTAAAATATTTTGTCTTTATAATTGTATACCTCCTGATTTTAATTTTCTTTTATTTGTAGATAAGAAACTGCATCAAGCTCTTATGTCTAACCATATAGGTGTCATTGCGTACAATTGGGGTGATTGTGTATAATACCCCACCCCTGTATATGAACTGAACAGGAAGATATGAATGTTGCTCAGAACAGTTCTTCATGTTTTATTTTACAACATAATTCTGCATGATTGTGTAAAAAGATTTCATAACATTTTATTCAAGATATTATTTGATTGTAATGCTAAGTTTTGATTTGATTTATTATTGTCACATACAATGAAAAGTATTACTTGTGCATATACAGAGAGAACATATCATAAATAGAGTACATACGAGAGGAAGAAAGGATAGGGTGCAGAATATAATGTTGCAGTTCCAGGTAGTGTGAAGAGAGTTTAATATATAATCGGGCCATTAAAAAGTCTGATCACAGCAGGGAAGAAGATGTTCTTGAGTCAGTTGGTACATGATCTCAGACTCTTGTATCTTTTTCCCAACGGGAGAAGGTGGAAGAGGATGTCCAGGATGCATTTAAAGTTTAGTTTATTAGATCACAAGTACAATGACACTGCAATGAAGTTACTGTGAAATCCCCTAGTTGCCACACTCCAGCACCTGTTCAAGTACACAGAAGGATAATTTAGCATGACCAATGCACCTAACCAGCACTTCTTTCAAACTGTGGGAGGAAACCTGGCAGACACGGAAAGAACATGCAGACTCCACAGAGACAATGGACAATGTGTCTCCACAGAGACACAAACTGGGAATCGAACCCAGGTTCCTGGCACTGTGAGGCAGCAGTGCTAACCATTGTGCCATGTGGGGTCCTTGATTATGCTGGCTATTTTTCTGAGATAGTGGGAAGCGTAGAAGGAATCAATGGTTGGGAGGTTGGTTTGCATGACGGGCTGGGTGACGTTCACAACCCTTTGTAGTTTTGTGTGGTCTTGGTGCGATTAGCTATGCAGCTGCAATATGTGGAAAAGTCATTTCTGCAATACTTGTTGTGTAGATTTTCTAGGCAAACTGTACTGGGCTTCAGAGTTTTCATAGTGTCTAGTCAGTGGGCAAGACAGAACAAAGGTCTTTGCTTACATGTATCACAGGCAGAGGCATGAAACCAGGCAGGTTTAAATGTTAAATACAATCCAAGGTGGCACAGTTGTGCTAAACCACAGGTAAGCAAGCGCTGCTTGCAGATTTTGCTCTTCTTTGCTATAAAGTAGTTTCAGGAGATACTGAGATGAAGCATTTTCTCCAAGGTGGAAGGAGAGAAGATCAGAGATGGATCATACATGGATAATCTCTGGACCCTCCTGAGAATCTGCTATGCAGTTTTAGCAGCAAGTGTGGAAAAAACCAATAGCCAGTCCTCTTTGCTGCAGGTATGTAAGATATAGAATCACAGTCATGCACCACAATAGGAGGCCATTCAACCCATCATAACTGTGCTGGCTCTTTGGGTGAGCAATACAATAAATTCCATAGCCCTGTTCTTTCCTCTCTCCTAACTCTCTAGCAATGTTTTTTTCAGGTATATATCGAATTCTCTTTTGAAACTTAACATTGAATATTCACCATTCTTTTGTATCCCAGTTTATAACAATTCACCTCACTGGTTTTTTTTGTCAATTATTTTAAATTTGTGCTCACTAATTAGTAAACTTCTTGTCAATGGAAACAATTCTTCTTTCGTTACTCCATCAAATCCTGTCATAATTCAAGTATTTTTCAGATTGGAGGGACGTTTGTAGTGGAGTTCCCCAGGGGTCGCTATTGGGACCGCTGCTTTTCTTGATATATATCAATGATCTAGATCTTGGTGTGCAGGGGACAATTTCAAAGTTTGCAGATGGCACAAAACTTGAATGCATTATAAACTGTGAAGAGGATAGTACAGAACTTCCAAAGGACATAAGAAAGATGGTGCAGCAGGCAGATAAGTTCAGTGTGGAGAAGTGTGAGATGATGTATTTTGGTGGGAAGAACATGTGAGACGACATAAAATTCTTAAAGAATCATGGAGTAGAGGAACCTGGGTGTATATATGATTAGATCATTGAAGGTGGCAGGACAGGTAACAAGAAATGCCAATAAAGCATATATTTATTATTCTGAGTTTTATTAGTAGACACATCTAGGACAAGGGCAAGGAGGTAAAGCTGAGACACCAGTTAGACCTCAGCTGGGGTATTGTGAACAGTCCTGGGTGCCACATTATTGGAAGTATTTGAAAGCATTGGAAACAGCACAGAAGAGATTGGTTTCAAGGATGAGAAACTTCTGTTATGAGGATAGATTGGAGAGGTTGGGACTGTTCTCCTTAGAGAGAAGAAGGCTAAGCGGAGATTTGAGACAAACGCTCAAAATCATGAGGGGGTTGGACAGAACGGATAGGGAGCAAATGTTCCTGCTCATAAAAGGATCAAGAACGAGAGGCCACAGATTTAAAGTGATTTGCAAAAGAAGCAAATATGAGGTGAGAAAAATCTTTTTCACACAGCGAGTGGTTCAGGACTGGAATACATTGCCTGGAAGTGTGGTGGAAGCAGGTTCAATCGAGGCATTCAAGAGGATGATTACTTGAATGGAATTAATATGCAGCGGTATGGGGAAAAGGCAAGGGAATGGCGCCGTCATGATACTCATTTCGAGAGCCGATGTGTTTACGATGGGCCAAATGACCTCCTCCTTGGCAATAACAATTCTGTCAAACATTTTAACCTTCTCTCCTCTAAAGGGGATAACTCAGCTTCTAGAATCATGATAGGAGGTGCCCTATGTCCTGGTATCCCTTTGGTATGCCTCCTCATTACACTCTCAAAGACCTTAACATCCTTCCTAAAGTTAGTGCCACAATTTGAACATAATGCTCTAACTGAGGCCTAATCAGCGACTTGTAAAGATTTAGTGTAACTTGTTTGCTTTTGTACTCTACTCCTCTAATCATAAAAACAATATTTAAAAGACAGCTGAACTGCAATGAAGGATTAGAATATAAAGGGAGAAGCTTTACCAAAACATTCCTTTCTTTTAATCCAGTGGTAAATGAAATAAATGTCTTTGATATATATTCTCTTTGAAACAGAATGCCTCTCATATATAATAATTTGCATCTAAACACAATTGTGGCTCATGGCACTCACTCTTGTTTATGCACTTATGGTACAACAACTGCAGGTGAGAGTCAAAAATGTTGGTAAATGTCAATATCTCAAAGTTTCTGTTTGAATGCACCACATCACGGTTGTTGCAAAACAGACATATCGCTGTCTGCCTCAACGTTGAAGTGCACTGAATATCCCACAGTTGCTATATTTGTGCTGCACATGTAAAATAAACTTGTTTTAGATGTTTGTAATGAGTCATGTAAGTACTACTTTACCAGTGTGTTATTGCTGTCAAACGCTCTGGCACTTCAAACTAACTATTGCAAGTGTACCAACTGAATCACTTCGCATGTATCCACTTCATTCGCCCATTGAACTTGTTCACCCATCCCACCAACTTGTCTATGTCCTTTTGAAATTCTACACTATCCTCATAGTTAACAATGCTCCCAAGTTTCATATCATCTGCAAACATTGAAATTGTGCCCTATACACCAAGGCAGAGGAAGATCTTACCAGGAAAAGCAAAAGTCCCTGGGAAACTCTACCACAAATCTTCTCGCGCACCCATTTCCTACTGTCTCTTTTATTCCATGAGTTGCTCACAAGTGTGGCAATGTATCCAATGTCTTTTGGAAGTCCATGTACACCACATCAACAGCACTGCCTTCATCAACCCTCTTTGTTACCTCTTCAAAACCAAGTTAGTTAAACATGATATTCCCTTTAAATATCCTTGCTGGCCTTTCTTAATTAACTTGCATTTGTCCTCGTGACTATTCATTTTGCGCTGAACAATTGTTTTGAGAAGTTACCCCATCTCTAAAGTTAAACTGAATGGCCTGTAGCTGCTAAGTTTATCCTTTCCCCTTTTGTAATGTTTGCAATGCTCCAATCCTCTGGCACCACCCCTGAGCCCAAAGAAGACAGAAAAATTGTGGCCAGTTTCTCTGCAATTTCCACTCTCACTTCCCTCATTGCCCTTGGCTGCATCTCATCCAGCCCTGGTGTCTAATCAACTTCAGATACAGACAGTTATCCAATCCTCCTTCTTGTCAATTTTAAAGCCTTCAACTAACTGAATTACCTTTTCTTTCACCGTGGCCCTGGGTAGCCTTTTCTGAATGCAAGGTATTTATTTAATATCCCAGTTATGTCCTATGCTTCCACGTGTTAATCCCATTTTTGGTTCTGTTTCTCCCTTTATTACCCTTTTATTATTGATATGGCTGTAGAAGGCTTTCAGGTTCTTCTTTTACGTTGGTTGTCACTCTCTTTTCATACCCTATCTTTACTTCTCTTATTCACTTTTTCACCTCTGAACCTTCTATATATAGGGCCTGGCTCTTGGTTATATTTGTCATAAGCACAATTTCACTTATTTTTTATCTCTCTGTCATCCAGAAATGTGTGGCACAGTTGGGTTAGCACTGTTGCCTCACAGCACCAGGGAGCCAGGTTCAATTCCTGGCTTGGGTCACTGTCTATGTGCAGTCTGCACGTTCTCCCCATGTCTGCTTGGATTTTCTCCAGATGCTCCGGATTCCTCCCACAGTCCAAACGACATGCTGGTTAGGTGTATTGACCATGCTAAATTCTCCCTCAGTGTACCCAAACAGGATTGTGGCACAGTAACTTCATTGCAGTGTTAATGTAAGCCTACTTGTGACACTAATAAATAAACTTTAAGCTCTGGGTTTGTTTGCCTTTTGAGGGAATATATCTTGACTGTGCCCGCACTCTGTTTTCTTTCAAGGTAGCCCAGTATTCCACCACCAGTTTTCCCACCAACCTTTGATCTAACTTGTTGAGCCCAGATTTTGCACTGTCGGCTGGATTTCCAGCCATTCTCGCCCCAAGACCAGAAAATCCCACCCGAGGTCAATAGATCTTTCCATGTTCTGCTCCTGCCTGTTACGATTCCCATGGCGGGAATGTCGGAGCTGTTTGGTGTTGGAGCAAATCTAACTAATGGCAAGAACTTTTCAATGCCATGTTACAGCAAAAGCTGTCACTAAATCAGCAAAATTAAACATGAGAGAATGACCAATCTCATAGAGTGACACATGCAGTGTCACATTAAGTACACGCAAGAGCAGCAGGCTCAAGGCTCAGTATCCTGGAGCAGGCTTTTGCTCCAGCCTGTAAGTGCTGATCTCCATGGAGTACATGAGGAGCTATGTGCCCCCAACGGGACGTTCACACTGATGGCATATCGATGGCTAGAAGGATCACCTGCTGGCCCCACCAACCAGCCTCATCTAACCCACCTGAAAGTCACCCCAGGGCTACGGAGGTGGGTGAGGGGAATGAGGCTTAAACATTTCACACCCTTATCTTCAAAGAACAAAGAAAAGTACAGCAAAGGAACAGGGTCTTCGGTCCTCCAAGCCTGTGTCGATCATGATGCCCCAACTAAACTACAAAAAAGCCTTCTGTCCTGACTCGTTCTGTATCCCTCCCTACTCATGTACCATCCAGAAACCTCTTAAATGTTTATGTGCCTGCTTCCACCACCTCCTCTGGCAGCACGTTCCAGGCACCCCCATTCTCCATGAAAATCTTCCCCCTCATATCTCTCTTAAACCTTCCCCCTCTCACCTTGAACTCGTGCCCCCTTGTAATTGACACTTCCACCATGGGGAAAAGCCTCTGACTATCTGCCCTGTCTACACCTCTCATAATTTTATAGACTTCTATCAAGTCTCCCCTCAGCCTCCATATTTCCAGTGAAAACAATCCCGGTTTATTCAACCTCTCCTCGTAGCCAACACCCTTGAGACCGGGCAACATCCTGGTGAACCTTCTTTGCAATCTCTCCAAAGATCCCACATCCTTCTGGTAATGTGGCAACCAGATTATCACGCAATTCTCCAAACGCGGCCCAATCAGCAGCTCCACCAGACGCCTTGTCTGCAGTACGTGTCCCTGTGACAACAGTTGTCCTGCAGAAATGCAGAGGCCACTGTCTCAGTATGTCTCCGATGAGTTACTGAACGACAAGGCCACCTACCACAGCCCTCAATACCGTAAAGCAGGAGAGGTGAGAAGCCTGTCTCCACCTCCTCCCAGGCAACACGAGAAGCACCACATAAAGGTGTTCCCCAATGGAGGGTGCCACTTTGCCTTAATCACCAAAGGAAGCCATTTACTATCACTATGTTAATATTTATTTGCTTACGCTTTGTAAATATACACTGCATATTCTACAAAGGGTGTGTTAGTCTGTCATTATACATTATTGGCTAAAATTACCAGATCATGGAAAAACAGCAGGTTTCTACTAGTCCTAATGGAGACTGCAGTCAGTAGCCCATCTTAGTGTTGGTATGCGTTTGAAGGATGTGTCCATGCATGTCAGGCAATGCGAAGGTTGCGTCTTCATCCAGCCATTCGAAGAAGATATCACTGCACCAAGAGGTGTAGATGTAGCATTGCAGCATTTGTTGTCCATCCATAGGTGCATTGGAGGAAGTTGTGATGATCCAACCCATTGATAAGACGCGGTCACTGTCCGTAGTCTGTGTTGTTCATAAGGCAGTGAGACTGGCTTGAGTGTTCCTCAATGTTGAAACGCTGGCTGCTCTACAAGAAAATGTATTAAGTGTCTCTGAGTGAGGCTGGTGGTCTGTGAGTTGAAACTTTTGTCCTTCTGGTTGCTTATGAGTTGACATGGAGCCTCAGTGAGTTGCAGCATGGAACGTTCTCGATGTCCCATACTGATGTCACTATGTGTCAGTGCTGGGTGGAAGGAAGTGGATGGCGTGATGAATAGATGTGCGGTTTTTCCTGCACAGTTTCCAATCACTGCAGCTCTATTAGCCCAGACTCATATCTACAGATCCTAAATCTCAAATCTTACTGAGCATATCAGTGTTGACATGGTGGACACACTTTGGTTAGACACCAAGGTGAAGTTGTTTTTGGTTATTTGCCAGCCTCAAGCTTACAATTTCAGCTTTTAAAAGGCATCTCAAGGGAAATCTATGGATAATAGTGAACAAAGGGTCATGATGGTGCAGAATTTAGCCGTGCTGATGATATTGAGTTGCTATTGGCATTCTCTCTTGTTGGGAATTGAAATCTCCTGGAAGATTTGGTGTACAATGTTCATGGGCATATAGGTGGCAATAGCTCACCAGGGATTTGTTGCTGGATTTGTACGCAAATCCTCGAGACTGTTCAGGTGAATACTTCTGGATTGAGTGGTCCCTGGTGACAATGACATCCTGGATGAATCCAGCCGAGACTACCTAGGCCTGTCCTCAGGATGTCTTCCATTGTCAACCTCATCTGACAGAGACAATGGGTTCATCCTCCTCCAGTGACGTAGCTGTCTGTCCAGCCTCTGCTGCACCTAATTATGGAGCATGTGGCAAATTACCACTATCCTTGCCCCTCCCCACCCCAACAACTCCCCCCACTTGCAAGCAAGTACCAGAGTGCTCCTCCTGAGCAGCCCAGGCATATGAACTACATTTTCGGCAAACCAATAGAACATAGAACATAGAACACTACAGCACAAACAGGCCCTTCGGCCCACGAGTTGCGCCGAACACATCAACACCTACCAATCTATAGACCTATCTATAACCCCCAATCCCATTAAACCCCATATACTCATCCAGAAGTCTTTTAAAAGACCCCAGCGAGTTCGCCTCCACCACCACTGACGGCAGCCGATTCCATTCACTCACCACCCTCTGAGTGAAAAACTTACCCCTAACATCACTTCTGTACTTTCCTCCCCGCACCTTAAATCTGTGTCCTCTCGTAGCGACCATTTCAACCTGGGGAAATAGCCTCTGAGAATCCACCCTATCTATTCCTCTCAACATTTTATAAACCTCTATCAGGTCACCTCTCAACCTTCGTCTCTCCAGGGAAAAGAGTCCCAGCTCCCTCAACCTAACTTCATAAGGCATGCCTCCCAGTCCAGGCAACATCCTTGTACCCTTTCAATAGCTTCTACGTCTTTCCTATAGTGAGGCGACCAGAACTGCGCACAGTACTCCAAATGAGGCCTGACAAGGGTCTTATAAAGTTGCAGCATTACCTCCCGACTCCTAAACTCAATCCCTCGATTAATGAAGGCCAGTACACCATACGCCTTCTTGACCACCTCCTCCACCTGCGAGGCCGATTTAAGAGTCCTGTGGACCCGGACCCCAAGATCCTTCTGCTCTTCAACACTACTAAGACTCTTGCCCTTGATAGTGTACTCGTTCATCCCGTTGGTTCTGCCAAAATGGACGACTACGCATTTATCCGCGTTGAAGTCCATCTACCACTTCTCCGCCCAGTCCTGCATCCTATTTATGTCCTGCTGCAACTTTTGACATCCTTCCAGACCATCCACAACACCACCGACCTTCGTGTCATCAGCGAACTTACTTACCCATCCCTCCACTTCCTCATCCAGGTCATTTATGAAAATGACAAACAGCAAGGGTCCTAGAACAGATCCCTGGGGCACTCCACTGGTGACTGACCTCCATTCAGAAAAAGACCCATCCACAACCACTCTCTGCCTTCTGCAGGCAAGCCAGTTCTGGATCCACAAGGCCAAAGGCCCTTGGATCCCATGCCCTCTCACCTTCTCAAGAAGTCTTGCATGGGGGACCTTATCAAACGCCTTGCTGAAGTCCATGTACACCACGTCCATGGCGCTTCCTTCATCAATGTGTTCAGTCACATTATCGAAGAACTCAACTAGGCTTGTAAGGCACAACCTGCCCTTGACAAATCCGTGCTGACTATTCCTGATCATGTCAAACCTCTCCAAATGCTCGTAAATCTTGTCCCTCAGAATATTCTGCTCAGAGATGACCTTCATCTGCAACTGGCCATTGTACTAATGTTGAGGTTCCAATCTCTGGTCGCCTTAAGGGAGTATGCAGCCATCTCTTTAACGGGTGCCCTTTATCCTCTAGAGGCCAACCATGTACCTGGGCTGGAAAAGTTGCAGCTAGTATGAAAGCCTCAGGATGCTGCTACCTGGGAGATGTGCACATACATGCAGGAAGGCCTCACACACAAGCTGCATGTTGATGCAATGAAATAATTTCCTTTTCATAAATGTCTCCAGCTGTTGAGCTGGTGCCCTAATGGCCATGTGGGTACGGTCTACCACTCCCTGGACTTGTGGGAAGTTGGTTATGGAGGCAAGGCCTGTTGTCCCCTGTGTCTGCCATGCCACATTTGTGGGGAAGTTGATGTGTTCCCTACCCAAGCACAGAGTGTATCCATGATGCTGTTGATTCAGTGGTGGGTAGCGCTTTGATAAATGCCACAGAGGTTTGCGATGGATGCCTAGATGTTGCTGGTTGTATAGAAATTGAGGGTAACAGTAACTAACCTGGAGTGTAACAAGATGGGCATGAGGGTCAATTATTTGGTTGCTGGACCTTCCTCCACCATGGCACAGATGTCTCTACTCATTTTTTTAAACTTTCTTTCATTACACACTCTTCACCAGCCTCCCCTGTTGACCCACAGGCTGCCCCGGGGAAGGAACACTCCTGGCCACGTGATATTCCCTTCCGCTTTCACAGCCCCTACCTGGCACCAACCTCTATCTCTGAAATAAGGCTTCCCCATTCACAATTTCAATTATGCAGAGCTCTGCACAAGGGAAACACACTTTAAAGCAAGCCTTCAGAAGCATTTACAATTCCAGGGTTAAGCCACTCTCACACCAGCAAAAATGGTATCTGTTTAAATTCTCCACTATTTTAAATGCCCCCTCCACTTTCCTTCACAAACAGAAACGGTTTCAGCTGGAAACGGGAGCAGGACTTCCACATTCGGCTCCCACTGTCATTTTTAACCACTCTGAGAGCTCAATGGGAAATTTTAAAATGTTGCCCTGTTTGTCATACTGTAGCTGACCACTAGGAGGTGTATGGAAGTGGCACAACTTCACTGACTTCTGATCCCCTCCTCTGCAGCTCTGAGAGCTCAGATCCAGAGAAAGGCTGAGGAATTACAGTATGGCTTCTCATCAAAGAATCACAGAATCCCTACAGTGCAGTAAGAGGCCATTTGGCCCACCGAATCTGCACCAACCGCAATCCCACCTAGGCCCTATCTCCATAGGGAGGCACAGTGGTTAGCACTGCTACCTCATGGTGCCACAGACTCTGGTTTGATTCCTGGCTTGCGTCACCGTGCAGAGTTCGCACATTATCCCTGTGTCTGCATGGGTTTCCTCCAGGTGTTCCAGTTTCCTCCCACAGTCCAAAGATATGCGGGTTAGGTTGATTAACCATGATAAATTGCCCCTTAATGTCAGGGGGACTGGTTAGGGTAAATGCATAGGGCTATGGGGATAGGTCCTGGGTGTGCTTGTGATCAGTGCAGACATGATGGGCTGAATGGCCGCCTCCTGCACTGTAGTCTTCCATAACCCCCATGCATTTACCCTCGCGAGTTCCCCCTCAGGCTAAGGGGCAATTTAGCATGGCCAATCCACCTAACCCACACAACTTTGGGCACTAACATCAATTCTATGGACAAATCACAACTGATATATATTCTATTTAAAATGTAAATAATTAGTCAGGGTGCCTTACTTAACTGCTTGGGCGGAATTCCCCATGTTTAAGACTAAGTATGATGGCAGGCAGCTCCAGCGGCTCCTTCTTCTCTAACCGGAATGGCAGGATCCCACACCAGATTCTACACTCGGCACAGGTGATTTCCCCTCTGAATCGACATGCGAGCTGGCAACTGATTCGTCTGCCCATCCTCACTGACATGTTCCAAGGTCCTGGCGCCACATTTAAACACCAGTCCAGCACACTCGTCTCACTTCTCTCCAGCCCACCTATCCTCACCAAACTGTGCAGCAATCCAGAGGGAAAAGGCTAGCAGCCTGAAGAGGAAACCTCGTCCTCGATTAGACCACCCATCCGGAAAGCCAATCACTTGCCCAGGACCCACTTGAACCTCTACCCACTGCATCAGGGGTCTTCATCCATCCCCTTCCAGTAAATGATGTGTGACGCCGCCTCCCCCCCCCCCACCCCCCTTTGTTTATGAGTTCTTCAAGCAGCCCTGTCAAAGTCCAGCTTCCTCCCAACTGTCTTCCCTGTGCCTTCTATTGTTCAGCTTCTTCATCTGCCTTTTTGCCCCTCTGCCTGCCATCATGAGCCTTTGCCCTTGCCCCAGCCTCCTTGCATGGCCCTGCTTCCACATTGCCCCCCCTTGATTTCAACCATCTCCCCCCCCCCACCCCCGCAAACTGGCCTCAACCCAGACTCCAACTACAGTCGAACTTCAGACTTTGTTGTGATGGCTGTATGATTCCAACAGCACAGTTCTGTCGGGTAGACACTGGTGCATGGCACCAAGGGGGTGGAGATTCTGTACCTCCTAAACCCAGATGCAGGACTGATCCAACTTGGTACATAAAGGGTCCATGGGTCCAGCAGCAGGATACTCTCCATGGAGACCAGCTGGGCATGGAGATGGAGGGCACGAAGCAGTCTGCCCTGGCAGATTGGTGAACAGCACATCAGGAGCGTCACTGCACTGTGACATGAAGGGCTTGTCGCATTCACCTTGAAGTCTCTTGCAAACCGAAGATTGCCTTGTGTGTGCTACTCGATCAATCGCATGAAACGTAATTTCACGCTGACGTGATGCAAGATTGAAAGGCACTGGCAGGCCACAGTTTTAACTAACATTCATGAGATGCAAGTGAATGCAAGTAGTGTTCACACCACCACCAGAAGGAAGACCAATCCCACTATTACCCCTCCCCCCTCCCACGCTCCCCCACCTACCCCTCTCCCCCCACCCCCCCGCCACCTCACAAACCTCCACATTCCTTCTCTTCATCTTCCCTTACATAGGATTTATAATCTGATGCAATAACTAGGTAATCCTAAAACGGTATTATTTGTTCAGTAATTTAGCATTAAAATTCATGCTACGGGTTATTTAACTTTAAAGTATATCGGATCTTGGAATCTATCAGAAAGATTGATGGTCATGGAAATAAATTGAAGTGAGATTCTGAAACCATTTTTTAAAATTGCCCTGGTTTTTTTTTACAGTCATTTTCTTCAACTCCTTTTCTTTCCCGTTCCAGATGCAATCTCTTTCTTTTTTTCCTCAGGCTCCATCGCCACAACACTTCATCCACCAAAAATCCAGGATTGCATCCTGCTACCTACAGGCCCCTTGACAACTATGTTGTGAAACCAGCCATTTGTAGGCCAAATGATTTCTGATTTCCACATCCTTCCTCCGCAGGAGATGTCACTCAACATTTCCCAGCAGTGGGATGTTTGCAACTTAGCATGCGGAGAATTCCAGATCCCTTTGATTCCACTCTTTGGCATCACACAGGAGAAGTTCATAGACGTTGATTCACCCATTTTGTAATGTTGCAGCTACTCAATAGGTGGAAAAATTAATCCTGTAATACTTACTAATGATGTTCAAAGAACTTTGGGTTGAATTTTTGTGCAGAGGCCTGAAGTCCGTCTGCCCGCCCACTGCCTGCCAAGAATGGGCAATGACTCCACTTTGATGGGCAATAGTAGCCAGAGCAGCATTTTGCCACCACCAGCCAATCAAAGGGCCAGCAGCTCAACAGCGCCACCGGGTGTGGTGGCCAGTGCTGAATCTGCAGCTGCAAGGGCAGTGCACCTCAATGGTTGGAGGTCTCTTGAAGGCAGGTAAGTGGCATTGGGAAACACCAGACTTCAGCGATCAGAGGAAGGGGGGTATCCACTGAGGGCTGGTGGCACTATTGCCACAAAGGTGGCTGTTGCCACCCTTTAACTATCTCCCTGCCCAGTGCCTGCAAAGGAGGAAACTCAATGAAAGGCTGCCAAATTTCACATAGGTGTCTCCCTGTGCAATGGCGCCCCCACCCCACGATTTGGACAAGTGCAGGAGCAGGAAGTGGCCTTTAATTGGCTCAGTTGGCTTGCTGGCAGGTGGCTGATTGGTCAGCTTTCCTGCCACTGGCAGTGGGAAAAGGCCAGGCCCTCCCCGATGCCTGCCTGTATCCCAGCCTGTCCCTAAAGGGCCTGGGAAAAACCAGCCTTTATTGTAATTATAGATAATCACACATCATGAGCAACGCATGATTGTCGTGAATGACTGGGATAATTAATCATAATAAAAGAATAAGCTAACTGAAGCATTACTCCAGTCTGTAAGCTTCCTCTTTACCACTTCCATAGTCATCCCTATTTGTAAGCAGAATTATACTGGAATCTAGTTCCAAGGACAAGATCCCTCCCACGATACCTCATAAAAGTGTTTATGTTCCGTGCTTAAGCTTGGCTAGCATCAGCAGCCAGTCCAATTGCAAATTCCTCCCAGCCTTTCAAAGGGCACCCATATCTCAATTGACTTCCCTGAAGGTCGATGTATAATAGAAACTTAAAATTGGCCACTGTCCATCGCCTCCGGGGCAAATACTTCCCATCTTTTACGGCTTTTAACTTTGGCATGTAATTGTCGAGGGATTAAAGACTGAAAAGGCAAATAGTGAACTGCGTCGGGGCACTGGAAGGTGTTCAAGAACGTATATATGGAGTAAAACTCTGAGATAGTCTCTTTAAAACAGTCATTAGAATTTTCCGTGGTTCCTTTGTAACCATTCTCTGGAATGTTTATGACTGCAAATCAGAAGCATTTGTACAGTAAGTTATAAAGACATCTTGATAGCTGCATTTTTATAAGCACCAATGATCAAACCATTCAGACGACAAGAGGAAATGTGTTGTATGGGAGCCAAAAAATCTTCCCAGATAAGGCCAACTACTCGTTCGCACAAAAACTGACTGATGGCATTTCTAAACTTCTTTTTTGGTTCAAGCAGGTGACCGACGTGTGGAAACATCCTGATGTTTAAGATTCTTAGAAACACTTCGGGGGCAATCTTGCCATCGCGCCCTGCTGGCTGATGGTGGTGAGCTGGTAAGATCG
Source organism: Carcharhinus amblyrhynchos (assembly GCF_965287045.1). Lineage (NCBI taxonomy): Eukaryota > Metazoa > Chordata > Chondrichthyes > Carcharhiniformes > Carcharhinidae > Carcharhinus > Carcharhinus amblyrhynchos. Next base: position 77,844,787 of record NC_137334.1, on the reverse strand, counting down.
CACATGAGCCGCAAAATCAAGCCTGCGTCCAATGTCTCGCCTCTTGCAATATTACCGGCACCTCACATCCAGCAGGTCAGCCTCTCACTCATTTCCAGCACGAGGCTGAATAAATAATTTACATTAAATTTAAATATATTTTGCATGGAGTTAGTGAGCCGTTATCAACCGGGCTCACTTGCCTCTGTGGCCTCATCGAGGCTCTCTCTGGTAAGGAAAACAGCTGGTCCCCACGAACAGGGACCAGTAATGGTGGCCTGGCCAGTAGACCCAGTGGCCATTGAGGCCCCTGGCGAAGTCAGGGTCAAGGAGGGGGTGCTCCTTGGGCAATGCCAGCCTGGCACCTTGGCTCTGCCCACTAGGCATTTTGGCATTGCAGACCAGGTGCCCTGGGACTGCCCATTGGGCACTGGGCAATGTGAAGAGGGTAGGGTTTGAGGGGGGGGGTGCCTATTGAGAGATTGGTCATGGAGGGGGAGAGCTGTTGCACACTCTGCAGTTGTGATCGATATGGGGAGGGAAGGACAAGGAACACCGCTGCCACTCTGCAGGTGATTGTTGGGGGATAGAGGGTGGCCCCAGTGCCATGCTGCAGGTGATTGCTGGGGGAGAGAGGGGGCACCCTGCTGCCGGTCTTCAGACAATCGATGGGGTGGGGGGGGCAATTTGTCTGGCAACGGGCAGGGTGATTTTCTGGGTGGTGTGGGCTGTAGGCCCTTCTGAAAGCTGAGATGGGGTGGTGGTGGTGGGAGGAGTCAGCTGGATCAAAGCTGGCTGCAGCAACAGAGGCCTTTCAGGTCTCCCCCTCTCTCTCAGACCTGTCAGGCCTCTGGTGGTTGCCATTGCACATGTGCAGCCATAGAGATTTGCACATGTGCAATGATGTGCTCTGCTGCTATAGCAGGCTTGTGGGTGATTTATGCCCTGCCCTTTTCCCCTACAGGCGGGGAATGGTTTAGCCTAGTTTTTCATTGTGCATAAAATTCTGGATTTGAAATTGCCCAAAAAGTGGGTGAAAAACTTCCATTTTCCCATCCATCCTAGACTTAGAAATGTTGTGGTAAGATCCCCCCTTTATTGAGAAATCTACATGTGCAGAGTTTCTGTCTGCTTGTGATACATAGCTCTCCCTGTATGGTAACATCTTACTTATACAAATCCAAAGACTTAAGATGTACTCTTACAGAACCAACCTGCAAACCCCCCTCTAAGTCATCCTGACTTAGAAATATATCGCCATTCCTTCATTGTCACTGAAAAATCTTGTTCAGTGAATATTGCATGAATGGCTACGGATGTTCCTAGGGAGCATTGAGGCGCATGGGTGATCTGAGGGGCATACAGTGATATTTTCAACCTGAGGGGGGCATAGAGATGGCATAGGGTGGCATTGGCAGTAGGTGGGAGGGTAAGGGGTCATCTTTAGGTTGATTTTAAATTATGTTGAGAGCTGGTGCCTCTCTCTGAGAGCTGAGGCAGGCCCTCTAACTAGACAACCTCCGTATCCACACTCCTCACATACTCCATCACGACTGACAAACTACACCAGCAACCAGAACCCTGCAATGAGAAAACTGAAATCCCAGCCAGAGTTGCACATGAGGGACTTTTGGAAACCATGGAAGTGCACAATGAGTGTTTTCACATCCCTACAGGAAAATCCAGGCCTATGCATCAAACTCCGGATACAGGCTGGAATCCTTCGATGTCTTTTGTCCCACCACTGCTGCCAGGAAGAACTTGGCACACAGCCAAATCCCCATTCGCAGCAACGGGACTGGAGAATCCCAGCCGTGTGCAAGGTCAGAGAATCATAGCCATAGTCTCTCTCTCTCTTATTTACATTTAGGTCCTTATGTTGGAGAACACTTTTTTGTTGGTGTTTCAACTGTGTCCTTGATTCCAAAATTCTGATGCATTTGCAGTTCTAAAGTTGGGCACAGATCCAGTGACACCATTGTATAATTATGTCATAATTTCACAGTGCTGAACACTACAGAAATGTCTCATTAGACATTTGACCTCATAGGAACCATAATGCTGCATTTTAAAAAATCCATAAGAAGTCTCACATCACCAGGTTAAAATCTATTTGGTAGCACGAGCTTTTGGAGCGCTGCCCCTTCATCAGGTAAGTCCAAAGCAGTGCTCTGAAAGCTCATAGTACCAAATAGACCTGTTGGACTTTAACCTGGCGCTGTGAAACTTCTTACTGTGACCACCCCAGTCCAACGCTGGCATCTCCACATCTTAATAAAAATCTTCACTTCACTCCATTGTCGGTGAGAACTGCAGTTGTCTAACTATGCAGTGTCAGCTGTACTATGGTGTCAAATCATCAATGTTATGTGAATATTTTAGCAGAGTCAGATTAGGAACCGATTCACCTCCACTTGGCCCAGTTGCCCCGCAGCTATTTAACAGCATGATTAGAATCATAGAATCCCTACAGTGTAGAAGGAGATCATTTGGCCCATCAAGATTGCACTGACCCACCTTTTCATCTTACTCAGGCTGTAAGTACCTGTAACCCAGGTACTTGCCCATTAATCCCCCTAACCTACACACTTCTGGACACTAAGGGGCAATTTATCATGGCCAGTCCATTTAATCTGCACATCTTTGGACTGTGGGAGGAAACCAGAGCACCCGGAGGAAACCCACACCCAGATGCAGGGAGAATGTGCAAAATCCACAGTGACCCGAGGCCAGAATCAAACCTGAGTCCCTGGCGCTGTGAGGCAGCAGTGCTATCCATTGTGGCACCGTGCCACCCATTGATTGACTCGAGGTGGGATGTCCCACCTCCGAGAACCGCCAGCCGATCAAACGGCCGGTAGCTCCCTTGTCGGAGCAGAACCACTGTGACCACTGAGTAGCTCTCAAGGCAGACAAACCATGAAACTGAGATTGCAAGGTAAATCCCAGATCTTACCAGGTTGGCAAGAGGGGTGGGGAGGGTGGGGTGTGGCTGGGGCGTAGGGAAAATCCAGGGGATGAGAACTATCATGGGTGGAGAATTTAGATGGGTACATAGGGCTCAAAAAGGAAGCCTACCTTTGCCCAGTCGGGTTTTGCCTGGCAGGCTGTATGTTTGACATTGGCCTTCCCACCATGGTTAAAGCCCCAGCAGCAGCAGTAGCAGGCATTTAGGTGGCCTCCAATTGACAAATGAACAGGCTGCCCAACACCCCACCCGACATTAGTAAACTCGCAGCAGGGATGGGTAAGTGGTGGCTCCTGCGCCACCTGCTTGGCACCCAATTTTATATCCCCCTCCCTGGCTCTCCCACCTCAGAGGGGCTGCAAAACTCTGGCCACAACCTCTTACAGCCAATAAAGTACATGTGAAGCATGGATAACCACTGTTGTAAAGTAGGAAAGAGAGCAGCCAAATTGTACAAGGATTGTTCCCACAAATGTCAATGTGGTAATGAACTTTATTGATGTTTGTCGAAGGATAAGAAGGGACGTCACTGCTATATTTCTTTGAAATCACGCCGTGGATTATTAACATCGGTCTGGTACAGACATTATGGGTCAAATAGCCTCCTTCTGTTTTCTAGTTATGTGATTTCTATGTTCTGATGGGAGGGAAGATAAAGGCTTAGTTTAACATGTGAAAGACAGCTCATATGACAATGCAGCAACCCCTCAGTAATGTAAAGTTTATTTATTAGTATCACAGGTAGGCTTACATTCACACTGCAGTGAAGTTACTGTGAAAATCCCCGAGTTGCCACACTCCGGCACCTATCTGGGTACACTGAGGGACAATTTAGCATGGCCAATGCACTTAACCAGCACATCTTTCAGACCGTGGGAAGAAACCGGAGCACCAAGAGGAAACCCACGCAGACATGGGGAGAATGTGCAGACTCCGCACAAACAGTGACCCAAGCAGGGAATTGAACCCTGGTCCCTGGTGATGTGAGGCAGCCATGCTAACCACTATGCCACCCAAAACGATAAGAACTTGTTGTTCTGGGTAAGTGCCAGCCTAGATTTTGTGCTCAGGCCTTTGAAGCGGGCTTGAATCCCTGATTGCCTCTCTCAGAGGTAAGAGAGCTACTAACTAACAGCTGATGCACTGTAAAGCAATAGATAACATTCTCAGAAAATATCCTGTAAAATCCAGCAGGAAGGTTATGGAACATTTGCTTAATTAAATGATTATCACAGATTTGAGAGAATTGGAGGAAATGGAAGTTGGAGAAAATTACCATGAAACATGTGGCGCACAGAGCAACTGAACCTAGTGATGTGGAACAAAACACTTCCACCAAATGCTTTTGAACCTTATGTAGTTTCAGTTACCGTATCGCTGCTTGAGCTGTAAAAAAACGCTCATGGTTAAAGAATGTTTCTGCAATTGTTTGATCTCTGAATTTTACAGGTTGCTATTAAGGCTGGGATTTCCCCTTGAGGTCCTAAATTGTTATATATACTCCTCAGTTACAATCTGGAAAATAAAACTAATGAACTCCATATAAAAATGAGCACAACAGTTTTCCCTGTTAAACAAGCATTGTGGACCTTTATACTACATTATGCCATTCTCCATAAAGATCCTGAAAATGAGCATGCCTATCAAAACTAATCATCAGAATGTTAAACATTGGAGCAGAATCAGGCTACCCAGCCCATTGAGACCTTCTGCCATTCAATCATGGCTGATTTTTTTTTCTCTCATCCCCATTCTCCTGCTTTTTTCCCCATAACCCCTGATCCCCTTATTAATCTATCTATCTCTGTCTTAAAGACACTCAATGACCTGGCCTCCACAGCCTTCTGCGGCAAAGAGTTCCAGAGATTCACCACCCGAAGAAATTCCTCCTCATCTCTGTTTTTAAAGGATCGTCCTTTTAGCCTAAGGTTGTGCCCTCTGGTTCTAGTTTTTCCTGCTAATGGAAACATCCTCGCCACGTCCAATCTATCCAGGCCTCGCAGTATCCTATAAGTTTTACTAGGATGCCAACAGGACTTGATGGTTTGAGTTATAAGGAGAGGCTGGATGGACTGGGACGTTTTCTCTGGAGCGTAGAAGGCTGAGGGGTGGTCTTATAGAGGTCTATGAAATAATAAGGGGCACAGATAAGGTAGATAGTCAATATCTTTTCCTAAAAGTAGAGTCTAAAACTAGAGGGCATAGGTCTAAGGGGAGAGATATGAAAGGGTCCAGGGGGACAGTTTTTTCACACAGAGGGTGGTGAGTGTCTGGAACAATCTGGCAGCGGTAGTAGTAGAAGCAGATACAATTTTGTCTTTTAAAAAACATTTAAACAATTACATGGGTAAGATGGGTATAGAGGGATAATGTGGGCAATTGGGACTAGCTTAGGGCTGTAAAAAAAAAGGGTGCCATGGACAAGTTGGGCCGAAGGGCCTGTTTCCATGCTGGAAACCTCTATGACTCTAAGTTTCAATAAGATGCCCCCTCATCCTTCTAAATTCCATCGAGAATAGACCCAGAGTCCTCAACCGTTCCTCATACAACAAGCTCTTCATTCCAAGTGAACCTCCTCTGGACCCTTTTCAATGCCAATACATCCCTAGATAAAGGGCCCAAAACTAGTCACAATACTACAAAATGGGGCCTGACCAGAGCCTTATACAGCCTCAGAAGTACATCCCTGCTCTTGTATTCTAGCCCTCACAACATGAATGCCACCTCTGCCACCGTGCTGCCCTATTTATCCCTGTGCAAAAGAAGCAAGTTGCCATTGGGCATTGGATGCTAATCAGGCATTCCAGCAACACCTCAGCACTTTAACTGAGATGAATATAGCTCAATGTCTTCCTGGCAATATCCCTCCATTCGATTCTCTCAGAGATGATGGGCAGACTGGAAGGATGAGAGATTTAAAACACTGCAGCTGGCAGTAATTTGCTCACCAATCATTATTTTGTATTTACAGCGATTGAACGAACAGAATTGCCCTTGCACCCAAGTCCCAGAAAGGTGATTGCGTTGAAAGGAATCGTGATCAGGCTAGAATCTCCGGAATGCCACAACAGAGGCCTGATCCACGTTCAGCAGAGAGGAACCTTTTGAATTGGAAGAAGTGGAGCCAAAGGTCACATTCCAAGTAAGAGAAAATAACTAATTAGACCTGAAAGGTGAGTTCTTTGAACTGGGACTGTGCTGAAGTCTCAAGGTTGATTTAAAAAGAAAGTCAAAAGCTTTGCATCGTTACTGGATGCAATACTTGTATACGCCACACATAAGAATAAGAAACAAAACATAAGGTAAAGCAACTTAAAGTTTTTTAGACATTGTGCAATGAAATAGTCTACATCTAAAACTGTGGCCTTTGTATTTTAAGTTTGTGTGAAGGATGGTGAGGAAACTTGATGATATTTTAGTACGAGAATAGCATTAAAAGCACATTCAGAAGGTCAAAATTCTCCCATCTCGATCGCCGCAGGAATTGTAGCGGGTAAGAGAAAATTCGACAGACCGTTCAAAGGTTTGTTTAGCTCACTTCCAGCCTTAGGGCCTGCACAGCCAGAGAATCCAGCCAATAGAAACTGAAGGAGTCCATTTGGCCTATTACAGCCGTCTTGGCTCTTTGAAAGAAATTACTGGTGCACCATACTATAAAACTCTTTAATAGGTGGACATTTCTACGGCATTTAGTATGAATTGTTAAATGTTGTAATAATAATGAGCAGCTAGCTTTCAGATTGTGAAGCGGTGGCACAGTGGTTAGCACTGCTGCCTCACAGCGCCAGGGGCCCAGGTTCAATTCCAGCCTTGGGTCACAGTCTGTGTGGAGTCTGCACATTCTCCCCGTGTCTGCATGTGTTTCCTCCAGGTGCTCCCGTTTCCTCCCACGGTTCAAAGATGTGCAGGTTAGGTGAATTGGCCATGCTAAATTGCCCCTTAGTGTCAGGGGGATTAGCTAGGGTAAATACATGGGGATAGGGCCTCGGTTGGATTGTGGTCAGTGCAAGCTTTGATGGGCCTAATGGCCTCCTTCAGCACCATGTGATTCTATGATACACTAATCCATCTCTGCTGAATCACTGCCAATTAATTTTGTCTACAATGTAGTGTATGCTTTGTAGTTGCCCATTGATAGTTATCAAAGCTTTAGTGGGGTCAGTAGCATCATCTTGCTTCTTCTCCGGCATTCTTCCAGTTTCCTCACTCCATACCTCAACATTATCCACCTCTTCAATTTTTCGCCTTTCCCTTCTGGTTTTACTCTCAATTTCTCTTTCAATTGTCCCCAGTGGGGACCAGATGTGATGGCCCTCAATGGTGGGACCAGAGGCCATTGAAGCCCCTTAGGTGGTTGGGGGTAAGGGTGGACGGTCCCTCTTGTCCCAGTGAAGAAAGAGTGAAGGCCCTCCAGCCCTGACACTAGCTGGACTGGAGCAATGCTCAGTGTCAACAGCCTGCAAGGGATTGGCCTTTTATTCAAGAGCTTTGCTTATACTTCCACAAGGTTATGAAGAAGCAAAGGAGACATACCAGGCAGCCTGATAGGCTCAGAGGATGCTTCCTACTAATGGAAACAGCTTCTCTGTGTTAAAGCATTTCCTATCCTTTCCTACAAAAGGGATAACCCAAGCAGCATTAAAACCATTTGATCAGGTTGCAAGCTCTGATCCTTGCTTAAAAATAAATCACTTGCCAACATATAAAGGGAAATATTATCAGGCAAGATTTTTTCCCCCAACATCAGGATCAAATATGGTCCTGAGCCCTCGCGCTGAAAGCCAGACAAGGGGAGCTAATTTCCTGAAGGCAGCCTCCTAATAGTACATCCATCAGTCCTACTAAGGATGAATGACTCCCAATGCTGCCAGCCCAATCAGAAATCCAACAGCAGCAGTGTATCAGCAGCTCCACTGGGAAAGCACGAGCTTCCAGTTTTAAGGCATTTATTGTAACAAGTAAACTATAGTCAACATTGCCAAATTTCACTTAGTAGGCAACTAATGTTCTGAACTACAGTGAAGATGTCTCTTCTTAGTGTTTTGACTGACTTGAAAACCCTACACTTAATTTATATGCTATGGCATGTTCTCCACAAAGTAATCAGTTCAAAGTCAATTCCAGTTTCAATGGCTTCATCTCTCTTTTTGGCTGAATCATAACATCGCGCATCCATCAAAAAACTTTCTCCTCAGGCTCCTGCAAATTTCCAAACTGGTTTCCAACTGCAAGGCTCACGCCAGAGACCCAGATTCGATTCCCAGATTGGGTCGCTATCTGTGTGAAGTCTGCACGTTCTCCCCATGTCTGTGGGGGTTTCCTCCGGGTGCTCCAGTTTCCTCCCACAGTCCAAAGATGTGCAAGTTAGGTGGATTGGCAATGCTAAATTGCCCCTTAGTGTCAAGGGGGCTAGCTAGGGTAAATGCATGTGGTATGAGTTTTGGACCTGGGTGGGATTGTGATCAGTGCAGACTCAATGGGCTGAATGGCCTCCCTTGGCATTGTAGGATTCCATAATCAATGAATATTCTATGAATTCATAGAGAGCAATTTTTACCCCAATGCTCACATCTGCTACTGCCTCTCTCTCTCTCTTAGCTTTTTAATCAGACTGCCCAAATATCTGTAAGTTTGCACAGAAGCAAAGATCACTGTCTCAAAGTCCATAAGTCTACCTTTGGCAAAACCAGACGGCCTTTGCTTCATTTTTAGGTGCTAAACCTAGCACGTAGATTTTAATAATATTTGAACTGGGCCCCTTGACCCCATGGTGACCAGGTCACTCCGTTCATCACCCAGCAGGACTAGCAGCAAGTCAGATGTACCTTTTTCAGTATAACATTCTACAGTGAATTAAGTAGACAGTTCAAAACATAATCATCTTATAAAACCTTGCATTCATAACAATAGTAACTTTTTGAAGAATTGAAAAATAATTCTCCTCACTGGAGTTTAAATACATTTTTCTATCCTACTGAAAACCTCTATGTTATCAGGAAGATTTGCATCAAAAATTGAACAGATTCCACAACTGAATATTTCAGTGCTGGAAATTCATTAATGCTGGCTTGAAGGCTTTAAATTTAAACTTGATAAGCAAAAGACTTTTAAACAAACAACTTAGGCCTAGTTGCTTACTCTGATTTCAATTTGTTTTCTGTTAGCTTTCACTTTACAGATGCACCATAGAAACATCCTTTCTGGATGTATCACAGCTTGATATGGCTCCTGCACTGACCAATACCGCAACGACTAATAGGGTCGCGAATGAAACCCAGTCCATCATGCAAACCAGCCTCCCATCCATTGATTTTATCTATACTTCCCGCTGCCTCGTAAAAGCAGCCAGCATAATCAAGGACAACATGCATCCTAGACACCTACTCTCTTCCATTTTCTTCCATTGGGAAAAAGATAATAAAGTCTGAGAAAATGTACCAACCAACTCAAGAACTGTTTTTTCACTGCTGCCATCAGACTTTGGAATGGACCTACCATATATTAAGCTAATCTTTCGCTACACCCTAGCTATGACTGTAACACTATATTTTTACACCCTCTGCTTTCCTTCTGCCCTATGTACTAGGTGGCACAGTGGTTAGCACTACAACCTCACAGTGCCAAGAGACCCAAATTCAATCCCTGACTTAGGTCACTGTCTGTGCAGAGTCTGCACGTTCTCCCTGTGTCTCCCTGTGGGCTTCCTCTGTGTGCTCCAGTTTCCTTCCGCAGTCTGAGAAAAGTGCTGGTTAGGTGCTATGCTAAATTCTCCCTCAATGTACCCAAACGTGTGGTGACTCATGTATTTTCACAGTAAGGTCACTGCAGTGTTAATATAAGCCTAACCTTGTGACCCTAATAAATAAACTTTTACTCTATGAACAGTATGTTTTGTCAGCATAGCATGCAAGACAAAACACTTTTCACTGTATCCCAACACATGTGACAATATTAAATCAAATCAAATCAACTTCCTGGGCAAACTAATGATCTTCTCAGGAAGTATCAGCAAAACCTGGCAGCAGCAATGTAAGTGTTAATTTTGATGAAACATGCCTGTAATGCGCTCTCACAAAGTTCCAGGCTATTTACAATTAAACTGATTTTAAAAAGTTACCTATCAGCAACCAGAATAAAATAAAACCAATGAAGTAGATGCAAAAGATGTTAGTCAACAAAGACTAACCAATCAAAGTTTTCCAAGTAATTTCATCAGTGCGATTGATTTCTAAGTCAGCCCAAAACAAATAATACTCACAACCTAAAAGCAAATAATCAATGCCAAAGTGATTAAACTTTCTAAAAAGTTGTGTGGCAAGGTTTTAAATCACCACAATAATATTTTCCTTCAGACTCTATACTGGAGGTTTAGCACTGTCTGCTAGACTCTATTGTTTCAAAAAGGCAGTTCAGTGTAGTGGTACTATCACTGGACTAGTAATCCAGATATCCAGGGTAATGCTCTGGGGACCTACGTTCGAATCACACCATGGCAGATGGTGAAATTTGAGTTCAATAAAAATCTGGAATTATAAGTCGAATGATGACTGTGAAACCTTTGTGGTAAAAACCCATCTGGTTCACTAATGATCTTTCAAGAAGCAAATCTTCCATTCTTACTTGGTCTGGCCTACATGTGACTCCAGACACTCAGGGATGGGCAATAAATGCTGGCCCAGCCAGTGATGTCCACATCTCTTGAACAAATATATAAAAAAAGTCACCTCTTAAAATCAATATTTGTTGCTCTCAGTTAAGGTTAATAAGCACCTCTGTTAAAATAATGGATGAAGGACTTTCATGCTGATGTTTTCAACATCTGTATTTTCCAATATTTAATCAAGCCAGTTCCAGGGATTTGCCTGTGTTCCCTAAGCTGTTAGATTTCCCCAATCATTTGACTTTTAGAAAAAAGCTTCTCATATAAATGTTTATCATTCATAAAATGTGTCATCCTCTTGTCATTCCTTTATTCAGGATAGTGATCTATGAACACTGTTGCATTGAAATTGAGGAATGTCTAATTAATTAACTCGCTTAGGCACCTGTGGGTACTGGCAGAGCACTGGAAGGTGTTGAAGGTTAAACACTGACCCCTGATGCAAGTGATAGGCATATTTACATTTTCATCTATGCATTAGCAGTTAACCCCTGTAATACGATATCCGCCTTGCGGGAAGGGAGGCTGCCAATTCCCTCTCCAATCATTCTCTTTCAGAGGAATCACCAAACAATTCTTTTAATCAGCAGTTTCATATTTCACTAAATCACTAGCTTCATCTTGTTACTGACCATTATTGCTGAAAAATATGTGACCACCCATAAGGACGCAGAGGAACACCAGAACATTCAAGTCGAGAAAAGGCCATTGAATCCAATTGGTTCAGTGCTCTAGTAAAAAAAACTACAGCATTCCCACTACCTTACCCATCTGTATTCTGAATGCCCAAATAATACCATCTCTACACTCTTTGCGAATGGATTATTCCAGACTCATATTGTCACTCTTGGATGAACAGCAATATTTTAATATTTTTCCTAGTATAGGTTTATCCCCCACTGGGTCCATTGAGGCAAATAACACAGAACAAAAGAGTTGAACTCAAGAGATGAGATGAGGGTGACCGCAATATTTATTCCTTAACAGACATCACCAAAACAGGTTATTACTACGCCTTGCCTGTTTTTAAGGGCTTGCTGTCTGTAAATTGGCTGCCACATTTTCCTACTATAGGGGCAACACTTCAAAGTATTTAGTTGGCTGCAAAAAAGGCTTTGGAATCTTGGCATTGTATAAATGTAGGTTATTTTATTGAGAGCAACATGTTTGTCATAACATCAAGTGTTGCTCTCAACTCTTAAAATATCTTTACTATCCCATGATGCTGTTTTGGAAAATAGAGACTGGCGACAGTTCTGGTTTTGTTCTGAAATATAAATATTTTGGCCAATTACTTTAAAAGTGGTAAGGTGACAAAGATGAAACACTAATTTAGATTTAAGTTTAAGTTTACTTATTAGTGACGCAAGTAGGCTTACATTAACACTGCAATGAAGTTACGGTGAAAATCCCCGCGTCGCCACACTACGGTGCCTGCTCATGTACACTGAGGGAGAATTTAGCATGGCCAATACATCTAAGTCGCACATCATTTGGGCAACATGCAACCTCGATACAGGGGCTGAAGCCGGCACTAGGAGTTGCTGGGCAGAGGCTTGTTAAGACAATTGGCACTTCTAATGCCCACTGGGCCCATTAAAGAGGCTGCATGGCATTTGGCTGGATAGTATGTGAATAAACACCCTTCCTAACAGCAACCATGGTGTTGGTGTCAATCTCAAGTGCTACTGGAAAGGCTAGTAACTATCTTGTGGTCACTGCTGCTGGAGATCTAAAATGGGACAATTTCTAGGGCACTTAGTCAAGACTTCTGCAACAGTAGAGCAACGTCTATTCTGGAAATTCTCTGAGGACTTCACCTAAACAGAGTGAGTGATGTGCTATTCTGCCTGGCTATCATACAGGGGTAATCAGAAGAAAGATTTTAATGGTACATTAATCGCACTGTTAGGCTAAATGGGCGAATGGCTTTGTTTAATTAAGCACTTCGAGTACATATAAATAGGGGACTCATCCAGTGCAGAGGGAAGTGGCAAGGGAGGAGGAATTCCCGGTGAGCCTGCTCCTGAGCCTGGCCAACTTGGCCATTAACAGGCCCAGATAGCGGGCGGTCGAGTGGGGTCAGATGTCTGCCCTCTAACATGGCTAACGCTCATGGCCTGATGGAGAGGGTGTCCGATGGTACGCTTCAGGCCTTCTGTGACTGGTGGGTGTCATGGGGACTCGGGAGGGCATCATCAACCCCAGTAATGACATTTTGGTTTAGTTCATTAAGTTTCCTTTTGATGTTTTGTTTCAGTTAAAGTTCTCCATCTGGGGTTTTCAACCGCCCTCCCCCCACACCCCACCGCCCCCCCCCCCCCCCCCCCCCCCCCCGCCCCTCCAAACTTATTGATATTTTTCGTTTATTAAAAAAAAACCGATGCGGCCTATAAATGGGGCAAGAATTGTGAGACTGAAGAAAGTCAACAAATTCTCTCAATAAATAAAACTGCTGAGTTTTGCTTTTAACTTCACCAACTGGCCTGGATTGATTAACAAAAGGGAATGGCTGGCAATGGGCATTTTTCTCATTCAAATATTTATCATTTCCTTCTGAAAGGATAGGATCAAATCTGTATCAACCATTCTAACCAGTCATTGCTTAAGTTTTTGCTTGATATTCCATGATTACATAAAGAAAAAAGGGAATTTTTAGCTGTATTCTCTTCCTGTCAACATTTTCTGTTAAAAGTCCAGTGCTCACATTCAGATTAGAGCTTTTTTATGCAATTTTACTATCAATATAAAAAACAGCATGCTGCCAACCTGGAAGAAAGCTGCCCATAAATACCTAGCAAGCTCTGAGATGGAATTCACCTTTCCGGTGTCAGTTGAAGCAGAGATCCAGTGAGGAATTTTCCAGCCACACTCGCTCTAAGGCTGGAAAATCCCGGCCAAGTCAACAGAACTTTCGTGTCCCACCCGCTACGATTCCCGTGGCAGACAGGTATCCATAATGTTGCTAGGCGGCATGGTGGCACAGTGGTTAGCACTGCTACCTCACAGCGCCAGGTTCAATTCCCAGCTATGGTGACTGTGTGGAGTTTGCACATTCTCCCCATTTTCTGAGTGGGTTTCCTCCCACTGTCCAAAGACGTGTGAGTTTGGAGGATTGGCCATGATATATTATCCATTAGTGTCAGGGGGATTAGCAGGGTAAATATATAGGGCCTGAGTGGGAGCATTGTCGGTGCTGGCTCGATGGGCCAAATGGCCTCTTTCTACATTGTAGGGATTCTATGGATTCTAATAAACAGGCTAAGCAGACATTCACAGTGAAGAATTCTCACAGACAACAAGCCATAAAGTGTAAACCACAAGTTATACTTCAGTTTCTGATCATTTTACAGAGAACAAAGTAACAATTTCCACATACTAACACTCACATAAAGGATTTAGATAGAAGCTGAAATGTAACAAACAAACATTTAGTCTTTATTATTTATTCCCATTAGTTTAAAAATATGTGGTATTTTTATCATAATGCAGAATTTGACATTTCACAAAACTGAAATAAGCTTTTCAGGGCCAGATGTTGAACGTTAAAATACCTCAAGCAACAAAAATATAATGTTTTCAGTATTTTCCACAGGGAGACTAATGGCCTGAGTGTGGAAGTTCACATCAATTCCAATGTTTCCAAGTGTGAGGACTTAGGGGTGGTAGCACAGTGGTTAGCACTGTTGCCTCATAGCACCGATAATCTGGGTTCAATTCCAGCTTTGGGTGACTGCGTGGAGTCTACACGTTCTCCTCCTGCTTGCATGGGTTTCCTCCGGATACTCCACTTTCCTCCCAGTCCAAATATGTGCGGGTTAGGTTGATTGATCATGATAAATTGCCCCTTGGTGTCAGGGAGATTAGGACCGTAATATGTGGGGTCACGGGACTGCTGTCATTGCAGGGTGGGATTGTTGTCAATGCAGGCTCAATTAGCCAAAAGGTCTCCTTCTGCACTGTAGATTCTATTGATGCACCCCTGTCACAGAGCAAGGAATCACTGACAGCAACATCTGGTTTTCCACTTTGAAACGTGCAGAGGTGGTTGTCAGTTTTAATAATGGCAAATTTTCCACCCAGCACCAGACCTGAGATGAGAAAATCAGAAGAAATTGAACACTTCTTAGCATCTACCCATCTCAATCTCTGGATTACATCATCAATTTACTGAAGTCACAACACAGTTCAAAAAAGAAAGTAACTCCAGTTTAAAACAAAGGTAAATAAAACTTCCAAATCTAGAGTTTGTGGAATATACATATAACTGTTTTCATAGTTTACGTATTAGTGTCACGGTTAACACAGCTCACCAGTTACTGTGAGAATCCCTTAGTCGCCACACTCGGGTGCCTGTTCGGGTACACTGAGGGAGAATTTAGCATAGCCAATGCACCTAACCAACACGTTGTTCGGATTATGGGAAGAAACTGGAGGAAACCCACGCAGACACAGGGAGAATGTGCAGACTCAGCTCAGACAGTGACCCCAAGCCGGGAATCAAACCTGAGTCCCTGGAGCTGTGAGGTAGCAGTGCTAACCACTGTGCCACCGAACAGGGATATATGCTGGACTGATTTTGCTGGTTTATTGCAATTTCTTGCATGTTTCACCAGCATTAAAAAATACCTTAATGTTCAAACAGAGAACTGCAAAATCCAATACCATTTATTTTCACATTTTGTTAATAGTCTCCACTAATGGGGAGCTGGTGGCCTGACCCCACTGGAGAGAAGGGATGAATTTGAGGCCCCCCAGGAAGTTAGGGGTAAGGATGGAGTGCTGGTCCCTGTACATTGTCAGCTTGTCAGTGCCAGCTTGACCCCCTGACACTGCTCAAGGGGAAAAGTGGTAATGCACTGGGGGCACCATGGCACTGCCAAGGGGGAGGGGCCTAATGGTGGGGATGATCAATGGGGTTGGGTGATCCTGTTGCCACTCTGCCTGGAAGGCCAGCGATGAGGGAGTGGCAGTTCATACTGCCAATGATGCGGGGGTCACTGGGCTGGCCACTGATTGAGCTGGCCAGCAATTGGAAGAGAAACAGTGCGGGCCACTGCGCTTGCACTAATCTTGACACTGATAGATCGGCGTATGCACAGTAGCCACTAAGTACTATGCTGCCAGCCTCTGCAGCGGGAATAGGCCCCTGATTTTCAGTAAGATTCGCGCTAGGACACTCTGTCATGCACAGAGTGTGGGCGATTCATTTTGAAAATCCCACTGAGAAAGCCAGCAAGTTTTATTCCAGCTTTTATGCGAACTTGGCACTCAGAACTTTTTTGGGACAATCACGGCCTTTATTTTTTTTCCTTTTCATCCAAGCTGAGAAAACAACGGTGGAAGGTAAAATGCAATGTGAACTCTGACCACAATGGAATCCTGATTGTTCCAGGAACTCAAACTTGCATGAAAAACTCCTTCAGCGACAGACAAAAGCTAAATTCCAAAGTCAATACACAAAGAGCCTTGGAAGAGTTCTTGAGGGTGAAATCTTCACAACATTGAGAGAGCAGTATTTGTGCTTCCCCTCATGGCAGTGAACGGGATTGATGAACCACATCTGGTTCATGATAGATTGGTGTTTGGGGGCATAATGCGTTATTAGCAGACAGTCGCAGTATTAGCTTGTTGCTTTATTTCATTAAGTTCATTTTGTTTTCTATCAATGTAAGCACCTGAGATGTTTCCGCGTAGCCTTCGGCCTCATTCATGTCTGGTCCAATCTGACATCTGCTAATTGATATCAGTTGCAAATGTTTATGCCTAAGGTGTCAGCCCAAGGTTTGGCATTTGGCATCAGCCCTTTGTGTCAAAGATTCAAAATAATCTTGAGTTTTGCTGAAAGAATCAATCCACCAGGAGTCATTTTGAATTCCTCTGGGTCAGCAACTGCAGATCTTCATGATTGTTTTGTGTTTTATCGTCTGCTACAGATATATGTAGAGGTTTTGTGTTAACATTTTTATAGGCTGACAGGGACCATTGATTCTTTCTCACCGAATTGTCAATTTGTCCCTAAATTAGTCGTCCCTCAATCTGGTTATGGTTCCTTTATTGTGGAGTCCAATAGGCATAGACAAAGGTCATATGTAGAAGAGGGCACTCACAATGTTAAAATGGCAGCGTGGGCTCGTTGGGCCGAAGGGCCTGTTTCCCGTGCTGTGTTGTTCTTTGTTCTTTGAATCTTATGCTGCAGGAGGAACAGACAACATCAGTGTACTAAAGCCAATGTTTGTACAATATTCAATATAATTCCAAGGCTCTCCTTGTATTATCATAGAACTCCTACAGTGCAGAAGGAGGCCCTTCTGCCCATCGAGCCTGCACCAACAACAATCCCACCTAAGCCCTCTCCCTGTAGCTCCACTTTTTTATCCTGCTAATATGTCAGACTCTTAGGGGCAATTTAGCATGGCCAATCCATTTAACCCACACACCTTTGGAGTGTGGGAGGAAACTGGAGCACCTGGAGGAAATCCACGCAGATACATGGAGAATGTGCAAACTCCACAGAGACAGGGACTTGAGGCCGGAATTGAACCAGGTCCCTGGCACATTGAGGCAGCAGTGTTAACCACTCTGCCACCATGCTGCCCATATTATATGACATTCCAATGTCCATAATTTGTTCAATATAGAATTATAGAATCTCAACAGGGCAGAAAGAGGCCATTTGGCCCATCAAGCCTGCACCAATAACAATCCCACCTAGGCCCTATCCCCATAATCCCATGTATTTACTCGCTAAAATCCCTGATACTGAGGAGTAATTGAGGAAACCCACGTAGACACGGGGAGAATATGCACACTTCACACAGTCAACCAAGGCTGTAATTAAACCAGGTCCCTGGCACCATGAGGCAGCAGTGCTAACCATTGTGCCACTGTGCCATAGTATACAGTGTTATACTTCCTAATTTCCTGCGGAAAGGTTGCCCTTCACCTCAATTTTCTTCTCTCCTGATATGAAGTTGCTGGCATCAGCTGCATGAGCTCCAGTAGCACTGTGTCATTTCCCTAAATGCCTAATTTAACTAGTGAGCCCAAACAGTGAGCATCAAAGGACTATTTGGAAGTCTCCAAGATTGGATTAAGGGGGACAGAATAAGAGGAGACAGAAAGCAAATGTTGAATATGTTTTAATCTGAAATTTTAGAATCTCCAACTACAATTAAAATGTGAAAGAATGACACTTCATTGTTGTAATAATTCATTTTCAATGCAGAAATAGATTAATTGGTAGAAAATAATACTTAACAGGTCATTAAAAAACTGGAATGGAAAGGACTGAACATTCTGTGGAGGATTTAGTGTGTATTTAACCATACAATGACAGCATCCTCACTTTATTCAATGTGCTTCAGTGATTGAGAGAAAGGGAAAGATGCAGAGAAGGAGGTGATGGATAAGAAGGGAAATTGAAGAAAAGGGGAGAAATGGTGGAGTGAGAAGTAAAGGAAGATTATAAAAGAGGTGGATGAAGAAAATAGAGGAGAGGTATGGGGATAGGAGGCAAGGGAAGAGGATAAGGAGTGTGTGGGCTGGAGAAATTTCAATGAAATAGGGAAATTCCAGAGACTTTTTTTTCTAGAGGCTTTTCTCTCAGTGGGAGGAAAGGAAGGGTGTGATTACTTAACTTCATTATTCATGGAAGGAGGTTGGGGCCCTCTATTCCTTTCACCAAGCTCATGATGGACAATATATTCCTTGCAAAAGAAAACTGATGCCATTCTGCCAGCAAGAATTAATAGCTGGATAGCATTAGCAACTGAAACTAGGGCCCAGATTCTGGCAGAGATGTGGAGGGCCCTCACTCTCAGCAAAATCATGCAGGGCTGCAGAAGTCCCACCCCATTTATAACAGCTCTTATTTTCATTGGAGGTGAGGGGGGTGCTGGAGATGGAGAGTTCAGGATGTGATTCAAACGTGGAGGATAACTGAACCCAACAGAGCCATTTTAATGCTGAGTTCAAACACAGCCCATTCTGTTGGAGCAAGGTCCATTTCCCTGCAATCTGTCCAGCTCCTAAGAGGAGACAGGAGAGAGTGTGCAAATAAGGTCTGTGGAACTGTCAAGTTGTCAAGTTATATGAATGCACTGCCTTTTAAATTTAGAACAAAAAACAGCCTATTGTGTCTCTAAGTTGAAAAGATCAGTGCTTGCAATTTTATAAGCTCTCTGTTGACATAATATTTAAGGGCTATCAATCTAGACTTTTTCTATTATTTCACAGGATGTAGATAGAGGGTGGTGGTACTGCCCTGTTAAATTAATTTGAATGCAGAAAGATCACCATTCCACTTTAGTTAGCTATTGTGCGGACAGTGTGTACAAATGAAGTGATGAATTTCAAGACAAGAATCCTTCAATTTTCAACTTGACTTCCTTTCACATGGGTCAAAGATGTTATTTTTTGAGTATCATTTAATCAACCTTCATCTCTTTTTGTTCTGGTTCCAAACATCGCATGGTTACTTGGCAAGAATAATGATCGGTGCCCGGGCATATAAAGCTTTACTTCATTCATTCAAACCTTTTTTTTAATCTATCAAGTTCAGACAGGATCAGTTGCTACAGAGTGACTATCAAGTCATTCAAAGGGGAAAAAAAACTTGTTTTTATTGCTACAAACCCCTTTAAAGTTTTGCATGGCAAATTGCTGAAGTTTCCTTTGCATTTTTTCTGTGTCAGTCAACACCAGAGGCTATATTTTCTGCTGTGCTGTGCATTATGTGAATAGAAACTGGAGATTTGCAAACATTTTCCACAGAGGGAATAGATTCATTTTGTAGCAAACTGAATGCACTAACTATATTTAAAAAGACTCACATTTATATAGCCTATTTAACGATGCCTGGACATATTTATTGTCAATAATGTACTTTTTGCAGCACAGTCACTGTTGTAACTGCAGGAGAAATATCATCCAGTTTGCATAATTCCAGCTCCCGAAGCGGCAATGACGAGAGTATCTATTTTTGCGGTTGATTATAGGATAAATATTGATTGAGACCTGAGAAGACATTTGAAAGAAGCACATCCAAAAGTGCAGCACTCCCTCAATATTGCACTGGAGTGTGAGCCTGGATTTATTAAAATCCCTTTACAGGATGTGGCTATCACTGGCTAGGCCCGCGTTTATTGTCCACCTCTAAATGCCCTAATGTTGGTGAGCTGCTTTCTTGAACCTACTGTTCCTGTGGCGTAGATAAATCCACGGTGCTATTAGATAGGGAGTTTCAGATTTTGACCCAGCGACAGCGAAGGAACTGCGATACATTTGTGTCAGGATGGTGAATGGCTTGGAGGGGAACTTCCAGGTGGTGGTGTCCCCAGGTATTTGCTGCCCTTGTTGCTGCCTCTATATAGTCCTTTTAGACTGCATTTTAGTCGCTTATTCACATCCATATTTATTTTTGAACAAGGTGGACTCCTAATGAACAGCTGTTTGCATTTACTGCTTTAAGTCTTGACATTTTGTAGCTGTTTGACATTTTGTAAATCAAATATAAGCAAAGGTTTAGCTGACTGAAAAAGACTATATATGCCTTCACTAATTGGTCAGACATCAGATGAGGTGGATCACCCGTCATTTATAGAACGCTTATTATTTTCATTTCAATGATTTCAGATAGATTCTATATAAGATGCGTGATTTTCTCAAACAAATGACCACCCAAGTGGTGAAAATGAAAATTCACCCGATTATTTCTAACAAACAAATGAAACCAATATTCATCAGAACTAAACTACATTAGGGTTAATCTGCCTGGTCAGAGAACAGTATCCCTGGGAAAACACAATTAACTACTCTATTCACAGTCCGTTTGCCTCAATGCAATTCTTCCTCATTTGATTTATTATTGACACATGTATTAATATACATTACATAATATAGTTACATACATTACATTACATATTATAATATACATTATACAAAGCATACTGTTCATTGAGAGGAAAGGAGACGGTGCAGGATGTGCTGTTACCGTCATAGTTAGGGTGTAGAGAAAGATCAGCTTAATATCTGGTAGGTCCATTCAAAAGTCTGAAGAAGATGTTCTTGAGTCGGTTGGTACGTGACCTCAGACTTTTGTATCTTCTTCCCAATGGAAGAAAGTAGAAGAGAGAATCGGCAGAATTTTCCCATCCTGACCACCACAGGAATCGTAGTGGGTAGGACACGGACCAGCAAAGATCTGTTGACCGCGGGCAGGATTTTCCAGCATTGAGGCAAGCACAGCTGGAAAATCCCACCCTATGTCTAAGTGCATGGGGTCCTTGCGATCTTGATCAGAGCAGGAGCCATACCAAGTTGTAGTACATCCAGAAAGGATGCTTTATCTTTATCACTAGCTTTATCTTTTGATTCTTATTCTTTAACTTATTCTTTATTACTGGCTGATTACAATATCTTTATATAGCCGATTGAGATAAATACGGTTTCCTTTGGGCAAACACGGGAAGCTGATAATCAGGAGTGTCCGATTGTTGAGGATTGGATGGATCATGGATGCCTGGCCACATATTTTCCATCTGCTTTGGAATCGGGGGTAAACTTGGATGCGCTTAACCTCTGTACACATCCAATACCACAAAAGGACAGTAATACCAGTAGGTGATCAATGTGAACAAAAAAAAAGTACTTCTCAGGAAAGGCAAGATACAACCTTGGGATGTGACCCAAATGCAGCTCTCTAAGGACATCATAATGTCAGCAAAGTCTCCCTCCCTAATGGTTCACCTACTGCTGTACTTCAAAGGGCAAAATTCCTCAGGTCTTTTGCTCAGTGCATCCTTTTGTTCCCTTTCAGTTCTAATGGAAATGACAGCAAGCACATAAATGTATTTTAGTGATTCAACTGTTTACACAGCAGTTGAAAAATATATCTTTGGTCTGAAATAAGCTTTTTAACATGCATCCAATTTCAATTGACTTGAGGGAGGCATAGCGAGCATAACTTGTTAACACTGTTGTTCCATTTACATTTGGTACTCTTGCGAAATGTCCTGATAAGTGTGTGTTGAAAAGATTCGACAACAGGTCTTTTTCCAGCAATCCTCAGGATCTTATCAACACTGAATGTAGGAATACCTCTCCTGGTCAGCCTCCCACCTTCCAACCTTTGTAAAGTCAAAATTATCCAATATCCTGCTGCTTGGATTTTAACATGTATGGTGGCATGGTGATTAGCGTTGCTGCCTCACAGCGTTTGTGACCTGGGTTCAATTCCAGCCTTGGATCACTGTCTGTGCAGTGTTTGCACGTTCTCCCTGTCTGGGATTTTATGACCTCGCTTGGGCGAGCTTCATAAAATCCCACCTGAGATCAATAGAGAATTTTGTTCTGTCAGGTGGTCCCCTTGCCTGTGTGGGTTTCTTCCAGGTGCTCTGGTTTCCTTTGACATCCAGAGATGTGTGGGTTAGGTTGATTGGCCATGCTAAATGTGTCCATGAGTGTTAGGGAGATTAGTAGGGTAAATAGTTGGGGTTACACGAATAGGGCCTGGGTGGGATTGTTGTTGGTGCAGGGTCAATGGGCACTGTAGGGATTCTATGATTTAATTACTCAAATCGCGCACTCACATCATCCCTCTGCCCCTTGACAACATTTGCTCCAGTCTGGTAAATCCTTAATTTTAAAATTCTCATCCATTGTTTACATCCCTCCCTATTTCTGTAACTTCCTCCTATCCTCCAGAATCTCCAATCTCTGATTTGGGTTCTTTTCTCACTGATGATTTTTATTGATGCAAGTGATCTTCAGATGCCTGGTCTGAGGGATCTGGGTGTCCATATGCATCAATCACAGAAAGTCAGTATGCACATGCAGGAGGTAATAAGGAAGGCAAATAGAATTTTGACAGTCATTGTTAATGGGATAGAATATAAAAGTAGAGAAATGCAGTTGCAACAATCTAGGGCATTGGTGAGAGTGCATCTGGAGTACTGTACACAATTTTGGTTCCCTTATTTGAGGAAGAATGTAAATGCTTTAGAGGTAGTTAAGGGAAGATTCACAAGAATGATTCAGGGGATGAAGGAATGGTTTTATGAAGAGGGATTGAGCAGATTAGGCTTATACTTGCTGGAATTTAGAAGAATGAGAAATCTAATTGAGGTATAGAAGATGCTTTAGGGGATTGACAGGGTAGATGTCAAGTTTCTCCTCGTTGAACAACCTAGAACGAGAGGCCATAGTTTTAGGCTAAGGGGTGGAAAATTTAAAACAAGAATGAGGAGGAATTACTTTACTCAAAGGGAGCGAATTTGTGGAATTCTCTTTCCCAGTGTACAGAGGATGCCGAATACTAAACAAATTGAGGAGGAGATAGGAAGGTTTTTAATTAGTGGCAGTTTGAAGGGTAATGGGGAGTGGGCAGGAAGGTGGAGATGAGACTGAGATGAGATCAGCCATAATCGTATTGAATGGCGAAGCAGGCACATGGGGCTGAACTGCCTACTCCTGCTCCTAATTCTTAGGTTCCAAGTTCAGGAATTCACCCTGCCACCCACTCCCTCCTTCCATCCACCCTTCACCTTCCACCCACCTCCAAACTTTCTCACTTCTTTACCTGTCTCTGTTCCTTTAAGTCACTTCTTAAAACTTTCCTCTTTGACCAAGCTGCAGGGGATCTCTTCCAATATCTCTTTAGGTGAACTTTAGTGTCAGATTTTGCCTAATAATAGACCTGTGCAGCCCATTAGGATATTTTTAGCATATTAAAAGTCATTCCAAAATATCATTTTTCAATAATATGAACCTCATGGAGGTGGACAGTGCCCAGTGTTAACTTGCAGACCAGTTTCTCCAACCCAGTTTTGGCACTGGCCATTTTTGCCAATGACAGTGAGGGTAAATCAGTCGAGAGTGGCAATCCACCAACCTACAGAAGTTACAGGCCATTGTATTCGCAAAACTCTCCTTTCTCAGGAACTCCTCAGAATAATCGTTACACATTCTTTCAACTTCGGAGGAATATTTCATAGCTCAGCGTCAATTATTACATTGAGATTTTTCAATTTGTTGACTGCTATGTTACAATCCTGTGTGCGTGGCCCATTAACATTCCATTTGCAGGGTACAGTTTGCCTGCAAAATCCTTTAAACATTCTCAGTAATCTCTTCAGCCAAGATAAACACCTGATGCAGGTTACAAAAACAATCAATGAAGATTTGACAGATTTTTCGGTTCAGAGAGGGTATTTCTTTTAAAGATAAAAAAAAATTCTCTCAATGTTAAAGGCTGACATGTTATTAGGTCTGTTACCATCCTGTAACTGAGCGTGATATGGAATGTAGTACTTGTTGTTTAATAATACTAATTGCTCTGTGCTGCTAATTCAGAAAAATAACTCATGCATTTATATATCTCTCATATCAAAACATTTCAACATTTTTCACATAATTAGTTATCTTCTGAAGTGCAGTGAATTCAATAGAATTGTTCAATGGCCCAGATTTTCCTGTCAAAATAATGGCTAATGGCACTCCCTGTGCAGATAAAGCAGCAACTTCAGTCAAGGGACCGATGCGCGATTAATCTCAAATGTGTCCAAAGGTTACTGTCTGAGCTCTGCCTCTCCGCCATCAGCTTTGTGAAAATGGCACCTCGCTGGGTAACTCACCGTTGAGATACAGTGAGTAACATAAAGTTGCTGTATTTACATGGTAGCTGGAACAGCCTCTGCAGAAATTTAAGTGTTGTCCATCCTCAATTCATTCTTACAATGAGGGCTGATTAGCTCAGTTGGCTGGACAGCTAGGTTGAGATGTGAGAGCAATGCCAAAAGTGCAGGTTCAATTCCCATGTTGGCTGAGTTTATTCATGAAGTTCTGCCTTCTCAAACTTGCCCCTTTCTTGAGATGTAGTGATTTTCAGGTCAAATCTTCACCAGTCAGCCTATCTTGGATTATGGCATCTTTACCTTTTTTAATCTTCTAATGTTAATTGCTGCTTATCAACTTCTCTGGCACTGATAATTAACTATTACAAGCACAGATCCCTACAGTGCAGAAGCAGGCCATTTGGCCCATGGAGTCTGCATCGATCACAATCCCACCCAGGTCCTATTTCCGTAACCCCACATACTTACCCTGTTAATCTTCCCCCCAACCCTCGGGTCAATTTAGCATGGCCAATCAATCTAACCCACACATCTTTGGATATCTCATCTCAACGAATCTCATTCCTTCAGGTAGCAATTGTAGTTGGAGATTTTAAAAATGTCAAATATAAAATAAATAGATTTTTTGATTTTTCGTTTCTTTTTTTTCTCTTCATCCAACCTTTGTTCCTTCCCCTCTCTCAGTACCTAATTTGGCATTGAACCCACCTTCTAAATTATACCTCTAAGCAAAGTACACCAAATTCCTTTTGTCTGCTAATTAATGGCATTGTAGCATGCAGCCAGCATCAATCTTGTATGGAGTGACCTCAACAAGGTTCCCAAAACTATAAAAGTTTAGCTAAACTTAAAGCGAGCCTGTGCTTAAAACCAGCCTATATTTCTTAAAGGGGACGGGAAAGATGATGGAATTCATTGCAAAATTCATTTTGATGTGAAGGAAGGCACAACATGAGACAGAGCAGGCTCAAAGATGTTCCAACACTGCACACGGGGACCTTAGTATAGGAGGTGTCCCACCACCACCAGGCATCTGGGAGCTCCATGCGAAATCCAAGGATAAACTCAATGTTTGACTAAGTTCAGTTCATGCATGCAGATCACACCTGAAGTTTTGGTGTGCAGGCTTCTGTAACATTCTCACATAAATGTAATGCTTATGTGGTTTGTGCATCCTTAAGTCACTACAGAAATATGTTGGGGAGGGCAGCACAGTGGTTAGCACTGCTGCCTCACAGTGCCACGGACCCGGGTTCGATTCCCAGCTTGGGTGACTGTCTGTGGAGCCTGCATGTTCTCCCCATGTCTGTGTGGGTTTCCTCTGGATGCTTTGGTTTCCCTCCACAGTCCGAAAGGTATGCTGGTTAGGTGCATTGGGCATGATAAAATTCTCCCACAGTGTACCCAAACAGATGCTGGAACGTGGCGACTAGGGGAGTAACTCAACTGCAGTGTTAACGTAAGCATACTTGTGACAATATATAAACTAGTTACTTCCACGTGACTATAGACATGGCATGTAGGAGCAGTCGAGAAGCTTTGAATAAACTGTTGAAGTTATCACATGTGTCATCATTCCTGCACAACCACACAATTATACAGTAACAAATTTAAAAAGACATTTGCCAGAATTTTGCCATCCCAGTATTATGGGAATCGGAGCAGGTATAGGGGCGAACTATGGAAAGGTCCATTGACCTCGGATGGGATTTTATGATTTTGGGACGAGCAAGGCCGTAAAATCCCACCCATGGTAAGTTAGCAATAAAAAAGTTGCCCTTATATGGTCAGTAACAGTAATGGTGTTTAATCTCTGAGTCATGTGATCTTCCCTCTAGTGTTCTGTATATGTGCATAACGTAAATACACATAGCAATCTGCAATATACGTTACAACCATGTTTATTTACTCCTGCTTAACATGAAGTACAGAGGTGGAATTGTGATGAAGAAACTTAACATTCCAGTTGGCTGACTGTACAAATGATAACATGAGTGAATAGCCATTTCAAAAATGATTGATTTTATCATCACAGGTTGGCACAAGGGGTGCAGGTATCAGCAGATCGTTTGCTGTTTGTACTTTTTAACCAGGAAATGAACCTGCTATTACAATGTAGTCGGAGTGCAGCAATCATTACATCTGTATATTAATTACTGATATCAATACTCAGTGAAAATAATTTGATTCACAGGTTTGGCAAGTACAGCACTTATGTTGTCACAAGTAAGCACAATGCTTTTTTTCCATTGGTCAAACTGTTTGCATTAGCAAAGCAAAGGCAATGTTTACATTGCAAAACGTATGATCGAGCAAATAAATACACCAAAGCAGTATCTGTTCCTTCAAAGCCCTTACCAGGGTTGCCTGTGGAGAGTATTTTGGTTAATTTTAGATTGTTCTTTGACATTCAGAATAATTGCTTCAAAGATCATTCCTAAGTAAGGGGATGTTGATGGCAAAAGTTTAAAGGCCCCCATAGCAACTGGCAACTTAATTAGAAAACAGAGGCCACAGCAACTAGCTGTCCGAAACAGTATTTTGACTCATTAGTTGCTAAATATCTTTTGTTGAAGGCTTTGAATGGATTCTGACAGCCTGAATTGATTCCAACTCAACTAAATAGAATCTGAGCAACCAAGTTCCTCTTCAATCCTTCAGTAATTGCGAGAGGGTCAGTGCAGCTCTTTGTCAAGTGACCTCATTCAGAATGTCCCTTTACCTCACATAGCAAATGACAGTGGCTTCCAAGTAATTTGGTAATGAATCATTCTAGCAGCAGCCTTGGACTTGAGTAGATTAGGAACGCAGGTCCCGAACCTATTTTCAGGGTTTTCCCCAGATGCTCTGAATTCCTCTCACAGTCCAAAGATGTGCAGGCTGAGTGGATTGGTCATGCTAAATTGTCCCATTTTTTTCCCTAAGATGTGTAGGTTAGGGGGATTAGTGAGGCAAATGCATGGGGTTACAGGGATAGGAAGTAGGGATGGGCCTGGCGAAGATGCTCTGTCAGAGAGTCGGTGCAGACTTAATGGGCCGAATGGCCTCCTTCTGCACGGTAGGGGTTCTATGATTCTATTCTGAAAGGAGGCAAATGTATAAAAATCAAAAGATATGAATTAGTCTGGTTTGAATTTGTAATATTTTTGTCCCTTATCCAGTGACGGAAGGGTACTGAGATTACTGACATGCATCAATTATAGTTCTATTTCCTAACTCCAGCCATTGCACTGAAAGAGAGAGAATCATTTTGAGAAGGTCATCACAAAATAGATTTGGATGGAGAACATCCATTTTGAACCTTTATAAAAGGCTCCAGAATAACAGCCCTATTTTCAAGTAGATATCGTTCAGTGCCCACTTAAACAGGCAACTAGCACTTGACTTCGCATCTCATGCAGGAGTCAAAACCTGTGTAGCGATGCAGCACAGTCTCAGATTTGCTTTACAAAGTGCTGCTCTATGCTCAAAATGGTACGGAATCTCTAATCTTCTGTGTGCGGAACCAGGATGAATTTAATTGTGAGATGTGGTGGTAATCCCACACGACTAGTGGTTGAAAATAGTTTCAAAAGGAGCTGCTTTTTTTTGTGCGTAAGGAAAAGGTGTAATTGTTGAAACCAAACTGGGGTTTCAGCCATCCCATAATTTTGGGCCCATTTTGAAACACATGAACTAACCTTCACAGCCTGTCACTTAAAATATCTGAGGAGGATTCTCATGTTCTATTATGGGTTTCTATCACCATTTTTTTCTTTTTTTTTGTTGCCCTCCCTCTACTATTTTGGTTGGCTGGCGTGAGAATACTTCCAAATGCCAAGGATTTAATGGAATAAAATAAAGCAGAAAGCAAAAGGATCTCAACAATAAAGCAGAGTTTCTGACAAACTAGAATGACAATGGTGTTATAAAGTTCATCCATGATATCATAACCAACTTGCCAAATATTTCTTCTATTAACAATAACTATTTGTATTTATGTAGTACCCTTAAAGTAGTAAAATACAATACTTCAAAGGAGCGTTAACCAACAAAATTTTACACATCTTGAGTGTTTACACCTTCTTCTGTTGTTATTTCCAGCATTTTGCATGGCATACATCTTTCTTTCTCCCTTTTCTTTATGATCTTGCATTGTCCCATTCTCCCCCAATCATGCCATTGCCCCCTTCACAGATTTGACTTCTACTGGTACATTAGCACAGTACAGAGGGAGGGAGTGCTGCACTGTCAGAAGTATGTTTCAAATAAGGCTGCCTACTTAAGTGAATGTTAAAAAAAAGGCACTGTTTAAAGAGCTATGGACTTCTATAGATCTTCTGACCAATATTTATTACTTAACCAACATCTTAAAAAAACATTGTATAGCCACTACTGTTTGAGGGTTTTCTGTGTGCAAATTAGCTGTTGTGTTTCCTACAAACCAATAGTGACTATACACCAAAAAGAATGCTTTCATTGGCTACATAGCATTTTGAAAATCATGCAATAGTAGAATCTCTACAGTGCAGAAGGAGGTCATTCAGTCCAGTGAGCCTTCACTGACAACAATCCCACCCAGACCTTATCCCCCGTAACGTGACATATTTACCCTACTGGTCCCCTTGACACTAAGGGGCAATTTAACATGTCCAATCCACCTAACCTGCATATCTTTGAGCTGTGGAAGGAAACCCACGCAGACATGGGGAGAACATGCAAACTCCACACAGTCAGCAAGGGTTGGAATTGAACCCGGGTCCCTCGTGCTGTAAAGCAGCAGTGATGCCACCATGGCACCCTTTATTAAATGTGTGATATAAATGGAAGTTCCCTATGATTGATTTATAATGTCATTTATTACCTAACAAGCTGTGATTGGTAAAAGCAATAAAAAAAGGCTTCTCCAGATTTTCAATGTTTGGTACTCGCAAAATCATTTCTTGAGTTGTTGCCCCCCCCCCCCCCCCCCAAAGAAATAATGAATAATGCACTAGGACAAAGAATTAGCAACCTTGTGTCAACAGATTACAGTGTTAGCATAGCCTAGTAGGGATTTATGAGGACAGACTGAGCAGGTTGGGCCTATACTCATTGAAGTATAGAACACTGAGGTAATCTTATTGAAGTAAAGATTCTGAGGGGGCTTGACAAGCTGGATCCTGAAAGGATGCTTCCTTTTATAAGGGGACGTTGAACTTGCAGGGAAGTTTCAAAATAGGGGATTCCCCATTTAACATGGAAATGAGAGGGATTTCTTCTTTCAGAGGGTCATTCTCATCATTGGAATTCACTACCCCAGAGAACAGTGGAGACTGGCTCATTGAATGCACTCAAGACTGATATAGACAGGTTTTTAATCTGTAGGGAGACAAAGATTATGGTGGGCAGGCAAAAAAGTGGAATTAAAGCCACAATCCAAACAGCCATGATCTTATTGAATAGTAGCGCAGGCTCAAGGGGCTGAATGGTCTACTTCTGCTCCTATTTTATTTCTTCTTATGGTGGCTGAGGCATATAACCAATCAGTGAGTTTGCCATCTTTTAAGTGGAAGATAATGTTTTCCAATAGCAAGAAGGCTACAGCATAGAATAGGCGGCACAGTGGTTAGCACTGCTGTTTCATAGCTCCAGGGATCTGGGTTCGAATCCCGACTCAGGTCACTGTCTGTGTGGAGTTTGCACATTCTCCCCATGTCTGAATGGGTTTCCTCCCATAGTTCAAAGATCTGTGGGTTAGGTTGATTGGCCATGCTAAATTGCCCTTTAGTGTCCTGGGATGCATAGATTAAAGGGATTAGTGGGTAAATATGTAGGGATATGGGGATAGGGCTTGGGGTGGGACTGTGGTTGATGCAGACTAGATGGGCTGAATGGCCTCTTCCTGCATTGTAGGATTCTATGAGTCTAAGAAGTTCAATTTGTAGGAAACATTTGCAATTAGACCAAAAAAAAATCTAAGTTAGCTGATAGTGAAAACTTATCTCATAATGTCAGTGGATCTGAAACTCCTGGCCTGAAACGTTTCAAAATGTTTGATCACTTGTGTCAGATGTTTAATCTTAAATGAGTATCAAATCTCTGTTCTGTCAGAGATAAATGGAACCAGCCAAAGAAGATCAGTTATTCCCTCCCACCCACTTGCAACACTCTGACAGGAGGAGTGATAGGTACCACAGTCTATCTCTCTGGTTGCTTTGGGTGGTGGCAGAATCCCCTCAATTAGGAGTGCACTGGAGCAACTTTTTTTTTGGATGCAATCCACACTGAACGCTTTGATTAACTCCACACAACTGCACATCATTTTGCATCCAACTGTATCTCAGCCCTTGTGTAAAAAACGTTATGCAGACTGTTCTGAATGAGTCAAATAGCTGCAGGTGTGGCAATCTTAATTCGACAGGGCAGGTTTTTCTGCTCTTGTACCAGGATGTAGAGAAAAATTAGCCAGGCCTCTTATGGTCTTGTACTTTTCAACACTTAGTTTTTCTCTAGATGTTGTTTGACCCGACATGCTGGCCAAGGAACCAGTAAATGTACCCCACTATCCTTACTTTGATGCCCTCGATTATCTCCTGTTTAGTGAAGAACAGCACCTCTGACAGTGCAGCACACCCTGAGTATCAGCTTGAAGTAAACCTAGTTTCCATGACAATTCACTCTTTCACCTCTAATCCGGCGAGGGCAACTGCCCAACAAATCACAGATTCACTTGCAAGGATTTCCAAAGTCAGGATTACATCCTCAGCTTCCAGGGATCTCTTGTTTTTGATTAGTCACTATAACGCTGCAAAGGTTCAAGGTGAGAGGGGGAAAGTTGAGGGGAGACACACAGGGAAGGTTTTTCACATAAAGGGTGGTGGGTGCCTGGAATGCACTGCAGTGGAGGGGGTGGAAACAGGCATGTCAGCAACATTCATGGTGTATCTTGATAGACACATGAACAGTAGGCAAGCAAAAGGTCAGAAACTGTGTTTTGGGCAATAAGTAGTGGAGCTAAATAAGGATTAGGAATCGGCGCAGCCTTGGTGGGCCAAAGGGCCTGTTTTTATGATGTATTGTTATTAGCATCCCACCTCTTTCTTGTAAGATTGAAAGTAGTTACGGGAACTGGGCAGGGGCAGCAGGGAGGAGGCAAGTACCAGGATCCTTCTTATGGTGCAAGAAGTCCCCATTGTGTGAAAAATAGTGAGCAAGACAGGGAGGAAAGAAAACCCTTACACAAGAGCTTCAGAGTTCAAAGGTGAATGCTGTTGTTGGTTTTATGGTTGAAAATAGACTTTTGTGTGGTTCTTATTCATTGTATCTACATTGTTTGTTGGAGCTTCGGAAAGAACATTTGTAAATAATCATTTTCTTTCCCCCTTTCTTTGGCAGGTTGCCTAACTTCAGAATACTGATTCTATGCGAATATGTTGGTTATATTCAGCAATACTATTGGTGTTGAATATTCATTTCTTGAGCATATTAAGAGATAAACAACTTATAAATATTGTTTTCTGGCTTCAGATTTTCATAATCTTGCACCCCTTCAAGATCTCTTCCTAATCTTAAAACTGCATACATTTACAACAGAAAAAACAGTTTGATTCATATTTACTGTGAAGAAAATTAGAACTTTATAACCCTTCTTTACAGCATATAAGATATTTCACTGTATAAACGTATCATACAAAAATAAATACTATGTTAGACAATGCTGTACATGAAAGCATAAGATAGCACCAGCTATACAACAAGTAAGAACAGAAGACTGAAGCATGTCAACGTCACTGCGGAGTGAGACCATTGTCGAGATGTTTGATTTATCGGAGAGAGTGTTGCGAACACTGCTTGGGAGGTGTTTCTGGGTAATGGGAGGTTACAGATTGTCCCTTCACAACATGAGGTGCAGACCTGAAAAAGATGACATTGAATATTAGATTTTTTTTTTGTGAGGGTGTTTCTTTGCTTATGTTCTGTGACCCCTCCATACCGTTAATTAAACAAGTATTCAGCACACAGTAGCAGCTTGTGCAGAGGAAAAATGGCTTGTTTTGACATAGCACTCTTCAAACCCCGAGGACACCTCAATAGGTGATTAAGCTCCTCCTGACTTCTGCACTTGGGAAACTCCCAAAGATGTGCTGTTAGGCTGATTGGCAGGAATAAATTGTCCCTAAATCAGATTCCCTCAATCTGGATGGCCATAAAACATTAGACAGGGGTCGTGGGTGGAGAGGGGGACTGGTGGTGTTGAGATGGCAGCGCTGGCTCGTTGGGCCGAAGGGCCTATTTCCCAGGCTGATTTGTTCTTTGTTCCAGAAAGAGCAAAGGCCCTGCAGAGTCTAATTCCCGAGCGGTTTTGACAATTATCGAGTTTTTTTTGCACTCTAACAGGTTTTACGGAGCTAGTCGCCATCCCACACCAGCCAAAACCAAACAAACTAGTTCAGCTAAATTTTAATCACCGCTATCCCCTGGAGAGGTAAGTGGCGGGGTGGGGGGGGGAGCGTATTGTTAAAATATTTGTAACAATCCATTCGCCCAATCCTTGCTGGTGGGCACCATTTTTACAAGCATGGCCTGCTGTGCTGTCGAGGTCCTGGCACCAGGCACAAAGAAGCAGCAGGCCCAGGATGGGGCTGAAAGGTAAGAACAGTTGTTATGTGAAAGGTTTCTGCAAGGGTTAGGAGAAGTGGGAGGGCTTGTCTCAGCCCCACAAGATAACCTGCGACCCCGCATTTTCCTTTGCCTCTGGTGGCACAGTGGTTAACACAGCTGCCTCACAGCGCCAGGGATCAATTCCGGCCTTGGGTGACTGCCTGTGTGAAGTTTGCATGTTCCCCTCGTGTCTATGTGGGATTCCTCCAGGTGCCCTGGTTTCTTCCCACATTCCAAAGATGTAAAGGTTCGGTGAATTGGCCATACCAAATTGCCCCTTAGTGTCCCAAGATGTGTAGGTTGGGGAGGGGGGTGGTTAGAGGGATAAATATGTAGAGTTATGGGAAAGGGCCTGGGTGGGATCCTCTATCTGAGAGTTGGTGCAGACTTGATGGGCTGAACATCTTCCTTCTGCAGTGTAGGGATTCTATTATATTATGATTCTCCAGTCGAAAATGCTTACCAACCCGCTACCCTCCCCCCTCCACACTCAACCTTCTCCCCTGCTTAATAACTTGACAGCTGAGGACTGTTCCCACACGTTCCTGGTGATGGGTTCCTGGTGCATTCGCCTGACTCTCCCCCTCCTTTGCCTCCCAATCCCCAATAAATTGTCCCCCGGTTTGGGAAGGAACAATATTCAAATGAAGTCCAGGAGTTAAAATGGCCTGGGACTTAAATTAGTGAGTTGGGGTGAGGCTCACCACTCAGCTCCAGTTAAGCCGCAGGCTAAACAGTTATTGAGGCGAATACATTGAACTTGTAGAATATTTTCGTTAAAGAGGAATGTGGAACAGCACCTATTCACCTTGTTTCCTTCATTATCAGGTTCCGTGCACCCAACAGATAAACACTCCTTCAGGGAGACACATCGCTTTGTGACTAATGAACTGTCACCCTTTGCATTCATTTTATGCCTTGTGTAACAATACTGTGTTCCTAGAAAGAGAGCAAGAACATTTCAATTATGGGAAAATCCAAAAACTATAATCAAATTTGGGATGCTGCTTCAGAGCTTTATGAAGAGAAAAATACTTCAGAGGACTGGTTATCAAAGGTATAAAGGGACATGGGGCTAAGATGATTAACATACAGAGCTGAGACTTCACTTCATATCATCATCTCACTCATGCTCAAAGGCAAAGATTAGAGTAAATTGATCAGTTTTGAGTGTCTAATTGTGGGTTAAAGGCCACTACAGGCAGCAAACTGGGATCAGATCTACCCACTACGTCAGCGGTATAACTAAGCATTGCCTGGTAAAGAAAGGCAAAGGTTCAGTCAGTCCACCTTCTACCATCCTAGTAAATAATGGAGTTGTTGACTCACCATAGCAATGAATCCGGACATTTCTGCTCCTGTCCAGACCTCACCTTCAGAGTGAAATGTAGGTCAAAACCGTGAACTTTGTGGGGAACATTCAGCTCGGTGGCACAGTAGCTAGCACTGCTGCCTCGCTGTGTCAGGGACCTGGGTTCAATTCCTGTCTTGGGGCACTGTCTGTGGAGTTTGCACATTCTCCCTGTGTCTGCATGGGTTTTCTCCAGGTGCTTTATTTCCTCCCACACTCCAAAGATGTGTGAATCAGGTGAATTGGCCATGCTAAATTGATTCTCACTACGGGATTTTATGGCCTCGCTCCTCCTGAAACCATAAAATCCCACCCAAGGTCAACGGACCTTTCCACGTTCACCCCTCGTCCACTCCAATTCCTGTGGCGGGCAGGCCAGTAAAATTTCAGCCTTAGTGTCAGAGGATTAGCAAGGTAAATAAATGGGGTTACAAAGTTAGGACCTGGGTGGGCTTGTTGTTGGTGCAGGCTTGATGGGCTGAATGGCCTCCTTTTGCATTATAGGAATTCTATGATTTTCTCAAAACTGACCAATTAGTGGCCAGTGGACAGGCGCGCAGACCAATTAAGGATGGTGGGCAGGCACTCAAAGATGGAGGGTTAACAAGAGACCACGTAACACTAAATAGATCATAGAAGCCCTATAGTGCAGAAGGAGGCCATTTGGCCCATCGAGTCTGCACCGAACACAATCCCACCCAGGCCTTATCCCCATAACTCTATGTATTTACCCTGTTAATCCCCCGATACTAAGGAACAATTTAGTATTGCCAATCCACCTAATATGCACATGTTTAGACTGTGGGAGGAAACCAGAGCACCTGAAGGAAACCCACGCAGAAATAGGGAGAACGTGCAGACTCCATACAGACAGTGACCCAAGCTGGGAATCGAACCCGGGTCCCTCTAGCTGTGAGGCAGCAGTACTAACCACTGTACCACCATGCCGCTCACAATACTAGCACTGGAGGAGCAGTGGCTTGCTGTTCAGGAAAGTGGGCTTCTTCAGCAACCAGACTCCTACATGGAGGGGACGCTCCTGGAATTGACAGTAGCCTATTGTGACAACTGTAGCCAGACAGGCAAAGAGGGTGTCAAAGCTTGTCAGGAGTATTAGACATGGTGGGTAAAGGCCCTTGCGTGACCATTAAGTGGCCACTTAAGGTTATTAATAGGGGCACGGGGGTGTTCTCAATTGATGCCCTGTCCGACTCACCATAAAACTGAACCTAGGTCAGGGTGGGCGGAATCCTGGAGGTAATCCCATTCATGCTATTTTATGTTCAACCCCCGGCCTCAGGGAGAAAGTGTATAATATTCTGACCATATCATTTTCACTCATTCTACTGGAATTCCACATTTCAATTTGTGACCCCCACAGACTATTATAAGCATGGGATGTTTTGGCTAGTTATTTATATTCATCATCTTGATATAAAACTATGAGATTAGAAGGAAAAAACTTGACCAATTAAAAAGTAAACAAATGGAATGCCATGAACCCAGTGGATTCATTGTGATATAATGCGTTCTGGAATGTATGTCACAGATCGGGCTGTTAAGCTGCAATCTACTGGAGTGAATTACTGTTTTTCATTTCCCTGCAGTGAATGATCACATTCTTGGCCAGTCAAATGAACAGTCGCATTCCTCTCCTGAAGGATGTGCCAAGCCTGGTAGGTGACATCAGGTGTGAATGCGTCTATATTGTTGGGAGGGAGTTCTGGCACATTGTCAATACACTTGCATATAGGAAATGGAGGAATCTGCTAGTCACTACAAGAGGCATTGGTTTACATCGGGGAGGTAAACAGAGGTTTAGTAACTGAGAATGAGCGAAGTAATCATTGTACACATACAATACTTCACTTGCTTACACAATATCTTACCAAAGTCTCTCCTCTTGTCCCAGGTCATAGAACCCCTACAGTGCAGAAGGAGGCCATTCGGCCCACTGAGACAGTGCCAATAACAATCTCACCCAGGCCCCATCTCTGCAACCCCACATATTTACCCCACTAATTCCTCTAACCCATGCATTCTGGGACACTAAGGGGCAATTTAGTATGGCCAATCTTCCTAACCTGCACATCTTTGGACTGTGGGAAGAAACCAGAGCACCCGAAGGAAACCCACGCAGACACAGGGAGAATGTGCAAACTCCACACAGATAGTGACCCAAGCCAGGAATCAAACCCAGGTCTCTGGCACTGTGAGGCAGCAGTGCTAACCACTGCCACTGTGCCGGGATGTTCTGGATTTAATCCCTGCCAGACCATTTTTGGGTCAGGAAGCTGATTTGCCAATGGCCGGTCTTAGCCTTGAACTGTAACTTAGCCATGGCGTTGGCATCCTGTCTCCCAGTTGCCTGAAATATTAGGGTGGGCAACCAGATGAAACACCCATTCTATTGAAGGATGAATTTCTAATTTAAGAGCAATGGTGTGGGTTCCAAGGATTCATCTGCGCCTGGATTTTTAAGGCTACAGCACAGGAAAGGGGAATGTAGAATGGTGAAGGGTTAGTTATAACCATGTGATGTGCTAATAAGGTACAGTGGGCAGAATTTTACTGGTACGTCTGCCCAAGGTTCGTAGGATCCTGTCCAAGGCCAACCGGAAATGGGGTGGGCGTGCCAGTAAAATTCCACCCAATATATCTGACCACAGGAAGTCTTTTGATTTTTCTCTTTCTTGTCGCCCTCAAGACAAAAGTAAGCCACTCCAAGATGTTTCGCAATTGGAGCACTGTGTTCAGTTTTGGTCACATTCTTTGAGGAAGGATGTGATGGCACTGGAGATGGTTCAGAAGAGGTTTACTAGATTGGTTCCAGGTTTGAAAGGGCTGTCGTATGAGGAGCAGTTGATTAGCTTGGGTTTGTACTCACTGGAGTACAGAAAAATGAGGAGGGGTTTTGATTGAGAAATGTAAAATACTCAACAGGATTGATAGAGTAAATGTTAACCAAACGTACCCCTTTCAGAACAGTCTCGGACAAGAGGTCATAGTTGTAGAGTAAGAGGGAGGAGGTTCAAGACAGAGATAAGGAGAAGCTACTTCTCGTAGAGGGTTGTGAATCTGAGGAACTCACTGCCCAGATGCAGTGGATGCAGAATCAATGGATTCAAGAAAGAGATAGATAAATATTTGATCAAAAGTGGGATAAAGGGCTATGGGGAAAAGGTAGGAAAGTGGAGTTAGGATGAGATGGAGGTCAGCCATGATCAAATAGAATGGCGGAGTGGGCTTGAAGGGCTGACTTGCCTATTCAAGCTCCTAATTCCTGTGTTCAATAAATTTTGTGTTTGGGCTTCCTTATCTCATCAGATCCTCAAAGTGTTCTGTGTTAGCACAATGACTCCAAGAATATGTATGGACAGTATGTATGGACAGTCACCAACTCTGGATCCTCAGACCGCATTTCCTCACCTGGTGCCGGCTGACTGTAATATTATATGATTGCAATGAGCGAAAAACATGTATGGAAAAGCTTTTGCCATTACTGGAAAGCTTCAATCGAATTGCAGGTCTCAATCAAGCAGAATTGGCATCAAAGATTTACAGATATCGCACCACACTGGGCTGCAAAGCCAAATAGTGAGTAGGTCAGTACGCTGCTACATGCAATGAGTGACTCTGCAGGTGATATCCTCATTAGGAAGGAAGATCACAAACCAATAATGTCACTCGGTAGCATTCAATAGCGGCACAGTGGCAAGAACTGTTGCCTCACAGTGCCAAGAACTCAGGTTCAATTCCAGCCTTGGGTGACTGTGTGGAGTTTTTACGTTCGCCCTGTTACTGGCTGGGTTTTCTCCAGTTTCCTCCCACAGTGCAAAGTTGTGCAGATCAAGTGGTTTGGCCATGCTAAATTGTCCAAAGATGTGTAGGTTAGGTGGATTGGCCATGATAAACACATGGTATTACCGGGATAGGGTGAAGAGGAAGGGCCTGAGTGTATGCTCTTTTGGAGAATTGGTGCAGACTTGATGGGCTGAATGGCCTCTTTCTGCACTGAAGAGATTCTAAAAGCTAAGGAAGTGACGAAAATGCCTTTCTTAACACAACGAATCAAAATTAGGATGATGAAGTTGGGTGCAAAGACGGAAAGGAGCAGACCACAACAGCGACAAGACCCGAAGATGCCTTATTGAAGAGGTAGAAACGTATCCGACAACAACCACAACTCTACCAGCAACAAGCCAGCAATTAAATGAAATCCAAGATGCTCAGAAATCTGGTGAAAAACATGCTCAAACAGGGTCCTGTTCATGGGACCAGAAGGCTGGAATACAAAGGCAAAAGGCATTAGGGGAGGCAAATGGAATGCTGGCTTTTATTTAAAGGGGGTTGGAGCATAAAAGAGGTGTTGTTGCAAATGTACAAGGCACTACCGAGGCCACATTTAAAATACAGTTTTGAGGCCCTTATTTAAGGAAAGGTACATTATCATTGGAGGCAGCACAGAGGAGGTTTACTAGGATGATCCCAGGTACAGAGGGGCTGCCGCTGTATGAGGAAAGATTAAACAGGTTGGGTCTGTCCTCTTTGGAGTTAAGAACAAGAGGTGATATAAGCGAAACTGCTGATGAAATTGCTGATGACACCAAGATTGGGGGAAAGGCAAATTGTGCGGAGGGTGTGGAGAGTCTGCAGAAGGATCTAGATAGGCTGGGCGAATGGGCCAGGAAATGGCAAATGGAATTTAATGTTGGCAAGTGTGAGGTGGTCCACTTTGGTAGGAAGAATGGTAGGAACGACTATTACTTACGTGGCGAAAAACTGCAGCAGGCGACGGTGCAGAGGGACCTCGGGGTCCTTGTGCATGAGTCGCAAAAACCCAGCCTGCAGGTGCAGCAGGTGGTCAGGAAGGCGAATGGGATGCTGGCCTTCATAGCGAGGGGGATTGAATATAAAAGTAGGGAGGTCTTGCTGCAGCTGTATAGGGCATTGGTGAGGCCGCAGCTGGAGTACTGTGTGCAGTTTTGGGCGCCGCACCTGCGCAAGGATATTTTGGCCTTGGAGGGAGTGCAGAGGAGGTTTACTAGGCTGATACCGGAGTTGAGGGGGTTGAGCTATGAGGAGAGGCTGAATAAACTAGGCTTGTACTCGTTAGAGTTTAGAAGAATGAGGGGAGATCTCATTGAGACGTATAAGATGATGAATGGGATGGATAGGATAGAGGTGGAGAGACTCTTCCCGCTCAGAAAGGACAGTAGGACTAGGGGGCACAGCCTCAAGATAAAGGGGGGGCAGTTCAGAACGGAGTTGAGGAGGAACTTCTTCACTCAAAGGGTGGTGAATCTCTGGAATTCTCTGCCCGTTGAAGTGGTGGAGGCTGCCTCACTAAATATTTTTAAGAAGCGGGTTGATGGGTTTTTGATAAGAGAGGGGATTAAGGGTTATGGGGAGAGGGCGGGAAAGTGGAACTGAGCCACGACAGATCAGCCATGATCTTATTGAATGGCGGGGCAGGCTCGAAGGGCCAGATGGCCTACTCCTGCTCCTATTTCTTATGTTCTTATGAAACATTTAGGATTCTTAGGGGGTTAGACAGTGCAAGTATTGGAAGAATGTTTCCATTCATGGGAGAGTGTAGGACCAGAGAGCAAAGCCTCAGAATAAGGAGGTGACTATTTAAGATGGATTTGAGGAAGAATTTTTTTCTCTCAAATAGTGGTGAATCTTTGGAATTCTTTACCCCAGGAAAATTTGGAGCTGATCCTTGAACATTTACAAGATCGAGATAGGTTTTTAAATCAGTGGGGAGGCAATAGTCTAGTGGTATTTTCGCTAGACTATTAATCCAGAAACACAGCTAATATTCTGGGGACCCAGGTTCAAATCCCACATTGCAGCTGATGAAATCTGAATCCAATAAAAACTATGTGGAATTAAGAATCTATTGACAACCATGAAATCATTGTCAATCGTCAGAAAAACCCATCTGGTTCACTAATGTCCTTTAGAGAAGGAAATCCACCGTCCTTACCTGGTCTGGTCTAAATGTGACTCCAGACCCACAACAATCCTGAGGGCATCTAGGGATGGGCAGTGAATGCTGGCCAGCCAGCAATGCCCATGTCCCATGAATGAATAAAAGAAATATCAGTAAGGGAATTAAGGGTTACAGAGATAAAGCAGGAAAGCGGACTTAGTGAGTGTTAGTTCAGCCCTGATCTTACTAAATGGTGGAGCAGTCTCAATGGGCTGAATGGCCTACTTCAGTTCCTATCTCGTATAGTCTTGCAATCTAATCCAACAAATCCAAAGAGGTTCCCTGCTACCTTTAATCCCACACCCCACAGAAACACAGAAGGTGATTTCAGGACCCCGATCAGACACTAATTTCAGGGAATCTAACACCCCCAGCACATTTGAATCCATTTCCCCTTGCTTGACGAAAATCTCAATCCCCTTTGTTATTAATGGAACTCCGGTCCTGGAGTAAACAGTGTGGATTGCATTCAGGGGAATATGTGAATCGTAGCAAAATAAGTGTGGCAGGAAAATATACTGAGGCCTACCAAGCTGGTGTGTTTAATGATGGCATTTTCCCACAGCCTGGACATACCTCTTGGGCAGTAGACGTCTGGAGCCCAACGGTTGCACTCGTAATTATCTGCCGCATTTTCACACGTGAAACATTTAAACCCACCAGGATAGGGTGTTGCTGCAAAAGAATAAGCGTCATCACTTTTTGACAAATATTTGTGCATTAGCTACAGCAACAACAAATTATAGCAGGAAAATGTGGTAAATAAAATGTTACAAAGGGTTTCATCACTGCCACTACTTCCCTCTTCAGGGTGGAATGACATCCGATTTTGCTGAATTAAAGTTCTAGTTATGACATTTTGAATGTCAAATAATGAAAGAGGTGGGGGAGGCGAGGGCCTTGTGGTATCATCACTAGACCATTAATCCAGGAACTCAACTGATGTTCTGGGGACCCAGGTTCAAATCCCACCACAGCACATAGTGGAATTTGAATTCAATAAAAAACATCTGGAATTAAGAATCTACTGATGACCATGAAACCATTGTCAATTGTCAGAGAAACTCATCTGGTTCACCAATGTCCTTTAGGGAAGAAAAACTGCCTTCCTTACTGGGCTGACCTACCTGTGAGTCCAGACACACAGCAATGTGGTTGACTCTGAGCTATCCTCTGAACAAGGGCAACTAGGGATGGGCAAGAAATGCCGGCCCTGTCAGCAATGCCTATGTCCCACAAATGAAAAAAAAATTTCAGCACTAAATAACTTAAAAACACTAATGCATTCCATTCGGCTCAAGGGGCAGAAAGGGAATATTGATTAAAATGGGAACATAGCTAGAGTACATTGTTCCTTAGATTCTTCAAATTATAGATTTTAATGTTACAATTGTCAAAACCTTCCTTAAAGAGACAAGCAATAAACAATACTCACACGTTTTCATAAAATCATTGGATTGCTACACATAAGGCCTATTGAGTCTGCACTGACCACAATCCCACCCAGCACCTATTCCCATAGCCTCACGTATTTACCTTGCTATTCCCTCTGAGACTAGGTGGCAATTTAGCATGGCCAATCAACCTAACCTGCACATCTTTGGATTGTAGGAGAAAACCAGAGAACCCAAAGGAAACATACACAGACACAGGGAGAACATGCAAATTCCACACAAACAGTGACCCAAGCTGGGAATCGAACCTGGGTCCCTGGTGCTGTGAGGCAGTAGTGTTAACCACTGTGCCACCGTGCCGCCCTTTCGTATGTAGAAATTGAAAATTAGATTTCACAAGCATATGAAATAGAAGCAGTGTTAGCTCATTTGGCCCTTTGAGCCTGCTCCATCCATCATATAGCTGATATGTTTGTGACGAGGTCCACATACGCCATTTACCATCCAATAACCTTAGATTCCCTTGTCTAATGCAACTCTATCTGCCTCTGCTTTAAAAATATTCAGTGAGCCCAGTTCTGAGGCAGAGTTTTGAAAGTCGCACAACCTCAGAGAGAGAAGATTTTTCCTAATCTCTGCCTGTAAGGGTGGTCTCTAATCTGAAAACAGTGTCCCCTAGTTTTCGACTCACCCACAAAAGGAAAGTCGACCTTGTCACTACCGTCGAGAGTCTTACTTACTTCATTAAAGTCACCCCTCACTCTGATAAGCTATAGTGAGAACAAGCCCAGTCTGACCAACCTTTCCTCTTAAGACAACCTGCTCATTTCAGACATCAATCTAATAAATTTTCACTCAACCGCCTCTAAGCACTTATGGTCCTCCTTAAATAAGGGAACCAAAACTGTATACAGTATTTGAGTTGCAGTCTCATCAACTCCTTGCTTAAGTGAAGCATGATGTGGTGATGCCAGCGTTGGACTGGGGTAAACACAGTAAGAAGTTTTACAAATTGCATTTTGTAAATTAAGTTTGTGTCTTTATATGCCCCGTTTGTGAACTGAAATCCCATTCACCTCATGAAGGAACAGTGTTCCGAAAGCTAGTGGCTTGTGCTACCAAATAAACCCATTGGACTTTAAACTGAAGCATAACATCCTTACTCTGACGTTCAGATCCTCTTGTAATAAAGATTAGCATTTCATTAGCCTTCTTGCTTATTCATTCATGGGACATGGGCGTCTCTGGCTGGCTAGCATTTATTGCCCATCCCTAGCTGCCCAAGAGCAGTTGTGAGTCAACCACATTGCCCTGGGTCTGGAGTCACATGGAGGCCAGATCAGGTAAGGATGCCAGATTTCCTCCACTGAAGGATGTTCGTGAACAAGATGGGTTTTCCCGACAATCGACAAGGTCATCGGTAGATTCATAGTTCCGGACATTTTTTATCGAATTCAAATTCCACCACCTGCAGTGGCGCGATTCGAACCTGGGTCCCCAGAATATTAGCTGCAATTCTGGATTAACAGTCTAGCGAAAATACCATGAGGTCATCGCCACTTGCCATATTTAGATAGATAATCAAGAGTCAATTAGGCTCATTATGAAGCTAATTGACCCTGAGGATACATTGAAAATGCCATTAAAAGTTTGGTGTGAGCAGTCAAGCAAAGAGTGGGAAGGAAGGGGGAGGGGTTCCATTTTGGGGGGCTGTGTTTTCTGTTTTCACTGTAAAAGATAGAAAAAAATACCAGCATTAGCTGTAAATCACGATGTGAAAGGGAGAGGGGATCTTGGGGAAATTACAATCACCAGGGAAGTGGTACTGAACAAATTGATGGAGCTGCACACTGACATGTCTCCAAGTCCTGGTGAACTTCATCCTGGGGTGTTAAAAGAGGTGGCGAATGAGGTGGTAGATGTATTGGTGTTAATTTTCCAAAATTCGCTAGATTCTGGAAAGGTTCCATCTGACTGGAAAGTAGCAAAACCCTTTATTCAAAATGGGAGGGCGACAGGAAACAGGAAACTACCAGCCAGTTAACTTATCATCTTTCCTGCAGAAGATACTGGAACTGATCATTAAAGAGGTTACAGCTGGGCACTTAGTAAAACTCGAGGTAGCGTAGCTCGGGAGAGTCAGCATACTGCTGTCATAGAATCCTACAGTGCAGGAGGAGGCCATTCCGCCCATCGAGTCTGCACCCGATCACAGTCCCATCCAGGCCCTATCCCAATGCATTTACCCGAGCTAGTCCCCCAACACTCAGGGGCAATTTAGCATGGCCAATTCTCCTAAACTGCACATCTCTGGACTGTGGGAGGAAACTGGAGAACCCGGAGGAAACTCATGCACTCATAGGAAGAATGGGCAAAATTTACACAGGCAGTGACTCAAACCAGATATCAGTTGGCGGTCCTTAATTCTGAGAGGCAGCAGTGCTAACTAATGTGCCACCATGCTGCCCATGTGAAAGGGAAATCATATTTAACCAATTTAGTAGAGCTCTTTGACAGAATGATATAAAAACATAGGAATTAGGAGCAGGAGTAGGCAATTTAGCATTTTGAACCCACTCTGCCATTTAACATGACCATGGTTGATTTTATCCTGCTCCCCACTCCACTTTCCTGCCTGCTCCCCATAGCCCTTTATCCTGCTTTTCATCAGGAATATATCTGTTTTTCCTGAATCTGTTGATTAATTCTGCCTCCATCAAAAGATAACATGCATTGTGGAACAAGAGGACTCTGTAGATGTACTGTACTTGGGATGACAGAAGGCATTTGATAAGGGGCCACATCAAGGATTACTGTGGAAAATTAAAGCTCATGCTGTAGGGGGATTAACATATTAGAATGGAGAGAACATGAAAATAAGTAAAATTACACCAGCAAGAACAGTTAACCTTTTCGATTTTAACTCATCTGTTATCACTGTAGCTGAGAGCTCCT
The DNA here is from genome assembly GCF_965287045.1 of Carcharhinus amblyrhynchos. Lineage (NCBI taxonomy): Eukaryota > Metazoa > Chordata > Chondrichthyes > Carcharhiniformes > Carcharhinidae > Carcharhinus > Carcharhinus amblyrhynchos. The sequence goes on along the minus strand of NC_137334.1, from coordinate 77,800,226 downwards.
GGAACTGCACCCTAAGTTATGTTTTAATAATAATAATAATAATAATAATAATAAATTTGCCATTCTCCCAACACCAAGGTTTCCAAACTGTCTTTTAGTTGTGGACTTTAAATTGCCATGACCAAATATGCAAGTTTATAACTGAATTGAGAAAAATGTGTTAATTTAGTCTTTCTGGTGTGATTTTCTTTAACATTTATATAGTGCTGTCAACATATTAAAAGATTCCAAGGTAATGGTGCCTTTAACACAGTAGAATGTTAAGGTGCCATCATGACAGAGTTCACTGACAAAATAGAAATGATACTGAACCAAAGAGAGAGACGTTTGGATAGTGTGGAAAACTGAAACTGGACGGATTCAAAGCAACTTGGGGAGCACAGAAATAACTGTGTGTATACCACTTCAACATGTCAATTCTAAATGAGTGTGAAGCTACATACAGAATACCGGTTGACAGATCCTATCATCTGAACAAGGCTGTTAGTCATTTCCAACACAGTTTTTGTGAACAATGTCTTGTAATGAAAGATGAACCAAAATTCCTTTGACCACAAATTCCAGCCTATTTTTAGTGAATTTTTGCAGGACGCAGAATCAATTAAGGTCATTCTGGCATTGTATTTTGAGCTCTCTATCCTCAATGTCAGGGTATTATATAAGAACGTAAGAAATAGGAGCAGGAGTAGGCCATCTAGCCCTTCGAGCCTGCCCCGCCATTCAATAAGATCATGGCTGATCTGAAGTGGATCAGTTCCACTTTCCTGCTTTCTCCCCATAACCCTTAATTCCCTTGTCTATCAGAAATCTATCTACCCGTGACTTAAATATAATCAACAAGGTAGCCTCCACCACTTCAATGGGCAGAGAATTCCAGAGATTCACCACCCTTAAATTCTATAAATAAAAAACATTTAAGGCAGAAGCCAAAACCTTTCAGCATTTATTGAATGATTTGTAGGTTTGAGTGTGCTTTCTTCTCCAAGCATCTCATTTTTCTACAAACTTTGTTCATTTAAATGTTTGTGTTACAAATTCTTTGAAAATCATTTTTTAAAATAATTTCTAAATCATCAAATCACTGACCAAACTGGGAATGATCGCAAACACAAGAGGTGACCATTTTTAAATGGTAGTCAGCACTTCACAAGCACAGCAACCCAAACAATGGAATAAACTCCCGACTTACTTACTGAATATGGTGCACATCACAATTTAAATCTGAATATTATAGCCTGAACCTGTGCATCATGACATTACTGTTCAATGTTGAAAAAGCTTCCTCCAGCTCGAAAAGTAGATAGACAACATTTACAAAAGAAAAGAAACTGTGGTAATATGTGCCTGCATCCATTATAATGCAAAGACGCAAAAGACCCCAGAGAAAGGGCAACCAAAGACCCCAAACAGGGAGCAAAAGACCCCAGAGATATGGCAACTAAACCTTGGTTAGGCCACACTTGGAATATTGTGCTCAGTTCTCACACGACCAGAAGGATGTGGAGGCTTTGGAAAAGGGACAGAAAAGATTTACCAGGATGTTGCCTGATATGGAGGGCATTAGCTTTGAGTAGAGGTTAGAGAAACTTGGTTTGTTTTCACTGGAATGACAGAGGTTGAGGGATGACCTGATAGAAGTCTACAAAATTATGAAGGGCATGGACAGAAGCTTTTTCCCCCAGAGTGGAAGAGTCAATTACATGGGGGCACAGGTTTAAGGTGCGCGGGGCAAGGTTTAAAAGAGATGTTCGAGGCAAGTTTCTTAATGCAGAGGATGGTAGGTGCCTGGAACTCGCTGCTGGGAAAAGTAGTGGAAGCAGATACGATAGTAACTTTTAAGGGGTGGCTGGACAAGTACACAAGTAGGATGGGAATAAAGGCATATGGTTGCCGGAAGAGTAGGGAGGTTTAGTTCAGATGGCAGCATGGTTGGTGCAGGCTTGGAGAGCCAAAGGGCCTGTTCCTGTGCTGCAATTTTCTTTGCTCTTAAAAAACTCCATAAAGAGGGCAACAAAAGACCCTGGAGAGAGAGCAAGAAAAGACCCTAAGAGAGAAAAATAAGATACCCGAAAGGATGAGTAACGCAGGACAAACTGTTGAAAGAACAGGCCTTTAAGATTAAATACAAAAGAAATGCTGACAATTCAGCAACTTGAAGAACTGAAGACTGTTAAACAGCAAAATGAAGCACATAGAAGCACAACAGAAGACTTCTGAGGTGACTCTTTCGCATTCCAGGAAAACAAAGTGAATAAGAACATTCCAAGCTGCAAGTCGAAATGAAGATTCCATTTGTGAAATGTATGTGTCCTGCAAGGACATGATGTACACTATGGAAGAAGAAAATTAGATTCCACTCTGAATGAACAGGGCGCACATTCCCCTCAGGAGGAATGGGACAAATCCACAGTGTATGGAATAAGCAGAAGAGTTTTTAAACAGAGAGAAACACAATTTGAAGGAGTGCAGAAAGTGGATCAAATGGAGATAGCCAATAAACAAAGTATTACTACCATTCCTCCTGAAACTGTCTGGATTCATAAAGTTAGTGGGTGGCATTTCCTGCAACCCCGCAATGTGCTTCATGGGAGCAGAAGTGACCCGCCATTGGCTGGCAACGAGATCTTCTGGTATGCACCCCCCCCTGTTGTCAGGAACCCGGTGGTGTCGGTTCACCATTGAAGGGACCAGAAGATCCTGCTGGCAGGAACGGCTAGGAAATTCCAGCTAGAAACTTGATTTCTGGGGAGGATAGTTAAGTTAAAAAAAAAAGAATTGTGACATGATACGCTGTTCAGATGGAGGAAAGTCTTCTTCGGAAAAGAAAGGGGAACATGTGATACGTGCCTGAATCCTTTATAATGTAAAGGTGCCCCACAAAACAAGGGTTAATGTTAGACTGGAGAAAGAATAATGCATGCTATAATGTATGTAGTCATATGATAACAGACTTAGAGAGAATAGTCTAGAAGCAACACTCTAAGTTAGCTAGAGTGCTGTTTCACCATGCATGGCCATACCTTGGAAGTTGTAGCCAAACAGGCCATCTAAAAATGGTGTTTTGTAAAGCATTCTGGGACAATTGGGCAAGAAACTAAACTGACAGGCTGCAGTTTAAAGACAGAGACAAACAGGCTGCAATCCTGATGAGTGAATAAACAGGATATGGGTGGTCTCCAGGATGAAAGAGACTTTCTGGTCACACTGGGATGTGTGCCAGACATAGGGGCACCGTGAATCCTTATTTAGGAGGAAAGTATGTGACTTATGTGCCTCCAACACCTACAGACATGGCCACTGGAGACACACCCAGAGATCCGTGTGGTAGCACCTAATTGGACTCTTATCGATCAGGGTGATCAAGTCCTGATCGATTGATTGGCAATGACCACACAGGGGCATGAAACTAAACAGGGTATAAAGGGTGCTGCACAACCAGGAATCTCTCTCTCTCTCTCTCTCTCTGACCCCACGAACAAGCTATAACAATGGTGAACATCACCAGCAAGAGGAGAGCAACCACACCCGAGAAGGAAGGAAGAAAGGAAGGAAGACCAGAGCCAGAGTGCCAAACCAGACCAAAGGACCAGACTATGTAGATGACTACCAAGACTAGCACATCGATAAAGGCCAATATCTGCTTGGGTACTTGCCAGTCACGCAAGGTTAAGTCAAGGTCTTGTGTTGTACTTGAATTCTACTATTTTCCTGTAAGATAACTTATTGTTGGTCAGGTGGGTGATTATTGATTGTACGGGTTTAAATAAATATTGGTTGTACAAACAAGACGTCTACTCGTAGTTATTTGTCCACCGTATAAGGGTTAAAACAGACTGTGCGGCAGGCAAAGTGTAATTAATTAAAGGCTACCAATGAAAGGTTTATATTTAAACATGCAAGCAGCAAGATTTTTTGATTTGATTTTATTTATTATTGTTATACATATCAGCATTGTTTCTTGCATGCTATGCAGACAAAGCATACTGTTCATAGAGAAGGAAATGAGAGAGTGCAGAATGCACTGTTACAGTCATAGCCATGGTGTAGAGAAAGATCAACTTAATGCAAAGTAGGTCCATTCAAAAGTCTAACGGCAACAGGGAAGAAGCTGTTCTCGAGTCGGTTGGTACATGATCTCATCAATAAGGCAGCACCACTGCAGCGAAATAACTCACACTGTCACATGAAGGATTGTTACTGCTCAAAAGGTAACAATAATCCAGTTGGAACTGGAGCCATATGAGGAGGTCAGTGAGGGTTTGGGCTGTGCCATGAGCTCAAGCTGCCAATAGGAAAAGCATCTTTGTTCGGCAGTGGGAGGAGGGTGAGTTTTGGAGGCTAGGTACATTTAAGTTGAAGTTGAGAGGGGGATGGGGCATGGGCGGGGGGAGGAGGTGGAAGCAGGAGATAGGTGCACCATTTCTGTTCTGAATGTTTGCCCTGTGTTATACTAGGGATAAGGACAGTGCCAGCATCTCTGCAAGGCGTCTGATCATGATTATAACTGTACCTTTCATCGCCAATCCTTTGGTAAATCTCAAATTTGTGATATACTACATGCTTGTTGCATAGTAACAGGAGATACAAACTTTAAACTGAGCAATATAAACAATTTTATCCATTGTCTCATCGATGTGGGTCATACTCCTTGGGATATTGTGTTCAGTAGTCAGTCGTCATCTAGAACATAGATTAACTGGGAAGCATTCCTTAACCACAGATTTTAAAACAAATTTGATCCATCAACAATGGACGAAAATAGAAGCATTCCTTCGCCTGTCATTAATTCAGGTTTAAAATCTAGTAACAATGAATAGCTCAAAACCTGGCATGACATTGGCCTTTCTGAAATGATTAACCTTAATGTTGTTTATTTCTATGTAACTTTCTATCAAAATGCATGATGTCATAGCGAATGGTTATTTGGTACTCTGTTTTCGTGTGACATTCCTTTTGTGGCCTTATGTTAATATGAAGCTATTAATGATTCCTGTGGCTACTCCAACTCCATCAATCTCTTATCTAATTCCAACAGCAAACATCAGGTATTCCGTATGACATCATTGCTTCTGGCAACTTAGAAAGTAAACAAGCTCAGTCCCTTGTAAAATGAAGATCTTTTTGAGATCGCATTGCTCCATCATGAGACCTCAAGAGTCAATTTTTAATTGGAATTGGCTTAAGCCTGCTGGGATCGTGGTGACAGATCTTTAATTCGGCTCAGTGACCCTGGACACGGTGGGCAGGTTTTGGTTGAGACAGAGTCAGCTTGGTGACGTTCTGCACTGTCAGAAAATCCGCCAACACTCAGGGCAGGATTTTCCAGCTGCGCTCGCCCTAAGACCGGAAAATATTGCCTGAGGCGAGGCAAGGAGTGGCATGGTAGCTGAGTGGTTGGCACTGCTGCTTCACAGCTCCAGGGACCTGGGTTCGATTCCTGGCTTGGGTCACTGTCTGTGTGGAGTTTGCACATTCTCCTCGTGTCTGCGTGGGTTTTCTCTGGGTGCTCCGGTTTCCTCCCACAGTCCAAAGATGTGTGGGTGAGGTTAACTGGCCATGTAAAAATTGCTGCTTAGTGTCCTGATATGCATAGGTTAGAGGGATTAGAAGGTAAATATGTAGGGATTTGAGGATAGGGCCTGGGTGGGATTGTGGTCGGTGCAGACTCGATGGGCCAAATGGCCTCTTTCCAAACTGTAGAGTTTCTATGATTCTCTATGACCTTTACATTGTCCACGACCCCCACCTGTGACGATTCCCGGACGGGAAAATTCCACCTGCAGGCCGGAATTCTCCCATCCCACCCACCACTAGAAATTTGGCGAATGGTTTGCAGAGAATGTGCAACACCATTGACAATTGGACGTAATTTCCAGTTTTTAGACTAGTGCGGCTGGAGAATTCCGCCTTAATGTCCAGACCCTCATATTCAGAATATTCATTTGGATGAGAAAGAGTCTCCTCTTTCAAGAAGAGGGTTATGGGGAGAGAACTGGGTGGAATTGTGGTAGGTGCAGACTTGATGGGCTGAATGGCATTGTAGGATCCTATGATTCTAAGAACATCAAGAAAAGTAACATGTTGAGTGACACAACCTGAAAATTCTGTTCAGCATGAGAAGTTTCTTGTTATTACACTTTTTTTTAATGTGTAGCTGATGTTTCTATCATTAATCATTCTGGCATCATTGTAACTTCCAATGATCCCCTCTGAAATGTAATTTTAACATTTGGGACAGTAAATTCCTCGTAATTATATGCATTTTTGTTTATAGTCATCTCTCTTTGAAGCATTCTAGGATCTGTGAAGAATTAATTTCACATGGCAGATCAGCCATGATCTTATTGAATGGCGGGCAGGCTCGAAGGGCTAGATGGCCTACTCCTGCTCCTACTTCTTATGTTCTTATGTATCTAGTCATAGAATCCCTACAGTACAAAAAGAGGCCATTCAGCTCATCAAGTCTGCACCGACCACAATCCCACCCAGGTGCTACCTCCATATCCCTACATATTTATCCACTAATCCCTCTAACCTACGCATCTCAGGACATGAAGGGCAATTTCTTTTTAGCATGGCCAATCAACCTAACCTGCACATCTTTGGGAGGAAACCAGAGCACCCAGAGGAAATCCACACAGACACGGGGAGAATGTGCAAACTCCACACAGATAGTCACCCGAGGCTGGAATTGAAGCCAGGTCCCTGGCGCTGTGAGGCAGCAATCACTAACCACTCTGCCACTGTGCTGCCCATTAGGGTAAAAGAATGGTTCATCTGTCAGTTCACTGGAGAGGTAGGTGGCAGGCAAGTATTCCTGCAAAGAAGTCAGGGAGTGCTGAATGGGCATGTACTTCAGGATGCTGGCTGATCTGCCAGGTAACTTCCTAACAGTGTCAAATAACATGGAAGAATCTGATTCCAACTTGGCAGAGCGCATGGTGCAGCGTTTGCCCTCTCCCTAGCTTTTCCTGCCATGCTTCAGACAAGAGGCACTGACACTGCTGCCCACCTAATGCCTGTGTGTGTGTGTGTGTGTGTGTAGGTCACTTTCTTCACTGTCACCCAAACAAGGAAGTGGCATTAGCCATAGAATCATAACCATAGAAACCCTACAGTGCAGAAGGAGGCCATTCAGCCCATTGACTCTGCACCAAATCTCTGCCAGAGCATCTCACCAAGGTCCACCTCCTGCCCTATTCCAGTAATTCCACACATTTACCTTGGTCTACCTAACTTACTCATCTTGGGACACTAAAACAAAATTTGCCATGGTTAATCCACCTAACCTATACATCTTGGGACACAATGGGGAAATTTAGCATGTCCAATCCACCTAACCTACACATCTTTGGACTTAACGCCTGGCAAAACAAAGAATTCATCACAAGACCTTCAAAAACATTCCAGAGTACTTTCAAACACTTTTCAAGCACTCCAAAAGTTGTTAACTTATCTGCTATCAGGGTGCCTGGCCCTTTAAATACAGGGCTTACAATGCTGCTTTCTGTTTCTTTTCAAGAGTGGTCAATGCAGATGTTGTCAACTGCATTGTCTGGTGTCACATCGGCTCCGTGCACCACGTAACCTCAGAATAGTATCAATGCAACGATATTCAGGCACATGTGGGATCATCCTCTGAAAGCACCACTGGAAAGCCTGGTAGGCTTTTGATGCTTTTCACGCCCATTTACCAATTTACAAAGCCAAGCATTGGATATGCTTTCTTAACTATTCCTGTCACCTTTGACAATTTCTGAAATTGTACCTCCAGGCCCCTCAAAGTAGCATGCGTTAGTTTATATAACTCTCTATCTTGTTCCTTATTGATCCACATGATATCGTGTCTACAATGTGTCTTCACCCATTTATTCAATACATATATTCTCCTGTAGTCTATCCAGCTCACTACTTAAATGCTGCCAACTTTTGCATCATCTGAAAACCTCAGAATGATACCCCCTATCCAAGTCACTTACACATCAGAGAAGCATTGGTTCTATTGCTGACATTGCAAATATCTGAATAAAAGCTAAAAGTTATTGCTTCATGTGGTCTTTCAACATATATGTCAACAAAATGCTTACACTTTTTAAAACTTGGTTTACAAGGTATGTTACATGTGAGCTATTGAAAGTTCTGCAAAGTATATTCAAAGTAAAAATGACAGTTGGGGCTTTTGAAGGATTAACTGTGTGTGGGAAAACATCATCTAAATTCTGCTGCTTGAAGTGAGAACAATGTTACTGAATGCCTGTCTCTGCAGTAAGTTGTCTATAAGCTTCTTGATCCCTCTGTCTCCCATTGTGCCTGACAGCTGTACGCCTGAGGAAGACCTAATGGAGTCATGCTACGATCATGATAATGGTGTTATGACCATGATAAAATACAATAGCTGATGAGAGACGTTAGGCAGCAGCAGTCTACCAGTTAAAAATGTTCATGCTGCAAAATTCCTGACCCTTCCTCAGGAAACAAACTGTAAATAGAATTCAGTATCTTCCACCACCAAATTCCCCTGGGTAAATATTATTACCAAAAAAGATATGGAGTAATGTTCCTTAATGTGTAAATGTTGAAGTGTGTGTGTGTGGGCTAGCAATATAAATAGTATTTGCACTGGTTGAGTGCTTCCTGTTCTACCTGGGTCACAGTGAGCTAATCCACCCCCAAAACACAAGATCAACTCCTTTCAATGTAGTAGCTTCCTGGTGTTTCAGAATTTTGCATCTGCCGATGGATTATTGAACCCAAGCAATATCTGAGCATTTACAGTATCCTTGGGATACAATTTACAAAATTAAAACCCTGTCTTCAGACTTCCTGCATTGTGTTTGACTGAGCCAAAAGAGCAGAGGGACTCCCCATTCAGTCCTTGATCTGTTGTCATTTACCTTGCAGTGAGGGTAATAAGGAGTGAGGGTATATAATCCTAACACTTAAGATTACTGTGCTTCAGCTGGCCCTGGAGCTAAAGTGTTTGTCAGCGGTTTAGAACTCAGGACAATTTGGAGAGGGGCTCCTTTTTTTCCCCCTCTATTTCGTTGGGCTGCAAAGTCAACATAACCATGAAACTACATTACTGAAAAATGCTGGGAAAGGCTGTCATGCTGTTGGCACTATGTAGGCTGAATTAACTGGAGAAATGTTTGATCAATTTTGCCTGGATCAAAAGGCAGCTGTGGTTCTTTATGACATCATTTTACCCAGTTGAAGAACAATCAAAATCGAGATTGTGTTATAGAGACTTTGGCTCAAAAGCTAAGACCCACTTTGGATTCCATCTCTCACACACACCACAATCTTATGATGCCAGAATGAGCGCAGCATAGTTTACAATGAAGATTTTTCATCTTATTAGTCAGATTTTAATTGAAATGGCAACTGGAAGTTGATAGAAATGAAAATCAGAAGACACCTGAAGTAATACCATCCATTTTAAGTTACTGCCCAAAGTCACAATTAACCTCAGCATGTCTTCTGACAATCTGCGGAAGTTCTGGTCTTTGAACTGAGGGAGGGCCTCTTTGAAATTGAGAAGAAGGAAGCCCCAAGCATTAGAGAGAGAGAGAGGTGACAAAGGAAGCGAGAATTGTGGTGACCATTTTGAGGAGTGGGATTGTAGGGGTAAACCACATCACCAGATTGTATTTTCTTGGGGTGCATCAGAAATGGATAGTTTTGCAGGCAATGATACCTAACTTCTGTCTGTGAGCCTGATATGGATCAGAATTTTATTAGTGGGGGGAACTGAAACAAGGAGTGTTTTCTGGCTGCGCTCACCCCAGGAACAGAAACTCCAGCCCGAGGTCAACAGACCTTAGCATGATCCATGACACACCTGTTACATTTCCCATGGCGGGTGGGACGCGAAAGTTCCGTCCAAAGTTTCCCACTGTTGACATGAAGAGTACAGTATGCTGCTCTGTACAACATAAGCTCATCAATAAGTTGCAAAATTTTAGTGTATCAAACCAGTCGCATAAATGTCGTTGTAAAATATATTACTCCAGCTGGATGTTCCAAAAGAGTAAATAAAGGATTACTAGAGAGAATGATATGAGCTGATTCCCCAGGCAATTTAAACCAAAGTAATTCAGCTGCTTAAAAAATAGCCACTGCAGGAGACTCATTATCCAAGGTATTATGTTATTCATAATGCTGGAAGGTATGGAGAAGTGACATCCATTCTACTCTGTTGGATGGTTTTCAGTATCTCAAGGCAAGTTTCAATCTCATTTATCTTAAAAGGAAAATTGAGTGTTCTAATTACTTGTTTGGCAAACCTTTCCATTTGTTTGCTAACATGACACTGTGATGAGTGTTGGAACAGACCGAAGTGTTACTTTATCGTTCTTCTTAGGGTGATCCCATATTAAGACCAGCTTTTGATTGATGAGGGAGTTCAGGATTATGGGGGCCAGGCAGGCAAGTGGAGTTCAGGCCATGATCAGTTCAGCCATCATCTTACTGACTGGCAGAGCAGGCTCGATGGGTTGAATGACTTACTCCTGCTTCTATTTCTTATGATCTTCCCAGAGATAAAAATATATTTGCTGAATTTAGCTTTCATTAAGACATAAAAGGCATTGTGCATTGGCTTATTTCAAGATATATTAAAATAGTAAGATACTAAATTGGTTTCTATTTAGACAATGAACACTTGGCAATAAAATCGAAAGAGACATTTGAGTTTTACTTTAGTCCCTGTTGTGTCATTTCCTTTTCCATTGCTATTTAATTCAGAGCGTGACACAATATTCATAAGTTTAATATTATAATTTATTGCAAGGGGAATTGAATATAAAAGTAGGGAGGCTATACTCAAGTCATATTGAGCACGAGTAAGATTATATTTGGTGTATTGTGCATAGTATTGGTCACCTTATTGAAGGAAGGTTGTAAGTGCATTGGAAACAGTTCAGAGAAGATTTACCAAGATAATACTTGGAATGAGTGGGTTGTCTTATGAGGAATGGTTGGACAGGCTAGCCTTATATCCACTTCAGTTCAGAAGAGTATAAGATTCTGAAGGGTATTGACAGGCTGGATGTGGAGAGGATATTTCCTCTTCGAGGAAAGTCCAGAACTAGGGGTCACTATTTAAAAATAAGTGGTCTCCCATTTTAAATGGAGATGGATTGAAATATTTTTGTTCAGAGGATCATAAGTTTTTGGAACTCCATAAGACCACAATACATCAGAGCAGAATTAGCTCATCAAATCTGCTCCAGCATTCAATCATGACTAATAAGTTTCCCAAACCCATTCTCCTGCTTTTTCCCCATAACCTTTGATCCTTTTACCAATCAAGAACCTATCTATCTGTCTTAAATGCACTCAATGATGTGGCCTCCACAGCCTTCTATGGCAATGAATTCTTAGATTCATCACCCTTTGGTTGAAGAAATTCCTCCTCATCTCGGTTCAAAAGGGTTATCCCTTTACTCTGAAGCTGTGCCCTCAGATCTTACAAATGGAAACATTTTCCCCACATAAACTCTATACAGGCCTTTCAATATTCTATAAATTTCAATGAGATCCCCCTCATCTTTCTAAACTCCATCAAGTACAGATCCAGAGTCCTCACACGCTCTTCATATGTCGAGCTTTTTCATTCTTGTGAACCTTTTTTGGACCCTCTCCAAGGCCAGCACATCCTTCCTTAGATATGAGGCCCAAAATTGCTTGCAATATCCCAAACGTAGTCTCACCAGAGCCTTATAAAGCCTCAGCAGTATACCCCTACTTTTGTATTCTAGTCCTCTCAAAATGAATGCTAACATTGCATCTGCCTTCCTAACTATCAAGTCATGTGCATTGGCCATGCTAAATTCTCCCTTCATGTACCTGAACAGGTACTGGAATGTGGCAACAAGGGAATTTTCATTGTAACTTCATTGCAATATTAATGTAAACCTACTTGTGACTCATAAATAAACTTTAACTTTAATCTGCAAGTTAACCCTAACAGAATTCTAAACTAGAACTCCCAAGTCCCTTTGTGCTTCTGATTTCTGAATTCTCTTCTCATTTAGAGAATATTCTTCGTCTTGATTCTCCCTACCACAGTATATAACGTCACACCTTTCCCATGTTGTATTCCATTTGCCACTTCTTTGTCCACTTTCCTAACCTATCCAAGTCCTTCTGCAGTCTCCCCGCCTCTTCAATGCTACCTGTCCCTCCACCTATCTTTGTATCATCTGCAAACTTAGCCACAATGCCCTCGGTTCCTTCATCTAGATCACTGGTATATAAAGTGAAAAGTTATGGTCCCAACACTGATCCCTGTGGAACGCCACTAGTCACCAACTGCCATCCTGAAAAGGACATTTTATCCCCACTCTCTGCCTTCTATCAATCAGCCAATTTTCTATCTATGCTAGTCCCTTGCCTCTAACACCATGGCCTCTTATCTTGTTTAGCATTCTCCTGTACGGCACCTTGTCAAAGGCCTTCTGGAAATCCAAGTAAATAACATCCACTGGCTCTCCTTTGTCTAATCTGCTTGCTACATTCCTCAAAGAATTCTAACAGATTTGTCAGGCATGACTTCCCCTTGATGAAACCATGCTGCCTCCGCCCTATTTTGTCATGTACTTCCAACTATTCCAAAATCTCACCCTTAATAATGGACTCTAAAATTTTACCAACCATCGAGGTCAGGCCAACTGGCCTGTAACTTCCTGGTCGTTTGCCTCCGTCCCTTCTTAAACAGGAGTGTTACATTTGCGATTTTCCAGTCATCTGAGATCCTCCCTGACTCCAGTGATTCCTGAGAAATCATGACTAATGCCTCCACTATCACTTCAGTTATCTCCTTCAGAACTCAGGAGTTTAGTCCATCTGGTTCAAGTGGTTTGTCCACTTTCAGAGCTCTCAGCTTCCCTAGCACTTTTACCTTAGAATCGCCACCATACTCACCTCTGCCCCCCAACTCTCTTGAATTTTTGGTACGTTACTGGTACCTTCACCGGTATCTATTCACTTCCTCCGTCATTTCTTTGTTCCCCATTACTACTTCTCCAGTGTAATTTTCCAGTGGTCCAATTTCCTCTCTCTTACCCTTCCTCTCTCTCCCTGAAAAACTGGTGGAAGCAGAGTCCTTGAATACTTTTAAAGCAGAGATGGATAGATTCTTGGTAAGTAGGGGTTAAAGGTGATTGCGGGTAGGGAGGATACAGATTTGAAATTACTATCAGGTCAGTCATGATCTTATTAAGTGGCAGATGAGGCATGAGAGGCTGAGTGGCCTACTCCTGCTCTTTGGTTGTATGTTCTTAAGTTTCTGCATGGATCATGCAAAGGTCTATTGACCTCGGGTGGGCTACTCTGGTCTTGGGTTGAATGCGGCCAGAAAAATACAATATTTTAGAGGTTCAACAAGATTTTTGAATTTCATTATAAACATTTCTCCCAATCTGCGATACCAATTTTTGGGATTTTGGCCATCCTGTCTTGAAAACAACAACTTACGCTGGGCAAAATTTTGTGTTTGCTTCCCTGGCCATCATTCACGTGTGAGCAAACACATTGAATAATTGATGAGTGGCAGATATCACTACAAATCCCACCCTTGCCTTTGCCCATGCCCTATATCTTGTAAGCCTGAAAGTCATCAGTTATCCTTTCACTAATACACTGGGCGGGATTTTATGGTCACGTTCGCCCCAAAACTGTAAATTCCCGCCCGAGGTCAACGGACCTTTCTTGCTCTGCCCCTCGCCCTGATTCCTGTGGTGGGAGGGGTGGTAAAATTCCAGCCATTGTGTAGACTTGCTGGATCTTGGGAACCATATTGGATTATTCCTATTCTGTCAGTTAGCCCCCCTGTATTACAACCTTCGATAAAAGGAAGTCCAAGTCCTTAACTGACACTACCTGAGCAGCCTCCCAGTTTAGCAGTAACATAAGAACACAAGAGAAAGGAGAAAGAACATATGGCCCTTCAAGCCTGCTCCATCAGTCATTAAGATGATAAAAATCAAAGCAAACACTCCACTTGCACCTGCAAAAGCAAACACTTGTTGAGCTAATCCATTTGTGAGTGTTGGAGCTCAGTCAAACATTGATAATAAGGCCACCTAGTTCTGTTCACACATAGCCTCATTGCAAAATGCTTGACTGAGCTCCAATGTATACTAATAGATTAGGGATCTATTTTCACATGCGCAAGTAGAGTATTTGTTTTAATTAACTCTCCCCAGAGTGAAATAGAGATTTGTGGGGGCATTATTTATGTGGGACTGGTCTGCCAAATTGAGAGATTTCCCGATTCAAACTTTCCACCTCAATGACAAAAATCCAACCCTCTGCGTCTACCCATTAAGCCCCTTCAGAATCTAGATCCCTCAATGAGATCACTTGTTATTCTCCTAAATCCCAGAGAGTAGAGGTCCAATTCACTCAACCTTTCAACAGAGGATCTGAGACAACCGTTGCATCCCAGGAATGAATATAGTGAACCTTCAATGGTTTACTCGAAAGAACCATTCCTTATTTCAGCTCTGTACTGTCCATCTTGTTTAGCTTGATGTTCTTTGCAAACCAGTGCATTATAGGATTGCAGAATCCATGTTGTCTGTTAGTTTGGCTGCTGAAGTAAAATAACCTGAAACTGCAATGTTAATTCATCTGCGTTTCTACATGAGCATTGATTAATCTTTGGAGAGTGCCAGTAGCAAAATGCAACAGTTGAAAATAAATATCAACACATAAGCTCATTAGAACATTAGCTTTGGGATTTTTACCAGCAAACTTGATACTGGGCTCTGGCAATTAAACTTTCGATAGAATCATCCATCTAACTGTAATTAAGTGGGTAATGTAATAGTTTTGCAGGCATTTGAATCGGAGTCTCAGCCATAGTCTTAATTGGGTCTTTGTCCCATGGCCCATAGCGAAAAACAACTGAAGGACAATTACACCCTCATAAGGGGAGCAATCATCAAGATGGAAGTATGGAGAAAAAAAAAAGGAAATATTCAGTAAAAAGGAGCCTCGGGCATTCTGTTTGAATGCATTCTGTTTGATTATGTTAACTGATCCCATATCTGACATGCCATGAGGGAATGCTGGAGCTCCTCGGAGATGCTATGGAATTTTCTTCATCACGACTTCAAAGCAAACGGCGATACTGTAGCACTTCACACAGTTGTCGCTGCAGCTGCATTAAAGGCTGTTCTGGCTCTTATTCACAGAGATTAATGAGCTCCCAGGATTATGTTTTCAGAGGCATAAGGACACAGGCCCTTGAGAGCAAATGACACAAAAACACACACACACACACACACACACACACACACACACACACACACACAGCGAGTCCAATGACTGGCTTACCAGGTGAGCACTTTCCTTTCAGGACAGAATACACCTGACTACAACTTTCCCAAGAAAACAATTAGAAACTTAATGCCCAAGAACAGGGAGACAACAATGTGGAATTTAGACCACTGCTTATTCTTAGAATCATAGAAACCCTACAGAACAGTGGACACTTTCGGAACTTTCAAGCATTTATTGGATAGGGAATGGAGCACACCAGAATTATAGGCAGTGGGATAGCTTGATCTTGGGTTTGGACATAGCTCAGCACAACATTGAGGGCCAAAGGGCCTGTACTGTGCTATGTTCTATGTGCAGTAAGAGGCCATCTGGCCCATCAAGTCTGCACCAAACACAATCCCACCCAAGCCCTATCCCCATATTTACCCGTTAATCCCTCTAACTTGCACATCTTAGGACACTAAGGGGCAATTTTAGCATGGTCAATCAACCTAACCCGCACATCTTTGGACTGTGGGAGGAGCACCCGAAGGAAACCCACACAGACATGGAGAGAATGTGTAAACTCCACACAAACAGTGACCCAAGCCAGGAATCGAACTCAGGTTCCTCAAGCTGTGAATCAGCAGTGCTAACCACTGTGCCACCGTGCCGCCCTATTATTCTATTCCCCCTTAATCCAATCTTGGAGATTTCTAAATAGTCCTCTGATGCTCACAGTCAGGGCTCACAAGTAAAATTAGGCATTTGGGAAAATGACACAGCGCTACTGGGACTGTGCCGCCGCCTGTATTCTTCCAATTATAATTAATAAAAGTAAGAAAAGCAATTTGTACCAAAGGGAAGCAGTCTCATGAAGCAGCACACATCAATTTAAAAGGTTAAAATTTCCACTGGTCCTTTTGAGTGATGGGAGTGAGAAAAAGCAGAGCAAGGGCTTCCATCCACCATTTGATTACATTGAGGATTCTATTAGATCCCAGTGAGGTGGCCAAATGTGCCATTACATGGTACAACAAAGCACTGTATGAATAAGGATGCAGGAGGTAGAAATGGAACTGTAGCTAAGGTGGGGGTATTTTCTGCTCCTGTGTTTGGTGGGACGGGATCAGTGGTGGGAGCAGGAAATCCTGCCAGAGTCCCAAATCATGATTTCAGGAAGCAGGAATTCCCGTTCCATTTGTCCCTGCCCACCCACCAAGGATGTGATGGGCATATCGGCGTGAATACTTTTAAATGTTATTATCAGTCTTCACACCAGATAATCACCCCTCTTTCTCATTAGATTGTCCATTCATGTTAGGGTTGAGGGCACACCAAAATGAATCATGGCAGAATGCCCACTGCGTGCACGTGGCGAGCAGAACCCAACAGAGGAGTTAGGTGAGTATTTGACTTAACGAGGGGCATCTGGGCACTACCACCTGGAACTGCCCCCCTGACAGTGACCAGGCACTGCCAACTAGGACTGCCCCATGGCATTGCCCAGGCACTGCCAACTGGAATGAAATAAGCAAACTTGTCAGGTAGACCAGGTGTATCTCTAGGCAGGCTGCAAGTCTGCGAGCCAAAAGTCAGAAGGGTGTTTTTTTCCGGGAAGTTGTTTGGGGAGATTGGAGAGGGGGCAGAAAATATGATTGATCCAGGTTCCACCTGAAATGTAGTCCCTTACCCTGGAATTTCATTGTACTCTCACCCCCTCCACTGACTCCCTGCTAACACTTCTCCCAACTCAAAACCTAGACCAGAATATCATCCTGGTTAAGCTGAACTCTTCTTCAGGCTTGAGAGAGTTAGATATTTAAAGTTAAAGTTTATTTACGAGTCACAAGTAAGGCTTACATTAACACTGCCATGAAGTTACTGTGAAATTCCCATTTACTCATTAATCTCTGTGAACAAGAGCTACAGCAGCCTTTAGTACATGTGAATTTGAAATTGACTGTAACACACCCGCAGGGATGTACATTTTTTTGCGAGATCTGGAACTGAGCTCTGAATTTTAGCCACATCATTGCCAGGAGGAGCTGAGTTACTGCTTCCCCACAGTAATGAGGACACAACACGAGATTAATATATGCCCAAAGGACAAAGAAAAATGAAAGGTTTTAGTATCAAGTAGGCACTTTTACATCATCTTCACCCTTGTACTTTATCAGAATTTATTTCTGAACGGACGCTATAATGAGGGGACAACGCGTAAAAGTAAGGAGTCTTTTCATTGAATCCCTGCAGTGCAAAAGGAGACCATTCGGCCTATTGAGTCTGCACCAGCCACAATCCCACCCAGGCCCTATCCCCTATTACCATGGCCAATTAAACCAACCCACACATCTCTGCACAGTGGGAGGAAACCGGAGCACCCGGAGGAAACCCATGCAGACATGGAGAGAACGTGCAAACTCCACACAGACAGTGTGGCACAGTGGTTAGCATGGCTGCCTCACAGCTCCAAGGACCCAGGTTTGGGTGACGGTCTACGTGGAGTTTGCATGTTCTCCCCATGTCTGTGTGGAGTTTCTTCCGGGGGCGCTGGTTTCCTCCCCCAGTCCAAAAGATGTGCAGGTTTGGTGCATTGGCTATGCTAAATTCTACCTCAGTGTACCCAAACAGGTGCTGGGGTGTGGCGACTAGGGGATTTTCACAGTAACTTCAGTGCAGTGTTAATGTAAGCCTACTTGTGTCACAAATAAATAAACTTTAAAAATACAAAAAAAGGCTGCTGAGAAAAGGAAATGCTTCAAATGTAGCAAAGTTTGTGCTTCTAGTAAATATGTTAACCTGTCCAAACAGCATGGAAACTATCACAAACAACTTGTGACAAGACTGGAAATAAACAAGAACACCCTGTGATATGCAAACTATTAATGGAGGCTCAGACCCCTCGAGGCTTGTCGCTGCCTGATCAAAATTATACACAGTACGGATGTTTCCCATTCCAAGTGAGGTTACATCTAGTCATCATTTGCAGATGTTAATACCCTGCACTGAAAATGACAATTATTTGATCAAATAACGGCAATGCTCCTGTCATCAAAACAAAACTGTCACCCTGTTGTTCATCAACTCCGGTAATATTAGTCACAGGATAAAAACAAGTGTAATTGTGGTGATCTTACTTGAAGGATGGAGGTAGATGATATCTTTGACTGTGAACTCCCGGGGCTGGACCAGCTTTAGACAGTCAGCAATGAGGCTCAGCAGCAGGACCCAGGCCGAGGCAGGCCGGGTTTCCATTGCTGCTCTTGGGCTGGAGCATACAGGTGTCCAATGAGATGTCTTTTTCCGCAGTAGAAAGTACCTGAAAACAGAGTGACAGGTTTTCTGTGAGATCACCTCCAAAGGGCAGGAGGGCAGCCAGCCACTTCAGACATATTCACCAGTTTGAGACATATTTGGACCGGCTTACAGTCTTGACGGTCTGTCTCCCCTGACATCAATTTAGCTTTTATTAAAAAAAACCCCAAAATCATATTGAAGACATTCAATTCGTTTCACAGCGGACAAGGTTCCCCCCTGCATTAGCCACAGGACAAAGGATTGAGTTTCACTCAACCGCACATCAAACCTACTGAGACGATTCTCTTTGGCAAATGACTGACAACTCTGCCAGTCATTTCCCTTTCTTTGGCAGCACGTCAAATAAGGCAGATGGGATGTTGGGCAGACGGTGAGTCGGGGTTGCTTGGGGGGGGAAATGGATGAGAAGAAGTTTAAAACAGCTGCAAATTTCAACCAGCGAAACAACAAAGAAAAAGGTGTAGAAAGACCATCGGTCAACTCAAAAGCGTCATTTCTTCCAAAGTTTCCTGGGGCTATGGTTTTGAATAATTCGATTCGTTACATTTTTCCTGAGGTACCAAAGTGTCAAATCCACTTAGCCTTTACGGGCAGAACCTTGGCCTCAGCGGGGCTACCACAGCATGCTTTCCCCCAGTCACTCATCCACCGCTGCTTCAGGCTTACGCTATTGTAATGCTGTGGCCTTTGCTTTGCTGCGTTGCCCGTAAAATTAACTGACAAATTCACGGAGCAAAGGATACAATTGCTCATTTGTCTGAAATGATTAACGTGGGGACATGTTTTCTTTACCATCACCAGATGAGGACACAAAAGGTTTCAGCTTCCTGATGGGGAGAAACGTTATTATAAATATTTTCCCTTCCAGCTCAGCGCACCTAATAAAAGCTTGATTCACCCAAATTATAAAACCCTTTGTGAGCAGGGCCAGGCTTAATGCAGTCACATCACTGACCCTGATAATTCGTTCCATTCCTGTCTGCAGTTAGATTACATTACCAGCAGGTCAGAGGAAAAACCTGAGGCTGTGCGCTTCGCTTTAATGCGTTATGTTCTGTCAACCACTTATTAAAAGGGATAACGGAAAGCATTTCAGCACCGATCAGGAATTGGCTACGCATCATACTGCAGCCCGTTGCAAGTGATTCCAAAGTCAATATTTATTATTCAAACAAAACACCTTGTGTGGTGGAAATCCACTGATCACAGACTTCTATTTGTACAGCCAAGCCAGCGTATTGTCCACATCTGATGAGTCGTGCATATGAATATTTAAATATTTGAATAAAGGAGAATTAAGACTTCCTTCAAAAAGATCCTTCAGGCTTGCCAATACATCTATACAATGGAAAAGGTGTGAAAACCCAATGATTAACTTAGCATGGCTGTGTCAAATGAAAATGTTACAACAAATGACCTGCACCCCTTTTATAATTGCACGCACACCTTCAAGGAAATGCAGGATGTACTTACCTGGCAGCAATGCAACTAAGGTGCTGCTTAGAGTTATGGCCATCAATTAAAAGAAAGCAATAAGAAATACCTGTATTTACATCGCTCTTTCTTATAACACCAAGTCCTCTTGCACAATGCATTATTCTGGAACGCTGTGACTGCTGCTAGTTTGGTTAATACTGGAGGCTCAGCAATTAAATAAATTATGGCATTAATCAATTGAGGAGCACTGACTGGGCCACCAAGCAAACTCCCCGCTTTCCTTTGAAAGAAGCAGTAAAGTCTTCATTATTCACATGAAAGGCAGATGGGGCTCTGGGTTTAACATCTCATTTGAACGATAGCTGGCAGAATTTTTCCAGCAGTTCACACCAGTGGGATGCTCTGCTCCTGCTGTGGTGAACGGAGAATTGGCTGAGCGTCAAATTTTCTGTCCCCGCTTGCAGCGGCAGCAGGGAGGGAACGGCCAGAACATTCTGGCCAGTATCTCTGAAAATGAGGCACTCCTTCCGTACTGACTGGAGTGTCAGTCTAGTTTATGTGATTAAGGTTCCGGTGTGGGACTTGAACCTACAACCTTCTGACCAGGAGGCAAAAGTATTTCCAACTGAGTCCAAGTATATCTTATTGGATTTTACGCTCCCAACTGAGCATTAATTTGTGAAAACACCAGTGTTTTACGTACAGATATCCCAGGAGTGAAATTGTATCTCATTAAGCCCACTTAGCACAAGGTGATGATTGTCCAAACAAAGGGTCCAACTTTGCATGGCCAAGCCAACAGCCAAATATGTCTACGACTTTCTAGTTTTTGCAATGGAGAGAAGTCCTTAGTGATGGTCTTAAACAGGAAACTTGAGCGTGCTAAAATGGAATCTCATGCCAGTTTTAGGACCCAAACCAGAAATTGGCTGCATTCTGTGCAAACCAATTACAGGCCTTCTGGGTTCAGGTTTACCTGAGCTACATGAGGCCTAATCAATCATCCTTAAAGGGACCACTGGAGACTGCCAACAAAATGCTCATTTTGTTTTTAGAAAGAAGCTGGAGCCAGGAGGAACAAGGGTTTTTCCTCACAATTAAACTGTGCCACACTGTCATCCACTGTTCACCCTCTCCCAATTGTCTTCCATTCCACCAGCTCCCCCACCCTTCTTGAATGACCACAGCACAGCCATGCAATACGAGTAAAGCAGATACAGTGCTTGCACCAACCCAAGGAATGCCCTCCTCCCAATAAATTGCAGCCTATTTGTTCTGGTCAGAAACAAGCTGCCTGTACTTGGAATCAGAAAGTCGTGGATTCGAACCCCTCCAGCGCTCATATTCAATGCAGGGGCACATCAAGCAGTGCAGCCCTGTTGGACATGTCTATTTTCAGACGAGAGCTTAAATTGAGGCCTGTTCTCTTAGGAAGGTTGTAGACACGGGTCAAGGGAGGTGTAGGAAAAATACATTGTTAAGATGGCGGCGCGGGCTCACTGGGCCAAATGGCCTGTTTCCCGTGCTGTGTTGTTCTTTGTTCTAAATGTTCCCAGTTGCGACATCCCTGCATTGCGCCAATGAAACTTGGACAACTCATTAACGCCACATTAAGAAGCTGAATTACTTCTCAACCAAACTCCCCGAGATAACGACTCAAGATCAAGCGGCAAGACAAATAAAACAGGAAACGCTCAGCAAATCAGACAGTATCTGCGGAAAGCACAATAGAGTTAATTGCTGGAAATTTACCAGGATGGGCGCGGCTTGTAAAACAGAATTCTTTGTCAGCCTCGGACGGGATTTTACGAGCCTCGCCCATGCAAGGTGGTAAAATACTGGCCAATATTTCAGTTCCAAACAATTTTTCTACAGCTCTCAATCATCAGGACTTGAAAAATGAACTCTGTTTCTCTCTCCTCAGATGCTGCCCGTCCTGCCGAGTTTTTCCAGTGCTTTCAGTTTTTATTTCAGATTTCCAACAGCTTGCAGTATTTTGCTTTTATTTTAGTGTTTTAGGTCATTGACCTCTCACCAGAACATCAATCAGAAATATTATCCTTTCTTTCTCTGCTGAACTTTTTGGCTCTTCTCAACATTTTCTATTTTTGTTGAGATGTGTTGCTTACAGAACATGTTTGTTAATTAAAGGTTTCTGTGTAGTCTTCTGTATGTTAACAATAAGTCTTTATTAAATATTTGTAATGATATACAATGATACAGTAGAGGGTACAGGCATGAAACTATCTCCATCTCTAGGACTTAACATGTCTCTGGCAAACACCACACTGATCTAGGTTTGGGTCATATGCATTCTTACATCACTGAGCGAGCAGTACTATACACGGTCTACTATTAATCTTATATGTATCAGACCATGGTGGCACAACGGTTAGCACTACTGCCTCACAGTGCTAGGGACCTGGGTTCAATTCTGGCCTCGGGTGACTGTCTGTGTGTTTGTCCTATGTTGGCACTCCAGTTGTCCCCCAGTTTTCTCCCACAGTCCAAAGATGTGCAAGTTATGCGGATTGGCCATGCTAAATTTCTCCTTAATGTTCAAAAATGAGTAGGTTAGGAGGATTAGCAGGGTAAATACATGGGGTTACGGGGATAGGACCTGGGTGGGATTGTTGTCGGTATAGACTCGATGGGCTAAAAGGCCTCCTTTCACGTTGTAGAGATTCCAGGAATATAGTTTTTATTCCAGATTTCCAACATTTGCAATATTTTGCTGTGGCAAGATAAGACTCAGGTTCTTTAGGAAGCAAGTGCCAAGCAAAGATGCTCTGATCGATAAGGCACAGGTGGTCAATTCATGCGATGCAATGTCTGATAAATGAATGCCAAAGATGACCTTCTATGGTGTGTTGACAATGGGGAAGCGGTTTTATGAATGTCAGTAAAAGCAATAGAAATATTGATTAAAGCAGCTCTGAATCAGTACAAATTGGGCAAAGTGGGAACAACATTCCTGAGATAAGAGAACACATTGAGAACACATTCCTGCTCCCATAACATTGCTGACACTGAACGTCAACACCAGTTTTTTCACCTCCGTAATCAAGATTCCCAACTTGGTGAATTCTGGATCCATTGTTTAAGCTGTGGACCTTCATTCTGAGAGAAAAATGAGGCGGACATTCTAACTGCTTTCTTCAGTAATGAAGGATGAATAATGACAATGTCAGCTGCAGCAGTGTTGCTCAGTCTTCATCCAAGTTTGTTAACCTAAAGCAGAGGAAAGGCTCCTCTAAGCATCATCAATTGGATTGAAAACAAAATTGGCATTGAAGAATAATGGGGCTGCTTAGATGCAGATTGGTGGATGTCTGGTGCAACTGTATGGAGGATACAGATTGCATGGAAATATCTGGCAGTGATTGCATAAAGAATAATAGGTACCTGAGGGTAATTATATGGAAAATATTGGGTACTGGGAAGGGGGGGGCATTACATCGAGAACTAAGGTGTAATTAAATGATAGTCTTCTAACTGAGCTTTTCATGTAATGTAAAGGCCATGAAACAAATGTTTATCATCATCACTGGAACTAAAATGGAGATTAAAGCTTTTGAATCACTGATTGTGTTTTATTATTTTTGTGTACAATGTTTTCTCTGTATTTGATTGATTCTTGTTGTAACATGCAACAGATCTCTTTGGTAAATGTATTTCAAATTTTTGGTACATGGTGATAATCACATAGAAAGATAAATATTCATTATTTTATTAAAGTGTATCTGCTGGTGATTACAATAAATTCTTTTTCAGTACATCTTTGTAATAAAGTTGAAAAGCACGCAGGACAGGACTTTCCAGCCACACTAGCCCCAAAACTGGAAAATCCTGCCTGAAGTTAATGGACCTTTGCACAGTTCACCCCCTGCTCGCTATAATTCCCATAGCGCATGGGATGGGAAAATTCTGCCTATAATATATTTCCAAACTACAAACTCATAACATCCAGAACTTGGTTCTGAGATAGCACAAAGGAGTGTTTTTGTTCCTACAATGTACAGGAAAAAAAACAAGAGTTTGGGTCTGGAAAATAAAGGCAGGAAATCTCCAACCTTGCCTGCGGCTGGGATTCTCCAGTCCCGCTGCAACAAATGGCATTTTGGTTGAGCGCCAAATTCTCCGTTCTTGATGTCAGTGGTGGCGGGGTTGAGGAGACAGTAGAATTCGGGTCAAGGCGTGTGGGAGTGCCAATTCACCGGCACTTTGCTAAACCAAATGTAAATTTGGTGTGGTGGTCTTCAATAAATGTAGGCTGGAATTCTCTGGCCGTTTATGCTCCACCACTGCTGCCTGCTAGGACAGAGAATTTGGCGCTTTGATAAATCTTCATTCACTGCAGCGGGACTGGAGAATCCCAGCTGCAGGCAAGATGGGAAAATCTGGCTTGGGATAAGTAACCTGTGTGGCAGTGTTGCGTTTGGATCTGGAATTCCCTCTCACTGGGAGTGACTGAGAAGTAGTCTGCAGCCAACAAAAATATTATCAACTGGAACAGAAAGTGTGTTGGTTTCATGTTCAAATTCATTTGGCTGACAAGACTTTGTTCTCCTGTCGAACATTAAATGAATAAAATAAAGTACTTGGGGCATTTGAAAATTTTGTTGCTGACAGCCACTGTGGACAGCAATGCTAAAAAGTCCAAATGGTTTACAAAGGGTATTTAGCACTTGTCAATGAGGAATTTCTTACTTATTAAGATAGTATTTTCAGGAATATCGACCCAGAGTTCCTGTTTACAGGGCAGTTTGCGACCACATGCATTGTTAAGGCCCTCAAACAGTTAACCCACTTTGCTAATGCAGCAATTTTCTTTTCATCTTTGCCAATGAGGCTGATCGCTAGCAGAGGGCATTTGGGCTCACCTGTGTACAGGCTTTTTTCTGACCATTTTGATACATGTCTGGGAAGGCAGGCACAGCTGCCAACTGTATATGGTCTGATGCCTGCAAAGCAAGCTCTGCCAGCAGGGATATAGAGCTGGAAAGTTATCTGCCAACATGGACGGGGAAAGCCAAAGAGAGAACAGCCCTTAAGGATTGTACAATCTTGCGCACCATCCACCTCTATCGCTAGTGATGCTCACTCTTGGGAAGAAGCAAAATAAAGGAACAAACATAAAGCTGTGAGCAAATTTCAGTAATTTTCTCCTCGACTCCAGAAAGCAGAAAAATTCCATAATCAGGGTTATCCATGATGTAGCACTGGATGTCCTAAACAAAACCCCTTCCCCCCTCCAAAGTACATATCAATGTCCTTGGGAACCTGTCAGGTCTTTACTGATTTGGAGTCCAAGTTAATCGCTAATAGGTTCAGAAATGTAACAAGTTATTCTTTTGCTACAAGGGTCAACTACATAGGGTTAGAACGTGAGAAAGCATCCACCATAGTCTCATTAAACTAAGCGGTTCCCAAGGTGGATTTCAGGCACCATGTTTATGTATGAAGACTGCTAAAGTGAAAGGTACTTCAGTTAACTAAAACAACAAAAAGCTGATTTTTTTTCAAAGGGTGTATTTAGTGCAGAGGAGTTCTCAGGCAATCGCTTAATGTAGAACCTGCTCCCATTAAAATAATAAAGTGGTATACTTCTCCTCAGTTAAGTTGGGAAGTGTACAAGAAAACCAAAGTCAGCTATGGTGCCTGCTCTTGAAATCTATTGAGGAGTACATTGGAAAGTGTGCACACGAGAGCCATTGAGGTCTGCAACACAAAAGGGACCCTTTGGCTCATCGAACCTATGCCGGCAAAAGACAAACCGCTCAACTATTCTAAACCCATTTTCTAGCCCTTGGTCCATAGTCTTGGCAGGGTGATACTGTGATGATTCCCCATGATTGGGAAAGTTGGTACACGTCCTGCCTCACATACGCTGAAAGAAAGGCCAATGTTTGGGGTCAAACTATTCCAATAGGCAACATGTTCAAGAGGGAAGGGGAGAAGATGAATTCATGAATGCTGCTGTTCTGTATCAGAACCAGCCCTGGACGAGAGGGAAAGTCCAAATCGACGACTGCAGACCCGCAGCCAATGCATAGAGACTGAGGAACAGCCTGTCCCAGCTTCATTGAATGGGTATTACAGTTTTTTCAGAGAAACTGTTCAAATACAGTGATAGGGACTTGTGGGATAGGGTGTAGTGAGTCTTCAGAGGCATGTGTCAGAAGTAGGTAGCTAACGTAGATTTAAGGCTGTTTACTTAGAAAATTAAGGCTATTCACTGAAGTATCCTGTGAAGAGATTGATTGAGTTTCATCAAAGTACAACAATCGAGTCCAACAAATATTGGTTTTACTTGATAAGGTGTTCAATAAAGTTGTGTTGGACCTTCACCTGACTCTCGTCCCTTTTGTCTATCTCACCGTGTAACGCACCCGAGTTAAAACAGATACTGCAAACTGGTCAGGATTGGTTAGGGTACATCTACCCACCTTTCACACTCTAGTTTCTCTTGATCCTATGAATGTTTTTTTACAACACGGGTAGTCTGGCAAAAGGAATCCCTGAGGTAAGAAAGGCTGCGGCTTTCATTCTGGGGTTGCATGTAGCATCACTGTTCTGCCCGCAAATGCACAAAGGAAGGGCAAATGCTGAACTATTTGCGCTTCCTCATTTCCATGGCAGATCCCGACTCTGTTCAGTTGGACAGGAAGTTCACTCATTCGGGTTGAGTTAAAATCTTAATGGGGGCCAAGCCACATCACCAACCACATGCACAATGGACACTGCCAGCACTGGGAGGGGTGGCTTAGCTATCGGCAGAAGCCAGAAGGAAGAAAAGCTGACCAGTGGGATTTTTTTTTAATTCATCCATGGGCATCATTGGCTGGCAAACATTTATTGCCCATTCCTAGTTGCCCTTGTTCAGAGGGCAGTTGAGAGTTAACCATACTGCTGTGGATCTGGAGTCACATGTAGGCCAGACCAGGTAAGGACGACGGATTTCCTTCTCCAAAGGATGTTAGTGAACCAGATGGGTATTTTTCGACAATCAACAATGGTTTCATGGTCATCGGTAAATCCTTAATTCCAGATTTTTTTTTATTGAATTCAAATCCCATCATCTGCCATGGTGGAATTTGAACCCAGATCCATGGAACATTAGTTGAGTTTCTGGATTATCAGTCAAGTGATAATATCACTAGGCCATCACCTCCCACCTTTGCGTGGTTTTCCTGTGGGTAATTAACTACCCACTCCCGAGCTTTGTAGGGAGGCTAAAGTTAAAATTGCTCTCAAGTGGCACAACCTGAGGCATAAACACTCGATTCCCTGTCCCCAATCACTTGTCTATTTTACTGCTTCTTTCAGGAAATGCAGGAGAGCCAGTGAAACATGCTGATAGCAAAAGGAATTTTAATAACTGAGATACACCAATGAGTAATTATTTCATAATATTTACCTCAGCAAAATAAGAGCAGAACAAAAACCCAATTCTGATCTTTTGTTTCCAAGCATTGAAAAAAAAATCAGTATCAGGGCAGCACGGTAGCACAGTGGTTAGCTCTGCTGCCTCACAACACCAGGGACCCGGGTTCAATTCCGGCCTCAGGTCACTATCTGTGTGGAGTATGCACGTCCTCCCCGTGTCTGCAAGGGTTTCTGGGTGCTCTGGTTTCCTCCTACAGACCAAAAATGTGCAGATTAGATTAATTGGCCATGCTAAATTGACACGAGAGTCGGGGGATTAACAGGGTAAATGAAAGGGGTTGCGGCAGTAGGAACTGGGTGGGACAGTGGCCAGTGCAGATTCGATGGCCCGAATGGCCTCCTTCTGTACTGTGGGGATTCTATGATTCTAGAATAAAGATTCTTTGCTATATCCAGATAATACCGTTATTGATAAACGGTCATTCCCCTAAATGATATTTTGGTCTAAGATAAGGTGTCATGTACACACAACACTAGTCTCTAGTTGAGGGCAAGGCAAAATAAGACTGGGATTTGTGTTGGCAAGTAGCAAGATAAGTTGGCAAGATAAGTTTAAATCCTGGCAGGTCCTCCTCTGGCTGGTCACTAATAACAATAATTTACCATGAGATAATCATATGCAAAGTTACTTAGACTAGCTGTAAGACTTATGAGCTCCCTGAGGTACCTGCTTTGCTATCATTACCATTTCAAAGCAAGCATTTCCAATGCAATAGATTTTTATGGTGTTCTGTGCCCTACATGACAAGAACGTACATGATTTACTCAATATCATCCTAAGCAAATTGAACAACGATCCGCATCTTTCTGTATTTTTATATGATTTTTGTAAATGCATCCTCATGAGTGCATCCTCATGAGTACATTCTCACAAATATGCTCCTTAACCAATATGCATGGACAAGGAATCAGTGGCCCCTTGAGTTATTGCCTATTTCCTTCACAGCAATGAACCAGTCTGGTGATGATAGGATGGGAATCTATCTTATTACTGAAATGATCAAGATGTCATCACAAGGTTAAATTAAGAATTATTGGAAGAAGGGTACTTTTTAAAAGTATGCTTTGTCGCAAATGACAGGGGTTCACATCATATTTATTTATTCTATCCTTATTGCAAAAAAAAGTATTTCAGTCCAAGAATGGGGTAGCACGGTGGCACAGTGGTTAGCACAACTACCTCACGGTGCTAGAAACCCAGGTTCAATTCCTGGTTTGGGTCACTGTTTGTGTGGAGTCTGCACATTCTCCCCGTGTCTGCATGGGTTTCCCCCAAATGTTTCAGTTTCCTCCACAGTCCAAAAGATATGCTTGTTAGGTGCATTGGCCATGGTAAATTCTCCCTCAGTGTACCCAAACAGGTGCCAGGGGATTTTCACAGTAACTTTGTTAGAATCATAGAG
The DNA here is from genome assembly GCF_965287045.1 of Carcharhinus amblyrhynchos. Taxonomy (NCBI): domain Eukaryota; kingdom Metazoa; phylum Chordata; class Chondrichthyes; order Carcharhiniformes; family Carcharhinidae; genus Carcharhinus; species Carcharhinus amblyrhynchos. The sequence goes on along the minus strand of NC_137334.1, from coordinate 77,771,346 downwards.
CACAGGAGTGGTCTTTCGACTCATCCATTCCCGCCCTGATGTGTTAGAAACACCTGGACTCCCACCTAATGCCATCTGCCAGCACTTGCCCTGAAAGTTATGATGTGCCAAATGCTCATCCAGATACTTTTTAAAGGATGTGAGGCATCCCACCTCCACCACCCTCCCAGGCAGTGCATTCCAGACTCTAACCATCCTCTGGATAAAAGGGTTTTTCCTCATTCCCCCTGCCCCTCACCTTGAACCAATGTCCCCTCATGACTGAACCTCCAACTAAGGAGAACAGCTGCTCCTTATCCACTCTGTTCTCTCATAAATCTTGTACACCTTGATCAGGCCGTCCCTTAGCCTTCTTTGCTCCAACGAAAACAACCCAACCCTAGCAACCCCTCCTCATAACCTAAATGTTCTACCCCAGGCAGCATCCTGGTGAATCTCCTCTGCAGTTGCAATGTTAACGTAAATCTACTTGTGACACTAATAAATAAAGTTTAAAAAAGTGTTGAGAAATTATCAGAATGAACATTGCAAAATATCTGCTGATTTATTAGTGTTGATTTATTAACAGTCTCATTTACCTGGCAGCGATTACACATTCAAGTGGCTTCGAGCCTACCTATTCCCAGTTCTTTTGTCTTTCATACTTTAAATCACTCTGATGGGTAAGGTCCAACCTGTCATTTCTCTGAGAATGTATATCTTTATCTGGAGATCTAGGTAGACGTTTGAAAGCAAGCCAAGGAAACAAACAGCGAATCCCGTCAAGTAATTGTTTTTACCTATTAGGCTTAGTTTATCTCTTCACAAGGTCTCAGAGTATCACATCAAAGCTTATGTTAAACTTAAAGCATCAAGCATGTTTCAGAGAATTGACAGTTCAGAATGAGGTACCTTCAGCCGGTCGGGTCTGTGTCAGCTCTCTGAAAAAGGAATTCACCTTGTGCCATTCTCTCTGTAACCCCGCACATTCTACCTTTCCAAATAACGATCCCATTCTTTCTCGAATGCCTCAATTAAACCTGCCTCTGCCACACTTCCAGGTAGCACTTTCCAAATCTTAACCACTCACTGTGTGAAGAAGTTTTTCCTCAAGTCATCATTGCTTCTTTTGCCAATAATCTTAAATCTGTGCCCCAATATACCAGATCCTTCCATCATAGAATTCCTACAGTGCAGAAGCAGGCCATTCGCTCCATCGTGTCTGCACCAACCACAATCGCACTCAGGCCCTATCTCCATAACCCCATGCATTTACCCTAGCTAGTACCCCTGATACTAAGGGTCAATTTATCACGGCTAATCCACCTAACCTGCACATCTCTGGACTGTGGGAGGAAATCGGATCACCCGGACGAAACACACGCAGACACGGGTAGAATACGCAAACCCCACAAAGACAATGACCTAAGCCGGGAATTGAACCTGAGTCCCTGATACTGTGAGGCAGCTGTGCTAACCAATGTGCCAGCCCAGCAGGAACAGTTTTCCCCGATCTATTTGTCCAGATTCCACTCATCTTACAAAAGATGCATTTATGTATAAGTAATCATTGCTTACTTGTGGTAGCATAGTGGGTTAGCACTGCTGCCTCACAACGCCAGAGACCCAGGTTCAATCCTGGCCTTGGGTGACTGTGTGGAGTTTGCACATTCTCCCTGTGTCTGCCTGGGTTTATCCTGTGTGCTCCGATTTCCTCCCATGGTCCAAAGATGTGCAGGGTTGGCTATGCTAAATTGTCCCTTAGGATCCAAAAATGTGCACATTAGATGGATTAGCCATGGTAAATGCGCAGAGTTACAAAGACAGGGCAGGGAGTCGGCCTAGGTAAGATGCCTTTGTGGAGAGTTGGCGCAGATTTGATGGGCTGAATGACTTTCTTCTGTACCGTAGGGATTCTATGATAACTAGCTGAGACTCTAGTCCAAGCTGCCCCAGTTCAGCCACAACACTGGCATCTACCTGGCAATAAGAAAATTGCCCAGTTGTGTCCTGTATGCAAAAAAAAAGGACAAATCCAACTAGTCAAGTACCGCACATCAGTCTACTCTCACTCATTAGCAAAGTCAAGTAAGAGGTCATCGACTGTTCTATCAAGTGGCACTTGCTTAGCAATAAGCTGATCACTGACATTTCAGATTTGCCAGGGTCACTCAGCTCCTGATCTCATTGCAGCCTTGGTTCAAACATGAACAAAAGGGCTAAAATAAGAAGTGAGGTGAGGTTGACTGTCCTTGACATCAAGGCTGCATTTGATCGACCATGGCATCAAGGAGCATGAGCAAAATTGAAGTTTATGGGAATCAGGGGGAAAACTCTCTGCTGATTGGAGTCATTACCGGCTCAAAGGAAGATGGTTGTGATTATAGAACATAGAACATAGAACACTACAGCACAAACAGGCCCTTCGGCCCACGAGTTGCGCCGATCACATCAACACCTATCTATAACCCCCAATCCCATAAAACCCCATATACTCATCCAGAAGTCTTTTAAAAGACCCCAGCGAGTTCGCCTCCACCACCACTGATGGCAGCCGATCATTTTTATTGGAGGTCAATTTTCTCAGTCCCAAGACATCACTGCAGGAGCTCCTTAGGGTAGTCAGGATAGTGTCCTCGGCTCAATTATCTTCAGTTGCTCCATCAATGACCTTCCCTCCATCAAGTAGTCAAGAAAAACTAATGTTCAATGTTCAGCACTGTTCACGACTCCTCAGATACTGAAGGAATCTGCATCCACATGCATCAAGACCTGGGCAATACTCAAGCTTGGGCTTGAACAGTTGCATCACATAAGTGCCAGTCAGTGACCATCCCCAACAAGAGCGAATCCAACCACGTCCCCTTAACATTCAGTGACATTGCCATTGGTTGATTCCTCTAGTACCAAAATCCTGCGGAGGGCACCATTGACCAGAAACTGAACTGGACCAGTCATGTAAAAACTGTGCTACAAGTGCAGGTCAGAGGCTGAGAATTAACTGGAGGATAATTCATCTCCTGATTCCCAAAAGCCCGATCGCCATCTATCCACAAGGTACAAATCAGCTGTGATGAAGTGAGTGTGCAGCCAACAAAACTTAAGAAATTCGGCATCAGCCAAGACAAAGCAGCCCGCTTGATTGGCACCCTGCCCACCACCTCAAACATTCACTCCATCTGCCAGTGGCACAGACACCAGTGTGTGTCATCTACAAGACGCATTGCAGCAACTCACCAAGACTCCTTTGACAGCACCTTCCAAACTCGTGACCTCTACCACCTGGAAGGACAGGGACAGAGGATGCATGAGAACATCACCACCCAAATCCTTCTCCAAGCCACTCCCCATCTTTAACTGGAACCACATCACCCCCACTCCTTCACTGTCGCTAGATCAGAATCCTGGAACTCAGGGTTCCTAGCAACAATGTGGGTGTACCTACACCTTGTGGGCTGCTGTGCTTCCAGAAGGCGGCTCACCATCACCTTCCAAAGGGCAATTAGAGATGGGCGATAAATGCTGGTGTCACCAATGAAGCCCACATCCCATGAATGAATGAATAAAAGAAATCAGCCTTGATCATTTTTGAAGTGCACACCTTTTTCTTGAGTGTTAGTCCCAAAGATCAAACTATTAATATCACTGGCCAGTTCAAAAGACAAATAAGTTTGTAACTTTTATAGCCATTTTGTAACACTTCATTTCACCTTGACAGTGAAGAATTCCTGAAGCAAATTGCATTATAGCACCTGGTCCTATTTAGCTGGCTTCTTGGTTCATGTAATTGGAGCTCTGCTCTGGTTACGGTCATTAACTCTTACCATTATTTAACTCTATGAGGAACCATCATATTAGGAAACCACAGACAAAGACTTTCTCTGTGCATCGTGTGTAATAAGCTTGTGATTTTGTTTCACATGGAGCAGAGGGGAAATCTGATCTGCACCTTAATCGGCCTCCGTCCCAGCACTCAATCTGAGAGAGTTACTGGGAGTAATTTTGACTGTGAGCAATAGCAGAGAACGCACGATATCACTTGACCACCCAGTAGACGCGTCTCCCAGTTATGGTTCCCATTGGAGCCTGGGCCCAAATTCAAATTATAGGTCGGTGCCCAATGACATTGTCAGAGCCCTGTTGACTTTGGTAGGTGTTCATCTGGAAGCCTGATTGGTAAATCACGATCGATGGCTTTCTGGCAGTGACACAACCTGCATATTTTCATTACTGACAAGGAGTGAAGGGTTAAAATTGCCCTCATGAAATTACTGGTGCAGCAGGCAATGTTAAAAAGTGAAATTTGAAGAAAGCAAAGAAGTGTGATATTTAATAGAATTTATGAGAGAGCATGCATATTTCTTACACACCCCCTGGAGAAAAGTTGTTTTTTTTCATTTGTTCATGGGACATGGGCTGACCAGCATGTATTGCCCGTCCCTAGTTACCCTTAGAGGGCAGTTGAGAGTCAACCACATCGCTGTGGCTCTGGAGTCAGATGTAGGCCAGACCAGGTAAGGAAGGCAGGTTTTCTTCCCTAAATTAGTGACATTAGTGAATCCAATGGGTTTTTCCGACAATCAATGGTTTCACGGTCATTGGTAGACTCTCAATTAGATATTTTTTATTGAATTCAAATTTCACCATCTACCGTGACAGGATTTAAATAGGGTTATTACCAGATTATTGGCTGAGTTTCTGGATTGGTAGTCTAACAATAATACCACTAGGCCATCGCTTCTTGAGGCTGCTGACTTTACACAGGCTGACTCACAGCAATATTACACTGGGGGCAGCCTTTATAAATGCGAGAATGGGATCTCTAGTTCTTAGGAAATGTCTTGCTGTCAAGAGTTTCTGGCCCTGCTGATTAGGCCCACCAGCAAGGAAATCCCACGGCTGCTGCTGGCACTGCAAGGGAGATACCATAGAAAGGCTGACCATAGAAGATGCTGGACTTAAAGACAAGTCTTTAAATTAGTCTTTAAATAAGTCTTTAAAAAGACTTTAAAAGTCTTTAAATCTTCCTAAACTAGAAAGAGTGCAGAAAGGATTTACTTGGATGCTACCGGGACTTGATGGATTGAGTTATAAGGAGAGACTGAATAGACTGGGACTTTTTCTTTGGAGCGTAGGAGGCTGAGGGGTGACCTTATAGAGATCTATAAAATAATGAGGGGCATAGACAAGGTAGATAGTCAATATCTTTTCCCAAAGGTAGGGGAGTCAAAAATTAGAGAGCATATGTTTAAGGTGAGAGGGGACAGATACAAAATTGTCCAGGGAGGCAATTTTTTCACACAGAGGGTGGTGAGTGTCTGGAACGAGCTGCCAGAGGTAGTACTAGAGGTGAGTACAATTTTATCTTTTAAAAGGCATTTGGATAGTTATATGGGTACGATGGAAATAGAGGGATATGGGCCAAATGCGGGCAACTGGGATTAATTAGGGGTTTTAAACAAAAAAGGGCAGCGTGGACAAGTTGGACTGAAAAGCCTGTTTTCATGCTGTAAATCTCTATGACTCTATGGTTAGGGACAGATCAGGAAGCCTGAGGTGGGATGTCGGTGGGAGGGAACACAAAGGGTGGGTTACGATCTTTGGCAGGTTGCTCCCAATGGACACAGAGCATTTCCCCAGAGGTGGTACACTCCCTTCAATCCCACACTGCCTGACTCGTAAAAGCATTAGGCCAGCTTCTTTTGATTTGCCTGCCCCAGCCTTTAATTGGCTAATGAAGGGCCTGAATAAGCTTAAAGGTGGCCAGGCTTCCTGACACCTTATCCACTTTTGGAGAACAGATCGGGAGTGGGAAGCTAATGGGCTAGCCGCCTGTCTTATTTTATTCTCCCCCCACCCTTCCCACTTTCCCCACCAACCAACCCCCCACGCACAACACCCCCCCCCCCCCCCCCCCACCACCCCCACCCACCCCACCCCCGGACATCCCAAAATAGTTTTTGGATAGAGACATACAGATGACGCAATTTGAAAAAGAATACATGCTTATAATAGCATACAGAGGCATTGGTCTGTGTTTGGAAAGGTCAGAATGAAGAGGTTACTGAGCTGTACCTCGCACGTTTACAGGCCGAAGCTGTCATCTTCCATCAATGGTCTCAGAATTAACAGCAGCAATAGTAAAAGCTTCATGAATTGTCCCAATTAATTTTGGTTTGTTAGTTGTCAGACTGGATGTGTTTTCAGATTACTCATTAGTACAGAAATCATCCATCCTTCTGACTATTATCAATTATTAATTTTCCATCCCTGCTAAACCTCACACAGTGACACAGGGAGGGGGCTCATAATTGAATGTATCTGTCATGCAAGATTTCTCTAGAAATCGACTCTACTGTTGTAAAAATACATTTTTAACCCTTACTATAAAGACTAGCAGAGGACTGTACCAATTCCCTCTCCCCACAGTGGTTAGTACTGCTGCCTCACAGCGCCAGGGACTCAGGTTCGATTCCTGGCTTCGGTTACTGTCTCTCCATGTCTACGTGTTTTGTGGGCCTGTGGCACAATGGACAACACCAGAAGATTCTAGACTCGAATCCTGGCTGGCTCAAATCTTTCACTAAAAGATGTCCCTGTGTCTGCGTGGGTTTCCTCCAGGTGCTCCAGTTTCTTTCCATAGTCTGAAAGATGTGCAGGTTAGGTGCATTGGCCATGCTAAATTCTCCCTCAGTGTACCCAAACAGATGCTGGAGTGTGGTGACTAGGGGATTTTTGAAGTAACTTCATTGTAGTGTTAATGTAAGCCTACTTGTGACACCAATAAAATAAAATTTAAACTTCGGCTCTTCCCTGGTTTATTCACCATTCCCAAGGCTAATAGTACAGTTAAACGATCTCATCCCAGATACAAGTGGGAGGTCTGTAGAATGATTCCAAAGACACTTCCTTTTGCCACTCTGAGGGTTCCTGCTCCAGTAACACTTGCTTCAATTCCATCAGACACAAGGTTCCCATTCCGATAACACTTTCTCTGACTTCTGAGTTCCTGTTCCTGACTTTTATTCATTGACTTCTGCTAGAAATGTGTTCACCGAATGTCAGATGAGAAAGACAGGGCCAAGCTGTGATTGCTCTTCCCTCCTCCCCAGCTGACGAGTTTCCTTACTCATTGCCAAAGTTCATCCATGGGTCTAATTCTGTAAAGTGCTGGAGGGTGTGACTGCGATGAGGAGAAATAACTTCACTCAAAAGGTTGTGAATGTTCAGAATTCTCTACAAGGATGGGTGACTTCTGTACTAATGAGTAATCTGGGGTGTGGATGCTCCATTGTTGGCACTGGGGTGGATGGAATTTCAGTCTCTCAGGATATCAAGGGATGTGGGGACGGGCAGGAAAATGGAGTTGACGCCCAATCAGCCACAATGACACCGAGTAGCTGAAAAGGCCGTATCATCTACCCCTGCACCTATTTCTTGTGTTCTTGGATAGCTCTTTCAAACACAATGGGCTGAATGGCCTTTTCTGTGCTTTAAGATTTCTATGCTAAATGCAAGTAGCTCTTCTTCTTTTTCATCCCACAGTGCCTTCTGGGATGAGGGGATTCCTCTATTCCTTGATGAGCGATGCTTTTCCGTTCAAGCTACAGAATTCAGTCAGTCTCTGTAGCATATCTGGAGTTGGGTGCAATAGCTAACGTACTGCATAGATCACCATAGAATATCATCGAATCCCTACAGTGCAGAAGGAAGCCATTCAGCCCATCGGGCCTACACTGACAACAAACCCACCTAGGCCCTATATCCTCAAAGCCATCTATTTACCCTGTTCATCCTCCTGATACTAATGATCAATTTTAGCATAGCATACCATACCATTTAGCTTGCTGTAACATATGCTATGAAGGGAAACAGGATTGTATTGAAGATAGCATTCAATGTAAGATCTACTGAAGCACGCACAAATGAAAAATGCCTTGTCAAAGCAAGTGATCAATCATTTGTTATAAACTCTTCCAGAACATTTTATCTCAAAGCTTCGAGTCTCCATTAACTTTGACAAACAGAAACAGAGCCTGTAAGATCAATAAGCATGTGCAGTGCAGTTTTCCGTTTAAACATCCGATAAATAAGCTTGGCTTCCATCATATGAAGAAATTAGATGCTAAAAGAATGAATTTCAAAAGAACACCTTGTCCTTGTGGAATGCTCGTGCCCAGTGAAAGATTATTAAATGCCACTCTGAGGTTTGACAGCTATTAAAACTCAGGGGAAAAGCTTGAAGTTAGTGAAAAAAAAACTCTTGGATGCAGTGCCAAGTATCAGAGCCAGAGATAAAGCTGACCCTTTACTCCCCCTGAATTTCATACACAAATGCAGTACACGCACACGACACATCTGTAGATTTAAACATCTTCCTGCATGCCACTAATATATTGAAAATAGACCTAATCAAGCTTAAAATAACCTTGACCGTCATTACTCATTTGGACATTTTCCCGTTTGTCTCTCCTCCTGTCATCCTCAGAGAGTTGGGATTGAGACTAATTGCAGGTCCTCATCCCTTCTGCAAAAAGCAGCAAATGCAGCTCAATTTTAAATCAGAGAACGTTAGATTTTTGTTGAACAAGGAGGTATGAAGGGATGTGGAGCCAAGACCAAGAGGATTGGAGTAAGAATCCTGATCGGGCATATCTCATTTAATGGGGTTGAATAGACTCGAGGGGCTGAATGGTTCCCTCTGCCCCTTGAGCCTATTCTGCCGCATTCGATGAGATTATGTTTTCTATGTTCTTTATGCCCTTATGTTGCCCCAGAGTTTAAAATCTATGGAAGGTCTTACCACCTTCAAGGCGTCTCTTTCTTTGACAATCTTCAGGATTTGGGAACAAAGTGTGTCATTCTCGTGAACAACCACTTGCAGTCCTACAATGTTCCTCATCCAGCAGAATGTCTCTTTGTGTGCTTAATATTAAGAAGGAGAAAACAGTGAATGCTGAGCAAGAGCAAAGCATTGAAAACCGGAGAGCATTATAATGGACCATCAAGGAATGGATCATAGTGTCATAGAGATATACAGACCCTTCGGCCCAACTCATCCATGCCGACCAGGTTTCATAGAATCATATAGCGCAGAAGAGGAACAGGTGCTCCTTATCCACTCTGTCCATGTAGAATCATAGAATCCCTACAGTACAGAAGGAGGCTATTCGGCCCAATGAGTCTGTACTGACTACAATCATATCCAGGTTCTAATCCCATAATCCTCATTTATCCTGCTAATTCCCCTGATACGAGGGGCAATTTAGCATGGTCAATTAACCTAATCTGCACATTTTTGGACTGTGGGAGGAAGTCAGAGCACTTGGAGGAAACTTATCCAGACACGGGGAGAATGTGCCAACTCCACACAGACAACAACCTGAATTGAACCCAGATCCCTGGTGCTGTGAGGCACCAGTGCAAACCACTGTGCCACCATGCTGCCCCAAGACTATGTGTCTCATAACCTGGTACACCTCGCTCAGGTTTCCTAAACTGAATGAGTTCCATTTGTCCACGTTTGGCCCACATCCCTCTAAGTCTTTTCCATCCATGTATCTGTCCAAATGTATTTTAAATGTTGTAATTGTACCTGCCTCTACTACTTCCTCTGGCAGCTCATTCCATATATGCACCACCCTCTGTGTGAAAAAGTTGCCTCTCAGGTCATAGCTCTGTTATTGGTGAGGATGAGGGTGGGTGGATTAGTTGTTGGCCCTGAGGGAAGGTGGAGGGCACTGGAAAGTTTGTCAGGTGGTAGTAAGCAATGGCTAAATGAGTAGTAACCAATGGTGGAGCGGAGATGAAGGAACACAGAATTGGGAGGAAAGTTTAGACAAGTCTTTGTGCAAACATACAAAACAGGAGGATCCCTAGAACTCCTCCAGCATAAAAGGAAGCCATTCGGCCCATCAAGCATGCACCGACAACAATCCACCCAGGCCCAATCCCCATAACCCTATGTATTTACCCTGCTAGTTCCCCTGACACTAAGGACGGGGTTTTATGGCTTCGCTCATCCCAAAAGCATGAAATCCAAGGTCAAAGTCCAATGGGCTTTCCCATTATCCGCCCCTCGCCCGCTCTGATTCCCATGGCATATGGGGCGGAAAAATTCCAGCCTAAGGGTCAATTTACCATGGCCATTCAACCTAACCTGCATATCTTTGGACTGTGGGAGGAATCCAGGGTTCCAGGGGTAAACCCACACGGGGAGAATGCGCGAACTCTATGCGGCAGACTTTGTCAGGGTCACAAAGGTCTACTTTATTGACATGGTGAGTCTGTATAAAGGCCAGCAGCCTCGATGGGCCAAATGGCCGCCTTCTGCACTATGTTTCTAATAGAACTTGGGGATGATGGGAAAGTGGAACACAATGTAGAAAGGCTAATGGAGGCCAGATTGCTGATGTGTCAAGAAGATGGCTTCTTGTTTGCCAACATTAATCAATCCCTCTTTCACATATATTAATACGATATATAAAGCATGTTGATTGATTGGTCAGTGCTGCAATAGCCTTTGGCTCAAGGGAGGAGACAATGTAGCAAAGCTGAATGCTAAACACATTGTCAATAGTGAAACATGCAAACAGGAAGAGGCAGGAACCAAGAAAGATCCTCTGAGATATAGAAGTTAATTGCACACAAAAGTAAGAGAAATGGATGGAAATGGACAACAATGAAGAGAAATTTCTCTCCTTTTTGCTTTTTAAGACACTGCTATGATCAGTGATGTTCATTATGTAAGTTTCCAACATACCAGCTAGGTCAATTTTTGGAGCCCCTATATTAACTAATCATGCAGAAACATAGGGTAGGATTTTCCATCTGTGCTTGCTCCAAAACTAGAAAATCCCGACTGAGCTCAATGGACCTTTGCACGATTCATGTCCTGTCTGCTACAATTCCCATGGCCAATGGGGACAGGAAAATTCCACCCATATTTCTTGTTACTGCCAGGATTCAGCATCTTTAGTTAGACCACGTCTGAAGTCTAAAGATGTGCGGGTTAGGTTGATTGGCCACACTAAAATTAACCCTAGTGTCGGGGGAGTGGCAGGGTGGCATTACAGGATTAGGGCCTGGGTGGGACTGTGCTCGGTGCAGACTCGATGGGCCAAATGGCCTCCTTCTGCACTGGAGAGATTCTATGATTTGATAAACTGGACAGTTTTAGAAACACAGGAATGTTGTACAGTGATTGAGATACTTCACAACCTTTTGTTTCTGGGCCAGAGGTCCCACTGATGTCACTCAATCCCACAGCCAGATTGGTGATCCATTTCATCAGTCCCTGGGGTTCCCACCTTCTAACAAATAGGGAGGAGAATGAACCCACTCAGTGTAATCTAATCTTGATCAAACTGTTATATTGCTGTTATTACACTTTCTGACTAAAATTCAGAAAGAAATATTTAGACAATGCTTGAATGTCATTTTACAACAAGATTGTGGTGAGTGACCCACGAGATTATAAACCAATTCAACATGGCCAATCTCAATCAGTTTGGGCCAGCATTTGCTCCTTAGGTTTCTATGCGGTTCTATATCAGTGTTGTAAGTCTTGTGCAACTGGTTCATCTTATCCTTGATTTGTACTGAGTGATACTTTTACTGTCTCCTGCTTTCCATCCTTTCCTCGGTCTTTTCCTCCTGCCAGCCAGCTTAGTCGCTTCTATCTCCCCAACTATTGTCTACTTCTCCTCTTCGATATCCATCTACAAATTCTTCTATCAACACTCCTCCTGCTTCCTTTCTTCTTGGGCCATATCAGAATGAGTTGTTGAGCTGCCTGTGGAGATGGAGGGGTTCGATAGCTGGTGAGTATGAAAGTCAGTTGATAAGTGTGGGTGGGGGAAGATTTGGGGGAGGAGTGAGTTGGTCAGGCTGATAAGCCCTAAATTGGGATGGAGAGGTGGTAAACATTGGGGGAGACATGTGTCGATTCCCTGAGGGCAGGCAGTGCCTTCATTGAAGAATGCCAACATGGGCCTCACAGGTGGCAGCTTGCAAAAAAGCCTGTCCTCGTAAATGAAAGAAAGATTCTGAAGCACCACAGGGTGTCCCAAGTTGCTTCACAATCAATAACTTACTCTTGTAGTTTCAATTCCAAATCTAGTGGTGCACTAAGACAAACAAAGACATTTGTTTCCATAGCTAGCTATTCCTGGAACAAGTCACCAGTCTGTTGCCTACTTTTGTAGTGCTCTGTGCTTGTTACTGTTTTGTACACAAACATGGCAGCCAAATTTGCATCACAGGTTCCAAAAATAATAAGTAAATTTAGTTAAGACGTAAACTTGGCTAGCATTTACTGTTCCTGCTCAAATATTGCCATGTCATGGTTTACATATCCCCCAGGCAGCTGAGGCTTTCACTTAACATGCTTTTTACTCCACTCTTTAAAGTTACAAAGCCATTGCTCAGACTGGACCGGATAAACACCACTCCATTCCTTGCTCCAAAAACCAAATTCAAACTGAATCCAATTCAAAGTCCACACAAGAGAAATAAACAAGATCCAAAGTGACAAGGTAAGGCACTGCACCCTATCTTGGGCTTGACTTGACACTCAATCTTAGCCAAACAGCCGAGAAGCGTGGTAACATCTCAACTTGAAAAGACCATATCCAACACGTGGTGCTTGTGTTACAAGTTATTCTGAGTTGCTGTGGCAACATGCACATTGTAGGCTGGAACTACAGAAAGTGTCTGTAGAGATGCCAATGGTCTTTCTTTCATAGGGCTGACTAGGAAGCTCTCTTGCTCTTATCATTTCCCTCTGTCCTCTGTGTTGGAAAGATTTGATATTCAACCTGTTTGACTGCCTCAGGAACACACCTTCCTTGATCATCACGTTCTGGAGAGAGGTACTCAAAATTGGAGCTTCTGGCTCAGAGGCTGGTACACTACTCATTGCCTCCTTTCCAACGATGCATCAGTCTCTGAATAATTCAAGCCAGTTAAAGTCTTGAAGTGTAATTTGAACCCATGTAACTTTAAATGTAAAGAATAATGCAACTTGGATGACTTATGCCTTGTATTTAAAGTATTTTAAATAAAGGGTTTTCTCAGGATGCTCCAGTTTCCCCTCCAGTCCCACAAAGATGTGCAGGTTCAGGGAAGATGATAGCCCAGTGGTATTATTGCTAGACTATTAATCCAGGAACTTAGCTAATGTCCTGGGGACCTGGGTTCAAATCCCACCACGGCAGCTGGTGGAAATTTGAATTCAATAAAAAAAATCTGGAATTAAGAAACGACCAATGACAATGAAACCATTGTCCATTGTCAAAAAAACCCATCTGGTTCAAAAATGTCCTTTAGGGAAGGGAATCTGCTGACCTTACCTGGTCTGACCTACATGTGACTCCAGAGCCTCTGCAATGTGGTTCACTTTCAATTGCCCTCCAAAGGCAACTAGGTTTGGGCAATTACTGCTGGCCAGCCAGCAATGCCCATGTCCCACAAATGAATAAAAAAAAAGGTGAGGTAGATTGGCCATAATAAATTGTCCCTTAGTGTCCAATATGTGTGGGTTAGGTGGATAAGCCATGGTAAATGTGCGGGGCTACGGGGATAAAGCAGGGGCAGGTGGGCCTAGGTGGGATGTTCTTTTGGAGCAGACCTGTGGGCAGAATGGCCTCCTTCTGCATTGAACAAACATACAAAATAGGAGCAGAAATAGCTCATTTAGCCCTTTAAGCCTGTTCTGTCATTCATCCTGGCTGATCTATTTGTGTTGAGTTACGCATTCACATCTATCCCAAATACCCTTTGATTCCCTTACCTAACCTCTGACATAAAAACATTCAGTGCTCCCCCTCCCACTGCCTCCTGAGGGAAGGAGTTTCAAAGTCGCACAACCCTCTGAGGGAGAAGTAAATCTCACTGATGTCCTAAAAGGGTGAACTGTAAATTTAAAAGAGCATTGTGTAGCTCTGGACTAACACACAAGAGGAAACATCCTTTACAATTCCACATTGCTGAGACTACTCAGGATGTTATATGCTTCAATCAAGTCACCCCTCATTATTCCAAAGTTTAGTTGAACCAAACCCAGACTGTCCAACCTATCCTCATAAGGCAACCCGCTCATTCCAGCTATCAGTCTAGTAAACCCCCTCTGAACTGCCTCCAGCCCATTTACATCCTTCCTTAAATAAAGAAACTAAAACTGCACTCAGTATTCAAGGTGCAATTTCATCAACGCCCTGTGTAACTGAATCATCATATCTTTATTTTTATATTCAGTTCCTTCTTGCTTGAAGTGAATGTGAACTGAGCACAAGGGCAAGACAAGGGCTGGATTGGTTGAAACATTTTTGAATAATTAGGTTAATTCATCATGCTCCTTTTAAACGGAGCATACATCACGCAAGCAGAGTCGGGGGCAGGCACTTTAATAATTTCCATCGTATGGAAAGCTTGCAATTGTTGCTTCGTCAAGATGTTCAGGCATTAGTGTGATTTGATTGATTTATTATTGTCACATGTATTGGGATACAGTGAACAATGTTGTTTCTTGTGCACTATAGAGATATGGGTGGCACAGTGGTTAACACTGCTGCCTCACAACTCCAGGGACCCAGGTTCAATTCCGGCCTTGGATCACTGTCTGTGTGGGGTCTGCACATTCTCCCAATGTCTGTGTGGGTTTCCTTCGGGTGTTCCGGTTTCCTCCCACACTCCAAAGATGTGCAGGTTAAGTGGGCTGGCCATGCTAAGTTGCCCCTTAGTGTCAGGGGGATTAGCAGGGTAAATATGTGGGGTTAAGAGGATAGGGCAAGCAGAGTAGAGGGCAGGTATTGTAGTTGGTGCAGACTCGATGGGCCAAATGGCCTCCTTCTGCACTGAAGGGATTCTATTCTATAAAAACATGCTGTTCATAGATTACATAGGGGAGAAGGAAAGGAGGGGTACAAAGTATGGTGTTCCAGTTGCAGATAGAGTCGGGGGAAAGATCAGCTTAATATATGGTAGGCTCATTCAAAAGTCTGATGGCAGCAGAGAAGTAGCTGCTCTTGAGTCAGTTTGATATGATTCGATTCGATTTATTACTGTCACATTATTAGTATACAGTAAAAAGTTTTTTTTTGTGTGCTATATGGACAAAGCATACCATTCATACAGAAGGAAACAAGACAGTGCAGAATGTAGTGTTTACATCATATCTAGGGTGTAGTTGGTAAGTGACCTCAGACTTGTGTATCCTTTTCCCGATGGAAGAAAGTGGAAGAGAGGGAATGCCCAGGGTTGTGTATGTTGGCTGCTTTTCCGAGACCGTGGGAAGTGTAGACATTCAGATACAATTTTTAGATCTGAACAGAAGTGTTAACTAGTTTATTTCAGCGTAACATCTGCACGGTGGAGCATTTGCGCACTTGCACTCCCGCCAGTTTGATTTCCAGGTTTTTCTGGAACGCTCAGCCCTGCCATGGGAAATCACTTCAAGAATAGCTGTGAGAGGCCAGCTTCCTAATCTTTTCTTGGGTGTCCCTGAACTCAAGATAAGGCTACAGCTCACTTGACTGAGCAGCAAATATGGAACAGGCAACAATTATAATCCATGAATGACTTTTCTACTCTGGAGGTAAAGGGTTCTAATTTGCAAAGATTGACTTGATGAAAATAGAAAGCGTCCATTGAACAGCGCAGCAGCTTCTTGTTTCAAATATCCAGGTGCTTTGGGCTAAGCTTATGGAACTCCATCTTTATCCTCTTCAAAAAAAAATGGATCAAGTTTTATCGCAAAGCCCTTCATTCCTTGTCCTTTGAACAGGAAAGAACTCTGTAGCCCAAAGCAGGTGTAGTTTCTACCGCTGCCAAGTACTCAAGCCGACTTTAAAGAACAGACAGACAATAGCAAAGCAAAACCGATAGTCCTTCGGCAAACAGCACCTCAGCTATGATGAAGGGAGTTTAGTTACCGATTGACAGGTCGGCTGTGTTTAAACCTGGAAGCACGGTGGTATTTTTCAGTCTGCGCTAAAATCTAATGATCCACCGAATAATCGAATTGTAATCGCCGCCACGGCGACAGCAACATCAAAAGATTTTCTTTTTGCATAATTAGTTCGGCATGGCAGGCACCTGTTTGAAATAGTGTTGGGAATTTCAAAGCCATTCCTTTCCTTTGCGGGGACCAAAGTGCTCACACGGGCCTCAACCTCGTTGGGAAACGTTGGTGAAGGGTTTTAAATTAAGCCGGTGTTTGCTGTGAGGTTTAGTTACAAATTTAATCAGGCCAGAAATTAACAGGCAGTCAGGACCAAAAGCAAATTTTTATCCCCCTGTTAACTCTCCTGTCTAGAGCACTTGGGACCAAGTCACTTCTGGATTTTGGAATTCTCTGGATTATAGGATGCCAAACCACAAATATGTGAACAGGAAAACACCAGAGGGACAAACATTTACCTGAGGCATAAAAAGGATCAAACATCAGAAAGCGATAATAATAAAAATTGTTTCTTTTTATCCAAATGCTATGGGCGGGATTTCCCATCCTGCCAGCAGCAGCCATCGTCACGGGTGGGACGGGAATATTTGGAAAGCGGTCAAATGTCAAAAGCTCGACCTAGAGGTGCGTGACATTGTGGGAGAAGATGTTGGGTGTGTGTCCTGACATCATCGCGCACTTGCGGGGTATTGCAGTCAGTCCACACGAGAGTCAGAAGCGGGCCTGCCAACAGTCGCTCATTAAGGGCCCAACTGAAAGCAACTTGACATGGCCCATTCACTTTAGGGTTGATGAGCGATAAGCCAGGCGGCCTTCACCTTGATCCAGGGAGGAATGAAATATCAGGGCTGAAATAAAATTTTAAATGGTGTCTGGGGATTGAGGTTTGTATTTGCACAGTGTAGAGTCTGTTTACGGTGTTTTTCCATTGCTATTTATTTTGTACAGGTCTGCAACTCCCTGAGAAAGCTCTGCAACAACTGTCTCCTTGGATCATCGAATCCCTATAGTTGAAAACGAGGCCATTCAGCCCATTGATTACACTGACTGCAAAAGGGCATCTTACCCAGGCCCACACACTCCCCCATCCCACACCTACCACAGGCTAACTACTGTGCCACCATGCCAACCATTACAAGGGAGCTCATGGAAAGCACCAGCCTGCACCCTCCCTTTTCTCAACACCTCCCCTCCGGGGCTGTGTTGAACCTGTCCCAACACATGGTTCACGCCGATCACTCATTAATTAACCAGCCAGCCAGCATGAGCTCGCTTTCTAGGACTGATCATGGCTGGATCAGTTTTCGCTTTGGCTTCTGGGCTTGCTGAGTGTGCCTGCTAAATTCAGGTCCATGTTTCCATGCCCAGGGCACTGTACTAAAATGATACCACGAGTTATTTGAGTCCACTAAAGATTTTCTGGCAACTTGGAAGTTTCTTAAAGATAGATTTCCGAACTGGAGAGATTTCAGTGAAGCTGCTTTGAAATAAAATGACAATAAGCAAAGTGGATAAAACATTGAATTATTGCAAGATTGGTTCCACAACTGAGTTTACACTGTCTTTCATACATTTAACCTTCCGTGAGCAGCCAACTTAAGGGCAACTTCGATTGCAGAGAATAAAACAGAGCAAATCTTTCTTCATCCCAGATCTCAATACATGAGTGCCTTCGACTACAGTGCCCAAGAGGTAAATAACAACTTAAGGAAATCTGACAATCAGAATCCTTGCAGTGAATTAGTGTCAAAGGGTCATGTTTGAATCAATAACAAACCCACAAAATGCTGGAAAATCTCCTGGGGAGATGCTGGGGAGAGAATCAAGCTAACACTTTGAGTCTACATGACCCTTCATCAGAGTTGATAAAAGGTCATCCAGACTCAAAACATTGGCTTTATTCTCTCCCCACAGATGCTGTCAGGCCAGCTAAGACTTTCCAGCATTTTCTGCTTTTGTTTCAGGTTCCAGCAGTATTTTGCTTTTAACTTTTGAATCATATTCACTGGGGATTATTCCCCTGCCAAACCTGGTGCTTTGAACAATTTGATTTTCTGGCATTGGTGTGAGTCAACAACATGTTTAAGTTCCAAGCAACACAAAGCCAGCAGTACAGAGTTATCTGGTGGTGTGAAAAAAAATCCAAACTTGCTTTGTAAACATATCTTCACACACACAGACACACATGCGCACACACACACAAAACACACTACTTTTCCCTTTGGAGAATAGAGGGGGAGGATGTGCAGTGGGGGAGATGGTGGAAGGATTTTCAAACTGACTATCAGTCTGTTTAACTTCATTATGAGCACTCCCTCCGTGGCCAACAAGTTGGACTTGAACCTGGAGCGTCGGGTCCAGTTGTAGGGACTGTGCTCCAAGATCTCCTGTCCAAACAAGTGACAGATTTGTCCAGGGGCTTGTACTGTTTCTAACAACACCCGTAAAGATTCATATTTATGCAGAAAGGAGGGACTCTTAACCCTGGCTTTTTGTCAACTGAGACAAACTGATGGGGAAGCTTCAAAATGTTTTAAAATAATCGATTTTCAAGCAAACATAGTTCAGAAATTTAGTTTTACAGCATCTGCAGTCAAAGCAGCATGAGAGAGTCTCCTCCACATAGTCTGACACCATTTGTGCTAAACTGAAAGCAGGTTGATGTTCTGTAGTTACACTGCCCTGAATTAATCCAATCAATGCTAGCTTGGCTTGGTAAGAATGCTGAAGGAACCTGCATTTAAATAATGGAGGGGGGATTTTCCACACTCCCATTTTAGCTGCCCTCTGAAATGATCTCAAGCCATTTAGTATGATCAAGAAAGTGACCTCTTTTCACCTTTCTTAGGGCAACAAGGGATGGGCAATAAATGCCGAGTTTACCAGCGATACCTACATCCCCTGAATCAGAGAATCATAGAACCCTACAGTGCAGAAAGAGGCCCTTCGGCCCATCGAGTCTGCACCGAACACAATCCCACCCAGCCTACTCCTGCTCCTATTTCTTATGTTCTTATTACGTTCTTTAAATTAATGGCAGAAATCGTGTTATCTAACCTGTGATAATAGCATTGGTTATATAATCATAGAAACTCTACAGTGCAGAAGGAAGCCATTCGGCCCATCGGGTCTGCACTGACTACCTGCCCCCCCAGGTACATAAACATAAACATAAACATAAGAAATAGGAGCAGGAGTAGGCCATCTAGCCCTTCGAGCCTGCCCCGCCATTCAATAAGATCATGGCTGATCTGTCGTGGCTCAGTTCCACTTTCCCACCCTCTCCCCATAACCCTTAATCCCCTCTCTTATCAAAAACCCATCAACCCGCATCTTAAATATATTTAGCGAGGCAGCCTCCACCACTTCAACGGGCAGAGAATTCCAGAGATTCACCACCCTTTGAGTGAAGAAGTTCCTCCTCAACTCCGTTCTAAACCGCTCCCCCCCCCTTTATCTTGAGGCTGTGCCCCCTAGTCCTACTGTCTTTTTTGAGCAGGAAGAGTCTCTCCACCTCTATCCTATCCATCCCATTCATCATCTTATATGTCTCAATGAGATCTCCCCTCATTCTTCTAAACTCTAACGAGTACAAGCCTACTTTATTCAGCCTCTCCTCATAGCTCAACCCCCTCAACTCCGGTATCAGCCTAGTAAACCTCCTCTGCACTCCCTCCAAGGCCAAAATATCCTTGCGCAGGTGCGGCGCCCAAAACTGCACACAGTACTCCAGCTGCGGCCTCACCAATGCCCTATACAGCTGCAGCAAGACCTCCCTACTTTTGCATTCAATCCCCTTTGCTATGAAGGCCAGCATCCCATTAGCCTTCCTGACCACCTGCTGCACCTGCAGGCTGGGTTTTTGCGACTCATGCACAAGGACCCCGAGGTCCCTCTGCACCGTCGCCTGCTGCAGTTTTTCGCCACGTAAGTAATAGTCCTTCCTACCATTATTCCTACCAAAGTGGACCACCTCACACTTGCCAACATTAAATTCCATTTGCCATTTCCTGGCCCATTCGCCCAGCCTATCTAGATCCTTCTGCAGACTCTCCACACCCTCCGCACAATTTGCCGTTCCCCCAATATTCCCACATATTTACCTTGCTAAGCCCTCTAATCTACACATCCTGGGACACAAAGGGGTAATTTAGCATGGCCAATGCATCCAACCAGCACGTCTTTTGGACCATGGGAAAAAAACCAGAGCACCTGGAGGAAATCCACACAGACACGAGAAGAACATGTAGACTCCACACAGATACCAAGCCAGGAATCGAACCCGGGTCTCTAGGGCGATGAGGCAGCATGGTGGTTAGTACAGTGGTTAGCTGGTCGATGTTAAATCAGTTGCCTCATATTCAGCAACTGCTATAAGGCTTCTCTCCAAATAAAAGAGAAACTGTGAATTATAAATTGGCAGAAATAGAAGAGAAGAAAAAAAAGAGTGCAGTTAATTACAGCCCTTAGAAACGGTTTGATTTTTAAAAACAGACCCTGTTGATGGAATAATATCTTGAAGCAAAAAAAAACCTCCTTGAGCCTCATGCTATCAGATGTGTTTATGTTAAAGATTTCATCATTTTAGACAGCCTTACATTATAATCAAGTCTTCTTTCATTTACACATTCTCAGAGCACCAACAAAGCTTGGCCCATGTTTCAAGATCAAAGCCCAAATAGTTTTTCATTGATGAACTTGATGCCGACATTTTAACAGTGGTGAGACCATTCTCTGAGGTGTTGACAGATAGGTACAACATGGGGTCTGTACCTGCACAAACGGCAGTGGACCTCCCACCAGCAAAAGCCTTGCTTAGCCCCCCATGCATATTATGTCAGCTTCACAGCACTGACATCTGTGAGAAAGATCTAAGGCTGTATTCCTCGTCTTAAATCCATCAGCTCATAATTGGCTGTCTGAGGGCATCTATTGAGTCTGCCTCAAAACATCTTCCTTCTTTTCAAATCCCTCTATGGCCTTGCCTCTCCCCATCTCTGTAAATCTCCTTCAGCACCTTGTCCTCCAGTCCTGGCCTCTTCCATGCATCCCTGATGTTAGTTACTTCACCATTGGTGGCCAGGCCTTTAGCTGCCTTGGCCCAAACCCTAGAATTCGCAGCCTACAATTTACCACCTCGCAAGCTCTCTCTCCTGTTTTAATACACTCCTCGAGGTATGCCTCTTTGACCAAGAGTGGCACAGTGGATAGCACTGCTGCTTCATAGCACCAGGGATTCGAGTTCGATTCTCAGCTTGGGTCACTGTGGAGTTTGTATGTTTTCCCATGTCTACATGGGTTTCCTCCGGATGCTCCGCTTTCCTTCCACATTCCGAAAGACGCGCTGGTTAGATGCATTGGTCGTGCTGGTTAGATGCATTGGTCATGCTAAAATCCTCCCTCGGTGTACCCGAACAGGTGTCGGAGTGTGGCAACCGGGGGATTTTCACAGTGATTTCACTGCGGTGTTAATGTAAGCCTATTTGTGAAACTAATAAATGAACTTTAAACTTCATGTTAATATCCCCTGTCCACATATCTCTTTAGACAGCTCGGTGTCTAATTTTATTTGGTAAACGGTCTCATGAAGTGCCTTTGGACATTGTATGAAGTTAAGGACATTGGATGAGTGCAAACGAGCATTGTTAGTGAGACTTCCCCTTGTACATCTGCAGAGGACACAAATGATAACAACTAACAGTGGAAAAGCCTGCAGATTTATGTGTAGGCACTGCTCATATGTCTCTGTGTGCAAAGTTCGAGCCATTGGCATTGGAGACCTGACAGCATCTTGACTTATGGATTTGTATTTGAGGAAACAGCTTCAAAGAATCATTGAAACTTGTGGCACAGAATGGAGCTTTTCAGTCCGTCATATCCGTGACGGCTCTTCGAAAAGTGTTTATTTTTGTTCACTTTATTTCCCAGTGTTTGAGAGCTTTTTTTGTGTAGCATAGTGCAGGTCAAACAAAAATTCTTGCTTATTAGCCCAAATTAGCATGCAATAGACCTGATTGGGAAAGCAATCTAAGCAGCCAAGTTCTCTCCATTAATCCAAGAGCTGTCAGCTTGGGAAGCAGACTGATCCTTTCGGAGGTATATTCATAGCTCCTTAATCCACATTTAATCAAAACCTGATCACAGTCACTGTTAAACCAGTGATCATTTTACACACTTAAACATTTGTTACATAACCCAACACAGATTAAAATAGGTAGCTTACACAACAGAAAAAGGTTTTCATCTTATTTTCAAAAAGCCTGATAAATAATTTTCATCATAATATTGGGCATTCAGTTTCTAGCAAGCAGGATACCAAAATAGTTATAAATAAGTGAATAGATACTAAATACTATCTAGAGTAACAAAATTGATTTATTTAACAGAGGTATAGCCTGGAGAAGTCTTTTAAAAGCTGATCAGATATGGTTCAAATGGAATTATTCACTAAACTAAATTAAACATTACATTTCTAATTGTTGTAGCTGAAGACTTGAGGCTAGGAAGTAATTTGCAATAATCACTAGCCTCTTAATTAGAATGTCCTTGTGATTATAGCCAGATTAGTATTCCTTACAATCTAGCTTTTCTACAGTTTAAAATCCTCTCAACATCTTTCCCACTGTTGATCACAGCGTTGAAATTCATTTCTAGTTTAAGCTTACCTGAAAAGAAAACTCTTTTCACCTAAAATAAAAGCATCTAAAGTAGTTCATTGATTTTAATGATAAAGACCTGCCTTATACCAGTCAAGTTATACCAGTGATCACTTTACACATGTAGACATTTGTTACATTGTAACAATAGTCAAGTTTCAGTTTAATTAATCAAAATCTCAAAATATAGCCCACTCAGTTTCTCAAACAGTTTCTGAAGAGTTAGTCTTCACCATGGAATGATGAAAGATTTTCTTAAACTCTGTTTTCTCCTTTTGCACCCTCTGGTTTGCCATGACTGTGTTTGTCTTTCATGGGATTTGGGTGTCACTGGCAAGGCCAGCATTTGTTGCCCATCCCTAATTGCCCTTGAACTGGGTGGCTTGCTGGACCCATTTCACAGGGCAGTTCAGAATCAGCCACGTTGCTGTGGGTCGAGAATTGCATGTTGGCCGGACTAGGATGGCGGATTTCCTTCCCTCGTGAACAATCGGTGATAGCTTTACAATCACCATTACTGAGACCAGCTTTATCAATCAAATTCAAATTCCACCAGTGGTCATCATGGGATTTGAACCTGTATTCCCTGGGCATTATGTCAAGTCTCTGGATTACTAATCAGTCATGATGTGGAGATGTCGGCGTTGGACTGGGGTAAAAACAGAAAGAAGTCTGACAACACCAGCTTAAAGTCCAACAGGTTTATGTGTAGCAAACGCCACCAGCTTTCGGAAGAGGCTGTCCCTTCATCAGGTGGGTGGGAGTTACCAATCAGTGACATTACTGTGTACCCTGTTATATAATTACAAATGATCAAATTTGTAATTCCAGTTTTAATCCGGATTCCCTTCCAATGAATTAAACTATAATAAATTAAACAAATTTCCATAGAATCATGGAATAGTACAGCAGAGACGGAGGCCATTTGGTCCATGGAGTCTGTGCTGGCTCTTTGGAAGGCCAACCTACTTTCCCCCGATTTGATTTACATTTGATTTGATTTAATTTATTATTGTCACTTGTATTAGTATACAGTGAAAAGTATTGTTTCTTGCGCGCTACACAGACAAAGCATGCCATTCATAGAGAAGGAAAAGATAGAATTAGAAGGTGTGCTGGGCACAGCTTACAAGAATCCACCTTGCTCCGGCGCCATCTTGCTTTTTGCCAGACTCACCTTTCCCCATATATCCCTGAATCTATTTATCATTTGGAACTACCGTTTGGTCTATTTTTGCCACCCTCTCAAGCAGTGTATTCCAAATCTGAACAATTTATTGTCCAAAGTAAGTTTTTCCTCGTGCTACCTCTTGGTTCTTTTGCAAATCACCTTAAATCTGTATCTTGTGGTTACTGGTGTTGCAGCCATTGGGAACAGCTTTTATTTATGTTTGAATGCATTTTATCCATTCCCCCACCCCCCCCGCCACCCCAAATCAGCTTGTGTGTTGGGGTCAAAAGGAATTGAGGAGCCTCTCACCATCTCCTGACCTGCTTCTTAGCAAGGTATTTCTAGGTTACGTCTCTACATCTGGTCACACACAGGACACCACTAACTGTTAATGAGATAAAGGGTAATTAATGGATAATGGATAAATATTAGTGCTGTGGAACTGGAAGAGTTCAGCAACTCTTGACAACCCAGTGAGCCACCCAACACAAGCAATGGCTTCCACCTAAAATTCGAGAGCGCCGCATGAACTGAGCAGCTATATTTAATCCATAGGATATAACAGCCCTTTTGAAACCAGTCGGTAAACAAACTGTCCTACTTTTTAGTCTCATTTCATAGGGTGCTTTGGGATAAGGGCAGCACAGTGGTTAGCACTACTGTCTCTCAGCGCAAGGCAGTACCCCTTTATTGTGGAGCCCCTGAGATGTAGACAAAAGTCATAGGTAGAAGAAGGATTGGAATGAGGCACTCACTGAGTGTTAAAAAGGGTGGTGCAGGCTTGTAGGGCCGAAGGGCCTGTTTCCTGTGCTGTGTTGTTCTTTGTTCTTTGAGGGATCCAGATTCAATTCCAGCCTAGGGTGACTATCTATGTGAAGTTTGCATGTTCTCCTCGTGTTTGCTTGGGCTTCCTCCGGATGCTCCAGTTTTCTCCCATAGTCCAAAGATGCACAGGTTAGGTGGATTGGCCATGCTGGAATGCCCCTTTGGTGTCAGGGAGATTGGCTGGATGGATGCGTGGATTTGTTCTCAGTTCAGGCTCGATGGCCCGGGTGGACTCTTTCTGCAGTGTCAGGATTTTATGATATTTGTGACACTTACTGTCATGTGACTGGTTAATTTTAAGATAAATTATACCATCAGTGTTTTATCTAACAGTTACACTGGTTCTGATTCATGGTTATGTTTGCTGTTATATATCCCATTTAAGAAGGCAGGAAATTATGGGGTACGCTATTTGGAGTGTATGGAGTAGCTGTTACTAGGGGGCATAACTATAAGATTCATGATGGGAGATATAGGAGGGATGTCCGAGATAGATTCTTTTCTCAGAGAGTGGTTGGGGTGTGGAATGCACTGCCTGCTGTGATAGTGGAGTCGGACACTTTAGGAACTTTCAAACGGTTATTGGATAGGTACATGGAGCACACCAGAATTCTAGGGAGTGGGATAGCTTGATCTTGGGTTTGGACATAGCTCAGCACAACATTGATGTCTGAAGGGCCTGTGCTGTGTTCTATGTTCTATCAACAGCGAGATTGTGTGCTTATGGTCTAAGTTGTCCTTCACGGTCTATGTTGTTCACAGTACAGTTGGAGGAAAATCTGGACCATAGATCTAAATAAATATGTCAAGGGTGTATGATGGTCACTTTGAACATCAAACAGACTTAAAATTCAAAAATTATACAGTAAATGCTGTCTCAATTCACCAAGTGCCTCTCCATATATTAATGTCTTTCAGCTTTCTAATCTGTATAAATAAATACATATCATCAGTTGGGGAGACCAAACACAAATTGAGTGATTACTTTGTAAAGTACCTCGCCTCAGTCCACAAGCACATGCTTTCCTTTCCAATCCCTCGTCACTTGAACTCTCCATCTCACTCTGACCTCTCAGCCTGTGGCCTCCTGTTCCGATGAAGCTCAATGCAAGCTTGAAGCAAAATACAGCATCTTTCAACTAGGCACTTTACATTCTTTCAGTGACTAAAAACTCCAGATCTTGACCATCTCTCCCTTTCTCCCAGAATCTGGCAATGGAGAATGGCTGCACCAGAATGACTGGAACTGGAGTAGGTGTGGGCTGGTGCTAGGGGTGGGATTCCCTATTGGTACATCAATGCTGGTGGTCCGCACCGCGGCGTTTACCTGCCCAACTTCTGCCACATTCATGAACTGTCAAAGCCTCTTACTTGCCAGATTTTCCACACTGCCCTCCTCCTATAACCTGTTTTCCTACAAACATTTACACCCTCTTTGAAACAATCTCATGTTTCTCTACAGTAATTCCTTACTTAAAGTCCTAGTTCTGTTCCTTAAGATTGTGACTTCAATCAACACAACTTTGTGAATCACAGGTTCTCAGGAATCAGAGTTACATTTTTTTGGACATTCCTCATCTGTTTGGCCTACGTCTGGACATAAGCTTTTTCTCATTCATTCATGGGACATGGGCATCACTGCTGGGCCAGCATTTGTTGCGCATCCCAAGTTGCACAAGGGCAGTTGAGAGTTAACCAGATAACTGCAGCTCTGGAGTCACATGTAGGCCAGATTGGGTAAGATTTCCTTCCCTAAAGGACATCAGTGAACCATATGGGTTTTTCCAACAATTGACAATGGTTTTATGGTCATCAGTAGATTCATAATCTCAGATTTCTTTTTTAATTGATTTCAAATTCCACCATCTGCCATGGCGGGATTTGAACCCAGATCCCCAGAACATCAGCTGAGTTTCTGGACTATGTTCATTTCAAAATCAGCACCAAATACTGAAACAATGGAAGTTCAACATTAAGCAGTAGCTGAGGTCATCCACTCAGAACGCATGTGTTAAATAAGAACGTAAGAACATAAGAAATAGGGGCAGGAGTAGGCCATCTAGCCGTTCGAGCCTGCCCCGCCATTCAATAAGATCATGGCTGATCTGAAGTGGATCAGTTCTACTATCCTGCTCTCTCCCCATAACCCTTAATTCCCCTGTCCATCAAAAACCTATCTACCCGTGACTTAAATATATTTAGCGAGGTAGCCTCCACCACTTCAACGGGCAGAGAATTCCAGAGATTCACCACCCTTTGAGAGAAGAAGTTCCTCCTCAACTCCGATCTAAACTGCCCCCTCCCTTATCTTGAGGCTGTGCCCTCTAGTCCTGCTATCCTTTCTAAGCGGGAAGAATCTCTCTACCTCTACTCTATCCATCCCCTTCATTATCTTATACGTCTCTATAAGATCCCCCCTCATCCTTCTAAACTCCAATGAGTACAGACCCAGTCTATTTAGTCTCTCTTCATACTCCAACCCCCTCATCTCCGGTATCAGCCGAGTGAACCTCCTCTGCACTCCCTCCAAGGCCAAAATATCCTTGTGCAAGTGCGGCGAACCAAAACTGCACACAGTACTCCAGCTGCGGCCTCACCAGTGCCCTGTACAGTTGCAGCAAGACCTCCCTGCTTTTATATTCTATCCCCCTCGCTATGAAGGCCAGCATTCCATTCGCCTTCTTGGTCACCTACTGCACCTGCAGACTGGGTTTTTGCAACTCATGCACAAGGACCCCCAGGTCCCTCTGCACCGTAGCATGCTGCAGCTTTTCGCCTTTTAAACAGTAATCCTTCCTACTATTATTTCTGCCAAAGTGGATAACCTCATACTTGCTAACATTATACTCCATCTGCCAGGCCCTTGCCCACTCGCTCAGCCTATCCAGATCCCTCTGCAGACTTTCCCCACCCTCCGCGCAATTTGCTTTTCCACTCATCTTTGTGTCATCAGCAAATTTCGTCACCCTACACTCAGCCCCCTCCTCCAGATCATCTATATAAATGGTAAATAGCTGAGGCCCCAGCACCGATCCCTGCAGCACTCCACTAGTCACCAACCGCCAATCAGAATAGCACCCATCGATACCAACTCTCTGCCTCCTATTAGGCAACCAATCCTCTATCCACGCTAACCCCTTACCCCCAACTCCATGCACCCTAACCTTCTGTAGCAACCTTTTGTGAGGCACCTTATCGAACGCCTTTTGAAAATCGAGAAACACCACATACGCTGGTTCCCCTCTGTCTACTGCACTAGTCACATCCTCATAGAAATATATTCTCTTTCTTACATACCTTCTCACCCAAACAATGTCTTTTACACATTGGGGAATAATGGGAAGGATTTCTGAGCTGATTATCAGCCTGTTGAATCACATTGAATATCTGCTCCAGCATTCAGGACTTCACCACTCTGCTACAAAGCATGTACCCAGGGACAGAGAATAAGGAATACATCAGGTTGAATATTCCAGCCCTTTACGCCAGCGGGCTGGATCTTCCAGGCCTTCTGTTGGTGACAACCGTGGTGGGTTCCCCAGTAGCACAGCCGTCGGACAACCCAAAATGCCAGAGACCGCAGATGGTCCAGGAGATCCCGCCACCAGCCAATGGTGAGCCGTTTCCACCACCAGTAAAGACATTAGGTGGGATTTTCTGACTGCGCTCGTCCCAAGATCAGAAAATCCAGCCCAAGGCCAACGGATCTTTGCATGATGCGTGTCCCGCCCACTACAATTCCCATGGGGTGGTGGGACGGGAAAATTCCATCCACTGTTTGGGGGTAGGAGGTGAAAAATCTCACCCAATAAATGAAACCACAAAGAGTTATTTGGAATTACATGTAAAAGCATGTAAGATGTTACCTGTATATAATCATAAAACACAGCATAGGGACTTGCAGACAAGTAGTGTTCAGATCAATGTTACAACAAACATTTTGAATTGTTAACAACCTTTAAATCTCTGTACTTTACATTTATCTGCTGTAGATCTGACTGGTGCTGACTGATTCAGTTCCATGAAGTGATTCCTCAAATAGACCTTTGGTGTACGTAACAAGTGGGTCATTACTGTGTCTTAAGGACCAAGAACTTTACAAGCACATACAGCGGTTGCAGCTAATGGTGCTCTAAATACTTAAAAGGTACTCACTTGTGACCAAAAAAAAATCAAATACCGCAAGGTAACTCAACAAGTTACATTAAAAGGAGGAAGTAGCCCATATTCTACCAAGGCAAATGGCTACATGAGCTACCAATATCATACAGGAGTCGTTTGCACTATTGTTTTAGTTTATTTATTCATATTATCAATAGGCTTACATTAACACTGCAGTGAAGTCCCTGTGAAAATCCCCAAGGCGCTACACTCTGCCGCCTGTTCGGATACACTGAGGGAGAATTTAGCATGGCCAATGCAGCAAACCAGCATGTCTTCCAGACGTGGGAGGAAACTGGAGCTACTAGAGGAAACCGGAGCTACTAGAGGAAACCCACACAGACACAGGGAGAATGTGCAAACTCCGCACAGGCAGTGACCTAAGCCGGGAATCAAACCTAGGACCCTGGTGCTGTAAGGCAGCAGTGCTAACCATTGTGCCACCAAGCCGCTGCTGGAATAGATCAAACAGTACTTATTTCATTTGTATATACTGCTTATTAATATGGCTTAATAGTTTATAAATATAGCTATGTTTTAAATTGGAATACTCTTTTCAGCCCTATCCATGTGGCCATATAAAGTTATCAGCATTCATTATTCTTTAGCATTTCAGACTGCAAAATTGTATTCCCCTTTCTATTCCTGTTTACGCCCCTCGGATCTCGAGGCAGATGATAAATCATGTTCATTTTGTCATGCCTTTCAAACATACCACACCTCAAAGTGCTGCACATCCACCTGGCAAAATACCTGTGATTGGTTTTAGTTAACTGTGTGAAGTTAAAAAAAAAGTCAATCGTATAGTCAGAAGTCTCACAACACCAGGTTAAAGTCCAACAGGTTTATTTGGTATCACAAGCTTTCAGAGCGCTGCTCCTTCATCAGACTCACCTGATCAAGGAACAGATCTCCGAAAGCTCATGATACCAAGTAAGGTTGTTGGACTTTAACCTGGTATTGACAGACTTCTTACTGTGCCCACCCAGTCCAACGCTGACATCTCTATGTCAATCATATAGTCAAGTGACTACTTCTTCCATTTGCATCTGGGCACCTTGACATTAGACCGTCCCACAAAGTAAAACCAGCAGCTCGCAACGCCACTAAAACAGCAAAGTCTGTTTTCAGTTTTACAGGAACTGGCTTCCTTACCCAGTGTTAATTGGTATTCACCCTTTCAACACACATATACAGGGATGAAACGTGCAATGGAAAACCCCATTGACAACGGCAGGACCAGAAGATCATGGGGCTGAATTTTACATGGCCTCTGGCAGACGTGGTTCCTGCATGTAACTTGGGACGGGCACTCATCCCAAACCCTTCCCGCACATCCCCAAGCTCACCCCATAATATGTTGGGGGGAGGGGGGGGGTGGTGAAGAGAGTGAAATCGGAAATCTGCCCGCCATATTTAAAGCCCACTGCCGTTTGTTATCAAACCCAATGACCCTGATAAAATGCTGCCCCTATCATAAACATTTTGGTTAAAGAGCTGGAAATGAGAGAGCTTGCTGCTCAAGGAGTGCCCCTTGCCCCCTCCCCCCAATCTCCCTTAGAATGAATGCCCTCTTCCTTCCTCCTCCTCCCTCCCTTAATCCCACTTCCCCTCTCTCTATCCTCCCCGAACCTTCCCGGGTCAAGACACCAAAAGTATCTGCACCAGGGATTCTGAGCCTGGGCTCCACTACTCATCTGCAGTCCCAGCTGCTGCCAACTGATGCCTACCTGGTACTACCAGGCTTCAGGAAGCTGAGCAACCCAATGAGTAGCAGGCATCCCACTTGGCCATCTCTAATGGGCCCCACAGAGTTTTATATCTGGGGGCTGGGTTGGCGTGGAGTGTCTTGGCTCCATGATTTCTGGGGGTGCCTCCAAATGATTCCGCTCTTGGTTGTGACAACAAGGGTGGAATAATACGGAGGTGTGGATGGTGCACCACTCTATGGTTGTGTCAAACAAACCAGATGCTAGTAACAAACTGTACTTATAAAACATCTTTAACAGAGCAAAACTTCACAGGTGCAAAGATAATTTAACATTGGGCCACATTAGGATGTATTAGGACAGGTGACCAAAGCAAGGATGGGAGCATTATGGTAATGTCACTGGACTAGTAATCCAAAAATTAAGGCTCATGCTTTGAGGTCATGGATTCATGTCCCATCATGGCAGCTGCTGGAATTTAAATTCAATAAATAATGCTGGAACTGAAAACGAATCTCAGCAATGGTAGCCATGAAAACTATCAATGGTTGTTGTAAGAATACCATCTGGTTCAATAAAGTCCTTCAGGGAAGAAAATATGTCTGCTTA
Organism: Carcharhinus amblyrhynchos; assembly: GCF_965287045.1. NCBI lineage: Eukaryota > Metazoa > Chordata > Chondrichthyes > Carcharhiniformes > Carcharhinidae > Carcharhinus > Carcharhinus amblyrhynchos. Next base: position 77,740,275 of record NC_137334.1, on the reverse strand, counting down.
GCTCATCTGGCCTACATGTGACACTAAAGCCACAGCAATGAGATGGATTCAACTTTCCTCAGAAATGGCCAAGCAAGTCACTCAGGTCAAGGCCAATTAGGGATGGATATTAAATGCTGGCCTTGCCAACGAAGTCCATGGCTTATGAAAGAACAATGGAAAAAATAAATGTTTAAAATTCCACAATACCATGGTTCATTATTTTTCCACCAACTTAGACAGAAGGCATATGTGCAAAAGTAGGCCATTCAGCCCATCAAGTCTGCTGTGCTTTTCAATAAGATCATGACTGATCTGATACAATAATCCTCAACTCAATTTTCCAGCCTTATCCCCATAACCCCTGATTCCCTTCCTGATTAAAAATCCATCTCTCTCAGAATTAGGAAAGATTCTTTAATAGCTATACTTTTCCCAGTTCAGTGAGTAATGTCAAGCTACAATTAGTGGTGCCCTACTTAGTACTACCAACTTCCTCATCAAAACTGAGCATGTCACCTTGCCTTTTAATTCAAAAGTCGGAAGTCTTAAAAAATATATTTTTTTGTAAAACAGCTTTAATTTGTCATTGCATCCCATGAGGATTCTAAGTTTGGGGCAATTGTGTTCCAGTTAAACAATACAGCTCTCATAATGTACAGCTGTAAACTCCACACAACCACAAGGGGTGGTGAACACAAAGGGGTTGACTTGGACTTTTGGCTGGCTGACAGGGTGCCAGTTCCAGCAGCAAAGAGGCACCTATGATTATAAATTTGAGTTGTAAATGTCAACAGGAAACCCAATGTAGTTTATGGCCTTTTGGCCTCAAATGCCAGCCAGTGGTGTTAAGGTAAATGTAGCTCAGAGTCTTGCAGAGGCAGAGCGAGGTCGGCTAGAAGCAATATTTTCTGTGGAGCCAGAAGGAACAAGAAAAGAGTTTCTAAAAATTTATGTTTTCTTCCTTTTCGGTTTGGAGCATCAGTGCACATGACTGGAGTAGACCTAGCAAATGGGGAGGTGATAGCCTAGGGGTATAATCACTAGACTATTATTCCAGAAACTCAGCTAACGTTCTGGGGACCCGGGTTTGAATCACACCATGGTGGAATTTGAATTCAATAAAAATATCTGGAATCAAAAATCATGAAACGATGATCATGAAACGATTGTTGAAAAAACCCATCTGGTTCACTAATGCCCTTTACGGGAGGAAATTGGCCATCCTTACCTGGTCTGACCTACCTGTGACTCCAGTTCCACAGCAACATTGTTGGTTCTCAACTGCGCTTGGGCAACTAGGGATGGGCAATAAATGCTGGCCAGCCAGTGACACCCATATCCCAGAAATGAATAAAAAGAAACCTGCACCTGTGCATCCCTAAAATTGCTACTGAGATCCAAAATACATCATCAGCACCCCAATTTGTGTGGGAAAGAGGCCTGTTACTTTTTCAGGCATCCTCTTTAGCTGCATAGTGATAGGCCCCTTTAAAAATCAGACTGTCAATGGTCAGGAATAGTAGAGTGGTAAGACAACAGACTCCATTGTAGAAGCTGACTGCCCTGTTAACTGTGATTTACCCAAAGTGAACCTCAGCCCCATACCATTCAATATTTCCCTTCCAATGCACTATTTTCCCTTCCAATACACAATAGGTTGCAATGAATAAAAATGAAGCAAGGTCAATGTTTAAACTGGAAGGATGTCCTGATTTAGCATCACCTTAAGATTACATGCAAATATATGCTAACAAGCAATTTAAAAATTAAAATTGGAGCTAATGTTACTCTTTTAATGACTTCAAAAGTTATATCTCTCTACAGAGTAAGTACTATACTTCTGAAAGTAACTGTCCTTAATAAATACTTTCTCTTGGAGGTTTCCATTGAGTGTGCTTTGACATTTCAATAAGATGAAATGCAAAACTGCCACTGACCTTTTGACCTGTTCAGGAGGGAACACGTTCAGTCTTGCTGGCTTGAACATGGAGAAAAATAAACGGATTGGAAGCGGCATTAATCATTTCTATCAGAGTGTGAATGTTGGTTTCTTCAGGGGTAATTTGACATGGAGTGGCTTTCAACAGATGAATTTGTATTTGCTCCCTGGTGTAAGTGGCATTATCTTTTAAGATCTTGATGGAAAATGGACATGTTTTCGATAATTATTCATCTGTGGTTGTTATTGTCCTGTGCAAAATAAGACTGAACAAACAGTGGTTCGAAGCATAGTTAAGCCACTGGCATAGTCAACTGTTACTGCACAATGATCCAGTTATCACTGTGTCCGTACTATTAGTTTTGGCAAACAACTGCTGTGTTCTCTCTACAATGCTGCCTGACCTGCTACAGGGCGCCAATGTTTTCTGTTTTTGATTTGGATTTTCACTACCTGCAATTGTTTGCTTTTAGCTTATGATAATATTGCCTTGAGATTAAAGAAAGTAATTCAATTCCAACATGACTTTCCACCTAGTAGTTCTGGAGTGATGAGGCTGAACTGTATGGGGGCACCATAGATCCCACCCCCTCTCCAACTAAAATGGCAGATGGGGACCCCACTCAGGGCTCCTACAGCTGCTTAGCCGATAATTTACCCATAAATGGAGTCAGGACCAGGATTTGAGTGGCCATTGAAGGAGGGGTAATATATTTTGAGGCCTTCGATGGGCCAGGGGCCTCCAATGGGCCCTTCAAAGAAGGACTCCTGCTTGCCCTTCTTGAGCGAGAACCACTCAGGCTGAAGTTTGGCGTGGGCCTCTCCCTCTAGTGGTTCAATACAGGGCATCAATTGGACTGCAGACAGATGACCAATCTGGTGCCTCCTGCACAGATCATGAAATTGCAGTGGGCAAAGGGGTGGGCAGGTAAGTGGTGAGCATACTGCCTATGGCACAGTAACCTAACTTACAGGCCCATCCACCTACTTTCCTGCTGCAGGCGGTCCTGTATAATTCAGCCCAATGCAATAAGCTCAGCATGCAATTTAAATCCCTCTCTACAGCTTGGTTAAATTTTAACATTCTCAGCCCTCAGTCAGTCACATTCCACATCGCAAGCACACGGTTTAGCCCAACACTCCAGTGCAGTACCGAGAAAGATCAGATTAAATCCTAAGATAAAATCTCAATCTGTCCGTTCAGGTCATGCAAAAGATTCCATTACACTCTGTCAAATAACAGCAGTGTTTCAACAAACATTCCTCCCTTAACTCTACACCACTAAAACCAGATTAGCTGGCTATTCACCTCATTTACTCTTAAGTCATAGAGTCATATAGATTTACAGCATTGGAAACAGGCCCTTCAGCCCAACTTGTCTAAGATGCCCCCTTCTTTTAAAACACTAAGCTAGACCCAATGGCCCACATTTGGCCCATATCTCTCTATACCCATCCTACCCATGAAACTGTCTAAATGCTTTTTAAAAGACAAAATTGTACCCGTCTCTACTACTACCTCTGGCAGCTCATTCCAGACACTCATCACCCTCTGCGTGAAAAATTTGCCCCTCTGGACCCTTTTGTATCTCTCCCCTCTCACCTTAAACCTATGCCCTCTAGTTAGAGGTCCTTGACGTGTATAGTTAAGCTGCCACATTTGGCTACATAACAGCTATCAAGGAACTTCAAAATTGGATTGGATATAAGGTATGCTGGCACATTCAAAAATATAACATTGTGCTACATAAATGCATGTTCTTTCTTTTGCATAGTTTTCAGTCCAGTACCAGCACTGATATGTTAACATGCATTGAGTTTCTGGAGCACTGTTACCACCAGGGGCATACCTAGAGACTTCCTTCTCCCCCACTATTGATACCCAAGTACAATAGAGCAGTAGCAACAGATTGCATTTATATAGCACCTTTAGCACATTGAAATGTCCCAAGGTGCTTCATTGGAGTATACAAATCAAAATTGGAGAATAGCTACGTAAGGGGATGTTAGAACAGGTGATAAAAAGCTTGGCTACATATTAGAGGAGCGATCTAGAGAGGCAGAAAAGTTTAGGAAGGGAATTTCACAGCTTAGACAACTGAAGACATGGTGGAGTGATTAAATCTGGGGCTACAAAAGAAGTCAGAATTGAAGAGCTCACATATATTTGAAGTATCACAGCTTGGTATGGTTCCTGCTCTGACCAAGTCCGCAAGACATTACAAAGAGTTGTGAACGTAACCCTATCTATCACACAAACCAGCCTCCCATCCACTGACTCCGTCTACACTTCCTGCTGTCTCAGAAAACCAGCCAGCGTAATTAAGGACCCCACACACCCTGGATATACTCTCTTCCACCTTCTTCGATCAGGAAAAAGATATAAGGAGACCAAAACTACACACGATATTCCAGGCCCTTTTAAGGGAAACACCTTCAAATCCTATGTCAGTCTTACGGTGACATATTCTCTTCCACCAGGGAAAAGATACAAAAGTCTGAGACCACGCACCAACCCACTCAACAACAGTTTCTTCCAGGCTACCATCAGATTTTTGACTGGACCTACGTTATATTAAGCTGATCTTTCTCTACACCTTAGTGTAACTACAAAACTGTATTCTGCACCCTCTCCTTCCCCTCTCCCCTATGTACTCTATGAATGGTATGTTTTGACTGTATAGTGCACAAGAACCAATACTTTTCACTGTATACTAATACACGTGACAATAATAAATCAAATCTTAAGAGGGTTTTTGGGTTGTCGGAGGATGGAGGGATGGGGAGGATGGAGACCACGGACAGATTTATAAACAAGGAAGTGAATTTTTAAAATGAGGCATTGACAGATTGGAAACAGTGAAGATTCACGAGCAAAGAGGTGATGGAGGGAATCAGGATTTAGTGCAATTTAGGATTTGGGCAGCAGGTTTCTTAATGAGCTCATGTGTAAGGATGGAAAATGGAAATCTAGCCAGGAAGAAAACAATCTGAAGTCATGTCTAAAAGTGACAAAGGGGGCAAGGGTGTCAACAGTTAATGAATACCCCTAGACTTTCTCCAGTATCACAAGGCACAGACGCATTCGCTTCTTCCTGTATTTTCAAACTTTATCTTTGTTACTGTATTCATTTATTGTGCTCATCCATTGTGAGTTCCCACAGAACAAACAAATTGAGGAGTAGCCTTCAATGCAGCTGCTGCATACAGTGGGGACCTCATTACCAGTCTTTATGGAAACTCGTTTCCTCTGCTAAGTCCTTATCACATATGAGCTAATGTCTGGAAGTGGCTGGAAAAAGCTAGAAATCCCAGCGGCAATGTTTGATTGTAATCATCCTCAAAGCGTCCCTGCAAACCCATACATCATCCTGCCTTGAAAATATATCACCATTCCTTCATTGTTGCTGGGTTGAAATCCTGGAATTTCCCACCCTAACAAGCACCGAGAGTGTGCCAACGTCACACAGATGGCAGCAGTTCAGGTAGGTGGCTCAACACCCTTCTCAAGGGCAATTAGCGATGGGTAATAAATGCTGACTTTGACAGCAACGTTTACATAGGAGGAATTGGTTTAGAATCTTCTATTTATATGCTAACATTTGAAGGAAAGCGTTGTAGAATAAATCAAATGCAGCATCACATCACTTGCACGTAACATAAGTGTGAAGAAATGGGAGTACAGGAATCTTTGCAAGGCTCTTAGTTCAGCTCATTTCTTTTCCCCAGAGTAGGGGAGTCCAAAACTAGGAGGGCATAGGTTTAAGGTGAGAGGGGAAAGATTTAAAAGGGACCTGAGGGGCAACTTTTCTCACACAGAGCATGGTGCATACATGAAATGGGCTGCCAGAGGAGGTGGTAGGGGCTGGTATAATTACAACATTTAAAAGACATTTTCCAAGTAGATGGATGGGAAAGGTTGAGAGGGATATGGACCAAATGCAGGCAAATGGAACTAGTTCAGTTTAGGCAACTTGGTCAGCATGGACGAGTTGGCCGAAGGGCCTGTTTCCATTTTGTGTATTTCTATGACTGTGATTCTATTTAATCTCATCTTTCAAGAATCACAAAAGCTTTCATTCCTTTATAAATCCTAGTGTTTTCTTAAATAAATCCAGATTTCAGGTCCCAACCAGCCCTTTTGCCAAGCTCCTCCAGCTGTTGATCACTGCTATGAAGAAATATTAACAAGTGTCTGCTCCAAACCTGCCCTTCATATTCTCTGAACCAGTGCTCCCTTGTTCTCTTTCATTGGTGCATATCTGAATTTTATCCAGCTTACATTCCCAATGCAGTCATTCCTCGCAGATCAACTCTCCGACGCCAGGGAGAAACCACATTGTCCTGGATATTGGGGATATTTCTCCCCTCCCATCCACCCTTGCACTGAACTGAACACCCTGTCCCTTTAAATATTTTTAACATTTCTGTTTCCTTACAAATTTATTCTCTCTTCAAGCGGCCAAATATTAAAATTGTATTGAAAATACAATCTATGGGCTTGATTTTTACCAACAATTTGCACCCATTTTCGGGCGCGAAATCGTGGTAAAGTCGGGTGTAAGGCCTTTATCGCAAACTGCATCCGAGTCCACGCAGATCACCACTTTACTGAGACCCACGAATGGCGGGGATCCGTTCCACACCCAAATCGGGCGCAACGACGCTTTAAATGCATGATTTAAATCTGCCCACAGCGCGAATCGGATTGGAGATTTTTTTTTCAGGCTGAGAGCATATGGGGGCACCCGAAAGTGGATTTCTAAGTCGGATCAGTACTACGTCCAGAATTGGCAGTTAGAATGGAAATGGTAAAATCAGGCCCGTTATTTCAATTACCAGTAAGTATCCTCATTGCTTTTGCAGCTCTTCTGTTATCACAGGGCAGAATGTTAAATCTTGTAACTGGTGGGGTCCAGTTACAAGTCATAATTCATCAGGGGCTTTTGGCAACATTGAATGGTCTTTGAGATTGTTATCTACCCAGTGACAATGAGCACTCTATTAAACAGCAAGTTTTTAAGTGATGGGATTCAGGAAAACAGTTCTTCAAAGCAGATGATATGGGGTGGCATAGTGACACAGTGGTTGTCGTTGCTACCTCACAGCGCCAGGGACCTGAATTCGATTCCAGCCTTGGGTCGCTGTCTATGCACATTCTCCCATTCTGTCTGCGTGGGTTTCCTCTGGTTTCCTCCTACTGTCCAATTGGCCATGCTGAATTGCCCCTCAATGTTCAAAGATGTGCAGGTTAGGTGGATTACCCACGGCCAATGCAGAGGGTTACAGAGATAGGGTGGAATGGGTGGGTCTGGGCAAGATGCTCTTTCAGAGACGCGATGCAGACAATGGGTGGATGTTCCCATTCTGCCCACCACGGGAATCAAAGCAGTTGTGACACGGACCATGCAATGATTTGCTGACTTCAAGTGGGATTTTCCGGGCTTGGAGTCAGCACAGCTGGAAAATCCCACCCAATGGGCTGAATGGCCTCTTTCTGCACTGCAGGGATTCTATGGATCTGTCGATATTTTTTATTCAAATTGCAGTATTGAGAACAGCCATCCTGGAGATTATTGGCAACAAACATTATTGCCATGGGAAATGATCATACCTGTACGCAGTGGACGTATGATCAGTGAAATAATACAGTGCTCGCAGCAACAGTCTGAATGTAAGCAGAGCTAAAGGGTGTGTTGTAAATAGACATGAGGTTTAGCAGTTTCCCCACAAGCCAAAGTGGAGTTGAATGAAGGTTTGAGGGCGGCATGTTGCTGCACATCTTAGGAAATTAGCCAAGATAAAATTGCCTTGCTGTAGGGACAACACCCTCTGACGAAACCTTTCAGCTGCACAATGTATTCCAATAGCTCTTTCACCCCCTTCTCCTTCCATCTGAGTGCCATCACTTAACCTTTAGCTTCCTGTGACCTCACTTCCATACACAGTGGAAATCTGTGCAAGTCACAGGCATATTTTTGAATTGTTTACCATTCCTGAGCTTCACACTGTGTCTCAATCTCATTCCAGTTGCAGAATGCTATCCAACCCCCACCCTCTTCAAATGGGTGCGTGGTTCAGCCCTTGGGTATAAAAGGCTGTTCTGCTAGAGTTTAAAATAAACAGGCTTTAGTGAAAAGCACCTACACCTATGAAGCTTTGAGTTCAAACAGTTTTGCGCACAAGCAGAGAGACAATCCACTCCTAGAAATGATTCTTAGACTTCTCATAGAATGATGCAGCACAGAAGAGGCCCTTCGGCCCATTGAGTCTGCACCAACACATTAGTAACACGTGAAATCCCACCTAATCCCATTTGCAATTGGCCCAAAGCCCTGAATGTTATGATGTGCCAAGTGTTCATCCAGATACCTTTTAAAGGACGTGAGGCAACCCACCTCGACCACCCTCCCAAGCAATGCATTCCAGACCCCTAAACCTTCAGCCCCTCACCCTGAACCTACGTCCCCTTGTTACTGACCCTTCAACTAAAGGGAACAGCTGCTCCCTATCCATGAGTCTGCGTGCTACTTTGTTACTAAGCCATTGTGAAAATTAGACATAACATGAACTAAATTATCATGAGGAGCATCTTAGTCCCGACAAAATCAATAATATATTCCCTCGCCATGGTAACAGGCAGAGAGACCACCCCAAAATCAGACAAATGGCCACTAAATCCAAAAAAATTGAATATCGATTTCTAAAACAATAGACATAAAAAAGGAGTCACACAGAGCGAGTTAGTAAGAAAGGATTAAAAAATAGAAGAAGCAAACAGAGAGTGTGAGAATACAGTGGCCGCAAATATAAAAGGGAACCCAAAAGTCATCTACTTGCATATAAATAATACAAGTAAAAAAAAAGGACTAGAGTCAATTAGGTACCAAAATGGTGTTGTACACAAGGAGATGGGCGCAGGAGAGGTGTTAAATGAATACAGTGCATCTATCTTTACCAAGGAAGAAGGTATTACACAGGACATAGTGAAAGAGGAGGTAATCTATATTCTAGAAGGTTTTGAAATTGATAATGAGGTAATAGGTAGACTTTGGTACTTAAAAAGTTGATAAAGAACCAGGACTGAATGAAATGCATCCCAGGATAGTGGGAGAAGTGAGAGTGGAAACTGAAAAATAATTTTCCAGTCTTTCTTAGACTCAGGGTGGTGCCAGAGGACTGGGGAATTGTAAATATTACACATCTGTTCCAAAAAGAGTGTAAAGATAATCCTGACAACTCCAGGTCAATCAGTTTAACTTCCATGATGGGGAAGCTTCTAGAAGCAATAATTTGGGATAAAACTAATAACCACGTGGACAAAAGCAGGTTTATTAAGGAAATCCAGAACATATTTCCTGAGGGAAAATGCTGTTTCATTGACTTGCTGGAGTTTTTGTTTTGAAGGGGAAACAGAAAAGGTTAATGGGGACAATGTTGTTGACATGGTGTACATGGATTTTCAAAAGACACTTGGTATGGTGTCACACAACAATTATGAGCAGTTACAACTCATGGAATAAAAGGGACAGTAGAGAAATGGATATGAGATCGGAAACAGAACCATGGTTAACTGATATTTTTCAAATGGAGGGAGACTTGCAGTGGAGGTCAGTGTGGGATTCTTGCTTTTCCTGGTACACATATTTATATATAAATGATCTGAACTTTGGAATACAAGGCACAATTTCAACATTTGGCAGATAATATAGAACTTAAAAGCATTGTGAACTGTGACAAGGAAAGACACGCTGGTTAGGTGCATTGGCTATACTAAGTTCTCCCACAGTGTACCCAAACAGGTGCTGGAGTGTGGCGACTAGGGGATTTTCAAAGTACCTTCACTGCAGAGTTAATATGAGCTTTCCTGTGATATTAATAAATAAACTTTAAAATAGAACTTCAATAGGGCACAAACAGGTTGAAAGTATGAGCAGACAAGTGGCAGATGCAGTTCAAATGTGGAGGAAATGTGAGGAAAAATATCAAGGGTCAATATGAAATAAAGAGAATGATTCTGAAGTGGTGAAATAGCAGAGACTTGGGTGTATATGTGCATAGATCATTAAAGGTGGCAGAACTGGTTGACAGAGCAGTTGACAGAACATACAATAGTCTAGACTTCATTACTAGGGCATAGAGTACAAGAGCAGGGAGATTAAATTGTATCTGTGCAAGACATTCGCTCAGCCAGAGTTTCGTGTCCAATTTTGGGTGCCACTTTTTAAGAAAGATAAAGTTAAAGTTTATTTATTAGTCACAAGTAGGCTTACATTAACACTACAATGAAGTTACTGTGAATATCCCCCAGTTGCCACACTCCAGTACACTGAGGGAGAATTTAGCATGGCCAATTCACCCAACCTACACATCTTTGGACTGTAGGAGGAAACTGGAGCACCCAGAGGAAATCCACGCAACCACAGGGAGAATGTGCAGACACCACACAAACAGTGACCCAAGCTGGGAACAAACCTGGTTCCCTGGCACTATGAGGCAGCAGTGCTAATCACTGTGCCACCGTGCCCCCCTCATGCAAAGGCAATGGAGAGAGGACGAAAAGGATTCATGAGAATTGTTGCAGGAATGATGAGCTTAAGTTATGTAGATAGATTGGAGAAGTTGGGACTGTTTGCCTTGGAGAAGAGAAGGCGGAGAGGAGATTAGATACAGCTACTCAAAATCAAGAGGAGTTTTGGACAGAGTAGAGAGGGAGAAACTGTTTACTCATGAATTGAGTGAGAACAAGAAGGCACAGATTTAAAATAAATGACAAAAGAAGCAAAAGCATTCAAAAGGGAATTAGTTTTTTTATCCGAAGAGGGAAAATGTGTGAAGACGGCAGGACAATGGCATTAGGTAAATTGCTTTTTTGGATAGCCAATGCAGACAGAATGGGCTCAATGGCTTCCTTTTGCACTGCAACAATTCTGTGGACAGATCAATGTTGGTGGTTATGGAGTAAATACAGCACAGCACATTAGGAGAACGTCCCTGTTCTTCTTTGATATAGTGCCAGGAGACCTTTCAGAGAACAGACTTAGTTGAACACCTTAGCTGAAAAGATGGAACCTCTGACAGCGCAGCACTCTCTCAGTACTGAACTGGACAGTGCCAACCTCGACTTTTACACCCAGAGTGGAACTTGAAGTCTTCTGACTCAGAAATAGGAGAGCACTGAAACCAAACCACTGAAACCTTTGAGACAGCCAAGGAGGGTCACAGCAGCATGCGGTAAACCTCACTTGCTTCTCCTCTCGTGTGTTGCTGCATGCTGCACCTAACAGATGCCGGCACCAAGGCTTGTCTTTAGAATAAAATCATTAATTCAAATCTGAGCAATCTTTCCAGAAGTGGAAGAATTATAAGTAGGTTGTGTTGAACAGCCAGTTGGCATTTGAATCACTAATCAGTTACAATTGTGGCAGTACGAGTACAAGGTACGAGGACAGTTTAATACGGTACCACAAAATGCTGCTAACCAATATTACAAAATATCAGGGATCTCAACCACTTCTGTTTTGCTTCCAAGAAACCCACTAGTTCAGTCTGAAAAATAAGTGGCCATTAATCTCAGACTTGTGGATTTAAGAAATTAAATTTTTGCTGGCGAATTAAAATGCAATTTTACCGCCCCCCCATTCTTTCTGATCAATCAAAATTACTGGGATTATTGCACAAAACATTATGAAGGCATAATTACATTCATCATGCTTTAAAAGAAATAGAATTACTTAGCGCTGTGACATCTCCACAAGATTCTAAATGTGGCAATTAGTGTATTGCAAAAGCAAACTCAATGTAATGATTTACCTTGAGCAAATTATTACTAACCTCCGGATTTTATTTCATAGGAGATGGTTGTCTGCTCTTCACGGCCAGGAGGTGGAAATAAATCCTCTCCCATGAGAAGTGGTGCAAAAACCTCTTAGGAGATACCGACAGCTCCTGTATTGACAGAACAGCAAAATGAAAGAAAAGAGGCCAGTTAGATGCAGCGTAGTCATTCTGGTGGGCCCTAGTTAGTGTTTCAGTTCCAAAGCGGGACAGCCAGACAGAATTTTATCTCTTCTAGCTCACCAAGAGATAGCTGACGGCAGGAAACGGGACAGGAATTCATCACAGGCCAGATAGATTTCAGCCCCTGTGAGTATGTGGCGAGCTGCTACTCTGCAATATGCCTGCATTTTCCCAGCACAGACTGCAGGATTCGCTCAGCAAACTCCACTCGCAGAGCAGCAGATGGAAGAAGGTAACTTAAAAAAAAACCCAACAGCGTATGAAAACAAGTAACGATGAAACTTAATCTTTTAATCGCTGCTTTAGACCCAAGTGAACAATGACAGGCACAATGCAAAGAAAGAGCACGCTTTTTGAAAGAATGCAAAGATGAACGAGGGGAAGCAGAACTAATGGACAGGCTGGTAAATCTATCTCTTTGAGATAAAGGGATGAGAAGTGACATGGCAGCTATGTTATGAACTGGCTTTGCCAAGCTCCATGCAGCAGACAGTAAATTTGTACAGATCATGATCTTTCTCAAGAGGGTTTTCATATAGAAGACACTCTGATTAATCATTTCAATGCCCGAGCCTTCTTGCCTCCTTCTCAACTTCCTTAGTTGTTCAAACACCACCCAATGCACTCTTGTTCTGGTTGACTGGACAGTCCAGCTGTATCACTTCTGGCACGGTGATTAGCACTGCTACCTCACAGCGCCAGGGACCCGGGTTCGATTCCTGGCTTAGGTTACTGTCTGTGCAGAGTTTGCACATTCCCCCCATGTCTATGTGGATTTCCTCCGGGTGCTCTGGTTTCCTCCCACAGTCCAAAGACGTGCTGATTAAGTGCATTAGTCATGCTAAATTCGCCCTCAGTGTACTCGAACAGGCACTGGAGTGTAGCGACTCGGGGATTTTCACAGTAACTTCATTGCAGTGTGAGCCTACTTGTGACTAAATAATAAACTTTAAACTTTTTTTCAAAATTGTTAACAAGTCTTCAATTTTCAGAATTATTTTTATCAATTTCCAGAGGCTTGTAGGTGCTAACAATGAGTCATTGGAAAATCTGTGGTTGGCTGATAGGTTATTCTTAAAAGCAAACAGAAGATCATGTTTTTATTAATTGCTTTTTTGGAGAAAATGATCAAAAACTACAATTTGACTGACTTAAAAAGACAATAATTGCTTTGAGAATTATGTCTGCATGGGTATAATTTTCAGACTTGTATATCTTTATCTATGTTTATACCTCATAAACCTTTTATTAAACCACTATATTAAAATTGTTGCTGTTTTCCTTTAAGAGGCACCTTTCATTGCTGGGCTCATACATCATCTATTGATAATCTTGCACATTGAGGTTTTGTTATGCCTGAGCCATCTTTTCATCTTCTTGGCTTTTAGCTTCTTTACCCATCTCACAAGATCAGTGGGTGTGCCACTCTTACCAATTGTCCCAGCACTTGAATGTAAGATGGCCCAGAGATGAATGTTGACATTTATATCCCAATTGAGAATTTCAGGCTGAACGGATTTGGAATTCAGATAGTCCTTGTGAACTTGTTAATGGTGTTTCCAAGTGCAGTCACATGTTCTGTGAGAGGGAGCATTCCTAATCAAATCTGGCAACATTTTTGTGCAAATCAGCCTTCATGTTATCCATAAAACTCAAAACATTTGACTGTGGCCATGTTGGTAAATATTGGTTAATTCACGAACAGCAAATTGAACAGGTTTAAATGGACAGGTAACACCCCCAAAATAGTACTATTTTGCATGGGGCTTATACAATACTTCCCTGTATGCACAAAACTGTGGCAGCCCCATGTCAGTGAGGTTCAATACGATAGGGACTATCTCATGATGAACATCATGATACAGCACCATATGGGTGGGGACAGTAGCCAAGCCATTCATTGGTCCACTAGTTAGGGCGAGATACGATTGATCTTTGGAAGCCGTTTCCCTGGGAAAGTGGTTGTTTGGGTCAGGTTCAGGTGTGTAATCTTGATAGGCTAACAATCGCACTATATCCATCCGCAAAAATATTCTCACATAAATAGATCTCAATGCAAATATTCCTTCAAAAAAAAACCTGTTCATCTTCCCTCAACAATTTAACAATTCCTGTTGGGTTGTGGTTTTGGACAGTTTACTTCAACTGAAATTCATTTGATCTGCACATGATGTACAATTGGCGATATTGTTCCGGTCAATATGTGCAATGATCAATTGAACCACGGCCCACGTGGTATTGTTACTCTCTCTACCAGAGACCTGCTCGTTGTCAACTCTCCATTCCCCATCTTCGCAGATAACTCTTGATTTCTCTTTTCTCATCTTTCAGAGAATGAAGATGACATCGCAACTCTTCACATCAGTTCCAACTGACCCCTTTCTTTAGTAAAAGTGAAATAGAAGCTGCTATAGAGGCATTATCATCTACAAATTTCCTACAGCATCTAGCCAGACCCAAAAATGAGCGTAAAGAGGGGAGACGGTTACGACACACAGCAATTCCTGCATCCCTTTTCCTATCAATAGTAGTAAGTTATCTATCTATTGGATAAGCCAATATATGGCTCAACACCTTAGACACATGGCTATACATTGATTACAAATGGAGGGGCAGTTATGAAAGTCTTGGGACAAAAACATCCAAGTATTTTTAATGCCCAACTCCCTTCCTAAACAGGTATGGGCCAAAACCCATCAGAAATGTCCAGGACTGTGAAAAGCTGGGCGCCACAAGGTATAGACTCAATCAAGTCTGGCATTGCTGCAACAATGGCTACTCAGGCAAAGTTATTTCTGTTCAATACATGATCGTTAATAGTCATCCTCCATCATCTTTCCAGTTTTCTCGCTGGCCAGCTGGGGAAATCATGAATCATTATGGGTTGCAAGATCATCATCCCTTCTATCACACCCTCCCTTCTCCCCCAATCCCCATTCTGCCATTGAATGTTGTTGAAGCTGCACTAATACAGGTATTTGGAGAGTCTTCCATCATTTGTGTCTTCTATATAGTGGACAGACTTTGGGGAGTCAAGAAGTGAGTTACTCACCACAGGATTCGGAGACTCTGAACTGCTCCTGTAGTTACAGTATTTATATGGCTTGTCCAGTTCAGATTCTGGTCAATGGTAAAAGCCAGGATATTGATAGTGGAGGATTCAGTGATGGTAATGCCATTGAATGTCAACGGACAATGGTTAGATTCTCTCGTATTGGAGATGGTCATTGCCTGGCACTTGTGTAGCATGAATGATACTTGCCACTCGTCAGCCAAAGGCTCGATGTTGTCCAAGTATTGCTGCATTTGGACATGAACTGCTTCAGAATTTGAGGAGCCACAAATGATGCTGAAAATTTTGCAATCAGTGAAGATCCCCACTTTTGCCCTCATGATGCAAGGAAGATCATTGATGAGGCAGCAAAAGATTGTTGGACACTATCCTGAGGAACTGCTGCAGATATGTCCTTGAGCCGCACTTGATTATTAAAACCGTCTTCCTTTGTGTTAGTTTGACTTCAATAAGTGGAGACTTTTACCCCTGATTCTCAATGACTCCAGTTTTGCTAGGGTCCCTTGGTGCCACACTTGGTCAAATGCAGCCTTAACGTCCAAGGCAGTCACTCTCACTTCACCTCTGGAATTCAATTGTTTTGTTTCATGCTTAAATCATTGTATTGCTGTCAGGAGCTAAATGATCCTCGCGAAACCCAAACTGGAGTGGCACTGAGCAGGGTATTGCTGAGCAAGTGCTGCCTGACAGCACTGCTATTGACTGTTTCCATTTATTTACTAAGGATCAAGAGTAGGCCAGTGGGGCATTAACTGGATGGGCTAAATTTGGTTTGCTTTTTGTGCAGAAGATATGCCTGGGCAATTCTCCATATTGCATGGTAGATGCTCGTGCTGTAGCTGTACTGGAACTGCTTGACTACTGTCGCAATAAGTTTGGGAGTACAAATCTTCAGCATTATTGCTAGATTAGCCATTTAGAGAGTTGTTATTATTGAAGATTAAATAAAATCACAATGCTCTCACTATGCAGATTTGATAGTGGAAGAAAAGCTCCCATTCAAGAAGGTATCAAAGCTTCTGAATCTCCTCAAATAGAAAAACAAAGTGTTGTTCATACCCTTATCATTTAAAAGCCTCTTCAAATTGTCAATCACACTGTGAAATCTGAATCCCCTGCTGAGATAATTGCAGCTTTTGAAATTCAACCACTCATTCATAATAAATGGCCCTTAGAGAAATATCAGCAACAACTCTATTGAAACTACCTAAATAGATGCTACACCAGCTGGTCTGTCAATCAAAGTAGTCCAGCAGGTATTTTTTCAGATAGTCATTGACAGCTCCAGGCAATTTATTTTACAATTTAATGAGTGGTACATTTAAAGTACTTCAGATCATGGCAAGTTAACAGGCCTGATCAGAGCTTCAAGTGTGTTTGTATCTATTCCATAAATTTGTGATTCTCACTGTAGGTTCAGGATTTTGGCAGCAGCAAAAACAGGGTCTGTTTGAACTCAGCACCAAGTGTTTGGATTTCCCTCCTGTGTGAATTACAGTCCACCCCCTTTCCCTTACTGGCAAAATTCAGATCTATAGAAAATGTACGTTGCATGTCCAAATTCAGACTGATCTAATTTTTCCAGGGCTTGGATTCCCATCTTAAAGCTGAATAAAGTTTGCTGCTACTTACCTTGGGCAATTACTCTGAGCCAAAAATGAAAAGCAAAGTTGTGGTCAAAACATTTTTAATCCTGTACAATCACCGCAGGTTTGCAAAACATTAAGGGAAAGGCATTAGGGCTGGGCAAAGAAATATTGAAATTGATACCTGAATATTAATTAACAATATAAACCTTTAGAGAGTATAAGAAAAAAGTAAGTGGTAAAGGATAATGTTGGCCCATCAAAAACTGATACAGCAGAGATTAAATGGTAAAGAAATGGCAGATTTATCCAATACTTAATGTGTAGCGATTTCAACAGTGGAAAAAGAGAAAAACAAGGTAAGGTGTAGCGTAACCTAAAATAAGTCTAAATTATGGGCTTGTTGGAATTAACACAAATTTTCAAAAAATTAGTAATGGAAAAAATAATGGGATTTAAGATAACCAGATCTCCAGAAACTGATCGTTTTGACTTTGGGCTATCAAAAGACATATATGGGGAAATTGTAGAAATGATATCAAGGTGCCATTTAGAATGTAGATTTAGATTTACTCAATTTGTCATCTCATTGTTTTATATACATTTATGTCCCAAGTATATATAACAATAGTTTAACTCATCTCAGCATTCCCATTCATTAGGTGCCAAGCTGGTCCTACAGCCCTGCCCAGATCATACTCTAATTGGGCAACAGACACACAAGAGTGGCAAATGGTGGCGCACTTTGCGACATTCTTTCTTTTTCCGATAAGAAATTATCTACTTCAGGCTTTTGACTGATTGAACAGGTACTTTAGGATTTGTAATTGTAAGATCTAAACCTAAAAATGCTCCTTATTTCACTTCACCCTAGTCACCAATAATTGGTGAGCTGCCTTCCAGCGCTCCTTGGGTGCTGGCAGCTCAGTAGCCAGATTAAAATGAGGCCTGGGCATGGAAACGATTTGGGTCTCTCATGAGACCTTTCAGGTGGGCATTGTCCTTGATTTCCATGATCCTACATGAAAGGCGTTTTCTACTAAGTGACACATGGTGCACGATTCTTTGGATAATAGGCAATTTAGTTCTGCATCATGATTATACGGCACCTCAGCTGTTCCACAGCGATTCAGTGTCAATTAGCAACATTTAATGTGGAGAACAAATAAAGTGTGGTTTCACACTGAAGCTTCAACGTGAGATCGCACTGTTTAATGCTTGAAACTAATGCCCTTGAAGACACAGCAAGGCATCTGCACTGCTCAACATGCTAGATACAGCTGATGCTTTTCAGAAATGTTTAGCTTGCAGACCAGATTTTCCTAGTGTGTGGAACAGAACCTAAAGATGTATCCTCATTGCTATTTCCTAATCTTAAAATGTACTTTTTGGCTGAACAAAGACCATTAGGGTAGCTGACAGGAATTGATTTATTATTGTCACATGTATTGGTGTACAGTGAAAACTATTGTTTCTTGCACGCTATACAGACAAAGCATACCATTCATAGAGAAGGAAACGAGAGAATGCAGAATGTAGTTTTACAGTCATATCTAGGATGTAGAGAAAGATCAACTTAATGCAAGGTAGGTCCATTCAAAAGTCTGATGGCAGTAGGGAAGAAGCTGTTCTTGAGTCGGTTGACACGTGACCTCAGATTTCTGTATCTTTTTCCCAACGGAAGAAGATGGAACAGAGAGAATGCTCAGAGTGTGTGGGGTCCTTAATTATGCTGGCTGCTTTGCCAAGGCAGCGGGGAGTGCAGTCAGTCAATGGAAGGGAAGCTGGTTTGAGTGTTGAATTGGGCTACATTCACGACCTGCCTGCTGTGAGCTATCATCTCTGAGTCAATGCAACAAAATAATTCACTTCAGTTTTGGGAACCTTACATCTTAGGAGCTTCCTCTAGACTCTCCCACCCCACCCCCCAGGGACTACAAACAGGCCAACATCAAAATGAATTTCCAGAAGGTTATTTGCATTTGACAAACCAAGTTTGCTATTGGAGTGTGTGAGTCTACAGGCATCCTGAACACCAAAACATCAACAAAAGCAACCCATAATGGCTGAGACATTATCAGCCTGGCACACAATCAATTTCCAAACACAGGATAAACATCCTTTGAAGAAGACCATATGGAGAGATAAGCTCACATGACCTAAGACCTGTTGAACAAGTTAATTTTCCCCTTCCTGAGCTACAATCCTAATCTGCCATTTAACGTCAGACTGAACCAAGTCCTGGCCCCCATATAATCTGATTGCTGGAAAGTTTGTAGTTTTGTACCAGCGCTTACATAACTGGTTCACCTCTGCGACTTTATCTAATGACGTCAACACCATTGGAAAGGAAAATTTTATAACGTCGGTTCTCAGCCTGCCAACCTCCATGAGAGACTTCCTCATTGGTTCATGTGAATTCCAGAATCCAACATTTATTTTCTCTGTACTAGAAAAATCTTCTGTCCCTTATCCCTTCCATTTACGATATGAGTGCAGAAGAGGAAGTTTCTGGGATAGCTCCCAGCAGACTGCAGCTTCCTTGGTTCTGTAGAACTACCATCCACAACAGGAAAGCAAAGTAACTTGTGAAAAGTTGCCATCAGGTGACAGCATCTGGCTTCCATAACAAGTCAAACGGCTGAGCTGTTTACTTTCTTAATGATGTGGAGATGCCGGCGTTGGACTGGGGTAAACACAGTAAGAAGTCTCACAACACCAGGTTAAAGTCCAACAGGTTTATTTGGTAGCACAAGCCGCTAGCTTTCAAAGTGCTGCTCCTTTACTAGTTGAGTGGGATTTCAGTTCACAAAATACACACATGAGGATGGCCTCAACTGGGATCTTGGGTTCATGTCACACTATCTGTGACTTGCCTGGACTTGCAAAATCTCACTCACTGTCCTGGCTGGAGACAATACACATCTCTTTAACATGTGCTTAACTCTCTCTCCACTCACATGGTCTGTAGCTTTAAGACTTGATTACCTGTAAAGACTTGCATTCCAACCATTTTTTAGTAAGTTGAGTTTGTGTCTTTATGTGCCCTGTTTGTGAACTGAAATCCCACTCACCTGACGAAGGGGCAGCACTCCAAAAGCTAGTGGCTTGTGCTACCAAATAAACCTGTTGGACTTTAACCTGGTGTTGTGAGACTTCTTACTGTGCTTTCCTAATCACAAGCTTTGCTCACAAATTGACCTAAGCATCTGAGTTAAAGCTGGATTGTTGGAGTTTACAAAAGCATTTGGAAGATTTTGCAGTGAAGGTAAAAACAGCTAACATATCCACCTGCACTTTTCTCATTCTTATTCTATTACACCACAGTTTCCTTAAAAGTAACTGGCTGGGTTTAGCATTTGGAAAACATTAAGTTTAATTCAGCTTTTCACCTGATGAGGATTTTTGAAAATTGTTTAAAATAATTCAGAAATTATGTTTTAATAACTAATAATGCAAAAGCTTATGTGCAACAAAACAGGAGCTGGCACAATTATCTCAAATAAAGACACACACAAAAAAAAACAGAATACACATTATAAAGAATAAATGTATTAACTTGTTAACTTTGTAGGTAAAATGTTAGAATCCGTGATCAAGGAGGAAATAGCGAGGCATCTTGAGGGGAATTGCTTGATAGAGAAGACGCAGCATGGTTTCGTTAAGGGGAAGTCGTGTCTGACAAATTTACTGGAGTTCTGTGAGGATGTGTCTAGGGCGGTGGATAGAGGAGAGCCGGTGGATGTGGTCTTTCTTGATTTTCAGAAGGCGTTTGACAAGGTACCTCACAAGAGGTTACTGCAGAAGGTCAGGGGACATGGAGTTGGGGGTAGGGTGTTAGCATGGATAGAGGATTGGTTGTCAAATAGGAGGCAGAGAGTGGGGGTCAATGGGTGCTATTCGGATTGGCGGTTGGTGACTAGTGGAGTGCCCCAGGGGTCGGTGCTGGGGCCTCAGCTATTTACCATTTATATAGATGATCTGGAGGAGGGAACCGGGTGTAGGGTGTCGAAATTTGCTGATGACACCAAGATTGGTGGAACGGCAAATTGCGCGGAGGGTGTGGAGAGTCTGCAGAAGGATCTTGACAGGCTGGGCGAATGGGCCAGGAACTGGCAAATGGAATTTAATGTTGGCAAGTGCGAGGTGGTCCACTTTGGTAGGAATAATGGTAGGAAGGATTATTACTTACGTGGAGAAAAACTGCAGCAGGCGACGGTGCAGAGGGACCTCGGGGTCCTTGTGCATGAGTCGCAAAAACCCAGCTTGCAGGTGCAGCAGGTGGTCAGGAAGGCAAATGGGATGCTGGCCTTCATAGCGAGGGGGATTGAATATAAAAGTAGGGAGGATTTGCTGCGGCTGTATAGGGCATTGGTGAGGCCGCAGCTGGAGTACTGTGCGCAGTTTTGGGCGCCGTACTTACGCAAGGATATTTTGGCCTTGGAGGGAGTGCAGAAGAGGTTTACTAGGCTGATGCCGGAGTTGAGGGGGTTGAGCTATGAGGAGAGGCTGAATAAACTAGGCTTGTACTCGTTAGAGTTTAGAAGAATGAGGGGAGATCTCGTTGAGACATATAAGATGATGAATGGGATGGATAGGATAGAGGTGGAGAGACTCTTCCCGCTCAAAAAGGACAGTAGGACTAGGGGGCACAGCCTCAAGATAAAGGGGGGGCGGGTTAGAACAGAGTTGAGGAAGAACTTCTTCACTCAAAGGGTGGTGAATCTCTGGAATTCTCTGCCCGTTGAAGTGGTGGAGGCTACCTCGCTAAATATTTTTAAGACGCGGGTTGATGGGTTTTTGATAAGAGAGGGTATTAAGGGTTATGGGGAGAGGGCGGGAATGTGGAACTGAGCCACGACAGATCAGCCATGATCTTATTGAATGGCGGGGCAGGCTTGAAGGGCTAGATGGCCTACTCCTGCTCCTATTTCTTATGTTCTTATGTCAATAGGTACACTGTCAACAGTGAACGAATGTGCAACTCTTGGATATTCCAGTAAGAAAAATCAGTCCTGTGACATAGGGCATGAGGATTTTCACATACAAACCTTATTTATGGAACTTGAAACTCATGTTCATCACATCAGAAGCACAGAAACAACAACCAGTATTTACAAAGCACAGAGAGAAAGACCCAAGGTGCTTCAGTAGCTGAAATCACAATTCAACTGTGCCAGACATTACAGAGCTGTGGGACACTTTGACACAACTTTATATTACATTTTATTAAATTTTTGACACAAGTGGTTTATATTAAATAAATAATAGATTCATTATATTGTTTTCATTGCATTTAAAAGAACGTCACTCTTTTATTAATATTTTACTTGCAACTGGCAACAATTTCCTTTACAAAAATGACTACATTTCAAGAGTATTTTGGTTGCTGTAATGTGCTCTAGGCATGTCCTGAATTTCTTCGTTTTTGACATAAAGCACATTTTTTTCATTCTTTCTCATTAGAAATGTGGAGCCCCGATTTTAGTTTGACTCACCCGACGGAAATACAGCTGGGACCAGGTCGAACACTGGTTTTGTACTATGCCCAATTTTACACTTGATTGACCTCAATTAGGTTGTAAAACAGTCAGTCAACCCAAGTGTGTACCGCAAAGCAGGTGGCTCAGGTTATAATCAGGCCTATACATCTTCCGAAAGGAAAACACCACAGCAAGTATTTTAAAATAATATCCAGATGTTGGATTACAAGAACCGTATTACTGTTAGCCTAATGCTTTGAAAGGAGTAAAGTAAACTTTCTTTTGTGACATAATAGTTCACCAAGTACAATCCTGTGGACTTTGTTCCAGACTGATGAGGGGGAATAAGGGGACATCAACATGAGGTGAGATGCGCAAGGTTTGAATAGGTAATAGTATCAGCTTCATTTAAACAAAAAAAATGTAGAAGTTTGTGAATACCAGATTTAGGCATTGAAACAAAGACAATGGGCCAGACTTTTACTGAGTCAGGATGACCCTGGGGTTATTTTAAAATGGCAGACAGGACTCAGATGCACACATCCTGCCACCATGTCTTACTGATATAATTTTCACTGTAGGGGAAGGGGTTGGAGTGTGAATCACACAGACACAAAACACAAACCTGTTGGGCCTTTTGAAAATAATGCTGCATTTAGGGTGGCAATGTGGCACAGTAATTCGCACTGCTGCCTCAGAGCATCAGGGACCCAGGCTCAACTCTGGCCTCGGGTCACTATCTGTGTGGAGTTTGCACATTCTCTGTGTCTCCTCTGGGTGCTCCGGTTTCCTCTCAAAGATGTGCAGATTAGGTGCATTGGCCATAAATTTCCCCTTACTGTCAGGGGGACTAGTGGGGTTATAGGGATAGGGCCTGGATGGGACTGTTGTTGGTGCAGACTTGATGGGCCAAATGACCTCCTTCTGCTCTGTAGAGATTCTATGATTCCAAACAGACTCCACTTTCGCTGCTACGGGGAGGTTACATGGAGGAGAAGGGCAAATAAGGTTTGTTTAAATATCATTATCTTATGTTATATAAATACCTAGTCCTTCAAGATGACAAAAAAAAACTCGGCTGCAGGCTATCAACTGGAATCAAAAAAGGAATCCAATGATTGACAAACCATCTGACGTAGCTTAAGAAAAAGCCATTCCAATCTGTTTTTGTATTTGCAATAGATTTCATTGCTGACATTTCTCAAGATTGTTACTGCAGCTGAGACCATTATGGATGCTTGGCTGAGTTTCAAAAGAGCCAAAGCTACTTATCTCATCAAGAGTGCTCAGTTCATATTTTGATCATTTTAAAAGTCTAGCAGAGGATCAGCTGTCTTTGATGTGGCTCCTGAATTGAAGTTTTTTTTTAGTGACAGATTATTCATTTGTGGGGATTTAAAATATTTGAATGGGTTTAATGAATGAAAGGGAGTTTTCTTCAGATCAGATGTATATGAGTTTGAACTCTATTAGATTGTTAGAACTTTCTTCATTTTTAACATGGTGGCTGAGATCCAAGTAAGAAGTCCCACAACACCAGGTTAAAGTCCAACAGGTTTATTTGGTAGCAAACACCGCTAGCTTTTGGAGCGCTGCTCCTTCGTCAGGTGAATGGGAGATCTGTTCATAAACAGGGCATATAGAGATACAAACTCAATTTACAGAATAATGATTGGAATGTGGGTCTTTACAGCTAATCAAGTCTTAAAAGGTACAGATAAACAGGTCTACTCACATTGTTTGTGTCTTTATCTGCCCTTTTTGTGAACAGATCTCCCACTCACCTGATGAAGGAGCAGCGCTCCAAAAGCTAGTGGCATTTGCTACCAAATAAACCTGTTGGACTTTAACCTGGTGTTGTGAGATTTCTTACTGTGTTTACCCCAGTCCAATGTGGGATGAGATCCATCCAGACTGGATATTGGGTGAGTGGATATGGAGGTGGCAGGGGGATATGAAGAGGCGTGAAGGATTAGGAGGGTAAGATAGTTTAAAGCTTATTTATTAGTATCACAAATATGCTTACATTAACATAGCAATGAAGTTACTGTGAAAATCCCCTAGTCGCCACACCCCAGTGTCTGTTCAGATGCACTGCAGGAGAATTTAGCACGGACAATACACCTAACTGGGACGTCGTTCAGATTGTGGAAGGAAATCAGTACACTCGGAGGAAACCCATGCAGACATGGGGAGAACACGCAGGCTCTGCACCAACAGTGACCCAATCTGGGAATCCAACCCAGGGCAGCAGTGCTAATCCCTGTGCCACTGTGCTACCGGCCTTCTATAAACCGGGCTGGATGTACATGAAGTTGGGGTGACTCCAGAGACATTTTAAAATAGTGGGCATGACCTGGATACAGAAGTCCGGTCCCCATATCAGGCCAATATAATTTTTCCTGAAAGGGGAAAGGAAGTGGGGTATGAATTGTATGGACACGACACACATCTGAAAATAGTGCTGAGTTTAAATGAACATCGTTTCTACTGTTGCAAGGGCCTTGACCACAGTGTAGATGGGAACCACAAATTTATAGAGAAGAAATAAATGCCCTTGAAAGGCAGATGTTTTTTTCAATTCTCAGCCCTTCAAAACCAAAACAAAAGAGATTACAGCTGTCAGTCAGAGTAAAATAACTTGCACGCTGCTGGAGCTGATTGTTTTGTCAGACCATCTGATGTAGCTTTGACAGAAAAAAATCTGCAATATTGACATTTCCCAATTGGCATTTTTGCAGCTGAGCCCATTGTGAATGCTTGTTTGAGTTTCAAATGATCCAAAGCCACTTATCACAACAGGGGGGCAAGGAGGGAGTGAGTTCACATTTTGATTGACAGTTTAAAGAGACTATTAAAGCATAAACTGTTCATGATTTGTTTCCTCATTTTTGGAATAACACATTGACTAATTGAGAGGATTTAAAATATTTGAATTGATGTCATGAATGAGATTTTCCTCTTTGTATCAAGTGCATTGAGCTTTGTTAAATTGTTACAAGTTCATTTTTAAATTTCCACATGGATCCTGAGCTCAACCCATGGTAGATACTAGGTGAGTGGTTACGGAGGTGTGAGGTGACATGGAGGGGCTGGATCAGGAAGGGGAAAATGAGGGCTAAAGAGCCTATCAGCCTTTATTAAAACTGAGCTCAGCCTTCTAACTAGCCCAACTTGGCACCTGCCTACCTCTATGGCTGCCTCTGAACTGCCTCCAGAAGCCAGAGGTCCACCTTGATCATGCTCCCTTGCCTCCCCAGAGTGAAAATTGGGACCTTTATATTGATATGGGTCTGCCAAGTTGGGAATTTCTAATTTTCACTAACCATCCCGGTTAGTGAAAATACGGCATTCTGAAAACACTTATCAAAGGGAAGGGGGATAAAGGTATACGGGAAGAAAATGAGTACTTGGGATTATGGCTACTGCTCATATGGAGGAATACGAGTGATTGAGCTGAACAGCCAGCCTCTCTGTTGCAATTCTATGACTGGAATCACTGGACTGGAACCCATCAGTACAAACTATCATAATCCATCAATTATCATGAACTACAATACCTGAACCATCAGAACATTTAAAGAAAGGCATTCAAAATGCACCTGTCTTACTGCACTTCTAAATAAATTCCTGCATATGTAAACTGACAGACAGCCCTGCACAAAATAAATCCCAAGAATGGCTTTGTGTCTACATGTCAGTCCAAAGCAATCGAAAAAGCGACTGTACTTTTTTGAAACTCACGTTCAGTGGGTCTTTCGTACAAAGCTCTGATCCTGAGAAAAGTGGCCCTGATTTAAAAAAAAAGACACATCACTTGGGAATTTAAAAGCTGCCAAAGCCCCCAGGGCTCCGCGATCAGCAATCTGGCTCCTTCTGTTACATTAGCTTTCCGAGTAGAGGTAATTAGCTGCCGATGATGGGGCTATTTGCTTCTCATGTGTCAGGACAGCAAGCCCCATTAAATCTCCGCCGCTGACTCTGGGCAATGGTGGAGTCTGAAGTTGCATCTTATTCTCCATTGTTTCATAAAACAAAGCCAGTGGCTTCATTTACATGAAATCAATCTTCCTCACTGGTAGCTGAGTTTCATATTTATTCCCTTAGTGCAAGGTCCTCCATAATCTGAAAAATCAATGAGTTAAGAACTGCAATGCAGCAAGAGAAGTGTCACTTGCTTAATTTTAAATGAAACATATTTACTGATTGTTGATCTCCTCAGCTGAAAGTGTCAACATTGCACCCTCACACTGTTTACTTTCACTATCACCTTTAGTTGTAGATGTCTATTGCGGCAACTTAAATTTTCAAGTGCAGAAAGAGATGTCAGTACAGTTTAAAAGGCACCAGGGAAGAAGCTGTATGCAGATCAGAAGAACAACAAAGATAATGGATCAATTGGACAGGGTGGGTAGAAGGGGCAGCACATTGGTTAGCACTGCTGCCGCACAGTGCCAGACACCTGGGGTCGATTCCTGGCTTGGGTCACTGCCTGTGCGGCGTTTGCACGTTCTCCCTGTGTCTGTGTGGGTCTCCTCCGGGTGCTCTGGTCTCCCCCCACAGTCCGAAACACATGCTGCTTTGGTGCATTGACCATGCTAAATTCTCCTCAGTGTACTCAAACAGACACCAGAGTGTGGCAACTCAGGCATTTTCACATTAACCATGTTAATGTAAGCCTACTTGACACTGACAAATAAACTTTCATAGTGAAGTTTTAAGGAGTCTTTAGAGGAGGCTGAGTGGCAGAAGGTTCAGTTGAAAGATCAGCCACTATGGTAGAATAACAGGAACGGGAGACATCAAAATTGCAAAGAACTTGCATTTACCATGCCTTTTTTTAAAATCACAGTAAAAGGTCTCCCACGGCACTTTGCAACAGACTAATCAGACAAAAGTTGACATGAGCCAAAGGCAAGACATTAGGGCAATAGCTGAAAACTTGATCAGGAGGCAGGGATTAGGGAAAGTTTTAAAAGAGTGGAGAGAGGAGAAGTTAAATAACCTGACTGACCTCCCACGAGCTGAGTTTCAAACAAAGCAGATGCATTCAAGGCTGTAAATATCCAAATCTCAAGGTTAGACCTTGTACAGAACTGCCTTCATCTTAGAGATCTGCACAAATAGAAAGGAAAAAAATGTAAAGATTTTGAGGATCGGATGATAAAACAGTCCCTCAGGCCTTCCATGAAGCAATCAGAACTTGTTTCAGCATTAACTCTGATTGCCTGCTTGACGTTGACTGTTCAGTGTGCTGCCTGCCCAGTGTGAAATGAAGCCTTCCCTCTTTCTCTTACATTAGTGTATTCAATATACCTTTTGCCTGCCCCCCCAATTAGTCAGTTTTCCGATTAAGACACAAAGCTAATGAATGCAGCAGCTGTCAAGCAGGGCTCCTTCACGGACACAAAAAAGAACACCACCCCCTTCATTTCAGATGTTCTCCACTCTGATCCTGATTACAGATTGGTAACTTCAAAAAAAAGATCAGGCTCCCAACAGTGGCAGCAGATCCGTGGAGATAATGGCTCACAAAGATACCGCATGAATACTCCCCCTCAAGCCTCAACAGCTGAACACTAGCTTAACAGCTACTGATGAAACATTTGCAGATTAGTAAAATGGATTTGACCAAACCCTTCCAGACATCTTCACAAACAATCACATTTAAGAGCATGTCACCATTATGCAAGAATTTACTGGGTTAATAATGACAGTCCTGTGACATGATGTGCCATCACTTCATCAGTTCCAGTCTCATCCTAATCTGTTTTTTGCAACGCAAAACCCATGTTAGATGTGAAAGTCCCATCAGGGAGTTTCAAGTATAATGTTGGCTACAGCACAAGAGAGCTCTCCACTACAAATAGTGGGGATCCATGGGCATCTATAGCTAAAGTCTGCCCAAGAATTATCCATATAGGTGCCACTTCTCCTTTATTCACATTACCTGTAAAATAGTCTTGTATTATTCATGGTTTTCCATAAGAATTTGTCTGTCTTTGAAATTCACTGCTGATGTTTATTAATCAGAAGTTTCAAATACCTTAATACTGAGATACTCACAGTATAATATTTCCACCTGGTAATACTGGCCTTAAAGTTGTTTTGTGCCTATGAAAGACTCTTATGTCTGTAATCTGCTTATTCTACGGCTGTTCAGCAAAGTGAAACAGCTGTAAAGAGCCTGAATTAAAATAACTCCTCAGAGGCCGGTGTCCCTTCACCAGATCCCCTTTAGAATCATAGAATCCTACAGTGCAAAAGGAGGCCATTCATCCCATCAAGTCTGCACTAACCACAATCCCACCCTGGCCCTATCCTCATGCATTTACCCGAGCTAGTCCCCCTGAGACTAAGGGGCAATTTTGCATGGCCAGTCCACCAAACCTGTACATCTTTGGATTGTGGGTGGAAACCGGAGCACCCGGAGGAAACTCACGCAGCCACACAGAGAACGTGCAAACCTCATACAGACAGTGACCCAAGACGCGAATTGAACCTGGGTCCCTGGCGCTGTGTGGCAGAGGTACTAACCACTGTGCCATCATGCCACCCAGTAGGCTTATTTACAACATTACCTCCATTCTAAAGAGTGCTTTAAATACAGAGTTGGAATCCAGAGTGCCAGTGGACTTGGCACTCCCATTTTTATATACAGGTGAATCTCCCTGATTGGGCAGGCAATTATAAGCTCAATCAGTGAGCTCACACTCCAAGAGGTCAACCTCATGTGCCCTGTTGAAGTCATGACACGAATATTACTGCTTTTTGTACGATGGCCATTTGGAAAGTTTGTAATGTTCTTGTACATTTCTAATGAATACATTAAATGTTTGGGAAAAAAAAAGTTCTCTATCCATACTATTCCAGCAGGAATTGCTGCCTGTGTGATATCATGTGGGTTTCTCCACTGCTGATACAATGAACAGTGAAGTGACCAATTATTAGCTAGATTGCAAAAACAGAAGCAGGCTGGATTAAATGAAGTTCTACTTCTGATGAAATATCATTGGCCTGAAATTTTAATACTGTTTTTCTCTCTCTCCATTGAGTGTTGTCCACATCTTCTGACTTTATTTTCAGATTCCCAGCAGTATTATACTTTTGGCTTTATTTGAACTAGTTACATGAAAATGGTTGACATGCAAGCGTTTCAGGCCTTTGTGTACTTTATTTTAGACCTGCAAACGGTTGGGATATGTTCCTATTGTCAGACTGACTGCTTTGTGTAAATCTGGAGCATCTGAACAAGGAGGGGGGGAATATTGTCGTGAGCAAGCAGGAAGTGGAGGCTTTACCTAACAGAGGATTTTAAGTTTTAAAACAGAGGTCCCTAAGGTTATGAAAGGGTTTTATAGGCTGGGTGAACAGAAGGCATTTCCACATGCAGAGACCAGAATTAGGGTCACTAATAAATCAAGGCGGTTAGATGAAGAATGGGTGAAAGGCATGTGTGAGTCATAAGCAGCAGCATAGATCTTAGGGGCCAAATGGCCTGCCTGCATATCGGACAGTCTATTAAAGTAATCCATTATTACATGATGCCAGGTGGTTGTGCAGCGTTGGACAGGACACTTCCTCTAGTGGAAACAAGTCTGTATTACTACATCACTGGACCAGGACTCTTTGAATTGAAGAGATGCCTGCACTATCACTGGCACAGCTTCTCACTCTGTACTTTCACTCAGGTGTCTATTTACAGGGTTTGTAACTGAAATGAGAACCGTTCTTTCAGACGCTGACTTCACTGCTGCACAAATATTTCATTTGTGTTTTTTTTAAAATGGCGTAGATTAAATTCAACAATCTGGGAAAAAAAATTAACTATCAACACCCTGCCCATAAACAGCAGAATTCAAATACACTGAGATGGAAAAGGTTTGCAAGCATAATTAGGGCACTTACTATTTAGACACCAATAGCATGTTCTGTACCTGTGCACATAACCCGATGGCATTACCGAATTTGTTTCAATAAAAAAAGTGTGACAGCTGTTGTCTTTGAATAATCCACACATGCACTGACTGCACATTTAAAATGTGCAGCAATTTTATATTTTGATCCACACTCTATTGTTTCAAGTGGCAGACGGCATCAGTCAGACAAGCGATTCAAAGGTATCTTCGATCCCTATGCCACTATCACCCTTTCATCCTCCTATACACAATCGTTCAGTCTGGACTCCTCAAACAGCTTATTCCATAAACAGGATTTGCTCGTACATGATCCAGTGTTGTGGTGACTGGATACTTAAGGCAGAAAGCTTAATGTTCTACTCAACTATCTTAATCTCAAAAGCCTGTAGAATAATGATATAGATACACACATATATACTTGTGCACTGATTTTTTAACCCAGTTATTCCACAGCTTGCATTTTTTTTCACTCAGTGAAAAATCTCAAGAGAAACCGCCTCACTCACAAATTCAGTTTCATTTAAATTACCGAAAGCCAAAGAAAACGATCAAAGAAGACATAACTCTCGTCATGAACTCACACGAGTGCTATCTGGCACCACCTCACTCAAACAACTAGTGCCAGCAGAAAGAAAATAGGTCTTGTGCCTGTACTTACCCCCCACAAAAATAACTGGCGCTCAATTGGTGGAGTAAACCGGTTTTAGCCCATTGATTGAGGTCCCGTGACCATGGTTCCTGCTTTTACATGAATGCAACTTGGCTGACTTCAGTGGAAAGTGTCGTCTGTGGTTTTTTTTTCCCCCTCAACTGCTGCTTTGAAGTGGTGTGTAGCCTGTGTTCGGTCTGTGTGCACTTTTGTCAGTTATAGTAACCAATCAACATTCCCAGTGGGCGGCTGTGCAGAAGGCCCTCCCTCTGATTAGCTGGCTCTGCTAATTGGCAGCCAATCAACTGCGAACCAGTACTCCCCCACCTACCACCTGCCCCCCCACCCCAGTCCCACACCCAGTTCTTGAGAAGAAAGTCAGCTTATCAGGTTTTCAATTCTGAATGAAAGTTGTCTGCTTTCTCATGACAAATTAATCCTTGGAGGGCTCTTCTAATTTTGCTAACCTAATAACCTGCTGATTTCCTCACAAACCCTCAGTCCTCTCCTGCCACTTTGCTGGAAGCTTCCTGTCCTTATTACTGTCATTTCAGTGTCCAGATAATTAACTCCTCTCATTCCAAAGAGTGCCATTTGCCCCACCCTCACAATAAGAAACATAAGAAATAGGAGCAGGAGTAGGCCATCTGGCCCTTCGAGCCTGCCCTGCCATTCAATAAGATAATGGCTGATCTGAAGTGGATCAGTTCCACTTTCCCGCCCTCTCCCCATAACCCTTAATTTCTAGATAGGCTGGGCGAATGGGCCAGGAACTGGCAAATGGAATTTAATGTTGGCAAGTGCGAGGTGGTCCACTTTGGTAGGAATAATGGTAGGAAGGACTATTACTTACGTGGAGAAAAACTGCAGCATGCGACGGTGCAGAGGGACCTCGGGGTCCTTGTGCATGAGTCACAAAAACCCAGCTTGCAGGTGCAGCAGGTGGTCAGGAAGGCGAATGGGATGCTGGCCTTCATAGCGAGGGGGATTGAATATAAAAGTAGGGAGGTCTTGCTGCGGCTGTATAGGGCATTGGTGAGGCCGCAGCTGGAGTACTGTGTGCAGTTTTGGGCGCCGTACTTACGCAAGGATATTTTGGCCTTGGAGGGAGTGCAGAGGAGGTTTACTAGGCTGATGCCGGAGTTGAGGAGGTTGAGCTATGAGGAGAGGCTGAATAAACTAGGCTTGTACTCGTTAGAGTTTAGAAGAATGAGGGGAGATCTCATTGAGACGTATAAGATGATGAATGGGATGGATAGGATAGAGGTGGAGAGACTCTTCCCACTCAAAAAGGACAGTAGGACTAGGGGGCACAGCCTCAAGATAAAGGGGGGGTGGTTTAGAACGGAGCTGAGGAAGAACTTCTTCACTCAAAGGGTGGTGAATCTCTGGAATTCTCTGCCCGTTGAAGTGGTGGAGGCTACCTCACTAAATATTTTTAAGGCGCGGGTTGATGGGTTTTTGATAAGAGAGGGGATTAAGGGTTATGGGGAGAGGGCGGGAACGTGGAACTGAGCCACGACAGATCAGCCATGATCTTATTGAATGGCGGGGCAGGCTCCAAGGGCCAGATGGCCTACTCCTGCTCCTATTTCTTATGTTCTTATGTTCCCTTGTCCATCAAAAACCTATATACCCGTGACTTAAATATATTTAGCGAGGCAGCCTCCACCACTTCAATGGGCAGAGAATTCCAGAGATTCACCACCCTTTGAGTGAAGAAGTCCCTCCTCAACTCTGATCTAAACTGCCCCCTCCCTTATCTTGAGGCTGTGCCCTCTAGTCCTGCTATCCTTTCTAAGCGGGAAGAATCTCTCTACCTCTACCCTATCCATCCCCTTCATTATCTTATATGTCTCTATAAGATCCCCCCTCAGCCTTCTAAACTCCAACAAGTACAGACCTAGTCTACTTAGTCTCTCTTCATAGTCCAACCCCCTCATCTCTAGTATCAGCCTAGTGAACCTTCTCTGCACTCCCTCCAAGGCCAAAATATCCTTCCGCAAGCGCGGCGACCAAAACTGCACACAGTACTCCAGCTGCGGCCTCACCAGTACCCTGTACAGCTGCAGCAAGACCTCCCTGCTTTTATATTCTATCCTGCTCGCGATAAAGGCCAACATTCCAGTCGCCTTCTTGATCACCTGCTGCACCTGCAGACTGGGTTTTTGCGATTCGTGCACAAGGACCCCCAGGTCCCTCTGCACCATAGCATGCTGCAGCTTTTTGCCTTTTAAATAATAATCTCTCCTACTATTATTTCTGCCAAAGTGGACTACCTCACACTTGCTAACATTATACTCCATCTGCCAGGTCCTCGCCCACTCGCTCAGCCTATCCAGATCTCTCTGCAGACTTTCCACACCCTCCACGCAATTTGCTTTTCCACTCATCTTCGTGTCATCAGCAAATTTCGTCACCCTACACTCAGCCCCCTCCTCCAGATCATCTATGTAAACGGTAAATAGCTGAGGCCCCAGCACCGATCCCTGCAGCACTCCACTAGTCACCAACCACCAACCAGAATAGCACCCATTGATACCAACCAACCAGAATAGCACCCATTGATACAACTGCACCCTATCTCAAAATTTGCTCCTACATTTGTTGCCTTTGTAGAGGAGTGGCATAGTGGTTAGCACTGATGCCTCACAGTATCAGGGAACTGGGTTCGATTCTGGGCTTGGGTCACTGACTGTGTGGGGTCTGCACATTCTCCCCGTGTCTGCGTGGGTTTCCTCTGGGTCCTCCGGTTTCCTCCCACAGCCCTCCCACAAAAGACATACCGATTAGGTGCACTGGCCATGTTAAATTCTCTCTCAGTGTACCCAAACAGGTGCCAGAGCATGGCAACTAAGTGATTTTCACAGTAACTTCATTGCAGTGTTAATGTAAGCTGGCTTGTGACACCAATAAATAAACTTTAAAAACGAGTGAGAGTCACAGGACAGAAACTGTTTACTGTTAAGATAAGTAAAACAAAATTTTAAAAAACTCAAACTCAAGTAAGTGAACTAGCTAAAGGGAGTTGCAATTTTCTTTTTAACCCATTCTTTGGATATTTGAGTACTAGCAAAGCCAGCATTTATTATCTATCCTTAGTTGACATTGAGATGGTGGTGGGTGATCTTGAACTGCTGCAGTCTGCATGGTGTAGGTACACCCATAGTGCTGTTATGGAGAGAGTTCCAGGAGTTGGACACAGCGACGGTGAAGGAATAGCAATAAAGGCCATCATTCTCTGGTCCTGCCCATGGTGATTCTCATTATAGGTGGGACGGAAAATTTGACTGACTGGCTAAAGGTTTATTGACTTCAGACAGTGCCGCTGGATAGGAACCTCCCAGCTATTTTGAGAGCTCAATTGAAGCAATAACCCTACAGGCATAAATTCCCCTTCAGAATCAGTTAGCACAAACACATATTGATTCACTTGGATGCTAGATTTCCAGCCTTAACACTTCTGGAGAGAGCCACAAAAGACACCTGTCTTCTGACTCCCATACAGCAGCCCCCAGAGAAAGATCTCTCTACAAATAGCAGAACATCACAGACAGGGAGCTACTTCCCTATAACAATTCCAAACAGCATCTGAGCTTGTTTCTCTGTGTAAGCCTAGCCCCACCCAGTCACATGATCAATCCTGTCAATCAACCTAATCAAGCCCCATTTTGAAAAACCCCAGGGGAAAACACTAAAAATAACAGTACTGCATTAGCCCAGATTAAAACAAACTCTCCACTAATTAAAATCAATTATGCTTCTGCAGCATCAACATGTCGCCTGTCAGTTATAGAAAAAGCGGCACCAATAAACAGTACTAACTGCTAAAAAAAATCCTGCACAAGAAGCATGACACAAATAAATTTCTTAAAGGCACAGTATCATCACATACATATAAGAAGCAAATTCATTACACACACAAGGGTTTGATCAGAAAAAAGCAAAACAAACCCATACAGATGGTGCCAAAAGAGAATGGGCAACAAAAGGCCCAGAGAGAAGGAAACAAAGGACTCCAGAGTGTGGGAGACAAAAGGCCAGAGGGAGAGGGAGGCAATATTCAAATATACCACAACATGATTGCTGGCCACGTCAGTGCAATGATTTCACAAGCTGATAGTAATTGTTCACATTAGCCTGAACCAAAAGAGTTGAAGCACAAGATTTCAGATGAATTTATACCTTTGAAAACTGATATCTTAAATGAACCAAGCTGTGCAAGATTTGACCAAACAAATTTCACTTAGATATACAGACTAACTGCAGGTACATGCACTCAACTAACGAAGTTACTTCATCACAGCAATTAGGCAGTCAGGGAGAGGGGATCTCACCAGCTGCACTTAATACAGAACTACCATCAATTTCAGAGGTCCCTCACAACCAAAATGGAACAACAATACTTACCAAGGCCCAAGGGCCATGGGAACAACATTCTTTTTGTTATATTTTAACTGTGTTTGTTTCAATAAAAGCTTCCTAGTGGTTTATAGAGTCACACCTGGACAAAGGAAATCACAGTAAGAAGCCTCACAACACCAGGTTAAAGTCCAACAGGTTTATTTGACTGCAAAAGCCACTAGGAAATCACCCAAAAGAGCAGATAACATCAACACGGACATGTTGCATATTCCATTCAGAGACCTGCATAGTTTAAAGCTTAGAATGCATGCGCAGCAACTGGCTGGATGGTGCTAATGCATGAAAACAGTGGGGTAGACAGGAATGCGAGGTTGAGGGTACAATCAGATCAGTTGTGATCTTATTGAATGGGAAAGCAGGTTAGAGAGGGTGAGTGGCCTACACCTATTCCTAATTTGTATGTTGATAGATTCGTAATCCTGTTCCAACTCTTGCCATGACCTAAGTTTCTTTGGTTGCAACTCCATGAACCTTACTTTTGTTTTTATTCATTCTCAGCATGTCAAGGGCATTCAGCCTCTGACATTTGGGCAAGTGTTCTCCAAGGTGGCCTTCACGACACACAACAATGCAGAATCGCCGACAGAAACTGATAACCAAGTTCCACATGCGTGAGGATGGCCAGAACCGGGATCTTGGGTTCATGTCACACCACCTGTAACCCTCATGACTTGCCTGGGCTTGCAAAATCTCACTAACTGTCCTAGCTGGAGACAATACACACCTCTTTAAGCTGTGCTTGGCCCTCTCTCCACTCACATCGTCTGCACCTGTAATGACTTGAATACCTGTTAAGACTCGCATTCCAACCATTATCTTGTTTATGTCTATATCTGCCCTGTTTGTGAAACAAACCCTGCACTCACCTGATGAAGGAGCAGCACTCCAAAAGCTTGTGCTACCAAATTAGTCTGTTAGACTTTAACCTGGTGGTGTGAGACTACTTAATGTGCATCCTAACACCTTCTTCAATAGATGTCCAAAGGGCTCCGTGATTTGTACTAAGTACAGGTAAGCCTGGGAGTACAGACCAGTGTGTCTCACACCCGTCATAGGGAAAGTATTGGAGAAAATTCTGAAGGAGAGCATCTATCTCTACTTGGAGAGGCAAGGATTGATCAGGAATAGTCAGCATGGCTTTGTCAAAAAGAGATTATGCCTAACAAATTTGGTTGAATTTTTTGAGGAGGTGCCCAGGTGTGTAGATAAGGGTAGCGCAGTCGATGTAGTTTATATGGATTTCAGCAAAGCCTTTGACGAAGTCACACATGGAGGCTTATAAAGAAGGTAAATTCAGATGAGATACAGGGTATCTGTCTGGGAAGGTAGTGAGGTGGGTTGCCTCACATCCTTTAAGAAGTACTTGGATGAGCACTTGGCACATCATAACATTCAAGGTTTTGGACCAAGTGCTTCTAATGGCATCAGGTAGGTAATTCAGGTGTTTCAGTGTGTCGGTGCTAACTCGATGGGCTGAAGGGCCTCTTCTGCATTATGTGATTCTGTAACTCTGAGGCCCGGTTGTGTGTTGGTTGCGATTGGTTAAGTAATGATTGTAGAGACATAGATACGTCAGAACAATAACTGGTTTATTAGATAAACATAACCATAAACAGATATGTGTGTTACTCTGTCTAAACTCTGAGCTTTCTCATTCTCCACGCGTGTGATTCTCTCACACAATCACAGGCGGTAATGTTCCTCCAATCCCACACATTGAGCTTTTCAGCCCTGAATACCTAACACTACATCATTAATTTCACAGACAAGAGTATGATTAATTAAGCTGAAACTCTTTTTTTCTAGTTCATATTTGTTATTGCAGGAAGATATACTCCATTGGCTGCAATACCAGAGGAATAATCTGACAGGATAGGGAGAGTTTTGGCTGCCACAATCTTTTATCTAAACATAGGGGGTGATTCTCCCATCCCGCTATGCTGATTTTTTAGCACAGTGAGCCAGGAGATTAAAGTGGGGCCGGATTAGTGCAATCCATGCTGGGCATCTGGCCCCAAGTGTATCTCCCAGTGACAGATTTCCAGCACCATCATTTCCATATGATACCCTTCGTTTAATGTATTTTTAAAAACATGAAGACTCTGAAGTCTCTGGGTCTGTTAGCATCTCTCCCCAGCAGTAGGAGTGATTCACCCTAGCGGGGATTATTATAGCTCCCCATTTGAGGGCCTGACCCCACTAGAGTGAAGGGGCGGCAATCGGGGTCCTCCAGAAGGTTGGGTAGCAGGGTTGCATTGACACCTTGGCAGTGCCAGCCTGGGCCCTCTGGCACTTCACAAGGAGCAAAGTGTCAATGCACAGGGGCATGGGACAGTGGCAAGGGGTGGGGTCTAATGGGGACTGGGCCTTATGGAGCAGGACCCGATGGGAGTGCAATCCGTGGGGAATGGGGGGTCCACCAGTCGGAAGTTGGAATTGGTGGAGGAGGAAGGCCAGCGATCGGGGCTGGCCATCGGGGGGAGAACAGTCTGCTGGAGGGGGAGTGGTCAGCACTGTGGGGGTGGGGGGGTGGGATCTGGGGGGAAGACAGGGGAGTCGAGGCTGGGGCCGGGCATGCTTGGGGAACCCAGCGATCAGCCCACAGAGGGGTGGGGGAGGTGGGACGGGGTGGGAAGGTTGTCCAATGATTAAGCTGGCTAGCGATCGGGAGGCCAGCAGTGCAGGATCACTGCGCACACACTGAGATCGGTGCTGACAGATTGGAGCATGCACAGTGCCCGCTCAGCGCTATGCTGCCAACCGCCCAGGTGGGAAGAGGCCATGACCTTTTATGTGATTTATGCTGGTGCACTCAGTGGTGCACAGTGTGTGTGAGATTCTTCTTCAAATTCCCACTGAAAAACAAACGATAATTTACTTAAGTTTCCACCCAAATTTGACACTTAGAATTTTTGATCTTTACTCATACAAAGCTAGTCTGGAATTGTTATCAAATAATTCACCCCAATTAAATAGGCAAATTAACAAGAAAAATCTCTGCTATGCCTAGATTCTTCTTATAAAAAAAATTTTATTTATTCCTTTCTCACTTATCTTAGCTCTCTTTCAATACTGTCTAAAATCCAGGGCCAGTTGAGTAATCTGCTCACAGACTCAGCCAGTGTAACTCCCCAATGTGTGTTAGTTGATATACAAGGTCACTCTCCCTCTCTCTCACTCGCTCACTTTCATTCTCTGTGCAGAAGCTCTTAACAACATTCGCATCTTCCTATTATGGGAGCCGGGAGCAAGAGCTGATAACCAGGATGGGGGAGTAATGGGAGGAATAATGAGCACATTACAACTTGAACATGCAATGTCATCCCACAGTGATTATGAATCTAATTACAACCTCAAACTATAATTAGGGTGATGTTACTGACTACGCTTTTAGGGAAAGGTAGCATACTCTGCATCTTCCCACTGTACTACGATAACGTGTCTATTTTTATGATCTAACGATTATTGTTCAGGCTATTTTAAGTTTTCAAAGAGTGTACATTTATGTCACTGAAGGAAAATTGTCAGTTTGCCCAGAGACAATCCCATCCTGTTGAATTTGAATGGGATAGACAAGATTTTATTCTCAAGCCATAACTCATACTGTAAGGAGGATTTAGTCTTCCTCCTCTAATTACAGAATTCATCCACCAGGTTTCTACAACTCACAAAAACTCAGAATCTGAGGCTGTCTCCAGCTTTCTATGTCTATGTCATTACCCAACAGCTCAGAGCTGACTCCCACCAAACACTTGATCCCCGAAGGATCTTGCATTCCATCAGTTCACCACCGCCCCCTCCTCACACTGCCCCTGTCGGCCCACCCCCCTCATCATGTTCCTGCCTGCCCTCTGGGCCTCATATGTTCAAGGCTGAGCACAAGAGGTTCTTAAGCCAGTCTGGCATGAAGACTGAGCTGACGGTACACTTATCAGAGGAGTCTAGTCCTGGTTATCTGAGCCGAGATCAAGGTTAACCCTGACCTCGTACAGGGTCTTGCAATGTTGTTTCATCCACTTGTGTCCTTTACAAGCTATTAATTAAAACCATTAGCATGCACATCATTTATAACAGAGAAAGCTAATCTTATTTAAAACTTTGGCCAACAAGCGACAGTTACTGACTTTTCTATAGCACTTCTCTTTTTCTAATTTTAACCCATTTTTTAATTTTGTTGCATAAACAATTCAAACTCTCTTGGATGTGGATATAAGACACACATTACAAACTGCATTTTACCTGCAGAAACTCATTAAGTTAATGAACTCTAAGCAATTGAGTGATTCTTGGTAGTAAGCGCTGGGTCACAATGATGTTTGGGGGGGGGATCCTTTCATTGATATTGTAACAAGGAGAAGACACCACTTTGTAAATTCTTCTTCCCCATTCAGTGACCATTTCAATAGTATGCAGTTGATTTGTACATGCTGTTAAGGACAAGTTACTAGGAAGCAAGCAAGGATGAGAGAAGCAGTGGGGGTGGGTGGGTCACTGAATATTTTTAAGGCAGAGGTAGATAGACTTCTGTTGGAGAAGAGAATCAAAAGTTATTGGGGCAGATGAGAATTCAAAACACCAAATGATCAGCCATGGTCTGATGGTGGAGTAGGATGGGAGGAGGCCGAATGGCCTGCTTCTGCTCCTAGTTCATATTTCCCTATCAATTTTCTTTTGACCTTCTCTTCAAGAGGGTGTCTGATGGTTCGGATTAATTGGGAAAAGGGTTACGAAATGGTGTGAAACAACTCCATAATTAACAGAATGACTTAATTTGAAAAGGATGGCCTTGAATTATTGCTAATTGTAGATAAGTTATGTATTCAGCGCCACTCAAATTATCTGCCAGACTTGGATTTTCAAGTTCCCCAAGTCCAGCCAAATGACACTGCTGGGCACAAAACTGCCCTGACATCACAGTTCAGGGGAGTGAAAGATGGATAGCATGGTCCAGCTGGAGCAGCAGATGTGCAGATATCAAGTGAGGACAGAATCAAATTGGTTTGCAATGTTCTTCATAGTTAAGACAGTCAGTCAACACTTAGCGAACAGGCTCATATTTGAGTAAGGCCTATGGACATGAGACTGGGATAGAAATCTAAAACGGTGCCATTGGGTCGATGGGTTACACCTTCGTACCTCAGGAAGATCTTGTCAAGGGTGGGTGAGGAACTGAAGTGGCTATCCACCCAGCAGCAGGTAGCCTATTACTGGTCATATAATTGGCCACTTGGATCACTGCCAGCCACATGCAGGCCCCATGTTATGGGCAAAATCAGGCAAGAGCTTGGAGAAGGCCTCTCAGCAGCAGGCCAGGAAGCCCCCGAGGAAGTCTTCTCCACAATAAGTGCCTGACAGCTGTGGCCACAAATCATTTTAATAACTGCATCCAGTGCCGGATTTAGGCATAAACTAAACAAGCTCCAGCTTAGGGCCTCACAATCCGCAGGGGCCTCACAAAATTTCAGAAGGTTTACAATGAAGATAACATTTAAGAGCGGGTACCAGAAAAGAAAAAGAAAGCACCAGCTTGAAGAGCAACTCAAAAAATTGCCAAAAGTTGACAGTTACTTTACTCCAGAAACAGATAAGGATCCACAGACCCAAGGTGATTAACACCTTTAAGTTGTATCTGATATCAGTTTTCTGATTTTGCAAACGATTTCATTGTTACTTATATTAATAAAAATTATCCTGTTACTTATTTTGTCAGCATTTTGTATATATATTAATGTATCTTAAAATTACTGTAAAAATTACATTTAAATATTGTTTCCAGGGTATATAATATTATAATCTATGAGAGAGATCAAGCCAGCCAAATGATAAATATGTGATCAGTAAATGCATTCATTTGAAAATAATTTGTTTTTCACTTTAAATACTTTGCTATTAAATAATT
Organism: Carcharhinus amblyrhynchos; assembly: GCF_965287045.1. Classification (NCBI taxonomy): domain Eukaryota; kingdom Metazoa; phylum Chordata; class Chondrichthyes; order Carcharhiniformes; family Carcharhinidae; genus Carcharhinus; species Carcharhinus amblyrhynchos. Next base: position 77,699,300 of record NC_137334.1, on the reverse strand, counting down.
AAAAGGCATAATTATGTTTTCAATTTTTTTGTGGCAATCCAAAGTCCTGTTTTGGTACGCATCTTTGTCAGACCTTTTGGTGTAACATTTTAACAAGGAGCCTCCTAGCTTTATATAGCTTAGGGCCTCACCAAGTCTAAATACAGCACTGACTGTATCTATTGTTTGAGTTGCCCTCATATTCGGCTTCCCGCAGCAGCATGGGAACAGGACATTACTGCGGGGTGTCCCGTGGCGACAGCTGGCTGCCTCAGGACAACACCACTGGGGGCAACCTCTTTACGTGCCACCTCCAGTAAGGCTGTGCAGGCAGGCACCGAGACATATGCATGGCAGATGCAGTACAATCTGGATAAATGTGAGGTTAACCACTTTGATAGCAATGATAGGGAGACAGATTATTACTTGAATGGGTGTAAATTGAGAGAGGTGGATGGATACTCAGTGAGACCTTGGTGTCCTCGTACATCAGTCGCTGAAAGTAAGCGTGCAGGTACAGCAGGAAGTATAGAAGGCAAATGGTAAGCTGGCCTTCATAGCGAGAGGATTTGAGAATAGGAATAGGGATGTTTTACTGTAATTGTGTAGGGCATTGGCAAGGCCAGTCAAGCCTTGCATGTTGTTTTGGTGTCCTTAACTCAAGAAGGGTGTCCTTGCTATAGAGGGAGTACAGCGAAGGTTTAGCAGGTCTGTCATATGACGAGAGAGAGGAGTTAGGATTATATTTCCTCAAGTTTAGAAGAGCGTGAGGAAATCTCATAGAAACTTATAAAATTCTAACAGGATTAGACAGGGTAGATTCAGACAGAATGTTCCCCATGTTGGGGAGACAAGAACTAGGGGTCATAGTTTGAGGCTAAGGGGTAAACCTTTTGGAACTGAAGTGAGGAGAAATTTCTTTACCCAGAGGGTGTTGAATCTGGGATTTAAGATCACATTTAGCTCTCAGGGCTAAAGAGATCAAGGGATATGGGGTGGGGTGGGGGGGTGGCGGGGAATCAGGATATTGAATTCAATGATCAGCCAAGATCAAAACAAATGGCAGAGCATGCTCAAAGGGCCGAATGGCCTACTCCTGCCTCTACTTTCTATGTTTCTATCAGCAGGGTGATATTCAGCCACAACCTCAGAAAATCCTCAACAGTGAGGTTCTGAACGTTGAGTCATCACACTCCACAGAGGAAAAAGTACAAAAAGTAAAGAAGCACGTGGCATTTTTGAAGAAAACTACAATCACAAAACTCAGAACCTAATGGCAATAATGAGGTCGCAGACACTGACCTCACATTTCAAACATTTGTGCATGTTTAGCGAATGGCGTTGCGCCAACATGAAAAAAAATAATTTGGGAAAAATGGTAAAAGAAAAACTGTATTGTCCTCTCGATTGATAATGTCAGATAAAGCAGCAAAAGAAAGTTCAGTTTCCTCCAACTTGTTTTATCTTGGAGGCTGGGAATACGTGGACTGATTTTTAGAACCAGAATTAAACAGATATTTCAGAGCAAGGAGCACTGGCTTTACTAGAAAATGTAATTTTAAAATATTAGACATAAGAATCAGTGCAACAGGTTCCTTTACAAAGAGCATTGCAATCATTTGTCCTTTTTGTTGGAAATCCTTTGGGGAGGTCTAAGTTATGATCTTGTCCACTGCTACATGAGCAGCTGGTATGGACTTACACAAAATGCACCGGTGCTGTAAGTGAATTCGCATGTTCCTACAAGGCCATCCCAGTTTGGCTCTATAGACCAGGTTGGAGATCCTAGCTCAATTCTGGCAGAATCACACAAATTGTAGCCAGGATCACCTTGGATTCCCAGGAACAATTTTTTAAAGCAGCGTTTGAGTGCACAGAATGAATGCATATATTCACAATAAGTCAAGGCCATTCTTTTCCTACACGCCTGTCTTTTGATCCACCAGCCTAGTTGCCCTTTTAGGTTGAACCCACAAAAAATCTATTCCAAAAACTGCATTTTATGGAGCTTTGCTTGCATTCCACTGTCCCCCCCTTCACACCATCACCTCTCCACCTTCCCTAACTGTCGCTAGAACCCCACCCTATGCTTTTCATTCCATCAAAATTGATTTTTAAATTGCCTCATTGCCAACTTTGTCATCTCAACTCTTCAGTCTAAATTTCTGTCCTCTCCCTTGCATGGTCCAGTATCCCAGTATTCCTATCAGCCCAGACTGACTTCCTGGACTCGACTCAGTTGATTTCCAGTTCCTTATTCCCTGGCTCGAGATTACTGTTTGTTTTCTCTTCCTCCCCATTAGAGGGCAATCCTTCAGACATTCAGGGATGGGGTGATGGCCTCGTGGCATTATCACTAGACTATTAATCCAGAAACTCAACTAATGCTCAGCTGTATAGGGCATTGGTGAGGCCGCAGCTGGAGTACTGTGTGCAGTTTTGGGCGCCGCACCTGCGCAAGGATATTTTGGCCCTGGAGAGAGTGCAGAGGAGGTTTACTAGGCTGATACCGGAGTTGAGGGGATTGAGCTATGAGGAGAGGCTGAATAAACTAGGCTTGTACTCGTTAGAGTTTAGAAGAATGAGGGGAGATCTCATTGAGACGTATAAGATGATGAATGGGATGGATAGGATAGAGGTGGAGAGACTCTTCCCGCTCAAAAAAGACAGTAGGACTAGGGGGCACAGCCTCAAGATAAAGGGGAGGCGGTTTAGAACGGAGTTGAGGAGGAACTTCTTCACTCAAAGGGTGGTGAATCTCTGGAATTCTCTGCCCGTTGAAGTGGTGGAGGCTGCCTCGCTAAATATTTTTAAGAAGCGGGTTGATGGGTTCTTGATAAGAGAGGGGATTAAGGGTTATGGGGAGAGGGCGGGAAAGTGGAACTGAGCCACGACAGATCAGCCATGATCTTATTGAATGGCGGGGCAGGCTCGAAGGGCTAGATGGCCTACTCCTGCTCCTATTTCTTATGTTCTTATGACCCAGGTTCGAATGCTGTCATGGCAGGTGGTGCAATTTGAATTCAGTAGTGATGTCTGGAATTAAGAATCTACTGATGACCATGAAACCATTGTCATAAAAACCCATCTGGTTCATTAATGTCCTTTAGGGAAGGAAATCTGCTGTTCTTACCTGCTCTGGCCTATACGTGACTCCAGAGCCACAGCAATGTGGTTGACTCTTAACTGCCTTCCAAGGGCAACGAGGGATGGGCAATAAACGCTGGCCAGCCTGTGATGCCCATGTCCCATGAATGAATAAAAAGAAGATCCCAATGGAATTCTCTGCAAATATCATCTTGGTTCATTTCTCACCACCTCACGTAGCCTCAAGCTTGTTGTAAATCCCTCTCACTACTCATGAATGTCACATTAGTTTAGGCCTTTTTTTTGCTGAGTATCACATAAGTAGTGGCATGATTTTTTTTAAGAGCTCTGGCTGCTTCTCTAACAATTGTTGATGTTTCTTTGCTTCAGCGTGTATTCCCCATGACCCATATTTGGTTCTGTAACACACCAAGTAATTTCTGTTTTCCCTCTGATGAGCTGAATCTATCCCACTGAAGGCACACATGCAACCACATAAAGGTTACATTCTTCTTAGTCCCTCTCAAAACCAAATAGCTATTTTACAATCCAGTTCTGCTAATAATTCCTTCACACAAGTAACACACACACACACACATCCATATACACACACACACGTATGCGCACACACACTACACACACGCATGCGCACATACACACACACAGACACAGCTGCATTCCAGATACAGAATTTACAATACATTTTTTCAGAAGATATTTCCTTTGCAAATAGCACTGATGCTACTAGGCAGTTTCTTTTTGGAAAAATTCCCTAATAAATGTAATTACCAGTTGGTGCTCAGTCATCCATGAGGGAAAAACAGCTTGTGAGCCAAGAGTGAAGGTGGCCAGGTTTAGTCCAGCTTAGCAAGGACATGGCAGAGTGCACTGCTTGACCACAGTATGTTCCCACCTCATTGGCAACAGTATGGTAAGGATACAGTTGCAGCCATTTGGAACAGCACTGTTGATCTCTGCAGTAACTTTTGGCACAGACACTTGCCATCAGACACAGACCTGGATCCAAAGAGGAGGGTAGACAGAGGTACAACTGAGGGAGTAGCAAGTCAAGAAGGTTTGTGATATGGAGGAGAATGAAATGGTGGAGGAATAACATGGGGCACCTGACAGAAAGGCAACTGGAATGGTTGTGATAAGGGTTAGAGACCGCTGCTTGGGCAGAATTACAGAATCATAGAATTATACAAAGGCCCTTTTTGGGGGAGATCTGCCTTTACCTGAAGGGAAGGTGTAAAGAAAAGTACATGATCACTGCAAAGAGTGTTTGGAATTCTCTCCCTTTGCACAAGTACTGGAGGCTGGGATAGACAGAATTTTGATTGACAAGGAGTCATGGGTTATGGGAGATAGGCAGGAAAGTGGAGTTGAGGAGTTGGAAAACTCGAGGGGCTGAATGGCCTAATCTGCTCCTATTTCTTATGTACTTATGTAAATGGGGGAGATGGGAGCGGAGAAGAGGAGGAATCCTGGATTGAATGGGACCTGATCATGGAGTGTGCAGAAGGGAAAGAACTGGGGCTAAGCTCTCATTAATAAGGAAGTGATGCCAAATGGTACCAAGTAAACTATTCGAATAATTGTAATAATAATGAAGTTTCAGTGTCTCCAAATGAAGATCAGCATTAAACTTACTCTTTCTATAGAATTTAGAGCTTTTATTAATGAAGAATTTTGGGCCATCCTTTATCGAAAGCTATTGGCATCCGTGTACATGGCCTGTAATGGCGAACAGTCATTAAATATGCACTTTTGAGAAAAGTCACAGAACACAGAGGCCAGAATTCTATGTCTGTTCACGCCCCATCACCGCCACCAGATGAGATGGAGAATTTAGTGCTCAGCCAAATATCCTTCACCGCAGCAGGACAGGAGAATCCCGCCCAAGTTCACTCGATAGACTTGCAACACCATTTGAATGGTTCTAAACATAGAAACTTGAAATAGGAGTAGACCTTTTGGCCCTTCAAGCCTGCTCCACCATTCGGTTTCATCATGGCTGATCACTGAATTCAATCTCCTGATCCCCCGCTCTTCCCCCCCACCCCCATATCCCTTGATCCTTTTAGCCCCAAGGGCTATATCTAATTTCTTCTTGAAATCAGACAATGCTTTATCCTTAATTACATTCTGTGGTAGTGAATTCCACACATTCACCACTCTCTGGAGAGTGAAGAGAAATGAATGCAGTTTTCTAACAGGATCATCCTCACAAATAAACCATGTTGCAAACTGCCCTGTGCATTCATTCCAACTGCAAATTAAAGAATATAAAAGTCACATCAGCGCAACCTTTAAATAGGTTACCAATTCAAAAGACCAATCTGTGGGAAGATGGCACACTTTTAATCGACTGAATAGTGCTGAAATTTACAGGATAGGAGTATTTAATATGTTGGAAGTGCAAAAGGCTACTAGGCCTGACTAGCTTGCTGCTTTTAGATAAATGAACCCTATCTCCCTTCTCAATGAACCCTGCAAATGCTCTCTCCTTAAATGCGTCCAACCATCCCAATTTTTCTTACACTGTTCAACTCAGCGGCCTTTTCTAGTAACTCACTGCACAGTCCAGTTATATACTTGCTGTGAAAAAAATGCAGAAACACTCTTATTATCTATCAGTGGTCATAGAGAAATAATTCCATCGTGAATCTGCTCTTGCTGCAAGGCATGGGTAATTATTATACCATGAACCTGTCCTCATGTTCTCTCTTGACTACAAATTGGTTTGCGGTACAGTGCCAAAAACAACCCATAAATTAAAATGACACTTCACATGAGTACCCCAACTGAGAAAAAAAGCAACTGCCATACCTATCCTGTTATCACAGGGAGATGTGGCTGGCATTCAGCTAACTACACATACAAACTCTTTATAGCTGCTTAATGGATTGAAAGAATGGGTGGCTATTTTTCTCCTTCGTGTCACATCAAAACCATGACCTCCCAATTCTTAACACTGATTAGCAAATTCCACCAACTCCTGAAATTTCAAAGAAAATAAACTTGAAGGTATCAATAATACCATTTCCAGTCTCATAGCACAGTGGTTAGCACTGCTGTCTCACAGCTCCAGGGACCTGGGTTCAATTGTGGCCCCGGGTGAAAGTCTGTGTGGAGTTTGTATATTCTCCCCATGTTTGCGTGATTTCCTCCAGGTGCTCCGGTTTCCTCCCACAGTCCAAAGATGTTCGGGTCAGGTGGATTGGCTACTCTAAATTACCCCTTAGTATCAGGCGGGTTAGTGGAATAAATACGTGGGGATACAGGGATTGTTGTTGGTGCAGGCTCAATGGGCCAAATAGCCTCCTTCTGCACAGTAGGGAGTCAATAATTAGAAACTGCACACCAAAGGTTTGCAAAATTCTTCAAGTGATAACATCATTCTTTAAGAACAGAAAAGAAAACAGCATTTGATATAAGAGTGAAGTCCATAAACTGATTTTATTTTGTGTGCTAGGTCTTTGTGGCCAGGATTTTATGGCACCTCTCACCCTGCGGAATATTACGGTCCCGTGGGAGTATTCCAAAGAGCTGTTGCACCCGCTGGAGGGGGAGGGGGAGACACATCGTGGCTGGACTGATACTACAGTGAATACAAATCATCGGTAAGTTGGAAAAACAACATTGCACTTGCAATGAGGTAATGTGTATCAATCAAGGCAAATCCAATTATGAAGCATCCACTATCTCTCCACCAACTCCACTGGCTCCTGAGTCATTGTTTGACCATTTGTCCAAAATCAAGCCCTGAATGTGTTAACATTTCCTGCAGATCTGAGATGCAGAGGGATCTGGGTGTCCTGGTGCATGAAACACAAGAGGCTGATATAGAGGTACGCAAGTAATTAGGAAAGCTAATAGAACATTATTGTCTTCTGTGGGAAGAGTTGATTACAAAAGCAAGGGGTGGTTATGTTTCCATGGCACAGGACATTGGCGAAACTGCATCTGGAGTGTAGTGTACAGTAGTTAATTGAGGAAATATGTAAATGTGTTAGAAGCAATTGAGACAAGGTTTACTGGACTAATACAAGGAAAGGTTAGATTTGTATCCAGTAGAATTTAGAAGATTGAGAGGTGAATTGATCAAAATCTTTAAGATCCTGAGGGCTGCCTAACAGGGTGGATGTGGAGAGGGTGTTTCTTCTTATCGGAGAATCTAGAACTAAGAGCCACTGTTTATAAATAAGAGATCGCTCATTAAGACAGAAATGAGAGACAAATGTTTACTCTCAGAGGGTGGTGAGTCTCTGTACCTCAAAAGGCAGAGGAAGCAGAGTCTTTGAATATTTTTAAGGATGAGCTAGATAGATTCTTGATTTACAAAGGGGTGAAAGGTTACGGGGGTAGATAGGAGTGTGTCATCAAAGTTACAATCAGATTAGTCACGATCTTATTGGATGGTGGAGCAGGTTCGAGTGGTTGAGTGGAATACACCTGCTCCTAATTCGTATGCTCATAGAATCATCAAACTCTACAGAAAGAGGCCCATCAGCCCATTGAGTCTGCACTGAACACAATCCCACCCAGGACATATCCCCATATCCCCACATATTATACCCACTAATCTCTCTAACCTACGCATCCCTGGACACTAAGGGGCAATTTCTTGGCATGGCCAATCAACCTAACCCGCACATCTTTGGACTGTGGTTCATATGTATGTAAATTCGTATGCAACTGAAGTAATCCTTTTTTATTTTATTCATTTATTTATTGTCACAAGTAGGCTTACGTTAGTACTGCAGTGAAGTTACTGTGAAAATCTCCTAGTCGCCACACTCCAGCACCTTTACGGCTACACTGGAGGGCAATTTAGCATGGCCAATGCACCTAACCAGCATGTCTTTCGAGTGTGGGAGAAAACTGGAGCACCAGGAGGAAACCCACACAAACACGGGGAGAATGTGCAAATTCCACACAGACAGTGACCCAAGCCAGGAATCAAACCCAAGCCCCTGGCGCTGTGCGGCAGCAGTGCTAAACACTATGCCACTGAGCCACACTAATCCTGTTCCAACTCTTGCCATTGCCTATGTTTCTTTGGCCATTGCTCCATGAACCTTACTTTTGTTTCCATTCATTCTCAAGATGTGGTCTTTCTGGCAAGGCTAGTTATTGCCTATCTCTAACAGTCCAAGTTTATCATGTGCCTGGCCCACTAATCGGGGTTTGACATAGCTGAATGGCTCGCTGGGTTACTCAACAGGACAAAGGTCAACTATCTATTTCATCTGTCTATTAAAATAAACATCTATCATATTCAGATTTTGCACATCAAAGTGTCAGAAGTGTTAAGAATACTATAAACATATTGAACTGAACTCTGTCTGAGCTTGGTATGTTTATTTATGTATAGCAGTCAGACTTTGTAGTCTTTTCAAGCACAGGTTTATTTTCATAACAGAATAATAATACATTGTGCATTACACGGTGTAATCCTCCTGTTGTTATAAAGCATTACTATAACATCTGACATATCATTTAGCAACATTACAGGAGTCTTTAAAGATTGCAAAAGTCCCAAGAACTTGTGAATAAACATTAATCCTTCACAATTATCAAAATGCAAGTCTGAGATGTACAAATTATTTTCTCCTCTGAGATTCAAACAAAATTCAAATGGACAGAATTTGAGACTTGCACATTTGTTTTAAGAGGAACACAAAATTCTCAGATCCTCAAATTCCTGAGGCTGGTGAAAGAAAGATCACCTTCCACCCAGGAACTAGCAGCAGAATCTGATCACATCAGGACTCTGCTCCCGTTATACTGGTCCTTCTGATCCCAGAAGAAAGATGTAGCTGAATCTTCAGCCCCCTCCCATCTCCAGGATTTTGGGTGACTCCATTGATTTGGGGGTTTGCTAATCTGACATACCTACGCCCAGGGAGAAATTTTGAGGCCCCTGTTTTTAGCGAAAGTCACTAAGTGTACTTGTGTATTATACTTGTGTTGGTCTGTTTCTGTCCACATACATGTGAAGAGGAGGGAGATGGTGACATCATCGTAATGTCGTTGGGCTGGTAATACAAAAGTTGTGCTAATGACTGATCTTCGAAGCTGGGAGAACAACTAAAAACATAATTTTTTTTTAAATTGCATAAACAGCAGATCATTTGGAAGAGAAAGATCAGTGATAGTTAGGTTGGGATCTTCCAATTACATTCTTTGTTTATAGAACCATAGAAACTTACAGCTCAGAAACAGACCTTTTGGCCCTTCTTGTCTGTGCCAAACCATTTTTTGCCTAGTCCCACTGACCTGCACTTGGACCATATCCCTCCACATCCCTCTCATCCATGAACCTGTCCAAATTTTTCTTAAATGTTAAAAGTGACCCCACATTTGCCACTTTATCCAGCAGTTCATTCCACACTCCCACCACTCTCTGCGTGAAGAAGCCCCCCCTAATATTCCCTTTCAACTTTTCTCCTTTCACCCTTAACCCATGCCCTCTTTTTTTTTCTCCCCTAGCCTCAGTGGAAAAAGCCTGCTTGCATTCACTCTATCTATACCCATCAAAATCTTATACACCTCTATCAAATCTCCCCTCATTCTTCTATGCTCCAGGGAATAAAGTCCTAACCTATTCAATCTCTCTTTGTAACTCAGCTTCTCAAGTCCCGGCAACATCCTTGTGAACCTTCTCCGCACTCCTTCAACCTTATTTACATCCTTCCTGTAACTGTACACAATACTCTAAATTTGGCCTCACCAATGCCTTGTACAACCTTACCATAACACTCCAACTTTTATACTCGATACTCCGATTTATAAAGGCCAATGTACCAAAAGCACTCCTTACGACCCTATCCACCTATGGCGTCACTTTTAGGGAATTCTGTACCTGCATTCCCAGATCCGTCTGTTCAACTGCACTCTTCAGAGTCCTACCATTTACCCTGTACGTTCTACTTTGGTTTGTCCTTCCAAAGCGCAATACTTCACATTTGTCTATGTTAAATTCCATTTGCCATTTTTCAGCCCATTTTTCTAGTTGGTCCAAATCCCTCTGCAACTTTTGAAAACCTTCCTCACTGTCCACTACACCTCCAATCTTTGTATCATCAGCAAATTTGCTGATCCAATTTACCACAGTATCATCCAGATCATTGATATAGGTGACAAACAACAATGGACCCAACACCAATCCCTGCGGCACACCACTAGTCACAGGCCTCCTCTCAGAGAAGCAATCCTCCACAACCACTCTCTGGCTTCTTCCATGGTTTATCATTATAGTAGCCTAAAGAATGGCTAGAATAGGTTTGTGGTTTGTTCCCAAGGGTCTAAAGCTCTGTCAAACCGTTTCACAAGACGAGTAGCATGGTGGACAGTGGTTAGCATTACTGCCTCACAGTGCCAGGGACCTGGGTTCCACTCCGGCATCGGACGAGTGTCTGTGTGGAGTCTGCTCATTCTTCCTGTGTCTGTGCTGGTTTCCTCCCATTGTCCAAAGATGTGCCTCTTAGGTGGCTTGGCCATGCTAAATTGTTCCTTAGGCCGGAATGTTACCGCTCTTCCTGCCACATGACCCGGACCAGGCGGAGGGTGGAATGTGGAAAGGTCCATTGGTCTCGGGCAGGATTTTACAGTTTTGGGACAAGCAAGGCTGTAAAATCCCACCCTTAGTGTCAGAGAGATTAGCAAGGTAAATACGTGGTGTTGTTACAGGGATGGGATCTGGGTGGGACTGTTGTTGGTGCAGGCTTGATGAGCTAAATGGCTTCCTTCTGCACAGTATGACTAAAGTAAAAGCAAAATACTGCGGATGCTGGAAATCTGAATTTAACACAGAAAAGGCTGAAAAAATTCAACAGGCAGCATCTTTGAAGAGAGAAACAGAGTTAACTTTTGAGTCAAATGTAACTCGAGCAAATCAGACGCTGCCAGACCTGTAAATTATTTCCTGGACTTTGTGTTTTTATTTTACAGGCATGGTTTGGAAAGGTGCAGTTTCAATAGGCAAAAATGACACCAGTTACAGTCAGCTTTCTAACTCATGTGTAAGACTGCAAGCTCTGACTTGTTAAAGAGCAAAATGCAACGAAATCTAGCGAACACCAGCTATAAAGAATCCAGCTCCATAAAGCCATGGATTTCAAGGGAGATTTGCAAGGGAAATAAGGCCTTGCATGGTTTTTTTTCCACAGCAAGGTCAGAAAGTACAAAAAGAATCCAAACTTAGACAAGTGAACTCATGTTAAAGGGCTTGTCAAATGACTGCAGTATCCCCGACTTACTACCGCGCCACTAATAGTCTTAAGGTATTTATGGTATTATGGTACTGTACTGCAGTAAATTGACTGCTTTGTATTAATCTTGTATTGATGACAGCACTGCAGGGCACATTTAACTTCACAAAGAAACATCAACAGCTTGAAATATAGTTGAATTGAGGATTACATGTCCTTCATCACCTTATTTTGGTGAGCCCATCTAAGCCAAGGAAGCCTGCAATCTGCTAGGCTTTTCAAATAGATTCAAAGGATTTAACTTTAAGATGTCGTCGCACCAAAGCCTTCAAACTAAATCATTCTGAACCAGACTGACTGCTTTATTTATTTGCAGGAAGGGATTATACTTGTAAGACCTGTACCTGTCCATCTCTCCTAGGTATGTAGGAGAGTGATTATTTCCTTGTCCAGATGTGCAGAGTCTCCAACAGTAGCGTCATTTGGGTGGTCTCGATACAGCGTGCAACATCAACAATTCATCCCAAACAATGACACTCCTTCAAGGCAGCTAACTGTGCTGGTGTGGCCTACACTCCTCCAATGGTTTAAATGGTCCCATCTCCAGAATTTGCATCAGTATCCATATCCTTCAGGAAGAACGTGAAGGAGTTGGACAAAGTAGAGAGGAGATTCACAAGAACGATTCCAGGGATAAGGAACAATAGCTATGAGGATAAATTAGGACTATTTTACTTGGAGAAAAGAAGGCCAAGAGGAAATTTGATAGAGGTATTTACCCTGTGGGCAGGGTAAATAGTGAGATACTGTTCCCTCTCAAGAGAGCATCAAGAACTAGAGGGCACAGATTCAAAATACTTGGCAAAATGTGTAAACATGTTGCAAATAACTTATTCTTCACAACACATCTTCACCCAGAGGGTGGTTGGAGTCTGGAACAAACTTCCCGAGAGGTGTTCAAAAGGGAATTGGATTGTTATCTGAAAAGCAAGAACATGCAAGGTTATGGGGATAAGGCAAGGGAGTGGGACCAGGTGGAATGCTGGTGCAGATTTGAGGGGTCAAATGATCTCCTTCTGCAATGCAATGATTGTAGTCCTTGGCTAGTCAGACACATTCCCAACTTCTGCCAGGTACAACACCAATATCTTTTCATAAAGCAAAATTTTTTGAGAAACTAGAGGGTGTACTGTATTAGTACAGATACCCTTTCACCTCTATTCCACTAATTCAAATCTAGCATGAGTCAGTGAGACTTAAAGCTCTTCTCTGTATGTAAAGTTCATTTCCAAAGCCATGATTGCACAATCTCAACCCGGGTTCAATTACCGGCCTGGGTCACTGACTGTGTGCAATTTGTATGTTCTCCCCATGTCTGCATGGGTTTCCTCCACGTGCTCTGGTTTACTTCTGCAGTCTGAATGATGTATTGGTTAGGTGCAGTGACCGAACAGGCGCTGGAGTGAGACGCCTCATGGAATTCAGTCACTTCATTGCAGTAATATAAACCTTACTTGTGACTAATAAGTAAACTTTAACTTTACTGTCTTCTGTCCAAAAGAGAGCTCCACCCACTGGGACAGTTATCCACTCTTGTCCCAATTGGTCTCTCAAGCCTGGTGACCCTCTCCCTGCTGTGGTGTTCTGAAAGGGGTACTCACAACAATCACCGCAGGTAGAATTTGTGAACTGCCATCTTGTGCCACTGCTAAATACAAAGGGCCTGCTCAAGCTAAAGATGCACACGAACACATTTGGCTGATACATTGGAAATTCCTGCCTCTAACATGTTTGATATTTTGTGCTTCCCACTGGGCATAGAAATTTAACTGAAAGCAATTCTTCACTGTCAGTTGGAGCAGGTGGTGTCATTGAGAGATACTCCCTGAGCAATTAATATCCAGTAATGAATCAATCCAGCAACCAGTTAGATCCACACTGCATAAGCTGGGAGTTGAGAGGAAGAAATTTCTTTGTGGGCATTAAGTCACCAATCCTTGTTAGTTCAATGCTGTATTCCAACCAACATTGAAACAAGTTTAAGAAAGAAGCTTGCAACCACAACAGGCTTGGATATGGTGTGATAAAATGGGAGGGAGGAGGAAGCATCCTCTTCCTGTTATCTCTCACCAAAGATAAAAGGGGAAAAGTACAAACAATGGAATTCTGAAAGGCTGCAAAATGCACCAGGGTGATCAGCCCTCAAGAGGATAGGTTGATGTTTCGGGTGGGTCCCTTTCCAGAACTGTTCAGCATTTTCTATTTTTAAATCGCTCATCTTGATCAAGACGTCTCCAAACCAAAGAAGCGAAGAGTGACGACCCCTCCATCTGGTTTCTGTGTGTCCTGCGATCAGCTCCGTAGCTGTTGTCAATTATTATGGAATAATTAAAATCAGAATGATTTAGCATGCAGCCTGCGGTGCCACCATTGTGCACACAAGACTGGTCACCCTAACAAACACCATCTAGTGGTGACACCAGCACAGGCCAGCGACAACCAGGGAGTACATCATAAGAGGGGCAGGCAGGTAGGTACCTCTTCCAGTACATTTAAATATCACCAGAGATACTTCAGTTTGAAAAGCATCTGTTCCCTAGGCTTCTTACAACCCATCTATATTTTACTTTTGTAATGTCATCGTCATAGTGTCATAGAGCCATACAGCGCAGAAAAGATCTTCAGCCCATCGAGCCTGTACTGACAATAACTACCACTGAAATGCGCGAATCCCATGTTCCTGCACTTGTCCCATATCCTTGAATGTCATGATGCTTCAAGTGCGCGTCCAAATACTTTTTAAAAGTTGTAGAGTTTCCGGTCTCCGCAACCTTCCCAGGCAGGGTTTTTGAGTTTCCCACCACTCCCTGAATGAAAAAGATTTTTCTCAAAAGAAAAGCAATGCAGTCATGTCTGGAGTGATGTTTGTGAAAGGTATTGAGACTTGTGGGCGCCACAGCAGCACAGTGGTTAGCACTGCTGCTTCACAGCTCCAGAGACCCGGGTTCGATTCCCGACTTGGGTCACTGTCTGTGTGGAGTTTGCACATTCTCCTTGTGTCTGTGTGGGTTTCTTCCGGGTGCTCCAGTTTCCTCCCACAGTCCAAAGATGTGCGGGTTAGGTTGATTGGCCATGCTAAAATTGCCCTTAGTGTCCTGAGATGCGTAGGTTAGAGGGATTAGTGGGTAAATATGTAGAGATATGGGGGTAGGGCTTGGGTAGGATTGTGGTCGGTGCAGACTCAACAGGCCAAATGGCCTCTTTCTGTACTGTAGGGTTTCTACGATTTCCATGACTGTTGCCTCAGCATTCTGATTCACTGTGCCACTCCTGTACAACACTATCTCCAAACAGATTTTTAATATGGGTCTATTAAATGATGACAAGTTGCACAGACTAGATTACGCATATGCCGGGATTCTCCAGCCGTTCATCCCAGCAGGATTCTCCCATCTCACTGAAGTGAACGGAGATTTGGCCGAGTGCCAAAATTTCCATCCGCGCTTGCAGCGGCAGCGGGGCATGAATGGCCAAAGAATTCCGGCCATAGACTTCTATTCCATTGGGAATAAAAGATTAAGGGGTGATCTAATTGAGGTGTTTAAGATATTAGATGGGGTAGACAGAAACTATTTCATTTGGTAGGGATGGCAGAACAAGGGTGGCATGACAGTAAAATTAGAGCTAAATGTAGAGGAACGACGTCAGGAAGCACTTCTACACACGAAAATCTGGAACTCTCTCCCAGAAAGTGCTCAAGAGGCTGCGTGGCCTTTTCTTGTTCCATATTCTGAAATAGTTCACTTGGATGCAATAAACACATAGATAACACCATCCCAATATTAACCGCTGATTGAGATCTCTGTGAGGAATGTCACAAAACTGAAGGCATTTGAGGATCGATGTAATCTGCCAATGTTAATAAATCTGTCTCATTAAAGCTTTTCCAGCTGTCATTATTTATGCTAATAGACTTTAACCACTTCACTGTAGGAGGGGATTTATAAATATCTTTTCATAGCTTTAATAGATGTGCTAGAATTTCACTTTGTGTTTATTGAACAGGATATTGTAATGTCCAATTTCAACATTCTCTTTGAGACTCTGGCATGTGGAATAACCTTGATGCATTTACGCTGCGGTTATTAATCCAACCTGAACCTTTCAAATGCCGGGGTACACTATGCATAGAACACTCTCCCAACAGCTAGGAACTTAAAATGTTTATACATGGGATAGAACCTTCACTCTCCGTTTACAGTGAGGTCAGCTAAGTTCTAAACATGCCCTGAGTGTTATGTAAACCATCCTGGATTTGTAATCCATGTGGCATCAATCTGAAGCTTTGTCAGACTTTGGCCTTCCAGGGAGTTTCACTTGGCTTCAGCTAGAGTCACGTCAAGCCCGTTTTGGAATTTACAATACCAGTTTAACATCCGTGTAGAAATTTATATCCACCCTTTACCAGCAGTCACAAGTTCACATTTTCATTTCAATGTAATTCAAGGACAAACCTCTGTTTGCAGCAAATAACAAGGGTCTCATCCATTTTAAATGAGCAATGAAATTTCCTTCAAAAGCCATCACCCACTATAAATATACATTGAAAAGCATTGCCCCATGAACCGAGGCATTCTTAAGGAGTATTTCAAGTCATGACATTAATATATGCAGTTTTTTCAGTATCCTGGCCTATTACTGAAACAATAGACTTTCAAAAGGTTTTGGATAACTGTACTGCGGTACGAGATGGATCATAAAAATAAAACTTAAAGGCTATAAGTGCGCCCTGTCCTGATTTCCTGCGTGTTGTTGCAATGAAAAAGACTGTTTTGCTTTTCTGTTTGTTTTTTTGAACCCATTGTTCAGAACATCTATGTGTCACTACAGTTAAAGTCCTGAATTATAATTTAAAACAACATATACAACAATCTTTAAGGATGTAATTTAGGATTGATGAAACTGACCTGAAATGCACCGCTCCGTTGCAACCCCGAAGTTACAGTGCTCCTAGACAAAAGGATGACTTATCAGTGCACTAACAAAGAATGCAGGAGCCTGCCAAATTTTCCTACTCTAAGTGAATAGCAATTAACATACGAAAATCTTTTGGTGCTTAAAAATGAAATATTACATGGGAACATGGATATGTTATTCAGCCTGTTCTGCCATTCAATTGCTAATCTGTATTAAAACTCCATTTACCCACTTCTGTTCCGTAACCCACAACAGCACATTGAGTTTGATAGGTTTAAGTATAGACAGCTTCTTGAAGGAGCAAGTTCTGGATTTTCACAACCTTCAGTGCATGAAGAACAACTTTCTGGCATCAACCCAGAATGGTTTAGCTCTCATTTTAACTTGTGCCTTTTTTGTCCTAGGCATCGCAGAGAGTCCCTGGAGTGAGTCAGAACAGAGAATAGGATGTGCACTTGAAAAAGGAAAGCCTACAAGTCAATGAGGAAAGAACAGCGGATGGGGCTAATTGGAGCCAAGCTGCCACTGGCACAAAGGGCATGATTTTCTAATAATGGGTATTTTTATGGTGCCAACTTGTGATTTTATATTTTGTACTCAACTGTTCACATCCAGTCAGTAGGGATCATCAGTTGATGACAATTCCTTTAGGGGAACTGCTGCAGTCCCTCTAAAGCAGTGATCTGACCTGGGTTAGTGAGTGATCTGCGTGAGTGGCCCTCATCCTGCATCTCAGTGGGCCACAAGATTGAAATCAGACTTGATCACTAACGATGACCCCATGACTAAGATTGAATACATTTAATACACACTGAATATTTCATGTTGAGTTATTGAAAACATTTAATCGTTTATATATTAAGAGAATTGTCATCTACTTCAAACGGTAAAAATGAAAGAAATATTTACGCTTTGGACACAGAGGGGAGCACACGGCTCTCACAGTCATTGTTGTAAGCTATTAACATGCACCTCACTTCACTTTCCTTTGCTTTACTTGCCCATCATTTCAGTCATGCCAGAAGGCAAAAAACCACTTGGACGGAAATCAGAGGAATGTGACAACTCTGCACATGGACAACGGTCAACAAAATATCTCATGGGCCACACTCAGAATCCAGATAGGCCACATGTGACCGCTCGAAAGCATTTAAAGGGGTGGCCTTAGAATAAGATGAAAGTATCCATTTTGGAAATGTTAGCCTCAACTGTGAAAACACATTTTGTTCTAAAAAAAACAGCATACAGGAGAAAAGTCTGGTGCCATTGAGGCAAATCAGAGGTCTGGATCAATAATGTAAAGAATGTAATTTCAAAACCACTGCAGCAATTAAGCAATTCAATTTAAAAACAAGATGTGGAGTTAAAAAAAAATGGATTGAAGTAACTGTTACCATGAAACTGTTCAAATGTCATAAAAGCCTGACTCAAGGCACCGATAAGGAAAAGCATTGTTCTCGCTTTAACCTCAGGTTATACCTAGAATTGACTTCACCATTCTCCCATTTTCAGCTTGACAAGTGGTTCACTCAATGCCTTCAGGAAAGAAGAAGTCTCACAACACCAGGTTAAAGTCCAACAGGGCTTATTTGGAATCATGAGCTTTTGAAGTGCTGCTCCTTCATCAGGTGAATGAATAGAAAGGTTATCCCAGAAGTTTAATTCACTGTTCATGGAATCCTTCATTTTTTAAAAGTTGATTCACCTGCTGAAGGAGCAGCACTCCAAAAGCTCGTGATTCCAAATAAACCTGTTGGACTTTAACATGGTGTTGTGAGACTTCTTACTGTGCCCACCCCAGTCCAACACCAGCATCTCCACACTGAGGAAAGAAAACCTGCTTTCTTTACCCAGTCAGGCCTACGAGTGATTCCAGACACACAATAGGGTTAACTCCTAAAAATGTCCTCTGAAAAGCCCACTCAGTTCAAAGGCAATTAGGGATGGGCAATAAAGACTGGCAAAGCCAGCAACGCGCAGATCCCATGAATGAATCAAACAAATATTTGGAGGTCATGATGAAAAGAATTCTCCAAAAGAATGTACCACAGTTGTG
The DNA here is from genome assembly GCF_965287045.1 of Carcharhinus amblyrhynchos. NCBI lineage: Eukaryota > Metazoa > Chordata > Chondrichthyes > Carcharhiniformes > Carcharhinidae > Carcharhinus > Carcharhinus amblyrhynchos. Next base: position 77,680,982 of record NC_137334.1, on the reverse strand, counting down.
ATCTCAGTAGAGAGTAGTAATATTTAAAATTTATGTTTTTAGCAGGAAATCCAGATATTCACCAGAAGAATGAAGTCTTAGGGTTACTGTTTAAAATAAAATAGTTTTATTACACAAAAAAAATCAATAATAAGAACTATACTTCGTCTTAAAGATATTAAAAGTACAATGAACATGGCCACTTCCACTGTAAACTGAACTTCTTAACTCAATGTTTCCTTCGACACTAGGAGATTTATACCCCCAAAAAATTCAAGTTAGATACTCATCAGAAATTGGAAGATTACCCACTTGGTCCAAAAACTGTTGAAGAGGTTTGCATAGGGTTCAGATTTTGATGGCCAACTACTTACTTCCTTCAAATCTCCCCCAACTTTCCAATGGTTGTGAACTCAGAGCTCAACACTGGCATGGCTAGCATCTTAAGCATATGCACCTTGGGTCAGAGCTCTCCTGATGCTAGTCTTCATTAACTCTGGAGTCTTGAATCTAGAAAGTCTCTCTCTCTCTCCTGCTCTGTCCTCGCCTAGTAAATTGGATTAGACGCTGGCTCAATGGAAAAAGCCACAGAGTGGTTGCGGAGGATTGCTTCTCTGAGTGGAGGTCTGTGACTAGTGGTGTGCCGCAGGGATCGCCGTTGGGTCCATTGTTGTTTGTCATCTATATCAATGATCTGGATAATAATGTGGTAAATTGGATCAGCAAATTTGCTGATGATACAAAGATTGGAAGTGTAGTGGACAGTGAGGAAGGTTTTGAAAGCTTGCAGAGAGATTTGGACCAACCAGAAAAATAGGCTGAAAAATGGCAAATGGAATTTAATGCAGACAAGTGTGAGGTATTGCACTTTGGAAGGACAAACCAAAGTAGAACGTACAGAGTAAATGGTAAGACTCTGAAGAATGCAGTTTAACAGACGGATCTGGGAATACAGGTACAGAATTCCCTAAAAGTGACATCACAGGTGGATAGGGTGGTAAAGAGTGCTTTTGGTACATTGGCCTTTATAAACCGGAGTATCGAGTATAAAAGTTGGAGTGTTATGGTAAGGTTGTACAAGGCATTGGTGAGGCCAAATTTAGAGTATTGTGTACAGTTACAGGAAGGATGTAAATAAGGTTGAAGGAGTGCGGAGAAGGTTCACAAGGATGTTGCCGGGACTTGAGAAGCTGAGTTACAAAGAGAGATTGAATAGGTTAGGACTTTATTCCCTGGAGCATAGAAGAATGAGGGGAGATTTGATACAGATTTTGATGGGTATAGATAGAGTGAATGCAAGCAGGCTTTTTCCACTGAGGCTAGGGGAGAAAAATACCAGAGGGCATGGGTTAAGGGTGAAAGGAGAAAAGTTGAAAGGGAATATTAGGGGGGGCTTCTTCACGCAGAGAGTGGTGGGAGTGTGGAATGAGCTGCCGGATAAAGTGGTAAATGAGGGGTCACTTTTAACATTTAAGAAAAATTTGGACAGGTTCATGGATGAGAGGGGTGTGGTGGAATACGGTCCAAGTGCAGGTCAGTGGGACTAGGCAAAAAAAAAGGTTCAGTACACACAAGAAGGGCCAAAAGGTCTGTTTCTGAGCTGTAAGTTTCTGTAGTTTTCTATGGTTTCTTGGTTATCTTAGAAGTTCAATTCACTATTAAGAATCCTTCATTCTTTTTATTTATTGTCACAAATAGGCTTACATTAACACTGCAATGAAGTTACTGTGAAATTCCCCAGTCGCCATGTTCCGGCACCTGTTCAGGTACACTGAATTTTAGAATGGCCAATGCACCTAACCAGCACATCTTTCCGACTGTGGGAGGAATCTGGAGCACCTGTAGAAAACCCTGTGCAGACTCTGGGAGAATGCGCAGACTCCGCATAGGCAGTGACTCAAGCCGGGAATCAAACATGGGTTCCTAGCACTGTGAGGCAGCAGTGCTAACCACTGTGCCACCCTTAGAAAGGGATTTAAACAACTTTAGCCCGCTGAAAGATTTTTTTTCTGAATTCTGCACAGAAGCAATATGTCCTGTAGCTATCTTGCTTCACACTAAATCAAACTTTTCAAAGAAAAGCATACCCCAAGAATCTAATTTCCTTCCATAATTAACTTTTTTGTTGACCCTTTTTCTATTGTTTAATCTCCCAGGCGGCCTGGTCACATGATCAGTTCCTGGCAGCCAGTTGCTCTTTACAAGGAATCATTTTCCAATCTTCCAGAGAAACCTAATTATTAAACAGACCATCACCTCAATATAAATGTGTTTGTTTTTCCCTAAACAGGCCATCATCCCATGCAGAAACCCAGACATCATGATCAAGGTGAGAGGATAGTTAATTCTAATTGTAACCTAACGCCAAACCAGGAATGGTACTTTTCCTTATGGGTGTCTTCACTCAGTTAGGCAATGCTTCACATGTTGCCTTCTTGGGGCAGTGATGTTTACATAAATATGCTTTAGAAACTTAACAACGAGCTGAAACCCTCCATTAGCTTTAATGGGTCATGAGCAAAAAAGCAATTTTTAGTCTTTAATCTGTTTCATACCATTGTCTAGCTTCAGACCATAATCACTTCTCTTTGATCAGACAGTATCACTTTTAAACAGTTCAAAGAAAGAGCTATAAACATGTGTTCTGTGGATTACTAGAAAGGTGCCTTCTGCAGACTTCAGGTTCAGTTTATGGCGTAATTACATCATTGATTGAAAATGTTACACATTAAACAAGACTCCTGAAATGCTGGCAGATTAATGCTTTTTTAAACACCATAACTGGCCGATTCAACAGGAACAAAGTGCTCGCTGATTATAAAACCACATCCTGCCTCAAAGCACCTCTGAGTGAAGAAAAATCAACCCATCGTATAAATCACTGCCTCACAGCGCCAGGGATCCAGGTTCGATTCCCGGCTTGGGTGACTGTGTGGAGTTTGCATGTTCTCCCCATATCTGCATGGGTTTCCTCCGGGTGCTCTGGTTTCCTCTCACAGTCCAAAGATGTGTAGGCTAGGTACATTGGCCACGCTAAATACTCCCTCAGCGCACCCGAACAGATGCCAGAGTGTGGCGACTAGGGGATTTTCACAGCAACTTCATTGCCATGTTAACACACACCTTCTTGTGACTAATAAATAAACTTTAACTTTAAATCGGGTCTGATGCACTATTATCTGCTTGGGCTTGCGTTCACACACTGCTTTTTTGGAGAGTTGTAAATGTTTCTCTTCATTTTTCGATCACTGGGTGATTGGTCAAGTCAAGAAATGATTTCCAACTCTATGGCTGGGATTTTCCCTTCCGCCCACCAGGGGAATCGTAGCAGCAGAGACACGGACCATGCAAAGGTCTGTTGACCTTGGACGGGATTTTCTGATCTTGGGGCAAGCGTGGCCTGAAAATCCTACTCTATGATACATAGTCTGTTCAGACAGAGTGTTTTAGCAATGGAGCAACTTTTGTTTTGTAGGAAGAATTACATGGCACCGCAGTTGTCACCATGATGCTTGGCAGCAAAATTGCCAGCAGTGCATAATCACCGTCATTCCTCTGAGAAAGAGCATTGAGAAGAAAGTCACTTGGTAGTATCAAACTTGAATATTGTTGAAAAGAGACTTGCTGTTGAAGCTTTTTGTCTTGCACTCATCAGGACAGAATTACAAGAATGCCAAATTTCAAGGAGAACAACAAATGCATATTGCATGAGAAAGGGGTGTTGATTGGTCGGCAAGTAGAGTCTGATTGGTCACGGTGTTGTGATGGAGAATGCACCATTGAGTCATACAGCTCAGCAAAGGCCCTTCAGCCCTTCGAGTCTGCATCGACAGTAACTACCACTAAAGTTGCACTAATCCCACCAGCAAACATAAGAACATAAGAAATAGGAGCAGGAGTAGGCCATCTAGCCCTTCGAGCCTGCCTCGCCATTCAACAAGATCATGGCTGATCTGAAGTGGATCAGTTCCACTTTCTCACTTTCTCCCCATAACCCTTAATTCCCTTGTCTATCAGAAACCTATCTACCCGTGACTTAAATATATTCAGCAAGGCGGCCTCAACCACTTCAATGGGCAGAAAATTCCAGAGACTCACCACCCTTTGAGTGAAGAAGTTCCTCCTCAACTCCGATCTAAACTGCACCCCCCCCCACTTATTTTGAGGCTGTGCCCTCTAGTTCTGCTATCCTTTCTAAGCAGGAAGAATCTCTCTACCTCTACCCTATCCATCCCTTTCATTATCTTATACGTCTCTATAAGATCCCCTCTCAGCCTTCTAAACTCCAACGAGCACAGACCCAGTCTATTGAAACAGTTGCCTCCCAAGCTTTTGTTTCCAGGTGCTATGACTGGACATACTCTTTGTGTTTGCAGAGAACAAGGCTTCATGTATGAATATATGTAGCTTCTAGCAAGAGTAAGTGAGCCACATTGTGAGCACGATTGATTATTTTACATTTATTGGAATTGTAATTCTTAGGACAATTCTTAGATTGTTTAGAATGTGTTATCCAATCATGGAACCATATCTAATGTTGGACTATGTTCTGAGCTTTGCAAACATAGAGTTGGTTGAGAATGGTAAGTACTCTGCCTATTGCGAACTAAAAAGGGGATGTGTTGTGTGATACAGTCGACTAATCATTGGAACGTGTGGCTGATATACCTGACATTACACTGGTACTTGAAATGTGGTATATGAATTTCAGTGCTGCTGTGATGCCAGGTATGCTAAATAAAAGCTTTGGGGGGTAAAAACTCTTCCTTGCGACATTCTCCACAGCAATGCCTTGACTGATCAGAGTTGACTTATCTGGTTTGAATTTAAACAAAAGCTTGGGAAATAACTGTTCCTTGCTGCTTTCACAACAATAATGCCTCAACCAGAACCCACTTGGCCACCAATCGGCTCCCTTTTCCTCATGCAGTATAAATTTGTTGTTCCTTTTGAAATTTGGTATTTTTGTGAGTTTGCCCTGATGAATGGAAGAAGAAAAACTTTGACAGCATGTCTCTTTCCAGAGATTGAAAGAAACCGTTGTGACACGTTTTTTACTCAGGCGCTGACCCTAAACAGCCTCCGATATATTCTTTAACATCACTGCACAGGCGCTGAAGTGGTAGAAAAAGATATCACTTCGTCAGTCATATGGTGGCCCAGATTTTCATTGGCAAGGCCAATCGAAGAAAATTCCTGACATGCATGACCCACCTTGGTAGAAAGACCCCAAAAGTGTTATCTTTGCCCCTGGGGATGGGGTGAATGGGTGTTGGATAGGCTAATCCTGGAAGCAGAGGATTGGTGGGCACAGGGGCAGCTGAATGCTGAGATGGTCCAATTGAAAGGATACCTCAGTTCTCTTGGACTTTATTCCAGTTGTATTATGTCATTTTAGGCCTTCACTTCTCACATTCCTACATATAATCCCAATGCTACATCCATGCCAACACATGCCCCTATCCACCCCAATGGCCCCTTATAGCCCCATGCCAATTTATGCTGCTGTCATATCCAATCACACACTGGCCACTTACAGTTTTACCTTAGACATGAACATTCTCCCAGGCGTGCCAATGCCAACTTATGGCCCTTCCGTACCAAAATGTACAATATGTACAGAACCAATGAACCATATAGTAATAATGGCATGAGTGGAGCTGCTCAAAAAAAAACAAAGATCTCCTTTAAAAAATATTGTCTTATAACTACAAAACATAACAATCAGAAGGAACATTCACGCATCAATAACAGAGGCTCCAAACACGTCACATCTCTTAATCTTTTGCAAAGAAAATTTGAGTAATTGACAAAAGAGATCACAGCAACAACCACTTATTATAACCACTGAACCATATCAATCAAGTAAAGTCAACAGTTCTCTCCAGTTGTCAAAACAGAACAGTATTGAGATAACCCTGATGAGTTTGGGCAGTCAGGCAATCAGGGCATGTTGACACTGAATTGGAAGGGAGGGGACATAGGATGGATGGTCGGGACACTGGATGGGACGGGGCTCAAAAGGTTTCTGAATCCAGACAAAGGTTCGTGATTCCTCTGGAGGTCCGTGCACCATAAGCCATGGAGAACGTTATGGAAATCAGTGAGTGCTCACAGATGCCTACTGCCTCAATGGAGCTGGCTAGGTCAGCAATGCAGGATACAGGCTTATGATTCATTATCCCACACCAGCAAAAACTGAGGGTGCCAGGAATGGGGGCAGGAATCCTGGAATTGGGTCTTATTTGCCATTTTCCAATGGTTCTGGAGCCATTATCACTCCACAAAAATCTGGAACTGTGTTTCTAACTTCCCAACAGTTGGTTTCTGGTCCCACAGTTCTCTGGTTGATTGTTGCAATGTACTTATAAAACATGAAAAACTAAATATTGGACAATTAGTGGCAGTCCAATGCTCTTAAATTGTCTTAGAAAGTGTTGGAACAGTGTTACAACCTATGAATAAACACAGCTGGCTGGAAAGCTGGTTAGCAATGCAGAGCAATGCCAACAGTGCAGGTTCAATCCCTGTATCTGCTGAGGTTATTCATCACGGCCCACCTTCTCAACCTTGCCCCTTGCCTGAGGTGTAGTGATCCGCAGGTTAAATCACCACCAGTCTTGTTTATGGTCATCTGGGATTAAGGCGACTTGACTTTTTATCTTAGACGTGAAGATTCTCCCAGGCCTGTCAATGACCCTTACACTTCACAGGATCTTTAACTTACCCAGGTTATGGCAGCCACTACCATAAAAAAAAAAGAGGGCATGACCCTTCTCTCCCTTTCACTCAGCTGAACTTTGACCCTGGGAGATGGGAACATGATGCACTACTATTTGTTGCCCAGCTTCATGATGATCGGGCAAGACAGGTTAGGAAAAACATTCAGATGAGCAATTGGGCACAGAGTGGCTATGCAACAATGCTGATTGCCACTCTGAAGAAGTTCAGACCCGATATTTTAGAATTCCATATGGAATACCATGCTGTGGACACCATTATTATAAGGGTGGCAGCAGTACAGGAATGTTACGATTATCAGGCAAACTGGGAGGTGATCAATAAAAAAAGCCTTGTAAACAAATAAATCAACTGAAAGTCAGAGACTTAGAGCTTTTGTTTAAACACAAAGGGCATGATTTAATCAGCTGTTCACGCCGCACTTCTGCTGCAGTGAAATCAGAGAATTTGGCAGTCGACCAAATCTCTGTTCCCTGCAGCGGGATGGGAAAATCCCGCTGGCCTGAATGGCCATAACAGTCCAGCCAAAGTCTTGCCAAATCTTCCTTTATATGGTCTGAAGGAACATTTGGTTTCCAGTCAAAGTGTGTGGCCTTTCAGTTGAATATTTCACAATAATTTTGAACAGTTGCTGTCAAATACCTGAAGATTACAGAAACAAGCAGTGAAGCACATGAGGCAGAAGTAAAAATCCTACAAGATTTTCTTGTCTGAGCCCAGGTGCACCTCATTTGAAAAAAGTTTGTTTCTACCTGTGAGAATGTGGAACTAGTCCCTTTCATAAGGTAATTCACGTTGCAAATCACAATGGAGCATTGATTTAGACTAATCCAGTCAACATGAATACAGAAAATATCTGGAATATTTTGTTTAATGGAGGGCAAAAGACTTACTGCAAGATTTGTGAAAATGTCAATGCAAAAAAAACCTGAGGCGGATATTACTACCGAGGTGCAGAGATACCTCAGTAAAAAGTACTCTAAAATGCCCAATTTTCACTGTGGGGAATTAGTATGGAATAAAGTCCACTGACCAACCCCGGAAGTAGTGGGCAAGGAGCAATAAGGGCAGGTGAGTGTCAATGTGGGAAGATTGGAAAGCCTGTCCCAGTTCTCTGGGACTTCATCTTTGTTGTTTTTGAAAGTGTTGAGCTCTCTTGCTCTCATTGTCACATCCCCTTACAACTTCCCACAGCCTCTGATGCCCGCCATACCAACTCACCCCAGTGTCACACATGGGAATAGTTACAAACTGCACGTATCTAAGTATCAAAGTAGATGTGGAATCGTTGGCTTGGCCAGCATATTTTTTGCCCATCCCTTGAGAAAATGGTAGTCAGCTGCAGTCCATGCAGTGCAAGTATACCCATAACAAGGAGGGAGTTCCAGGATTTTGACCCAAATACTATGAAGGAATGCTGTTATATTTCCAAGTCAGCATGCTCTGTGGCTTGAAGGGGATCTTGCTGGTGGTGACGCTCCCATGTATTTGCTGTATTTGTCCTTCAGGGTGGCAGATATGGAAGGGTTTGGAAGGTACTGCCAAAGGAATCTCAGTGAGTTGCTGCAGTGTATCTGGTAGATGGTACACACTGCTGCCATTGTTTATCAGTGGTGGACAGAGTTGGGGTTGATGTTGGAGGCAGTGAGTGGGGTGAGAATCATGGGGGCTGCTTGTTTTTGACCTATTTCACTGTTGTTGGAGCTGCAGGCAACTGAAGAATATTCCATTACATTCCTGGCTTGCACTTTATATGAAGGACAGACTTTGGGAAGTTAAAAGATGAGTTCCTCTCTGCTGAATCACTAGGCCCTGATCTACTGTTGTAGTCACGGTATTAATATGGCTGGTCCAGTTCAGTTTCTGGTCAATGGTAATCTCCAGGATGATTATTGTAGGGGATTCGGTGATGGCAAGGATATCGAACGCCAAGAAGAGAAGATTGGGTTCTTTCATGTTGGAGATATCCCACAGGTCTAGCTGTTCTGAAGACATGTTTAGTAACCTATTGCTAATTTCCAGAAAATAGATACTAGGAGATAAACTGTGCTAGTAAAATAAGACTGCTTTCACGTTGTTATAGCCATTCAGAATCTAAGACGCTGGTGCCCTTCATTCAGCTCCCAGCCTTCATCCTGTTGAGCCAATATAGCAGGTGAGTGGAAGGGCAGAATTTCAAAGCAGGGGCATGAGGGGGATGGATGAAAAGGAGGGACAGAGTGAATGAAGGGACAGGAGATCTACCATAGCGCTGGCGAGGTTGGGACTGCAGACTTCTGACAGGGGGCAGTCCCAAAAGGCAGTCGCAAAAATCACACAGCCATGGAATGGGATTGGGAATGCCAGAATCGGTCCCTGCCCACCATTTCTAAAGAGTTTTTGAGCCAAGCCAACTTGGTGAAAATCCAGTCTATTGACTCTGTTTCTCTCTCCACTGCCAGACCTGCTGAGTATTTCCATCATCATCCATTTTTTTGCCCGGGTCTCAAGGTCTGGAATATTCTTCCTCCAATACTCTATTTCTGTCTTGGAAGACACTCCTTAAAACCTCCCTCTTTGGGTACTCTGGGAAGCAAGGGAGGAATTAGCCAGGGCTGGGGCTGGGGAGAGGTTGGATAAACTCAGAAAGTTTTCACTGGGAAGACAGAGGCTGTGGGGCGACTTGACAGAAGTCTACAAAATCATGAGAGGCATGGATGGCCTTTTCCCAGGGTGGGACGGTCAACTACAAGAAGGCACAGGTTTAACATCAGAGGTGGTAAAGTTTAGGGGAGACCTGTGGGGAAAGTTTTTCACGCAGAGGGTGGAGGGTGCCTGGAACGCGCTGCCAGTGGAGATGGTGGAAGCAGGCGCATTAGCAACATTCAAGATGTATCTTAATAAACACATGAACGGGAGGCGAACAGAGGGATAGAAACCACATATCGGTGCAGGCTTAGTGGGCCGAAGGGGCTGTTCCTGTGTTATACAGATCTTTGTTGAAGCTTTTGGTCACCTGATGTGACTCGGTGTCATATTTTGTTTTATGATGCAGCTGGGAAGCTATCTTGGACATTTCATTATGTTAAAGATGCCGCATAAATATAAATTGTTGTTCTATTTCAGATTTCCAGCAGTCACAATAGTTTGCTCGCATTCATGGACCAGGTCAATCATGAGTCCTCAGAATAATACCAGACCGAATGTATTAGTTTAGATACAGCATTACACCTGGTATTACACTGTGTTCTTTAAACATTGTGGGAAGAAACAGCCCTTTATCAAGACATCTGTACAAAACCCACAGAGTACAAAGACTTCAGAAAGAGATATTTTTAATGTCTGGACATTCAGCCAATTGTCTGGAAATTATTTCTGTGAGGCAGTTTATAGAATTTAGCCTTGATGCAAGTACTGGGGATTGAGTTATTCTAAAATCAACTGGCATTCCAAAGTTCATTGTTCTCCGACTTCATCAGTTCTTGGAAATAGAAACAGCAATGAATGTCATGGAAAATTCCCAGCTCAAGCAAGGGTGGCACAGTGGTTAGCACTGCTGCCTCACGGCGCCAGGGATCCAGGTTTGACTCTGGTCTCGGGTCACTGTCTGTGTGGAGTTTGCACACTCTCCCCATATGTCTGTGCAGATTTTCTCCGGGTGCTCTGGTTTCCTTCTGCAGTCCAAAGATGTACAGGCTAGATGGATTGGCTATGCTAAATTGCCCCTTAGCATATTAAGATGTGTAGGTTAGGGGAATTAGCAGGGTAAATGCATGAGGCTACAGGATGGGCTTGGGAGGGATGCTCTTTCAGACAGTTGGTACAGACTCAATGGCCCAAATGGCCTCCTTCTGTAATATAAGGGTTCTATTCTAAGGGGTCTTCTCAATTTCTTTTTTTAAGATCTTCTCAATATTTTTATAATCCAGCTCGTAAAAGATAGTCATACCCTGCGCCACTGAGTAAGTAGTGCACATTCATAGAGTTTGCACATTCCCCCTGTGTCTGCACGGGTTCTCTCTGGATGCTCCTGTTTCCCCCCACAGACCAAAGAAGTGCAGGTTGAGCGAATCGGCCATGCTAAATTCTCCCTCCATGTACCCGAACAGGCGACAGAGTGTGGCGACTAGGGGATTTTCACAGTAACTTCATTGCAGCGTGAATGTAAGCGCACTTGTATGCTTTTTTTAAATTGTAGACGCAGTGTTTTAAGTTTCATGCTCTTGACCCTTCACCTGTGTAAAAATGGAACATCAGGGCTCCTGAATTCTTCATCCCGAATTTTACTGCCCCGCCCACCATGGGAGTCGGAGCAGTCGAGGGGCGGACAATGGAAGGATCTGTTGACGTTGGGTGGGATTTTACGGTTTTGGGATGAGTGGCGACGTAAAATTCCACTGAATCTGCATTGGCTTCCCCAAAAACTGAGAATAATTAAATCTTTATATCAGGTCACCACTTCAAATCAGGTTGTTGTGCTTGAAAGCAAGTTTCAAAACACTGTGCGGGAATTTATAAATCATAGGTCAAACCAATTTCTGCTGAAGACTTCATCAAGATCTGATCAAAATCATAATCAAACGAGCAGAATCATAGCTGGATAGAAGCACCAAAGGCAGGATTTGTTGCTACTTTCCCATCAGAAAAGGCAAACAGAAGACGGTAACAGCAGTGGGAGAAGACTTCAACCTGGGTTTGCATTGATCTTTAACAAAGGTTTTAATTGCATCTTTTTCACTATTATAAAAGAACAATATCCAATTTCAATCCCCATCAATAATTAAATCTAATACACTGGCCCAGTAGTCACTGCTTCTATACTTAATTCTGATCGCCTTCATTTGGATAGAGTTGTGGCGGTGTCCATTCATTGATGATTCAGTTCTAAACCGTATTATGTGACACCTAGAATAAACTTGTGCGCACAATTAGATTTCATTTTCAAATAATGACTTGTAAACAACTTACATCATCTGAATATAAGTGCCAGCTCCTCAGGGTCACTCAGGCATTCACTTAACAAAGCGAACACCAATATAACTTAGTGAAACCCAACGTACAATCCTTTTCTTTCAAAGCTTGCACAACTTAAAAACAATGGCTATGAATAGCCAAACCAATAGGATTTCATACGTCTGATTCTGGTATAAATGAATGTATTCAGCAGCATAGTAATTCAACCAAACATACCAATTATCACACTTCACCCCGCACTTCCCAATCTCACACTTTTGCAAAATTAACTATCTCCAGTGAATCTGGAATTGGAGATATAAAAGTGGAACTGCACTTGTTAACTATGTACACCAGTAATGCACCTTCACAGCCACACACTGCAGCAACACATCAATACAAACGAAATCTACTAGATCCGTCTCAGTTATTCTATACATCAGAGTCCACCACACTTCCAGCCTTCAACTGTGGGTGGTCCAAATACTTGAATGTGTGCCCAAATAATAGCCAATGTCCAAGTGGACCCGCAACTTTTGGCCAAAATATTCTACCTCTTTGTACTTATGATCTGTTCACCACCTCTCCCACAAGCCAACTCTTTCCCTCTTGCTGACTCTCCCAGGTACCTACCGCCTGTCCCTCACATGGACTCTCCTTCTCCCAACCCTCCTGCCCACCAATTTCTCTCCTCACCATGACTGAGGGATCAAGAGAAGGACAGCGAAAGGAAAGAGGTGAATAAAAGCGGCTGCAAGCAAGAGTGAGTCTGAGTTGTTGCTCCAGAGTGACGTTGATTGTGTCACGCACGCTCCCTCAGCCCGGGCTGAAAACATTGATAAAGCAAGGGTCCCAAAATATGTTGTCATACCGAAGAGCATGCAATAATTCAACCCTTCAAAATATTACTCATGCATAAGTCAATCCCATTTTCTTTTGCCTAAAAACTTGAGTTCAAAAGTGAACTTTTACACAGGTGGGCAGAGTGGATATTTTTGGACCTGGATCCAATATACCACCACACCACACTCATACTCAGCATCCTATATTCACTGGCTGCAAACTTGAAGCCATCGAAAGTACTGCTAGCTGTGTGCTTACTGGGCGATGCAGACTCGATGGGCCAAATGGCCTTCTTCTGCACTGTAGGGATTCTATGATTCTTACTCGCACAGGATTTTCCACATCAGCTTCAACACCCTAATGTCAAGGTCAAATGTGGGTCAGAGTTTTAAAGTTTATCTATTAGTGTTATAGAATCCTACAGGACAAAAGGAGGCCATTTGGCCCATCGAGTCTGCACTGACCACAATCCCACACAGGTCCTATCCCCACAACCCCATGCATTTACCTTAGCTAGTTCCCCTAACACTAAAGGGCAATTTAACATGGCCAATTCATCTAAACTGCACATCTTTGGACTGTGGGAGGAAACCGGAGCACCCGGAGAAAACCCACGCAGACACAGAGAGAATGTGCAAAGTCCACACAGACAGTGACCCAAGGCTGGAATTGAATCCGGATCCCTGGTGTTGTCAGGCAGTGATGCTAACCACTGTGCCACTGTGCTGCTCAAGTTACTGTGAAAATCCCCCAGTCGCCACATTCCGGTGCATGTTCGGGTACAATGAGGGAGAATTTAGCATGATCAATGCACCTAACCAGCATGTCTTTTGGACAGTGGGAGGAAACCTATGCAGACACAGGGAGAACATGCAAACTCCACACAGATAGTGATCCAAGCTAGAGGCTGGCACTTTGGAGAAAACAGTCACTCAGCAATGATTTTCCCCAAATTGGCCAATTTGTGGGCAGAGGGTGGGCTCACCAATTAAAGGTGAGAGCCTGGCAGGACAACAGGAAGTCCTCCAACACTGGAGCAGAAGCAAGCCACCTTTTCAGATAAGAGAGTGCCCTCTTTCCAATTGTTCATACCTCAAAATAAAAGATGCCCTTATCAGCTAGCCTACCAATGTGGGAGGCCTCAAGGCTCGCCTCAAGCATTGGCTGCCAGCCGGCCATCAGGAGGTGGATTCCAGGCACCTGGCCTAGACCCAGAGGTTGGCTGAAAAATTCCAGTCAACTCCGACAATCGATGTCAAGTGACCTTTAACATGCTTTACTTGACTACATGGGGCTTGAGAGTGAGTAACCATGTCATCTGCCAGCTCTGGGAAAATAGCATTTGAATAAGGTGGCAGGAATGGTGCAGGCCAACCCACCTTATCCCATTTTCCGTCTCATAGACAATAACCTCAGAACCTTATGTATTTCAGGAAGTAAGTTCTAGACCCCCCACTGGCTTGCATGCGAATACATTTCTCCACAATCCCCCTTCTGCTGAGCACTTTAAACCATGTCCCTTGGTCACTGCTAAGGGAAGCATGTCCATTATCTTTATAATTTTCTACACTTCGGTTAAATTTCCCCTCCGCTTCCTCTGTTCCAAACCCCAGGCTACCCAACCCTCCCTTCTAGCTGAATAGTTTCAGTAGACCTTGTTTTTACAGCCTGGATGCCAACGACACATTAACAACCTCCAAAACAAAAGAGTTATTCATTCGGAATGAAGAATACACAATATACACAGGGACCATGAGGTCGATATGAACCCCTTCACAACAGGGTAGGAGAAGGACGGAGGTAAAAAAAATTACAAAAATCTCTGTATGACATCCTTGTCCTGTCGCCTCGTGGATACTGCCATTTTATTGGTGGCATCCTGCCTAAGCAAAGCCAACCACTTCATTCTGATTTTAACTACGGCTCCCACTGTGCAGTTAAGAGCTGTGTTTAAATCTAACCTTTATCAACCAGGGATCTTGAAACCCAACAGAGAAATGGGCATGGGAGCAGTTAAGTGCAGAAGGTGAAGATATTAAAGATTCAAATAATAACACTGCTACAATCTAATTAAAAAGACAGCTGAACAGCAAATATAAAAGAATTATTGACTGCACTATAATCATTTACAGAAATGCACTGAGTTGCAGTCTATTTCTTAACCTCAACTTTGGATAAATTACAGAGGGTCTGTACCTCTGTGAAGTACCCTGTGAAGCTATGTCACTCTAACTCTATAAGGAGTCTCACAATGCCAGGTTAAAGTCCAACAAATTTATTTGCTAGTAAACCCACAAGCTTTTCTCCAATAAGGAGCAAACCCCGAAAGCTTGTGGGTTTACTATCAAATAACCTGTTGGACTTTAACCTGGTGTTGAGAGATTTCTTACTGTGTTTACCCCAATCCAACGCCGGCATCTCCACATCACACCAACTCTATCACTGGTATCAAGGAGCCATAATGCATGAGTTTTTGGCACGAGTGAGTCATTGTTCAGGCAGCAGAGAGCAGCTAGAGCACTTAAGATTCAATATACCCAAACCACAGCTCAGGATATCAGAGATATATGGACTACATTACCTTCCTCGAGAATAACCACAAATCCCATACTCCACTTCATTCGCAGGAGGACTGGAATACACTGGGGAAATATTCAGTGGCATTTTTGAAAATAATGGACCAGATCTTCTGGTCTCCGGATGGTCAAACTCCCCAGGATGCGTTCCCTTAGAAGTCCCAACGCAATGCCTCTGTGGGAAATTTGTACTCCCAATTGCAATTCTCCTTCTCCCCAGGACCCTTGGAAATGGTCTGCAACTCAGCGTTAAAGTCGGGGTGGGGGTCTCAGGACAGAGAAACTCTAAACTAACACCTGGGTAACTTTCGAAGTAACCACATTCCACCCGCTACACCAGACACCAGCCCCCCACTCACCGACAAACCCCCAATCTTACTTCACCATTCTGCTTCCACTTGACATCCCAACTTGACTTCACCGTTCAACTCCTGAGCTGACCCCGCAACATCCCCCCTCCATCCCTCCCCCTATCGACCCAATCTCATCACCGTTCTTCACCCTAATCTCACCACCTGATACCCCCAACCACCAAAGCAAACTCTTTCCCATTGACCACACCCATAGTACCCCCTTTATCCTCTTACCCTGCTCACCTTGCCCCCTCACCTGACTCACATACTTTCTCTCTAACTTCTGAAAGAAGATATTTGAACTCTTTACTTACCAGAATAAGGCAGCTATTGCCGTAAAGAGGGGCATAGCTTCCCCTTTTAATAATGTGGGGGTGGGGTTCTCTGTGCACTTAGGGTGTAGGGGGTGCAGGAAATGGGGAAGGAGTTCCATGTTTCTTATTGAAGACCTGGGTGCCTTTTAAAAGGGGTGTCCCGACTGGGGATTCTCAAATATTGCCAGCATGATGGCTTGGACCATGCCCAGAAACATAGACTCCCTGCAGTGCAGAAGAAGCCATTCAACCTATCAAGTCTGCACTGACTGTCTAACAGAATATCTTACCCAGGCCCACCTCACCATCCTACTCCTGTAACCCTGCACGTTCACCATGACTAATCCCCCTAACTTACACACCTTGCGACACTAAGGGGCAATTTATCACAGCCAATCCAACTAACCCACGCATCTTTGGACTGGGTATGAGGAACCAAAGGAAACCCACACAGACATGGAGAGAATGGGCAAACTCCACACAGACAGTGACCTGAGGCCAGAATTGTACCCAGGTGCCTGGAGCTGTGAGGTAGCAGTGTTGATCACTCTGCCACTGTGACGCAGAACACTGGGTAATCTGGAGAGAAAACCCAACTGTACAGGTGGTGAGCTGCATGACAGTTTCCCCGCTTCTGCCAGCACTCTCTGTAACAATGGGAAAATTTTGCCCTTGAGCCAATTTATTGACAAGAAACACAAGCCTTGCTAAAACAAAAGAAACCAATTCAGCCATGGGAATGTAAACCTGAGTAGTGGGTACTGGGCATGGGTTAGAAGATTGGTTTATTTACTGTTCCAGCCATTATTTCTGAATGGACCACTCTTCCCTGTGGGAAGAATATGTCAATACATTTTAGTAGCCAATATCTCAGTATACTTTCTGTTTCTGTCTGAAAGGCATCTTTATGGACATGCAAATAGTGAGAGCCTGTTACAAGTTTCAGTCCATTTTTGAACTCATTCTTGAATCAGCAGGTGTGAAATTCTATAATAAGATTGCCTTGGCATGTCCTAATTGTAAACCAATTCAGCCATGGGAATGTAAACCTGAGTAGTGGGTACTGGGCATGGGTTAGAAGATTGGTTTATTTACTGTTCCAGCCATTATTTCTGAATGGACCACTCTTCCCTGTGGGAAGAATATGTCAATACATTTTAGTAGCCAATATCTCAGTATACTTTCTGTTTCTGTCTGAAAGGCATCTTTATGGACATGCAAATAGTGAGAGCCTGTTACAAGTTTCAGTCCATTTTTGAACTCATTCTTGAATCAGCAGGTGTGAAATTCTATAATAAGATTGCCTTGGCATGTCCTAATTGTAATCCATATCGGAAATATCCAGAAATTGACCAACTTGTATTAGATGCATCTCGTGACCTGTGGCAGCCATCTAAAGTCAGTGCAGTTCCATTTTTTAAGAAAGTCCTCCTTATTTATATTTGACCAGCCAGTGCTATTAAAGATAAATATTACATATTCACACATCGCATCGTCACAACACTTTGTAATACTCTACATTGGAAAGCGGTAGATCTTATAACAAACTATTACAGAATAGAAAAGATACTTTAACATCACAGAGCAAATATGTTATTCAGTGTTAGTTTTTTACACAAATTGGCTTGTACATTCCATCAACTGACAGCCTTAGCTCTGCTAACTTTATTTCTGTTATATCAGTGCAATATCTTCTAAATGAAGCACAGAGATGCAATGTACTAGGAACCTAATTCAAAATTATATGTAATATAAATCGTTAGCAATTAAACAGTGGCATACATACTATATAGTAAAGTCACAGTATCCTGAACTTTGTCTTGTTGGAGGTCTTCCATGCCATGGTCAGGTCAGGCTATCTCAGAACAGTTAATGGCGCACAGCAGAAGCCAAGGAATGATTTTAAAGGTCAGCTATCCTAGATCAATTAATTCTATGAGTTAAAAGCAGACACATTGCTTCCACATCTGCTACAGCATTAACAGTTGCCAAACAACCATGCCAAAGCTGTTTAAAGCAGTTTGTAGCACAGCTGTTTCAAAAACTGAACCAACTATTCTCTTTCATCTCTTCAGCAGTATTACTGTATAGCGTCATTCAAGCTTCAGTGGTAGTAATCTCGCTTCCAAGTCAGAGAATTTGGTGTTCAGGTCCTATACCAGATGATGTATGCACATAACACTCCATTGTGGCTTCACTGGTACCTTGTACAGTTGCAACAACATCTCTTTACCTTTATACTACAATCCCCTTCCATTTGCCTTCCCTATCACCTTCTGCATCTGTATGCTAACTTTCTGGATTTCATGAGCAAGAACCCCCAAACCTCTTTGTGCTACAGCTTTCTGCAGTCTCTCTCCATTTAAATAATAAACCACCTCTTCATTCTTTCTTCCATAATGAACTCTTATATTTTCCTAAATTGAATTTCATTTGCCAATTTCCTGCCCATTCGCTTAACCGGTCAATATCTCTCTGTAAACTATTTATATGCTCCTTATAACTGGCCTTCCCTCCCACCTTTGTATTGTCTGCAAATGTGGCCACAGTACATCCTGTTCCTTCCTCCAAATCAGTAACATATATTGTGAAGAGCTGCAATCGCAGCACTGATCCCTGTGGCACTCCACTGGTTACTGCCCTCTAACCTGAGAAAGAACCTTCTTATTACTACTTGTTATTTCCTGTTAGTTAGCCAATCTTGTATCCATGGTAGAATATTGGCTCCAAAACACTGAGCTCCTAGCTTGTGTAGTAGCCTTTTGCATGGCACCATATCAAATGCTTTTTGCTAATCCAAATATACAACATTGACTGGCTCTCTTTTATCTACTCTGGCTGAAAATTTCTCAAAGAACCCTAATAAATTTGACAGACGTGATTTCCTCTTCATGAAGCCATGCTGACTCTGCTTGAACAGATTGTGACTTTCCAAAGGCACTTCTGTTCTCTGGTTAATAATCAATGCTAATATTTCTCCAATAACTAAAGTTAGACTAACTGGCCTGTAGTTTCCTACAGTTTGCTTCCTTCACTTTTTGAACAAGGATACCACATTGGCAGCTATGGGTACATTAAAGATTTGCAAAAATGAATCCAAAAAAGAACTTTGGTTTTGTGAATAGATGGGAAAAGTTGAGGCTGTTCTCATTGGTGAAGGTTGGGAGGAGATTAGAGAGAGGTATGAATCATTGGAATTCTCTATCCCTAAAGGCTGTGGGTACTCCGTCATTAGTTACCTTTAAGGCTGGCAATAGACAAATTTCTGGTCTCTCAGAGAAACTAAGGATATGGGGACTGGGCAGGAAAGTGGTGTTGAAGGCCAAGATCAGCCATGATCATATTGGGTGGTGGAGCAGACTCAATGGGACGTATGTTCAGGTCCTGCCACTGTGTCATACGTTCAAAATCATGAGTGCTCTGGTCAGGATATACATGGCAGAAGGCTCATGATTCAAAGGACACCAATTTCAAGTGAATGGAAAAAGGGATAGAGATGGAATGCACTGCCCCAGAGCATGGTGGAAGCAGATTCAAACATAGCTTCAAAGCAAATTGGAGAATTACCTATAGAGAAAAATATCGAATGAGGGAAGAGTGAAGAGTGGGACTTGCTGAGTTGTTCAAGCTAAATGTCAGCACAGATGCAAAGGACTGAATGGCCCCTTCTGTGTTGTAACATATGTTTCTAGGTGTCCCAAATAATGCACCCTATCCAACACTAGAGGAAAAACAGACAACATATTTTTTGTTTTCTGCCAATACCGTGCATTAGGCAGTCATAAAGAAAGATATGAGAGTGACTTGTGAGGGTATGCTCTGATTATTTCCTCCCTCCCCCCACCTCCCCGTGCCATAAATGCTGCTTTACCGCCCTTCCAAATGGCCCGATGGTGACTCGGAACTGTGTGTGTTAGGAAATTCTTAGTGCAGAGTGCTTGTCTGAAAAGTAAACCAATACAATGACCAGCTAGCTATTTAGTTCTAAATGAATGCACACCTTTCTCAGTCAACACTGAGAGGCACTTCCAATGAAGGAGGTGAGGTCAACCCACTCTGCTTTTGTGTGTCCGAAAACAGCTCAGTTAAGGTTAAGACTGGAATTGATCTGCTTCTGATGATAAATGGCTACAACCTTGCGAACTTGTTCTTTGAAATCCAAAGGTTTTAGGCAGAATTTTGTAAAAGCGCTCAAATAACTTTCAAATACTCTTACCCTTCAACTGTCCTGTAAGCTGAGTTTACAGAGTAGAACATTCCAGAAGTGAATAGATTTGTTGCCATTCATGATCACAAAATATTTGCCCTGCGGTAATCTTTTCCACATCCCATGTATTCTGTAGTTTGTGATCAAATAGTCCGAATTATACTTGGATTAATTTGGCTGAAGAAAGTGGTAAGTAAATGTATATACATGGTCCAAGGATCACATTGAGCAAGCATCCTTCAACATGAATGTTTGAGGTGTTCACAATTAGTTGGCAAAAGTAACTCAAATGACAACTGATGGCTAAGGGAAGGACATTCTGATGGGAAATGAAAACTGGTGAAAGAGCCGCTTGATGCAGTCAGTTCATTTGATTTTGTTTAATTACTTAATCATTTATTTTAAAAGTGGGAGTAGCTGACTGCAGAGAGTGCTAAGCAGGGGCCTGTAACTGGTAATCAATCATCCACAACTACGGACCATGTTTGTACAGCATGGAATCTTTCTTACTAAAGGACCTCAGGTTGAGAATATCCTTTTGCTCAAAGTTAAATCAGCTTGGAAAAAGGATTAGTTCTTTTCCAGAGGCCACACGATAAGGAATAAATTAAGGAATACCACCACAGTCAGGATTTTCCGGCCTCACTCGCCACGAAACTGAAAAATCCCATCCAAGGTCAAAGGATGTTTCCGTGGTCCGCCTCTCGCCAGCTTCGATTCCGGTGGCGGACAGAATGGGTAAATTCATCCCCATATCTGGGACCGGTAAAACTCAAAGTCAAACAAGGAAAAAAAGTGATAAGCCAATTGTTGATCGTAAGCAGGAGAACCTTGAGGTACCCATTTCAGCAAGCTATTGATATAACTGCATCAGAGAAATATCAAGAGGGTATTTTTTAAACAAAATGTTAAAACAAGGCTCCTTGCGAAATTAATTTTAAAAAACACAAATGAGATTTCCATTTTGAGTTATTTGAGAATGAAAGATTGAGAAACGGTGCCAGGTTAATCTGGTTTATGAGTTAGTCTGCAACTTCTCAGGTTTTCCCCAAGAGAAAAGGTGGCGAAATATGATAGGGAGATCATCTGAATTTCTCAAGTAGCTCAATGATGGCACTGTTTTCCACAGGCATAGGTCAAAGGTCGAGTACCAGCTTCTGGGTAAAGCTGTTGTAAAGATTTCACAGTGGAATCTCTCTCTTGATGTCTTTACGTGATTATCTCACCAGGCATTTTTAGCAAAACAGGGACCAATTTGAGGAGATATTCCACCCAGAGTCACTCACCAGCTAATTTAGTCACCATCCAGGACAAAACAGCCCGCTTCGTTAGGACCAAATCCACAAACATCCACTCCCTCCACCACCGATGATCAGTAGTAGTAATGTGCACTCTCTACAAGATGCACGGCAGCAATTCACCCAAGATACTTAGACAGCATCTTCCAAACCCACGTCCACTTCCATCTAGAAGGGCAAGAATACTTGGCAACACCACAAACTGCAAGTTCCCCTCCAAGCCACTCACCATCCTAACATGGAAATATATCACCGCTCTTTCGCAGTCACTGGGCCAACAAACTGGAATTCCCTTCTGAATGGCATTGTGGGTCAACCCCCAGAACATGGACTGCAGCGATTCAAGTAGGTGTCTCACAATCACCTTCTCAAGGGCAACTAGGGATGGGCAATAAATGCTGACCAGCCAGTGACGCCCATGTCCCACGAATTAATAAAAACGTGTACTAATTCATTAGGACACAAGGCAGACAGAGTTGGAAAGTATTTCTTCACGGAGACTGAGTGAAATAATCAACAACTGTGTCAGCTATCACACCCCCCACCACAGCCATAGTTACCTCTTCAACAATAAGTGCCCACCTCTTCAAGAAGGAACAATCTAGAACATGGAAAGGGTGAGGTGGGGTAAAGTTGAAATTAAAAGAAAACAAAGAAATTGCAGAGAATGAATATTACAACTTTTTTTTAAAAGAAGAACTCCATCCAGAGTACACCATCATAAGTGTATGTTAATTGAGAATTTCTGAGGTACAGCCCCAATATTCACAATATGACTCCTATTTAAAAATGTCCATCTTACATAGGCTCTACAATACAGAAGGAAGCCATTTGGCCCATTGACCCTACACAAACAACAATCCCACCCAGGTCCTGTCCTATCCCTGTAACGCCACATATTTACCCTGCTAATCCCCCTGACATTAGGGACAATTTAGCATAGCCAATCAACCTAACCCGCACATACTTGGACTGTGGAAGGAAACCAGAGCACCCGGAGGAAACTCATGCAGACACAGGGAGAATGTGCAAACTCCCACAGACCTGAAGCTGGAATTGAACCCTGGTCCCTGACGCTGTGAGACAGCAGTGCTAACCACTGTGTCAGCGTGCTGCTCTCACTGATTCGAACTTACACAATTAGCTTGATGTTTCATAGAGCTGCTAATAATATTGTTATTTTCTGATTAAAGTTTGTAACTAAACGTAAAAGTCAGTTCTCACTTAAAATTCCAGTAGCATTCCTCTAAATCATAACCAAAGTGAAGCAACTCTCCTGGGTTCCCATAGTAACCAATGTGAAAGCTAGAATTGGGACATTTCTCACCTGGAAAAATTAATATTCCTGTTGAAATACTGCACTGCTCATGTGCAGCACTGTAAATTCCTAGCTGAAATACTTGCAAAAGAAAATCACCAAATATATAACAAATACTACATAAATTTAAATTAGTTAACACTCACCAGTCCCTCCTTCTTCTTAGGCAATCCTTTAGGTTCAGGGATGACTTGCTTTTACTCCACACAGTGGGTCCTGGGATAACTGATACATCCAATACACAATCTCCAAACTCTGTCACTTGTGGGTAGGTGTTGTTTAGAGAGTCAGTTAGATGAATTGCTTGGATGTTTTTACGCTCTCACTGCTGCCTTGACTTAGCCTCTGCTTGTTCCCCGTGAAGTTTCTCGGTATTCGCTACACTCCCAAATGAACCTTCTCCTATTTTGCTCAGTCATCATGAGTTGGTGGAGATGCCTGACCTCTTCGGGGATGCTTTGAGGTCACTGGAGATGGTTTTGAGAGAGTTAGGGCCTTGATGCTGATCCTCGCCGAATGGCTAATGGCTCTCCCTGGTTTTAAGATGGTTCCTCTGCCTGACTTGCTTACAATTAAGACCACAATTCCATCAGACATAGGAGCAGAATTAAGCCACTTGGCCCATCGAGTCTGCTCCGCCATTCAATCATGGCTGATACTTTTCTCATCCCCATTCTCCTGCCTTTTCCCCATAACCCCCGATCTTCTTATTAATCATGAACCTATCTATCTCTATCTTAAAGACACTCAATGACCTGACCTCCACTGCCTTCAGCGACAAAGTGTTCCACAGATTCACTACTCTCTGGCTGAACAAATTCTTCCTCATCTCTGTTTCAAAGGATTGTCCCTTCAGCCTGAGGTTGTGCCCTCTGATTCTAGATTTTCCTACCAGTGGAAATATCGTCTCTACTTCCACTCTATCCAGGTCTCGCAGAATCCTGTAAGTTTCAATAAAATCCCCCCTCATCCTTCTAACACCAGCACATACAGACCCAGAGTCCTCAGCCGTTCCTCATAGGACAAGCTCTTCATTCCAGGGATCATTCTTGTCAACCTCCTCTGGGCCCTTTCCAAGGCCAGTACATCCTTCCTTTAGATACGGGACCCAAAACTGCTCACAATATTTCAAATGGGGTTGGACGAGAGCCTTACACAGCCTCAGAAGTACATCCCTGCTCTTGTATTCTAGCCCTCTTGACGTGATTGCTAACATTGCATTTGCCTTCCTAACTGTCAACTGAACCTGCACGTTAACCTTAAGACTCTCACTGATTTTAAATGACCTTAAATGACTCACTGGTTTTAAAATGGCGTCTACCTCAACTGCTGTAGATTCGAATGAGGGCCAGAATTCATTGGTCGATTGCAGACAAATGAACCTCCTAAAGAATACATGCTGTATTTTTCACCCAAACAAGCAGGCAAGGAAAGTGATTTTACTGTACCTAAGGAGAGAACCAAATACCTTTCACTCTCAGAATTCAATTGTTCCTGTGCCTCACTCACAACAGGCACTCCTGAAGCTCCAAAATTGAAATCAACTTGCAAGTCAAAAAACAGGTCGTTATTTCACAGAGGTGAATGGCCCATATTTGCAAACGAAAGTTTGAAGTAAAACCTCTTGCTTGGAAACTTTGAAAATAAAAGTTTCAAAGCAACTTTTCTTGCTTTGAAAAGTTCAAATTTTTCAGAACTTTGCCTCTGTGTTTTCTTTTAAAATAAGTTTCCATGAGTGCAAACACCTTTCTTCATAATCGTGCCAATTGGACATCAGTGAACATTAAAGAAGCCAAAACACACAATGAAGACGTCAACAGAAATGACACAGAACAATGTAAAAAAAAATTCATAAAGCAATCTGGAAAAACAGGTTCTGAAAAAGAAATGACTTCTGAAATGATTTTGACATTAAGTGGGTCTACTTAAAACAAGGATTTAGACCATAAGACTACGAGAAATAGGAACAGGAGTGGGCTGTTTGGCCCCTCAAACCTGCTCCACCATTCACTGGAACGTAATTAGTGTGAATAATGACATGGACAGCAGAAGTTTGGATGACCTCAAGATTACAAAGGGTAGAATGTGGGCGATCAGTCCAGAGTTCATGGGAATAGTCAAATAATGAGATAGGAAAGGCAGGAATGAAGTTTTCAGCAGGAGCTGAGGTGAACAATGGTGAAATTGGGTTATGTTATGGAGGTGGCAATAGGAGCTTTGGTAATGGCGTGAATGAAGTCAGAAACTTAGAGCCAGATACGGCCATGTGATGAACTTTGACCTGGAAGCAGTACAGTAAGTAAAATCTATAATTTCTTTAAAATGTCTTTGGAATATGTTTTAAGACGACTTTTTATTCATTCGTGGGACATGGGCATCGCGGATTAGCCAGCATTTATTGCCCATTCCTAGTTGCCCTTGTCCAGAGGACAGTTAAGAGTCAACCCATTGCTGTGGGCCTGGAGTCACATGTAGGTCCAACTAGTTAAGAGTGGCAGATTTCCTTCCCTAAAGGACATTAGTGAACCAAATGGGTTTTTCCAGCAATTGACAATGGTTTCATGGTCATCAGTATTATTAAATTCAAATTCCACCATTTGTCATGATGGGATTCAAACCTGGATCCCCAGAACATTAGCTGAGTTTCTGGATTAATAATCTAATGATAATACCACTAGGTCATTGTCTCTATAGGAAGAGGAGGGGAGGAAATCTGCCATTCTTACCTGGTCTGGCCTACATGTGACCCCAGATCCTCAGCAGTGCGGTTGAACTCTTAAACGCCGTCAGAGATGAGCAACAAATGCTGGCCCAGCAAAAAACATGAATGAAAAGAGGTTAAAAAAGTTAAGACATGAACAAAACAATGTTGAAAACAGATGAAGATGGAAAAAAGAATTGAAAAGGTTTTTTCAAAATATCTGACCAGTTCAATGGTTGAACTGAAGATTTGACAGATCAGCTGTAAGGACAAATATATGTGGGATATGGGATTTAATGGGATTGGGGGTTATAGATAGGTCTATGGATTGGTAGGTATTGATGTGATCGGCGCAACTTGTGGGCCGAAGGGCCTGTTTGTGCTGTAGTGTTCTATGTTCTATGTTCTAAATACATTACTTCAGCAAAAGCCACACATGTGAATTGCCTATCCTACAAGCCATATCATTCACTGTACCAGGTTCTTCTCATGCATCATCCGCGGCTCACTTGGTAGGCTTTCAGCCTTTTAATCAGAAGGTTATGGGTTTAGGCCCTACATTGAGGGAGTGCTGCACTGTCGGAGGTGCTGTCTTTCTGAACGGTCACCACAAATTAAACCAAAGAACGTATTTGTCCTCTTAGGTGGGTGTGAAAGATCCCCGCGAACAATCACCAAGAAATGCAAAGGAGTCACAGAGTCATAGATGCTTACAGCATGGAAACAGGCCCTTCGGCCCAACTTGTCCATGCCGCCCTTTTTCTTTAAAAACCCCTAAGGTCATCCCAATTGGCCACATTTGGCCCATATCCCTCTATACCCATCATATCCCTGTAACTATCTAAATGCTTTTTAAAAGATAAAATTGTACCAGCCTCTACTACTACCTCTGGCAGGTTGTTCCAGCCACTCACCACCCTCTGTGTGAAGAAATTGCCCCTACCCAATATTCAGGCCGATATTTATTCTGCAGCCAACATCACAAAAGAGACCGATAATTGGGTGATCATCACATTGCTGCTTGTGGATACTAGCTGTGAGAAATCAGCTGCTGCCCTATGATAATTCAGAAAGCAATTTGAGATGTCTGGGTGATCATGAAAAGGTGCTATGTAAATACCTTTCTTTTCTCTTTGTAGCTTTTGCAATGATTGTCTTTGAGGGTTTCTTTGACTCACGGTCATCTGAACTAGTCCACGAGCATTTGAGACAACAGGGCAGACATTATTCAAATTAAAAACCAACTCATCTCATAATTGCAACTTACCAAGAGATTAACATTGCCTTTCAAGGTTTGTACATTTTCAATTTACATGACTCATGCATTTCAGTGATATTACTGCAGATAATTATTAAGATATGTGTTGCTGCCAAGAGCCTGATCTTGGCATGTCTTTTGGAGGAAGGTTGTGCTCCTTTCTTCAAAGTGAATGAGAACAAAAGGGTGAATCAACCACCTAATTACAGTCTTTCCATCGAAGCTCAAGAACCATTTACAAAATGAGATAACAAAATTAAGGGGTTCAATAAAATCCAATACTACTAGCTTTCTTTTTTTATTCATTTGTGGGACATCAGCATCGCTGGCTGGCCAGTATTCATTGCCCATCCCTGGTTTCCCTTGAACTGAATGGCTTGCTTGACCATTTCAGAGGGCACTTAAGAGTTAACCACATTGCTGTGGCTCTGGAGTCACACGTAAGGCAGACCAGATACGGACAACTGATTTCCTTCCCTCAGGACATTAGTGAACCAGATGGTTTTTTCAAACAATTGACAAATGGTTTCATGCTCATCAGTCTGCAATCTACAAAGGGCAGAGCAAATCTCCGCGGGTAGGTCTGTCCAAGGCTCTGAACCTTAGCAAGCAGAGCAGAAATAGAAAGAGAACATTGTAAACACACAGCATCAGTCCTTCAGCATTCTAAAAATAAAGAAGGCAAGTCCTTGTGAAAAATTTTAAACAGAAATATTAATATTTTCTCTTTAAGGTGTTATAGAGTCACAGAGTCATAGAGGTTTACAGCATGGAAACAGGCCCTTCAGCCCAACTTGTCCATGCCTCCCATTTTTTTTCAAAACCCCCAAGCTAAGCCCAATTGCCCACATTCAGCCCATATCCCTCTATACCCATCATACCCATGTAACTATCTAAATGCTTTTTAAAAGATAAAATTGTACCCGCCTCTACTACTATCTCTGGCAGCTTGTTCCAGACACTCACCACCTTCTGTGTGAAAAAATTGCCCCTCTGGACACTTTTGTATCTCTCCCCTCTCACCTTAAACCTATGCCCTCTAGTTTTAGACTCCTCTACCTTTGGGAAAAGATATTGACTATCTACCTTGTCTATGCCCCTCGTTATTTTATAGATCTCTATCAGCCTTCTACGCTCCAGAGAAAAAAGTCCCAGTCTATTCAGCCTCTCCTTATAACTCAATCCATCAAGTCCCGGTAGCATCCTAGTAAATCTTTTCTGATGGATTTATTGTGTATTTCTATTGTTAGTTCAGATTTCCAGCAGCATCATCCAGAATTCTGCCAAAAATAGTAGATCTGATCATGAAATTGCTCAAAAGAGACAACACTCCCTAAAGAAAAAAGTAATTCATATTTGTGTAAGACCTTCCATGGCCTCAGATTACCTTAGAATCTCTTATAACTGTAGAATAAAGGACAGATTCTAATGGTAGCTACTGAGTCTGTGGATAAGGAGCTAAAGTCACTCAGTGAGAACAGACGAGTGCAATATTTCTCAGCAAGTCACTTCAGCTATGTCTTGGTCTTATGTAATCTTTGTAAATAGTTAGAATGTAAATACATGTTTTTGAACAAAAGAGCATTGCCTCCAGCAAAATGGTAAGAAAGCAACAAATCCTGAGATAAACCCACAATAACAGATGGTTGCAGCGGTGACTACGCCCACAAAGCAACAGTGGGAAAAGCCTCAAGTGAAATCCCAGCAACAGTGCCGATCAGCGGGTGAAGGGCTTTAAGCCAACCCGGCAACCACAACAGGGCCGACCAAATAATCAGTTCAGCATGAGGACTGGCAAGACAAACAGCATTGGGAAAAGGCAACTTCATAGAATCATAGAATCCCTATAATACAGAAGGAGGACATTCGGTCCATCGAGTCTGTATCGACCACAATCCTACTCAGGCCTATTCCGCTAACCCCGTCCATCACCCCCCGCAACACCAGAGTAAATGTAGCATGGCCAATCAACCTAACCCGCACATCTTTAGACTCAAACAAGGTTGAGAAGTGGCTCCTACTTTGCCCTGACCAGAATGATTTCAAAATATACAGGGCCCCAGACTGGCTGAGCAATGGGAAAATTGGTGAAGGCATTTTACCCACAATGCCTCAGATCTTGCGAGTAGGATCAGGTTAGCACTTTGTTATACCCTACTGGGGATATTGCAGATGACATGCTGGTCAGACAAGGAGCAAATAAAAGACAGTCTCCCTCACGTATGTCACTGGGTCTTTGACTCATATTTCAGTTTTGTAAAAAAAAGTTTTTTTTAAACAGTGCAGTGAAGTTACTGTGAAAATCCCCTCGTCATCACCACTCTCCAGCCCCTGTTTGGGTACACTGAGGAAGAATTTAGCATGGCCAATGCACCTAATCAGCACATCTTTGGACTGTGGGAAGAAACTGGAACACCCAGAGGAAACCCATGCAGACACCGGAGAATGTGCAAACTCCACACAGACAGTGACCCAAGCTGGGAATCAAACCTGTGATGCAAACCACTGTGCCACCATGCTGCCATTTTGTCATAGACATGGTGATTTAATTGGCTGAGAATTATGAGTATGAAACACTTTAGATGACCTGATCCGAGATAGAATAGTGATTGGCATTTTAATCTCAGCAATATTCAAATTTGAGCAAAGCTATACAATTGACCAGGAAGGTAATTTTGTCAGAGATGAGAGGATGTTCCCAAGAACAATGTGAGGAGGTCTTCAATTTGTTGTGTAAAATGAAAATTACAGCAGGACAGCAAACTGGGAAATAAACTGAAAAGGTGCCAAGTGCCATTATCTAATGTCCCCACTGTGGTGAGAAGAAGGTCCACACACCAGAAGAATGCCCTGCCCAAACTGTGAGCTCACAGCTCTTACTGTGAGACTTCTCACTGTGTTTATCTCAGTCCAACGCTGGCATCTCCACATCAACCTGTACAGTGCCATGGGTAATTAGGCCATTTTAGAGTAAAGTCCCAGGAAATCAGTACTGACCAGACAGAATGCAAAATCCATTGAAGGAATCTCCATTCAAGAAACTCAAATTGAATGGGAATGCTGGAACTCAGTCTCTGTGGCTAAACCTCATTGCTACAGCCAGTGGACGACATTGTAGATCTTCCACTTCTCTCAAGCTGAGGCTAGATGCAGCGAGTGACAGGTGCACCAAGAATGAAGGTGACCAGCTGCAAAGTGACATCCTGGTTCTTAATTTGTTCTTTCAGTTAAGAGTGGAAGAGGATGATAACCAAGATGCCACCTATATTGACAACTTATCCCCGGAAGAGATCCTGAAACGTGCTTCACTTTATGAAGACAGCATACATTCTGATGGAAGTTCCAGAAATGCTGAGGCCAATGAGAAGCAAACTCAGAGAATGCAAACTGAACCACTGCCTACAGGAAATAAAACTCCTGCAATCAACATTTTTTTTGTGAATATTTTTCTTCCTTCTCTTCATCCATCTAATTCATTCCTGGATCAAGCATTGTATAATATTTTTCATTTGTTCCAGCGGTAGAAGTTTGTAGACTGTCTACAGTTGTTAAAAAAAATCATCACAGGAGCTGAACAAGGTTCATTTTATCAAGAAATAGCAACTAGAATTCCAACCTCTCCAAAATTCTCAGGAAGAAAAGGAAAGAAAAAGGAAAATTTCTGTTCATCGTCTTACACTGCGGATCAGAAGCAGAAATCTCTGTCTGAGGCGGCTGATGCTTTCCAAAGAGAAGATTCTGAAGAACATATAAGTGCTCAATGAAAGCTGAGAACACGGTAGGAGATTGATGTCATCCATACAAGAGACTGTGAGCGGATGGTGCAGGATAACAATGTATGTGTAAATGTATGGGGAGAAAGAATCTGGGGGAGGCATGGAGTGAAGAATTCATTAATTCACTGGATGTGTGTGTAAGGAACAATATCATTCACTGAGGGAAACTGACAAGCAGCTTTGAGTGTCACTCCTGCTAAGTCTTGGTATCTTTACAAAAAGGTAGAATGTAATTCATTACCTCAAGAAGCAGTTGATGCCAAAATATCGAATGTATTCATGAAATGGCTAGGTAAAGCACTTGGAGTGAATGGGATCAAAGGTTATGGGGAGAAAGCAGGATTAGACTATTGAGTTGAACATTAGCCATGATCAGGATGAATGGTGGAGGAGGCTCGAAGGGCCAAATGGCCTCCTCCTACTCCAATCCTCTATGTTTCTATGTAAATAAATGTTTTAAACAAATGACTGCTGCCTCCAGCAAGGTCTCTTCCAGAGTAAGAAACCAGCGAATCTTGAAATAAACCCAAAATAATGGATTAACCAATGAAGAACATTTGCGATGTAGTCACGACTGTAGCCGTGACAACTTGCGCAAAAAAAGTGCTTTGAACAATCACAAATTAAGATGAAAGAGATTAGCGGAGAAATGAAACACTTAACTATTTTGTACTCCCAATATTAGCACTGAACCACTCCCAAGTGTCATGTGTCAGGTATTATGCAGTCAGAAGCAAATCAAAGTTTCCAAGCTCTGCTCTTTACAATGTGTCCCAGCACGAGTCACAGGGAAGCACAGCTATTGCACCACTCCAATATTTTCCAATTACTTATGCCAGCCATTCCTGTAGGCTTACTCATTTTGCAAACTCAGTTCAAAATGTAAATCAGTGAACTTAGCCCAGCCTGTCAAAACTCATTTCACCGACAAAGGACTGACAGTACAGCAAGGGGTGAAGACTTTCATCTCTTCAAACTAGCCTGGATTTGAATCCTGGTCCCCGAAAAATATTCCCATTTTCAGCAGGGATCTGAACACACAGGTATTGCACATTCCTATCCAAATATAGCCTGCCCCCTCCCTCCCACCCCCCCAATAGCCCGACAATCACAACCAGCCATAACTATAGGAAAGAGCTGTGAGAGGATATGCTGTTCATTTGGGAAAGAAGAATCAATTAAATGAGGTGTACCACTTGACCTTCTCTAGTGTGACAATAGTTTGAGTAGTCAGTTGTTTTAAAACCACATCTGTTGAAATATGTGACTTAAAAGTTGAGCAAACTTGGTTCCCAATTAAACCAGACGTTGGAAGAGGCTCTGATAAAGGGTCAACCAGACTCGAAATATTGGCTCTATTCTCTCTCTGCACAGATGCTGTCAGACCTGCTGAGATTTTCCAGCTTCTTCTGTTTTAGTTTCAGTTTCCAGCATCTGCAGTCATTTGCATTTACACTATTGAAAGTGGCTCTCCGACATAAAGAGGCTGTCAAAGTACACAATGCCTGAGCAATGGACTTGCAAGTTGTCCTGACTCATATCTCTTCAGGTTTCTTGCAGCAAATTCCTTTTGCGTATAATCTTTATACATATCTATAAGTAAGCAAATCAGTTTGTCACAGTTGTCAAGTGTTCGGCTCCCACTTGTGTCAAAAGTAAATTGGAATGTTCTCACCTGTGCAAAAGGCCAATGTAAACCTCAAACTCAGTTAAATAAATCTGTCATCTAGATACCAGATGAATAAAATGCATCACCTTTATTGAAAGGTTTTTATATACAGCATACCCACTCCTCCACCTTAACACAGTTTTATTTATTAATCACATGATGTGCTACAGTCAGCTAACTCCATCCATTCATTACTTTTCCAAAAATTATTAATTTTTGTGCTCAACATCCTTGATGAAAACAAAAAATTTAGGACAAGTAATTTTTAAAAATACGGAGTCGCTCACTTAAGACTTAGTTGCGGAGAAATGTTTCCTCTCAAGAGGGTTGTGAGTGTTTGAAACTCTTCCTCAAAAGCGGACGCAGTCTTTGAATATTTGTAAGGCAGAGCTAGATAGATTTTTTATAAACAAGTGAAAGGCAGATGATGAACAGTTGTCGGGGTAGATAGGAATGTGGGGTTGAAGTTACAATCAAATCAATCAAGATCTTACTGAATGGCGGAACAGGCTGGAGAGGCCAAGTGGCCTACTCCTGCTCCTAATTCATAAAGAAAGAGGAAATCTGCAAATGCTCAAAGCCAGAAATTAAAACACACTGGACGTGATCTTACTGGACTTCACGCCATGCTCCCGCTGCAGTGGGGTCGCAGAATTTGGAGCTCAGCCAGATTGCCGTTCATTGCAGCAGCAGGATGGGAAAATCCCGGGGGTGAACGGCCATAACATTCCTGCCAAAAAGAGTGAGGAAACACACAGCAGGTCACTAAGTGTGGCATATATCACACCCCTTTAATATCACAATGATGTCAGAGGTAGGTTCTTTACTCAGAGAGTAGTAAGGGCGTGGAATGCCCTGCCTGCAACAGTAGTGGACTCGCCAACATTAAGGACATTTAAATGGTCATTGGATAAACATATGGATGATATTGGAATAGTGTAGGTTAGATGGGCTTTAGATTGGTTTCACAGGTCGGCGCAACATCGAGGGCCGAAGGGCCTGTACTGCGTTATAATGTTCTGTGTTTTATGGGATGGATAGGACAGAGGTGGAGAGACTCTTCCCGCTCAGAAAGGATAGTAGGACTAGGGGGCACAGCCTCAAGATAAAGGGGGGGCGGTTTAGAACGGAGTTGAGGAGGAACTTCTTCACTCAAAGGGTGGTGAATCTCTGGAATTCTCTGCCCGTTGAAGTGGTGGAGGCTACCTCGCTAAATATTTTTAAGACGCGGGTTGATGGGTTTTTGATAAGAGAGGGGATTAAGGGTTATGGGGAGAGGGCGGGAACGTGGAACTGAGCCACGACAGATCAGCCATGATCTTACTGAATGGCGGGGCAGGCTCGAAGGGCTAGTTGGCCTACTCCTGCTCCTATTTCTTATGTTCTTATGTTCTTATGTTCTATAATCACACCCCACGGTGGCACAGTAACACAGTGGTTAGCACTGTTGCCTCACAGCGCCAGGGATCCAGGTTTGATTCCGGCCTTGGGTCACTGCCTGTGTGGAGTCTGCACATTCTCCCTGTGTCTACATGGGTTTCCTCCGGGTGCTCTAGTTTCCTCTACACAGTCTGAAAGATGTGCTGGTTAGGTGCATTAACCTGAACAGGCGCTGGACTGTGGCAACTAGGAGAATTTCACAGTAACTTCATTGCAGTGTTAATGTGAGTCCACTTGTGACACTAATAAATATACTTTAAAATAGCACACATTTCTGATTTCTCCTCCTGAGAGCAGTTAGTCACATGAGGGACAAGTTCTGAAGGTTTTTTTATTCATTCATGGGATATGGGTGCTGCTGGTTGGTCAGCATTTATTATCCATTCCTAGTTGCCCTTGAGAAGGCAGTGGTGATACAATTGAGTGGCCTGCTAGGCTATTTCAGAGGGCAGTTGAGAGTCAACCGCATTGTTGTGGTTCTGGAGTCACATGTAGGACAGACCGGGTAAGGGCAGTAGATTTCTTTCCCTAAAAGACATTAGTGAACCAGATGGGTTTTTCCGACACTCGACAATGGTTTCATGGTAATCAGTAGATTCTTAATTCTAGATATTTTTTGTTGAATTTAAATTCCACCACCTGCAGTGGCAAGATTCAAAACTGGGTCCCCTGAACATTAGTTGAATTTATTAGTCTAGCAATACTGTCACTAGACCATTGCCTCTCTAAGGTTCTGGCAGCCCTCAAATAACTTAACCAATTAACCGCCCATTCGTCATATGTCAGCCTCCAGGAGAGGCTCAACAGGCTACGTAACAATGCAAAGCATCAGAGACGAGTCCTACTGTTACACATTTTGAGTCTTAAGACATTCTCCTTATGCCGGTGCCAATGGTCATTTCATAAGTGATATCGATGTCTTACATTCAGGGGGCCCTTATCCCAACTACAAAATATCTTTCAGAATAACAGCAGACCCAAAATCTAATTGTATAAATGCAGAACACAGGGACATTGTGCTCAGAACTGCACTTTTCACAATTGCTGTCACATTTGTTTCTCAATCTTTCAGTAAATGGACAAATGATTCTCTAGTGAGGCAAGACCAAAGAATAATCCTTAAATAGCATTACTTCATGTGAAGCTAAATAATTAACAATGCTGCAATGCCCAAGGTTAACAGGCTGAGCTATACTTTTTAGCATTGTCCCCTGGGAAGCTGGTACAACAATAAAGTGTGTAACTCAACGCACAGAAGAGAAATCTACAAATAAGATTTCTATACTAATTAACACTCCAAATGATTTTTACAAGATAAAATTATAAAGAATAAAAGATTTAACCTAAACTAAACAATGAGTTGCCAGCTGTGGTCGACACCATGAATTGCCCTAGTTGGGAAAAGGTTATACATTTTAATTTCATCAGCTTCCCTGAATAATGATGAATTTACCCATTCAAGACTGCAAAAGAAAAATTCCAGTTATCACAGAATCCCTACAGTGTCGGAGGAGGCCATTTGGCCCATTGGGCCTGCACCAATAATGATCCCACCCAGGCCCTATTCTTGTAACCCCATATATTTGCCTTGCAAATCCCCCCTGCCACTAATGGCCAATCCACCTAACTTGCACAACTTTGGATTTTGCATGGAATTTTTTTCATACAGATTTCTCAGGTTTTGATTTGATCCTTGTGGCTTAGGTTGGATCCCAAGCAGGGAAACAAAGGATTTCAGTGCAACAAAATGCTCATCTCACTTCAACTGGTGAAAGCTTCCCATCGATGACCTGAATTTTCAGTCTGGCATGTGAGTACAAGTAGCAGGATTGGAAGCGGATGTGAAATGGATAGCATGGTAGCACAGTGGTACTCCTACCTCACAGCGCTAGGGACCTGGCTTTGATTCCGGCCTTGGATCTGTGTGGAGTCTGCACGTTCTGCCTTGTTTGCGTGGTTTTCCTCCGGATGCTCTGGTTTCCTCCCACGATCTAAAGATGTGTGGGTTCGGTTGATTAGCCATGCTAAATTGACCCTTAGTGTCAGGTGGACTAGCTAGGGTAAATACATAGGGTTACTGGGAAAGAGGCCTAGGTGGGATTATTGTGGATGTAGACTCGATGGGCCAAATGGCCTTCTTCTACACTATAGGGATTCTATGAAATGTGACATTCATCAGCGATCAACAGCAAACACAATGTTATGCTGGCAGTCCAATTTTCTGCTATCCACAATGAAATGCCAAGGCTCAGTGCTGCTGGCAGTGCTGGGAGAAGAGTGGGCACCAGGAACAGGAAGGGTGTGTGGGGGGGGGGCGGGATTCTTATACAGCTCTTTGTAATGTCCTAGCACCTTGAGGGGGATACTAACGAAAGCACTTTTTCCCTGCCAGGAAAAGAGAGTCATAATGCATTGGTGTGAGGGCAGACGAGTTTGTGATCACAAACCTTCTTATTCCCAGGAGTGGGAATGGTCTGAAAATATGGAACCAGTTCACAGGCCAGGATTTCAGATGAGGATAACAGTCCAAAGGAAAAGGAAGAGACTGGTGAAAGATACAAGAGATATAAGGCTATGAACGTAAGACTGTGAAATACAGGTGTTTCCTTTGCTTGTCATGGAATCCCTACAGTGCAGGAGGCCTTTTAGCCCATCAGGTCTGCACCTACAACAATCCCACCCTGACCCTATCCCCGCAACCCTACATATTTACCATGCTAATCTCCCTGACACTAAGAGGCAATTTACCGTGGCTAATCAACCTAATCCGCACATCTTGTCTGCTTCAGGAAACTCATGATGTGGATGTGCCGGTGTTGGACTGGGGTAAACACAGTAAAGTTGTGAGTTTACTATCAAATAAATTGGTTGGACTAAAACCTGGCGTTGTGAGACTTTTTACTGAGGAAACTCAAGCAGACAAGAGGAGAATGTGCAAACTCCACACAGACAGTGACCCAAGGTCGGAATTGAACCCAGTCTCTGGCACTGCGAGGCAGCTGTGCTAACTATTGCGCCATCGTGTCACCCAGTTGTCCGATCATAAGTATTCACTGAGCCAGATGTCCATTCTGAGTAGAAACAACACCACATACACACTGGACAAGATTTTCCACTCTTCCTGTCAGAGGGATCTTCCAGCAGACAGCAGTTTTCCCCCAGGAATCAACTATCCAAGCGAACTGGTGCAGCAAAGAGCCTTGGTACCTGGGAGCGATGAGGACATAGGCACCATGGCAGCTTCCTGGATCCATGGCACAAACCTGCAATACCTGTCTCCTATGGTCACACACAGTCTCGATGTTTAGAGAGTGGATGCTCTTTCTATTGTCAAAGACACTCAGCTCCCCCAACAGACGTTTTAGGGGCACATATATGCAGTCAGTGGCCTCCCAAATTTGGGGGATATCCTGCAATTTCAACAATGCCTCTGGCTCACTTCACCTTATAGCCTTGTCAGTCCTGAGGTGAATGGAGGCACTGACTCTTCAGAACAATGTGTCAGTGACTAGCTTGAGGCAGCTGTGAGCAGCCAATTGGGAGGTGTCATAGAGATCCTGGTCCCTAGGAAGAACCTGAGGTGCAAAGGTTCAGGGAAACTGTAACCTTAAGAGTCACTGGCATAGGGTGGCCACCTACACAGTTGAAGGTGATTGTGGGTCCATTCATTTTGCGTATAGATGACAGTCTCCCAGGAGAGGCACAGCTTTCTTCGGCACTGAACCTCAGGCATGTCTAAGTAGGGATTCGAACACTGCCTGTAGGCGCTCCCTGGTGAGTCACCTCACCTTCTCTGGGCCCTCCTGCCTTGCATTTCCTGCTGGCTTTGCACCTTTAGCGGCTGCACCTCTCATTCTGGGAGGCTGCCTGTGGTGGGGTGATAGTAGCATTATCATTGGATTAATAATGCAGAGACACAGGGTAATGAAATCATAGAAACCCTACAGTGCAGAAGGAGGCCATTCGGCCCATTGAGTCTGCACCAACAACAATCCCACCCAGGCCCTATCCCCATACTCCCATCTATTTATCCCGCCAGTCCCTCTAGCCTATGCATCCTGGGACACTAAGGGGCAATTTGGCATGACCAATGCACCTAACCCACACACATTTGGACTGTGGAGGAAACCAGAGCACCCAGAGGAAACCCATGCAGACACTTGGAGAAAATGCAACCTCTATGCAGACAGTGACCCAAGTGGGAATTGAAACGAGATCCCTGGAGCTGTGAGGCAGCAGTGCTAACCACTGTGCCACCATGCTCTGGAGACTCGGGTTCAAATCCCATCACAGTAGATATTGAAATTTGAATTCAACAAAAAATCTGGAATTCAAAGTCTACTGGTGACCATGAAACCATTGCCAATTGTCGGAAAAACCCCTTAGGGAAGAAAATCTGCCATCCTTACCTGATCCGGCCTACATGTGACTCCAGAGCCATAGCAATGTGGTTGAGACAGGGCAATGTATTTGACTATGAAATGGGCTACAAAGTCATTCAGTTGTATCAACTTCTGAAAAGTCCAAACTATTTTAATTAGTAATTAGGAAGAAATACTTGAAAGCATCACAAACAGTTAATAGAGTTTTTTTATAGTTTCTCATTCCCCTCCTTATATTGCATTGGAAAATTGTAAATATCACTTCATTATGTAAGAAAGAGAGGGAGAAATCAGCATCTTTATAATGAACAGCCCCCAAAAATAGTTGCGGTGTTGTGTAGATGCGAGCAGGAAGTTACAGTGGGACATGGACAGACTCAAGTAAGCAGATAAGGCTGTGACACATGGAGCTCAACCTGTGGAAGTGTAAGATGTGCATTTGTTTGGAGAGAGACAGATCAGAATATTTTCTAAGGAGGACAAATTGGGAAGTGAGGGGATGCAAAGTGATTTTTGAGATGAAAGTATTCAAAACAGCTGGTGCATTCATACAGAAGGTAATCAGAAATGCAAACAGGATGTCGGTTTTCATCTCATGTGGAAGCGATTCTTTAATTGTGCGGAGCCTTTGGTCTGACTGCATCTGCAGAACTATATTCAGCTTTGAACACCGGGGTGAATATAAAGTTTAGTGTATTAGTAGTGTCACAAGTAGGCTCGCACTAACACTGCAATGAAGTTACAGTGAAAATCCCCGAGTCACCACACTCCAGCCCCTGTTTGGGTACCACCGAGGGAGTATTCAGCATGGCCAATGCACCTGACCAGGACATCTTTGGGACAGTGGGAGGAAACCAGAGCTCCCGGAGGAAACCAATGCAAACACGGGGAGAACGTGCAGACTCCACACTGACAGTGACCCAAGCGGGGAATCAAAGCTGGGTCTCTGGCGCTGAGAGGCAGCAGTGCTAACCACTCATTGGCTGGCTTTGAATGAGGTGCAGTGCCCTGTGTTCTCTCAAAGATGAAGAGGAATGAAGGTAGAGAGGCGATCTAATTAAGGTCTTTAACATGATAAAGAGGTTTGTTTGATGGATTCTGAAGAACTATTTCCTCTCTTTGGCGAATAAAAAGGCAAAATCTTAAACACAGCATTTGGCCATTCTGGAATAAAATCAGGAAACACTGACTGACTGAAATTTTTAAAACTGAGTTATCACTGAATGTTCAATGCATTGACTTGTACACCTTACATTTCCAGTCCATAGAATCCCTACAGTACATTCCATCCATCGAGTCTGCACCGATCACAATCCCACCCAGGCCCCACTCCCACAACCCCACACATCCACCCTGCTAATCCCTCTGACACTAGGGTCAATTTAGCATGGCCAATCAACCTAACCTGCACAACTTTAGACTGTGGGAGGAAACTAGTGCACCCGGAGGAAACCCACGCAGACACAGGGAGAAAATACAAACTCCACACAGTGACCCGAGGCCGTCATTGAGCCCTGGTCCCTGGCGCTGTGAGACAGCAGTGCTAACCACTGTGCCGCCCACAGTTGATTTGCAAAGTACTGCCAAGAATCAATGGTTTCCTCTCAAACACCATCAAATTGAATCTCTTCCCTGCTGCATTTTACCGAATGATATATCATTGACTGTGTACATATAAACTCCATTTTCATGACTGACATATTCATCAGTGTGCATTCCCTGATAGCGAGTGCTGAGTGTTAAATGTCTGCAGGGTCCTTGTTTTTCCCCTGCTTGCAAAAACAGACAGGCCATTTTTCACCAAAATTAATGACCTGCAAAAGGGCAGAAACACAGGGTTCCCAAGAATGCAGCCACATAGCTCAATCCCGCCAGTCACAGCACATCACGGGCGATTAATGATCCACTTAAAAAGTAATTAATTTGTTGTAGGATGTGAAATTTTTGGAAGAAATGTCGCACTCATAGTGCTTTGAGGGTATTAGTCACCACTGTGATGGAGTGAGACAAACATATCTCTGGCGGTGGGGCAGGAAGTATGCTTCCCGACAATACGGAAGCAAGTAGAAGGGCACAATGTTACATTAGAGGAACCCCCTGCAGAAAGGGCCCAACAGGAGGACACAAAAAAGGACAGTGAACCTAAATCACTGGATGTTACTGCAAAGCAGAAGGGCAGAATACTTACCATCAACAACGAGAGATGCTAAAGTGCTGTACTGATGCAGATAAAAGTTAGCGAAGGTGTGGTCATTCAGTATTGCTGTTCAAACTACAATACATGATGCAAGCCACTGCAGGAAAGGACTTCCAGAAAGCAAATCATGCTCATTAAAAACTAAACTTGCACAAAATGAGAGATCACAGCCTTCTTAAGCAATCCCTCAATGTCAAGGGGACCACAGTTATTGGTGGACTGGCAGATATGAAACAGATCTATGTGACAAATGCTTTGTTGGTGTTCATTCACTGACACTGAGGGGTGTGGGGTCTTCAATGGCTCAGGCCTGGACTTTTGTTGGTTCGGGGTGACTCGGGAACTCTTTAAAACTGGTTGGTTCCCAATTCGGGGAATCTCAATCTCATTCCCGGTCTGTCTTAGATTTTAAAGAGTGCTGGTTCAGGTCAAAGCTCCCATTCAGGATACCTACATTCCACACACTGTCCTGGTACTCCACAATTTTCATGGAAGCCAGTTTTGAAAAGGTGTGTTCAAGGATCCTCATGCCCCTATGCCAAGGTATGCCCCATGCCCTTGACCCATCATACCCCATGCTCCTCCACCTGCCCCCATGGTCTCTCATGCCCCCCATGCCAAACAGCACCCCTCCACCCACCCTTCATGCCCCTATGCCAAGCAATGGCACTTAACAAGTCCACTGACCCAGTGTATGCTGTATGAAACCAACGAGCCCATGGTGACATCAGGACCTATAAGAAGCTTTTTTTAAAACTGTCACCCATTCGTTACTTTCAACTATGTTGAAAAAATTACTTTCACTACAGCACAAAAGAAGTGTCAATTATCCAGTCTCTTTGCAATATCAGTACCTGAAACTGCAGGCCCTTGAAACCTCTTAAACATGTGTAAATAAACATTGCAAAATTGGCAGCAGAGGTCAGACTCCTGGAGCAGTCAATCAAATAATATTTTTCTGGGGCTCAGCTGTTTCAACAGAGTATCAGATTTCTGGGTTCGCAGTCAAGCCTCAATATGTATGCCTGACCAAGAGTCCAGAATTCCAATTGAATTCTGAAACACCTGAGCCCCAGAAAAAACTGCTTGATTGATAAATTCACATTATGGGATGGGCTGTTTACATGGATATAGAACCGGCTTCGTTATAGAAGACAGGGTAGTAGTGGAAAGGCGTTTTTCAGAATGGAGATCTGTAGCTAGTGGTGTTCTGCAGGGATCAGCGCTGGGACCTCTGGTGTTTGTAATCTATGACCTGGAAGAAAATGTAGTTGGTCTGATTAGTAAGTTTGTGGATGACACGAAGATTGGTGGCATTGCTGATAGTGCTGGAGACTGTCAGAGTGTACAACAGGATATAGATAGATTGGAGACTTGGGCACAGAAATGGCACATGGAGTTTAATCTGGACAAATGTAAGATGATGCATTTTGGAGGATCAAATTTAAGTGTGAATTATACTGGAACATTAATATACAGAGGGATCCGGGCATGCAGGTCCACAGATTGTTAAAAGTGGCAACACAGGCAGCCAAGGTGACTAAGAAAGCATATGGCATGTTTGCCTTCATCGACTGGGTCAGTGAGTACAGGAGTTGGGAAATCATTTTGCATCTCCAAAAAACCTTGATTGGGCCACATTTGAAATATTGTGTACAGTTCTGATCACCACACTACCAAAAGGCCATGGAAGCTTCAGAGAGAGTACAATAAGGTTCACCTGGATGTTGCCTGGTCCTGAGGGTATTGGCTATGAGGAAAGGTTGAATAAAGAAGGATTGTTTTCTCTGGAAAGACAGAGGGGAGACCTGATAGAGGTCTACAAAATTATGAGAGGCATAGAAGGTTGGATAGTCAGAGGCTTTTTCCTAGGGTGAAAGTGTCAATTATAAGGGGATTCAAGGTGAGAGGGGGAAGGTTTATGGGAGATGTGCAGGGAACATTTCTCTTACAGAGAGTGATAGGCGCCTGGAATGCGCTGCCAAAAGGGATGGTGAAAGCAGACACATTAGCAACATTTAGGAGGCATCTGTGTGGATACATAAATAGGGAGGAAATAGAAGAATACCAACCGAGTAAGGGTAAAAGGTTTTTTTTAGGTTAGTTAGAGCATCATAATCGGCACAGGCTTGGAGGGCCGAATGGCCTGTTCCTGTGCCGTACTCTTCTTTCTTTGATGCATCTCACTCTCTGATCTCTACACCGGGAACAAAGGACGGAATT
The DNA here is from genome assembly GCF_965287045.1 of Carcharhinus amblyrhynchos. Taxonomy (NCBI): domain Eukaryota; kingdom Metazoa; phylum Chordata; class Chondrichthyes; order Carcharhiniformes; family Carcharhinidae; genus Carcharhinus; species Carcharhinus amblyrhynchos. The sequence goes on along the minus strand of NC_137334.1, from coordinate 77,638,775 downwards.
CTCCCAAATATTTTCTAAGGCCGGAACGTTACCACCATCCACGCCGGTGGGATTTTCCCATCCCACCGCAGTGAATGGAGATTTGGCTGCCTGCCAAATTCCCCAACTTCACTACAGCAGGTTTGTGGTGTGATCATGCTCTAAGTGTCAGAACAGCGAGAATAATGGAGTGATCTATATCGGTCTCTCAGGCACGCTCTGCACTGCAATCCTCCCGCACTCAGTCAACCTTTTGGAGAGTTGGAGGCTTCACACGCGTACTGGAGAGGAAGGGAAGAACATAAACATGCCAGTGACCCCGGCTTCAAAGCACTTGGGCACCATTTCACAAGGGCACCCCAATTCCAGAGTGCACTGCGAGCCCCCCACCGCCAGCACCTCATCCAACAGACATATAGATACACATTAGTGACATGTTCCCCCAACCCCCTACCTGACACAGGTCACTGGCACCAGGGCCCTTCTAATGGGCCATTCTGCCTGACCCCTAACATGCCTATCCCGGACACGCCTCTCCGGCAAGACCCTTGACATGCATCCCCATCGAGACTACCTTCATAATCTGCTCCTGAATGAGTCTACCATCAGATCCCCTCCTGTCATGGCCCCCACTCAGGCTCTACGCCCTCAGCACTGCCCCGGCACACTGGCGATGCCCAACTGGTGGTGCTGAATTGGCATTGCCAGGCTGTCTGGTAGCCATTGCCAGGCTGTCCGGTGGACATTGCTGGGCTGTCCGTCAGCCACTGCCGGGCTGTCCACATCCCAGGCCAGGACCTCAAGAAGTTTTTAATTTTGCTGGATGGTGGGCCAGCACACTTCTCCTACTTTGACATATGAGCCCATCCTTCTCCGCATAAACTGGAGCCAAGGAAATCATCAAGCCTGGGATTGTAACCACAGTTCCCTACAGTTTTAATAATCCTGTTCTCCTCTGAAGAAAAAAGGACAATATTGCCTTGTACAAGGCCCCAAAGAAATTGCCAGTGAAGGCCAGGTCTCAGCATATCTGGATTCTGACCTCGTTCACAGTCCTTTCACTGAACGTCTCTACCAGATACAGAGCAGAAGAGCATGATATCTATCAGCCTTCAGTCATCTATCAAACCTTTTGCTTATTTTAGACATCTTGCTTCCAGTCATGATTGATGACTTCATGCCTTCACATTAGACCCCAGCATCTGTCTCCCTATCAGTGACACTTCAACAGGCCTATCATTTCTAGAACTCTTTAGGTCAACAATCAGTGTGTCAGTGAATACCTAACCTCACGTTGGTTCAGTATTTGTTGCACTGCACTGGGCCTAATCGCAAATGCTTGAAACCTGAAATGAAAATCGGAAAGAGAAAGATAAAATTCTCAACAAATTTGGCAACATCAACGGGGAGTCAAACAGGGTTTGCATGAAAGGTCATCAGGTTGAAATGTTAAAGTTTATTGCTGAGTCACAAGTAAATTACATTAACACTGCAATGAAGTTGCTGTGAAATTCTCCTAGACACCACATTCCGGCACCTGTTTGGGTCAATGCACCTAACCAGCACATCTTTCAGACTGTGGGAAGAAACCGTAGCTTCCCTTGGAAACCCACATAGAAGTAGAAAGGGTCGAGAGCTTCGAGTTTTCCGATGTCCAGATCGCCAATAACCTGTCCTGGTCTCCCCATGCCAATACTATAGTTAAGAAAGCCCACCAATGCCTCTACTTGCTCAGAAGACCAAGGAAATTTGGCACGTTAGCTACAACTCTCACCAACTTTTGCAGATGCATCATAGAAAGCATTCTTTCTGGTTGTGTCACAGCTCCTGCTCTGCCCAAGACAGCAAATAACTACAAAAGGTCATAAATGTAACCCAATCCACCACGCAAACCAGCCTCCCATCTGTTGACTTTGTCTACACTTCCCGCTGCCTCAGCAAAGCAGCCAGCATAACTAAGGAGCCCACACACCCCAGACATTCTCTCTTCCACCTTCTTCGTTCAGGAAAAAGATACAAAAGTCTGAGGTTACGTACCAACCAACACAAGAACAGCTTCTTCCCTGCTGCTGTCAGGCTTTTGAATGGACTTACCTTGCATTAAGTTGATCTTTCTCTACACCCTGGCTATGACTGGAACACTACATACTGCACTCTTCTCATTTCCTTCTCTATGAACAGTACGTTTTGTCTGTATAGCACACAAGAAACAATACTTTTCACTCTGTGTTAATACATATGACAATGATAAATCAGATCAAACACACAGATAGTGACCCAAGCCAGGAACTGAATCTGGGTCCCTGGCGCCGTGAGACAATAGTGCTAACAACCACTATGCTGCCCTGTTATTACCTTATGTTTCTCTCACCACAGATCCTGCCAGGATAGTTGACCTGACGCTGTATTTGTTTTTTTTTAAATTGGACATGGGCATCGCTGGCTGGCCAGCATTTATTACTCATCCTTAGCTGCCCTGGGAGGGCACTTGAGAGTCAACCACATTGCTGTGGCCCTGGAGTCACATGTAAGCGAGACCAGGTAAGGACAGCAGATTTCCTTTCCTTGGTGATGGGTTTTTCCAACAATAGTTTCATAGTCATCAGTAAATTGTTAATTCCAAATGTCTTTTATTGAATTCAAATTCCACCAGCTGCTGTGGTGGGATTCAAACCTGTGTCATCAGAACATTGGCTGAGTTTCTGGATTGATAGCCTCGCAATAATACCACTAAGCCATTGCCTAGGCAACAAATTTCAGAATACAATAAGAGCAGCTATTTTCCACAGCAAGCATTGACTTGGGAAGTAAATCCTGACTGGCTTCGGGTTGCAGTGACACCATTCAATAATCTCAGCATTATAATTGTGTTTCCTGCTTTTAAATTTATAGTCCAAATATACTCCACATCCCATCATGCAACTCTTCCATATGAGCGTTGATTGAAGGAAACAGTGAGTCATACAGGCTGCGAGTGATTTGTGAGAGGGCTCTAAATCATTCCAGCTATTAACAAAAAGGCCAAGTAAAGTAATGAAGTCTGTGGCCCCATAACAAACAGATTGCTTTGAAAGTCATAACTAACCAGTGTCATATTTATATATTTGCTCACAGTGATTAGAGGTTGTAAGAAAAATATAGGTGCACTAATTGAATGTTTTATTCATGTCCTCAAATCAAAATAAGGTGGGACTGATGAAATGACCACACCAAGATAATTTCTGAACAAAGCATACATTCCAATAAGTAGACTTGTATTTATATAGTGCCTTTTACAATCAAAAAGTGTCCCAAAGCGCTTTGCAGCCAATTCAGTACTTTTGAAATGTAGTCACTATTGTGTGATGTAATGCATTTATACACAGAAAGCTCCCATAAATATGACCATGACCAGATTACTTGTGATGTCAATTGAGAAATCAATACTGTCCAGGACATTGATGGTAATTTCCTTGCTCTTCCTCAGAATCTCTCTCTCTCTTTCGATATCTTTACACCCATGGTGGTTTTTTTATTGTTGGGGAGTAACAAGGGGAAGTGGTGGAAGATGCAGCAGATCTATAAAGTTTCATTTGGAGATTCTGTCACCTGATCCCAGTCACATTACCAGCTTGAGAAACAAAGTATTATCTAATTATTCAATTATGACACAGTGCTTGGCCCACAGATGTCATATTTTTTACATTGATGTACAAGGCACCAGTCACTCATAAGAGATTGTGTAAACACATTCATTTACTGATTAAAGGCACATAAAAACATGTATATATGGGTGGACAGCATGAATACATTAGCAGCTGTGTGTACTGTGTGTTCGGCTCATGGGCCAAAGTAAAACTGAGACTGGAGCGCATGACACACTTCCCCTCCAGTGATGGCATGCTGCTATACCTTAAAGGTCTGTTACAACAGTAGGATTGAATGTCTTTACGCGGTGCATTCTATTTGTATGTGTAATTCTGAATATTAACCCCACGCTCACTGTCCAGCTTATAAACCCAATTCCTGTCTTTTATCTTCCTCATGTGGATCCATATGACGTGCACACTGCCCGGTTTTGCATTCCCCCGACTTCTCAATGAAGCCTGGTAAAATCCTGCCCCTTACCTCAGGAGATAGGAAAACAGGGCTATTGGATGGAATGCCTGTGGAAAAATAGAATTAAGGGCTCAAATGTGATTAATTGACCCATGCAGTTCACAAAGGGATGGAACAATTGCAGGGAAGGACCGAACACCAAGCACAAAGTAGTAAATGGACAAACAGTAGAAGGAGCGGCCTTTCTAGGCCAACTTTTACTCTTTTCCATTCCATTTATCCTGAGAAAAAGCATTCTAACATAACCCATTAGTGCCACTTATTCCCACCACTGTTTCAGGTTCTCAAATTTAAAGACTCATAATAGCATTTTATTAAGGCATTAAATATTTATTGAATGTGTCATATTTCCTTTGAACAGTGCAGCAGGAGCATAATTATCTTTGGTGCTGTGCTGAGCATGATTGAAGAGGCGGGGGGGGTGGGGTCAACAGTTTAGTCCCGGTTAATCTAATGTTACCAGCTGCATATGAGGGTGGGGGACCCAAATTGTAATTGTTAAGCATGAAGTTGACCCATTTGATCTCGCTGAAGCTGGTAATAATTGTGAATGTTAAATTTGGAAGAGTGGTCGGTTGAGGGGTGAAATGGGATTCCTCAACTCTCCCATTTATTAGAGACTTTGCTCATAGATGGATATTGCACAACTATTCAAAACAGAATGGGGGGAGACACGGTCTAGTGGTATTATAACTAGATTACTAATCCAGAAACTCAGCTGATGTTCTGGAGACCTGGGTTCAAATCCTGCCAAGGTTAACAGTGGAATTTAAATTCAATTAAAAATGAAATCTGGAATTAAGGAAATGAAATGAAACCATTATCAAAAAATCCCTTTTGGTTCACTTGTGTCCTTTAGGGAAGGAAATCTGTCGTCCTTAACTGGTCTGGCCTACATGTGACTCCACAGCCACCGCAATGTGGTTAACTCTCAACTGCCTCAGGCAAATAGGGATGTGCCATAAATGCTGGCCAGTCATGAAAAAAAGTATGGAATGTTGCATCTCCTAAAGAACATGTTAGTTAAATGATGAAAGCAAGTTATCTGATATCTGATTTTAAAATAGAGTTAGGCATCTGTTTGCAATCTCAGCAGCTTGAGGAGTGCTATGAATTAGGATATTACGGAAGCCACTTGATAATCAGAACCCAATGACACTGCTCAAGAAAAAGTTGATGTCTGAGCCTTTGAGGTGATTAGTGTTTGTTTTCACTCCAGCTCCCAAAGCCATGCAAACAATTTTCCGGCATCCGGAGATTTTTTTTTGTATTGCTATCCTTGTTTCTATGCATACTGGCTCAGCTTTGCCCAGAATAAATGGTGTGGGTAGCCACCCTCAACCTCACCCATGTCTGTCTGCTGTTTTCTTGTTGCCCTCATTCTGACTGATGACTGGGTATAATCTATCAGCAATCAACAAACAAGTGGGCAGAGCCAGTGTCTCCCTTGCCACTGGACCCGAAAAGCTAGCAAAATGTGAAGTAGCAATGCCAACTCCTCTAAAACCCCATTTTCCACTGGTCGCTAAATGATCTTGTTTGGGCATTGGATAAAGGAAGCCTCAAACACTTGTGCCAGCCCAGTTCTCATTGTATGAGAATATCAGCAGAAGCAGCCCTGAGGAGTGAAGCCCCCCTGGAAAGCTGGGAGAGTTGGGGTTTGGAGTGATTTATTTTTTATTCATCAATGGGATATGGAAGTCACTGGCTAGGCTAGCATATTTGCTTAGCCCTAACTGCCCTTGAGAATGTGGTGATGAACTGCCTTAGTGAACCCCTGCAGCCCATGTTGTATAGATGCACCTACAGCACTGTTAGGGAGGGAATTCCAGGGTCCTGGTCCAGTGACAGTGAAGGAACAGCAATATATTTCGAAGTCAGGATGGTGAGTGGTTTTTAATCTGATTTGATTTATTATTGTCACATGTATTTGAATACAGTGAGAAGTGTTGTTTCATGCACACGATACAGATAAAGCATACCATTCATAGAGTACACAGGGGAGAAGGAAAGGGGAAGAGTACAGAACATAGTGTTGCAGTTACAGATAAGGTGTAGAGAAAGATCAGTTCAATATATGGTAGGCCCATTCAAAAGTGTGGTGGCAGCAGGGAATAAGTTGCTCTGGAATCAGTTGGTATGTGTTCTCAGACTTTTGTGTGAAGATGGTAGAGAGTATGTCTGGGGTGCATGGGGTCCTTAATTATACTGGTTGCCTTTCCGAGGCAGCGGGAAGTGTAGATTGAGTCAACGGATGGAAGGCCGGTTTATGTGATGGACTGGGCTACGTTCACAACTCTTTGTAGTTTCTTACGGTCTTGGACAGAGCAAGAGTCATTTGGAGGGAAACTTCCAGGTGCTGGTGTTCCCATGTGTCAGCTGCCCTTGTCCTTCTCAACGTTAGTGGTTGAGGGTTTGGAAGGTGCTGTCAGTGGAGCCTCAGTGAGTACATGCAGTGCAACAGCAAATGTAGCTGCACTGAGCCACAAAACTATATTGAAATATCAAGAGATTTTACTTTTGATACATTCATAGAACATAGAACAGTACAGTACAGGCCCTTTGGCCCTCAATGTTGTGCCGAGCTTTGTCCAAAACCAAGATCAAGCTACCCCACTCCCTATCATTGTGGTGTGGTCCATGTGCCTATCCAATAACTGCTTGAAATTTCCTGAAGTGTCCAACTCCACTATCACAGCAGGAAGTCCATTCCACACCCCAACCACTCTCTGAGTAAAGAACCTACCTCACTGGGGCTGAGGGAAACTCAGTGTAGAAACTGAAAGCTATGCTGTTAAAGGAACTAGGGAGTATCAGAATGAACTGCCCAAAAGAATTTAAATATTAAGGTGAATCATTGCAAGGAACAAGAACGTCAAAGTAATTCCCCTGAGAAACAATAAGATTGTGTACAGTTGTATAGAAATATCCCTACACACTATGCGAAGTAATAATTATCTCAGGGAATTATAACTCTAATAAAAATCCCAGTCCCCTTTAAAAATAAAGAATTTTTTTTTTGCAAGCAGTAAGTGGAGGATTAATGTGACAATACAAATTACATCAGCCAACTGTGCTTTATATTCAGCTTGTTTTCTGCTTTCTACATGATGAACAGCATGCCATGCCTTAATAAAATAAACACTGCCGTGATGAATTAAACATACAATGAGTTTCTGACAAACTCCATTATTAATTCTGTCATCGTGACCTTTTGAAGGGGTGATTTGGGCATAAACAGCGCAACTAATAAAGCTTTCACTGGTCTGTCCATTCACTTTACTGCCAAAGTGTGAGTCTAACAGAGAAACCAGGCAGAGTTCCACAAGGCAGTTACTTTATTGTCCAAGTCCACCAGGCCCTGACATCATCTGTTAGTCTAAGGAAAGATCATTTCACAAAATAAAAAAATGTTGAATGTTGTAAAGAAAGGACTATTCAGGATGACTCATTGTGTTCTGAATTTCTAAACTTTGATTTTTTTCCCCTATTAGTTTCTATCTGTATTGTATATGAGAATAGAAACGACTCTACAGTCCAGAAGAAGTTACTTGGCCCATTATGCCACTGCCATTTCTAGCTCTTCAATGACAGATATGATGACATCAGTCTTATAAAAACAAATTACTGTGGATGCTGGAATCTAAAGTTCAAAGTTTATTTATCTATTAGTGTCACAAGTAGGCTTACATTAACATTGCAATGAAGTTACTTTGAAAATCCCCTAGTGGCCACATTCCGGCACCTGTTCGGGTACACTGAGGGAGAATTTACCATGGCCAATACACCTAAACAGCACATCTTTCAGACTGTGGGAGGAAACCGGAGTGCCCGGAGGAAACCCACACAGACGTAGGGAGAACATGCAGACTCTGCACAGGCAATGACCCAAATTGGGAATCAAACCTGGGTCCCTAGTGCTATAAGGCAGCAGTGCTAACCACTGAGCCATCATGCAAGAACAGAAAATGCTGCAGAATCTCAACAGGTCTGACAGCACCTGTAGAGAGAGAACAAAGCTAACATTTCGAGTACATTTGTTCTGTTTTCTCCCCAAAGATACTGTCAGACCTGCTATGATTTTCCAGCATTTTCTGTTTTTGTATACTTCAATCTTAATCTTCTGCCATTTCCCCAAGTACTCTTATATTCTTCCTTTCCAAATATATAGCATTGGGTTAACATTGGGTTGAATTTTAACTTCCAATTCCATGGGTTTGGGAGTGGTTCGGTCGTTAAAAGGTCTAAAATTTACATTCGGGGGCGACCCTAATGTTCACACACTGAACTATAACAGGTTAGGCTGGAAGTGATAAATTTCCATTGGAAAGGTAGCTTACATTGTAAAAATGTTAACAGGTCATTCAAAGCTTTTTCAAACAGGAGGCTCACAACATTAATTATGGATACATGGGTTTCTTGGATCTTACAGTGAGGGTAGGGTTTTTTCCCCCTTTATTTTAATTGTGTCTTTGATTTCTCCATCTGCAATGTCAGGGAATGTCAAATTGCAAATCAGTCCAAAATCCTTTCATTCAGATTGATAACTTTAAATTCCTTATTTTTCCTCTATGCATTCATATCTGAAGACTGTGTCCCTAAGCCATTCTTAGCCAAGACCTGCTGGAACTGTTCCCCTTGGAAAGAAGAAGGCAAAGAGGAGATATGATAGAGATGGTCAAATTCATGCAGCGGTTGATTGAGTAGATGCGGAGAAATTGTGCTCACTCGTAAAATGATCAAGAATAATAGGGCGCAGATTTAAAGTGATTTGCAAAAGAAGCAAATGTGAAGCTTTTACACTCAACGTGTGGTTCGAGACTAGAATGCACTGCCTGGAAGTGTGGTGGAGGTCAATTCAATCAAGGCATTCAAGATGCATTAAATGGTTATTTGAATCGAAACAATGTTCAGGGGTATAGGGAAAGGGCAATGGAATGGCACTAAGTCGTAATGCTCATTTGGAGGGCCAGTGCAGACACAATGAGCCAAATGGACTCATTCTGCACTGTAACACTGCTGTGATTCTGACCTTTTCCAATGCTGCAGGGTGAAACAGGGTTTTTTTAATTGAAAGTATCCAGGACCAACATGCTAGGATGCTGAAAACCAGGTGGCTGTCAAAGCTTCAGGCTCTGTCGAGACATTAGAACCCTGAAGCGCAGAATAAAACTCCCTCTATGCAACCCCTATAATGTGCTTTAGTCTTCAAATTCTCTACAGAACCGCAACAGAAATCTCCATTTGCCAATCTTGCCAGCTTCTTTTTGGTCCATCTTAGTAAGCCAAATAGTGCCAAATTAAGGCAACTGACACTGGAGTTTTGCCTACAAGGAAATTATTACTCATCTGGATGGGATGGAGCAACAATTAAGAAAGTTGATATCAGCCAAGATATAGCAGTTTACCTGATTGTTTTCTGTGTCCATGGACTCACTCTCCATTCCTTCACCATCACTATACCGTAAACCAGAGGATCTACTACACCAATTCAAAAGGTCACTTGACTAGTGCTTCTTTCCCTGGGGTTAAGGCGGCACAGTGGTTAGCGCTGCTGCCTCACAGCACAAGGGATCTGGCCTCAATTCCAGTTTTGGGCGACTGTAGGGTTTGCACATTCTCCCAGAGTCTGTGTGGGTTTCCTCCAGCGCTCCTGTTTCCTCCCACAGTCCAAAATGTGCAGATTAGGTGGATTGCCATGCTAAATTGTCCTTTCATGTCCCAAGATGTGTAGGTTAGGAACGATTAGTGGGGTAACGGGGATAGGATCCAGGTAAGATGCTCTTTTGGAGAGTCGATGCAGCTTTCTTCTGCATTCTAGAGATTCAGGATTCTATCTCTCCCACTGAGAAGGATATAAGCACATTATTTTGAACACTGGCTTCTCTTCCAGCTCAAACACCACTCTGATTTGGACATATGTCATTGTCCTTTTATCAGATGTCAATAGAGTGGCTCCCCTACCTAATTAAATTGTGGAATTATTATCACAACAAGATACACAGAAACTCAAAGAGATGACCCATCATTGGCTTCTCAAAGCAAATTGGATGAGGCTGATTTTTATATGATATAGAATTGGGAAACTAGGCCACCACGCAAACCAGCCTACCACCCATTGACTCCGTCTACACTTCCCGCTGCCTCAGAAAAGCAGCCAGCATAATCAAAGACCCGATGCACCCCAGACATACTCTCTTCCACCTTCTTCCGTCGGGAAAAGGATACCAACCAACTCAAGAACAGCTTCTTCCCTGCTGCCATCAGTCTTCTGAATGGACTTTCCTGGCATTAAGTTGATTTTTTCCTACACTCTAGCTGTAACAGTACATTCTGCACCCTCTCCTTTCCTTCTCTATGTATAGTATGTTTTGTCTGTCTAGCGCGCATGAAACAATATTTCTCACTGTATACTGATACAGGCGGCAATAATAAATCAACTCAATCAACACCAATTTCTGAGGTACATCCGCACCCTCCCAGGTCACATTCCCAGGACCTACCGTTCCTTTTCATTTGGCCAACTCTTTACCTGGATTAGATACAATCAGCTTGATTAGCTTTGCCATGAGCATTTGTTAAAATTTGTTTGAAAAAGAAAACAGAGAAATAAAGAATGCCAAACATTTTCAAAGCATCAGGAGAAAAAGCATTGTGGATCAAAAGTTGATTAATCTGCATGGCTTCACAGCACAAAATAAAACATTGCGGCATGTAAAGCAAATAGATTACCAAGAGATTTCAAGCATTAAGTTGGCGTAGGAAATTAATCGTCGAGTCTTGTTCTGCATTTTGATTCAGGTTTTACTGCAGATGCTCTAGGGTCAGAAATGCGATTCCGCCCCCCACCTCCACAACCACTGCAATGGTGTGTACCACGTACGAGTAAGCAACGCATCCTCGAAGCCTGACTCTAATATCAATGGAGTCGATGTCACAGCTGTGAAAAGTTGGTCATGCTCTGTTACACTGGCTCTAAAATATCAAAGAACTTGCCGTTCGCACATATCGATTTTCTGGTAGCAGGTGAGAGATTTGACACCAAACTTCGGTCTTTCATTTTTGAGATTTCATTCGCTAAAAATTTTCAACAGCATTTAAATCGCATATTACATAACAATGCTCACCAGTCCAGCTGGTTTACAGTGTACACATAAGAACATAAGAAATAGGAGCAGGAGTAGGCCATCTAGCCCTTCGAGCCTGCCCCGCCATTCAATAATATCATGGCTGATCTGCAGTGGATCAGTTCCACTTACCTGCTTTCTCCCCATAACCCTTAATTCCCTTGTCAATCAGAAATCTATCTATCCGTGACTTAAATATATTCAACGAGGTAGCCTCCACCACTTCAATGGGCAGAGAATTCCAGAGATTCACCACTGCGCCAAAGGGTTATTGTCTTTATTTGGTCAATATTTAGGTTTTCAGCACCCTAGCATTGCCTGCCTCCTTTTCACTCCATTTTATGGGGGGGGTGAATTTAAGCTCACACTCCCTGCCTGCAGGACTTGGTGCCACGCGCTCAAAATTCGGACAGCTTAATTCGTGCTGGCGAGTTTCCAAGTTCTGGGGAGGAATTTTCCAGCTGTTCATGCCACAGGAGCTTCCTGGTCCCACTGCACCAAATTTTCCATCCTCAGGTGCAGAAGTGGCAGGAAACTTCCAGCCCCGATTTTCCCAGCCCCCTACCGGTAGAGTGGCTTGAAACACACCACAGAATGCTCATTTTAATACATTAGCAAGCACTTTCTCCAGGACTGCCCCCCCCCTCCCCCTCCACCCCCCCGCCCCCCCGCCCCGCCCCCCCCCGCCCCCCCCCCCCGCCCCCCCGCCCCGCCCCCCCCCCTGCCCCCCCCCCCCCCGCCCCCCCCCCCCCGCCCCCCCTGCCCCCCCCCCGCCCCCCCCCCCCTGCCCCCCCCCCGCCCCCCCCCCCCCCTGCCCCCCCCCCCTGCCCCCCCCCCCGCCCCCCCCCCCCCCCCCCCCCCCTGCCCCCCCTGCCCGCCGCCCCCCCCGCCCCCCCCCCCCCCGCCCGCCCCCCCCGCCCCCCCCCCCCCCCCCCCCCCCCCCCCCCCCCCGCCCCCCCCCCCCCCGCCCCCCCCCCCCCGCCCCCCCCCCCCCCCGCCCCCCCGCCCCCCCCCCCCCCGCCCCCCCCCCCCCCCGCCCCCCCCCCCCCCCGCCCCCCCCCCCCCGCCCCCCCCCCTGCCCCCCCCCCCCCGCCCCCCCCCTGCCCCCCCCCCCGCCCCCCCCCCCCCCGCCCCCCCCCCCCCCCCCCCCGGCCCCCCGCCCCCCCCCCCCCCCCCCCCCCCGGCCCCCCCCCCCCCCGGCCCCCGCCCCCCCCCCCCCCGCCCCCCCCCCCGCCCCCCCCCCCCCCCCCCCCCCTGCCCCCCCCCCCCCCCCGCCCCCCCCCCCCCCCCCCCGGCCCCCGCCCCCCCCCCCTGCCCCCCGGCCCCCTGCCCCCCCCCCCTGCCCCCCGGCCCCCTGCCCCCCCCCCCTCCCCCGCCCCCCCCCCCCCCCCCGCCCCCGCCCCCCCGCCCCCCCCCCCCGCCCCCCCCGCCCCCCCCGCCCCCCCCCCCCCCCCCCCCCCTCACCGGATAATCAGCAAGTGCCATTCACGACAGGTTCACCTAGACATTTTGCCACATGTCTTCCTCATATTGCAACTTCAGAATTGTGTTGGGAGTGAAATCCACTTCCCTGAAGAAAGAGCTACAATAATACATGCACATACATAAGAACATAAGAACATAAGAAATAGGAGCAGGAGTAGGCCATCCAGCCCTTCGAGCCTGCCCCGCCATTCAATAAGATCATGGCTGATCTGTTGTGGCTCAGTTCCACTTTCCCGCCCTCTCCCCATAACCCTTAATCCCCTCTCTTATCAAGAACCCATCAACCCGCTTCTTAAAAATATTTAGCGAGGCAGCCTCCACCACTTCAACGGGCAGAGAATTCCAGAGATTCACCACCCTTTGAGTGAAGAAGTTCCTCCTCAACTCTGTTCTAAACCGCCCCCCTTTTAATACCAAGCTATTAAAGACTGTCTGTTTGGCATATTTTCTTGAATGGCTAGAAATAAACCAGACAAGCCATTGAACCAGAAACATATTGCTGCTCTGTGCAGTCAGGGGAAGCTTTCAGCTTCCATTCCTTCAGTTCTGAAACAACTGTCAAATTTGACTGGAAATTTTAACTGTTTCCATTTCCAAAAGCTTCAAAGAAAAGTCTTTGAACTTTTCTTAACTCTGCTGCTCTCTCTACCGATACTTTTTTCCAGCATTTTATGCTTTTAGCTTCTGATTTGTTGGCAATCGCTTCAGTAACACCAAGATCCATTTCTGCCTTGTTTACCAGCCACCCCTCTGGTCATTGACTAGAATGGCTCCCAGTGATGTGCTATCTTGATTTTAAAATGCCTCCATATAGACCCCCAAGACTGGAATCAAACTTGGGTCCCTGACACTGTGAGGCAGCAGTGCTAACCATCACCGTGCTGCCTCTTTATTACACTAGAGCTACATAAATATAAGTTGTTGCTTTTATTAATCTCTTCAGCCCTTTCCAGCAAGCTCATGAGTTGATTCATGCCTCGCACACTGGAGGTCACCACTCACAATGGGTAGAACGTGGCACACAACTGATTAGCTGCAGTTGCCTTGTAAAGGAATAGCTCTTTTGCTGTGCCCAGTAGGTAACAGTTCTTGTGGTACGCATGGAAGCCCCCACATAAAAATCACAAAGAAGGGTAGCTCTCTCTGTCACCCACTCAAAAAGGCGGCGAATAGCATCAGTGCAATCTCAAGCACACAGATCCCAAAAACAGGTTTAACAGTCTCAATAAGCCCCAGGAAGGTGAGTCACTATTGTGCAATAGCAGGTAGATGGGATAAGTGTGCAGTTGAACATTAAATCCTGATATCCTGTTACACCCTGAGGCTGTAAGCTAAACCCTCACATACAGGCCATCAGGCATGACTAAAATATTTGCACCACCATCTCCATAAGCCAGCATAAAAAGACTGAAGCCCACTTCAATCCTTAATGGATCACCACTTAACACTCGGAAAGCAGGAACTTCCAGCATCTTTAACTCAGAGTCAGATCATTCGGGCCATCTACTCTGCACCGTCATGGTGTTCCAGATTAAATTTGTCACATACCTCTTATCTAACCCTAACAATTCCCCCTTTTATTCCTTAATCCTTTGTGTTCATACTCAGTTCCCTGTAAATATATCAATGCCAGTTGCCCCATTTAGTCCCTTCAACCCCACCACCCCTCATAGTATAAATCGCTGCTGATTCTCTTTCCTCTCAGCTCTGACGGCGGGTCATCTAGACTCAGATCAGTGGCTCTACTCGCTCTTCACAGATGCTGTCAGACCTGCTGAGATTCTCCAGCACTTTTCTGCTTTTGCCCCATTTAATCCTTGAGGTCATTCCACATTCTAGTAACTCTCTTGGTGAAGGCACTTTACCCGAATTCCCAATTGGATTCAATAGTGACCATCTAATATATATGACCTCTAGTTTTGATCTCCCCCACAAGCAGAAATGTTTTCCACACGCCTGCCCTTTCAAACCCTTTTTGTCATCTTAAGGAGCTCCATCTTTGTAGCTGCCATTGATAAACTTGCAGCCCATCCAAAACAGCCAGGAGGAACTCCCAGGCTGCTGTACCCTTTTTAAATGCCTATCTCCTTCAGCCCCCCCCCCCCCGCCCCCCCACATTGCCGATTCATTCAATGATCCAGCCAATTCATTCTCTGATAAAAATCACAGTAAAATGTGACATTAAATTAACATCAATGTCCAAGGGTAGCCTTTGCCCATTCTCAGCCCGTCCCACCTGCCATGAGAATGCAGGGGCCGGACCATGCAAAAGGTCCATTGATCTAAGCAAACCATGCTCTTTTGGTTAGTGGCATGACAGTGAGCCTGCGGCATTTTTTTCCATTTTTACTATTTTACAAACAGCTTAAACGGTATGCGTTTCATAGTCAACTATCTGTACAAAGACTGCACAGCTTTTTCTTAAAAAAAAAAGAAATTTTGTGGGTTAGCGTCACCCCAGGAGCTGTGCAAGGTGTTAAACAGAAAGACAGAGAGACCATGGGGTGGCGCAGTGGGTTAGCACTGCTGCATCACAGTGCCAGTGATTTTCCAGTCATGGGGCAAGTGTGGCTGGAAAATCTCGCCCGCAGCGTCAGATTCTTAGGCCTCCTTAAGCTCATCTGAAGCTCAGATATGGGCAGAAAATTGGTGATAGAATCATAGAATAGAATCATAGGCCTTGATTTTACCGCACCCGAGGTTCGCAGAATGGCATTCTCTGTTGTCCTCAAACACAAACGTATGACCTTCAGGTTGGCCTGCTGGTAAAATTACTGCTACAGAATCCCTATAGTGCAGAAAGAGGCAGTTCGGCCCATCAAGCCTGCACTGATAACAATTCCACTCAGGCTCTATCCCCATTACCCCAGATACCCATCCTGCTAATCCGGACACTGAGGGGGCAATTTAGCATGACCAATCCACCGACCCAGCACATCTTTGGAGTGTGGGAGGAAACCCACGCACACAGAGGGAGGATGTGCAAACTCCACACAGACTGTGACCGGAGGCCGGGAATTGAACAAGGATTGCTGGCACTGTGAGGCAGCAGTGCTAACCCACTGTGCCACTTCGCCACCCCATGGTCTCTCTGTCTTTCTGTTTAACACCTTGCACAGCTCCTGGGGTGGTGCTAACCCACAAAATTTCATTTTTTTTAAGAAAAAGCTGTGCAGTCTTTGTACAGATAGTTGACTATGAAAAGCCTACCATTTAAATCCAGATACACTACATCCACATGTTCCCCATTGTCCACTGCGCATGTAATATTCTCAAAGAATTCCACCAAATTAGTCAAACATGACCTGCTCTTCATGAACCCACGCTGTGTCTTACTAATGGGACAATTTATATCCAAATCTCTCACTATATTTTCCTTGATGATAGATTCAAATATTTTCCCTACTACAGAAGTTAAGCTATCAGAGGCATGTCAAGCTGAAAGGCTTCTTTCTGTGCTGCAACCACTCTCCGATTCCTTGATTTTAGGTGAAGACAGTAAGAAGTTTCACGACACCTGTTTGTAAAATGGTAAAAATGGAAAGAATGCCGCAGGCTCACTGTCATGCCACTAACCAAAAGTGCATGATTTGCTTAGATGCAAGTCAAAGATTCTTCACGTCAATACCTTTTTAATGGGCACTTAATAAACTTGACATGATCGCTGAAAGATTTCACTGAAATGATTCAGGTCTGTGACAATATTAATTACGTGGCCACTTCTCCTGCAGAAACCAGAGTAACTTCCAATCTATTTTCATCAACAGTTCTTAGTGTTTGCCACTCACCCTCAATGGCAGATTCCGTACTGGCAGATTGTAATAACCGCACGCCACATATTTAATTAAAACATATTGCTAAGTGAGTTAGGATAAAGCACTCTGTCAAAACCAATCTACCTTGACGCAAAACAACTATTTTCAAATTTCATCATTCTGCACTTGGAACCCTGCTCCATATAAAGACTGCTAGCACTTAGGTAAGTGCCAGGCAAGTTATGTTAAGGGACTGACATTCAAAGAAAAACCCGCTGATGGACTTCCTTTCAGTATAATCAAGGGTAAAATTGAATCTTGAGAGCGCTCATTAAATGACGGGCTTTTCAAATATTGTGCACACACTTTTTTTAAAACGATAACATGGAACGTTCTACCTGAATAGAGATGGTATTGCAAGAGAATTTGGGATGACACTTTGCACACAGTCCTGTGTTGTCCTTTTGTTAATATTGCTATCAGGGCTCATAATAATGATAAAACAACAGCCAAAACCTTTAGTCCAATTTTAAATCCAGGCAAGGTTTGGATAGTTGTCAGCTAGAAACTCACCTTCTGCTCCAAATCTAAGTAGCAAGGCCCAGTCTTCATCTTAAGCCCCATCCACTGCAGACAGTAAGTCGCGGTGGCACAGTGGTTAGCACTGCTGCCTCACAAAGCCAGGGAGCTGGGTTCAATTCTTGGCTTGAGTCACTGTGCAGAGTTTGTACATTCTCCCCGTGTCTGTGTGGGATTCCTCCTGGTGCTCCTGTTTCCTCCCAAAGACATGCTGGTTAAGTGCACTGGCCATGCTAAATTCTCCCTCAGTGCACCCGAACAGGCGCTGGAGTGTGGTGACTGGGGAATTTCACAGTAACTTCATTAATGTAAGCCTAATTACAACACTAATAAATAAACTTTACACTTTAAAAGCATTGGAAAGCATTGGAAAAGTCACAGAGCCCAGAGACCGCCTTGCAACACCAAGGGGTTGGCAGGATCTGCTGCTGAGGCTGCCTCGCAGGTGGTAGGTGTGCTGTAAGGGAAGGGAAGGAGATCGGGAAAATAAGGTGGGGGGGGGGCCTTCTTCAGAGGAGAGGACACAGAAATTAAAAGCAACTTACTTGTTTGGGTCTCTTCTGATCCCAATCCTCTTCCCTGCTGTCTTCACCTAAGATGTGGAGATGCTGGTGTTGGACTGGGATGGGCACAGTAAGCAGTTTCACAATACTAAGTTAAAGTCCAACAGGTTTATTTGGAATCACAAGCTTTCGGAGCACTGCTCCTTCATCAGGTGAGTGAGCGAATGAATCACCTAATGAAGGAGAAGCGCTCCGAAAGCTTGTGATTCCAAATAAATCTGCTGGTCTTTAACCTGGTGTTGTGACACTTCTTATTGTCTTCACCTAAAATCAAGGAATCATAGAATGGTTGCAGCATAGAAAGAGGCCTTTCAGCCTGACATCCTCTGATAGCTTAGCTTCTGTAGTAGAGAAAATATTTGAATCTAATCACCAAGGAAGAAATAGTGAGACATTTGGATATAAATTGTCCCATTAGTAAGACACAGCATGGGTTCATGAAGGACAGGTCACGTTTGACTAATTTGGTGGAATTCTTTGAGAACATTACATGCACAGTGGACATTGGGAACATGTGGATGTGGTATATCTGGATTTCCAGATGGCATTTAACAAGGTGCCACACCAAAGACTACTTCATAAGATAAAGGTGTACGGTATTACAGGTAATAGCATGGATAGGGGATTGGTTAACGAACAGAAAACAGAGTGTGGGGGTAAATGGGTGTTCTTCTGGTTGGCAATCATTGACCAGTGATATGCCTCAGGGATCAGTGTTGGGACTGCAATCATTTATGATTTACATAGATGATTTGGAGTTGGGGACCAAGTGTAGTGTGTCAAAATTCGCAGATGACAATAAGATGAGGGGCCAATCAAAGTATGCAGAGGACGCTGAAAATCTGCAAAGGGATATAGATAATCTAAGTGAGTGGGTGAGGATCCGGCAGATAGAGTATAATGTTGGTAAATGAGAGGTCATCCATTTTCGTAGGAATAACAGCAAAATGAACTATTATTTAAAATGGTAAAAAAATTGCAGCATGTTGCTGTGCAGAGGGACCTGGGTGTCCTTGTGCAAGAATCACAAGGAGTTGGTTTACAAGTGCAACAGGTAATTTAGAAGGCAAATGGAATTTTGTCCTTCATTGCTAGAGGGATGGAGTTTGAAAACAGCGAGGTTATGTTGCAGCTGCATAAGTGTTGGTGAGACCACACCTAGAGTACTGTGTACAGTTTTGGTCTCCTTTCTTGAGAAAGAATATACTGGCACTGGAGGGGGTGCAGAGGAGATTCCCTAGGTTGATTCCAGATTTGAGAGGGTTGGCTTATGAGGAGAGACTGAGTAGACTGGGGCTATACTCATTGGAATTCAGAAGAATGGAGGGAGATCTTATAGAAACATAAGATTATGAAGAGAATAGATAAGATAGAAGCAGAGAAGTTGTTTCCACTGGCAGGTGAAACTAGAACTAGGGGGCATGGCCTCAAAATAAGGGGGAGCAGATTTAGGACTGAGTTGAGGAGGAATTTCTTCACACAGAGTTGTGAACTGTGGAATTCCCTGCCCAGTGGTGAAGCAGTTAAGGCTACCTCATTGAATATTTTTAAGGCAAGGTTAGATAATTTTTTGTACAATAAAGGAATTAAGGGTTATGGTGAGTGGGCGGGTAAGTGGAGCTGAGTCCATAAAAAGATCAGCCATGATCTTATTGAATGGCAGAGCAGGCTCGAGGGGCCAGATGGCCTACTCCTGCTCCTAGTTCTTATGTTCTTATGATAGCTCTCTCAGTTCATCCCATTCCCCGTCCTTTACCTGTAGCCCTGCAAATGATCTCTCCAAAGGTGCTTATCCAATTCCATTTCAATTGAATCAGTCTCCACTACACTCTCAGTGCATTCGAGTTCCTCATGTTCGCTGCAGGAAGAAATATTTTCTCACGTCACCATTTGTTCTTTTAATAATCACCTTGAGGCAGTGACTACCAGCTCTCAACTCTTCCGCCAAAGGGAACTATGGCTTTCTGCTTATGCCATTAATCAGAACCAACATTCCTATGGAAGGCAATGTCTTGTTAGTCGTCAGCAGCAATCCTTGCTGCCAGTTTAGATAAGATTTGTTGAATTATTCCCAGTGCAATACTGCAGCTTGCAGACAGATCCATTAATCGAGTCTACTTCTAGCCAGTTGCTTAATGAAAGCATTAACACTCTGAGAGTGGGAGCACAGTGTGAAGATGACAAGGAGTGAATGCATCAAGAAAAGTAGTAGTAACCAGGGAATTTGGTCCAGATTGGGTATGTCTGATAAGTTTTTATCAAGCTATAATTCAGGTTAAAAGTCATACTCTGAACTTCAAAACTGCAAGTTAGTTTTTTTTTATTCTTACATGGGATGTGGGTGTCACTGGCTGAGCCAATACTTATTACCTATTCCTAACTGCTCTTGAACTGAGTGGCTTGCTAGGCCATTTCAGAGAGCGCTTAAGAGTCAACTACATTGCTGTAAGTTTTGGAGTCACACGTAAGCCAAACCAGGTAAAGATCCCAAAGTGCATTTTTGTGGGTATCATTAGACATTTAATTTGAGGTTTGTATCAAATTCAAATTTCACCATCTGTCTTGGCAGGAGTCAAACCCAGAACATAATGCTGGGTCTCTGGATTACCAGTCCAGTGGCAATACTGCTATACCACTGCCTCCCTTTGAAAGTCTAGTTTTATAGACACTGACTGACAGTGTCAGTTATCTGTCAATCAATTGAAAGTGGCTGCTTGAATAGCTGTTAATTACTGGAACATGAAGCCTGATGCAGCAGTTGCAACTTGGATGCAAGTCACCAGCCTTCTGTAAAAGCAGACAGGTTTTGCAGCTGCACACAGTCAGAGCATAGAGTGGATACAATGAGGATGGGGGAAAGGGATGGGAGGAGAAGAGAGGGGAAGTGGGGAGGATGGAGAGGAGGGGGGACGGTGGGCACAGTAAGAAGTCTCACCACCAGGCTAAAGTCTAACAACTTTATTTGTGTCAGAAGTGGGATTCGAACCCACGCCTCCAGTTGGAAACCAGAACACCCGGCTTATGACGGAAGGACTTCACTCCTGGCGTCTTAGACCACTCAACCATCCTGACACCCATCCTGACTCGCCTGATGAAGGAGCAGCACTCCAAAAGCTGGTGATTCCGCATAAACCTGTTGGACTTTAACCTGGTGCTGTGAGACTTCTTATTGTGTCCACCCCAATCCAACGTCAACATCTCCGCGTCAAGGAGAGGGGGAGAAAAAAATCGGGTAGAGAGGGGGGGAGGAATAAATTTGGGAGAAAGATGTACTGTCAAAAGGCTCACCGCATCTTTATACTTACTACTATATTATCAAAGAATAATAGCAAGAATAATTTATCCCTCCGATGGTAACAGCTACAATCAAAACTGGACCTCAGAGATGCCCCTTGCTACATGTAAATATGATACTAAATTTTGCTTGATAACTCATTTGTGCAGTGCCTCAGGACATGCTGCCTTAAAAGTGCTATTGACATACAAGATAGGTTTACGGTGAGAGGAGACAGATACAAAAGGGTTCAGAGAGGGTGATGAGTGCCTGGAACGAGCTGCCAGAGAGGCAGGTAAAATTTTATCTTTTAAAAAGCATTTGGACAGTTTTATGGGTAAGATAGCTATAGAGGGACATGGGCCAAATGCGGGCAATTGGGACTAGCTTAGTGGTTTACAAAAAAGGGTGGTATGGACAGTTGGGTTGTAGGGTCTGTTTCCATGCTGTAAACCTCTATGACTCTATGTTGCTGATGGCAGCAAATATATGAACAAAAATGTGCAAATGGTGAGATTAAAGGGCTGCTGCCATCTGGATGAAGAATTTGGGAATTGGGATCAGCTCCTAAAAAGGCCAGGAAATGCCTGCAATCCACAGGGTGCCTGTGGTGCTTCAGGACATTTCTGGGCCAATGCACAAGTTCCATCTGTTGCTGCACATATTGTTTGCATGCCATTAAAATATATTATTGAATAATAAATAGTTTTACATTTTACAACAATACCCACACCCCATATCTGCCAACATCACTGACATTTTTAGAATGAAAAGCTGACAGCTTATATGACGTGCTCAGTTTGTAAATCAACAGCATGTGAAAACATGTAGTTACACAGGCTTTCTAACTTAGAAAGACACAACATTCTTTCACCTGTATTGAAAAAGGCAAACATCAGAAACTGCGTGTGACAACTGGAAGGTGGAATCTAAATCCCGAGGGCAGAAGATTGATGGTACAATTCCAAGAGCTTGCTGGGGGGCACAGGGGGTGTATGGGGAGTGTGTATTGCTGGGGGTCGGTGCGGGAGGTATGGGGAGTGTATGTTGCTAGGAGATCCATGGGGTGGGTATGAAGAGTATGTGTTGCTGGAGGGTCTGTGGGAGAGGTATGGGTGTGTGTGTAGCTGGGGAGCCTGTGGGAGATTATGGGAAGTGTGTGTTGCTGGGGGTCTGTGGGGGTTAAGGAGAGTGTGTGTTGCTGGGGGGTCTGTGGGGGAGGCATGGGGTGTGTGTGTAGCTGCGGTTCTGTAGGCAGGTATGGGGAGTGTGTGTTGCTGGGAGCCTGTGGGCGGATATGGGGAATGTGTGTTGCTGGGGGGCCTGTGGGAAGGTTATGAGCAATGTGTGTTGCTGGGAGTCTATGGGGGGTAGGGTTATGAGGAATGTGTGTCGCTGTGTGTCTGGGGGGGATGTGATAGGGGATGTGAGTTGCTGAGGGATTGTGGGCAGGTTATGGGGAACATGTGTTGCTGGAGGTCTATGGGGGGGGTATGAGGAATGTGCTACTGAGCGGGGGGTGAACAGAGTTCTTTAACAGAGGAGCAAGAGGATGATTTGCAGACAGAGGAGGCCTGGGCCTTATCACTCACGGGATTAGTGGAAGACAGCTGCCAGAGGCAGGACATGGCCGCCATTTGCCCCAAAGGGGGCAGTGGAGGGCAAAAGAAAGAGAGAATGGAGACCCCGGCAGTTTTTTTGAGCAACTATCAAACATAGTGTGCCGCTGATGGCGCCGCTCCGAAAAGAGACAGCATGACACCTGTGTCATTTGTTGCAGGATCTGGCACCTCAGGGCACAGAGGGGCACCCACTCCTGGTGGCTGTGAAAGTAATGGCTGCCTTAAACTTTTACGCCACCATGTCCTTCCAGACCAGAAGTCTTTGTTTATTCTTCCCTGAATTCTTCTGAATAATAACTTGGGCTCTGTTCTCTGAACTTCAGTTGCCTTAAACATTCTTTCTGTCCCAATTCCCTGGTTATCTGGACTATAACATATTTTGAGTGCTGCAAAGAGGCAGGCTTCCTTTGTCCTGTCCAGTCTTTCTTCTGGCAGAGTTGTGAGATATTCACTTCCTGAGGTCCTGCCTCCAATTGCCAACAAATTCAGCTAAAACTAAAACTTAAAAACCTTCTTACCTTCACAAGGACCTCTAGTTGCTAAGCAACTCCTGCTGGTCCTATTTATTCTTCTTACCATAACCCTCTCTAAGCACAAGAGAATCACAGTTGGAACTCAACCAACCCCCACACATACAAACACCTTTGTCCAGCATGAATCTAATTATTGGTTTTACCCTTCCAGGCACAGAAACATTAAATTAAACCCAGTTAAAACTATACCTTATTTCTAATGTTTACCAATACAAAAATAAATCCCTTAAAACTATCTGTGTTTTCCTAACATTGGATGGGGGTTTAGCAATAGATAAAGCTCTGAGTGGCAGGAGGAGATTGACAATCAAATTAATTGGTTTGTTCTCACTGGAATGACAGGGGTTGAGGGGTGACCTGATAGAGATTTACAAGATTATGAGGGTCATGGACAGAGTGGATTGTCAGAAGCTTTGTCCAAGGGTGGAAAAGTCAATTACTAGGGGGCACAGGTTTAAGGTGCCTGGGGAAAAGTTTAGAGGAAGATGTGCGATGCAAGTTTTTTTATGCAGAAGGTGGTGAATATCAGGAACGCAGTGCCCGGGGAGGTGGTGACAGCACGTACGATAACGGCATTTAAGGGCAACAAGGATACGGACTCCGTAATTGCATACGGTTTCAGTTTAGGCAGGCATCATGATCGGCGCAAGCTTGGAGGGTGGAAGGGCCTCTTCCTGTATTGTACTTTTCTTTGTTCCAAGAGATTTTGTTGGCGGTGAGGGTATTGGCTCACACATTGGAGGTAGGAGTCAGTTGGCGAGGAAAGCATATGCACTGAACATTAAAGCCCTTTTAACAAGTTAGTCTCAAAATTTAAAAATGTGATACCAATAATATCTGCAAAACATTTTGGACTGTGCAAATTGGCAGGCCATTCTCCTGTCACACACAAACTCATTTCTCTATATATTTGGCATCCAATTGTGGAGCCCACATTTCTCCCTTGGCTGAGATCAACATGTTGTTGACCACATCACACAGTGCAGTTACTCCACAATCAGACAACTTCGCACAACATAATTCTGTATGTCTTTTAACTTTTTTTCCATTTATTAGTGTCACAACTGCAATGAAGTTATTGTGAAAATCCCACACTCTGGTGCCTGTTCGGGTACACTGAGGAAGAATTTAGCATGGCTAATGCAACCAACTGGCACGTCTTTCAGACTGTGGGATGAAACCAGACTACCCAGAGGGAACTCACACAGACACAGGGAGAATGTGCAAACTCCGCACTGACAGTGAGCCAAGCTGGGATTTGAACCCAGCTCCATGCTGCTGTGAGGCAGCAGTGCTAATTACTATGTCACCATGCCGCCCACCTCTTTGCCATAAAGAACTTTGAAACATTTCTGCTTCTGTGGTGGATATAAACATTGCTGTTAAGGCACTAAAATTCGCAGGATGACAAGCATACTGTACTAGTGCTCAAAAACAGGTTTCTCTCCACTTCTCCCACCCACTTTGCTTGATCCTGCTCAGCATCCATTTGTTTCCCTTGATCATAAATATTCAGCATATAAAACACTGTATTAGTACAAGTTATTGTTAGGCTCTACACTTTTATACAGAAAATAGGTGGAATCATTGCAAACTACGCTGTGCAGTGCTTGTGCACTCAAATCAGATCTGATTTAATCAGACTAAGGGCAAAGAAACAGACTCTTAATTGTAGAAGAGTCATATTGAAAAGCTGAGACCAGTGTTAATCTTTCCCAACTGATGCAGAGATTTGCATTCCAGTGCTTATTGCCTGGTATATAGGTGGACACCGGAGGGCATATCTTGCAGGATCTATGTTTAATCTCTGCTAAGAACTAATTCAGGAGCCATCACTTATTGTATTAACAATGAAATCCTGCCTCAACACTGCACCTGTCTCTGCAAGCACAAGGGGAGAGGTTGAGAAAGACGGAGCTGTACAGATGATTAATCACTAGTTATGGTCCATTTTGAGGAATGGGGGTTGCACTTTACATTGTTGTTGAGGCAGGCAGCAAGTCAACTTGGTGCTGACTCATTTACCTGATCGTAATGTTAGTCCAAGTGGGACGCACACTGCTGGGGCCGCCTGGTTATTTTTTTTGATTTTGATTTGATTTATATTTGTCACATGCATTAGTATACAGTGAAAAGTAGTATTGTTTCTTGCGCGCTATATCAACCAATCAACCTGACCTGCGCATCTTTGGAGTGTGGGAAGAAACTGGAGCACCTGGAGGAAACCCACACAGGGAGAATGTGCAAACTCCACACAGACAGTGACCCAAGGCTGGAATTGAACCCGCGTCCCTGACACTGTGAGGTAGCAGTGCCGACCACTGTGCCACCATGCCGCCTAAGTTATCTAACTCGTCTAAGTTTTTTTAAAAAACACAGAAGGATGGTGTTTAAAATGCAAATAAAGCCTACAAACAAAAAGCAATTAATTTGCCTGTTTTGGATAATTAGTAAGTCTCTCACACCCCAATCTGTTGTGATGACCCTGCTCTCGGGCGTTTGCTCGGAGTTGGCTGGTGCCTACCCTCCTCTCAGACTGTGAAATACGAACAGGGATGTACTCGGATTTCTAAACAAAAAGCTGAAAAGTCAGGATTTAACCATACTGGAAGATACGGATTGCGATTTTGCTTCAGTCACACAAGATGACCCACAGCTGCGGTAAGATGCAACATGGCCAGTATTTTACCTTACTGCAGAGAAGTTGCACTGATTAAATTAGGTAAACCCAATAGTAAACACACAGACATAAGTCCGGAATTCTCTGGCCATTCACGCCCCGCCACCACTGCCAACGAGAATGGAGAATTGGCACTCAGCGAAATCTCTATTCACTGGAACAGGACTGGAGAATTCCAGCCACGGGCCAGGTATAGCATCCGGCCACAGTTGCTTGCTATGAAACAAAGCAGCTGAATGATTTTGTCTCACCTTATTTTACCAAATATTCTCTTCCAAAAGACTGGAGACACACTCCAGTCACTCCTCAAAAGGTATGAATATCCAATTCATAAGGGGCTACAACTGTTGACATGGATGATGCAGTTGAAGAGTTAGATATTGGGTAGTGTCGGCCTATCCTACATATGATAGACTCAGACAGGAGTAGCTAGCACAAATGTACTGAAGAAAATACTTAGTATTTATAACACTGGCATTGGATAACATTCAGACTAGTGGTGACAAATGGTGAGTAATACTTGTGCTATTTAAATGTTCAGCAATGACTAGCTGCAATAAGAGAAAAGTTGAACAACCTCCCACAACTCACAATGCCACCATTGCTGAGCACACTACCACCTCAGTGGGAGAGGCCACCACTGACCAAAAGCTTGTCTGGACCAGCCACAGTCTTGAGAACAGGGCAGAGTCTGGCTACTCAGCCAGGAGAAAGTCCCTCCTGGAAACCCAGGCCATTTCTATCATCTACAGGTCCCAGGCCCAAGAGCGCTTTACTACTCGCCACTTGGCTAAACACTGCTGTCTCGCTGGTCCAGGGACCCGGGTTTGATTCCCAGCTCAGGTCACTGTCTGTGTGGAGTCTGCACCTTCTTCCCATGTCTGCATGGGTTTCCTCTGGGTGCTCCATTTTTCTCCCACACTCCAAACACACAAAGGTGTGTTAGATTGACTAGTCATGCAAAATTGCCCCTTAGTATCAGAGGGACTAACAGGGTAAATATGCAGGGTTACAGGAATAGGCCAGAGTGGGATAGTTGTAGTTGGTGCAGGGCTGATAGTTGTTGGTGCGGGCTCAGTAGGCCAAATGATCTCCTTCTGCACTGTATGGATTCTGTGATTCTATAAATGAGAATCATAGCAACAACCATCATGAAATGCAACACCATCCAGACAAAGCAGTTCAGTTCACTGGCTTCTTGCTGCTGGATTCAATATGTGCCTCCAGCACCGCCAGTGCTGTATGTACATTCTGCAGGATATACTGCAGCAACTTGCCTAGGCAGCTTTGGGAGCACCTCCCATTCCCACAGCCTCTACCATCAAAAGAATCAAAAGCAACCATTCCATAGGAACACCATCACAAATCACACAGTATCCTGACTTTACACTCATACTCCTTCAGCACGACGGAATCAGAATTCTGAAATTGTCCAAAGTGCCCACTCTGCTTTCTGAATGCATGAATAATTAATACCAGCCAGAAACAAAAACAAAAATCTAATCTGCGTGCAGAATAAATTCATCACATCGGCGAGAACCACATCAAATAAATCAGTCGTGACTGCCGCACTCATCAGTTATGCAGGCACCACTCAGGAGATGGTAATTTATGGAAAATAATCCACTGTCACCTTATCTCTCCATTTTATGATTCTGTATGGAACTAATAACTATTCGTACACTTATTAATTGGATGCAATGATTTAACTGGGGCATTAGTATATGGTAAGACTCATCATACCATTTGCATCTTTTATCTCTCTCGTTTCAAGGGCAATTTGATTTTACTTTTAAGGCCGAGATCCTTTAGTATTCAATGAATTTGAAGATTTTCTTTCCAAAATGACCAGATTTACATGGAACATTTCTGCTAATAGTAATACTGCTCTCTCTGAGATCTATTCTGGCTTAAATTGTGTCAAAATATCTATTTTTAAACTGTCAGGAAGCAACTATTTTTTTCCAACAGGATGACAGAATAATTTTGCATTTAAATATTGCTTTGATAATTATATGCCCACGGCCCCGTGTGAAACTATGCCGTACAGAAATTAGAAAGTTCCTGAGGGGTGGGTGGTTTCAGGCTTGCTCCAACAGAAGAATTGTTTGTCAACTCTGAGGGGAGAACTCTAGGGCTGGAACTCTAGCACCTCACGGAATCGGAGCGGGCGAGGGTTCGACAATGGAAATCTCCACTGACCTCAGGCAGGAATTTCCAGGTTAGGGCGGCACTGTAGCACAGTGGTTAGCACTGCTGTCTCACGGCACCAGGGATCCGGGTTCGATTCCCAGCTTGGGTCACTGCTTGTGTGGAGTTTGCACATTCTCCCCATGTCCGTGTAGGTTTCCTCTGGTGCTCCCATTTCCTCCCACGGTCCAAAGAAGTGCAGGTTGGGGATTGGCTTTGCTAACTTGCCCCTTAGTATCCCCGGATGTGTAGGTTAGAGGGATTAGCTAGGTAAATATGTGGGGTTATGGGATAGGGCCTAGATGGGATTGTTGTTGGTGCAGACTCAATGGGTCGAATGGCTTTCTTCTGCACTGTAGAGATTCTGTGAAATCCCACCCTACATGTCCAAACTTGCCCAACATTTAGAAAATCCTGAGTTATGTAGTTAAAATTTCCAATATGTACAGCCAGAGAACAAGGGTTGACTCTTAAATGCCCTCTGAAATTGGCTAGTAAGCCATAAGACTATAAGACATGGGGCAGAATTAGGCCATTCGGCCCATTGAGTCTGCTCCGCCATTCAATCATGGCTGATATTTTTCTCATCTTTATTCTCCTATCTTTTCCCCATAACCCATGCTCCCCTTCTTAATCAAGAACCTATCTCTGTCTTAAAGACACTTAATGACCTGACCTCCACAACTTACTGTGGCAAAGGGTTCCACAGATTCACCACTCTCTGGCTGAAGAAGTTCCTCCTCATCTCTGTTTTAAAGGATTGTCCCTGTAGCCTGAGGTTGTGCCTTCTGGTTCTAGTTTTTCCTACTAGTGGAAACATCCTCTCCACATCCACTCTATCCAGGCCTCACAGTATCCTGTAAGTTTCAATAACATCCTCTTAAGCCACTCAGTTGTATCAAATTGCTGCAAAGTCAAACAGGAATAATGCTGGATGGACCACCGGGCATCAACGTAGGAACCAGAAACTAAAATAACACACCCAGCCTTATTGAACCTGCAACATCCTCCTTATTAATTTCCAGGGCACTTGCCAAAACTTGGAACGTGGTTCCACAGACTAGTCAAGCAACAGCCTGATGTAGTTATATGTGTGGGACCATACTTTACAGATAATGTCACAGACATCACCATCACCATTCCTGGGTAGATCCTGTCCCACTGACAGGGCAGACCCAGCAGAGATGGTATCACACCAGTACAAAGTTAAAACGGAGTGGTCTGGAAGTTCTCAACAGAAGCACTGAGGGTAGCAAGGATACAGAATGTACTCTGGGTGAGAGGGACTTCAAAGACCATCACCAAGAGTAGCTCAGTACAAAGAACAAAGATAATTACAGCACAGGAACAGGCCCTTCTGCTCTCCAAGCCTGCATCGACCATGCTGCCCCAACTTAACTAAAACCCCCACCCTTCCAGGGACCATGTCCCTCCATTCCCATCCTATCCATGTATTTGTCAAAACACCCCTTAAAAGTCACCATCGTGTCCACTTCCACTACCTCCCCCAGCAGCAAGTTCCAGGCACCCACCACTCTCTGTGTAAAAAAACTTGCCTCATACACCTCCTTTAAACCTTGCCCCTCGCACCTTAAACCTATGCTCCCTAGTAATTGATCCTTGCACCCTGGGAAAAAGCTTCTGACTATCCACTTTATCCATGCCCCTCAATCTTGTAGACTTCTATCAGGTCACCCTTCAACCTGTGTCATTCCAATGAGAACAAATCAGATTTCTCCAACCTCGCCTCACAGCTAACGCCCTCTATACCAGGCAACATCCTGGTAAATCTGGTATCACCATTGACTGAGCTGGCCAAGTCCTAAAGGGCATAGCTGCTGCTGAACAGGGTCTGCAGCAGGTTTTGAGTGAATCAAGAGGGGGAAAGCCTATCTGACATTGTTCTCATCAATCTTCCTGACACATCTGATAGGAGTGACCACCGCATACCCTTGTGGAGACAAAGTCCCACCTTCACCTTGAGGATGTGTTGTGTGGCACTACCACCATGTTAAAGGGGATAGGTTTCAAACAAATCCAGCAACTCAAGACTAGGCATCCGTGAGATGTGGTGGGCCATCGGCTGCAACAGAATCATGTGCAACCACAATTTATAACCTTATAAGAACCATAGAAAAGTTATAGCACAGAAGGGGGCCATTTGTCCCATTTTGCCCATGCCAGCCTGAGGACATCCAGGTGCCCTTTCTAACCCCACCTTCCTGCACCCAGTCCATAGTCCTGTAACTTACGGCGTTTAAGGTACTTTTTAAAAGAGTTCAGGGTCTCCGTCTCCACCACCAACTCAGGCAGTGAATTCCAGATGCCCACTACCCACTGCATAAAAAAGTTCTTCTCTATATTCCATCTACACCTGCTGCCACTTATCTTGAATCTATATCTCCTGCTTCTAGAATTCTCCACCAAGGGAAAACAATTTAATCCGGTCCACTATATCACTTCCCCTTTCAATTTTGCGCACCTCTATCAAGACACTCCTCCAACATACTCCCCCACTCTACCATCAACCCTGGTTCACTGAAGAGTGCAGGAAAGCATGCCAGGAGCAAAACCAAGCATACCTAAAAATGGTGTGTCAACCTGGACTATTTGCATGCCAAACAGCAGAAGCAGAATACAATAAACAGAGCTAAGTGGCCCCACAATCAAAGATCTGATCTGAGCTCTGCAGTCCTTCCACGTCCAGTCATGACTTGGTAATGTACAATTTACCACAATTGAGAAGTCTCCATAAATATCCCCATCCTCAATGATGGTTGTAGGGAGTGGCAGGTAAGCACAACCAGGCAAAAGGCAAGGCTGAAGCATCTGCAACCATCTCAAATGATCCACCTCAGCCTCCTCCTGAAGTTTCCCACAGCACAGAAAGCAGTCAATTCAATTCACTCCATGTGATATCAAGAATCGGCTGATGGCATTGAATACAACAAAGGCCAAAAGCCCTGACAACATTCCTGCAATAGTAGTGAAGACTTGTATTCCAAAACTAACCATACCACTAGCCAAACTATTCCAGTACTGTTACAACATTGGCGTCCACTTGATAATGCGGAAAATTGCCAAGGGATAGAACAATAGAAAATTACAGCTCAGAAACAGGCCTTTTGGCCCTTCTTGTCTGTGCCAAACCATTTTTTGCCTAGTCCCACTGACCTGCACCCGGACCATATCCCTCCACACCCCTCTCATCAATTTTGTGAATGCCATCCACAAAAAGCAGGACAAATCCAACCCAACTAATTACCGATCAGCAAAGTGATGGAAGGAGTCGTCAAGTGGCACCTACTCAGCGACAGTCTGCATCCTAGCACTCAGTTTAAGTTCCAACAGAGCCACTCCACTTCTGACCTCATTACAGCTTTGGTTCAAACCTGGACAAAAGATCTAAACTCAGGAAGTGAGGTGAGAGTGAATGACATCAAAGCAGCATTTTACGGGATATGGCATCAAGGAGCCCAATGTTGAAGTCAACAACAAAAGATGCATTTCAATATATTCTCTCAACACCATTCAGTCAGAGGTGATCAGGTGCTACATAAATGCCAATGCTATCAGCCTGAGAGCTGCATTATCCTCACAAACTTAGTATAAACATATATATTGGGTATATAGGTACATTTCCAGTATTCAATTAAATACACAAGTATTGGGGTATTGCTTCTACAAGATTTACTAATCGTTATATACGCATCTCAAAACCCCTGCATCTACACGTTTACACATAACCTGCGCAAGTAACCCAATTATTTGTAATTCAGTTGAATTATTTTTTCCCCCGATTTTAAATTTATTTATTAGTGCCACAAGTAGGCTTACGTTAACACAGCAATTAAGTTACTTGAAAATCCTCGGGTTGCCACACTCCACTGCCTGTTTGGGGACACTGAGGCAGAATTTAGCATGGCCAATGCACCCAACCAGCACGTCTTTCAGACTGTGGAGGAAACCGGAGCACCCGGACAAAACCCATGCAGACACGGGGAGAACGTGCAGTTTCCACACAGACGGTGACCCAAGCCAGGAATTGAACCTGGGTCCCTGGTGCTGAGGGGCAGCAATGCTAATCACTGTGCCGCCTCTCATCGACTCAAGAGATTAAAGTTTCTGCAGAGAAGCTCCTTCCAGGGAGACGAATTTTCGGTCCCTGCCCCCCCACCGTGTCTAGTACCCCCAGCCCCGGGGCTGAAGGGCTCTTTCAGCCCTTTTGGGTCGCTCAGAACTCAATCCCTGATCCATTGCATCCCATTCCTGCTTTAATTCCAACCCCTGGGAAGAGTAGCTGCTCACGCAGCCCAGGTTTACATTGCAGCTGTTGCTTCCGTATGAATCATTTCATTGAACGTTACTCAATTACAAATCCCGTAGAAAAGTAACTCCGGCGATCAAGAGCAGTTCAGCACTAGACCATGGGATGGCATAAGTGAACAGATAGAGTGGGCAGCAATGTACACAGAACTTTATTTTAGGAAAAGAAAGATTTTCTTTTACCTGCCGGGTGAGTAGTCCGCTTCTGCGGCAAATTTTAGCCGGTGTTATCCAAACAGTGGTTCCAAAGCCCACTGCGAAGGCTGCAAAGACAGCAGTGAATGGGCTCCCTGTTCTAAGGACTCCAAAACAGATCAGGTATCTGATCTCTCCACCCCTTCGGGGCGGGGTTAACCAGGCATTACATCAGTTCAATCCGGAGGAAAGTGTGACAGGGGAATATCATTGTCAGCTTTCAACTTCATCCTGCAGACTTGCAAATAAGATCACTTTCAATCTGTATGCTATATTGCCCCAACTATTGCACTGAATAGTTCTGCTTCAGACATCGGCTGCATCTCTTCAGTACAGGAGGACCAATATCACTCCTTACTGCAGGATTGGGATTGGCTGCCAAGCAACATAGAAAAGAGAAGCAAGAGTAGGCCATTCGGCCCTTCGAGCCTGCTCCACCCTTCATTATGATTCTGGCTGATCATCAAATTCATTATCCTGCTCCCACCTTCCTTCCCATCAATATCCCTTGATTCCTTTAGCCCGAAGAGCTATATCTAATTTCTTCTTGAAATCACACAATGTTTTGGCCTCAATTACATTCTGTGGGAGTGAATTCCACACATTCACCACCCTCTGGGTGAAGAAATTTCTCCTCACCTCAGTCCTCAGTCCTCAAATTATGACCACCTAGTTCTGGACTCACCCCTCCCCTCCCCCTACCATTGGGAACATTCTTTCTGAGCCTACCCTCTCTAATCCTGTTAGAATTATATAAATTATTATTATGAGATCACCACTTGCTCTTCTAAACTCCAATGAATACAATCCTAACCGACTTAGCACAGAACGATGCCAGAATAATGGGTAAAACTCCTGCACTGGTTGTGATAGTTTATGGACACTTGCTTGTCTGCTCAATAAGATGTGCTGTCCCTCAAGTTATGTAACCAATTGTCAGTTGGAAATGGGGCCATGGCCCCTCAACTTGGGTTACTTAATCTAGGCTAACAGTGTAGTACAGGGAGAGGTGCTGCTCGAAGCAAGGGTGTGCCTGCCATGGAAGAGAATCCCATGCCACAGTCCAATATCTTATCCCTTAATCAATTTTGTTGATTTGATTTGATTTAGTATTGTCATATGTGTTGGTGTACTGTGAAAAATATTGATTTTGTGCACTATAAAGCATACTGTTCATAGATTACATGGGGGATAGAAAGAAGAGGGTGCAGGATGTAATGTTACAGTCAAAACTAGGGTGTAGAGAAAGATCAACTTAACATAACGTAGATCCATTCAAAAGTCTGATGGTAGCAGAGAAGAAGCTCTTCTTGAGTCGGTTTGTACGTGACCTCAGACTTTTGTACCTTTTTCCTGAGGGAAGAAGGTGTAGCAGAGTAATTGGCTAATCCTGTTCATCAGGATGGCGTCTTAGGCCAAACAGTGTTCAGCTACTTCATCAATTACCTTACCTCAGTCAAATGGGCAGAAGTGGGATGTTCACTGATGATTGCACAATGTTCAATACCACTTGTGACTCCTCAGATACTGAAACAGTTAGTATCCATTTGCAGCAAGATCTGGACAATATCCAGGCTTGGGCTAATAAGTGGCAAGTACCAATGTGCCAACAATGACCATCTTCAACAAGAGAGGATTTAACCATCACTCCTTGACATTTAATAGCATTACCATCACTGAATCCCCCATTATCAACATCCTAGGAGTTACCATTGACCAGAGACTGAACTGGGCTGGCCATGTAAATACTGTGGCTACCAGAGCAGGTCAAAGGTTAGGAATCCTGCGGCAAATAATTCCCCTGATCCCCCAAATCCTGTCCACCATCGACAAGACACAAGTCAGGAGCACAGTGGAATACTCTCTGCTTGCCTGGATGAGTACAGTTCCAACAACACTAAAGAAGCTCAATATCCAGGACAAAGCAGCCCAATTGATTGCTACCCCTTCCACAAACATTCTATTGCTCCTACCAGTAACAGCAGCCATGTACACTATCTATAAGATGCACTGCAGGAATTCACCAAGGTTCCTGAGGCAGCAACTTCCAAACCCATGACCACCACCATCTAGAAGGACAAGAGCAACACATATCTGGGAACACCACCACTTGGAGGTTGCCTTCCAAGTCACTCACCATCCTGACTTAGAAACATATCACTGTTCTTTCATTGTTGTTGGGTAAAAATCCTGGCATTTCCGACTGTAACAGCACTGTGGGTGTACCTGCTGTGGTTCAAGACCACCATCTTCTGAAGGGCAAGTAGGAATGTGTAATAAATGGTACTGGCAATGTTCACATCCTGTATATGAATTTTTAAAAATCCCTCCATCACTGACAGACAGTGGCAGCAATGTATGCCATCTGCAAGTTGCACTGCAGCAACTCACTAAGGCTCCTTCAACTGCAATTTCCAAGTGCAGGATTTCTGCCTCCTAGAAGGACAAGGGCTGCAGTTGCATGGGAATACAGTAAAAAGTCTGACAACACCAGGTTTCAGTCCAACCGATTTATTTGATAGTAAACTCACTAGCTTTTGGGTTAGCCCCTTCGTCCTGCCCGAAAGCTTGTGAGTTTATGATCAAATAAATCGGTTGGACTGAAACCTGGTGTTGTCAGACTTTTTACTGTGTTTACCCCAGTCCAACGCCGGCATGCCCACATCATTGCATGGGAATACCATCACTTGGATGTTCCCCTCCAAGCCATTCCCCATCCTGACTTGGAAATATATCATCATTCCTTTATTGTCACTGGATGAAAATCCAGGAACTCGCTCCTGAACAGCGCTGTGAGTGTACTGACACCACATGGACTGCAGCAGTTCAAGAAGGCAGCTCACCACCTTTTCAAGGACAATTAGGATGGGCAATAAATGCTGGACTAGCCAGTGATACACACATCCTGTGAAAGAATTTAAAAAATAATTGTTCTTGGTGTTTGTAAGATCTTGCTGTGATTGTGCTCAAATTGTCTGCTCTATTTACCTACCACACAACAATGTCTCCATTTCAAAAGGAATTTATTGGCTTAACTTGCTTTAGGACATAACGAAGACATGAAATGCAAGTTCTCTGTTCCTTAACCTTTGATGGTGCTGACTCATGCCTGTAAAATTCCACTCACCGGCTGCACTCCGGAACCTGGGCTTATTCTTCGCGTGAGACCTAACTTGGCAACTGTTATCAGCCTACTTAACTGAGGAGAAACTATTGCATTGGAATCTCAGTCTGAATCTGAACTCATCTGATGCCTACACACGTACATTTTCTCCAGTGAGCAGGTCCATCGAAGGACCTGCTTATTACTTACACCAGTTTGGTTGCTAGAAGATATATTTGTTCCAATAACTTTAACTGCCAAAACAAAACAAGTTTGCAATAAAAACAGAAACCAATAGCAGTTAAGGCAGCTTCCACCAAGAGAAAGAAAGTTAACTTCCAGATCTCTGACCTTTCCTCAAGACAAATTGTGTTAGGATAGTCACATCATTCACTTGATCTGCTGGGAATAAACCTATCCCTACAACCATCATTGAATCACCAATATTAGCATCTTAAGAGTCCGAGAATGATAGGGCACAGACTGCCATTCGGCCCATCTGTGAGGGTTCCTGGGCAGAGCTATCCAGTTAATGTCATTAGCCTTGTGTTTGTTTTCCTTTTCAAATGTTTATCTAATTCTCTTTTGACCATTACTGTTGAAGTTGCTGCCATCAGTCCTTCGAGCAGTGTCTTCCAGATTACAGCAGCTGAGTGACTATCTTGCCCCTCTTAAAATTTTAATTCACATCCTAATTTACTTCCAGAGAAACAGGCCCTCCCTTCAGAAAGATACAGCAGAATGTTTGGCCCATAAATGCCTTTGTGGTGTTGAACAGGCATGCATTGTTATTGGCGAAGCAGAGAGGGACGAGTTCTGATGTGGTACCTCTGCCTAATTGTATAATGTTAGGGCCAAGGAGTCGAATGCAATGTCACATACCATGCAATTAAGTGGTCTTCATTGAAATGAGTGAGAAACTAATCACAAAACACAGTCACTTAATTTAAATAAGAACATAAGAACTACCCGCAGGAATAGGCCATCTGGTCCCTTGAGCCTGCTCCACCCACCATCCATAAGATAGTTTAGCAATGATTTCTATGGAGTTTCTAGACAATAAAATCTTGAAATTATTAATGATATTGCTGCATGTTTCCCTGTTTCAAAATTCTTTGTGATGTGTATATATGTATATATGAATTAACTCCTTCCACCACTGTCGCACAGTGGCATCTGCAAATGAGCGGCACAGTGGTACAGTAGTTACACTGCTGCCTCACAGCTAGGGACCAAGGTTCAATTCCAGCCTTGAAAGATTGTATGGAATTTCCACGTCCTTCCCGTGTCTGCGTGGGTTTCCTCCGGGTGCTCCAGTTTCCTCCCACAGTCCAAAAGTGTGCAGGTGAGGTGGATTGGCCAGGCTAAATTGCCCCTTAGTGGCCCAACTTGTGTAGGTTAGTGGGGTAAATATGTGTGGGGCTACGAGAAAGGGTCTGGATAGGATTCTCTCTCAGAGAGTCGGTGCAGACTCGATGGGCCAAATGGCCTCATTCTGCACTGTAGGGATTCTATAATTCTAAGATGCATATATGAATCCTTTAGAAAGGAAAGTACCATAA
Source organism: Carcharhinus amblyrhynchos (assembly GCF_965287045.1). Lineage (NCBI taxonomy): Eukaryota > Metazoa > Chordata > Chondrichthyes > Carcharhiniformes > Carcharhinidae > Carcharhinus > Carcharhinus amblyrhynchos. Next base: position 77,601,704 of record NC_137334.1, on the reverse strand, counting down.
TATTTGATTCAGGCAATGAAATGTAATCTGAGTCTTCAGACTCCCCACTCTCTTTGTTAAAATGGAACATCCCATTTCTCTGGCTCAATACCGTAACCTATCATTGATAAAACAAGTTTGGATATCAATTGCAATGCTTTTGAAGTTAGGTCATTCAAAAGGGCATCAGTGAACCTCCAGGCAAGTTTCCAGACAAGGAAGTATGTTTGGGTGATGCTTCAAACTCTTACACTGAATCTTTCGATTTTTTTGATTGGATTTGATTTGATTTATTATTGTCACATGTATTAACATACAGTGAAAAGTATTGTTTCTTGAGCACTGTTCAGACAAATGATACTGTTCATAGAGAAGGAAAGGCGAGAGTGCGGAATGTAGTGTTACAGTCATAGCTAAGGTGTAAAGGAACTTCAACTTAATGCAAGGTAGGTCCATTCACAAGTCTGACAGCAGCAGGGAAGAAGCTGTTCTTGATTCAGTTGGTACTTGACTCACACTTATGTATCTTTTTCCCGATGGAAGAAGGTGGAAGAGTCCTGGTTGCATGAGGTCCTTAATTATACTGGCTGCTTTGCTGAGGCAGTGGGAAGTGTAGACGGATTCAATGGGAGGGAGGCTGGTTTGTGTGATGGATTGGGCTACCTTCATGACTTTTTGTAGAATCTTGTGGTCTTGGGCAGAGCAGGAGCCATACCAAGCTATGGTATAACTTGAAAGAATGCTTTCCATGGCGCATTTAGTAAGAACATGGGAGAAACTTAGTGAACAGGGATTTGGATATGACAATTTATTTTGTTACAGCTCTAAAATAGCAAAATGTCCCAAAGTGCTTCACAGAGCATAAATGTTTTAAAGTTTATTTATTAATGTTCATTAACACTGCAGTGAAATTACTGTTTAACTCCTCTAATTTCCACACTTCAGTGCCTATTCAGGTAAACCGATGGAGAATTTAGCATGGTCAATACACCTAACTAGCACGTCTTTCCGATTGGGGGAGGAAACCGGAGCACTCGTTGTAAACCCACGCAGACATGGAGACAATGTGCAGAGCCTGTACAGACATTGATGGTAACCTGCCTTCTGAGGATCTGGATCAGCAAAAAGGAAAAGCCATGCTGTGTCACCTGATAGTAAAACACCAACATCCATTATGCACAATGAAGGGTAATGATTCACTAGTCTGACACTTTTTAGCCAGTGTGCTACAATACTTAACTGTGTAACGGTGCTGTAGAATGGCACAGAGGTATTTACCATAGAAGGAATCATAGAATACCTACAATGCAGAAGGAGGCCATTCGGACCATCAAGTCTGCACTGACTCTGCAACAGAGCATCTTACCACGGTTCATAAGAACATAAGAACATAAGAAATAGGAGCAGGAGTAGGCCATCTGGCCCTTCGAGCCTGCCCCGCCATTCAATAAGATCATGGCTGATCTGTCGTGGCTCAGTTCCACTTTCCCGCCCTCTCCCCATAACCCCAAATTTACCCAGCGAATCCCCTTGAACTACACATCTTTGGATACTAAGGGGCAATTTAGCATGGTCAATCCACCAAACCTTCACATCTTTGGACTGTGGGAGGAAAATGGAGAACCTGGAGCAAACCCACACAGACATGGGGAGAACATGCAAACTCCACACAAACAGTAAACTAAGGCTGGGACTGAACCTGGGCACCTGATGCTGTGAGGCAACAGTGCTAACCACTGTGCCACCACCACTGCCCTCCCTTCTGTAATCATCTATTGAGCACTACCACACTATTAGCATCACCAAAGTGGATGCACCGTTACTCATCTGTCAGTTCATGGCTGCATCCACAATTCATTTCCCTACAAACCATCCCAACACTTTAACACAGAAGATCAAAGGAGGAGTAGGCCATCTGGCCATTCAAGCCTGCTCCACTATTCATTGTGATCATGGCTAATCATTCAACTCAATAACCTGTTCCTGCTTCCCCCCTTTATCCTTTCATCCCGTTAGCCCCAAGAGCTATATCTGACTTCTTCTTAAAATATACTTGAACATCTCTGGCCGTTTACGGTCCGACACCACCACTGCCAGTGACAACAGAGAAATCAACACTCAGCCAAATCTCCATTCACTGCAGCGGGACTGGAGAATCCCAGCTGCGGTCAAGGTCAGAGAATTTGGCCCACAATGTTTTGGCCACAACTGAGCTTTGGTGAAAATTTCTGACACCTCTTAATATTCACTGAAGGCTTTCCAAGTATTAATTGCTCTCTCTGTGACATCTCCCCATTCCTTTAAAATTAATTTACAAATAAATTTCTCCCCTGACAATAGGAGGACCATGAGACTGGCACTGTGGCTGTATCCACCCACAGCACCTTCTTCTCAAGGGTTAAGCAACAAATGCTGACCTAGCCAGCACGGCTCACATCCCATGAAAGAATTAATAAATAAAACACCCACCTGAGTTCACCATTAGAGTTGTGATTAAATTTATAAATGGATTAAACAAGGAAACTGCGTGCTATTAGCTTGGGATTTTAGTGAACCTTGAAGCAGTGGAAATGAAATTAAAACTGTTTTATATCTGAGGAGAAAAACTGCCCCAATTTTTACTTTACAGAAATTAGGGCAGCATGGTGGCACAGTGGTTAGCACTACCGCCTCACAGCATCAGGGACCTGTGTTCGATTCCCAGCTTGGGTCACTGTCTGTGTGGAGTTTGCACGTTCTCCCAGTGTCTGTGTGGGATTCCTCTGGGTGCTCTGGTTTCCCCTCACAGTCCAGAGATGTATGGGTTAGGCCATGCTAAATTGGTCTTTAGTATCAGGGGAATTAGGTAGGGTAAATGTATGGGGTTATGGGGATAGGGCCAGGGTGGGATTGAGGTTGGCACAGACTCAATGGGCCAAATGGCCTTCTTATGCACTGTGGTAATCTATGATTAGCAGATTTTCCATGGTATTGATGAGAATTTGGATTATTCTCTCTCTTAAACAGACAGAAGCATTCAGCTATATGTTACTATGCTGCCAATGTAAAACTCTCTCTTTTTAAAGAAGACAAGATGATGCCAGATTTAAAGTTTATTGCAAAACAGAGCAAGGAAAGATTGCTAAGTTCATTTAACATCAGCAAACATTCTGCCTCCTGCGCCAATTAGTTTTTGTCGCTGTAGGGATTTTCTCTGCACATTGTGAATGATTGTTCCTCTTTAGTAAGTGTGAATTTGTGAATTGAAAGATATAAACAGCAAAATGCTCATATTCATAGAGTATATACACAAATACACACACACATGAAAACTTCAATTTGCACCGCTAAGTATAGGGATTTGCTATTTTACAAGCACGAGAATTACATCTTGTAAATCCAGTGAGTGCAGGTGTGTCCCTCTTTAACTCCACAATTGCAGTTTTATGTGAGGGTGGAACGTTGGGTTAAGGCGCATTCATGTAGGAAAAACTCCTAGTGGGATTCTGTGCCTCATTGATGAAGTTGGCTGCTGCTGTCCAGTGAAAAGCATGCAGTCCAATCCAACTCCCCAAGGACCAGCGTAAGAACAGTGCAGCTCACATTGGCTTCAGGCAATGCAATTGCCTGTGAAGAGTGAAGTCCTTCAGGTTTAACAAGACATATGCAATCTGGAAAAGAGCACACTCTGGGCAGAATTCCACCTCTCCCCCCCACTCCCCTCTCCTCCACCCTCCCCCTGGCCCCTCGCTCCCCTCCCTCCCACTCCCCTCCCCCCTCCCCCAGCACCTGTGGCAGAAGTGAAGAATCTAGCAGGAACCAAAATGTCAGAGAACCACCTACATAAAATCTCATTGCAATTGCCAGGGCGGGAGGTTAATGACAGGTCAATTACCTTGTTGGCTGGTGGGGTGAATTCCATTTGCATTCACTTGCATCTCATGAATGCTCATTTAAGGGTGGCATAGTGGTTAGCAACGCTGCCTCACAGCACCAGGGAGCTGAGTTCAATTCCCGGCTTGTCTGTGTGAAGTTAACTTTAACATGTTGTTGTGAGACTTTTTGCCATGCTTACCCCAGTCCAACACCGGCATCTCCACATCATGGCTACCATCGACACTGCAAACTGCCAGCTCCAAATGGAGAGGATCTCCAAGAGGATTGCGCATATCGACACAGACATCAAGTTTCTACAAAGATGCAAGAAAGCAGACACTTGAACTTGATGTTGCGAGACTTCCTAATGGGTAGGAAACAGCAAGTGGGGATAAGGAGTTCTTTTTCAGGTTGATGACCTGTAACCAGTGGGGTTTCACAGGGATCAGTGCTGGAACCGCAACTGTTTACAAATATATTAGTGACGTGGAGGAAGGAAGCAAATGTATTGTAGTCACATTTGCAGTTGACACAAAACTAGATGGAAAAGCAAATTGCAAGAGGGATACAAACAGTTTACAAAGAGACATTGATTAGTTATGTAAATGAGCAAAATGTTGACAAGGGGAGTATAATGTGGGAAAATGTGAAGCTCTTCATTTTGGAAAGGAGAACAAAAGTATTATTCAAATGGAGAAAAACTGCAGAAAGCTGCAACACAAAGTCCAGGTAATAACTTTTATTCCCCATTGGCTACTTGGACAGCACGATGACACAGTGGTTAACATTGTTACCTCACAGTACCAGGGACCCGAGTTCAATTCCATGCTTGGTTCCCTGTCTGTGCAGAGTCTATTCATTCTCTCCATTGTCTGTCTGTTTCCTCTGGGTGCTCTGGTTTCCTTCTACAGTCTGAAAGACATGCTGCTTAGGTGCACTAGCCATGCTAAATTCTCCCTCAGTGCACCTGAACAGGCACCAGAGTGTTGCGACAAGGGGGATTTTCACAGTAACTTCATTGCCGTGTTAATGAAAGCCTACTTATGACATTAATAAATAAACTTTAAACTTACTGAAGATCACACAGCACAATTTAAAAACAAGAAGCAAAGGGAGTTGGTCAGGTTTCTTCTCTCAAGTAAATCCAGGATGGCGTTGAAGCGAGGCGACTTCTTTCAAGCTGTGCCCAGCATACCTTCTAATTCTGTCTTTTACTCTCGTTCTATCCTTCTAAAACTTCATTCTAACTCTTAACACTACATTCTGCACTGTCTTGTTTCCTTCTCTATGAACGGTATGTTTTGTCTGTATAGCGTGCAAGAAACAATACTTTTCACTGTAAATACATGTGACAATAATAAATCAAATCAAAACCATTGTGGGGTGTTGCTGTTACAGTGTGGCTGCTGCATTTGGGCAAATAATAGTCATTCCATCCCAAAGAGTAACTTACTGTGTTAAATGTTTTCAGATGTATTTTTCTTTTGTCCTTTGTTTAAAACAAGGGGCACCTTATTGCAGGTACACAGCGTGACTTCAAATTATGACAATTAATAACCCATTTCAATCTTTTAAAATTTTACTTTATATTGTTTAATTCTTTACAAATTAATCTTTTGACTACATCGGACTGGGACATCACAAGCCAGTGCTGACATTTATTTACAGACATCCAAAATCTATCTTCAGCTAGAACATATTACTCGTGAAATCGGTTCCAGTTAAATAGTGCTAATTGCTATTGGCTTGTGTTTTTATGGCTTATAGTTTCTGCATTTCTTTTTGCTCTATTGTGAAAATAACTTTACCCTTTTTAGAAGAAATTTACTTCTGACAATTACCATCCACCATTTTTATCATCAAAGAATTAGCCTTATATCATAAATAGCATTCGCAGTCACAGAAGTGGAGAGAGGCGGGATGGGTAATTGCATACATTGTGATCAGTTTTTTGGGAAATTTGTACAAATATCTGCAAAGTTACTATGTGATTTGATTCAGCCATTTGCTAATTCAAACAGAGCAGGAAGGTGGCCAGATCAATCCATAGTCTTTCCTGTGTTCCTCGATTCGCACCCAGGCTGCATTTTGAGAAAGCTGTAACTGGCCCCAGTGCACCGGTGGAGAGTGGAGAAAAATGGTCAAGATTTCTGCCCCAGATCATCGTCCAGTAGCTCCCACTGGAAGTGCGTAAACACCAGATAAGGATGAATCGTTCACAGACACACACTGCCAAGGTTCAGACAAGGGTGCCCACCTTGCCAATTGATCCAACACGTGCAGGAAAGGGAGGACAGAAAAATTGATTCAGACTAAAGAAAGGAAATCCATATGTATCTTCATGCTGATTGTCCTGTGATCTTCCTCGTGAGGTCCTAGGCACTCATTGAGCCAAGCCCGGCAGTCTATTGCAATAGTACTTTCTCACATCAGGTTAGCTCTAAATACAGTCCTTGTGGTGTGAGAGGATAAAATGACAGCGTGTACCTGTCGCCGGCAGCTGTGCAAATATTTGGGACTATTTTGAAGTAGACACTTGTTTTCCCAATGTCCAAAGGCGGCATCAGTCAACATGGCTGATACGCATTAAAATCACCACCTTCACTCAACTCCACTTGCTCTTTATCATACCGAGAACATGGCTAGCAATGTTATTGTGATCCAGGATATACTAAACACCCTCTTGCCGGCTGACGAAGAGAACTGGTGGCGCTGTTTAACCACAAGCACGGCATTTGTGTGGTTCGTTGGCACCTCGATGTTACAGATCATCCCTTCACAACAGGAAGTGCACTCCTGAAACAAAAATACAAAATGTTTCCTGATGAAACGTTCCCACTGGAGTTGCATTCCCCTCCAATCACAGGCTTTCAGTCCATGCATTGGAACCACCCATTCCTGGTACCATTTATTCCCAGGATGATTCACTACCTGTAGTTCTACTGTGTTTGTATCCAACTACCTGACATCGAGGGGCTGATTCTCCCATCCCACTGCACTGCTTTTGCAGGACAGCAGACCAGGAGACTCAAGCAGAGGCCGTCTCACAGGATCCCCACTGGGCACAATGGCCTCTGTGCATCTCCGGCAATCGGATTTCTGGTGCCATTAGCTCTGCGCCAATTCCCGTGTAATTGTAATTTATTTAACTTATAATTTGCATTCAATTTTATTATCATTAGCAGGCTTGGGGCTGAAATCTTCAGAGCCACTAGCCTTGCACCATCCCCCAGGAGTATTTCACTCCAATGGGGTGTAGGATAGCTCCCCACCTGCGGGGAGCTGGTGACCTGACTCCGCTGGAGTGAACGAGGGCAATTGAGGCCTCCCAGAGGGTTGGGCACTGTAGGGGGCATTGCCACTTTGGCAGTGCCAGACTGGGCTCCCTACCACTGCCCAAAGGGCAAAGTGACAGTACACAGGGGACACCATGGCACTGCCCATCAGACATGCCAAAGGGGTGGGGCGTCCCATTTCCACTCTGCATTTGGGCTGTGACAGAGAGAGGACAGCGTTCGGGGCTGGCCAGTGGTGTTGGGGAGGGGGGGGGTGGTATCGTTCTGCTTAGGGGGAGGGTGGAGAATCAGGGAGGGGCGTGTGTGAGCACTGCTCAGGGGAAGGGCAAGGGAAAATGGGAGATTGGGACTGCACGGGGGAGGAACATCGAGGCGGGCTGGGGGAGGCATCAAGGCTGACCCCAGGCATATTTGAGGGCCCAGCAATCAGGCCATGGGGGAAGGGGGGGGGGGGGTGGGGGGGGGGTCAGTGAGCCAGCAAACAAATCGGCACTGACAGATCGGTGCACGCACAGTGGCTCGCTCAGTGCTATGCTGTCAGCCTCTCCAGTGGGAATAAGTCTCATCCCCTGATTTTTGGACTGATTCACAGACTCAGCAGTGCACAAGGTATGGGAGATTCATTTTGCAACTTCTACTGAAAAAAACCAGCAGGATTTAGGTGAATTCGACACTTGGAATTTTTTTGGGAGAAACCGCCCCCACCACCACCTCTCTTCTGGGGGTCAGTTTAGCTCAGTTGGCTGGAAGACTGTCTAGTGATGCAGAGCAATGCCAACAACTTGGGCTCAATTCCTATCCTCAATTCCCCCCAGTTGAGTTAATTCTTGAAGTCCTGCCTTCACAACTTTGCCCCTCCCCTGAGGGGTGGTGATACTCTGGTTAAATCACATTCAGCTCTCCTCTTCAAAGAGGAGATCATTTGGGACTATGGTGACTTTTACTGTCCCTCCTGGATTTCATGCAGGTCTCTAAGGTAAGAACCAAGGGATGAAGTGTACAAACTAGGTTAATTAATGTCTATTTAGAAAACTCAGTAGTTTGGGCAGAACTAAAATAATTTCCCCTAAATTGCGTCTATCCATAATTGGTTAAAGAATCCTACCTAATTTCTGGCAATACTAGGCATGGTAAAGCCAACTGATACATATGGAGAATTTGGTAATTAAAATATAGACAACAAAAGGTTTTAAATCTGAGTCCACCGAGGACATCAGCAGCTTGTGGCACCTTCGATATTCATATCTCCGTTCCAAGCAAGGTGAAATTTATTTGTTTTGATATATGCAGGCCTTTAACGGGGAATGCTGGTGAAATGCCACTAGTTAATTCATGGGCACTTCTGGTTAGATACTTCAAATAAACTTCCAGCGCAAAAAGAGGCTGTTCAGTCCATTTTGCCCGTGCCAGAACTCACCGTATAACCAAACTTCCTGATGTGATGGCAGCCAACTGAATGACATTCCTCCTTTGAAACACATCTCTTTGAGACTGATTCACTCCTGCCATAGCTTGTAAATCTGTGGACTGTAAGGCAATACTCTGTATCTGTGCCATAAAAAGACAAAGATTAAGACTTTAGAACTATTTTGCCATTTGGGAGCCATATAAACAAGTCATCTAAAATTTCTCAGGGATTTTTGTTCTCTCTCTATAATAATGAGCATTACCCTGGCCATAAAAAAATATGGTGCTCATAAAGTGTAAATTCCTAACTTTGATCCTTTTAGGAAATAAAGTGCAGCCTAATGCACAAATGGAATGACAATTACCACCCTAATACCTGGTTAAAGCTGCAACAAAGTCTCCAAGTCACATACCTTTACACTTTGGTCATGACATTTTCTGCATTTTTCATCATCAAGTATTTATCTTACAAAAGTGTTCTCTATCTTTTGACAACTCTTCAGACACACTATTCACTGATATAAACCCACATTATTATGTATCTACTCAGTTTCTGTGCGTGATATTGGCATAACGATGCTTCTTTCGAGGTTAATTTGAAGCATTAATATTCATATGCAAGTAAATTCTGACTGAAAGCATTCGCTAAGTTTTTTTTTTACTCTGCCAATTTTCATCCCTTGCTTCTCAATGCTATTCAGTGCTTGCTAAGGTATCTGTCTGAAACCTCGAATCAACCTCCAGTTCTTTCACTTTAAATGAGTTTTGGCAGTGAGTGTCGGAAGGCATTTCCACTTCAGGGGCTCAGATTTAAATTGAATCCTTCGTCACCTGAAACTTCCACATGCGTGGGCTGGCTTCCACTTCGCCAGGGGCCCTAAAGAAATTTCGATGATAGAGCCTTACAGCACGGAAGGAAAACATTCTGTTCAACACAGCTGTGCCAATTCTTTGAAGGAACTAGCCAATTAGACCCACTAACTACCCCCCAATACCCTTCCCACTCTTTACCCAGAAGACTGTCACGGTACAACATCTCTTTGGCTGTATTAGAGGTCCAGCAGTCCTTCTGGCACCCTATCTGATTTTAGTTCACTCAGCACAAACCATGCCTATGATCTTCCTTCAAACCTAAGAAATAGGAGATAATATATCATATCATATGGCTGCTTGAATCTGCTCCACCATTTAATTTGGTGGCACAACAGCTAGCACTGACTGCTTCATAGCGCTAGGGACCTGGGTTTGATTCTAGCCTTGGGTGACTGTGAAGTTTGCACATTCTCCCCATGTCTGCGTGAATTTCCTCCAGGTGCTCTGATTTCCTCCCATGGTCCAAAGATGTGCAGGTTAGATGGACTGGCTATGCTAAATTGTCCCTTGGTGCATGTTACATGGATTAACCAGGGTCAATGCATGGGGTTACGGGGATAGGGCAGGAAAGAGGGCCTCGGTAAGATACACTGTCAGAGAGTTGGTGCACACTCAATGAGTTGAATGGCCTCGTTCTGCACTGTAGGGATTCTATGATTTTATGAATATGATCATGGCTAATCTTTTGCCTCAACTCACACTCCTGCCCACTCTGAAAATCCCTTGATTCCTTAAGAGATCAAAGATCTGCCTGTCTCAGCATCCACAACCCTCTAGAGTAGAGAATTTCCAGGATTCACAATACTTTGAGTGAAGACATTTCTCTCCTCAGCCCTAAATGATTGTTCCTTCATCCTGCAACTGTGTTCCAGATTCCCCGGTCAAAGCAACAATATCTCAGTATCTACCTGTTGAGCACCATTCATAATCTATTAGGTTTCAATGAGAGCAAGGGCCCAGTTTATTCATCCTCTCAGGACAGCCCCTCCTGTCTCAGGATTCAACCTAGTGAACCTTTGTTGCACTGCTTCTAGGCCAGTACATCCATCCTAGGCTATCTTAGAGATCATGTAATAAGCCAGTGTTAATTAGTCCCCCCACTGTAAACTGTAAATGATCCTCTGGAAAAACATGAACATGATACAATATATTAATTTTCAGATCGTCATGCTTGTGCCCAAAATAAAAATCTTAAACTTATCCAAGCTAATTACATTGATGTGAGGGGAGAATAGGCTGTGATCCAGTGTTGGATTGGCACAGTTGTTAACACTGTTGCCTCACAGTGCCAGGAATCCAGGTTCAATTCCCGGCTTGGGTCACTATTTGTGCGGAGTCTGCACATTCATCCCATGCCTGCACGGGTTTCTTCCCATAACCCAAAAGATGTACTGTTTAGATGCATTGGCCATGTTAATTTTTCTTCAGTGTACCCGAACAGGTACACTGCCTGTTCGTGTAGGCAGTGGAGACTGGGGATTTTCCCAGTAACTTCATTGCAGCGTTAATGTAAGCCGACTTATGACACTAATAAACAAACCTGAAACTTGTGACAAGGCTTTGTTAAATTCACGACAGGAGACTATTTGTTTCTAGTCACGGTGGCCAATTGCTAGAAAATACCCCTCCACCAACAATAACAACTAATAAAGATTAAGAAAAAGCATAACGGATGTGATGACAAGAAAAAAATATACAAGTGTGAATGTTGCTGTAAAAGTCATTGTAAAACAAAGAGCGATTCTTGGGTAGCTTGAAACTTTCCTTTCTCCTGCATTATTTTAAATATTTCCCCTTTAAGAGATGTTTCAGGAAAAGATGAATACACTGGTGTACAAATATCCCATATCACTCGAAACCAGAGCTCAGGTTCCACAACCTGACATAAAGGTCAGGGGTGAGTGACCCTTTGCTTGGCAGGCTCACTCCACAGCTATTACACGGTCAATGGTTCTTTAATCGGCCAGAGGCCCGGAATCCGCCCCTCCCCACCCCGCCTCCGCTCCTTCACCAAGAAGTCGTCCCACCTCAGGTAGCTGCCAGCTAAACTGAGGGCTAGCAGTTCTCATGTGCCAACAGTGCCACTGGGAGCTGAGTTTGCAGCCAAAGCAAGGGAAAGACGTTCAGTGCTGGAGACAGGATGTAAGGTGAGTGTACGGGTCTCGCCAGGGCCAGGCTGGAGGAGCCAGCATGCAGGTGGAGGAATGGTTGGCAAGGGCAAGGAGGGAAGAATTTTTTGGTGGTTTGGGTTTGTGTCTTGTAGGCGTGAGTGTATTTGATAGACCATCAAAAAAGCCGCACACCACCCGCCCGCCCCCCGCCCCCCCCCCCCCCCAACCCTCCCACCATCCCCAACTATGCCTGGCCACAAATGGTTGGACACCTGATAAACCCAGTGGCAGTGGGATTCAGAAGCGACACGGTGGCTCACTTGTTAGCACTGTTGCTTCACAACACCAGGGACCCAGGTTCGATTCCGGCCTTAGGTGACTTTTTGAGTGATGTTTGCACATTCTCCCCATGTCTGTATGGGTATCCTCCAGGTGCTCCGGTTTCCTCCCACAGTCCAAAGCTAGGTTAGGTGGATTGGCCATGCTAAATTGCATGTTAGTGTCCTAAGATACGTAGGTTTATGGTTTAGCCATCTGAAATGTGTGGGTTATGGGGAGAAGGAGGGGGGGGGAGAAGAGGGCCTGGGTAGGTTATTCTGACAGAGGGTCGGTGCAGACTCGATGGGCCAAGTGGCCTCTTCGCACTGTAGGGATTCAATGATTCTATTCTATAATTCTACAACTAGACTGAGGATAGGACTCTCCCATTGTTTTGCACAATTGCATTATAAAACATAAATATCTCGCCTCAGTTCCTTGCACCCTATAGTTTTATTGAGTAATGAGAGCAGAGGTGTTGATGATGAGATATCCCACCTCAATCCTTAACTTTAAACACATGAGGTTAAAAATTAGTGTCAGTGATGACTTGCAAAGTGCTTGTAAAAAATTCCTCCTTCTGCTATTTTAATGAGTGGCAGGGGTGGATTTTAAAATATATGGGTTAGTACCCGAGAGAGGAATGTGATAGAATGCTGTTAAGCCATCACACTAAAGTTTATTTATTTATTAGGTACAAGTAGGCTTACATTAACACTGCAATGAAGTTACTATGAAAATCCCCCAGTTGCCACACTCTGGCGTCTGTTTGGGTACACTGAGGGAGAATTTAGCATGCACAATGCACCTAACTAGCATGTCTTTTGGGCTGTGGGAGGAAACCGGAGCACCCGGAGGAAACCCACGCAGACACGGGGAGCATGTGCAGATTCCTCAGACACGACCCAAGCCAGGAATCAAACTCGAGTCCCTGGTGCTGTGAGGTGGCAGTGCTAACCACTGTGCCTCCATGCCAGTGTTACACTAATTACATCATTGCAATACCTTGCAATAGCCGAGCATTATTTAATAGTGCCCTCTCTGTTGGGGAGGTGGAAATAAAGTTGCTTAATAATGGCTTACCTGTAGCTAGGCACAAACAGTGCAATGCCCAACAATTACCAACAATAAAGGTCTTTGGATGATATAATAATTCCTGTTAAATTATGTAATCAACATCTAAAGATTTTCTACTAGATTACAAACAAGACGGTCTGTTTCTATTTTTTGAAGATTTGCTCACTGTTTATTTAAAAGCTACAAATGGATTAATTAATTTTAGATTAGTTCCTGATAGACCTTTCTGGATGATTTGTGTAGACAGGTGTGTAGAGAGGTGTAGAGAGGTGGGGTTATTTTCACAATTGACAGCCCAGCAGCATCTACAAGGAGGCCAGTGACGCACATGCACCCTGATCTGATTTTCCAAGACTCACAACCCTTCCACCAGAGGGTAAAAAAAGACAAATAATCAGCTCCAACAGGAGCAAAGGCTCTTAAAAACAGGAACCTAATCCTGTCTGAGATTCATTATCTCTAAACTGTCTAAAGATTTATGGCCTTTCAAAAGGTCTCAGCATCAGCTCTTAACAAAATTCCTGGGATAAGTACATGGCACAGAGAAGGACAGGAGGATGTGTTAATAGGGTGAGATCAAGTAAATGGGATTGAGTGGGATGAGGCTCAAGAACTTAAACCATTTGTCTGTATCCCTGTGCTGTAAATTCCATGTAATTCTATCTCTGCCCCTCTCCAAACACACTTTCTTGATGTGAAAATAAGTGGGAGAGAGAGAGAAGGGGAGAAAGTAAAGTCCAAGTTCACCAACCTTCACCACTTTTTTTACTGGAAAATGGAAGCAGCAGGAAATGAAGCAAAATCTTGGTGCAACCAGGTTCCAGATTCTGCCCCAATTCCACCCTTGCACATAACTGCACTATGGCACCTGTCATCTCTGACTTTCCCATTAGGGAGGTAAACCCTCCTGGATGGGCCTGGAGTCTCCAGAATTTAAAATCAATCTCCAGGACACTGTTGAGTGAATGCTGGAGAATAAATATTAGGGGTGCAATGTTACAGACCATTCACACCACGTTCAGGCTGCCAGCCAAATCTTCATTCACTGCAGCTGGAAGGGAAAATGCAGCCAGTGTGAATGGTGATCAGATTCTGGCCTGATTTTTCTTTTGTCAATTTCTGTGAACTTGCCCCTTTCCCAGATATAAAACTGAAAAAATAAATGGCTGACCCTCAATTGGGCAATGAGACTTTTTGTTTTCTGATTGGTGTAGGAGGGCAGGGCGTCACAGGAATGTATGTATTGACTGAATAATGGTTGGGGCATGAGGGGCAAGGCATGTGATGAAACTTCCAGGAATAACTGTAATCACAGTTGGTAAGCCTATTTCCCATGTCGGCTTTAACTTAGCTGATATGGTTAATCAAACACAATTCAATGCAATGCGGAAGGGGGAGAAAAATGTGACAAAAGAGCTGTGCACTGAAAGTAAATATTCCAGCTTTATTTAACTGAACGTGTACAAAGATTAGTTATATTGAGAATGCTTTGGTTTTTTGCATTTAGTTGGTGCAGGTGTATGGGAGATTGAATGGGTAAAGTATTCTGGAGGGTTTCCATGTGGATGGTAACTTCAGCTTTCAAAAAGCTACAGAAAAAAATCTGTATTTATAACTTCAGAGAAGTAAAATCTTTTAGCTTTTCTATTTCTTTCATGGAATGTAGGCATTACTGACAGCATTTGTTGCCCATCTCTAATTGCCCTTGAACAGGATGGCTTGCCAGGGCCACCTCAGAGAGCAGTTCAGAGTCAACCACATTGCTGTGGGCCTGTAGTCAGATGTAGGCCCGGCCAGGTAAGGGCGATAATCCTTCCCTGAAGAGCATTACTGAACCAGATGGGCTTTTACAACAATCGATCGTAGTTTTATGGTCACCTAGGGGCAAAATCTTACTAAAAATAGTGTTATTTCCTGCGAGAAAACCGGCATGTTTCTCTCCTGACAAACCGGTCAGGTTTATCTCAAGATCTTATAACACTCTACCAAAAAAATTAAGGGGTGTTTTTAATGCTGTCAGAGTGGGGGAGGGGCTTCAACACACCCACAAAACACTTGCCAGAGATCGGGTGCCATCTTTAAAGGGAATCCCTATCAGAAACTGAGAAAACCTCCCCATCCCCAAGCTACTTGGGAGATCTGAGGGACCCCCCTTCCCCAACCCAGACCAAAATCAGCAATTCTCTACAACCCTCCCTTTCCCTGAGTCATCGGACCCTTTTCTCTGTCCCCCAATCATTGACATATTCCCACTTTCTCCCTCCCTCCCTTCGCACCACAGACTGATCTGGCACTCCCTTTCATGCATTCCCCCTGCCCCAAGTTCCCGGCCACTACTACATGCAAATGAATCCCACTCCCCTCCCACCCATCCTGCATGAGGCTTTCACTGGGACACACTTCTGTGGCACAGGGTGGCACTACCATTCCTGCAGATGGAGATTGCATGCTCAAAATCGCCAGCTGTACATTGCAGATTTAATAATAGAATTCAAATTCATTGTGCGATTTGAACCCATTTCGCAGAGCGCGAGCCTGAATTTCAAGATTACTAGATCCAGAGGTCATTGAATCCACACAGCGCAAAAGGAGGCCATTTTTACCCAAACCCACACTACCCCGTACTATCCTTGTAACTCCATACATTTACCATGACTAATCTCCCTCACCTACATATCTTTGTACACTAAGGAGCAACTTAGCGTGGTCAATCCACCTAACCTGGACTGTGGGAGGAAACTGGAATACTTGAAGAAAACACACAGTTTTCTCCTGTGTGGAAAATGTGCAAGTTCTGCACAGTCACCCGAGTCCCTGTTGCTGTGAGGCAGCTGTGCTAACCACTGTACCACCATGCTGCCCCAATTCAGGTAAATTGAGGGAAGTATTGGGTGGCATAGTGGCATACTGGTTAGGACTGCTGCCTCATGGCGCCAGGCACCCAAATGCAGGGGACAGAACCTGGGTAAGGAACTCTGTCAGAGAGTCAGTGCAGACAGGGGAGGCAATGGCCTTATAGTACTGTCGCTGGACCATTAGACCAGAAACTCAGCTCATATTCTGGGGACCTGGGATTGAATACCGCCATTGCAATAAATATCTGGAATTAAGATTCTACTCATGATTATGAAAATTTGATTTGATTTATTATTGTCACATGTATTAACATACAGTGAAAAGTATTGTTTCTCGCGTGCTATACAGACAAAACATACCATTCATTGAGAAGGAAACTATCGTCAATTGTTAGAAAAACCCATCTGGTTCACCTTTAGGGAAGGAAATCTGCTGTCCTTAACTAGTCTGACCTACTTGTGACTCCAGAGCCCCAGCAATGTGGTTGACTCTCAACTAGGAATGGGCAATAAATGATGGCCAGCCAGCAATGCCCATGTCCCATGAGTGAATAAAAAAAACTTTATTCAATGGGCCAAATGGCCTCCTTCTATACTGTAAGGATTCTATGGTTCTATACCTGACCCATCCATCTTATCCTTCCTTCACAGGACTGAAGGGAAAGGTTAAACAATAGTTACCCATAATGAACAGTCAACATCTATATTTAAATTTGAATGATTATTTCAATCTAGAGTGTCAGTAAATATTGGAATAATTTCAATGGCTGACTCAATGCAATGAATAAAATAATTTAAGAAGCAGTGGAACTATGCATTTTTCCTGTATTTACTAGCCTTTATGTTTTGTGTAAAACTGAAACATCCTGTCACACTGACTGACCTATTAGAGCCTTTATTCATTGTACAAGGGAAGCAGTTACTGCCAATGAAACAAATTATTTACAAAGAGGCCTTTGGGCTATTAATCAGGCCATTAGCTGTAAGTCTCCCACAAGAAGCCTGCTGGTGGGAGCACACATATTCATGTGGCCACAGAATACTCACGTTGAGGGCACCATTTGTCTTCAGCCCACCTGTTACACTCGTAGTTGTTCAAAGCATTGTTGCAAGTAAAGCACTTGAAGCTGTTTGGAAATGGAGTCGCTGTGACAAAGAGAGAAAGTTCAGGAAATTAGTAAGAGTCAATCATTCAGTAAAACAGACAAGATATCAACCGAGGGTGCTGTAATGATCGGTATCTTAAATAAATACTTTGAAGCCAGCACTGAATAGAATGCTCCTATATTCTTGTATCACTGGGCTGACATCTTCTTTGAAATATACTTTCCCTGCACTGGAGATGAGAGTGAATGGGAATGCCAATATTTACCCTACACATGCAGCATTGCTGCACAGTCTATTGCTGCGGTTATGGTGTAAATGCAGCCTGCATTCCAGACAAAAGACCAGATCTGACCACAAAGCTAACAGGAGTGGCATTCCATAGAATCCATTCAGTGCAGAAGGAGGCCATTCAGCCCATCGGGTCATGGATGTGGAGAGGATGTTTCCACTAGTAAGTAAAATTAGAGCCAGAGGGCACAACCTCAGGCTAAAGGGACAATCCTTTAAAACAGAGATGAGGAGGAATTTCTTCAGCCTGTGGAACTCTTTGCCACAGAAGGCTGGGGAGGTTAGGTCATTGAGTGTCTTTAAGACAGAGATAGATAGGTTGTTGATTAATAAGGGGATCGGGGTTATGGGAAAAAGGCAGGAGAATAGGGATGGGAAAAATAATCATCCATGATTGAATGGCGGAGCAAAGTTGATGGGCCGATTGGCCTCATTCTGCTACTATGTCTTATAGTCTTATGGGTCTGCACCGAATCTTACTTACGGGTCATTGGTGGCCTCACGTTATGGAAGTTGACATTTCTGGTAAATCCCTGATCCGCGAGGTAGATGAGGAGCTGGAAAAGGACCACTCTTGTACGATGGTGAGTTATGGGCATAGTATCCAGTGATATTATTAAGGATTAGCACTAGCTGTACCTAGAAGAAGATGAGAATATTACATCTAGATGAAGTTAATTGCTATCAATAAGAAAACTCACATCTGGAAGATTTAGTACTGCTTCTATCTGTAGTCCCAGTTTTCTATTTCATTTTTTCTTTTCTTTCTGTCCTCAACACAGAGTCAAATTTTCAGATACATCTGAGGATGCTGATTCCTTAGTGTGCCGAATACCCTGTGGCATGGAAACCTGCTCCCCTCCCTAATGTTTTGATCAACAATGTTAAAGCTGACAAAGAGGTTATTTTAGGAATGTATAGAATGAGCAAACATTGCTTCCTCTATCAGAAGTTAGAGACTTTGAAATCATTACTAAGTAAAATGAGAATTAATCTTTCTCTAGTATTACAACTTCATGGACAATCAGTTATCAGGAACCTACGTACAGTCAAACCTATTTAAATTGGACTTAGAGGGTGGAATTTAATGCCCTCCCCATTGACATGTTTGGTGGCAGTTGGCGATTAATCAGGCAGGGAGATGGTGGATGGGGAAGCTGCCACCTTCCTGTCACTGCCCTGATTCAGCCCACAATGGGAAGGCCCATGAGTGACCTTCCTGCTGTGGTGCCAAATGAGGACCTGAAGTGGGCCATTCACCCAGTGGAGGGAGAATTGCCAAACTGTGACCCCAAAAGCAACCCCTAACAGGGTTGCTTGCATGTTCCCAGTGAAGTACGGGATGGCATTCCTCACTCAAAGTGATCCTGCATCAAGAGCCACCCCTGTGCCCATGCTGCCAATCCCCTCCTCTCCTGCGCTTGAGTGCATCAGTGATACTAGACCTCGGGTGGATGCAGTACCAATGACAGTCACTGCATCCCCAATGAAGAGCTGTTGGCTTCTATTGGTCAGCAGACCTCGCAAGTTGGACCTGTGCCCCGGGGTCCTTGAACCTGAGGAAGGTTCGCCATTTCCCAGTTGAGTGTGTAATTGGCACTCAATTTGGTAGGCCTTCCTGGGAAGAGAGGGTGCGGGGCTCTTGCTGGCAGTCAGCCAGTGAATGGGATCTGCGTCACAATACCATCCAGGTAAACTGCTTGTGAAAAACTGGACAGCTACTGGAAATGAACAGAGGCTAGAATACCAAGCCAGATACACAGGGTTCAAGAGTAGATTTATTTCATTTAACAGATTCAAATCCTGCTTTACTAGGGCAGCACAGTGGCACAGCCGGTTAGCACTGCTGCATCATAGAGCAAAGGACCTGGTTCAATTCCTAGCTTGGGTCACTGTCTGTGCGAAGTCTGCACATTCTCCCTGTGTCTGGATGGATTTTCTCCAAGTGCTCCAGTTTCCTCTCACAATCTGAAAAACGTGCTGGTTAGGATGCATTGGCCATGCTAATTTTTCCCTCAGTGCATCCGTACAGATGCCAGAGTGTGGCGACTGTACTGCATACTTTGGCGACTTTATTTTCACAGTAACGTCATTGCAGTGTTAACGTAAGCCTACTTGCGACAATAATAAATAAACTTCAACAATCTATCATAAGAAGCTAATTCTTCTGTTTGGTTTCCGCGATCAGTCGATATGCATGGAAAGGTCAACTGCAAGGTGAGAGGGGGAAAGTTTAGGGGAAATGTGCAGAGGAAGTTTTTCACACAGAGGGTGGTGAGAATGTACTGCCAGTGGAGATGGTGGAAGCAGGCACATTAGCAACATTCAAGGCACATCTTTGTAGGCACATGAATGTCAGGCAAACAGAGGGATAGAAACTGTGTATAAGCAAGTAGTGTGTCTAAATAGGAATTAGGAATTGGTGCAGGCTTGATGGGCCAAAGGGCGTGTTCCTGTGCTGTTTTGTTCTTTGTTCATTTTATCCATGTCTTACACACACACACACACAGCTGATCAAGTGTTTAAATTTGTTTAAACATCTAAGATTGTGTGTAATGGTCACCTTGCTACTAGAATTATAGAATCATACAGTGAGAAAGAGGCTATTTGGCCCATCGAGTCTGCACCGACCACAATCTCACCCAGGCCCTATTCCCGTAAGTCCACATATTTATTCTGCTAGTCCCTCTGACAATCAACCTAACCTGCACATTTTTGGACAGTGGGAAGGGGAGCATTCGGAGGAAACCCACACAGGCACAGGGAGAACGTGCGTACTCCACACAGGCACTGACCCAAGTCGAGAATTGAACTCAGGTCTCTGGCACTGTGAGGCAGCTAACCATTGTGCCATGTGTCGCTACTGAGCTGCCACTGAAGGGTAAATTGGGTAATCATGCACAAATCAATCTGTTATAAAGAATTTACATTGAATTTTTGGCAGCATCAGATAGCTTCATGCTTACTTACAGTCACAAATGCTGCATTTTACCTGGACTTCTATGGTCATGTTGGAGTGGGTGAGGGGAGAAGAGAAAGCATGATTTTCAACTAAAAAAAATGGAATCGTTGGTACTGTAATTCTTGACATTCCAACACATGTTGTTACAATTAGGAGGTTTATAGAATTGTTTATTTAGGGTGTATGTCTTCCTTTAATTTAGGCAAAAATGAAGGGAGTCAGGTTCCCTGTTCTGAAGTCTACCTGACAACAAGCCTGGTGGTTTGATTATTAAAGAGGCCCAAATTATTCTTGAATTTCATCTGCCGAGCATCAGCCGATTTTCACCTTGTTCCCCTGAAGTCTGTTATTAACCCCCTCGTTATTTACTACAGGTCAGAGTTTTAAGTTACCTGCAAACTATGAAATTAGGCTTAATATACCCAAGTACAGCTCATTAACATGTATCAAAAAGATCAGTGACCCTAATAACCACCCTGCAAATTGCCATTGTACTTCCTTCATTCTGAAAAAGGCCCATTCAACACCACGCTCTTCTTTTTGTCCCTTTACCAATTTTGTATCCATGCTGCCCCTGTCCAATTAATCCCAGCAGCTTTAATTTTGCTGACAAGTTGATGACACTTGGATTTCACTTACCTGGTTTGTTATCTCTGCAACGCCAGCAATGGAATGTTCACTGTACATACACAATTGTGACACCCATGTAACGATAGGTTTTCACATGCCATAAGCTTATAATCTTGGCTGTTCTCGAGCTGTCAGCCTGTTTTGAAGTTCTCAGCATTTACCACCTTTCTGGGTTAGTGTGCATGATTTACACCTCCATTCTCAGGACCTCATTCGCAAACTGCCTGGTTCATTGACCAGGCACTGTGTCCATGTTACATTAAATAAAGCAACAAATAAAAAATTCCCTTCAGAGGATACATTCTGTAGGATAATAAAACGTGAAGGCATGTTCTGCAGTACAGCTTTGCTTTTTCTTTATTCATTCGTGGGACATGGGCATCGCTGGCTGGCCAGCATTTATTGCCCATCCCTAATTGTTGAGAGTCAACCACATTGCTGTGGGTCTGGAGTCACATGTAGGCCAGGCCAGGTAAGGACAGCAGATTTCCTTCCCTAAAGGACATTAGTGAACCAGATGAGTTTTTCCAACAATGGTTTCATGGTCATCAGTAGATTTTTAATTCCAGATTTTTTTCATTGAATTGAAATTCCACCATCTGCCATGGCGGGATTCGAACCCTGGTCCCCAGAACATTAGCTGAGTTTCAGGATTAATTGTCCTGCGGAAATACCGCAAGGCCATCGCCTCTACTATATATTTATCGACATTGCTCGAAGTTTTACCTCAGAAAAATGTATGACCGCTGAGTATGGTACAATGTCCAATGGGACAGAATCTTCACCCCGATTGGAGGCTGAGAGCAGAGGCTTGTATGGCCAGCCGGTGTGAATGTTTTCCAGCCCTGTCCTGCTCCAGGGCCATTTTCTCAGAGGCAGGATGGGAGTGGAAGTGTCACCAGTTGAGCTAAGTTAAAAGCCAATTGTCAGATGTCAACTGGACTGTTCCAGTCAGCTTGCAGAACCCCCCAGCAACATCAGGAGCACAGTGGCTGCACAGGAGGTAGTGTTGACGTGGAGATGCCAGCATTAGACTGGGGTAAACACAGTAAGAAGTCTCACAACACCAGGTTAAAGCCAACAGGTTTATTTGGTAGCAAACACCACTAGCTAATGGCGTTTGCTACCAAATAAACCTGTTGGACTTTAACCTGGTGTTACAAGAGGTGGTGTCCCAGTGACAGACCTTGGAGCTAGTGCTTCAGTCGGTTTCTGAGGCAGCCATCACCTCACTTGCTTGGTCATAGCTACATCCACAAGCCACCTCGTGAAGGGGTTTCCTCTCTGCAATTGTGACCTGGAAGATGTGGCTATTTGTTAGTTCAATTACGTTTAGTTGAAACATCCACTCCCTCCACGACCGACACTCAGTAGCAGCAGTGTATACTATCTACAAGATGCGCTGCAGAAATTCACCAAAGGTCATTAGAGAGCACCGTCCAAACCCACCATCACTTCCATCCAGAAGGACAAGAGCAGCAGATATATGGGAACACCGCTGCCTGCACGTTCCCTTCAAAGCCACTCACCATCTTGACTTAGAAATATATCACCTTCCCTTTGCAGTAGCTGGGTCAAAATCCTGGAATTCCCTCCCTAACGGCATTGTGGGTCAATCTACAGCACGTGGACTACAATGATTCAAGAAGACAGCTCACC
The DNA here is from genome assembly GCF_965287045.1 of Carcharhinus amblyrhynchos. NCBI lineage: Eukaryota > Metazoa > Chordata > Chondrichthyes > Carcharhiniformes > Carcharhinidae > Carcharhinus > Carcharhinus amblyrhynchos. The sequence goes on along the minus strand of NC_137334.1, from coordinate 77,579,287 downwards.
ACCACCTTCTCAAGGGCAATTGGACAGGAGCAATAAATGCTGTCCAGTGATGCCTATGTCCCATGAATTAATTTAAAAAATTGCTGAGAAGCTGCCTCCATCTTGGGGCACCCCCTCTATCCCTTATCTGCAACTGAAGGCTGGAGTTCATTGTTTGCTTATTATTTTACTGCTTGTCTTATTGGCCCCTGGCTTTGAGAACCCACCCACCAACCTAATTGGCTGGTGAACACCCTCTCAAGCCATTAATTGACCAACTAAGGGGAAATCACTGCCAGGTAACAGCTCCCAACACCAATGTCATTGTCTCCAACACAATGTACAATTCAGCCTGTGGTCACATGCTTAATATTACAGGCTTCATTGAGGAATAAACTATCATCCTGGAATACACTGACATGTTGGAATACACTGACATCCTGGAGTGCATCGTGGAGATATGGTGGTGCAGTGGTTAATACTGCTGCTTCACAGCTCCAGGGACTCTGGTTTGATTCCCCAGCTTGGGGCTCTGGTTTGTGTGGAGTCTGCTCGTTCTCCTCATGTCTGCTTGGGTTTCCTCCAGGTGCTCTGATTTGCTCCCACAGTCTGAAAGACATGTCGGTCAGGTGCATCGGCCATGCTAAATTCTCCCTTAGTGTACCCGAACAGGCGCCGGAATGTGGCAACTAGGAAATGTTCGCAGTAACTTCAGTGCAGTGATAATGTAAGCCTGCCTACTTGTAACACTAATAAATAAACTTGAAACTTTATCAAGGTTATGCCTTCAACATTTAGATTTCATGTATAGTTTTCTCCTCAGCGCCATTCCAGAAATGGATTGCTGTATGTACCATCACCGTTATAGCACTCACGTCATTACGTGTGAGACACGAAGCAGATGGACAGACTCAGAACACAATACATGGTACTCGGTAACACTGAGCAAGCAACTATCTGACCAAAAGCAGAAAAACTACAAAATAAATGCCTGAAGATAAAGCTCCTTTTAGTCATTTTCTAACCATCAGTATTTTACTTCTACTGATATTAAAACCACAGAATCCTTACACTGCAGAAAGAGGCCATTTGGCCCTTCGATTCTGCACCAACTCTCCGAAAGAGCACCTTCCCCAGAAAGTCAAGCTCATGCTAATTTTCAACAAGCTATAACAAAACTGAAACCTTGTAAAGGGCTTTTAAGATTTGATATAATTGGGATGAACTAAATTTCGATAATTGCATCAATTCTCTTGAAAACACTTTAAATAATCAAAAAGGATTAGAATTTTTCATTACAGCTAGCAAGCTCAGTCCAAGTTCTGAGCAAATTGGAATGGTTTGAAAATAAGCCAAGCTAAACCGCGTAATCTTGGCCACACTCTTAAAAAATGATATTAAAGTTTTCATTTTGACATTACACCCTTAATGACTCAGTGAATTTATGCACTAAATTGGTGTTGTGTTATCTGATCTTGGCTAGAAAGACCTGGCCGTATTTAGAATTTGTCTCAGTATCACTGGCGTAGGGAGAGGAATGTCAGCCCAGATCACTGTCTGATATTGGAACATTTTTTGTAGTTGGAACATGAAGACAAGATAGAATGGGATTGCGATTATCCACAGTCCAATACTTTGTCAAAGTTTATCAGACCTCAGCAAGGACAATGCCTTTAAGAAGGCAAAGGGAGAGAACTGAAGGTGGAAAATTAATCATAGCTAGAGTACAGGAACAGAAATAGACCATTCAGCCCTCGAGCTCTGTTCTACCATTCTGTTAGATGACTGGTCATCCGTGTGACAGCTTCATTTACCTATCTTTGCTCCTTGATACCCTCTCAATTACAACAACTTGTATTTATACCTAACTTTTAAAATAATAAAATATCCCCAGGCCCTTCACAGAGGCATCGTACAGCAGAATATGATACTGAGCCACTCAGGGAATATTAAGGGAGATGACCAGAGAGATTTTAAGGAGTGTTTTAAAGGGGAAAGCAAGGCAGAGATGTGGAGCAAGGGAATTCAAGAGCCTTGGGCTTTGGCAGCTGAGGGTGCAGCTACCAATGGTGCAGTGATTAAAATCTGTTCCAGAGGCCAGTTTAGAGAAGCACAGATATCCCAGTGGTCAGAGGGCTGGAGGCAATTACAGAGAGAGAGAGAGAGAGATCGGAGATCGAGTGTGGCCAGGGCATGGGGGAAAACAAAATTAAGAATTTTGAAATCAAAGCTTTGTTTAACTGCGAACCAGTTATGGTAGGTCAGTGAGCACAGGGAGTGATGGGTGAACAGAATTTGGTGCGATTTAAGACAGATGCAAGAGAGGTTTGGATGATTTCAAGCTTACAGAGGGTAGAATGTGGGTTGCCGGCAAAGGGTGTGTCAGGTCTAGGGAGTAACAAATACATTGATGAGGGTATCAGCAGCAAACCAGCTGAGGCAGAGGCAATGTTACATTGTTGGAAAGAAGTGGTCCTAGTTGTTCATCCAGCAGAAGGTAATCTTCAGTTGTAGGCACTAAAATGAAACAAAACTCACTCCAACAGATAAATTGAAGAAAAAGGTTTAATTAAAACTTCATTACTCCAACACTTGAGGCCTCACCCCGGGCCATTCCAAGCTCCCTCACAATTCCCAACAGGTTCTTATTTATACTGAGTTAGTTGGTCAGTTGATCATCACATCATTTTGTCATTGGTTACTGAAGCAGCTGACTTTTACAGCATGTTACCTGTGGTCAGACTACAACAGATCCAATGTTATCATTGGTTACATTCTAAAACTAGTGACAGCGCAGATATGCATTTGAAAGTTCATCCCAGAGTCGCTGAAGGTGCCAGCAGTTTGGTTTGGCCACAGGCAGTTTTCAGGGTAAGAGATGGAGATAGCGGTGAGCGAGCAGGGTTTGAAGGGGGAGGGTGAGGATACGGAATTGAAGGGAATAGCTTCAATCTTCCTGGTATTTAATTGGAGGCAGTTTCTGATCAGCCAATACTGGATGTGGGACAAGCAGCCTGACATCTCAGAGGCAATGATGGGGTCAGGATAAAGAGTGGTGAGGTAAAGCTGGGCGGGGTCAGTGTTCACATGTAAACAAACACTTGTGCTTTTAGGTGACGTCACTGAGGGGCAGGAAGTGAATGGAAAATGGGGGCGGGGGGGGGGGGCGCGTGGTGCAAAGATAGAGCTCGAGGCAACACCAGAGGTAACAGTGCAGGACAGGGAAGAGAAACCACTGCAAAGCATAATGGCTCTGTCTACAATTAGATAGATAATTTTGGAATCAGGTTAAAGCAGCGGACCCTTTCTCCATTTAAATAATATCCTGCTCTTTTTTGCTTAAAGCACTTAACTTCACATTTTCCTGCAGTGGATGCAAAGCTAACCTCTCCCACCATTTCTCATCAGACAACACACACATTCCTGGTATTAGTCTAGTGAACCTTCTCTGAATTGCATCTATCACTCCAGATGTGGTCGCACCAAATGCCCTGTACAACTGAAACATAACTTCCTCGCTTTTGTAATCAATTCTCCTCACAATAAACAATAACATTTTATTAGCTTCGGGCAGCAGGGTGGCACAGTGATTAGCACTGCTGCCTAACAGTACCAGGGGCCTGGGTTCAATTCCCGGATTGGATCACTGCCTGTGTGGAGTTTGCATATTCTCCCCATGTCTGCCTGGGTTTCCTCCAGGTGCTCCGCTTTCCTCCCACAGTCTGAAAGACATGCTGGTTAGGTGCATTGACCGTACTAAATTCTCCCTCAGTATCCCTGAACAGATACCAGAATGTGGCGACTCGGGGATTTTCACAGTAACTTCATTGCAGTGTTAATGTAAACCTACTTGTGACGAATAAATAAACTTTAACTTTAATTACTTGCTGTACCTGTATACTAGAATTTTGTGATCCATTTGATAAGTGTTATTTCTGTACTGTGACAGGGATGGACATCTGATTGTTGAGGAAGGCGAAATTTGAACATGAAATTCTAGGAAGGATTTAGAATTTACCTAACAAGCATCCACAAATTTCAAACTTTAAAGTTTTAACGGGCTTTCCTTTAGGGAGACAGCTCCAGATTTCCACCATGTGCGAGAAAGTGCTTCCTGAATTCACTCTTAAATGACTTACCATTCTTTTTGAGATTATGTTCCTTTGTTCTGGGTATTCCCACAAAAGGAAATAGTTTGTCTATCTCCACCCTATTGCATCCCTTTGTTGGTATTATCAATATGTCTTGTTACTTAACATTTTCAGTTTTGCTTCCATTTTGAGACAATTGTTTTAAACTAACTGAAGCCTGGCTTCCATCAGTCTGTACAACTGGAGCGAAAACATCAGGAAAACAAATGCATTTGCAAAGAATTAGGGAGGGCTATGTGTTCCTAAGAGTAAGTGCTACCAATCATAGAATCATTTACCATACTGAAATGTCACATTAGAAATCAAAAGGTCATGTTTTGGGAGCGCTACCATAGCTTCCTTTCCGCATTAATCTGCCTAGAACATTTATCAAGGTTTCCTTTACTGTAGAGTTTTTGTGAAGCTTTTCCAATGATTATAGCATTTAGTGATGGGAGGTGTCCATCTTCAATTAATTCCACAGAGGATTATAGTTAATATCAGTTATTTTAAGTGCACATCTGAATGAATATTTGGGTTGTTAAGACTTGCACAACTGAATGTCCTTTACAACAGTGAGTAGACACATTTGCTTTTTAGATCATGTCTAATCTGGAAAACCACATTTGTGAAAACTCCAAATGCGATAGTCATGTTGCAGAAATGACATACAATCTTACTAATTTAAATGTTTATTTAGCCCTCTATAAGTCTGGGCCAAAAGTCAAAAGGAACATGCGAAACCAGTGAATAGGAAAAGGCCATTTGTTATAACATGTCTCCTCTGTCTACAGATTAGATAAAATATCTAATGGGCGGCATAGTGGCTAGCACTGCTGCCTCACAATGCCAGGGGCCCGGATTCAATTCTGAGCTTGGGTGACTGTCTGTGTGGAATTTGCATGGGTTTCCTCCAGGTGCTCTGGTGTCTGCCCACAGCCCAAAGATGTGCAAGTTACTTGCACTGGCCATGCTAAATTGCCCCTTAATATTCATAGATGAGTAAGTCAGGGGGATTAGCCATGGGAAACATATGGAGTTATGGGGATAAACCAGTGCAGAGGGTCTGGGTAAGGTACACTATCAGAGAGTCAGTGCAGACTCAATGGGCTGAAAGGCCTCCTGCTGCACTGTAGAGATTCTATGATTTTTGCCTGGAAATTCCAGCAGATTCTGAAGCTTAAATACGGCCAAAATTGTGATGGCCAAAGGCTGACCCATCAGAAAAGTGCAAGTGACCTCATTTCTTCGGCAAGGCTGCTTTATCTCAGGTTTCACACCCTTCAAGTCCTCATGCCCGATGAGCTCTAGAAGACACCAGCAGCTACAGCTCCACCTCTGCTACCTCCAGACCAGTCTGGTTCAGCTGATTCTCTGGATCCAGGGCAGATATTAGTTGGAGGAGCAGCGAAGAAGCAGACATGCTGAGAGAGGATATCACTTGCTGGAGCTCATCACAAATATTGACCTGAGAGACAGCAGAAAGTGAATGATGCCTTGTAGCCTTGTCCTTGTTCTCCAGGAATACATTAGAAGTGAAAAGCTGCATTTCCAAGGTAGAGGACAAGCTTAAGTCCATTAGTCTCTGAATCTCTTTGGCCACCTTTGCCATGCCTAGTATTATGGCTTGTGGATTTCTAATAATTTTGTTGAAGTCTTCATCTCTATTCTGCTCAGCAAAGTCAGAGGGAATCTCAACCTCTATCAAACAGTTTCCAGGCCTGTTTTTAACTGCGTTGCTTGTTTCACCAAATGCGTACACTCTGCTTCGCTATCTAATCCAAACAAAGTACCGGTGCTGGAACTAATGCTCATCCCTGTTTCTGCTCCAACTCCAAGAACAATTATTTCACCTAATTTCATTTCTGTCTCACCTAACCAGCTGCTGAAACCCTCAACTATGTGTACGGTACCTCCAGACTCAACTATTCCAATGCTGCCTTGGTTGAACTCTCAAACTGCAGCTTCTGTTAACTTGAACTCATCCAACCTCTGCTGCCTGAACCTTAATATGCACCAAGGCCTCAACTGATGGGCGGCACGGTAGCACAGTGGTCAGCACTGCTGCCTCACAGCGTCAAGAACCTGGGCTCAATTCATGGCTTGGGACACTGTGTGGAGTTTGTACACTCTCCCCATGCACTCCGGTTTCCTCTCTCAGTACAAAGATGTGCAGGTTAGGTGGATTGGCTATGCTAAATTGCCCCTTAGTGTCAGGGGGACTAGCTGGGGTAAATGCATGGGGCTATGGGGATTGTGGTTGGTGCAGATTCAATGGGCTGAATGGCCTCCTTCGGCACTGTAAGATTCTATGATTTATTGATTGGGGTACACCCCAGCTGCAGTCCAGGTTCCCTGCAATGCCCAGCTTGTGCCCATATGCTGCACAATGGCCTTGGCCATTATGGGAACAGTAAAGGAGTGCCAAATGTTGGCATGGCAGGTTGAAGCCAGTTTGGTGGGTTGTGGGATCTGTGATGAGCAAGTGGTTTTTAAATTGCCTTGTTGGTTCCATTCCATGGATCAGTGTTCACTTTGCAGCACCTGTCAGTACCTGGTAAAACGTGGGGAAGCCAAGGATCTCACAAATAAACTGAATTCAGCAAGCTCAGACTTCAAGAATCCCAGTACCACCACATCTAAAACCACCAATAAATCCTTCACCGTCAGACCTGCCCTCTGCATCCTGCAGCTTAACATTGAGGGGTAACTGCAGCCAAACCACAACTAAAGACAGCTCTTCTCCAGCAACAACCGACATGGTGAAAAATGTTATGGAAGGGAAGGACTTTGCTCAGAACAATGGGGGAGGTGATGAAAGTGGTGCTGTCAATGGTGTTGAGAGACGTAAAGAGTTGTACTTCCCTGTGCTGCCTTACAAGGTCATTGAATCTCTTTCCACTTTGAACCCAAGTCTCTGACACTAGGTGTGACTTGTTGGATACAGACCTTGGAGACAGCCCTGCAGCAGCTGGGCAGCACCTCCCTACTTACCCCTCACTAGGGTCTTCAGGGAAACACCAGGAAAGTGAAGCATTAGGGAGGTGGGAGAACAGTTCATGAATATATCTCTGGTGCCAACACTCCTTTAACTGCTGGGCAAGTAATAATCAAAATGGGGAACTTAGCCTCATTTTCGGAGATTCATCACCCTCCAGAGGTTTGTGAGAAATTACCGTGTTGTACGTTGTTCAACTCCTGATCGATCTGGTCGGGGTGTGGGGAAACCTGTCAATCAGGTGGAAATTAAACCCAGGAGTTAAAATTGGTTGAACCACAGGCTCATTCCATCATGGGGGCTTTACACCTTCACCATCCCACTCCATCACCAAACACCACTTACCTGATATACACCCTGAACTAAAAATGCAACTGGTATGCCAGAGAGGCCAGCAGAGTTAGCCATGGAGCTCCTCATAACAACAGCAGCAATAACAACCTATATATAAGCAGACTGAACATAACAAAGTGTCCCCAATCTTTCTTTCCATTAACTGGTGATCAGAATGTTTTGAAACCAATTTCTTTCTAGGGTGGCTCAGTGGTTTGCACTGCTGCCTCATAGCACCAGGGACCCAGGTTCAATTCCAGCCTTGGGTGACTGCGTGTGTGGAGTTTGCACATTCTCCCCTTGTCTGCATGTAGCTCCTCTGGGTGCTCTGGTTTCCTCCCACAGTTCAAAGATGTGAGGTTAGATTGGCTATACTAAATTGCCCCTTAGTGTGCCAAGATGTGTACGTTAGATGGATTTGCAATGGCAAATGAGTGGGATTACAGGGATAGGGCGGGAGAGAGGGCCTGGTAAGATACTCTGTCAGAGTTGGTGCAGACTCGATGGGCTGAATGGTCTCTTCTGCACTGTCAGGATTCTATGCTTCTATTCTATGAATTCTTCCCCCTTCAATCTCTCCCATATGAACAAAAATAAAGTACATTTAAGGAGGGAAGACATGCCACTACTTATTAGTGAAGGCTCCTTCTCCTGCCATGACAAGTATTCATCTTCCACAGAAATCAGCTACATTGCTCACCAACTTTCATTAGCTTTGAAATTACACTTTGAGGTACGAGCATACAAACATTAAACTTCCATGGACACAATTTCAAGGCTAAAGAAGTGTTCTATAATCCTAAAAAAAAATTGCATTAACTTCACGTAATTTGACAGTGCCTACGGTGCACTGGATGAGTCAACAAGAAATAAATTACTTTGCAGCATTTGGAAAGGCTGCAAACTAAACATTAAAATTGGAAAATCCATTTTCACAGCTGCTCACCTTGCAGTTGATATTGTCAACTTGCGACGACATCTGACACAGCACTTTTTAACATAAGTTGCCAATAGCAACCTGCTCTAGGAGATAAACCTGCCAGAAACTTTCAAATGCTGCAACAATGCTCCTTTCATGACCTGCATATCAGGTTGGTGTCTGGTTATTTCACTCCAATTAAGCCTTGTTGCATTTCAAAGATTCTTTTGATTTTACAGAGCTTTGTTCTAGGATGCTGGAGTTGAAGTTTGCAAGATGGATGTTTCTGTTATGTAAATAAACGCACAATGCTTAAAAGGGGAGAACTGATAGTCTTTCACCAAGATCAGTTTTTGGAAGGCTCAGAAATGTACTTTGTCGGAGTAACCAAATTAATGTTGGGGAATAGGAATTGTTGTAAATTATTTAATTTATGGTATTAAAGTACATTTTTAACACCAGGAGTGATTCTGAATTAGTGTTGCCATTGGGTACATCGATACGTTATTGATATCTTTGTGTCAACAATGTTACTAGCTAATAAAAGATACAATTCTAAAGAGGGTGCAGGAGCAAAGGGGCTTAACGTTTATTTATTAGTCACAAGGCAGCTTACATTAACACAGCAGTGAAGTTACTGTGAAAATTTCCTGGTTACCACATTCCAGTGCCAGTTCGGGTACACTAAGGGAGAATTTAGCATGGACAATGCACCTAAACACGTCTTTCTGACTGTGGGATGAAACCAAAACACCCAGAGGAAACCCACACAGACATAGGGAAAACATGCAAATTCCACATAGTGACCCACAGCCAGAATTGAATCTGGGTCCCTGGCACTGTGAGGCAGCAGTACTATCCACTGTACCACCATGCCGCCCAAGAACACGACAGAAAGTTGAGACAATGGTTAATAGGACATAAAAGAACCTGGGGTTTATAAAGTGGTACATAGCTTACAAAAGCAAGGAACCTTTTTAAAACACTGGTGTAACCTCAGCTGGAGAATTGAGTCTAATTTTAGGCATCACACCTACAGGGAAATTTAATGATATTGGAAAGGCTGCAGAAAAGAGAACAAGAATGGTTCAGGGGTGACAAACTTCAATTCTGGGGACAGATTGAAGCATCTGGGGCCGTTCTTAGAAACAAGAAGCTTGGGGGAAGATTTGAAAGAGTTGTTTAAAATCATGAGGGGGGTCTGAACCGGGTGGATAGAAAGAAACTGTTCCAGTTGGAGTAAGGATCGAGAAAAGAAAGACTCTAATTTAAGGTGATCAACAAAAGAAGCAAAGGTGACACGAGGAAAAGGTTTTTTTAGGCAGTGATTGGTTTGGATCTGGCTACAAGAGGCAAATTCACTAGCAGCTGTCAAAAAGAGAATTGGATAATCATCTGAAGAGAAAAAAACCGCAAGGCTATAGGAAAAAGATGTGGGAGCGGGACTAGCTGAGCTGCTCTACCCGACAGCCAGTATGGACACAATGGCTCAATGGTCAATTATGCCTACCCACCGCTACAAGCAAGGATGGAGAATTTGGCATTCAACCAAATCTCTGTTCACTGCAGTGGGAACAGGGAGTCCCACCAGCTCATTCCATAATTCCATCTTTTTTCTATATAAGATGCCTGGCTATGAAAAGCTGGTTGATCTTTTAGTACTTGTTGCGAAGCATTTTGAGGGAAAGAAATTCCTCTGAATATAAAAGTCTGGGCAATGTGACTCTTTTCGTAACATTGCATTAAGGCTACAGGAGCTACATCACACAGTTGCTTCCCATTCCTTACATCATATTCAATGGTGCAAAAAAGACACTCTAGATTTCCGAGGGCCAATAAAGCTAGAGAAATAATATGCAAACCTTTACATCAATCTGTCACCGTTCTTTCAGTACTACCAGCAGTCTCGCTTTTCCTGAAGAGTAGGACACTTACAGTGTCTTATGATAAGAATGTAAACAGACAAACATAAGAAAGAGGAGTGACAGTAGGCCATTTGACTCCCATCGAGCCTGCTCCGCCATTCAAAAAGATCATGGCTGATCTGATTGTGGCTTTACCTCCAGTTTTTTGTCTGCCACCCAAAACCCTTAACCCCATTGTGGATCAAAAATCTGCCGAACTCAGCCTCGAGTATATTCAATGAGCCAACCACTACTGCTCTCTGTGGAAGATTAATGATCCTCAGAGAAAAGACATTCTCCTCATTACAGTTTTAAAAGGAGACCCCTTATTTTGTATTTGCCCCCCCAGTTTTGGATTCCCCCACAAGAGGAAACATCCTCTGAGCATCTACCCTGCCAAGTTCCCTCAGATTTTCCAGCATTATTAGTGTCACAAGGAGGCTTACAGTAACTTCATTGCAGTGTTAATCTAAGTTACCCATAGTCGCCAATATTCCGGCACCTGTTCAGGTACACTGAGGGAGAAATTAGCATGGCCAATGCACCTAACCTGCACAGCTTTGGATTGGGAAGAAACCGGAGCACCTGGAGGAAACCCATGCAGACACGAGGAGAATAGCAACCTAGCCAGGAATCAAACTCGGGTCTCTGATGCTCTGAGGCAGCAGTATTAACCACTGCGCCATCATGCTACCCCATGCCACCATGCTGACCCACATTTTCCCATTGTGATAACTTCAATCAGACCATTGAAGTTGGCTTATTGGAATATGAACTCCCTGCTTAAGGAGTCGATTGGTCAATCGGAGTCTTTTCCTTGTATTTAACCTGGAGTGCTAGTTCCTCTGGCACTCCAGAACATAGCACTTGTGTATTGTTGTTAGAATTGTAAATAAAGGAATTTTGATGAAGGGACTTCTGCCTCTGAAGACTAATTACAGCCACATTTGCCAATGTTTTGCCCACTCAGTTAACATACTCACACCCCTTCTGCAGATTCCAAGTATCCTCCTCGCAACTTACTTTCCTGCCAATTTTTGAATTTTTAGTAATTCACTCATTATTGCTGAGAAGGTGGCGTGCCACCATGTCGAACACATAGACCCCTCTGCAAGGCCATTTCAGAGGGTGTTTAAGAGCCAATGACTTTGCTGTAGGTCTGAATTTACAGGGGCCAGGTAAGGACATTATTAGTGAGCCAGATAAGCTTTCGCAACAATTGTGTATTTACATGATCACAATTAATAATTACTTTTATTATTCAAGACTTATTTCATTAATTAGATTGAAGCTCCCTAGTTGCTGTTGTGGGATTTCAATTTACAACTTGCATGTCAAGTTTGGCCTCCCCCTGCTCCTACCTTCTATGTTTTTTTTTAAATTTGATTTATTATTGTCACATGTATTAACATACAATGAAAAGTATTGTTTCTTATGTGCTGTACAGACAAAAAAAAATACTATTCATAGAGATGGAAATGAGAGAGTGCAGAATGTAGTGTTACAGTCATAGCTAGGATGTAGAGAAAGATCAACTTAATGCAAGGCAAGTTCATTCCAAAATCTGACAGCAGCAGGGAAGAAGCTGTTCTTGAGTCGGTTGATACTTGACCTCAAACTTTATATCTTTTTCCCGATGGAAGAGAGAATATCTGATGTGCATGGCATAGGGTCCTTAATTATGCTGGCTACTTCGCTGAGAAGCGGGAAGTGTAGACAGAGTCAATGGAAGGGAGGCTGGTTTGAGAGATGGATTGGACTACATTCACGACCTTTTGTAGTACCTTGCAGTCTTGGGCAGAGCAGGAGCCATATCAAGCTGTGATTTGACCAGAAAGAATGCTTTCTATGGTGCATCTGTAAAAGTTGGTGAGAGTTGTAGCTGGCATGCCAAATTTCCTAATCTTCTGAGAAAGCAGCAGCGTTGGTAGACTTTCTTAACCATAGTGCGGGAACCAGGACAGGTTGTTGGTGATCTGGACACTTAAAAACTTGAAGCTCTTGGCCATTTCTACTTCATCCCCGTTGATGTAGACAGGGGCATGTTCTCCTTTACCCTTCCTGTAGTCGATGACAATCTCCTCAGTCATGAGTTCAAGCTTTGGATTACTAGTCTAGGTGTGCTACCCTACCCATCACAGAGGAATATCAGCTAAGTTCCCCTTTAATAGCCCTATGATGTTTAAGATGATGATTCTTAAAGGCTGCAAAGGTCCAGGAAGGAAAGAGTTTTCCAAAACACAAACAAAACTCCCTTTAATCAGCAATGATCTTGGTAATTTAAAGTCCATTAAAAATGTAGCATTCTCAGGAATGTCAAAAGCTCAAAAGTTTCCTCAGTTTTACTTGTGGGAGTTTGCCTGGGAACAAAAAACAAGCGTTCTCCCATGCTCCATTTTATATTGCTTTTCATCCCAAAGCTGTGATCAAAAGAATGATTACAGATCTCAGTTGCAGCAAATCGCGAACACTGAGAAAGAGCAGTTAGGCAAGGGGGGTTGGGGGTTTGATGGAGGATCAGAATTCAAGATTAACTTGTCTGCAACCTCAATTCTGCCATACTCACTGACAGTTGTTCATTACAGGATTACTTCAATTGCGATAGAATTGAATATGGAATTTAAGGATCTGCTGTTGCTGGGAAGAGATCCAACAATCATGTACGTGATGGTGAGTTAAATCAACACAATTAAAAGATTTGACTGGAATCAATAAGGTCAGCCGAACAAACATTTTGAGAAATTTCAGAGACACTTGAACCCATGTGTAAATCCTACTTGCCAAGTCTTCAGTTTCTCTGCACCCAAGTCTGGATTAATCGAGCGTGATGACAAACGGCAGTCTTTTCTGCCCCTGTTCTGCTATTGTCATGAGGTGTGTATGTTGCTGTGGTTACAAAACCATTTGGCACAGGCAAACATCTTTCATACAAAGCTCCTTAAGGCAAGTTTGTCATCAGCTAATACTGGAACTAGTTGATGTTACTGCAACACTAGTCAAACATCATTTCAGAATAGCCAGTTGAAGCACACCCTCAATTGCCTTCTGTTGGAGATTATTCAATGATCTCCTCATGATGATGTGAAATAATATTATGATTAAGTTGCAGGGGGCTCAAGGTCAAATATTCTACCTCCAATCTGGAGTCCCAAACCAATTTGGTTCAATGTACTTTGTATATTTTCCATTTTGTTACATGGAGTGCCATCACTTCAGGAGTTCCTCAGGATCATATCCTAGGTCCAATTATCTTCAGCTGCTTCATCAATAATCTTCCTTCCATTAGAAGATCAGAAGCGGGGATATTCACTGATGATCGCACAATGATCAGCACCATTTACAGCTCCTCAGATACACAAACAGTTCATGTCCAAATGCAACAAGACCTGGATAATATCCAGGCTTGGGATGATTAGTGGCCAGTTTTACTCATGCCACACAAGTGCCAGGCAATAACCACCTCTGACAGGAGAGAATCTAACAATCGTCCTTTGAAATTTAAAGGCATTACCATCTCCAAATCCCCACTATCAACTTCCAAGGGGCTACCATTGACCTGAAACTGAACTGGACTAGCCACAGTACTAGAGCAGACCAGAGGCCTGGAATCCTGTGGCAAGTAACTCACCTCCTGACTCCACAAAGCCTGTCTATCTTCTGCAAGGCACAAGTCAAGAGTGTGATGAAATACTCTTCACTTGCCTGGCTGAATGCTGTTCCAACAACACTCAAGAAGCTCTACACCATCCAGGACAAAGCAGCCCGCTTGATTGCAACCCCTTCCACAAACACTCACTCCCTCAACTGCTGACGCACGGTGGCAGCTATGTGTACTATCTACAAGATGCATTGCAGGAAGTCACCAAGGTTCCTCAGACAGCACGGTCCAAACACAAGACGACTATCAAGGACTAGGGCAGCAGATACCTGGGAATATCATCACATGGAAGCTCCCCTCCAACTCACATACCACCCTGACTTGGAAATACATCATCGTTCAATGCCACTGGATTCCTGGAACTCCCTCCCCAACAGCACTGTGAACGTACCTACACCACACGAACTGTAGCAATTCAAAAATGTAGCTCACCACCACATTCTCAAGGGCAATTATTGATGGGCAGCAAAGGCTGGCCTATCCAGCAATGCCCATGTCCCATAAGTGAATAAACAAAAACATGAGAATAGTATCTCTTCAGTTAATTAACCTATCATTACTGCCTGCTGAAGCTCTCATTCATGCCTCCATGAACCGTAGACTTGACTATTCCAACACACACCAAGCTAGTCTCTCCCATTCTACCTTCTGGCAAACTTGACGTCATTAGCCTACTCACCTGCACATGTCTTAACTCACAGCCAGACCTATCACCTATCATCTCTGGACTTATTGATTTACCCCTGGTCAAGCAATGTCTTGACATTAAATTTCTTATCCCAGGTTATTAAATCCCCTGCCTATCTCACTTATCTCCTCCAGCCCCAGAACCCTCTAAGATCTCTACGCTCCTCCAATTCTGACATTTGGAGATTAAAATAGTTAAAATAGTTCCACCACTGATGCCCAGGCCTTCAGTTGCCTCAGCTCCAATCACTAGAATTCTCTCCTTACAGCTCTCTAACTCTCTACCTTGCTTTCCTCCTTTAAGACTCCTTATAATTTTGACCAAGCTTTTGGTCATCTAATACCTTCTTATGTGGCTGGGCATCAGGTAGTATAATACCTCTGTGAAGCATCTTGGGATGTTTTATTTTGTTAAAGAAGCTACATAAATACAAGTTGTTGTCATTGCTATTCTGATTCCCTCAGCCAAAGGACAGTGCACTCAGATATTTAGAATAACATCTTAATCTCCTGTTTGGTGAAAAATGATGGAGTTAAAGGGAGTGATTCCACAATCTAACGCTTCAAAGTAGGGAAGCTGCAATCACAGGTAGTGCCAGTGGCAAATAGGTCTACAATATTGTAGAATTGATTGTAACAATACTGCAACCTCGCTGAGATGCAATCACTATCCACGATGTCCCTACCAGCTTGTAATTCTTATGTAGGAAAAAACATTCCTTTGATGCTTGTTTTGTTACTTAATTTGAAAGGTGCTTTATGAGTGATTTCCATAGAAACCTGAAATCAGAATTTTATACACTCACTCACAATACTTTGTGAACAGAATTATGATTCACGTGGTCAACTTACCCACTATTCCCGGTGAATTACGAACTTGGGAATCATGACAATTAGAATATCTACAGTACAGAAGGAAGCCTGCACCAACAACAATCCCACCCAGGCCCTATCCCCATAACCCCACGTATTTACCCCACTAATCCCCCTAACACTAAGGGGCAATTTAGCATGGCCAATCTACCAAACACCTGCACATTTTTGGACTGCGAGAGGAAACTGGAGCACCCAAAAGGAAACCCACACCTGTTCGGGTACACTGAGGGAGAATTTAATATGGCCAGGGCATCTAACCAGCACATTTTTTGCACTGCGGGAGGAAACCAGAGCATCCGGAGGAAATCCATGCAGACACGAGGAGAAGGTGCAAACTCCACGCCCGAGGCCGGAATTGAACCTGGGCCCCTGGCGCTGTGAGGCAGCAGTGCCGCCCAGAAAGTTAACCAGAAAGAACAGCAACAGCTGAGAGTTTAACCACAAGAGTAAATGTCCCCGTGGACATTGAATTGTACTTAAGAATATGCTGCTATCTGATTAACTAGGCACAAATCACAAGTTGCCCGTAGGTTTCTGTAACAAAAACATATTTGTTGTGGACAGATTTGAAAATGATAGATGAAACATCTGTGCAGATGTGAACTTATTGTCCTTTCAGGTCTGTTATCAATCCACTGTGATTTGAAGAATAAATGGGTATTTAAGGCAGGATAGTAATTAGGAAGATGTAATGATGCCTTGTCTCAAACACACTGTGCCTGTTCTCCCTTTGGCTAATTCTTACAGGTCAGTAAAACATACAATTTAGCAGTATTAATTCACATTCCCAATCTCAAAGTGACTGGACTCCTGTCACATTTTTGAAGAACTCTTTATTTCACATTTTGAACTTGGGCTTCTATAGAATCGTTGCTGAAAGATCCAGTCCTTAGGAAAAAGAACCATTACCACTCAGTTTCATAGATATTCACCCCATTCCTTCATAATGATGATAAACAGCTGTCACCCAGAGAGCTACCCTCACAGTTAAATATAAATTAATGACCTGTCATTGCCTAACAAGGAGAGTTAGGCATCGCAGAACCGAAACTGCCCTGACATTGCAATATGGCTGACAGGGTAATGAGCTTATTTCTTATGTTTCTTGTGACCTATTCTTCACATTTCACTTCTAATGGGTAACTAGTCTTCCTGTGAACTGGCAGCATAGTGGCAACCCAAAATTAAGTGTTTATTTAAAATCATTTACAGGATGTGAGCTTTGTTGCCAAGGCCAAAATTCATTGTCCAAACAGGGTGGCTTGGTGGCACAGTGGTTAGCACTGCTGCTTCACAGCACCAGGGATTAGAGTTCGATTCCAGCTTGGGTCACTGTGTGGAGTCTGCCTGTTCTCCTAATGTCTGCATGGGTTTGCTCCGGTTTCCTCCCACTGTCCAAAAGACGTGCTGGTTAGGTGAATTGGCTATGCTAAATTCTCCCTCAGTGTATCTGAACAGGCACTGCTGGAGTGTGGCAACTAGGGGATTTTGAATATTCGCATTTGGAAATCAGGCTGTGACCAGTTTTATAAGTGGAGATTCATTCAGGCAAAGAGTTTAATGGACAAACATTAAAGATCTTGGACATATTAACTCAGTAACACCAAAAATTACTTTAAACCGTCAGCTGGTTCCATTTTAATCCATCCAGTTAAGAGCCACAGATTCACCCACACTGTTACGTCTGAAGTCCCCCACATACCTAGACCTTGTCCCCTCCTATTTCTGCTCTATATTCCGGTCCCTTGATACATCATCTGAAAACATATCAGGTTCCACTTGTAAGCCAAAAACACCTAATTACTCTAACCTCACCAGCACTTCTCTCAACCCATCCACTGTCTGTAATTTTTCACATTAGGTCTTCCATCCAGTGCTGGAAGAGCTGAAATTTCCTCCAATTAAATATTAAGAAAACCAAAACCACCACTACGGTTGCCACCATGAACATCTTGTTACTCCACTCCTCTCCCTGATCACCATCTGAGGCTGAAGTAGACCACTTACAACACACATGTCCTATCAGACCTGAAATCAGCTTACTGTCGCATATTTGCTCCATCAACAACACTACCTACATCCACCTTCACGACATCCCCTGCCTCCAGCCAGACTTTACTTTAAAATTCTCACCACTCTTTTCAAACCACCCCATGGCTTCTCCCTTTTGTATCTCTGTGATCGCCATTTGCCTAGCAACCCTCCAAGATCCCAGCACTCCTCCAATTCCAGCTCTCATGCATGAATGTGTGATATAACAGCTGACTTGCTTCATGCAATGAATATATTTCCATATATATTCTGGTTAATATTACGAACAGGAGATTTACACATCTGAAACAGCCCTGCTGTCTCCTTTAACCCTCCCATCCATCAACAGAAAGTGTTTTGATTTATTTTTCTCTTGATTAGCAGTGGAATTTTTCTCAAGGCCATGAACGTAAAGGGTTAGTTTATTTATCCACACTTAAAACAGGAGAGGATGTCACTATATTACCCTTGGGCACTCATACAGTCAAAGAGGGATAGAGAAAGATTTACAAGGCAAACACCACAGAGAAATTAATCATTGAGCGGGATTTTCTCCCCTTTCCCACCAGCAGGACCTTCAGGTCCCACCAAAATCAATCCCACATGACTGATTCCCTGGCAGCAGGGTGAGTGAGATGTGCAAGATGAACAGCGGTACCAGAATATCCCATTGGCATCCAATCAGCATTCACCACAGGAGAAACAGCCATGGTTGTGGGTGGGGTGGGGTGGGTGAAACAATAGTGTCTTCCTTCACAGATGTTGGCAGGCTGGACTGATGCTGAACCATTTATTTTTTCAGGAGAGTTGACTTTCACAATGAGATAGGTACGCTATGACGAATGAGTCTTTCAGCATTGTACAGAGGGTCTGACAGAAACAGCGCAGGTTGGGTCAGCTATTCCGCCTGGGTAGAGACACTTTTCTGTGTTGCTGTTAGGTAAATGGAAAAATGGCAGAGCAAGGATTGTCATAGGGCAATATCACTAGATCAGTTAGTGGGTGGGGCTATCACAACTAAATCAAATTCCTTTCTTACATGATCACTATTTGCATGCACTTCCAGTAAAGATTACTATATAATGATCGGATTGGGAATATTTACCATTTTCAGATGAGATTAAGACTCCTCCAAGGAGGACATAAAGGCTCCACAATATATTTCATTGAAGAACATTGGAGTCCGTCTTGCTAATATTTAATCCTCAACTAACATCATTAAAACAAATTATCTGGTCATTGTTTCATTGCTATTTGTGGAATCTCATTCTGTACAATTTGGCTGCTGTGTTTCCTATAATACAACATTGACTGTACTTCAAAAAAGCACTTCATTGTCTGTGGGAGGTCTTGTGGCTCACTGGGTAGCGCCTCTGCCTCTGAGCCAGAAGCTCCCTGTTCCAGTCCACCTCAGGACTTGATGGCAAATGAAGGTGGGGTCAAACAAGTTGTGTGTGAATCTGTGAGTCCGTCTGAACATGCCAAGGGCTGGTGGTAAGAGCAGGAGAGATCCAGGGCTGGAATTTTACTGCTCCGCCCACCATGGGAATCGGAGCAGGCAAGGGGAAGATAATGGGAAGATCTGTTGATCTCAGGCATGACTTTATGGTTTTGGGATGAGAGAGGCCATAAAATCCTATCCCTGGTCAGCCATGTTTGATGCGGAGTATCATCCTTCAGGCAATAAGCTACTGGCGACAGACTAGTGACCTGTTCCAGGAATTACAAACTATGGAAAGAAATGACAGTTTGCCTTAGTGCACCACTTGGTGCGGGAAGAGAATTGGAATTGTCAGTAAAGTGTTTTGAGAAGTGAAAGTCATGATATGTGCAAACTCTTTCTTTGGTGCCTGATATTCTTCTCCCTACCTCATGGGTTCCGTAGATAGTGGCAATGCTTCAATTATTGCTCTGGCAGGAATCAGATTACTGAATTGGCCAGTTTCATATTTTGGTCATATTAACATACAGGAATATATAGGAGAGAAGACCAAAGGAAAACATATATTTCGCGAGTCAGCAGATACATTGATATTCCATCCAATAACTCAGTTGTCCAGGATAACGAAGGCTAGAGCCATCAAAACTTGTAAAACAAGATCTCTGCTGGCTTTAGTGCATTTTCTCACATCTTTCTGCTGTCACTCCAAAACAATCACATATTACTGATTCCTAAGATTCTAATTTGTAATAAACAGGGAGCTGTAAAAATAATTCCCACGCAATTACAGAGCGAGTACTGTTGTCCTGTTTGATGACTTGACAACACTTCCTCCAATGTGAAACAATGCAGAGTGTGCTCCCTGAAGTTCCCTAGACATATAAATAGCAGCAGTTTGAGAGCTAGTGAAATAACAACCCAACTTACGGTGCCAAATTTATACAAGAGTGACAACTTGAATGGAACTCATCAGCAGCTTTGAACTCATAAGTTTGTCATATAAAAAAAACTTAAAAATTGTAAGCACTGAAACTAATGGGCAGCATAGTAGCACAATGGTTAGCACTGTGGTTAGCGCCAGGATCCTGAGTTCGATTCCCAGCTTGGATCACTGTCTGTGCGGAGTCTGCGCATTCTCCCTGTGTCTGCCTGGATTTCCTCCAGATGCTCTGGTTTCCTCCCACAGTCCAAAAGATGTGCTGGTCAGGTGCACTGGCCATGCAAAATTCTCCCTCAATGTATCCAAACAGGTGCCGGAGTGTGGCGACTGGGGGATTTTCACAGTAACTTCATTGCAGTGTTAATGTAAGCCTACTTGTGACAATAATAAATAAAAAATAATTAAAGAGGAAATACTCTGCCAGTTCCAGTCAGCATCTAGGTGCAAAGTTTTGCATGAGCTAGCCGAAAGCTAAACGCCACACTACAAAAAGAATACTGACACACTGGAGAAATCACCAAAAAATTGAGAAGGATGTTACAAGAATTGACAAGTTGGAATATATAGAAAAGATTGAGTAGACTGCTCTGGAAAACAGACCAGCTGTACCTCTAACATCACCCAACTTACCTGCTGCTGAGACCTCCATCATACCTTTGTTGCCTCTAAACATGACTATTCGTATTCATTCCTGGCAGTCTCCCACATTCTACCCACGCAAAACTCAGCTGCCCGTGACCTAACTTTCACCAAGTCCCATTGCCTATCACGCTTGTTGACCTACACTGGCTCCCAGTCAAGCAACGTTTCGAGTTTAGAATTCTCATCCCTGTTTTCAAAGCCCTCACCCCTCCTTGTCTCGGTAACCTCTTCCAGCCCACAACCCTCTGAGATGTCACCACTCCTCCATTTATGGTCCTAATTGCTACAATTCTCTCTCTGAGCCTCTTCCTTTTTCTTTATCACTTTCCTCCTTGACGACATTCCTTACAACCTTTTCCTTTGACCAGAAATGCATAGGTATACATCTTAGGAAAGGACGGACAGTCTTGGTCTCCTACCTCCCGTGACAGGAGAAGGATGAGGGTCACCTGAAATAGAAGTCTTCAAAATTATGATAGGTTTTGATAAGAGTGAATACAGAGAGAACCTTTGCTCTTGCGTGGAAGGGCCTAACTAGAGGCTATCAATATAGTCACCGATAAATACAACTGGGAATTCAGAAGAAGCTTCTGCACCCAACGAGTGGGAACAATGTGGAATTTGTGACTATAAGACCACAGTGATCCAATATAATGGACACCATTAAAGAGGAGCTAGACAAGATCCAAGTAACATAATGCTCTTCACATAAAATATCTTAAGGAGCAGCACTCAAATGGAGATTTGCAAATTTCCCAGGCAGCTCTTCACTGCTTAATGAGAGTCACAAGGTTAACATCATGGAAATAGGCCCTTCAGCCCAACTTGTCAATGCTGCCCAGTTTTTACCATTAAGCTAGTCCGAATTGCCTATGTTTGGCCCATATCCCTCTATACCAATTACCCAAACGTGGACACCTTGTGAGTCCCATGAGAACATGAGTGCTAAATTTCTCAGCAGTATCATCAGGGAAACAACAGGTGGAGTGCTGCGAGGAATAACCAGTGACAAATGAATAAAGTCACCACATTTTCACAGTTGGTCCAAAACTCCAAACCATTCCCGTCAATTTGGATTATATGATTCATTTAATTCTTTAATACAGAGGGAGTGCATGTCTATCTCAAATCAATATTGTGTGCAATCAGCTTGCACTTCACGTGCTCTTGCTTTAATTCTTCTTCTAACTTGGGGAAGAGGAGAGGAAAAGAGAAAATGGGTCATCACAAATCAAACTGGAAATGTTCCAAAACAAGAACTCTTTGCATTGACTGTGAGAGAAGTGCACTCCCTCTGTGTCCAATCAAGCAAAAATATCGCTATTGTTTTTACCACTTGTAGTTGATGACATTTCTATTCATATATAAATGATTAAGCATTTTCTATTACTTATGAAACATTCAACATGTGAACAAGGTTAGTCATGATTAGTGAACAAGCTCGATCTCTATCTTGTGGCGCAGTGAGATGAAGGGGGGCTGCTCGTGTGGCCCACTCACAAGCCTGAGTTTCCCTTCACCGCTTCACTTCATTTGGTTTTTGAAAATGAAATCAATTGATCAGATTGGAGACGATCAGGTTTCAGGGATCAGAAGCAGCCAGCATAATTAAGGACCCCACGCATCACGGATATTCTCTCTTCCACCTTCTTCCATCAGGAATAAAGACACAAACCTCTGGGGACACGTACCCACCAACTCAAGAACTGCTTCTTCCCTGCTGCTGTCAGACTTTGGAATGGATCATATTAGTTGATCTTTCTCTATACCCTAGCTATGACTGTAACACTACATTTTGCACTCTCTCTTTTCCTTCTCAATGAAAGATATGCTTTGCCTGTATAGCGCACAAGAAAGAATACTTTTCACTAATACGTGACGATAATAAATCAAACCAATAAATTATGGATTGAGGAAAGTGGTTTAGAAATGTTCATCTGTTCAATGGGTATTTATCCCCTGCTGTCAGCAGAGTAAAAGTAGTTATCAACATACTGAATTTGATTTAAAACCACATCATAGAGCTCTGCAATATTCTATTGCTATTTTACAAACATCTTCATTACAAATAACAAAATAAGACCAAGCAAGAAGTTACAAACCTGAAAATTTGTTGACCCCAGGCATAAAACAGTATTCTAAGCAACCAATATGGTGAGCAAGTTGTGCATATGTGGAAGTGTGTGAGCCACCATATTGGTAAAGGCTCCTGCGTCGATACCCAGAGCTCATTTCTGAAACAGATTTAAACACCCTGTTTAAAAATGCACTGGGGCTTGTTTGAAGCCCACTTCCAAAATCTGGCTGCCCTAAACATGCCGGCCTCTGGGTCCGCTGCAGTCAGAGCAGTGATAGGCTTGTGAGTGGCTGCATGAGCAGCTCTCCTTCATCTCAATGGGCCACAAGATTGAGATCAGACTTGTTCACCAACCATGACCCATTGAATAAGGTTGAATACATTTAATACATGCCAAATATTTCATAAGTTAAAGAAAATGCTCAATCATTTGTACATGAATAGAATTGTCAGCATCTACAAGTGGCAAAACAAAGACATTTTTTACACTTGGTTGGACACAGAGGGTGTGCACAACATTAACTGTGAGAGTAGTGCACTATCAGCAAGCACTTCACATATGCTTACTTTGATTGTGTGTCACTACAGTTATACCCGTAGGAAAAGAACTACGCAGATGGAAATCAGCAAAACGTGGTAACCCAATGCGTGGACGACAGACAAAATGTCTTGTGGGCCACACACAGAATCCAAATGTGGCCCCTGGGCCACAGGTTACCGATCACTAAGTTAGAGTAACTGGTTCATAATACTGCCTCCCCAACTGTCCTTAGAGGGGCAACTGGAGGTATCCACCAAAAAGGTATGTTTTTAAAAATCTTGCATAAACACGGAGCCAGGTGGAGCACATCCATCCTGGTTACCTTTGCCATTCCCTACATGGCCCCCTTGCTCTAATCTTCCCTGCAGACCCCTTTCCAAAGGCACAATGGAGGACAGCTGACAGCTGGCCCAACACTGCCTAGCAAAACAGTCAAACCACCTTTGGGTGCTCAATTGGCACCTGTAGCTTGCCTTCAGTATGCTGATGACATCTGACGTTCCAGGAGAGCCCTGGTTCTTGCCCATTTAATGTCCTCATAATAAAAAGAAGTCGCTCTCACTCTTAATGAAATCTTAGTCAAAAGCAACAGTTTCTGAAGCAAAAGCAAGACAAATCCAAGCATGTGGACCTCAGGTATCTGCCCACCTTTCTCTCTACTGGCACTGAACTCTGAAGACTGCATGTGGTATCATTGTTGTGTGATATTATCCCAAGGGAGAGGTGTATCCACATTTACATAGCCTTTTATTACATCTCTCAGAAATACCTTATGGAATTCCACATGCTATGATTTATTCTCAAGTGTACTGTGTATTGTGATATAGGTTAGCAGCCGCCAGCTTTTCACCATGGAGACCACAGATTAAAGTTCATGAGCTGAATTTTCCCATTCTGCCCACCAGGGGAATGGTAGCAGGTGAGGGGTGGACCATGGAAAGGTCCGTTGATCTTGGATTTTCTGGTTTTGGAGCAAGCATGGCTGGAATATCCCACCTGATTTGTAGGAGAGATAAAGAGGCAGATTAAGGAATATGCAAATTGGTGCTTGTGGGAGGAGTTGTGGAGTGCTTTGTATCCAAAGCCCCAAGAGTTCTTAATCAGTGATAGATAGGTAGATGGACTGAAAAGGTTAATAGGTGTATAATTAGCTAGATAGGTAGATTAGGTAAAGTTAGTAGCAGCAGGTAAGGTAGATTTATGGAGTCATAGAGGTTACAGGCTGGAAACAGGTCCTTCGGCCCAACTTGTCTATGCCACCCTTTTGTCTTACCATTAAGCTAGTCCCAGTTGCCTGCATTTGGCCCATATCCCTCTACACTCATCGTACCCATGTAACTGTCTAAATGCCTTTTAAAGAAAAATTGTACCCGCCTCTACTATTACCTCTGGCAGCTTGTTCCAGACACTCACCACCCTCCATGTGAAAAAATTGCTCCTCTGGACCAGTTCATATCTCTCCCCTCTCACTTTAAGCCTATGCCCTCTAATTTTAGACTCCCCTACCTTTGGGAGAAGATATTGACTATCTAGCTGATTTATGCCCCTCATTATTTTATAGACCTCTACAAGATCATCCCTCAGTTTCCTACACACCAAAGAAAACATTCCCAGTCTATCCAGCCTCTCCTTATATCTCAGAGCATCAAATCCCAGTAGCATCCTAGTAAATCTTTTCTGCACTTTCTAGTTTAATAATATCCTTTCCGTAATAGGATGGCCGGAGCTATACACAGTATTCCAAGTGTGGTTAATCTAGATACTTTGTAAAGAATGTGAGGCAACTCACCTCTACCACCCTCCCAGGCAGTGCATTCCAAACCATCACCATCCTCTGGGCAAAAAGGCTTTTTCCTCACAACCCCTCAAACCTCCTGCCCCTCACTTTGAATCTACATCCTCTTGTGACTGACCCTTCAACTAAGGGGAACAGCTGCTCCCATCCACTCTGTCCATGTCCCTCAATCTTGTAGATCTTGATCAGGTCGCCTCTCAGTCTTCTCTGCTCCAACAAAAACAACCCAAACCTATCCAACCTCCCTTCATACCTTAAATGTTCCATCCCAGGCAGCATCTGGTGAACCTCCTCTACACCCCTTACGTTGGATTAAGTTAGGTAAGTGGTAGTTAAGGTAGATAAGTGGAAGTTTGAGAGCCAAAGAGTTGTAGGAGAAAATGACAAGTGTGCAAGAATAGCTGAGGGAGCAGATGTAGTGATGGAGCCAGTTATCAAAAAGACTCAAAGGTGAACAGCCATCAACACTCCCTTCATGTTCACCTGTCCACAAGGAGGAATAGAAGTTTGACGGTACAGAAAATAAACAGTGGCAATTGTCACTTGATTTATTTTGCAGGCCCTCAAACTTATTACTAACCAAGAGCTGTTCTAGAAATATTCAAAGATCTAATAGCTGGTGGTCACCAGCTTGCAAGCACTAAAGCCAATTATTTGGCTATAGTGTGAGACTTTGATGACAGGATTGTAATAGTACAGGACAAGGATTACATATTATAGTAATAATCCCGAACTACCTGATGTCTCAAATATGTTAAAGAGCAATTTGACATTGTAGATGGGAGAATGGGAGCAATGAGAGAAGCAGCTCAGCGCAATCAGCCAAGAACTTTAACAACATTTCTCAAGTGATTCAAAAACACATTCTTCTCAGAGAAGGTTTGGCTTTCTTTGGCCGATTTTCTTCTGTTTTCTACACTGTCTTTCTCTGCCCCACACTGTTCCCTCGCCAACTGCCTCCCCTTCCCCCTCGTCCCAACTGCCAGCCCCCGCCTTTCACATTTCTCTGGATATTGTGTGTAGTTTGGCTACAGTTCATCATGAAAGAGAATAGCTCTGAAGGTAGAGGATATCTCCTAATAAACACCGTTCCATATTGTTGATCTATACTGGTTTCTAAAACTGTATTTCCCCACTCCCCCGCATTATTGAAATTTTCCATCAGGCAGCAGACAGACAGGAGCCTTGGTCCCTCAAAATGATTTATTTTGGAAACAATCCTTCATGCTTGTGTTGTGCATGTGGTTTTAAGTCTGGCTTCCTGCACGTCTGCAGCTCACAGCACATCAGCAGAAGGTAAATCGATCATTTTAAACTGGGAATTTACACTGATGTGCAGCAACTGTGTTTGGTCCCCTTATTTGCGAAAGGATATATTGGCGTTGGAGAGAGTACAGAGAAGGTTCACCAGGCTGATACCGGAGATGAGACGGTTAGCTTATGAGGAGAGATTAAATAGACTGGGCCTGTACTCGTTGGAGTTTAGAAGGCTGAGGGGGGATCTTATAGAGACATATAAGATAATGAAGGGGATAGATAGGGTAGAGGTAGAGAGATTCTTTCCACTTAGAAAGGAAACCAGAACCAGAGGGCACAGCCTCAAAATAAGTGGGGGGGCAGTTTAGAACGGAGTTGAGGAGGAACTGCTTCTCTCAGAGGGTAGTGAATCTCTGGAATTCTCTGCCCATTGAAGTGGCGGACGCCACCTTGTTGAGTATGTTTAAGTCACAGGTAGATAGATTTCTGATCGATAAGGGAATTAAGGGTTATGGGGAGCAGGCAGGTAAGTGGAATTGATCCACTTCAGATCAGCCATGATTTTATTGAATGGCGGGGCAGGCTCAAGGGGCTAGATGGCCTACTCCTGCTCCTATTTCTTATGTTATGTTCAGCAATCCACGCACGGTGGCACAATGGTTTGCACTACTGCCTCACAGCACCAGGGACCTGGGTTTGATTCCTGGCTTGGGTCACTGTCTGTGCTGACTCTGCACGTTCTCCCCGTGGGTTTCCTCCGGGTGCTCCGATTTTCTCCCACAGTCCAAAAGACATGCTGGTTAGGTGCATTGGCCCTGCTAAATTCTCCCCCCACCGTGTACCCAAACAGGTGCTGGACTGTAGTGACTAGGGGGATTTTCACAGTAACTTCGTTGCAGTATTAATGTAAGCCTATTTGTGACAATAATAAATAAACTTGAAGCATACTGAATTTTCAACCGGTCAGTGAATGTTACAGTGGGTGTACTATGTTTTCTTCTGTCTCATGGTTTTGGTTAAAAAAAACAATGTGAATAAAATTGCATACAGTGGGCGTGATTCTCCCAAAAACACTGAATTGGCGGGAAAACTGTTCTAGATCCCGACTGTTTTGTCAGTTCAGCTTCTCACCTGAATCTCCATGCTCTGTGCACTGCAGAGGTCCCAGTCGTGAATATCATTAAAATCCCAGGGGGGCAGGGCCTATTCGCGCCGCATTCTGACAGTTCTGGAATTCTGCACATGCGCAGCGGCTCCGATCTGTCAAACTCCCCTTGATTTTTTTTTGTCAGATTCTCGTAAGATTTGGAAACAACACTGCCATTTTTCTGGTAAAATTCTCTCCTTAGTCTCAGTAATGGTGACTTTCAATTCTTACAACAAACCATTTGCTTTCCAAAAAGCCACCTGGTTCATTCATACCCTTTAAAGAAGGAAATCTGCTATCATTACTTGGTCAGGACTACATGTGACGCTGGACCAACAGCAATGTGGTCGACTCTTGAAGTGGCCTCGCAAGCCAAAAAGATGGCTCACAACCAGCTGAACAAGTGCAAACAGGGACAGCAATAAAGGCTGGTCTTCAAAGGATGTAGGAAAAAATAAGCCAGTAGGTCCACAATCAACTTCACTGCAGTGCTGGGAGTTCACATGAAACATGAGGGTGGATGCAACACTGGGATGACTTGGTTACATCATATGACAGAGATGATGATATATTTCTCAAATATATCTTCATTATAACAATGTTTCTCTAAAATTTGAGATTTTATGTGAGGTGAATAAAAGAAAACCAGAATTTCCTTTGACTCGATATTTTTGCCTTCAGTTCTCCTCATATCCCATGGCAAAAGAACCGTGACAACCTAGACCAAGACAAGGATTCTACTTTTGGGGTTCGGGGGAGCAATCAGGACAAGGTGATGGTGGAACCAGACTTGGTGAAGAATAAGATGTGGACAACAGCATTTTGGATCAGTTGAAGTTTACAGAGAATGGAGGCAGGAAATTGGTGAGGGAATGTTGAAAGTGGCAGTGAGCCATCTTTGTGAGGGAAAGGAAATTGGGATCGGAAGCTCAACCTCAGGTCAAAAGGACACTGAAGTTGTGAACAGCCCTGATACATTACAGTTCAGGAATTTGTTCCAGGAAGTTCCACAATAAACAATGAAGGCGTGCCAAAAAAAAAGGGTCCATTTCCCACTGAGAAAACAGAGCGTACAGACCCCGGTGGCTGATGATTTTGACAATCGTGTGAGGAAGCTCTTTTGAGATGTGACAGTCACATTTACCATTATCTAAACTCTCCCACGTGATGCTAGGCAGAAATGGTGACGGAGCTAGCAAACAAAAACATAATTACAGAAAAAATAGGTGATTATTTAGTCACTAGGAAACGATCGATTGTATTTGTGTCACAATTAAATTAATGGGTTTCACATTTCTGAGAGCCTTACTTTCAATGAAGTATTTGAACATAAATTCACTCAATGCCAGTTGCTCAATAGTGATTTTGGATATTTGATTCACGATGGAGCTACTCACAATGGGGCAGCACAGTGACACAGTGGTTGGCACTGCTGCCTCACAGCTCCAAGGACCCGGGTTCAATTCTGGCCTCAGGTCACTGCCTCTGTGGAGTTTGCACACTCTTTCATATCTGCGTGGGTTTCCTCTGGATGTTTCGGTTTCCTCCCACACTCCAGGTTAGGTAGATTGGCCATGCTAAATTGACCCCAGTGTCAGTGGGATTAGCAGGATATAGATCTGGGGTTAGGGGACTAGGGCCTGGGTGGGATTGTGGTCGGTGCAGACTTGATGGACTGAATGGCCTCCTTCTGATTCTGCAATTCTGTGAATAAAACCTCACTTGTATGTTCATAATCCTTGAGGTTATGTTCGGGTGGGTGAACTCCAGAGCTCATACTGGGCACTGCTCAAAGCTTATGAGTGTATTAAATGACATATCTACTGGGCACATTGGTTCTTGAGTTTTAGCTGAAACACACAGCAGACTCTCCAAAGGCTCACTGAATTATATACTGACAGTATAGAAATAGAAATAGAAATGCTACAGTACAGAAAGAGGCCATTCAGCCCATCGAGTCTGCACCTACCACAATCCCACCCAGGCCCTACCCCCAAATCCCTACATATTTCACCGACTAATCCCTCTAACCCACGCATCTCAGGACACAAGGGGCAATTTTAGCACGACCAATCAACCTAACCCGCACATCTTTGGACTGAGGGAGGAAACCGGAGCACCCAGAGGAAACCCATGCAGACATTAGGAGAATGTGCAAACTCCACACAGACAGTGACCCAGGCCGGGAATCGAACCCAGATGAAGCAGCAGTGCTAACCACTGTGCTACGTGCCGCCCTGTTTTAAAATTTAAAGCTCTTGACAATTTCTACTTCATCCCCATTATCATCGAAATAGAAACCCTACAATACAGAAAGGGGCCATTTGGCCCATCGAGTCTGCACTGACCACAATCCCACCCAGGCCCTACCCCCAAATCCCAACATATTTTATCCACTAATCCCTCTATAACCTACACATCTCAGGACACGAAGGGGCAATGTATGACTGAGGCAAGTAAACATCAAAAGGTACCAAGTTTCAGCCTCTGTCCGTATTAACTGACCTTGGCTGGGGCAGCAATATGCACACAGAGATAAATCACAGGGGATCAGTCAAGGCTTGACTGCTGCTGAAAGGTACGCTTGTGACCAGATAAAATAACGGCAGGATCAGATTTAGCTTCAATATTCTTCTTCAACAATCTATTAATATTCACCCACTGCATATGAAGATTACTGCCTGACAAAGATATGTGAGGCCTCCTGGTAGCTTTGGAACCATATCCCAAGCAAAAAAGTTGGAAGAAATATCTGAGGACTGATAATATTTCCCAAGGCCATGCGGAATATTATTAATTCTGAAGTGTTTCTTCCATTCCCAGAAATTCTGTACCAGAGAGTTATTTTCTGTGCCCAAGTCAATATGTATCCCTCAGTTAACATCCCAAATATCAATTATCTGGTCATTCTCCAATTGCTGTTTGTGGGATCTTGCTGTGTAATTTGACTATCACATTTGCTTGCATCGCAAACAGTGATTATTCTTCAAAATAAGCACTTCATTGCCAACAAACCATTTTGGGATATCCTCAGAAAGTGAAAGGTGCTATGTAAATGCAAGTTCCTTCATTTCATATTAAATTGGGAGGTACCAGGCCCTATTTTACCATTTTGATTCTAAGTGCTGGGCGGACTTGAAACTGGGAGTGTTTCAGATCCGACTTTTAGACCCATCCTCAAGTGCCCCCATACATACCCTGCCTGCAAAAATATCAGCGATTCTGAGTCGCACTGAAGGAAGTTGAAACCGAGGCTTAACATGCCTGAAATCCTGCAGCTCTGATTGGCGTCTCCAATCGCGCGTGTGCAGAAAAAAAGGTAAAATGCCGTTCCCTTGCCACATCGCTCCTGGGCAGGATAATACCTCCCCCTGGCCTCCACAGACATTGCCCCACCCCCCAACATTACTGACCCCCATATCTCCCCAACCCCTCCTGCCACCCAGGCCAATCGCAGGCCTCTCCTCCCTCCCCCCGCTACTGATCTCAGGCAGAGTGGCAGTGGACCCCCTTTCCCCTCATTGATCTGAGGCAGAATGGCAGCAGACCCCCTTCCTCCACATGGATCTGAGGAAGAGTGGCAACGAACTCCCCTCCCCCCCCCCTCACTGATCTCAGGCGGAGTGACAGTGGACCCCCTCCGCCCCAACCAATCTCAAGCAGAGAGAGCTGTTGGACACTTGGCATTTACCTCCTCACTAACTGGAGCGCCCAAATTGGATTTTTGTGGAGCATGTCTGTTTCGTGCTGGTTCTGGATAGGCAAACATGGTGGTAAAGAGGGAAGCGCCGGTAAGTTTGGGCCCATTTAGTCAATTTAAATGCATGCAAAATCATCATAGGCTCACTTGCCTTAACGACCTTGCTGATGGAGAATCTCCAGGTGGGTGGGGGAGTGACCAATCTGTATACAGAACAGAGAGATCTGCACAAGCACAGTGGAAACCTCTAGCCATGATCAGCCAGCTTTCCAGCAAGAATAGACTCCATCCACTCCCCCTACTGGCATGAATCACACTTTGCCTCATTTTTGCACTAAGTGGCATAGGATCGTATCTGAAGGGTCACTGAAAATATGGGTGCTGTTCTCTTCCATTTTCACGATCGTTCAGAACTTTTTGGTAAGATCACCCTGATTATCTTCTATTCCTGCAGTTTCAATGGATTTCATTGCAAGGACTGTGGCTGAGCATAGCAAGAATATTTAGCTCAGTTTCAAAAAGTTTCAAAACACTTATTTTAGTGGGGTGGCAATGCCCACATTTTGATTGACAGTTTTAAGAGGCAATTAAACACAACTATCACAAAGATTCTATTTTGATAACATTTTGACCACTTGAGGGGATTTAACATTCTTGAGTGGGTTTCATGAATGAGACATTGTTTTTCTTTTTCAAGTGTGAATGAGTTCTATTAGATTGTTAGAAGTTTATTTTTTTCATCTTGGCCTGGCGGTGAGGTCTGCCCATCGTGGATACTGGGTAAATGGCTATGAAAGTGGCTTAGAGATATGAGCAACATGCAAGTAGCATGGGGGTGTGAGATGAATTGGAGGGGACAGGGAGATGGGTGGTGAGGTACAAGATAAAGAGCCTAACACCCTTTTTCAAAACTGGGCCTAAGTCTCCAAGAACCTGTG
Source organism: Carcharhinus amblyrhynchos (assembly GCF_965287045.1). Taxonomy (NCBI): domain Eukaryota; kingdom Metazoa; phylum Chordata; class Chondrichthyes; order Carcharhiniformes; family Carcharhinidae; genus Carcharhinus; species Carcharhinus amblyrhynchos. The sequence continues at coordinate 77,547,294 of NC_137334.1, read as the reverse complement.
TGGGCTTTATAAACAGCCCGCCTTGGCACTTGCCTGTTACTGTGTCTATCCCCAAACTGCATCTGGAAGTGTAGACCTGACTGATCAGGCCCTGCCTCCCTGGAGTGAAAGTTGCATGTGACAGGGATATTCATTTTGAGACTGACCTGCGAGTTGAGAAATTTCCCGACTCGAATTTCCCACCTCAGAAGTAGAGGCAACCTTCTGTGTTCCTATGAATAGCATATTTAACGCTTGTTGAAATCTAGTGAAAGCTCTTATCACCTTCTAAGCCAATTGTTAAGATAAAACACTCCTTTTGTACTTCATAGAATCGTACAATGCAGAAGGAGGCCATTTGGCCCATCAAGTCTGCACTGCCAACAATCCCATCCAGGCCCTATTCCCGTAACCCCACTTATTTACCTTGCTAATCCCCCTGACATGAAGGGACAATTGAGCATGGCCAATTCACAGGCGGCACAGTGATTAACAACACTGCCTCACAGAACCAGGGATCTGAGTTCGATTCCAGGCTTGGGTCACTGTCTGTGTGGAGTTTGCAAGTTCTCCCCGTCTCTGTGTGGGTTTCCTCTGGGTGCTCCGGTTTCTCCCCACAGTCTGAAAGACGTGCTAGTTAGATGCATTGACCCAAACAGGAGTGTGGCGATTAGGGGAATTTCACAGTAAGTGCATTGGAGTGTTAATGTAAACCTTACTTGTGACAAATAAATAAATTTTACTCCACCTAACACGCACATCTTTAGATTGTTAGTAAGGTCACACTTAGCTGATGTACACTGAAGTGAAACCTCTTCCAGGACACGTGAGATTTCTCCCTTAATCAGTTAAGCCCGTTGTAATTCCACTCCCCACTGTGCAGTGGAAGTTTGTTTGCAAATATAGAAAACACAGCTGTGCAAGAAAAGAGTAATAGCACTGGGTTAAGGACGAGGCCTTTACCTGGCAAGGATAATTTGTTAGGATTGTAAACAGCAGGTTGAAGTATGCTTCCAGGTTTCACCTTGGAAGTAACTGTGAGGACTAGCAGCATCCACCACTGTCAAGCAGTTGAGTCTATTCTCAGTGACGTTTAGAAGAATGAGAAGTGACCTTATTGAAACATTTAAGATTCCGAGGGAGCTTGGCATCACCCTCCACACTCTGATTCTGAGAAATCCTGAGGGAAATATTCCAAAACATTCCTAATGAAAGACCAGGAGAATCCTCACAGAATTTCAGGTTTTTCAAAATGTTTCATCACTCTTGTTGTACATCAGAGCTTGGACCTGCCATACTATTTCTTTGATCAGTGTGATCCCTTTACTATTAATAAAGAAGAGTATTTTGGGTGTTTTTTTTAGGTCCTCCCATTACCTATCACATATCCGCTGTTGATTAAAGCTGTCATCTGTTGATTTACATTCATTTGATCTCAGAGTCATCATAAATGAGATCTTGAAACTACATCTTAAACAAACATCGTATGCACAAAGGTTACTTTATGACAATCAATTTATTCACAAAAGAAACTCTTACTGGGTGGAATATTATCCACTCAAAAGAATCAAAGAAAACCACTTTTCAAAATAAAAGTGTAATCTTCAATAAACTCATGCAACACTGGGTCCCCGGCTTTATTAAGATCGATCAATCTTTGGTCGCAAATGGCAATGGTTTCAGGAAAGTAAATATGACTAATCCAAGCTTTTACATGATCATTTTTCCACAATTGAAGAAGTATTGCTACAAACCTTTTTCAATCACTTTATTCATGTTACCCATATTGTTCATTGATATGCTGTGAAGTATTTGTGAAATGTACACCACTCAGTGGAAGATTCAATCCCTTATTTCATCCGCCACTCAAACTGGTACTTCACCAACATTGCCTGTCTTCCCTATCACAGTTCCACTTTCTCTGAAACACTAATTCATAAGTTCAACATCCTCTCACGTTCCTCCCTGCATCTAACCTTTCCAAGGCTTTATTGTCCATGCCCAATCCCAATATAAAGTTCAGCTCATCCTGTCTTCACCAGCCTCCTCATTGTCTTCCCACACAGCAAATTCCTACAAGTCTCTCCACAGCCTTGGTACATTCAAGCTTACAATATTCTACTATCAGAAACAATCCAACTCTGGTCCCCCTGTATCATCTGCCCTCTCGGTATTCCTTGGTTGCTATCAAGAACTTTCAGTTGTCTAGTTCCACCATCCACTACTCGTTCACTAAATCTCTCCTACTTGCTGTTTCCTTTCATGCCTCTTAAACCTCAAAGTCTACTGCTTCCGTACATGTGTAGTACCTTTGGACATTGTATTCCAATAAAAGTGTGTATCAATGCAAAATGTAGTAATGGAGAGTGGCTCAATGGCAGTGTTCTTAACAAACAATCAATATGAAATATATTGGGTTGGATTTTCAGAGCAAGAACTAGATGAATTCTGGATTCCGATCCCATTGCGTCACTCTCATGATGTCAGTGTAAATGGCAGATTGGGCAGGAGGTGAGCTTGGTACCCAATGAGAGGTGCCATTGCCTCCAGGAGTGGCATGCCTGGCAGCAGTGGTTAACAACAGGTGTCAGTCAGTTGGGGACCATCACTGCCTTGCCAAGGTGCACCGGCAGCTCATGAAAGGTTCAAAAAGATAAAGGTAGTGCAAAGTGACCATGAACCTTAGGTCAGAGTACAACACTCAGTCCAATGCCAATTAACTGTTTAAATCTCACAAAGAGAGCACAGATAGAAATGAACTTCATGCTTCGCAAGACAACTCTTACAGATATGCACTAAAGTGCACCAATCTGTTAGGTTCCATTTAGAAAAAAAGATTGAAAATCCCATTCTGTCCTGGACAGGCCCTTCTACAAGCTCCTTAAGGGGTTGCTAAGTGATGGCAAGCAGGTTTCCCATCCCCTCCCTCCCTCCGCACCCCCGCCCCTTACAGGCCCTATGAAGATCACAAACTGTCCCAGAGTTGATGGGACAATTGCCACTGTTGGGAATGTAATTTCTAACTTGCCCCTGTGCCACCAACAATTGAAATTCCAACCATTGTAACATGAAATCGGCAAACTGAGACTTGCAGAATTGTCGATTTAATACATATTCCATGGTGAGTTGTGGCAAAATGCAAATGATTCATCTTCAGCAACGCAAAGGGGTAGCACAATGGTTAGCACTGCTGCCTCACATGCAACGGACGTGGGTTTGATTCCCGGCTTGGGTCACTGTCCGTGTGGAGTTTACATGTTCTCCCTATGTCTGTGTGCGTTTCCTTCGGATGCTCTGGTTTCCTCCCACAGTCCAAAAGACGTGCTGGTTAGGTGCATTGGCCAGACTAAATTCTCCTCAGTGTACCTCAACAGGCACTGGGGTGTGGCGACTAGGAGATTCTCACAGTAACTTCATTGCAAGGTTAATATACAGTAAGAAGTCTCACAACACCAGATTAAAGTCCAATAGATTTACCTGGAATCAGGAACTCTCTGATGAAGGAGTAACACTCTGAAAGCTTGTGATTCCTAATAAACATGTTGGACATTAATCTGGCGTTGAGAGACTTCTTATTGTGCCCGTCCCAGTCCAACACTAGCATCTCCACATCAGTGTTAATGTAATCCTACTTGTGGCACTAATAAATAAACTTTAAAACATTGGAAGTAGTGTTATTATTGTACATTTCCCAATGTAAAGTCATCTAATATATAATAGCTACAATACCTAGGGTAACACAACTTTTGCGAGTACCAAAGTGCATCTAAACACATATGCTGCACCACTACTATTGTTGAACATTACAAAAAAGGTCATGGGGGCAAGTGGGAAATATTAAGCTGAGTCACTGCGAAGCTGAGTTCAGATTATGTACACCGAGTGCGTGTTGCCAACTCCTGTTGAATCTATTCGTGGAGGTTTCCTCATATCTGCTATCTACACATCCATCGTCACAGATCAGCACCTTCCCAACCCAAATGGAATGCAAACAAGTCGGCAATGCTCATTCAATGACTCTTGAATATCAGCCAAGCAGCCTTTTTTTCCCCTAATCTCCAGTATCTTTAAAATCAATAAACACAAACCTACTAAGAAAATGAAAAGGCCACATTTTTTTTTAATACCTCTATGATTCCACCTTTCCCCACCTACCTCATCTTCTTCACAGCTAATCTTTAATTCCTGGCACCTCCAGGACAATCTTGAAGGGTTGGCAGCTCCAACATCAACAATTCAATGCTCTTGGGAAAGTCAAACTGAATGGATAATTTACTCCTTCTGTTCCTATGGTCGCGAGAATGTTTTCTATAAATAATTCCAATTCTTTGATTGTTTATATTGTACTTCAATGTTATTTACTTTGTCATAGGACTTTACCTGGATCACCTTTGACATTATTAAAAAAAACATAATTCTGGATCAAAACCGTTGACCTATTACCAAAGGAATTACAGAAACTTATGTTTAAATTTGGAGGTGAATGCTGATTGCTCTCATAGCATCCCTACAGTGCAGAAGGAGGCCATATGGTCCATCGAGTCTGCACCGATCACAATCCTATCCAGGTCCTATTCTCATAACCCCACATATTTACCCTGCTAATCCCCTTGATACTAAGGGTCAATTTAGCATGGCCAATCAACCTAACCCGCACATCTTTGGACTGAGAGGGGAAACCGGAGCATCCGGAGGAAACCCACACAGAGACGGGGAGAATGTGCAAACTCCATACAGGTAGTGACCCAAGGTTGGAATAAAACCCGGGTTCCTGGCACTATAAGGCAGCAATGCCAACCACTGTGCCACTATGCTTCTCACCACACTAATGCATCAATAATAATTGTGGCAAATCCTTTGTTATTTCCTATGTAGGCTATAAAAGAGAGAGAGTTCTAATTGGGAAAATAATTGTCTACTGATCTGATGTAGCTTACACCAGTGAAAGATGTCTTATTGTTTTATGGATGCTGACCTACCTGCTATGTACTTCCAGCATTTTCCATTTTCATTTCACCAGTTTCATAACTCAAACCTTGGAAACTTCCAGCTGTTTGCTTCAATGCAGATTTTCCTAGAATCTCATCCAATGCTATTTTATTTTTTCCACAGCTACAGATCTGCATCTGTAATGCAACCATGGACTGAGTCAGTATCTATGATGAACCGTACTAAATCTCAGTCAGCTATTACCCCAATCCTTACCCACATCAGCACTTCCAATTCAAAATTTTCATCCTCCTGTTACACCTATCATGGTTTAATCCCCCTTATTTCTGTAACCTTCAGTCCGACAGTCCTCCCAAAACTCTCCTTTTCCCCACCACTGGTGGCCATGCCTTCACCCATCTCAGATCCATGCTGTAGAACTAACCGGCTAAATCCCTCTGCTTCTCCACCTCAGTAAAATCCAAGTCTGTGCCCACCCCTCCGAATGACTCCATCCCTGGCTTACCATCAATTCATGCTCGTTCAGGCCTGCATAAAGCACCTTTTAAGAAACTGGGATTTGTCCAGGACGGGATGATGGATAAGCACTCTGACACCACATAGGGAGTGGAGGGGTCAGTAGAGGTGGGAGAAAAACAGAACTGCTTGTCATTAGAGATGAGGGCATTGTTGGCTGGTTCAGCATTTCCCATCCCTAATTTCCCTTGAATTGTATGCTTGCTGGACCATTTCAGACCATTCCTACTTTCTCAGGAGACTAAGGAACTTTGGCATGTCCACTACAACTCTCACCAATTTTTACAGATGCACTATTGGTATCCTTGCCAACTGTTCTGATGAGTGCAAGATGAAAAGCTTCAACTGGAGCCCATCTTTCAGAGTTCAAGATACGATTTATAATTAACAGCAAGCTGCCCCCTTCACTTTAGGCTGGGGAGTGATATGTAAGAGAATCATACCTTAGAAAATCCAACAACAAAATGTGATTCTACAATAAAAGATACCAAAAGATCAACTCAATTATCATATTCCTGAAAATGATGCACTTGCCTTACAGTGTGGAGTTCCAATTTTCTCATAAGCATTGCAATGTTAAATATTTTGTGTCTTTCTGCTTTTGGGCATTATTTTCTTTGAAAATTAATCAAGAAGTCTGCATAAGATGCATCTGAAAGTGTGCTAGTCACCACCCAGATTAGCAGAAGTTCAAAGATGTGAAGGTTAGGTGGATTGGCCATGCTAAATTGTCCCTTAATGTCCAATTGGCCATGCTAAATTAGCCCTTAGTGTCCCAAGAGTGTAGGTTAAGTGGATTGGCCATGCTAAGTTGCCCCTTAATATCTAAAGTCATGCAGGTTAAGTTGATTGGCCATGGTAAATATGCAGGGTTACGGCGTTGTGGAGGAGGAATGCTTGGTGCAGGTTCCATGGGCTGAATGGCCCCCTTCTGCACTGTTGAGATCCTGCATATCGTCCAACAAATGACTCATTGTGAATCAGTTTGATTCTTAGGCTTGAGCTTAGCAAATCTGAATGTGGCAGTAAATATGGGCTTAAGTTTCAATTTGCATCAGGTTTCTCAAGTTAAGCTGCTCATATGGTAAAAGGAGTAGGAGGGACGTGGAAAATACCTGTACACTAGCAGTTAATGCACATACCGGCATGCACATGTTGGGCTAAATGACACTTAATGCTCTGTGAAATTCTGTGTAAAGTCACTGAGTTAGTTGTGGGGTGGTGGGAGGTGGTTTCTGGATTTTGATTCAAGCCTTAACCCACTCGGCAAAGTGGGACAATCAGATAACAATGCCATGTCAGTTTTTATTTATGATTAAAAATACTACCATTGTGTAAGTTATTAAAACGTCTCTATGGGACTCATTACCAATGGAGATTTTATCTTGATTTTCAAATGACAAGAGTTGGAGTTTCAACTCAACCACTTTTGTCATTAAAGATTGAACGAGTGCATAATAACTACAAAATGTCAATCAGCGTTAGATAATGCCCCAATTAACTTTAACATTGGCAACAGAGTTGTTAACTAATAAGAAGATCACAGATCAGGTTTGGCTTTCCTTGGGACATTTTAAAGCACTAAACCAAATTCTAAGTCAAAATATATAACATAAACCTGTCAAACTTTGGTTACATTGTGCCATCAAGCAAGCTTGAAGCCAATAAGCTTCTTTCTGCAAAGATAACCTCTGAAGATATAGTATGCTACTAGGATTTCCAACCCTAGTTGAAAATTTTCCTGACAATTTCATCACATGAAGTCCAACCATTATGCCCAGTAAAGCAGTCCAGTTCTCCCCCTGCTAATATTTATTATATCTAATGTGGAATGATCAAAGAAAATAAAGCATTGAATGGGACAGTGGTCCACGAGATGGGTGGTGTGGTAGCACAGTGGTTTGCACTGCTGCCTCACAGCACAAGGGACCCGGGTTTGATTCCTGGCTTGGGTCAATATCTGTGTGAAGTTTGCACATCCTCCCCATGTCTGGGTGGGTTTCCTCTGGATGCTCTGGTTTCCTCCCACAGTCCAAAGATGTATAGGTTAGGCAGATTTGCCATGCTAAAATTGTCTATTAATGTCAGGAGGATTATCAGGGTAAATGCATGGGGTCACCCAATAGGGTATGGGGGGGGGGCGGGGTTGTTGTCAGTGCAGGCTTGATGGGCTGAATGGCTTCCTTCTGCACTGTAGGGATTCTATGAGATTAATCATTCATCCCTGGAAACTCCAGGACAATCCTGGAGGGTTGGTAACCCAATACAATATCCATTTTCCAGTCATATAGATCCCGATCTACATTTTAAAAAAGGCCAAAGATAGTTGATAAAACATCTGATATCAAGGATATTATTGGAAAATTTGAAGGTGTGCATTTATTCCTTGTTCATATACCAACCGACAGCTTCTTCTCTGCTGTCATCAGACTTTTGAATGAATCTACCTTATATTAAGTTGATCTACACCCTAGCTATGACTGTAACACTAGTGCCTCACAGCACCAGGGACCTGGGTTTGATTCCTGGCTTGGGTCACTGTGCAGAGTCTGCATGCTCTCCCCGTGTCTGCATGGGTTTCCTCCGGGTATTCCAGTTTCCTTGCACAGTCTGAAAGACGTGCTAGTTAGGTGCATTGGCCATGCTAAATTCTCCCTCAGTGTACTCGAACAGGCGCCGGAGTGTGGCGACTAGGGGACTCTCACAATAACTTCATTGAAGTGTTAATGTAAGCTGACTTGTGGTACTAATAAATAAACTTATACCTTTCCTTCTCCTTTATGCACTCTATGAACAGTATGCCTTGTCTGAACATAAGAAATAGGAGGAGTAGGCCATCTAGCCCTTCGAGCCTGCCCCGCCATTCAATAAGATCATGGCTGATCTGTCGTGGCTCAGTTCCACATTCCCGCCCTCTCCCCATAACCCTTAATCCCCTCTCTTATCAAAAACCCATCAACCCGCGTCTTAAAAATATTTAGCGAGGCAGCCTCCACCACTTCAACGGGCAGAGAATTCCAGAGATTCACCACCCTTTGAGTGAAGAAGTTCCTCCTCAACTCCATTCTAAACCGCCCCCCCTTTATCTTGAGGCTGTGCCCTCTAGTCCTACTGTCTTTTTTGAGCGGGAAGAGTCTCTCCACCTCTATCCTATCCATCCCATTCATCATCTTATACGTCTCAATGAGATCTCCCCTCATTCTTCTAAACTCCAACGAGTACAAGCCTAGTTTATTCAGCCTCTCCTCATAGCTCAACCCCCTCAACTCCGGTATCAGCCTAGTAAACCTCCTCTGCACTCCCTCCAAGGCCAAAATATCTTTGCGCAGGTGCGGCGCCCAAAACTGCACACAGTACTCCAGCTGCGGCCTCACCAATGCCCTATACAGCTGCAGCAAGACCTCCCTACTTTTATATTCAATCCCCCTCGCTATGAAGGCCAGCATCCCATTCGCCTTCCTGACCACCTGCTGCACCTGCAAGCTGGGTTTTTTGCGACTCATGCACAAGGACCCCGAGGTCCCTCTGCACCGTCGCCTGCTGCAGTTTTTCGCCACGTAAGTATATAGCGTGCAAGAAACAATACTTTTTGCTGTATACCAATGCATGTGATAACAATAAATTAACATCAATAATCCATCGTACAGCAGATTTGCTGCCTAAATTGAATCCTGATGAAATATCAACATTAGTGTCAAGGTACAACTTGGTTCCCATCAATGTTATACAGTCAGTAACTGGAACAGCCGACAAATTGTTCATACACCATCTTTCAAACAACGAGGGGAATAGGAGAAAGCATATCAATAACCTACTAAGTCAACCTTATATCTTTCCTCTCTAAGTCATCACTACAACACTGCACTCAGGAGAAAAAAACATTTACGGCTGATCTGAGAACAATTATGCTGAGGTTTCAACTTTCAAACAAACATTTTATTAACATGTTCCTGCATTAGAGAAAACCCACATATCAAATATCAAAGTCTAACACATTATGAGCATATCAATGTCCATACAATGGTGCAGGCAGTGCCTTTCTTAAAAAAATGCATAATGGTGCAGTTATTACAAAGCTCTGCTAGGATTTTTTCCCTATTGTGCTGACTACACAAAAGTGTTGAAAATTGCTGCTATGTTGAGTTGGATCCTTTTTCTCAATTGGCAAATAATGCAATCAACGAGTCTTACATTCTCATTACAAACACAAAAGAATGCTGCAAAGTTGTTAAGCCCCAGGGGGTGGAAGTTGAACTCAAATCTACTCTCAACACAACATCTTGTAACTTTTTGAGGACTCTGGCACAGTGCAGTGCTGTGATACGATACATCAAGCTCCTACAGCTGACCATTAAGCTCCATGAAGAACTGACATCACTTGGTATCTCTGGGTAATTTTTAAATTATTGTTTGCCTAACATACTAATTTTGCTGGAGAATTGACATAAGTCATTGTCTTTCAACATCAGTGGAATGCATCTCGTTTCAATGCATTCTGGCAGTCTATTGAATTTGTCTTCGATAACTGTGCAAGGGACGGATACCTCACAATGTGGGTGGAACTTTCCCATAGTTTCGACTTGATTTATTATTGTCACATGTATTAACATACAATGAAAAGTATTGTTTCTTATGCACTATAAAGACAAAGCAAACTGTTCATAGAGAAGGAAACAAGAGAGTGCAGAATCTGGCTGAAAACCAACATGCATCTCCTCAGTTGAGTTTAAGCCACACTTCCTGGCACTTAGTGCACAGAAAATCTGGGGGTGTGGTTTATGCTGTCACTCTGGTGGGGCGAGGCCTGATAGAGCCAGCAAGGTCAACACCGCAGAAATTGCATCAGTCATCTCTAAAAGGAGCTGAAACCAACCCCCTTCCTTGGGCACAGAAGGCTTTCCCACAAGCATTAGGGCAACTTCCCCTGTCCCCCAAATAAATCTGTTGGACTTTAGCCCGGTGTTGTGAGACTTCTTACTGGGTTTACCCCAACACAACTGCAGAGATGTTGGAGGCTCTCTTTCCCTCTCCCACCCCACCACCACACAAGGATCAGGGAGCTGTCTCCCTTCCATCACCACCCACCCTCCCCTACCACTATCCCCACTTCCCCCACAACTACACAAGTATTGTGCACTGATTCAGAATGAGTCATTTACTGGACAATACACGGAATGCCAATTTTGTCTTAGAATCCCTACAGTGGAAAAAGAGGACATTCAGCCCATTGAGTCTGCACCATCTCTTCGAGAGGACATCTTACCCAGGTACCCCCTAGCCCTGCCTTATTACCACCACCCTATTCATGAGGTTGGAGATTTTTGGCGATTCTCTTGAAAAAAGGCACAGATGGATTTTGCCAAGTAAAAATGTGACCACTCTGCAAAAGTCTATCCATGAAATTGTGGCCATTTCTGAGACTTTAGGCAACATTATTGGTGGCGCAGCTTGAAGGAATTTGAAGAAAATGTTTTCTCAGTGTGTACATAATAGATGAACATCTTCCATGAGTCAGACTCAAGAGAACATGGAGCCTATTTAACTTGCAACAATCAGCATTCATAGGTTAGAATAGCCTCAAGATAGGGTCACTCCAATCACTGCCATTATTGAAGGAGATTTCCTGTGGGAGTCTAGTACACATACCTGCTTCCAACAACTGGCATGTTTACTGTGCAAAGGTGGGAGTCTGGTACACATGCCTGATTCCAACAACTGGCATGTTTACTGTGCAAATCGGAGCCTTACCGCATCACTCAGATCCTAGTGATAATTTTAAGGTGCAGTTAGATGGAGTGTGTGTTTTGCCATGCTTCAATGGACCACTGCTGGTTTCTCCAAAACCATACGCAAATTATAGTTTTCAAGATTCTCTTTCCCAGAGGGCTGTGTTATGATTTGCCCTCAGCAACAAGATTGATAGGTTTTGGACACTAAAGGAATCAAGGGCCTTTTATTGTTATCTTTGATCTAGCATGTGGTAGTTGTGGTCTACACAGACCTAAGACAGACTTGCATATATTGTTTGTAAACTCTCTATTGAACTCAATGCTAACTATTTACAAGTCTCTGCACAAGGCTCTACAAGGACCTATCTCTCTCCGTGTTCTGTTATCATGTGATCCTATGTCACTCACGATGTCTACTATAGATTTTCCACTCCCATTCGCATTGGGTGGGACTGGTGACGGGAGTGGAAAATATGGCGAGAAGACCAAAGTGACAGCATTAAACCAGGAAGCAATTTTCCCCCTCTCCTATCCGTGATGGCCACGTTTCAAGGTCAAAAACCTCATTATCGTAAATTGTTATATAATAATTAGGCCCATATTCTGGAATCATCCATCCACATCGCAAAGAAAAATCCATCCACAGCAGTATGATGGCAGAATGGCATGACACATGACAGGTCTCAGAAGGTGCACCGCATCTGGTGAGCAATCTCCCTAGGAGATCTCAGGGGTGAGTGCTGCACTCGGGGGGGAGAGGGTAGTGCCAGTTTGATGCTGGGCCTAAGGGATTGCATTGTTTCCTGGTTTGCCAGCTGTGCACTGGGACAGCCTTTTAACATGGTGCCCAGATCATTGAGCGTCTGATTTGATGGACAAATCAGGCGCCGCCCTCCAGTTATACGTTGTGGAACTCATAAATTCAAGTTTTGTTTTCAAAGTAAATGACACATTATATGGCAGAGAAAGCTTCAACATCGCTTTTCCAACCCAACATTGAACTTTGCCAATATCAGTGAAAATCCTGTCCTGTATATTTACATAATTAACATTAACCCTTTATCCTACAAAAGGATCTGGGGATAAGACACGGTACAAGAGTTGAGGTCAAAAGATCAGCTATAATCCTATTAAAAATGGAGCCATTTGGCACTCTCTTGCCCTGTTTCTTGTGTTCTTATATTCTTATTTTTTTCACGCAGGTCCTACAAATCTATACTGACCACGAAAGCCTTGTTTTATTGTCATTTTAGGAGTCCGGAGTAACCTGTTGTACATTTTTGATAAGCGAGGGGATTAAGGGTTATGGGGAGAGGGCGGGAACGTGGAACTGAGCCACGACAGATCAGCCACGATCTTATTGAATGGCGGGGCAGGCTCGAAGGGCTAGATGGCCTACTCCTGCTCCTATTTCTTATGTTCTTATGTTCTTATCTCTTGACACAACACTCCCATCAAACAACAGATCATCCTGATTTACCTTTGAGCAATGTCACAGAAGATCTGCCAATTCTAACAAGTGATATGGGCTATGTAGGGCCCCAGCACAGCAATCCTGAGCTTCTAGAGCCTCTCAAACGACACAGTATTGCTGCAATATAGTATACATCTTGTGAAAGAGTAACAGAACTGGGAGTACATTCTAAGCATAATCTCAGATACACGACGACCAGATCGCGGAAGCCAATGGCCGAGTGCTATTATCACTAGACTATTAATCCAGAAACTGTTCTAGGGACCCAGGTTCAAATCGCACAATAGCAGATGTGGAATTTGAATTCAATAAAAAATATCTGGAATTAAGAATTTACTGATTTGTTGATTGTCAGAAAAACCCATCTGAGTCACTAATGTCCTTTAGGGAAGAAAATTTGCCATCCTTACCTAGTCTGGCCTACCTGTGACTCCCAACTGCCCTCCAAGGGCAGCTAGGGATGGGCAATAAATGCTGGCCAGCCAGTGACGCCCATAGTCCACAAGAAAGATGATAGCACAACAGATTTTCATTGCAGACGGCACGGTTGTTACTTCCGAGAGCTTACCTTCTAAAATGCAGCACATGGAGCTGAAGTTTGAGTTGCATCATTGCGAGAGGTAGAATATATTTAGCACATTACTGCTGAAAAAGACTGGCAATTTGTGCCTTTACTTCACACATTTTACAACTTCACCACCCTCTCCCTAACACACACACACGGCAGCGAAATGGCCAAATGAGAAGGAATATGATTCCAGGTTTTTATTTTCACTAACAGGTGTACGCAGTCATTCACTAATCCACACCATGATCAGAATATAAATTCCAAGCAGGAACATTACCGAGACTGGTTATCCGATGTGATGCAGGTCTGATCTAATCTCTGAATCAGTTCGCTGCATACGCACAATGCAAGCCCCTATTAAGGCTTCAAGTGTTAAGCATTAAGTAATCAGAGTCTGAGGCAGAAGGTTTCAGCAACATCATTACACGAGGGTAAGAAATGAGGGTCAGAGCATTTAGAAACCAACGTTGCGTGCACTATGCCCCCAAATGGAGGTCTGACTACCAGATCATTTTTGGGTGCTTTTCACTTCCCCCGTCAATAAAATGCTTTGTGCACAGCTGACAAAAAAACCTAGCTTGCTCAATTCTGTTGCCGCTGGCGCAAACACAAAAGGCTCACATATCAATGCTGGAATTCCACTGCTTCTGATGGCACTTTTACAGAGTCCCACATGGCAGCGTTCGCTATTGGACCAGCGAGCACAAATTAACATACAACATAAACCCCACTGCAACATCTGTGCTTTACACGAATTGCCCCCCTTCCTCCCAAACTAAATCTCAATGTCATATGGCTTTCCATTCATCATATACTTCTGCACAGAGATCGGTACAGGACTTTGTTACTTACGCTCCATCCAAGCGTGCACCCTTCAATATGATCTTCATTAAACAATGCACAATAAACCTCTATTGGTTACATGGAGATAAAGGCATGAATGAGGGCCAACTCAATGAAGGAGAAAAAGACAAAGCCAATGTAGATGTCAGCCATAGATTTTAGCAGAAATTAACAATGCCCAATACGGGAGAGAAACACTGATCACCTTCAGTAAGTAGGACGGATAGATACAGCCTTTCACTACCAGAACAAACTAGGCTATTCATAGTATTACACACTTGACGCAAGGATTAAATTGTTCTATAAAAGAACCTTTTTCTAAACCGATGAGTATGATTGAACATCACAGCTGCCTTTACAGCAAAAGCATAATTGCATTCTATTTAGTCAAATTGCCAAATTTAAATCAAGAGGTATTGATGTACTAAAATGTACCTTGGGAAGAGATTTTACTTAGCTAAGGTAAATCCCAAGGAATTATTTTTGGAAGGGAGAATTCAATACCCATTTATGGACTTTCTCTGTGGACCCTGGTATTTTATTTAAACACCGGGATTAAAAATGCAATGGCAATCCCTTGCCAAGTATGAACTTTTTGTCTGCTTTCTCTCCTCCCCTTTCCAGAAACTGGTTGGGTTATGGTTCCATGGGTATTTGTTGCCCTTTCGTGTGTGAGCAACAACACTGAGCTATTCACTCGAGGAGGCATCACAGCCAAACTTATGCCCATCTTTCACCACTGCACATCCACAATTATTCAATTGCTTAGAAGCTCAGAATCCCTACAGTACAAAAGGAGGCCATTTGGCCCATCAAGGCTGCACCAACTATTCGACAGAGCATCTTAACCTGGCCCACCCACTGCCCTAACCTCATAATCCCACACATTTATCTCACTAATTCCCCTAATCTACACATCTTTGGACACTAAGGGGCAATTTAGCATGGGCAATGCATCAAATTTGCACATCTTTGGAGTGTGGGAGGAAACCAGAGCACCCGAGGACACCCACGCAGACACGGGGAGAACATGCAAACTCCACATAAACAGTTGCCCAAGACGGGAATCGAACCCGAGTCCCTGGCGCTGTGAAACAGCAGTGCTAATCTGCTGTGCCACTGTGTCGGGTGGTTGCATGATAGTCAGGAGCAGGAACCCTGAAAGATATTACTTTCTCCAACTCAGAGGCCACGTTATCACTGTCCTTTGTGTATGTGTATAAGTGTGTGTGCGCAAGTGCATGGGCCAGCAGTTCCCTCTATCCTCACCAAGCATTTGATGTGCACCTTAGCAATTATGTCAATAAAATTAATCAATTTTAGTTTGACAAATACTCAGTTGATTAAATGGAAGGAACTTAAAACTGAAATTGCTTGCAATTGGTCTTCACAGTGGTTTAATTCAGCTCCACGTGCTAGTCAGAGTAGAAACAGTAGGATATATAGGCGGCGTGAGGAGAAGGTTTCATATTCCTGAGGCACCAGGACCAGCTCTGGGGAGGTAGGACCTGTACAAACTGAATGGGTTGCACGTGGGCAGGACTGGAGCTGATGTCCTTAGGGTGGATACTTGCTAGAGTGGTTGGGAAGGGTTTAAACTAATATGGCAGGGGGATGGGAATTGATGCAAGAATTCAGAGCAAGGGGAATCAAGTACAAGAGAAAAAGACAGCGAGGAAAATAAGAAAAGTGATAGGCAGAGAAATCAAGGGCCAGAATTAGATAAGGGCACAGTTAAAACAAAAGGAATGGGATTAGAAATGTTAAAAGGACTAGCCTTAAGGTTTTGTACCTGAACACTCACAGCATTCAAAATAAAGTGGGTGAATTAGATGCACAGATAGGTATAAAGGAGTATGATATAGTTGGGATTATGGAGACTTGGTCTAAGTTGACCAAGGATGGGGACTAAACATTGAGGATGACTCAGTGTTTAGGAAGGACAGACAGAAAGGAAGAAGGTGGTGGAGTTGCATTGTTGATTAATGAAGATGCAATACTGAGGAAAGATATTAGCACAGTTTAAAGTTTAATAATTACTGTCACAAATAGGCTTGCATTAACACTGCAATAAAGTTTCTGTGATAATCCCCTAGTCACCACAGTTTGGCACCTGTTTGGGTACACTGGGGGAGAATTTAGCATGGCCAACACATCTAACCAGCACATCTTTCAAACTGTGGGAGGAAACTGGAGCACCCAGAGGAAACCCACACAGACACGGGGAGAACATGCAAACTCCACAGAGACAGTCACCCAAACTGGGGATCAAACCCTATGCCATGAGGCAGTGGTGCTAACCATTGTACCACCAATGTTGAATCTGTATGGATTGAGTTAAGAAACACCAAGGGGCAAAAGACATTCATGGAGGAGGTATACAGACCACGAGCTGACCTGTAGTCATAATTTTGGAAATAGCATTAGACAGCAAATCAGAGATGCACATGATAAAGGAGCATCTGTGATTATGGGTGAAGTTAATCTGCATATAGATTGGGTGAGTTATATTAGTCACTGTACAATAGAAGGGGAATTTCTGGAGTGTATACGAGATGACTAAGGAACCGACAAGGGAACAGGCCACCTTGGACTGGATATTGTGCAATGAGAAAGAAATAGTTGGCAATCTAATTGTGAGAGAACCTGGGGAAGAATGACCATAATACAATAGAATTCTTCATCAAGGAGGTAGTTGATTCAGAGACTAGGGTACTGAATCACAATAAAGGCAACTATGATGGTATGAGGCATGCTCCGGCCATAATGGATTGGGAAACGTTACTGAAAGGAAGGGTAGTGGACAGGCAATGGCAGGCATTCAAGGAACAAATGGGTGAACTCCCAAAAAGACAAACTCCTATTTGGCGCAAGCGTGGAAAGAGAACTGTCGGCCATTGCAGCACATTGGTGCAGTAAATATTTTGAGGAGTGCTACTCACTCATCTGGAAATTGGAATGCAACTGGTTGTGGAAACAACCAGTGGCCAATGCCTTCAGGTTGGTGGGGAAGGGGAGAAAAATGACAAACAAAAAAATCTTGACACACTGCCAGCAGATTGCCATGGGCTGCTCATTCTGGTATTGAGATTGTGAAGTGTTTCATCATATCATGCTCACCAGAAACTTTAATGTGCCATGCACATTCCACGCATTCCTGCTTTGTGAAATTGCTACTCTCAGCAAAACCTGAACATATATTGTTCTCAACTCAAGCACTAAATCAAGCGCTAAATAGTCCACTGGCAAAATAAATAAGCTGAAAAGAGACAGAAATGCCTTCTGCAACAGTAATCACTTTTGTCTAAAATTCTATTACCTGCTTTCTGCAACTGTGCTTAAGTGAAATTAGAATTAAACAGCCTTTAGTACTATATATTACCTTGAAGTTTTACAACAGTCCTGATTCAATTAGGTGAAGTGTGCTTATCCTGCAATTTAAGTTTATTTTTATTAGTCACAAATAAGTTTACTTTAATACTGCAGTGAAGTTACTGTGAAAATCCCTAGTCGTCATACTCTGGCGCCTGTTTGGGTACACAGAGAGAATTTAGCATGGTCAATGCACCTAACCAGCACGTCTTTAGGTCTGTGGGAGGAAACTGGAACACCCGGAGGAAACTGGAGCACCTGGAGGAAACCCATGCAGACGTGGGGAGAATGTGCAGACTCCGCACAGACACTGACCCAAGCCAGGAATCGAACCTGAGCCCCTGGCACTGTGCCACCTGGTCTAAGTCGATACATAATGATGCGTGGAGAGGCTTGTGGACTTTAATCTCTCGAGCGATGCTGTCGGGAGCTTCTTGTTCCTGGTAAGGCCACCCATTGCGGCAAGGCCGCCGGCGATACCAGGTAAAGTACAGTCCGAAAAGCGGAATAGACAACAGCAGAACAGGTGATGGAAGACTGGATCTCACCAGATGCAAAGGCAGAAGAAAACTGCAGCTACAAGGTGGTCCCAGTCATTGTGGCCTGTCGTTGAAATGTGGTCATCAACCCGTCATGGTTGTGTGGAAAATGACAGCACCCATAAGCTCCCCATGTTAAACAAAATCACAAGGAGGCTTCTACCAGGGTTCATTGCAAAGTGGGGGCTTGGTGATGGGAACAGGAATCAGTGAGACTCCTTAGTCAAGAATCAGCATGCAGTTGCATGAAGACTTTTGGACACCTGTGTTAGGACAGTGGTGCCTTTGGGCAGCAATATCTGTGAGTGAGAAGTCCTCTTCAGTATATCCTCTGCTCATTCTAAATTGGGAGGGGACTAGAAAAGAAGCCCTAAAAATAGGCTGAAAGAACCACACCCTGACATCTTTTTGGTCAAAATTCCAAATTTTGCAACTCGGAATGAATTGATAGTCTGTAATGGACAACTACAATCATAATCACTTGAGTCATTATGACTCCAAATTAACAGCATCTCCCTCAGTGAGACTCTCCTTCTTGGGGTGAAGTAACAAACCGGGGTGTACTTCTAATGGCAAGGGCAGCTGACAGTGATTCTTGTCTTCATGGAGTTGGTCCTGTCATCCAGAACCAGATATTGAATGCTTCATGGTCCTTCACCTAGAGTTCAGCCTTAATCAAGATGCACCCTTCACCAATAATTATGCCCTGCTCTTTGACTCCAATAAAGATTTTAAAGAAATGCTCTGTTCTGACAAAGAACAAAGAAAATTACAGCACAGGGACAAGCCCTTTGGCCCTCCAAGTCTATACCAACCATGCTACCCAACTGAAATAAAATCCTCTACCCTTCCTGGGACTGTATCCCTCTATTTCCACCCTATTCATGTATTTGTTAAGACAGCCCTTAAAAATCACTATCGTATCTCTGCTTCCACTACCTCCCCCGGCAGCAAGTTCTAGGCACCCACCACCCTCTGTGTAAAAAACTTGCTTTGTACATCTCCTTTAAACCTTGTCCCTCGCACCTTAAAGCTATGCCCTCTAGTAATTGATTCTTTCACCCTGGGGAAAAACTCCCACTAACCATGCCCCTCATAACTCACTTTTATCGTATCAGTCATTGATGAAGTCCTCACTGTCATTCCAAAAGAAGAAAGGATCATCATTCTACGGGACTTTATTATCAGGATTGGCCGTGATTCTGGTGACTGGAGCAGGGCAATTGTGAAAGCCAATGCAAATTGTGTCCTTCTGTTGACAAAGTGTGCTCAGTAAGGCCTCATTATGACAAACACGTTCTTTACAAAATCACATGGAAACATCCTAAATCAAAGCATCAATACTTTCTGGATTATAACAAAGAACAGTACAGCACAGGAACAAGCTCTTTGACCCTCCAAACCTGTGCCGATCACATTGTCCTATATAGATCAACCACTTGTATCCCTCTATTGCCTGCCTGTTCAGCCTTAAATGTCGCTAACATATCTGCCTCAACCACCTCGCTTGGCAGTGCATTCCAGGCCACCACCACCCTCTGTGTAAAAAACTTTCCCTGCACATCTCCACTGAAACTTTCCCTCATTATCTTGAATTTGTGCCCTCTCGTATTCGTTATTTCCACCCTTGTAAAAAGCTTCCAACTATTCAGTCAATCTGTATCCTTATGTTACTGTTCAGGCCAAAGATCAAAGTGATCAAGGGTTATGGGGTTAAGGCGAGAAAGTGGAATTGACATCTTCACATCAGATCAGTCATGATCTTACTGAACGGCAGAGCAGACTAGATGAACTGAACGGCTTGCTCTGCTCTTTTGTCTTATGCTCTTACGTCTATACCACTCGATCCATGTGGGGTAACTGATGCCTGTTGGAGAGATCAATGACTTGTTTCGAGGGGTGATGAACGTCCATCCAGCACCTATCCATCGCAAAGTCAAAGGGTCTAAAAAGAAGACGAGCAACGTCTCAGCCCAAAAGCAGCCTGACCAAACAGAGAAATTCCAACTGCAGCTCACAATCAGTCTGGAAAATCATCACACGTCCAGCTCAATTCCAGAAGAGTGCAATCAAATATCAACTGCACTAGCTTCCTGCGTCCAAACCATTGGGTTCGACTATCATTGTCACAAAGATTGGTTCAACAAAGACTGGTTCCTCCATGCGGACACTATAGTTAAAAAAGCCAACCAATGCCTCAACTTTCTCAGAAGACTAAGGCGTTGGACTGGAGTGACTCACTTGATGAAGGAGCAGCACTCCAAAAGCTCGTGATACCAAATAAATCTATTGGACTTTAACCTGGTGTTGTGCGACTTCTTACTGTGCCCAACACAATCCAACCCCAGCATCTCCACATAGTGGAGGGAAAAACAGAGTTAACAGTCCACGTTTCAACATTTCATCAGAGCTTGGAAACGTTTCCACCGATAAATCCTCCTTTTTGCTCAATTGAAGATTCCCCACCCCCATCCCCCCCACTTCCCCCCAGCCATCTCTCCCAATGTCCTTGACCCACTGGCCCATTTCCCTCACTTCTGCTCCCTGAACTGTGCTGTGATAGGATTTGATATTTTTATTCCCATTGGCTCTTTTGCCTTACCACTGAAACAAAAATCTACCCAACTAAGACTTGGAAATTTCATTTGATTTGGCATCCACAATTGAAGAAATTTCTAGATTCCTACTCCGTGTGGGAAGGTGCTTCCCAATTCGCAGCATTTTCCATCCACTCTGTGATGTTCCAAATCCTGCCACCTACAGTAGCAGCACACCACACAGGACTCTGGATCAGAGGTGGCCAGCAGGCATCAGAGGGAATAGTGTCCAGCACTAGTGGATAGTCTGAGGGAGATGAGGCAGAGTGAGGGGCGGAAACGATGTGGGCAGGGAATCCCACAGTAAGACACACAAGAAAACAAAAAACAAAGAACTGATTTGCCAGGAACATTTCTGACTCTCCATTAATGGAACGAGGCCCAAGTGTTGGCCAACAGGATTGACTTGGTGAGGATACTGCACTCTCCCCCTGTTCACTCCTCATGTTAAAATGGCAGATTGGATCGCAATGACATAACTGGAGCCCGATATACATCTTTAAAAAAGATCTCTCTGGACTGATGAGAGTGTTCTTACCACCCATAATTTTGGGGTAAAATAGATCTGTCACAGCTCACTCTCTGATTTCAGTTTCTCTGATGTTTGGCCATTCACACCTTCTATTCTCTCTACGGACTGCCATTCGCACCTTTTAGCCTTTCCCCTTGTTTCCGGGGCTGTCACTCATCTTTCATTCCCTCATCCCACAGTATAAATATCTCTCACTTTCTATTCCATGCTAAATTGACCCAAGTGTCAGGGGTATTAGCAGGGTAAATGTGCAGGATTACAGGAATAGGGCCTGGGTGGGATTGTAGATCAATGGGCTGAGCGGCTTCCTTCTGTACTGCAAGGATTCTATCTATATCTGTCTAACTTCTGCTGCCTATCCTTGATCTGAAACTCGCTGTATTTCTCATGGCCCAGGGAGGAGGCATAGTTAACATTTGTTAGGAGGTTTGAAGCTCTAATCCATTGCGTTATTCACTCCTGCCTGCCAGACATTAATTGAGTAGAACATGAAACACTACAGCACTGAAACAGGCCCTTTGGCCCACAATGTTGTGCCAAACATGACATCAAGTTAATGAACGCTTTTGGGAAACTCTTCTAGGGTGTCCCGCCAATCCACTTGGGTGCACATGACACAAATTTGCCTCTGGTGACAATGATTTGGAACTGTTCACGTGAAGACTGGAAACAGTCTTGTTAGAGGGGTAATGGAGCCACCAAGTATTTTAATTTCAAACAAAAACAATTTGCATTTACATAATGCCTAAGGTGTTCCACAGGAGAATAATCTGGCAGCAAAAAAATTGGCACCGATTCAAAAAGGATTTTAGGAAAAGTGCTGGCCAAAAGCAATAGGTATACATGAATGCCTTCAAGGAGATGCCAACATTGGACTGGGGTGGGCACAGTAAGAACACTCATAACACCAGGTGAAAGTCCAACAGATTTATTTGGCATCACGAGCTTTCAGAACACTACTCCTTCACCAGGTGAGTGAAGAGGTAGGTTTCACAAATACAGCATATATAAACAAAGACGCAATTAAGGAGGTAAGAGATGGTGGAGTGGTTCAGAGAGGGAATTTCAGAGCTGAAGGACTAATCATTATCATTGTGATTGACAGGTGCAAAGATGTCACATTTGTCCAGTAATGAGGTGAAGCTCTTGATGATGAGTGCCCACGTGCAAAAATGGAATGACCACAATGAAGACTTTCATAAGAGCAAAGGAAGCTTTGACAGGTCTGGTGCAGTCGTCAATGGTGAGGTGAAGAAGGTCAAAAGGTACACAAGAGGCAAGAATTGGAAGAACGTTGACTAAAGCAGATCCAATTTTAATAAATACCATAATTGCTAAAGGGCAGGGTTGGTACCAAGTATAGCAATAAGTATTGTAATCATAACGAGCATTACAATCTCCTTAATGTCATTTTCTTTCTAGAATGGTGACAAGAACCGATTTAAGTGCAAGATACAGATTTTTTGACTGACGGATATGCATGCAATCTTTTATAAAGATATCCAAAATTTCAATCTTAAGTAAATATTTGCAACGCAGTACTTCGAATATTGGGTGTCAATCTGTCACCACATCTGGTGAACGTCTGTAGTAAGTTGCCTTGTCAGTTAAGATTTTGACTGTCTAGTTGCTGAAAGGTAGCTGCTAATAAAAATAGCCTTTCAAAAACAAAGTTCTGCAGTTCATCAGCAAAACACGTTACTTTTGTCACTTTTTGGGCAATGGCTGCCAAAACATTGGAAATGTGAAACAGAGACAAGCCAATAACAAGACACTTAACAGGGCTGCTCCATTTACCTTCAGCTACCAGGTCAAACCCTATTAACGCCCCCTGAATCATTACATGTTGAGTGTCAGCCCTAGTGCTGCTTTAGTGAGATCTCCTGCTCCAGGGAGAAATCTTACGCCAGAGGAAACAAAAACAATAATTTTGTACTTGGCCTCAATAGCAGTCTTCTTGTAACTTTTACCACGCAACAGGCTGGGGCTCGTGCACTGGCCCGTGATGTGGTAGAAGGGCTGATGTGAGTGCAGAATCTGCCTTGACAAAAAGGCTGCAAGCTGGTACTACGAAGAGCCAGAGCAGCAGGCAGGGAGACTTGGCACAATGTGATATAACCATCCTCACGAGGCAATGGGTAAGGCAGAGGGAACATACTGTCGGGACAATCTTGCACAGTTTAGGCTGCAAAACATATGGAATTAAGACAGACCAGTCTGACAGAAGTCAGAATTCAGATTAGTTCTGCTGCCAAATTCGCATGTTAATCTAAACCTGGGCACCGTGAGCCAAATCGGAACAGGCCTCAACATAAATCCCCTGACAGAACTACACAGTGGACTACACAACTTTACACCAATGACACTGGCAGTAGGTTTTTGTCTCTTTGTATACCAGAGATTGGAACAGACAGACTGGCCTCAATGGAACACACCGCTTCTCAAAGGCAGGTCCTCTGAAAATATAACACGCCCTCAGTACTGCACAGAAATGTCAGTTAGTATTATGTGCATAAGCCCCCTGAGTGGAAATTTAACTTCAGGCTTCCGACTGAAAGGCAAGGGTGTGGCAACTGATCCAGGGCTCGCACTTAGTCTAAGCAATGTATAATAATAAATCTTAAGCTGTTAATGCATGATCAACAAAGGACTTCATATCCATCAATGAAGACTATAAATCCAGTTCGATGAGAATTTAACATGCCCTTCATGCACAGGCTTTTGAAAGCAGCAAAAAAAAATACAATTGCAAATCACTGCAGAGCCCTACCTTGTCAGCACATTTTTTTCAAAACTGTATTTCCACCACCGCCTCCCCCAACCTCACCCACTCGCTCTACCCCAACCTTCACCACGTTACTGACTGAATGTTGCTAAGGGCAGAATTTTACAGCCCTGTTGTGGTGGGGTGGGAAGGTGGGGAGGGGGATGTCCATTAACTTTGGTGGGATAGAAAGATCACACTGGCGAGAGGGACTGTCAAATTCCACCATTGACTTAACCAACTAGATGCAGAATATGTATCAAGCACAAGACCGATCTAATTCTTCACTCTGCAACTGCACATTTACATGTCAATTTTTGACTCTGCTCTGCCAGTGACATACATTCCCAGAGCGATTGAAATTTCAGTAGCAGCAGACCTAGAAATTGTTCTGTTATGATTTTACAAACAAACACAAGATGGCCACACAAGATGGCCGCCAGTACTCTGCCTGCCCACTTGTCTGACTATGGGTAGGAAACCAATTTTGTGCAGAAAACCAATTTTTAAGCCTTTCTAAAAGAAAACATGGTAAAAGAAAACACTTGAAGAAAACAAGTGCTGCCTCAACGCAGGAAAAGGAGAGTGCCATAAGGATCAGAAAACAATAATTGCTACTTAGACTGATATGGAGGTCACTGCCCTATTTTCTGGTTCCATTATTTTTTAAATGGCAGGCGTAGTCTGTTTGGGAGCAACGCTGTATTTCCCCAGCAGATTTTCACACTGATACATGGTGAGATAAAACTAAAGAATTATCTTCTCCCCACCAACAGGGCACCCAATTCTCTCCCCTTTTCTCCTCCTCTCCTGAAGGTGCTGTTGTTTATTGGACTTTATAATAAAAAAGAAATGGAGAAGGACAGTTTCAGTCCTGTTTGAATTTTGTTTAAAATGAGGAAAACTAAGTGGGGAGGGTAAGTATCACGGTGAGGTTGGAAGAATGAGTAGAGTTTATATGTCTGCATTTCAAAGGGTGAGCAGTGTGAGGTTGTGACAAGGACAGTGTGACAAATGTACAATTGAGCCAACTCCTGTAAAATACCATGATGAATAGAACCACATCCAATAACAATAGACTCAATTCTATATAAGAACATAAGAACATAAGAAATAGGAGCAGGAGTAGGCCATCTAGCCCTTCGAGCCTGCCCCGCCATTCAATAAGATCATGGCTGATCTGTCGTGGCTCAGTTCCACTTTCCCACCCTCTCCCCATAACCCTTAATCCCCTCTCTTATCAAAAACCCATCAACCCGCGTCTTAAAAATATTTAGCGAGGCAGCCTCCACCACTTCAACGGGCAGAGAATGCCAGAGATTCACCACCCTTTGAGTGAAGAAGTTCCTCCTCAACTCCGTTCTAAACCGCCCCCCCTTTATCTTGAGGCTGTGCCCCCTAGTCCTACTGTCTTTTTTGAGCGGGAAGAGTCTCTCCACCTCTATCCTATCCATCCCATTCATCATCTTGTACGTCTCAATGAGATCTCCCCTCATTCTTCTAAACTCTAACGAGTACAAGCCTAGTTTCTAAAAGCAACATGCTGAAAACCCAAAATTATGCTAAATTCTCCCTCAGTGTACCCAAACAGGTGCCGGAGAGTGGCAACCAGGCGATTTTCACAGTAACTTCATTGCAGCGTAAGCTCACAAATAAACCTTTTAAAAAAAAGCTACTACTGGAAACACTCAGTTTCAAATTCTGATGAAAGTAGGCTTATATTAACACTGCAATGGAGTTACTGGGAAAATCCCTTAGTCGCCACACTCTGACACCTGTTCAGGTATACTGAGGGAGAACTTAGCATGGCCAATGCACCTAACTAGCACGCCTTTCAGACTGTGGGAAGAAACCGGAGCACCTGGAGAGGATCCATGTAGACACAGGGAGAATGTGCAGACTCCGCATAGACAGTGACCCTGGCAGGGAATTTAACCCAGGCCCCTGGAGCTGAGAGGCAGCAAAGCTAACCACTGTGCCACCGTGCTGTTCAATTGTCCTGCATTTGATTGCAAAAGTCGGATAACTGACCTATGCTCACTGTGCTTGATTGGTTAAGCGTGGATGTGGACTCAGGAAAGTAAACAAATTGTAGAAAGTCCTGGAAGCCTGTGCTGCATTCATGAGTGGCTGATGTTTTGTAACTGCAGAGAAATGTTGAGGCACTATAAATGATGTTCTTACGCACATGGAAACTAGTGTTATCTCCGTTTACTTCTGCTTCCAATTCATATATTCACATCTGAGCCATAAGATAGGCAACAATCAGCCAAAAACATACATCTCTTTCTCTCCTTCCACAGATGCTGCTGAGTGTTTCCAGCGTTTCCTGTTCTGAACTCATTTTCCATTTGCTAATAATTGTGAACATTAACCAGATGTAAGGGATCATTAAAAGCAGAACAGTGACCAAAGAGTTCACACATGCAAACACATGTACACACACACACATACATTTAATGGAGGTGACTGGAACCCTGCCTGCCAGTCAGGACCCCCATATTGCCTCTTTTAGAGCAGGTCTGCCAAATTGGGTGCTAACTGGCATTTAATTGGGCAAAGGCAGACCTTCGCCAGGATCATGAGCTGCCAGACAGAGGCTGGCAGCTCTCCATTGTAAGAAGTCTCACAACACCAGGTTAAAGTCCAACAGGTTTATCTGTAGCAAATGCCACTAGCTTTTGGAACTGGCTGCTCCAAATAGGGCATATAAAGACACAAACTCAATTTACATGAATAATGACTGGAATGTGAGTCTTTGCAGCTAATCAAGTCTTAAAGACTTTAAGACTTGGTTAGCTCTTTAAAGACCAAAATCAAGTCTTTAAGACTCACATTCCAATCATTATTCATGTAAATTGAGTTTGTGTCTTCATGTGTCCTATTTGTGATCGGAACTCCCATCCACCTGATGAAGGAGCAGCCAATTCCGAAAGCTAGTGGTGTTTCCTACAAATAAACCTGTTGGACTTTAACCTGGTGTTGTGAGACTTCTTACTGTGGTTACCCCAGTCCAACGCTGGCATCTCTACATCATGACAGCTCTCCATTACTCAGCAGCACCACTGCAGGGAGCAATGGCTGCTGCCAGTACTACACCCATCTGGGCCCTCGGATCACCAATGAGATCCAGGAACAGATGAAAGATGATGGAAGCGGAATTGCAGATTGGGTGCCCTGGCGAGCACACAAGTATCACCCCCCCCAACCTCCCTCCACCCCCATGCCATCTTGAGGCCCTGTCCCTCGATCAAGCATTGAGTGTCTTCAAACAATGAATCCCCCTGGAAGCAGCCTGAACAGGATTTGCTTCTTGGGTTTCTCACATGGCAAACTCCGCTCCAGCCACTGGGTTGATACCAGGGACAGCAAGATTTAATTGCCTCAACTGGCAGCAGGACAGGAAGCAATGGGGTCCCAACTCCCTGAATGCCAAATCCCCTCCCATACCGCACCCATCACCAAACATGCCACAGGGAGGGGGTTAAATTCCGCACACACAAAAACACACATGTACATAGAACACGTGAATACACTTGTCAATCTGCCATTGGCCAATGAGTCGTATCCTATTAGCTTCCGACTTCTAAATTTGCTGACAGACCATCATGGATGAAGCAACAAGAAACAAACCGTATTCTTGAACTATTGCAGATATATCATGGTAGGGTTTCTCATAGAGGTAAAACTGGCAAAGTAACAACTGCCTGGCTTAATAGCAAAGTTAAAAGGGAAAATGCTGGAAAATCTCAGCAGGTCTTTGTGACAAAGGGTCACCTGCACTCGGAACGCCAGCTCTTCTCCCTCCTTACAGATGCTGAGATTTTCCAGCATTTTCTCTTTTGGTTTCAGATTCCATCATCCGCAGTAATTTGCTTTTATTATAATTGGAAAGTTGATGGAGGGATGCGTTTCTGTTGCGCCATTATCAGACCAAAGGAAAATCAATTAAAGGATATCCATCCAATCATTCATTTTCTTTGAATGAGCTAATTAGCTGAAGAGGACGCAACTCAATTATAGCTGATTTCACAAGTGGAAGTAAAAATTGGACTTGGCAGGCAGGTATTGAGCTATTCTGTTATTCTATTCAACGCATTTGCTGTGATAATGTGATCAACATAACACTCAGTATTTGTGTGTCAAATCTAATTATGTTTGCCCAAAAATATTTCCGTAAATACTCACTCTCAATTTGGAAGATCAGAAAAATAAATTGTAGCCCCCAGTCAAGGCAACAAAGCAAATAAGAACACCTGGAAAACATTACCACCTTTGCCAGCCCACCTGTACCACAGACAACACCTCAACCCTGCATCAACTTTGATTTATTTAGGATGATTCAATAAATTGGCTTTCGAAAGTCAAGAGGAAAACTGCCTCTTTTCCAATTTGCTCTTATTTGTTCCTATTCGTAGAGTTTGCAATGCTTGAACCAAACAACACAAGTATTCCAGGATTGGCTTTAAGAGGCAAGATGAGGCCCCCAAGTGGGGCCCCTAAACTGGCCCCAATTAAGGTGCCCAGTGGTTAGCACTGTTGCCTCACAGCGCCAGTGCGATTCCTGGCTTGGGTGACTGTCTTTGCAGAGTCTGCACATTCTCCGCGTGTCTGCATGGGTTTCCTCTGGGTGCTCCGGTTTCCTCCCACAGTCCAAAGATATGCGGGTTAGGTTGATTGCCATGCTAAATTGTCCCTTAGTGTCAGGAGGTTAGCAGTGTAAATAAGTGGGGTTATGGGGATAAAGCCGGGGTGGGATTGTGATCGGTGCAAACTCAATGGGTTAAATGGCCTCTTTCTGTACTATAGGGATTCTATGATCCTACGTCACTTATGTAACTCTGCTGACCATGTCTTAACTCGCACCAAGTCCCATTTACCCATCATCCTTGTCTCCACTTATTTTTACATTGGAAAGATACGATAGGCCAAATGGCCTCCTTCTGCGCCATAATTGTGCTGTGATTCTGTGAAGTGTGTGCCCTCCCTCCCTCCCCCCGCCCCTCCCCCCCAGGTCTCCCCATTGTCACTTCCCCCATCATCCGTTAGCTACTAGAAAAGAACAAACCTTTCACGGACAACAGAAATTGGAATGCAATCAAGGTACCGGAAAACTTAATCTTGCAAGAAAGTTAAATTGGCAGTCATAGGCACAGCAATATGTCAGCTACAATGCTTACCAACTTTTACAGGTGCACCATAGAAAGCATCCTCTCTGATTGTTACACACCTTACTCTGGCTCCTGCTCTGCCCACGACTGCAAGAAACTACAAAAGATCATGAATGTATCATGCGAAACAGCCTCCCATCCATTGATTCAGTCTATACTTCCCGCTGCCTTGGCAAAGCAGACAACATAATTAAGAATCCCATACACCCCAGACATTCTCTCTTCCACCTTCTTCCATCAGGAAAAAAATACAAAAGTCCGAGATCACATATGAACTAACTCAAGGACAGCTTCTTCCCTGCTACCATCAGAGTTTTGAATTGACCTACCTCGCATTAAGTTGATCTTTCTCTACACCTTAGCTATGCTTGTAACACTACATTCTACACTCTCTCCTTTCCTTCTTTATGAACGGTATGCTAAAGTTTATTTATTAGTCATAAGTAAGGCTTACATTAACAGTGCAATAAAGTTACTGCAAACTTCCCCTAGTCGCCATACTCCGGCACCTGTTCGGGTCAATGCAACTAACCCGCACATCTTTCAAAATGTGGGAGGAAACCAGAGCACCCGCACGCAGACATGGGGAGAACGTACAAACTCCACACAGATAGTGACCCAAGCCACAAATCGAATCCAGGTCCCTGGCATTGTAGGGCAGCAGTGTTAACCACTGCGCCACTGTGGTTTGGCTGTATAGTGCATAAGAAACAATACTTTTCACAGTATCCCTATACATGTGACAATAATAAATCAAATCAAATTAATATCAAGAAGCAAAAGACATAACGGTCTGGATTTTGTTCAACCGTCAATAACTCTGCAGCAGGCCTGGATGAAGACAGAAATCTGATGTAGAGAGAATGCAACCACCTGAATCCAATCACATGGGAGTAAGCTCGTGGATATGTGCGGCATGGGCTTGTCACCACGGCCTTCCATGCCATTCTCTAAGCCTGCTTACCACCTCCTTGCCTCCTCCTGCAGGCTCCACAAAATCCAGCCCAAGATGTAGGGCAGAATTCTCAGATCTTGTTCGCCCCATCACTGCTGCCCGCGAGAACAGGGAAATTTGGCACTCAACTCAAACTCCCACTCTCTGCAACCGGCCCGGAGCTGCGAGAGAGGTCGAAAACTTCCAATGCTGGTTTTTCTCAGCAAGAAAATGGATGAAACTAAACTGATCAAAAGGCCATTTGATGAGACAACAGCCAAACTGGAGATTTTCTTCTCCCTAATCTTCTGGCAGACAAACAAGAAGGTGAATAATTGAAGGTTGGGTTATGACAGCTTCACCATCGTCGCCTATCTCTGTAACGCTTGACAGCTGTCAGGGTAACATTTCTCCAGACTGCGTCAGCCCTGAAATAACTTGTAAAGGGCATGTCTCTCATGAATGTTCAGAAAAGACAAAGGCTGTTTTAACTTTACTGCACTGGCAGCTTCCAGTTCTTCTGCAATTGGCAACAATGCCAGAGAGTCAACATGCTGGATTTGTTCAAAGTTGGCAGCTAAGAAATTCCTAAACAGTACACAAAACACCACTGCATTTTATCAAATGCAGCCTGATCAACAGTCACACCATTTGTTTTTGAATTGCTGTCAATAGTTACTGGCATTGATATAAGACTTGAGGAAGATGCCCAGGAGAATTTACAAGGAGGAAAGGGTTACCATGCATGGGTAAGAAGTCTCACAACACCAGGTTAAAGTCCAACAGGTTTATTTGGTATCACGAGCTTTTGGAGCATTGCTCTTTTCATCAGGTCAGTATTCATGAAAGCTCATGATATCAAATATCCCTGTTGGACTTTAACCTGATGTTGTGAGACTTCTTACTATACCCACCTCAGTCCAACATCATGCGTAGGTAAAGGAGAGACAAACAAATGGCTCTGGGATGGGACACTGAAGCCATGGTCAAAAAGGATAGGGAGGAAAGTGGCAAGATGGGGCAAAATGGGTAAAGAATTCCAGAAAGCAACAACATGTAACAGAGAAGGTTTGACAATACCAATATTGGACAATGTTATTCACTTCTTTATTAATCTCTTCTCAACTATAAGCTTTTCCTGGAACTGCATTTACCTGCTTACAATTGGTCTCTGAATTATACAGATCCATTACTAAACATGCCACTTCCACTGGTCAGAAACAGAAAACAGGATTGAATGCCCCATAAGAGGGAGGAGGGGATAGATAACGATCCACAGCACAAAGCATGCTGATAATCCACAGTGTAACGGTGTCAGGGGTACAAAAAAATTCAGAGCCAACAGCCTTCCTGCCTTTATGCAGAGATGAACAGAATTTAAACCAAAAGAAAAGGTCTCCGCAAATGCGATTGAGCGCAATGTTCAGCACTCTAACCCATTAATTTCTGAAGGAGGGATACACCATGAGCTGATGTTGTATGTAGCCACACTTTTCATGAAAGGTAGGTGGTGTCACTTTGAAAACACCAGTCACATGATGAGGTTCTTCTGACTGTGTAGCTAATTTGCTTTGCACCGTGAAGCATATGAGTGGAGTTTTGCAGCAGCTGGCTATCATCAAGGGTCAAAAGCATCATGATTAAAATTCGAGAAGAAAACAATAACAGTGATTTCATCAATTTCCAATTTCAAAGAGCTTGCATTTCTAGAATGCCTTCCCATATGACCATACAAACTAGTAACAGCTAGCCACTTTGTCCCTTGAGACTGCTCTACCATTCAAGAAGATCATCATTGATCTGAGTGTAACCTCAACTCTATATTCTTGCTTACTCCCAATAACCTTTCATCCCCTTTTTAATCAGGAATCAATCTAGCTCTGTCTTAAAGAATATTCAAAGGCTCTGCTTCCACTGCCTTTTGAGGAAGAGAGTTTCAAAATCTCACACCCATCTCTGACTTCTCTGAATCGCTTCGAACACATTTACATCCTTCCTTGAAGACCAATACTATACACTAGTCCAGATGTGCAATTTTTCGTTCATTCATGGGACGTGGGTGCCACTGGATGGGCCAAAATTTATTCCTGAAGGGGTTTAAGAGTGAACCACATTGCAGTGGATCTGGGGTCACATGTATGCCAGACCAGGTAAGGACAACAAATTTCCTTCCCTGAATGAATGAGCCCAGTGGGTTTTAATGACAATCGACAATGGCTTCATGGTTATCATTTGGACTTTTAATTTCAGATTTTAATTGAATTCAGATTTCACCATCTGACATAGTGGGATTCACTATGCCAGTGGCATTACCACTGGATTACTACTCCAGTGACATTACGCCTTTGTCTCACCAATGCCCTGTATAACTGAAGCATAACCTACCTACTTTGATATTAAATTCCCCTCGCAATGAACTATACATTCCATTAGCTTTGCTGATCATTTGCTGCTCCTGCATACTAAACTAAGACACCCAGGTCCCTCTGCATCTCAAAAATCTGCAATCTTTCACCATTTAGATAACAAGCTTCTTTTATTTTCCTCCTGCCAAAATAGGGAATTTTACATTTTCTCCATGTTGTGCTCCACGTGCCAGATCTTTGCCTACTTGCTTAGCCTATCGGTGTCCCTTTGATGCTTCCTTATGTGCACTTCGCAATTTACTTTCCTAATCATCTTTGTGTCATTTGCAAATTTAGCAACCACACATTCGGCCCCTTCATCTCAGTCATTAATGTGAATTGTGAAAGGTTGACGCCTCAGCACTGATCCCTGTGGCACACCACTCATAACACCCTGCCAACCATCGATCTTACCAATCATGTCGAAATGACTCAAGAGCATTTTTGCACAATTAGCTTCTTTTGAAGTTTAGTTACAGTTACTATGAAGCTAAATGAAACTCAGCGCCAGCAGAATCCCACAAAAACCCAAAAGATGAATGATGGATTTGATTTTTTTTTTGCTACTACTGAGTTCAGAAAGATTCACTTTTACACAACGCCTTTCATAGCCTCTGGCTATTCCAAATCTCTTCACAGCCAATAGAACGCACTGGTGAAGTCACTGTTGTAACTTGGCATTCAAGTTAACACCCAGCAAGTGCTCACAAATATCAATAAGATAACCGCCAAGTAATCTGTTTTAGATGCTGGTTGAAAAATAACCATTATCCAGGACATCGGGGAGAACTCCATTGCTCTGTTTCAAAATAGCGTCATGGGAGTTTTTTTAACGTCAACCCAGAGGGTAACATCTCATCGGAAAGATGACATCTTCGATTGTGTGACACTCCCTCAGCGTTGCACTGGAGTGTCAGCCCGGATTTTAAGTTAAATTTAAGTTTATTTATTAGTCACAGGTAGGTAAGTTACTGTGAAAATCCATTAGTTGCCACACTCGGCGCCTGCTCAGGTACACTGAGGGAGAATTCAGCATGGCCAATGCACCAACCAGCACACCTTTTGGAATGTGGGAGGAAATCCATACGGAAAACATGCAGACTCCACACAAACAGTGACCCAAGCCTGGAATCGAAGCTCTAGTTCCAATTATGGAGCGTGAAACCATTACAGAACCAGAAACGAAAATGTTACGTTGTGTGTCAAATTGACTCTTGCCCAACATTTGGCACTTTTAAAAAATAGGTTTGAGATTTAAATTGCTTTGCATGTTGATAAACATCAGACTTTTAGTCTGTATTATATTTGTGAGTTCCCACACTGAGTGTGTGCTATATGCTAAACATCTAGTTACTGAACTTTAACATTTATGCCTACTTATAGAATCACAGAATCTCTACACTGCCCATTCGGCCCATCAAGTCTGCACTGAATCTGACTGATGCAGTGACAGAGTATCTTACCTTGGCTCTCCTACTGCCCTATCCCCAAAATGCCACACACATTTACCATATCTAACCCATCTAACCTTCACATCTTAGGACACTAAGAGGCAATTTAGCATGGCCAATCAACCTAATTTGCACATTTTGCGCCGTGGGAGGGAATCGGAGCAACCGGAGAAAACCCATGCAGACACGGGGAGAACATGCAAACTCCACACAATCACCCAAGGTCAGAATTGAACCCGGGTCCCCAGCTCTGTGAGGCAGCAATGCTAATCACTGTGCCACCAAGCCACCCTTGAATAGTACTTACTATATACATTGAAGGTCATGGCATTCTGATGGCTGTAGTTTTGGGTGTTTGCAAGAGACATTGTGCTCTTTCCTTGGAGGGAGACATGTGCCTTTGGTAAGTGTCCCACTCACATGTTCCCACTCATACTATCTTCTCCCATCCCTTCTGACAAAGTGATGCCATGGTATTTGAAAGCGACAGGTCTTCAGAGATTGAGCTCGGGCATAGTGCTAGTTCTCCAGCTTCAGCGGAGACCATATATCATTCACTTTAGCTCATTCCACAGATGCTCCAGCGCATAGTTGTGGTTTAGGGAGGAGAGATGAAAAAAAAGGAATTTTACCATGAAAGGAACAGTTAACTTCTCAATCTGGAGAACATAATTCTGGTGATGAGTGGATTCTGAAGAGGATGGGGGCACTTAGGCCATTTGAGCAGCCAACCTGGCAGATAACACACAGGGTTTGAGGGCGATCAGGGCCTTTGAAACATCCTAAACCATTATCCGAAGCAGTTATGTATCAGGATTGGACTGACAGTGCACAAAAGCCTGGTTATATTCTCCGTCGCTCTCATCCATCAAACACGAGTAGAATTTCTAGAACTTATTGGGTGTTGTGCAATCAGTATTTAACATTTGCATTTGGTTGCTTATGATACTTTGAAAACAGCAATGAAATCAACAATCCATTATCACGTTTAAAAAAAAACACAGGTTGACAAGTGAATCACTGAACAATGTTCTAATTGTTACATAGAGACCACAGCAAAACTTTCTGCACCATCTGGAATGAAACCAGAAAGTCAAATAGTTTAAAAGAAATCAATTCCATAGCAACTACATAGCTGCATTGTCACATTTTCACAAAGAAAACTTCTGGAAATTGCATCTGTGAGTTGGCTGCTGTGCTGTAGATGCCTCATGTTTCCTGTATATTTTGAAGTTATTAGCCAGAATAGAACATTTCATCAGGGGTTGTCAGTGTGGAGTGGAAGGCACTGTATTCCCATTAAGATAGCAGCACTTCCTCTTTAAGTTATCTACAGTCCAAAATATGAATCACAATAGCAGGCTTTATGCATCATCTAAAGCTATTTTTATATTGCCTTTGACGCCTTTGAGTTTAGAGATAGTGTTCTGAGATTTGACAACACAGCACTTTTAGTATATGAAACAGGGTAGTATAGCATGAGATATAACTACAACAATCCAAAGATGTGCGTGTCAGGTGGATTGGCCATGCTAAATTGCCCCTTGGTGTCAGGAGGATTAGCTAGGGTAAATGTATGAGTGGGATTGTGGTCAATGCAGACTTGATGGGCCAAATGGCCTCCTTCTGCACTGTATGATTCTATGAGAATGGAGCAGATAGACTGGCACATCTGTCTGAAGAACATTGCTCTGGTACAATGAGGTAAAGTTACAGAAGTATTGAGGGAACAATTCAATAGGGCAGGTTTGGTGGCAGAAAACTTGCCCATCCATGTGTCAGTGGGTATTGGAGATGAAGTGACAATGGGGGACACAGATAGTCTCTGTGCTACTTTGTCTCTGATGTAGTCTGACCTGTACACTAAATGACAGGATGACGCTCAGAGCGGGGTGTTTGACTGTTTCTGCCCACTCCACCCTAAATCTTCCCAGACAGGAGGAACCTGTGCAAATCACTCAAGGAGATTTGCTATTCATGGGTCCCAAAGGCAGCACTGAAACCTTCAGCCGAAACCAAACCTGCAGAGGTTTCAAGCAGCCTCTCCCTCCCTCGTCTTGCAGCGTCTGTCACAGTTTATTTCCTGCCCTAGTTCAACATGGCTCTTTAGTGTAGATTGGATTTGCATGCCTCCAATCTGCAAATGCCTCCAAATCAAGAAAAGTAGGCTGGATCACAATCATCTGCAAGTTCTTACAAGTATGTACATGATTATAAAAATGCAAATTTACTTTTTTTCTGGCTAGATTTTTAAACATAAACTGAAATTCTTTTGAGACAATGGGGACTGCCAGGTGACTGCTATATACAAGCTTGCGTTCCACCAAGTGGGATGAAAAAGAGGACACTGACCCCCTAGGGAACATGAAAGATCCTGACTCCTGTTGGTTTTACATATGTCTGCAGCTTTTCACACATTTCTGAGATGAAACATCAAAATGCAATTACTTTTTCTAAAAGGTGATGATAGTAGACATGGACTAATAGAATTTCTCTGGAATATACAGCCAGCAAGTTACTTTACAAAACTGTTACCAAGCAGGAAAGGGATCAGAATGCCGCACTGATAACAGGCTGAAGGTGCTTGCCCTCTCTGTCTGTCTGTCTCTCTCTCTCCCTCCTGAAAGCATCGTGCCCGGGTTTGTAGAGCAAGCACCCTGAAAAGAAAAATCTACCACAATTCGAGACCTTTTGGAATAAAACATGGAAATCTGTTCCTCACAACTCTGCCCATGACGTCAACTGAACAAAACGGCCATCACGTGGAATGACTGCACTGAGAGCTGCCAAAGAACAGTTAACCTTTGTTTCAGCTTTGTCATGAGCCATAAAAATCCTTCAGTTTATCCTCTTGTTCTGCCATCTGTACTGTGTCTGTGTGTGTATGTGTGTGCACATGTGTGTGTGTGTGTGTATGTGTGTGGGGGGGGGGGGGGGGGGGTGGTAATGGGGGTTGCCTGGATGAGTGCGTGTGATGTATGAATTGTGGTTGTGATTTAATCAAGGCTATTTTTTTAATTCTGGAAATAGTTGCAATAAAATTATCTTCTTCCTGGTTGAACATTTAAGAAAACCTGTTTGGCTAATTCTTTATGACCTGAAAACATAAATACCTGCACTTTTGCAGTATTGACGAAGTGCATCGTTACTAAATTCACACAAAGAAAGCCCTGTTACAGTCAGAACTGGAGTGGTAGAGTACGGGAGTCATTTTACCCCTCCTCACGTGGTCGTAACAGTGTTGTGTGTGAAATACCTGCTCAGCCAGTGAGAACCCAATACATTAGGCCTTACGCCCATTTCCATAGTAATGTCGATTGGAATTGGTGGCTCAGAAAGAATGAGAAAGATAACACCCATTCTTTCATAATGCACATTTATGAAAAGAACATTATATTATGTATTTTATCACTTCAATTGCTAGCAAGCACTTTAACTCCTGTGATCACCAGTTTTCAGTATTACTTTCATGGCAACATTTATAACTAAAGCTGCCTATTTAAAAACGTATAATGAAGTATTTATGTGGAAAATCCTGTCATCATAATGTAGTTGCAGAACTCCCACCACTAGTGTCACTAGTGCAACACTATGGTGCCAATCAGCAATTGTCCCAAGATGAAGCCAAGTTGAGCTGGCAGCAAATAAACATTATTCAGTAGTAATAGAAACAACTAATTAAAAAAATACATTAATTCATGCTTTGCTGGCAAGATCATCATTTTTTGTTCATCCCTAATTGTCCTCGAGAAGATAGTGGTGAGCCATCTTCTTGAATCGCTGCAGTCCATCTGATTTGGTCCTGTCATTTGGGACAAGATGCGACAAGAAGATCCCGTTGACGGTCGGTGGTTAGCTGCCTCCGCCACGGGAAAACCAGCTGTTTGGGGGAGGGAGAGAGGGCGAGTGGAAAGTTGCAGCCAATTAGTCATGTCACTAAGCAAAAGCAGAGGTTTAAACTGGAGCAATGTCACACTAAGATAAAGTCAGAGGCAATGAAAAAAGGACTGAGGTAAAGGGAAAACTTTGGAATGAACCCTTGCAAGCTGGTCACTGTGGCCTACAGCACCCCATTCCCAGTGTTGGCACTGCACTAGTCACTGGAAAGTAAAATGATAAGATCATAAGAAATAGGTACAGGAGCAGGAAATTCGCCATCAAGCTTTCTCTGACATCTGATGAAATCACGTGGCACAGTTGTTAGCACTGCTGCCTCACAGCGCCAGGGACCCAGGTTCGTTTGGGTGACTGTGTGGAGTCTGTACATTCTCTCCGTGTCTGCGTGGGTTTCCTCCGGGTCTCTGGTTTCCTTCCACAGTCCAAAGATGCGCAGGTTAGGTGCACTGGCCATGCTAAATTGTCCCTTCATGTCCCACAATGTGTAGGATGGGTAGATGGGTAGGGATTATGGGATAGGGTATTGCGGTGGAGTTTTGGTAAGAATCGGTGCAGACTCAATGGACCAAATGGCCTCCTTCTGCACTGAAAGGATGCTGGAGAGTGGCGATTAAGGGGTTTTCACAGTAACTTCACTGCAGTGTAAGTAAGCCTACTTGTGACACCAATAAAATAAACTTAAACCTAACCATTGCCTTGTACAGTTACAGCAAGACTTTCCTACTTTTATACTCATCTCCCTTTGCAATAAAGGGTAACATTCCATTTGCTTTCCTAATTACTTGCTGTACCTGCTTGCTACCTTTTTTGCAATTCAGGTGTAAGGACACCCAGGTCCCTCAGTTCTACAGCATTCTACAGTCTCTCACCAGTTAAAGAACATTCTAAAGGTGACCTACAGCCCTCAGCAACTTTCTTCTATACCACACTAGCTACCACCTTTACTCAACAGAAAAACAAGAGAAAGAAATAAAATCATGGAGAGACGGAACTGGGAAAACAGAAATTCACAAATGAATAGATAAGAGATGTACGGGCAGAAAGCAAGAGAGATGCAGAAAGAAAATGACACCAAAGCATACATAGAGTATCCGTTAACTTAACAGAAGTAATAATATGGATGATTCAGTTAATATGTTAAAACTCGCACAAATGTGAATCCTCTTGCATGTCTCATACCTAATTCCTGTAATGTCTTGCCTGAAACACTTCACTTTCACCGCCCCAGACTGTTATAAAACCTCTTTCCCAATGACTTGCTGCACCACAGGGATCAGTGATGTTGTAGTTCATGTCACTTGTTGTGACAGAGCGACGACCACAATATATTAAAAGGGAAAGACAAAAGTGAAAAAGAAAACGAACATCAGAAACATTACAATTATAATTCAGCAAATATTTCCATCAGTCAAACACCCAAAGCACAATTAAAACAAAATCAGCAGCAACATTAAATCAGAACAACAATGAAACAAGGAGGGAGATAAAAACTATTTGCATGCAATTGGTTGAATACAGTTTGCATTTAACTAGAATCTTCGCCCATTGGCTAAGATGCAAATATTAATTTGAACGCAAGCTATTTTCCACCACTATCTTGTCTTCAGTCAAACATGATGAAATGCCAGTGCTATTCCCTACAGACATAGACATGTCTGAAGTGTGGCCGGCACATGCTAGACATAACACAGTATTGTAACCCTGCCTTATCAAGTTGAGCATTTCTTCACTGTGCCAGCCCGAGGCGTCAATCCCATACAATAAACTGCTCAAAGGCTGCTTTCCAGTGCCATTTAATAGAAGTGAAATACAACCATGTCCAATTGAGAATATATCATTTTTAAAATCATTCTGAGGTCAATTTCCACCTCTTTTTTAAAGTTTATTTATTAGTGTTAT
Organism: Carcharhinus amblyrhynchos; assembly: GCF_965287045.1. Taxonomy (NCBI): domain Eukaryota; kingdom Metazoa; phylum Chordata; class Chondrichthyes; order Carcharhiniformes; family Carcharhinidae; genus Carcharhinus; species Carcharhinus amblyrhynchos. The sequence goes on along the minus strand of NC_137334.1, from coordinate 77,507,674 downwards.
AAGTAGGGTTACATTAACGCTGCAATGAAGTTACTGGAGAAATCCCCTAGTCGCCACACTCCGGCACCTGTTTGGATATACTGAGGGAGAATTTAGCATGGCCAATGCACTTAACCAGCGCATCCTCCAGACTGCCATGGTGTGGAGATGCTGGAGCAGGACTGGGAAGGGTACAGCAATAAGTCTCACAACATCAGGTCAAAGTCCAAAAGGTTTATTTGGAAGCACGAGCTTTTGGAACACTGTTCCTTCCTCTGCCGAATGAAGACTTGGGTTCACAAATTTCGGACTGTGAGAGGAAACCAGAGCACCCGATGGAAACCCACACAGACACGGGAGAATGTGCAAACTCCACATGGACAGTGACCCAAGCCAGAAATCAAACCCAGGTCCCTGGTGCCATGAGGTAGCAGTGCTAACCACTGTGCCACCGTGCTTGTTGCCCTTGGGTGGAGATGGGTCTTTTTCTTCAATAATAATAGTTTAATGCAACTGAATGCCTTTGTGGTACACTTAAAGGAGAGTTAAAAGCTAACAGCAATGATATCAGACTTGAGTCACATTTTAGTCACGACCAGAAGTGCTTTCCTTCCGAATTAATATTAGTGAATCAATGAGGGTTTTTAATGACAATCCAACAGTTTAATTTCACTCACACCAGTTATTTATTTCCAAATGTTTAAAACTGAATTCACATTCACAAATACTGCCATTCTTTCTCTGGAGGTTTCTGGATTATTAGTCAAAATCACCACAGCAGGACAGAAATAAAGCTGATAAAGTGAAAAAATAGTTAAAACGTTAAGCATCACTTTCCAATGTAGAAAGATATTTAGGCCCGTGACTTTGAATAACAATCTTATTCAATCACAGGAAGGGAAACCAATTATCATGAGCTCCGACTGATTTTTGTCAACTAAAAAAGTTGCTGGGAGTAAATCAAATCACCATCACTGCTTGCCCAGATTAACAGTCTGGCCTGTTGAGTCTCTGGGGTGAACTTATCCAAAGAATTTATCCTTTGTGTTCCAAGCCTCAGGCCACAACATTGTCACTTTCCCATAAATCCATTTTTCTACCAAAAAGCTGTTTGGAATCCACTTGGCATGTACTGTCAAATCCAGTCAGTAGTTCATTCACATCCAACTGCTTTTAAAATGCTGATATTTTATATAGGAATCAAATTGCAAGAAGCAAGGAGATTCTGAAAGAGCACTCAGCAATCAACTATGATGTTGACCTTTCGTCATTATGCACAGAATAATGTGAACTCGTCCAAGATAATCTGCTTGGTTTCTGTTCAGAGTATGAAAAGGTAAAACTGATAGAAAAGCAAATTTATAAGCAATGCAAATTTTCTGTCACTAGATAGAACATAGAACACTACAGCACAAACAGGCCCTTCGGCCCACAAGTTGCGTCGATCACATCCATACCTACCAAGCCGTAGAACTATCTGTAACTCCCAATCCCATTAACTCCCATATACTCATCCAGAAGTCTTTTAAAAGACCCCAGCGAGTTCGCCTCTACCACCAAAGTACTGGTGGATGTGGTTTACATGGACTTCAGCAAGGCTTCTTCAGAAGGTGAGAGGGCATGGTATCCAAGGGGTTTTGGCCTTGTGGATGGTAAAACATGTTGATTGTATCACTTATGAGAGTATCTGGGGATATTTAGCATCCAGCCATTAATTAGCACTCAATTGAAAACACTCTGGGTAGAACTGAAAATCAGAAAATAGTACTTTGCTGGCAGTTGTCTACAGGCCTCCCTAATAAATTAGCAGGATGTGGAAATACGGAGATCAGGGAACTATGTTTCAAAAAAAAATGGTTATTTTGGGTCATTTAATCTTCATGTAGATTGGGAGAAGCCATATATCCCAAATCCCAAAGGCAGCAACCGTCTTGTCCAATTGTTCAATCTGGCTTCCACATCTCAGGAAGGATACATTGGTCTCAGGGAGATTACAGCGCAGATTCCCAGAACATTATCCGGGTTAAAAAGGTTGAACTATGAGGACATGAGCAAAGCTTTTATTCCCTTGAATATAGAAGATTAAGGAATTATGTAATTGAGATGTTCCTGATGATATGGGTGACACGATGGCACAGCAGTTCACACTGCTGCCTCACAGCACCAGGGACTGTCCATATGGAGATTACGTGTTGTCCCCGTGTCTGCGTGGGTTTCCTTCAGGTGCTCCAGTTTCCTCCCACAGTCCAAGGATATGTAGGTCAGGTTGATTGGCTATACTCAATTGCCCCTTAGTGTCAGGGCGATTAGCAGGGTAAGTATGTGGGGTTACGGGGATAGGGCCTGGGTGGGATTACTGTCAGTACAGGCTTGATGGACCGAATGGCCTTTCTGCATCATAGGCATACTATGATTAGAGGAATTGATCTTTTTCTCTAACTATCCTATTTCCTCTTCTGGGTAGCCCACTAAAATGAAGCACAACATTGAATTGGAGCTAGACTGCTCAAGGACCACGTCAGGAAGCATTCTTTATACAACATATCTTGAAAATCTGAAACTCTCTTCCCAACAAAGCTGTTGGATGGAATTCTTCCATTTTAAGACTAAGTGCGGTGGCAGGTGACACCGGCAGTGCCTTTCCCGCTGACCGGAATGACAGAATCCCACACAAGATTCTTCACTTGGATCCTCATTCATTATACATAGCCAAGTTCCCTTCCGACTCTCCTGGCAGGTTAGCAGCTGATTCGTTCACCCGCCCTCAGCTCACTGGTTTGAAGGTCTCTGTGCCATATTTAAAGACCAGTCCAGCACGTTCATCTTGCTCTCTCCAGCCCACTTGTCTTCACCAAACTGTGCAGGATGTCACCCATTCATCCAAATCCAATACGCTGAATCTTTAAACTTACCATAGAGCAAAATGGGATGTACCATCTGCACTGACCCTCTTTTCAGGACTCTGTGTGAAGTTCTGCACTGAATGGGTTCTGCCTGCCGCATTGGAAGTCAGACCCTTTCCAACTTAACCAGGTAAGCATGCAGTTTTCTGACTGATCTGCATTGGCTGCAGCATTTCCAACACTGATCAGAAGTTGCGGCACCACCTTAATTAAAAATTTGAAAGCTGAGATTGATAGATGTTTGTTAGGCAAAGATATTGGAGGTTGCTGAGCCAAGGTAGTGGTTAAGACATAGATCAGCCATCATCTAATTGGATAGAAAAAGATGTTCAAAGGACTGAATGGCCTATTTCTGCCCAAATTCCTACCTGATTCAGGTTTTTTGATTCTATAAAAGAAGGTATGTGCGTTATGAAATTACCTGGTTTGAATTTTGGTTCAGAGATTAATTAAATACAAGACTTTATATTACCTATTGTTATGGATGCTGCTTCAGCTGTGCAAGCTGCTGCTTTCTAAAGATAATAAGTAGCTTCTTCAAGGACATCATCAAATTTTAAAACATCACTTACCAGGATTACTGTTTTGAAGTTGCTATACATTGATTTAGGCATAAAGCAAATTTATATCTGCAATGACAGCACAAGTCATGGGAGTATAGGACAGGATGAACATAGTGAGAAGTCTCACAACACCAGGTTAAAGTCCAACAGGTTTATTTGGAATCACGAGCTTTCGGAGCGCTGCTCCTTCTTCAGGCTCTTTTGATGAAGGAGCAGCACTCCGAAAGCTTGTGATTCCAAACAAACCTGTTGGACTTCTTATTGTGCTCACCCCAGTCCAACGCTGCCTCTCTACATCAGGATGAGCATAGGAAGAGAAGGCTTTTTGTCCCTCAAGCTAATACCACCATTCAACGAGATCATGCCTGAACCCCATGAATCCACTTTTTCCCCATATCCTGAAATAACTTTAATATATTTTTGCTAACCAATCTCAGATATATAATTAGCAATCAATTCCAGTTCCAAAGTTAAGTTTATTTATTAGTGTCACAAATAGGCTTACATTGAGTTCTATGAGGATGTGTCTAGGGCGGTGGATAGAGGAGAGCCAGTGGATGTGGTCTTCCTGGATTTTCAGAAGGCGTTTGACAAGGTACCTCACAAGAGGTTATTACAGAAGGTCAGGGGGCATGGAGTTGGGGGTAGGGTGTTAACGTGGATAGAGGACTGGTTGTCAAATAGGAGGCAGAGAGTGGGGGTCAATGGGTGCTATTCGGATTGGTGGATGGTGACTAGTGGAGTGCCCCAGGGGTCGGTGCTGGGGCCTCAGCTATTTACCATTTATATAGATGATCTGGAGGAGGGAACCGAGTGTAGGGTGTCGAAATTTGCTGATGACACCAAAATTGGTGGAAAGGCAAATTGTGTGGAGGGTGGGGAGAGTCTGCAGAAGGATCTAGATAGGCTGGGCGAATGGGCCAGGAAATGGCAAATGGAATTTAATGTTGGTAAGTGCGAGGTGGTCCACTTTGGTAGGAATAATGGTAGGAAGGATTATTACTTACGTGGAGAAAAACTGCAGCAGGCGACGGTGCAGAGGGACCTCGGGGTCCTTGTGCATGAGTCGCAAAAACCCAGCTTGCAGGTGCAGCAGGTGGTCAGGAAGGCAAATGGGATGCTGGCTTTCATCGCGAGGGGGATTGAATATAAAAGTAGGGAGGTCTTGCTGCGGCTGTATAGGGCATTGGTGAGGCCGCAGCTGGAGTACTGTGTGCAGTTTTGGGCGCCGTACTTACACAAGGATATTTTAGCCTTGGAGGGAGTGCAGAGGAGGTTTACTAGGCTGATTCCGGAGTTGAGGGGGTTGAGCTATGAGGAGAGGCTGAATAGATTAGGCTTGTACTCGTTAGAGTTTAGAAGAATGAGGGGAGATCTCATTGAGACGTATAAGATGATGAATGGGATGGATAGGATAGAGGTGGAGAGACTCTTCCCGCTCAGAAAGGACAGTAGGACTAGGGGGCACAGCCTCAAGATAAAGGGGGGGGCGATTTAGAATGGAGTTGAGGAAGAACTTCTTCACTCAAAGGGTGGTGAATCTCTGGAATTCTCTGCCCGTTGAAGTGGCGGAGGCTGCCTCTCTAAATATTTTTAAGACGCGGGTTGATGGGTTTTTGATAAGCAAGGGGATTAAGGGTTATGGGGAGAGGGCGGGAATGTGGAACTGAGCCACGACAGATCAGCCATGATCTTATTGAATGGCGGGGCAGGCTCGAAGGCCTAGTTGGCCTACTCCTGCTCCTATTTCTTATGTTCTTATGTTCTTAACACTATAATTAAGTTACTATGAAAATCCTCTAGTCGCCACACTTAGGCGACTGTTGTGATACACTGAGGAAGAACTTAGCATGGCCAATGCATCTAACAGTACATTTTTTCAGATGTGGGAGGAAACTGGAGCACCCAGAGAAAACCCAAGCAGACACGGGAAGAATGTGCAGACTCTGCACAGTCAGTGACCCAAGCTGGGAATCGAACCCAAGTCCCTGGTGCTGTGAAGCAGCAGTGCTAACCACTGTGCCATTGTGCCACCTAAGTTTTACCACTCTTTGTATGTAAAAGCATTTTCCTGACTTGATCCCTGAAAGATCTGGCTCTAACATTTCAACAATGCCTGCGATTTTCCTTCCACATTCACCGTAAGCACGAATAATGATGTCGATGCAAAATAGCATGAGATTCAGAAAACACCAAGATTGCATTTTCAGATTCTCCCTCACCCTCACGGAGGGTGGCGTCAGGAAATCCCACGCATCATCTCCAGTCCCTGCACTGTACTCTACTCCCGAGCTACTGACTCCACCCTTCTCCCTGGCAATAGTCTGAAATCAAACCCCTCTGTTCACAACCTTGGTGTTACGTTTCACCCCAAGATGAGCTTCTGACCTTATATTTACCCCATCACCAAGGCTGCTGGTTTCCAGCTCAATGACATCACTCAACATTTTCCATCTCGGCTGCTGAAGCCCTCACTCATGCCTTTGCTGTCTCAAGACTTGACTATTCCAACCAGCTGGTTACCCACATGCTACCCTCTGCAAAACTGGGATCCTCTAAAACTGTGCTGCCAATGGAACTCACACAAGTCCCATTCAACTTTCATCTCTCTGGTTATTGACCTGATCAAACCGTTGATCTTAAAATTTTCATCCTTGTTTTCAAATCCCTCCATGGCCTCACCTCTCCCTATGTCTGCAAACTCCTCCTGACCCATAACTCTTTGAGATATCTGCACTCCTCTCATTCTGGTTGCTTGAGCATCCTCCAATTTGAATCATTCCCCTAGCTTTTAAAATTGTTTTTCAAAGAGATAAAATTGCTTCGGAAGCAGTTCAAAGAAAGTTGACAGGACTCATTCCTGGGGCGAAGGTGTTAGCTTATGAAGCAAGGCTGAACAGGTTAGGCCTATACCCAATGGAGTTTAGCTGAATGACAGGCAATCTTTACGAAATGTATAGGATCCTGAGGGGACTTGATAGCCAGAGGATGTTTCCTCTTGTGGGGCAGACCAAAGCAAAAGGACATAGGTTCAAAATAAGAGGACTTCCTTTTAAGGCAGAGATGAGGAGAAACTTTTTTCTCCCAGAGTTTTGGTGTGTGGAATTCTCCTCGTCAGGAAGTAATGGAGGCTGGGCCTTTGAATTTACTCAATGCTGAATTAGACAGCCTTTGATAGACGAGGGAGTCAAGAGGCATGGGGGACAGATAGAATAGTGGAGTTGAGACCACCACCAGGTCAGCCTTGACCTTACATAATGATGCAGCGGGGTCAAAGGGCCAAATGGTCTCCACTGCCTGATCCTATTTCTATTGCCGAGCCGCTATAGAATTCCCTCCCTACAACTCGCTGCCTCACGACCTCACTTTCCCTTTTTAAGGTATTCCTTAAAAACTTCCTCTTTGACCATCTAATATCTCCTCTGTGGCTTGGTGTCATATTTATGTTTTTAACGTTCCTTTGAAGCACTTGCATTTTGTTTAAATTACATTTTTCAGCACATTTAACATAAGTTGTTTTTGCAATTTCGAGGGAATACAACCCCAGTTTCTGTAATTAGAATCCAGGCATCATTTTCGTAAACTGTTTGCTTCGATTTTTCCTAAATTGTGGGGCCTGGAACATTATAAAGTTCTTCCGATGTGGTCGAATTAGGGCACTGTATCACTGAACCGCTTGTCCTCTAGTTGTAAACCTCAGCATTATTTTTGAGCCCATTTGGCTTTTTTTTGTGCCATTGGACCCCAGGATCTTCCTGTCCCACCGAAGTCAATGGCCATTTGCTTTGTCATTGGGGAATCCACCTTCGGTGGGACTGGAAGACCCCGTCAGCAGGAATAGCCTCAAAATCCCGGCCTATGACTTTTTGGACCTCCACCACTGTTTGTACCTTCTCACCACTCTGGCAGTACTTTGGTCTATCATTGTTGGGTCCAAGTGGATGACTTGCCTACCTTGAAACCCATTTGACACAACAAAAAACTAAGGGAAGCTGCAGTAGGAAATATTTAAGACAATATCATTGGAATAAAGCAAACAAAGCATGAATTTAGTGGTGGTGACAGGACTCCCATCGATGGAGGTGAATGGTAAGGCGATCCCACTTCGCCGGTTAGTGGGACCTGGGACTCCATCTTGTCAGCAGCAGCCAATTAAGGAGGGCTGTCCACTATAAAGCTGCCAGCCAAACAGAGGAAGGCAGCTCAGCAGCACCAGCGAGAACAGTGGCCAATGCTGGGGTGGTATCTGGAGAAGGAAAGCGGGATCTGCGTTTGTCAGGGCCCATCAGGAAGGCCTGCAAAAGAGGAGGCATAGGGTGAGGAATGAGGACAGGAGGCTGCCAAGGGGGCAGCCATTGCCACCAATACAGCCTTCCATGGCCATAGGGTGCCCATAAAGGAGAGCCCATCACCAGAAACTGCCAGGTTACCCCAATCCCCAAATAGTGGATGGTACACCACGGAATGGTAGTGGGAAGACAAGGGGCTCATCATCCCCACCTCCTGCAACATTTTACTCCTCAATATCTCCCAAAGGCTGACAAAATTTTGTTATATATTTCAACACATACCAACAGAAGACTTTGAAAACTAAATTGTTTGGCTTATATCATAAAAAAGCAGCATGACTTAAATGAAAAGGTTGTTTTCATTGAATTCGCGCCAACTCCAAAATTTAAAATGACTATCCCTTATTGAGAGCGGAGGGCCATGGCAGGGTGAGAACCTGGCTCACCTCCAGGGTTCCAATCCTGCTATTAAATAAATAGGAAAACTTAATTTGAACAGTTTGATAGAATTAAACTAAATTAACATGGATTTGGGGTCTAGATTTGCTTTTCAAATCTGTACCTTAAGGAGCGCATAATATCATACCCATTTGATCTTTGAAAGTGGGATTAGGCATGCAACTAAAATTCCTCAAGTGTGTGTTCACCGGCACTTATCAACTTGAAGAAGATTCAAGGACTCTAGTCAGCAGTATAATTCAAGAACAAGTGAAGCTAATTTAGTTTATCCAGCTTTCAATTTCACTTTCAAGATCAGATCTTGCCCAGAGTTATACTTAGATTGGCACTCGACACTCCAGTACTGCACTACCTTTCGGGCAAATGTTAAATTCAGTTCCTGTCTCCCCTTGCGGGTATATAGAAAATTTCTTAGCATGATTCAAAGAGTGGAGGTGTTTGCCTCTGTCCCGGCCAAACTCATTCCTTAATAAACATCAGCAATTCCAATTACTGAGATATGTGTCCATCTACATAGAGGACAATGACTACACTTTAAAAGTATAACATCCGAAAGGACATCCCAAGGTCATGAAAGGCACCGTAAGCTGGAATGGAAGACCATAAGCTGGTCTTCCATTCATCATTCTGGCAGTCATCAATTTACTTGATGTGTCCCTTCAACTCTGATGCCCTTGCCATCATAAAACATGGAATTTTATAGCACAGAAGGATGCCACTGGTCCATTATGTGTGTGTCTGCACCGGCTCCCGAAAGATCTACCCAGAAACTCCCATTCTCCAACACTATCTTGGTAGCCCTCTAAATGCATCCATTTCAAATATATATCCAGCTCTCTTAAAACCTCCTATAGAATCAGCCTCCAACATTCGTCCCAATAATGCATTCCAAGTCCCAACAACTCTGAGTAAAGATGTTCTCCTCATTCGACTCCTAATTCTCCTGCTGACTACCTTGAAATTGTGACTCCTGGTCACTGGCATACCAACCAGTAGAAACAGAAAATCCTTCTTTACCCAGTCAAAACTGGTCGTAATTTTGAACACCGCAATAAAGTTACCTTCCTCCCCACATCCCCAGCAACTCACCCTCAGTCTCTCTGTTTCTGCAAGCTATAGCCCCATCCAAAATGTACACAACTCTGGTGCGGCTGCACTTGGAGTACTGTGTGCAGTTCTGGTCCCCACATTACAGGAAGGATGTGGAGGCTTTGGAGAGGGTGCAGAGGAGGTTTACCAGGATGTTGCCTGGTATGGAGGGGAGGTCCTATGAGGAGAGACTGAGGGATTTGGGGTTGTTTTCGCTGGAAAGAAGGCGGCTAAGAGGGGATCTTATTGAAACATATAAGATGATTAGAGGTTTAGATAGGGTGGACAGTGATAGCCTTTTCCCTCGGATGGAGAAAGCTAGCACGAGGGGGCATGGCTTTAAATTAAGGGGGGGTAGTTATAGGACGGATGTCAGGGGTAGGTTCTTTACCCAGAGGGTGGTGAGGGATTGGAATGCCCTGCCTGCTGCGGTTGTAAATGCGCCTAGTTTGGGGGCGTTTAAGAGATCCATGGATAGGTTTATGGACGAAAAGGGATTGGTTTAGGTTAGTGGGTCATTGTTTTTTAATTGGTCGGCGCAACATCGTGGGCCGAAGGGCCTGTTCTGCGCTGTAATGTTCTATGTTCTATGTTCTAAAATGTCCTTTTCTTCTCCAACGTTCTTGAGTGTGTTGTCTAAGCTCTCAAGTCTGTGCTCATCTTTCCTGCAACTCCATGTTTGAATCACACCAATTAGATTTCTGTTCCTACCACAACTTGGCAACAGCCTAATAAAAGATATAAATGTTAGCCACTGTGGCCATAATGCTATTCATTCCTCATCTGCCTCAATCTCTGTGGTTTTTGATACAGACAAAGATACCATCAACAGGATATCTATTGTGTTTCTTCTGAATAATATCCAGTTTCAACAAAGCTGTCCACAACCTTGACATCCTGCTTGCTCCAAACATTACTTGTGACCCAACATCCTCTCCAACATCCACACTGTAGCCACAACATTGCCAGTCCATTTGTCATAGTCTACCTCCTGCTGAAACTCTCATCCATGCATGTGCCAACTTCAATGCTATCCTCTCCATGTTTAGCTCTTTCAAACCTCTGTTAATGCAATGTCCTAACAATGTTAGGGGCTATGTGTTAATAATGTGAACTGATGACTGTATAAATAATGAAACCTTTGTACGCCAAAAATTGTGCTCAATGCTTTCTTTTCCAGCTATGTATACTTAGATTCAGCATTAATCAGAGTACATGAAGCAAAAATTATTGGTTGTTCTCGAAGAGTACCTTCTGTACTCACTGAACTCACAATGTTGTGTCAGCTTTTTGAAGAAATGCTTCTATTTGATTCCTTCAGTGGAACCTGAACTGTTCCATGATGATCAATAATGTACGAGGCAGATTTTTTTTTACACAGAGAGTAGTGGGTGACTGGAACTCGTTGCCAGGGGAGCTGGTGGAAGTGGATACAGTAGTGACTTCTAAGGGCCATCTTGACAAGTGCATGAATAGGGTGAGAATAGAGGGATATGGTCCCCGGAAGGGTAGGGGGCTTTAGTTAAGTTGGGCAGCATGGTCAATGCAGGCTTGGAAGGCCGAAGGGCCTGATCCTGTGCTGTAACTTTCTTTGTTCTTTGACCGGAGAGTAATACTCTTCAAAGGTCTTTGTCAAATCATCATAAGTTTTGGTTCCTGGCTTTGCTGGATGAGCCAAATTCCAGAGCAAGCTGTATGTTTTATTTCCTATTGAATAAAGAAAAGCCGGTCCAAGCAACTTATTTACAATTTTATTTGCTTGTACAAAGGATTGAAAATGCTTAACATAGAAACTCCATGGTTCATTTTCTTCATTGAAAAGGGCCCAAGAATCCTAACTAACCTGGCATTTTTTGCAGGCACCAGCAATTTGAGACTGAGTATTTATTTATTACTGTCTTCCCAATACTCCCCCTTTTACCCTGGAGACTGTCAACTTGATGTTTTTGTTTCAAATTACCTCAGTCATCCAGCAAAGAATTCCATGTTTTCAAATATGTTAGATGCTGCCTTATAGCTCACTCTTCACTGATCAGAAAAAAATCCCTCTTTTAAAACAACACAGGGAACTTTTTTCTTACTTAGCCCTTCCTGCATTGGCACTTCAATATTTAATCCTGTTGTTGCTTCTCCCCAGCCTTCTAATATTCAAAGTGTGAAAACCTGCAATTTTTTTTTACTTCTACTTGGGACCTTTTCTCAGTGTTCTCGATGAAACAAAATCCTGACTCATTGCCCAATGTCTTTTTGTAATGTCCTAACTTTGTTGGGCGGTTGTGGGTTTTAAACAAAAAGAGATGTGACTTGCACACGTAGATTCAGATTAACAGCAACAAATTTCTTCGAGGAGCTCTTGCCTGTGTAGAGTACAAACTGAAACTGAAGCATCAGCCTGTGCAACACCCTAATGACATCACCATCAAATCGTGCAACTAGTTGAATATATAACAGTTAAACATATCCTATCCCACACCAATCCTGCTTACAAAAAACTCCTGCCCTTGCTGAACTCTCTCCAAAATATCGCCTTGTACATCCTATTCCCATCAACGGAGTCCCATAAAGGTCAAGCCACATTAAACAACTCCACCTTGGTAGCAGGCAACTTTTCTTGAGGCAATACCTTTAAGCCCATTGGGAAAGGGTGACCTACTTAAAACATTCCATTCATTGCTAAATAAAGCACTGTGTTAAATGATACAATACCTCCCGTTGTTGTAAACCACCAATGCCACAGGAAATTGGCGTGTTTGAGTCCCGAATTAAATAACATCATTTGAGTGTCAACTGGAAATTTAACAATAAATAAATACTGAACAACCTGGGACATTGCAAAGACCCACAAACTCTGCATTTTCCCATCAAATCTTGTCAAGACAATAAAAACATTTAGCATGGTGATTACTGGAGTATAAGAGATGGTTTTATTTTCTTGGCATTTATAGATTTTGAAAGATTAATGTAGCATCAATATCATTGCTTGCCTTTGATGGGCAAGACAGGTCTATATATTGTAACAGTAGCGTAAAGTGACATATATAAAATATGACTGATGGGATCCAAAAGTATAGTCTCACACACTGGTGGGAAAAGTCAGCATTCGATCACTAGTGCGTTCCATAATTCTATTCTGAATATGGCAACAGAAGTGGAGGGGGTGGTGGGGGCGTTGTGTTTTGATCTGTTTTTGTGTCTCTCAAAACAGGGTTTTATGAAAAATAGTTTTGTCATTGCAATCCATTCATCATAACGCTCCCCAGCGTAGCGCTTTGAAATCATTTCCTGAAGTTTTTGAAACTTTGTCTATTAACCATCAATCTCATCGTCTGTCAAATATTTGGTCTTGTGCATAAGCAGAAAGCTCGCTGAAATTAATAGTTCTCTTTTGTTAAGCCGATGGCTCATTTATCATGCGTTGATTTGCATAAATTCCCTTTAGTGCTTTGGAGTATCCATTGGCATTGAGTAGAATCAGAAAAAGGTTATAAATTAAATTAATTTTGACCCATAAGATTGTGGTACTCTGATTTATCTGCTTGCAATTGAAGATTGGAAAATCATGCAATATTCTTTGAGGAGATGATTATTTGCTGGGTTTCTGTTTTAAAGGAAACACCACTGTTTTTCTCCATGAAAATCAATGCAATTGAAAATATGGCAGTTTATCTGGAAGGTATCAATAAGTAACACGGGCTTTATACTCCTGTGCTCAGTTGAAAATTAACTACCCACTCTTCCCCCTCCCCCAGATGTGTGCAGAGTCATTACATTTACTGGTCCCATAAAGCTCTTTAAGCAGCTTATCAGGAGAAAGGAGACTCATTGTTTTCAATGATAATTCAAACAATTATCCAGATGCTTCAGCTATGGCAGAAAGAGGGCAATTGGAAAGGAAGGGTGAAGGATGGAGTAGAAAGCAACAAACATGCACGCAATATGAAAGGCTCCTATTTTAATGTCGCTTAGTAGAACTGTTGAATTAGGCTTAACTTTCTTTTATTCATTCATGGGATGTGGGATTCACTGATTGGGTCATCATTTGTTGCCCATTCCTAATTGCCCTTGAACTGAGTGGCTTGCTAGTTTCAGAGAGCACGCAACCATATTACTATGGATCTGGAGTCACATGTGGACCAGACTGGATAAGGATGACAGATTTTCTTCCCAGGGCATTAGTGAAATGGATAGTTTCATAGTCATCTTTTTATTCCAGATTTGTATTGGAATCAAATTTCACCATCTCCCCCTGGTCGATTTGAACCTGGGTCTGCAGAGCATTATCCTGGATCTCTGGATTACTAGTCTAGTAACAATACCACTAAATTACTGCCTCCACTACACATGCCTCTGCTCTTGGAAGGGGTAAAATATCCTGAAGGATATTTCTAGCCCACCCAGACTGCCTCTATAAAAATTCAACAAACTAGCTTTTGTTTTTGTGGGAAACAGATTTTTTGAGGCAGTGGGGTGGGTATAGGAGTGGGGATTGGGGCGGGGGGTGGATGGGGGTTGGAATATAAATTTAAATCAGTATTTCCATCAGAAATGTAAGCACTTATAGGACAAGGCTTTAATCTTTGTATTGACAGCGCTCAGAATGTGACGATGAGTCTTGTGCTGTAAGTCCGACCCCCTTTGTATAAGACAGTGCACAGCACTATTGGCAGTTCTGCTCAGCCAAGCAAAGAAGGGCACTGATGATCCCAGATCATACAGGGAGGAGCAGCTAGAGCAAGGCCGGCTCTCAGAATTGATGTTTGAGTGTTTTTTTATAGAAAAGATATTTCAAAATTAGTCTTGAAATAGTAAAGACTATTATTGATCCAGGCAAATTGTTCACAATAAAAAAATGAAAGCTTTAGGCCAAAGAGGTGAAATCAAGGAATAGGGTCACCCAAAGGGTTATTGTACAGAATGACATGGAACATACACCAAAGGAACAGGCTGTTCGACACCTCACAAGGTTGCCCACCAATGCCTTGAAATTTGGCCGGATATCTCTTTATGTATCGCATTGTAAATTTAGTTTGATAACACTCAAGGTTAGCTTGATTGTCCATGGTAAATTGCCCCCTAGTATCAGGGAGATTAGCAGGGTAAATATGGGGGGATTACGGGGATAGGGCTTGGGTGGGTTGTTGTTGGTGCAGACTTGATGGACTGAATGGCCTCTTTCTAGGGATTCTATGATTCTATGAACCCTAGGTGACGTGTCTTGCATATTCCACTACATTAAGGCACTATGTGAAAACTGAGTAGTTTTGTGTTGAGCTTCCCCTTAAACATAACAATGCTATTTACCTCACCTAATCCATGTGATAGCAACCTTTTTTAAATTTGTTGACAGAACATGGGCATCACTGGTTCGGCCAGTATTTATTGCCCATCTTGAATTGCTCTTGAGAAGGTGGTCTAGTAGCAATACCACTAAGTCACTGTCTCCACTCCACACCTCTGATTTTGGAAGGGAGAAACTATCTTCTTGCACCATTGCAGTTTACCCCTCCCCACCATCCTTCTGCCCCCAAGTGGAAACACAAAGCTGTGGACGGAATGGTCAGTTGGGAAATTGTTAAGATTCAAATTCAAATCAAGATAAATATCCATCAGTCTTGACAAAGTGCCATCAACTCAAAAGGTTGGCACCGGTTCTAACTCTGTCCAAGTGGGAGGGTTTTGAATGAGTTAAAATCTCACCCGTTAACTCTGTTTCTCTCTCCAGAGATGGCAGCTGACCTGCTGACTGTTTCCAATTTATGTTGAAGCATCAGAAGTTACAAGCTAGAGGAAATTATTCTAAATTTTGTATCTCATCTTAAAAGTTTTAAGTTTATTTATTAGTGTCACGAGTAGGCTTACATTAACACTGCAAAGAAATTACTGTGAAAATCCCCTAGTCGCCACACTCCGCCACCTGTTTGGGTACACTGAAGTAGAATTTAGCAGGCCAATGCCACCTAACCAGCACGTCTTTCGGACTGTGGGAGGAAACCAGAGCACCTGGAGGAAACCCATGTAGACACGAGGAAACATGCAAACTCCACACAGACAGTGACCCAAGCCGGGAATCGAACCCGGGTCCCTGGTGCCGTGAGGCAGCAGTGCTAACCACTGTGCCACTGTGCTGCCCTTTAGGTATCCTTGAGAGCTACAGTGATGCTTGTCACTTTTACAAGAAGTCTGGATGTCTTACGAAGGCAACAATCAAAATGGTAACAGATAAGTTTTAATTTAAGAAAACTTTTTGTCTACCCAAAATCTGAACCTTCCAATCGGGGAGCTAAAGAAAATGTCACTGCCAGATTGACAGTCTTGTATGAGTTACGACGCAACAATTCTTCGAAGGAGTGAATCTTTTGCTTGACTAAATTTTTGTTAGCCTTATGTCAGCAGCGTCCTGAGTATCGAGTTATTACCCGCAATATACTTCAGTGGGAAATGTACCCATTTGGTGGGCAAGGGGACAGTGGGCGAACACTAAAAAGAGCCATAAATCATAGAAAGCAGGGTTTCCCTTTCAATTATATGCTGAGGGGCCAGGAAATTAGGAAAGCTGTGTTTTATTGCCCGCTTCCTGCAATATATTTCTTGCTTGAAACAGTTGAGTGCTCACACTGATTGCTTTGTCAGCAGGTCAACCACAAAACCTCAAACTGTGAGAAGTCAAAACATCCACTTTACAATAAGTCAACTCACTTAAAGCTGCAGTACTCTCTCTCTTGAGGCATTCTTCCAGCACACTCCTGCGAGTAAGTGCCTGGCTAGGGATCAGGATTGGCCAAAAGGGTTAATCTTAGTGACTACAGGCAGAAGCAAAGTGGAAGTAATTTAGAGAACACATTAGGAACTGGTCGATATCTAATTGAATCAGTTCAAAGCATTCTCTCCAGACTTCAGTTCTGGACGGAGCAGAGTTTAGACCCAACCAAACCGGTTGGAGAATCAGTGTGTGTGAACTGGAGGAGAAACTCAAAGCACAAAATTTCTGTCAGGCACCAGACATTCGGGGTGGAATTCTCTGGCTGTTCACGCCCCGCTGCCGTCACCAGTGAGGACAGAGAACCTGACGCTCAGCCAGATCTCCCTTCACTGCAGCGGGATGGAAGAATCCCGCTGGCCTGAATGGCCGGAGAATCCTGTGAATTCAGCAAATTGGCAAGGTCGACGGAAGCACCAGAAAACAAGGCTGACTTGGAGGACGGCTGCTGAAATCCCAATATTGTGAACAGAAGTGACACAAATTTCCGAACTGTAAAGCATTTGGCTAACCACCGTTACTGGGGAAAACATGACAGTTACCGGTATTCATCATTAGAGAATAAGAGCCCATTTAGCATTAAGTAACGTTACATTAATCCTATTGGAAATACCTAAATGAGTTAATGGTTGTGCAGCAGTTCACGACCGAATTGGATTTTCATTTAAGTATCTGATAAAATCCTACACCTGTAACATTTAAAGATAAAGGCACATGACACAATTGACAAATGGCCCAGGCAGACTAAATACTGATTTTACAACAGAGAGCTGCAGATGGTGATGAGAAAATTGATCTTTGACTGGACTTCAGTTGTGCATGGGTCTCCCTTGGGTCAGTCGTTACTTCGTCTTCTTCCCGAGTTCTCTGCCCGAAGATAGTTCCTTGGCGATTTAGGATCATAGAATTCCTACAATGTAGATGGGCCATTCAGCCCATCAAGCCTGCACTGACAACAATCCCACCCAGCCTATCCTCATAATCCCACATATTTACCCCGCTGGTCTCCCTGACATTAAGAGGCAATTTAGTATGGCCAGTCAACCTAACCCGCACATCTTTGGACATCATGTGTTGGCAACACTAGGCCAGAAAAGAGGGCCCTTTAAAAAGTATTTGGATGAGCACTTGAAACATCATAACATTCAAGAATATGAGACAAGTGCGGCAAAACGGGAATAGAGTGACATTGGGGTGGTAGGTATTGTTGGTGCAGACTCAATGGGCCGAAGGGTCTTTTCCATACTGTACGACTCTCTGATTCTATATTTAAAGGGCACCTGCACTACCTGTCTCAACTTTACCCAGCCACTACTCCATCATTCCCCACGGACCCTCCTCCCGTCCCTGGCCATCCTCCAAGTAACTTGCATGGCCATAACCGTACACTGGCATTTACAGACAATCCCCAAACAGGACAATGTGGCAGCAACTCAACATTAATCATGGAAGAAGGCAACCTCAGAATGTGTACCCCTCTCACGTGCAGTGGTGAATGTGATGTTATATTTTCCATCTAATGGGGAATTAATTTGGAGGAGGAATTTAATTTCAATGGGGGTGGTCTTTTAATGAGCACGTATATCTTGCTAACACATGCAAAAGGGCTTCCTGACATAGTTTGCCTTTAAATTCCCAAGAATTGAATTGCTAAAATTCAGACTGTCATTGGGAAACTCATTTTTGGCCTCATGCCAAATTAGGTTCCCCTGCCCGTGAAGCTACCGCTTGCGGGTGGGATCTTAGGTTCTGCCCCATGTGTCAATCACAAAATGTCACATATGCAAAAGATACATTGCAGTTCTGATTGCAACTCTCAGCAACTCAGAGAATGAGAAGCAGGGGCAACCCAAATATTGGCATCAAAAATACATTTTTAACAACTCAGCAGTAACTCTGAATTTCTTGACATCCGTTCAAGATAATCAACTTCAAACCAACACCCTTAAATGTTGCAGTTTTATTTAATTTGCAATTTCCCTCGTGCACAAGTCAGGCTAGGGGCATCACGGTGGCACATGGTTAGCACTGCTGCCTCACAGCTCCAGTGGACTCAGGTTCGATTCTTGGTTGGGGTGACTGTCTGTGTGGACTTTGGACATTCTCCCTGTGTCTGCATGGGTTTCCTCTGGGTGCTCCAGTTTCCTCCCACAGCCCAAAGATATGTGGGTTACATTGGCCATACTAAATTGCCCCTAAATATCCTGCGGTGTGTAGGTTAGAGGGATTAACGGGGTGAACACGCGGAATTACGGGGTTAGGGCCTGGGTGGGATTGTGGTCGGAGCAGACCCGATGGGCCGAACGGCCTCCTTCTGCACTATAGGCATTCTATGGATTCTATGCCACAACACTGAAGTTAAGCTACAAGTGCATCATTAACTGAAAATCACAGCAATGCAAAACTGGCTTGCTGCATCCTTGGTGAATATTATCTTAGCTGCTGGCATTTAAAAAGTTAATAACTCCTGCCTAGACTAATGGTTAAAGATAGGTGCAAATCAACAAACCTTTCTGTGGTCAATGAACCTTTTGAGAAAGGTTACAGTGCCACCTTAGCAATTTATCTGCTCATTAAGGTATTTCACAACACTTGTCTATCTTTTACTCCAAACAGGATAAGTGTCTTGTTCTCACTATTGCTAACAGGAAGCGTATCAAAAAAAATGAATGCCAAGCCATCTGAGCGCCAAGTCTCCATCTTGATCCTTGTTTGCAGGGGCACCGCGCCTAGTTTACATGAGGACTGATACCGGTTACCGCAGGTACTAATGGCATTAGCATCAGAGCTTACCCTGGCTGGATCATAAATCACACAGGACAACTCTGATAAAGAAACTGTTCACAGGTTGGGCTTGTGTACATGCATACTTCACCCCAACCATATCTGCAAGGTATCATTGTCTCCAGGTGCTGCAGTTATCTGTGAGCTGTAATCACAGCAGAATAATGGAGCCCTGATAGGTGTCACAAACAAAGCTGCTCCACTCTCTAAAAACCTTGTTGATTTACGCACAAAGTTTAATATTTACATCAGTGGTGAAAAAGGAAAGGCATTTTGTGTTGCTGCGGCAAGTTTATTAGTACAAAACATACTTAAATCCACATACGGGGATTTAGAAATCGGGTTATTTTACATAGCATTTTACCAGGAGTATTTACAATTCGTAAATCATGTTTATTCTAGAGCAGACTGGCACAAATAATGCTTCAAGCGTCCCTCTCAAGGGAGTCAGCAGCATAGTGGTATTGCCACTGGACTAGTAATCCAGTGCTCTCAGGACCCAGGTTTGAATCCCACCACGGCAGAGGATGAAATGTCAATTCAATAAAAATCTGGAATTAAAAGTCCAACGATGACGACAAAAGCATCGTCAGTTGTCGTAAAAAGAAACCCATTTGGTTCACTAATGTCCTTTAGGGAAAGACATCTGTTATTCTCACAAAGTCTGGCCTTGTAATGACTTTAGTCAGGCAATTGAGGTGGGCCTGTTAGAATATGAGCTCCCTGATTAAGAGCCAAATGGATGGGTCAATCAGGGAGCCTCTTACTTTGTATTTAACCAGGAGTATCAGTTCCTCTGGGACTCCGAGTGTAGACTGTGAACTGAAAGCAATCTCTGTGCTGTTGTCAGACTTGTAAATAAAGGGATTCTGGTTAGGGGCCTTCTGCCTCTGAGGACTTATTACAGGCCTATATGTGACTCCAAACTCACAGCGATGTGGTTGACTCTTAAACGCTGGCTCAGCCAGCGATGCCTACATCCCATGAATAAAAACAATGGTATAAAAGAGCCAGCAGCCTGGTGGAAACTTTGTTCCCCAAACTTGAGTTGAGCTTTATTGGAACCATGTAGAAGGCCAAAGACAATCAGAGAGGGATAGAGGTTTAAAATGGCAAGGAGGAAGAATTCAGGATCACGCTGGCAAAAATAATGTCGCTGTTCTACAAAGCAATACTTACTTTGCTCAAATGTAGGGGAAGCCGCACTGTCAGCAGTGTACTGCAGTGGAGGAAATACAAACAAATAGCTCTCTCATCCAGGAGTTTTGGACATTGGTGGGTGACATGATGAATGGGAAGACGTTGCATCTCCTTCAGCAGAATGTGAAGCCCCTGCCCCAGGGGAAGGAAAATTGATAGAAAGATGAAACGACCTTTGTGCTCATTACAAAGGTCATGCAATCCTACCACCAGTTTATATTATGTCAGGTGAGATGAAGGCCTAGTGGTATTATCACTCAATTATTAATCCAGAGACTCAGCTAATGTCCTGGGGACCCAGATTAGAATCCTGCCACGGCAGATAATTCAATAAAAAATGTCTGGAATTAAAGATCTACTGATGACCATGAAACGATTGTCGGAAAAACTCATCTGGTTCACTAATGTCCTTTCAGGAAAGAAATCTGCTGTCCTTACCTGGTCTGGCCAACATGTGACTCCAGAGCCACAGCAATGTGGTTGACTCTCTGCTGCCATGGGCAGCTAGGGATGGGCTGTAAATGCTGGCCAGCCAGCAACACCCATATCCCATCAATTAATAAAAAGATTTTTCAAAACGGGTATTGTTAACTGAAACACAAGTGGAGAGTCAGCTTCTGTATTGGTACCAGTGATTTTTTTTCTCATTTGATCCTGGGAAAGGTTGGCTTTTATTGCCTGGCTCCAGTTGCCTGCGGGAAGATAATGGTGATCCTTCAACTTGGTCTATCACAGTCCATACGTCACTATGATTTGGTACACCTGATAGGCTTGCTCAGTCACTTCAGAGGGCAGTTAAAAGTCAACCTTGAGACACTTCATAATAAGGGTAAGAAGTTTTGCTCCTTAAGAACTGGATGGATTTTTAAAACATTCCAACAGCTTTTTATTTCCCGTGTTATTTTTTTCCCTTTAAAACAAATTCAAAATTCTCAAACTTACAACATGGGAAACAGTCAGCATCAACTAATCACTTGAATCTTGATTCACATCAATATATCCACAGATATACTCACACTCTCCATTGTGAGTTTGAAAAGTAATCAAACTCAAATTTAAATTAACCCAAAGTTAACCATTAGAAAAGCACATGATACAATGCCCTCTATTTCATTTGATGCCTATAGTTTTACACACTGATCACCATCAAAGCTCTTTAAATAGCACTGGGCAAACATAACACAGCTGTGCTGGGAAGAAAATGAGGGACTGATGTTACCAGGTTGTAAAACTGCAGGTTTAAAATAAGCTTCAAATAAATTTACCCGCAGCTATCCACAGTACATAACTAGCCTGAACCCAGATCCAAATGCAGGAATGTTACGGCTCCGAACTATAAAATTACATCAGATCAGAAACTGGACATGAAACATAATTTTCAACTTGGGAAGATATCAGGTACAAGATTGTTGATAAGAGATATCAGCCCAAAAAGAAACAAATGTCTTTTGCCCACACGTCAGGTTATGATATACTCTGTAGCATGATTGGTGCAGACTGAAATGTCTTTCCAATTGGTCTCAAAAATGGACCCTTAGTACTCAACAGAAAAACATCAGTGTAAATATTTTCATTCCTCATGCCAGCCTTCTTTGGGATTTTCTCAATTATGAGACTGTTCTATAGGAAGGAAGTAAGAGGGTGGGATTCTCCCCTCTGGCACAAAGACCCACGGCAAAGCGGGGTGAGAAGGGGAAACAGGGAGTATTTCCCAATGGGGGGGCAGACAGAAAACCATATCTTCCGGCCCTGACCTCATTAATTATGCATGTGAGCTTTAGCGCCATCTCCAGGTGGGGCAGGCTTGGTGCTGCCTGTCCCCCCTTCATATCAGGCTGCCATATTTAAACAGCGCCCAGAATCCTTCCTGTCAGCACATATCACTGACAGGAAATGTCATGTAGGGGAAGACAAGGTCCTGCGCTCTTGTTTAATGTCATCTCCTTATGTGTCCTCCTCAATCATGTCGACATGGGGTGGGATATCGTGTACCCGGCTGATGGTAGGAGGATGCCCAGTGGGGAAACCAATACGGCATGGGTGCAAATGGTTAATGCTGTGACTGCACAGGAAGAATGTAACGCAGTGCCGCAAGAGCATGAATGGCCTTAGTCGTTCTGCCAGGGTAAGTCTCATCCATGATCAAATAAGACTCCAAAATGTCAGGGTCCAAGGATCAGTGGCAATGGCGTGTCCTGCCCCATTTCAGTGTACTCACACTGCAGTGGAGTGACCACAGTGTCTTCTCCACCCTTCAGCAGACATGAGACACTGCGTACAGCAAGGGTGGGGCTGTGGAAATTGGGAGGGAGGGGGCAATAAGCACAGCAAGAACAAGCAGCCTCCACATCACATTCATGTACGAGCCTTCCCCCATGCACGTGGATGCACTCCGTGCTCCAAAAGGAGCTGGTCCCCAACTTCAGCCCAATCCACACCAGTGATGACTTGCTGCACAGAAGTGGGTTATATTCCAAGGCGAGGGAATGAGGTATCCAATCTAACATGCAACCCCTCTCAACTGTCCCCCTTTTTGAGCAGCTGAAGCTTTGGAAAAACCAAGTGGAATTGGAGGAGGGGGGAGGGGGTTGACCATACCTGAGGGTCTCTCTGAGTTTGAGTCGGGAGCTTGCAGGAGTCGAGCGGGACAAAAGAATCAGCAACGGGCAGCTTAGTCTTTGCCGTCCAACCAGTAAGGCTTCATCCATTCAATGCAAAAATGTCAAATATGGCTGCATCTTGGACATAGCTGATGCTATCACTTACACTCTCCTTTCTCACTTATAGGTGTCTCCAGGCCTTAGGAAGAGAACTCTGGGGAGAACACACAAACTCCACACCATCACCCAAATCCAGATTTGAAGCTGGGTGCCTGTTGCTGTGAGGCAGCAGTGCTAACCACTGTGCCACTGAGTCCCCCATAACAATTATGGCATTTTGGATGATTTCCAGCTCCATGTCCTACATGATTAAAATGAACAATTTCTACATATTAGTGCATCAAAATGTAAACTGTCACAAGTGGATCAATTACCTCCAGACTGTGCTAAAGCAGTGTCTATTAATCAGTGAATATAGGAGCAAATGGTAAAGGAGGGACGCTTTAACTTGAAGTTTCAATGCATAATTAGTGACATATAGTGGACCCAGCTCCTTACAGGACATCCTATGGTGTTTCATAGTCCCATCACTTGCTAGTCCCTTACCAGATCTTTCCTAGATATTAAGGAAGGTCCTATCCAAATGAGCAGATGTCATGTTGTGACTTCATATCAGCTACACCTGCACATTGTAGTCAGGGTTGTGACTTAAGACGCAAGAATCTCCGACAAGTGCGCTGATCCATTCTTAATTGAACTCCCCTGAATTATCCTTCATCAGGTTTGGGTTGACTTGAGGCATTGCTTCCTCAGCAATGTACGACCGCTCTCCCACCGCTTGTACTAAAAAGAGCAATTTTGTTCCTTTTTAGAATCTCTGATTAAGGTCAATTGTCAAGTTAAGAAAATGACACCCCAGTAAGTTTAAAGATAAATTTCATTTAGCAGTGAATAAGGTATAACATTTTTCTCTGCCCAGAGATGACATGGTAATAAATGAACAAGGCCTAAAGCTATATTTTCAACAAAGCTGCAATTTTCTTCCAAGATAGAACTTCAATTAAAAAATTGTACCCATTTTCAGATACTCCCCAAAGAAGTTTCTTGTTGATTGCTTCTAACCCTCTTTCTAACTTGACGTTTCCACATTCTAGAAAGTACAATATGTTCATAAATTTATTCCCATAACAATAAATTCCAATAAAGATTCTCATTCTGCCTCTTGCTTGCGTTTCTATTATTACTCGACTTTGCAATCAACCAGCAATGATGGCTGGCTCAGGTGTGATGACAGCCAGCCCAATCTCTGAGTGGATTGTACCGAAATTTCTAAGATGCAAACCAGGCACCAAAAGTTTTAAAAACAGACTGTGGAGGTGTTGGTGTTGGACTGGATTGGACAAAGTAAGAAGTCTCGCCAGGTTAAAGCCGAACAGGTCCATCTGGAATCATGAGCTTTCGGAGCACTGCTCCTTCATCAGGTGAGTGGAGGTAGATTCACAAACATAAGCTCATGTTTTCAAATAAACATGTTGGACTTTAACCTGGTGTTAAATACAGAAGATACTGATGTTTCAGTTATTCTTGATTGGTTCAAAGGCATAGGGATGACCAAGTAGCCAAGCCATGATCACATTCTTTGAGCTGCCCTTTTTTTTCGCTCCTTTGGACAAAGATTAACAGCCTTAAGTTCATGTTTCCTTCATCTTTAGAGGGGTCTACAGCTATACCTGAGAACAGTGTGAATATCAGCAGGAAACAGCAATGGTTATCTGTAAAAGTGCCAAGTGTCAGCTTGGCTTATTTGGTGGCACACTCACCCTTCTCTAACAAGGCCAGGAGTGGCAATATCGGGCTGGATTTTACACCAATCGCCATATTCCCCATCCTCTGATTAAAACGTCGATCATCAGCAAACCCCCTCCCCACCAGCCTGAAACCCAGTTGTCCTGCAGCAATATTACACTGGAAACAACCTTCATTGTTTCAAAGTCAGGCTTCCACTTCCACCTGGGAGGAAGTCCCAACTGGCTGTTCTGCAGTTTCAGCATTGTCAGGATTGAGAGGGGGTCACTGCTGGGACCTCATTTAGGTTAATCGTTTTGCACAAAATAGTGAGACTAAAACCCAAGGAAGAAGACTGATGATGCCCAGACTTAAAAATAAGTCTGGGATTTTAGGCTAGTCTGGCTGGGAGTTGGTGGGGATGAGGTGGGAGAGGGAGATGGGGACACTGGGTTTTGAGTGGCCAGGAAGGAGAGAATAAAGAGAGATATGACCTTCTCCATCCAAAGTAAGATGGGAGACAGGTTGGTGCTGGGCAGAAAGAGCAGGGGGAAAGATCACACAATTAATTATACAACCCCCCTCATATTCAAATACACCAGTGGGAAACTGTAAAATCCAGTCTGCAGTACTGCTATATTGCGGAGATGCTGAAGTTGGACTGGAGTAAACACAGTAAGAAGTCTCACAACACCAGGTTAAAGCCCGACAGTTTTATATTTGGTAGCACAAGATTTCCGAGTGTCACTCCTTCTTCAGGTGAGTGAGAATTTGTGTTCACAAACGGGGCATACTTATTCAATTTCCAAGATAATGGTTGGAATGTGAATCTTTACAGGTAATCAAGTCTTAAAGGTACTGCTATATTGCCAGAGACACTGGTAGAGGGGCAATCTTATGAAAAACATTCTAAGTCCAAGTAAGCGTGAAAACGATTCTGTCTTGCTAATGACATTCAAATTACATTCAAATTTAATTTAAATAATTTACTCAGCTTTGTGCCAGAAATGAGTGTGAGGCTGACCTCACTGGATATCCAGTGCCGGTAAGATCATGAGGGGTGAGAAATCAGGCACGAAAATAATCCTTAGGCTCTCGCGCAATCTTACTGGCTCATCCCACCCATTGACTGGCGAGGCACAATGCTAAGATCACCCCCATTGTCTTTAAGAGAGCTTATTAAATCGAAAGCCCGTCTGTTTGTTCAAGAGTTCTGATGGCGTTATATAACTCAAGGTAGTGTTTCAAGAAGAATAAAGTTCTCCTGATGTTCTTCTGGTCAAGAGTGTGAAAAACATATTAACTACTGAATTCAATTCAATTCATTGGATCTTGCTGTGCACAGATTTGCTGTTATCAGTATAGCAATGTCGACAATGCTTCAAATGTAATGCACCAGATGTTTATCATTCTAGGATGACCTGAGGAAGTGGTAAACCCAAACTTCCTTCGCACGTCTAATTGTATTATGAGATATGTTGTCACCAAGGCATCAAATGTATTCATACCACTGTTAATTACAGCAAGTCTTTGACTTTCCTCAAATGAAAAATATAAAATGTAATTGCTGTTGCAAACAAGATTTATTTGTCATTATAACATTATTTGTCAAGTGACAGAAACTTTTGATTAAAGGCCAAATACTCATAGAAATAGAAAAAGATACCTCTGTCTAAACGGCTCGACCACTTTGAGTTGAACAATCAAGTGCAGTAATTGGGAACAGTTGAGATTCCTTTTTTTCAGGAACAACTTGTTAAATGGCTAATCATTAACCGATGGTTAAACTTCACTTCTTGAACAAATATATGCTGTAATAGAATGGACAAGAAGCAGTTAATGGTCAAACCTGTCAGTCCAATTATTTTTAAAACAAGGGATAACTACAATGGAAGTTTGTTGAAAGAGGTTGAATTTGCAGCAAAAGCATGCATTTATAGAGTGCTTTTAGCAATTCTTTCTGCATGTTATTCCAAGGTGTACCCTACATAGAATTTCATAAGGAATTGGAGACAGCGTCATTGAGCTACAAATGAGGAGCTAGGAGATCAGCTTTGGTTTGGTGCAATACGCGGATGAGCATGTCAGCAGTAGTCAGGCATGCCTTAGATTGAAATTCCAACCTTATGAAACTACTGCACATGGCTACCCAGAAGCTAAATGCCAAAAGTAAAAGAGCTAAAAAGGCGCTACAAAAGCAAATGAATGAATGTCCTTTATCAGCCTACTCACAGCCAGTCAAGTATGGTAAATGGACAGTCCTATAAGTATCTGGAGAAGATAGCACCATGAATTATCAATTATAATGGAGCCCAGCATAAGAACAAAAGAACAGCGCTCAAAAATTAACAAATGGGCGGCACAATGGCACAATGGTTAGCATTGCTGCCTCACAGTGCTAGGACCCAGGCTCAATTCCAGCCTCGGGTCACTGTCTCTGTGGAGTTTGCACATTCTCCCTGTGACTGTGTGGGTTTCTCTGGTTTCCTCCCACAGTCAAAAAATGTGCAGGCTAGGTTGATTGGCCATGCTAAATTAATCCTTGTGTGTGGGGATTAGTAGGATAAATGCGTGCTGTTACAGGAATAGGGTGTGGGTGGGATTGTAGTTGGTACAGACTCGATAGGCTGAATGGCCTCCTTCTGTACTCTAAGGATTCTATGGAAGTGGATGATCCTTCCAGAAATCTCCACTGTCAAAGGTGGCAATGTCCAACCAATTTGATGTTAAGAAATACGACACTAAGAAGAGGGTGGTTGCAAAAGCTGTCAGCCCCCATAGCATTGCACCAGAGGTAACCACTTTCCCAGCCAAGCTGTTGGACTGCAGCTAAGACTTTGGCATTGACCCAAGAGTGTGGAATATTGCCCAATAATGCGCTATCCACAAAAAGAAGAGGATAAATGTAACCTAGCCAATTACACCCACCCTATGAGCCTTCTTGGAATCATTATCAAAGTGATGTAAGGAGTCATCAATAGTGTTATTAAGTAACACATAATTGCCAATTACCTGCTCACCGACATTCAATTCATGTTCACTCAGAATCACTCAGTTCCAGACTCATTAGAAAAATTGATCCAGATACATAAACATAGAGCTAAATTCAAGAGAGGTGATGGTAGCATTAGAGTGACACCCTTCCAAAATTAAGATAAATTATGTTAAAAGGAAAATGTACCTTGTGACTGGAACCTTACCAGACGCAAAAGATACAACAGGCGTCTGAAAGAGTGTCAGAGGCAAACCATCATAGCCCTCAGACCTTGCTGCAGTAATTCCTTGGGGAAGAATACTTTGCCCAACCACCTTCGGTTTCTTCATTACTGATTGCCCCACCAAGTGAGTTGATAGGTCCCTGACAACTCCTCCATTGACACAGCAGCCCATGCCAGCCAATAGTATCTGGGCAACATTCATGTTTGGTCTGATTGGTGCTAGGTAATGACCATCTTAAACAAGAGAAAACCCAGCCATTTCCTCTAATGTTCACTGACACCAAATTACATTACCAAATCACCAGCAGTTAAGACGCTCGGGTTACCATCCACTAGAGGATAGTTGGATAAATCATGTCAAAATCACAGCCGTAATATTGGAGTTGCTTACTTGCTTCCTGATCCCTCAAAGCCTGTCCATCATAAAAGGCCTGAATAACGTTCTGATGGAATACTCACCCAGATGGGGCATTCTCAGAACGACTCAGCTCCACACTGCCACATTGACTTAGACAGCTGAAACATTCCAAAAATATAACAATATCCAGGGGGGTTCACCTGACTGCCTCTGGAGTCAATATTCCCATCTCTCATTACGAAGATACTGAGACTGTAGGATGTACAATTTAAAGGATGCGTCATACCAAGGGTACTTAGAGAACTTTTCTGTAGTAATCTCGCTGAGGCCAGTCTTTCAATACCAACACCCTTCATTTATAACGTACATAAAATACCATTTTTGTAGCTAGTGTCCAGCTCAAGCTCCAGAGCCCTTTGACTGACAGCCTAAGTAAAGCCAGCTGGATTTAAACTCCCTGTTGCTCCTTCCCTATTGGGCAAGATTCCACTCGCTTAATTGGGAAGCTCGTACTCTACAAGGCCTACAGGGAGATTTATTGATAATCCCCCATGGTCATTATTACTTTCTCCCTCCCCAAATCTCTACCATAGTGAATAGAAGAACAGAAATGGTGTGGGAACACCGTTGATCTCCATCCTCTCCTGCACACATCTACACTCTGCAGCCAGTGAACAGCATTCAGATCTCACTGATAATAAAGGGTGATTGGTGATGGTGATGGAAGACTGGCCTTATTACCACCTTTTCAGGGAAACCAGGAATAGGTAATAAATGCAGCTTTGCCAACATTGCCCATTCCAGAGGAACAAATAAATACTAAAAAACTTGAGCCCTTCATTCTGAGGCTGTGCCCTCGAGTTCAAATCGCGTCCACAAGTAGAAACATCCTCTCCTCGGTCTACTCTATCTAAGCCTCTCAGTATTCTGTAAGTTTCAATTAGATCCCCCTTCATCCTTCTAAACTCCATCTAGTATTGGTTGAAGAGAAGACTCTCCTAAAAAGGAGGGGAAAGTCAGGAAAAAAAATGAACAGGAAGTGAGTTCCAGAAAGTGGGGTCAAGGTAAACGAAGATTCTGCCACTGACGATGAGATGAAGTGAGAGATAATGCATAAAAAGTCAAGGCCAGAATATTAGATCATTACATATAGGAGCAGAATTAGGGCCATTTGACCCATTGAGTCTGCTCCACCATTCAATCATGGCTGATATGATTCTCATCCTCATTCACCTGTCTTCTCCCTGTAACTCCTGATCCTTTTATTGATCAAGAACGTATCTACCTCTGTCTGAAGGATGCTCAATGACCTGGCCTCCACAACTCTCTGTGGCAATGCGTTCCACAGATTTACCACCCTCTGGCTGAAGAAATTCCTTCCCATCTCAGTTTTAAAGGAGCATCCCTTCATTCTGAGGCTGTGCCCTCAAGTTCAAATCTCATCCACAAGTGGAAACATCCTCTCCATGGTCTACTCTATCTAAGCCTCTCAGTATTCTGTAAGCTTCAATTAGATCCCCCTTCATCCTTCTAAACTCCATCTAGCATTGGCCCAGATTCCACAACCACTCCTCATATGACAAACCCTTCATTTCTGGAATCATTCTTATGAACCTCCTCTGGACCATCTCCAAGGCCAGCACATCCTTCCTTGGGTATGGGGCTCAAAACATATTCCAAATGGGACCTGAGCAGAGCCTAATACAGCCCCAGCAGGGCATCCCTGCTCTTGTACTCTAGCCCTTTAGAAATAAACACTAACCTTGAATTTGCCACGTGGTGGCACAGTGGTTAGCACTGTTGCCTCGCAGTTTGAGGGACCTGGGTTCGATTCCCAGCTCAGATCACTTTCTGTGTGCACGTTCTTTCCGTGTCTGCACGAGTTTCTTCTGAGTGCTCCAGTTTTCTCCCACAGTCCAAAGATGAGCGGGCTCGGTGCATTGGCCTTGCTAAATTGCTCCTTAGTGTACCAGGATGCGAAGGTTAGCGGGATTAGTGGGGTAAATATGTGGAGTTATGGGGATAAGGCCTGGATTGTTGTTGGTGCAGACTCAATGGGTCAAATGGCCTCCTTCTGCACTACCTTAATGGCCTCTCCCACCAAATGAGATTACAGTTTCACCAAAATAAATAGCAATTTAAATGGAGACATTGCGGGGAGGTAAACTCCTGGCCCAAGAGCCAAGTGGATCACCAACATTTGCTGGATGCAGAATTAGCTATCATGATTGTACTCTGCAGTGATGCCACATGCTGTAGCAGTAGGACCTAGTATCACAGAATGGTCAAAGATCCAATCCCCTCAATTCCAAAAATCAATTGCACTGCCACAAAAAAGCTGCCAGGAGAGTAACAATCAGTCTGGAGAATGTTCACTAAGCTGATTCTGAATTATGGGGAGAGGTTAGTCTTTTACTCACTGGAATTTAATAGAATGAGAGGCAACCTTATTGAGACATGTACAATTCTCAGGGGGCTTGACAGAGTGGGTGCTGAGAGGTTTCCCCTTGTGGGAGAGTCTAGGATCAGAGGGCATAATATCAGAGTAAGGCACCACTCATCTAAAACAGAGATGAGAGGAATATCTGCTCTCAAAGGTTGTGATAAAATAATTCCACAGATTCACTAAATGCTGTAGAGGCTAGGGGAGACAGATTTTTAATCAGAAGGGAATTAAGGATTATGGAAATAAAGCAGGAAATTGGAGTTGAGGATTATTGCAGCAGACCAGCCATGATCTTATTGAATGACAGAGCTGACTTGATGGGCTGAATGGCCTACTTCTGCTTTTATGTCTTACGGTCAGATAGGATAGTGTTAGCAAATTTTCCTCAAACTCCAGCAAGACTGTCCCTGAATTAGGTCATCTATCCTCATTTCTCAGCTACAAGTGAATGTCCAGAAAGAGGCTTACTAAGGGCAACACAGCAGAGATTATTTCTATTAAAGATTACAGTAAACCGGCGTGCATGTTTTCTTGGTCCCCACTCACAAGCAAATCACTCATTCAGGATGGGATTCACATCTGTTGATTGCAGGAGATAAAACACAGCACAACTATCGGTAGAACTCTCATATTAAAAATTAATTTTCCAACATGCATGGGCAAGTGTTACACACCTGAATATCAATCTTATTGTCTTGTTTATTGCCTAAAACAAGAGAAAATGGGCACTGGTCTAACCATGCAACCTCTCACATTTATTGAATCCTACTCTTCAGATTCATGTTATACCCTATTTAAATGCTATCGTTCATGTACTGAGAACATTGACATCCAAAGATGTGCAGGTTAGGTCCATTGACCATGGTAAATTGCCCCTTAGTGTCCCAGGATGCATCGGTCAGAGGGATTGTTGGGGTAAATATGTGGGATTATGGGGATAGGGCCTGGGTGGGATTGTTGTCGGTGTAGACCCAATAGGCTACGTGGCTTCCTTCTGAACTGTATGGTTTCTATAATCAGTTAACAATGCTTCAACATTGAAATTCAATTACTGGATGAAAAGTAAGCTTGCAATCACTTAATTTTGTCAATCAGAGCTTTAATAAAACGTATTTTACTAACTGTGGTTGTCACAGGAAGGTTGGAATAGTGGAAGGGGCAATCTTCTACTTTTGCCACCAAAGTCAACATTGTACATTCACAGTTCAGGCAAAGGAAAGCTGGATATAAAGCATACCTCTACACTAACAATATGTCTAAACCCCATCTTATAGAAACTGCATCTGATAACATCGCTTTAGGTTTTCCTCAATTCTCCTTACTGTATCTCTGTGAGATTGTTACTTTGTATGAAACTTTGCAGCAATTCATATTGCAGGCTGTAGGAACTGAGAAGTGATTACCCAAACACATCTGAAGAAGAAATTTTGCAAACAGCAGAGTAAAAAGCAGCTTGGATCCAAAGAACCATTCAGGGTCCTTTTCAAATGCACTTGATTGATTTGCAAAAGCTGTTTTAATGCAACATTTTCAATAACTGTTACACTCACGCAGATGCATGTGGCCCTTATTGATCAGTACTGATCCGTAAGTAGCACTTGCCTTATTTTAGTTATAAAGTCATAGATTCAAGTGTCACTCCAGCAGTTGAGCACACAATCCAGGCTCATACTTCAGTGCAGTGCTGAGTGCGCAATGTCACAGCTATATTTTTCAGATCAAACATTAAATCATAGCCCCTTTAGAGTGCTGGTGTTGTGAAAGATGGGCCTCGTCATTTTGCCACAGAACGTTCCAATCAGTTGGACCTATCCCTTGTGGATACATTTATGCAGAACAACACTTCTGACCATAACTCCAATAGGCTATGGTCAGCATTTAACATCCTTGAGGCCCTGTCACAAAAGGCGATGGTAGGTGCC
Organism: Carcharhinus amblyrhynchos; assembly: GCF_965287045.1. Classification (NCBI taxonomy): domain Eukaryota; kingdom Metazoa; phylum Chordata; class Chondrichthyes; order Carcharhiniformes; family Carcharhinidae; genus Carcharhinus; species Carcharhinus amblyrhynchos. The sequence goes on along the minus strand of NC_137334.1, from coordinate 77,475,322 downwards.
GTCAAGATGATTCCCTGAACAGACTGTAAAAGTCATTTGGCAGAATAGTCAAAACTTTCCAATAAGCAGCAAGATGTAACTTGGCTGGTGGTGAGAAAGGTCCTCCCATCGAATCCTTCCTACATGCCCAAAGTCTCACCCACTCTGTAGGTTTAAAGTTTATCTATTAATGTCACAAGTAGGCTTACATTAACACTGCAATGAAGTTACTGTGAAAATCCCTTAGTCACCACACTCCGGCACCTGCTCGTGTACACTGAGGGAGAATTTAGCATGGCCAATGCACCTAACCAGCGCATCTTTTGGACTATGGGAGGAAACCAGAACACCCAGAGGAAACCCACACAGACACGGGCAGGACGTGCAGACTCTGCACAGACAGTGACCCAAGTGGGGAATCGAACCTGTGTCCCTGGTACAATGAGGTGGCAGTGCTAACTATTGTGTCACTGTGTTGCTCTTGGGGTGGCTATGGTGGGGAAGAGGCAGTTGTTCACCTCCTTGTGGAATGTGCTTTTGCAAAGAAGGTCTGAAGAGAAATGCAACAGTGTTTGTCGAGGTTCATCTTGAGCAGCCCATGAATCAGGACTCTGTGCTCAGCAGGCTGTTCCCAGGAAAACAGTGAGAGAAACTGGAGAATCATCAAATTGGTGAAAGATGCTCTTTGATCTGCCTAAAACTTGCTGGCCTTCCAGAACAAAGAGTTGTCATCAACTGAGTGAATGAATGGTGGAGCAGACTTGAAGGGCTGAATGGCCTAATCCTGCTTCTATTTTCTATGAGTGTTGCAGACTGGCACATTCCAAGTGTCAGGACCATGTGTTGATCGATGCACTAAAGTTTGGGGCAACCATCACAGAGGTGCAATGGGGCCTTTCCGTCATTGTACATGGAACAGTTGGGAAATTTATAGAACACTTTGGACTGAATGACTGACATTGAATGTGCTTAGTAAATATTAAGTGGACTAAAAGTGCATCGCGGTATCTCAGAGAGGATTGTGTTGTATGAAGGGAAGTTAAATTCCATTGTACATCATGTAATTTTTCAATTGGAAATGATTTTTGCCCTCAGGTTGTATGCCCAACATGGAAATGTAAATATCAAGAAAATTACAATGGTGCAGAGGCACCTAGGAGTAGAACATACTGTATGGAGACAAATTGAATTTTATGGCCCTATAATTTTCATGTTGTAATGTATTGTAATGTACTTATGCAGATTTTTTTTAGGGAAAACTAGGAGAGCTATAACAATATTAAGCGAAAAGAGAAAAGGGTTTTCCCATTGCCCTTGCCAAAATATATCAATCATTCAACGAACACCAGTAAAACCACTTACCTCACTGCAGTTTGTGAATCACTGATGTGTAATATCTGGCTGTCACATTACACTTGTGTGATAGCCTAAGGACATGAAAGGTGCTCATTATTTTTCTTCAATGGTACCTGGAACATGTGTGTTCTATGTGCCCTAAGCATGAAACATTAATAACATGCTTCCCTACAGGGACTATGTCACTTGGTCACAGTGCTCAATCCAACTCACTGATCTCCCAAAGATAGATTCAAGACTCTTTCTGGTTTCCTTTATCACTCTAAATCAGAACGAACTATCCAACTTCCATTCCATATTAACCCTTCAATCAGCTGTCATCTTTCTCAATAGCCTTTCACAGCAATCGAACAAACACCAATTTCCTCATCTGGTTAAAGTTATAAAGTTTATTTATTAGTGTCACAAGTAGGCTTCCAGTAACACTGCAATGAAGTTACTATGAAAATCCCCTCGTCACCACACTCCGGCACCTGTTTGGGTACACTGAGGGAGAACATAGCGTGGCCAATGCACCTAACCAGCACGTCTTTTGAACTGTGGGGGAAAACAGGAGCACCCGGAGGAAACCCATGCAGACAGTGACCCAAGCCAGGAATCAAACCTGGATCTCTGGCGTAACAGTGCTAACCACCATACCACCATTGATTATACTTAATCTTTTGTTATGTTTTGGCCCTCGATTTTTTTCAGGCATTCACCCAGCTCTTTTCTTAATAAATATTGATATAATCCATCCAGCCATCCAGCCCTTTCACCATTAATTCAAGCACAACCTCTTCCAAGATGGATCTAAACTGCCAACCTCACCGCCAAGCCTTTACAGGGTGCCTCCAACATCCCAAGCCATTTCAGGAAGAAATGGTCAAAGAATGGCCAGCCAATCAAAAACAAACACTCAGGAAGGGAAAAGAAATTTGAATCGAAAAGATGGTCTCTGGTGAAGTCCTGTTTTGAATGAAGGCAGAGAAAGAAAGTGATCTCCACATTAACTCCTCTGGAGCAGTTTACAATGACTTTGGCACAGTCTACAAAAAAAAAGAGGAAAAATCCTTCCACTCTCAGCCCTGGAGCTGATTTACCCAGTCCCAAATTTCAGCAAAGATTCGGTAAACGTTGGGGGAAACGCAAGAGACGGGTAAAATAAATCCGCCCCGTACAACTCAAGCAAATGAAAAGGTTGAGATCCGGAACATTAACCTCGGTTTAACATGCGCCTCTTAACAAATCTGTTGTTTCTGGTCTTTTATAACCTGGAACAGGTTGGGCAAATCGGTTCAAAACCAGCAGGTGTGACAGCTAGACCAAGCACTCTGCCCCGGTTCCAGCCCATTCCCCGACCAAAAACCACCGACTCCGAGTTTTAAAACAGAGGCAAATATGGCAGGCACTGTGTTGTAGGGTTAGAGACGAAAGGACAGATATTTCACCTAAAACCGGCTGCTCTGAATATGGATACCCGTCGTGATTAGACTTAAAACAGAATAATAGTATGCGAGTTAATGCAAAGTCCGAAACTACAATTAAAAAGTCCACTGAGCCGCCTTGTAAATAAATACATTGTTTGGAACACATTAAAATGCATCTTCACTTACGCTGCAGGTCGGCATTGAGTGGCGATCGATCAATCCAGTCACTTTAAAACAGCTGTATCCCAAACGGAGGCGATCCCCTTTACTTGGCTTTCCCCCCAAGGGTTAACGGAGGGGTTTACACACACACACACACACACACAGCAATGCCAGGGAGCTGGTATGCTGGGCGCGTCTCTTTTGCTCCAATTGAAACAAAAAAAACTCCCTCGACTCCAAAACCTAGACTGACAGGTGAGGTCGGATCTGCCCAAACCCGTCGCTGTGTTTGCATGTTAAAGACACAGGTCCCAAAGAAAAAATTGTGTTTCAGTCAACCTTCCCGCGCTGAGGAAACTGCCTGTGTTTCCCCCACTCCACTCAATGGTTAATTTCAGGTCAATTTCTTCCAATGTATCTTTTATCTCTCCTTCTCTCTAGTACAATTGGGCGTATCTCTGGGATCTGGGTGTAAACTTGTTTTGTGTGTTTGGGTGACCCCTCCCCCCACCTCTTTCTTCTCCCCCCCCCCCCCCCTTTTTCACCCATATTGTAATTCAATTTTCAAATTTCTACCGGAAGAAATCAACAGAATTCCAGAAGGGGGGTTGGAAAAGTCAACACAATACTCTGAAACAGGAAGGTAACCGGGTTGTTCTATTAATGAATGGGCAGAGCTCGGAGAGAACATCCTGGAGATGCCCGGAGGTTGGGGGTTGATTGTCCTAACTGAACAAATTGAAAAGTAGACATTTTTTACAATATTGGGGTGCTTCATTCCAGCACCAAAGCGAGCCGGGCTGTTACCAGGAAGAGATCCAGTTGAGACTTGACTCTGGTTAATGTTCGGGACTGTGGATCACTCAGGTGGGGGAAAGAAACAGCAAGAGGGGAAATAAGAGTACTGGTCCCAACCTTCTGGGCATTTAAGAAATGCTGTGCCGAGTGCGGTATCTTGTCCCCCTCCTGCCGTGACTGTCATAAGACTGAGTGAAAGTCAGCGTCCAATGGGAGGGAACATTCAATAAAATCCAACGAAAATTCAGATTTTTAAGCTTGTTTGTATAGTACTTGAGTACTCTGTGTGATTATACCTCCTGACCATCAGGTCTACACTACAGATCCAAACAAATGGACAAACAGTCACCACCTGCAAGTTCCCCTTCAAGCCACTCACCATCCTGACTCTTAAATCAGTCCTTTCCTTCACTGTGGCTGGGTCAAAATTCTGGAACTTGCTCCCTTTCAGCACTGTGGGTGTACCTGCACCGCCACATGGACTGCTGTTGTTCAAAAGGGCAGCTCACCACCACCTCTGAAGGGCAATTAGGAATGGGCAATAACTGTTGGTCTAGTCAGTGACGCTCACATCCCTTGAATGATTTTTTTTTAAAAGTTTGCTCTTTTTCACACACACATCACTTGGGCGCAGATGGAAAGAAGAATGCTACACAACATTTTCAACATCAATGTAATAAAAATAATAAGTTGTATTTATATCAGACTGTTAATGTAATGAAACATCCCAAGATTTTGCGTAGGAGGAGATGATGTTGTTGTTGGACTAGCATTCCAGAGGTCCAGTGTAATACTGTGGGAACCTAAGTTCAAATCCCACCAAAGCAGATGGTGAAATATAAATTCAATAAAAATCTGGAATTAAAAAATGATCATGAAACCATTGTTGATTGTCATTTAAAAAACCATATGGTTCAGTAGTGCCCTTTAGGGAAAGAAATCTGCTATCCTTACCTGGCCTGGCTTACATGTGACTCCATAGCAACAGCAATATGGTCGACTCTTAAATGGCTTCAGGTAGGGGCAATAAATGCTGGCCCAGCTAGTGACACCCACATCTCATGAATGAATTCATTTTTAAAAAATTATACAGCAAACTTGGACACTGAGTCATATAAGGTCATGTTAGTTCAGATAAGGAGCAGGAGTAGACTATCTGACCCCTCGAGCCTGCTCTGCCATTCAATAAGATCATGGCTGATCTTTTCATGGGCTAAGCCCCACTTACTCACCTGCTCACCATAGCTCTTAATTCCTTTACTGTTCAAAAACTTACCTATCCTTGCCTTAAAAACATTTAATGAGGTAGCCTCAATTGCTTCACTGGACAGGGAATTCCACAGATTGTGAAGTAGTTCCTCCTCAACTCAGTCCTAAATCTGCTCCCCCTTATTTTGAGGCCGTGCCCCCTAGTTCTAGTTTCACCCGCCAGTGGAAACAACTTCCTGCTTCCATATTATCTATCCCCTTCATAATCTTATTCGTTTTCATAAGATCTCCCCTCATTCTTCTGAATTCCAATGAGTATAGCCCCAGTCTACTCAGTCTCTCCTCATAAGCCAACCCTCTCAAATCTGGAATCAACCTAGTGAATCTCCTCTGCATCCCCTCCTGTGGCAGTATTTCCTTTCTGAAGTAAGGAGACCAAAACTGTACACTATACTCCAGCACCTTATACAGCTGCAACATAACCTCGCTGTTTTTAAACTCCATCCCTCTAGCAATGAAGGACAAAATTCCATTTTCTTAATTACCTGCTGCACCTGCAAACCAATTCCTTCTGGTTCTTACACAAGGACACCCAGGTCCCTCTGTAAAGCAGCGTGCTGCAATTTTTTACCATTTAAAGAATAGCCCATTTTGCTGTTATTCCTACCAAAAAGGATGACCTCACATTTACCAACATTTACTCCAGATTGATCTGCCAGATCCTCGCCCACTCACTTAGATTATCTATATCCATTTGCAGACTTTCAGCGTCTTCTGAACACTTTGCTCTACCACTTATCTTAATGTCATCTGCGAATTTTGACACACTATACTTGATCCCCAACTCCAAATCATCCACGTAAATCGTAAATAATTGCGGTCCTAACACTGATCCTTGAGGCATACCATTAGTCACTAGTCGCCGACCAGAAAAAGACCCACTTACCTCCACTCTTTGCTTTCTGTCAGTTAACCAATCCTCTATCCATGCTAATACATTACCTGTAACACCATGCACCTTTATCTTATGCAGTAGTCTTTGGTGCAGCACCTTATCAAATGCCTCCTGGAAATCCAAATACACCACATCCACAGGTTACCCATTGTCCACTGCGCATATAATGTTCTCAAAGAATTCCACCAGATTAGTCAAACATGACCTGCCCTTCATGAACCCATGCTCTGTCTTCCCAATGGGACAATTTATATCCAGATGTCTCGCTATTTCTTCCTTGATGATGGATTCAAGCATTTTCCCTACTACAGAAGTTAAGCTAACCAACATACAGTTAGTTACCTGCCTTTTGTCTACCTCCTTTTTAAAACATTTGCTGTTTTCCAATCTGTGGGAACTATTCCAGAATCCAGCCAGTTTTGGTAAGTTACCACTAGTGCATTTGTTATTTCCCCCACCATCTCTTTCACTACCTTAAGATGACCAAATGCTTGGTCAAAGAGGGAAATGTTAAGAAATATCTTCATGGAGGAAAGATGGAGAAGGGAAGGCAACTCCAGAGGATCCAGCAAAGGCAGCTGGAAGTACAACCACCAGTAACAGAGAGATTAAAATCAGGATAGAACATAGAACATTACAGCGCAGTAAAGGCTCTTCGGCCCCCAATGCTGCGCCAACCTGTGAAACCAATCTAAAGCCCATCTAACCTACACTATTCCAATATCATCCATATGTTTATCCAATAACTATTTAAATGCCCTTAATTTTGGTGAGTCCACTACTATTGCAGGCAGGGCATTCCACGGCCTTGCTACTCTCTGAGTAAAGAAACTATCTCTGACATCTGTCCTATATCTATCACTCCTCAATTTAAATATATGCCCCCTTATAATAACCATCTTCATCTGAGGAAAAAGGCTCTCACTGTCCACCCTATCTAATCCTCTGATCACCTTGAATGCCTCTATTAAGTCACCTCTTAACCTTCTTCTCTCTAACAAAAACAGCCTCAAGTCCCTCAGCCTTTCCTCATAAAACCTTCCCACCAAACCAGGCAACATCCTGGTAAATTTCCTCTGCACCCTTTCTAATGCTTCCACATTCTTCCTATAATGCGGCGACCAGAACTGTACGCAATGCTCTAAGTGCGGCCGCATCAGAGTCTTGTACAGCTGCAACATGACCTCGTGGCTCCAAAACTCAATCCCTCTACCAATAAAAGCTAAGCCTTCTTAGCAACCCTATTAACCTGGATGCCAACTTTCAGGGATTTATGCACAGATTGCTCTAGAGCATAGATAACTCAAAGTTTCATTGAGCGTATTGTATCCTTGATGCTGGAGGTTGCTGACAGCTTCACATATCTCGGCCCCACAATCACAGAAATCTATCACTTGATGCTGAAATCACACATCACAAAATCTGCCGCTATTATGTCCAAGAGTGTGTGAAACAACCGTAACGTGATGAAAAACACCAGACTGTGATTCTATCAAGCCAGCATCCTCAGTGCATTCCTCTACAGTGGTTAGACCTGGACAAGATCTGTTAGGCAGGAGAAAAGATCGAACAGTTCCCGCTTTTTCTGTCTTGGATATATCCTCATGGTAAAAATAGAAAGTGCTGGAAATAGTCAGCAGGTCTGACAGTATCTGTGGAAAGAAAAACAGGCATGACTTTTGGAGTTCTGAAGAAGAGTCACATTCAACACAAAATGTTACCTTTGTTTCTCTCTCCACAGACCTGCTGAATATTTGCAGCAATTTCTTCTACTTCAGGCTTCCAAAATTGGCAATATTTTGCTATTTGTTATAGTTCCTCAACATGTAAAGAGGTCCTGGGATGTGTTAATTCCATCAGCATATACTCATTACTAAGCCAATGATGCCTACCTGGCTTGGTCACATTCCTCGGATGGATAAAGGCAAAATTTTGCAGATGCTGCAATCTGAACCAAAAACAGAAAATGCTGGGAAAACTCAACAGATCTGACAGTATCTGCGGAGAGAAAACAGAGCCAATGTTTTAAGTCTGGATGTCCAGAATCAAAATATTGGCTCTATTCTCTCGCCACAGATGCTGTTGGACCTGCTGAGTCTTTCCAGCATTTTCTGTTTTGTTCCATTGGATGGATGGCTTGGAGGATATTCCTAAAGTTTTTAGGTACTGTGAATAGACCATTGGGTCTCAACTTCCAGGAGCATCCATTCCCTTGCTACAAGGACATCTGTAAGTGAGATTTGAAGATGACAGACTTGAGCACTGACGATCAGGAGGAAATTACTGATGGCCATTACCTCGGGAGGCTGACTGGAAGGGCTTTGGAAGAAGAGAGCAGAAATATAAAGCTCCATCAGCAAAGAAAATAGAAGCCATGGATCATCCACCTTCTCAGCCCACTGCCTTCCTCTGCAGTGAATGTAACAAAAATTGCTGTGCCAGAGCAGAGTCCATGAGCCACACCATGTGATGTTTAATGCAGAGTTGACCACCATGGCACAAACCATTGTTTTTGAATGTATGGTTCACCCAAGTTGAAATTTTCCAATTGAACTACAGCTTCAACAGCTTTTTGGAGCAAAAATGTGCCAAATTTCAACCCTTTGTGTGAAGAAGTGCTTTCACCAGCCCTGAACAGTCCAGATCTGATTTGAACTGGTCACACCAGTTGCAGGACTGGTCAGATTACAGTCTAGTTAGCCCAATGGTATTTGCAGAAATACGTGCACGCTGTGAGGCCCAGAAGTGTCCCAGAGGTTGAAGCGTTAAGGGCAACAAATGAGCTTAGAAAATTGGGCAGTTTGGAGGGGAACATTCAATTGAGTGTACTTGCTGCCAGTACCATAGTTGATGCATCTCTTAGATCTTGGTGGATCCTTGCTACATATCTCTTTTTTTCAAATTACACATCAAATACTTTAAGGGAATGTTAATCTGCTGCACGGCATGAGACTCAATGCTTGTTAAGTCTTGCTAACGTTGCCCACAGATGAGTCCTTTAAGCAAAGAAACATTTTTAGTTATTTTAATTAATAGTGAACGAATGCAATGGATAAGGACTATCATTAATGGGATTTTCCCAAAGATTTAACTTTCCTTTAAATAATCATACTTCATGGTATCATGATAATGAAATCATTCCATAACATTAATTTGTATCAATTCCCATTGGCATTTTTGTGTCTTATTATAAGTTGGCGATTCTGTTCAGGGTTTGTAGATTTTTTGATGATTGGTAATGAAATAGTTGAGGGAGAATTTTGTCTCCTTAATACTGTAGCACTTTCACAATCAAAGTGTTACAATACCACACTAAACCACATTAAAGAGAACAATTATTGAAAGCCGCACCTTTACTGTATTTAATGAATTTGATTGTTATGCTGGAATGCACAAGGTATTTTGAAATTAAACGAACATGGATTGTGCGTTCAGTTCCAGCAAAGCATTACATGAAACATCTTTCATTTAATCTCTTCTACAAATAATTGTAATTGTGCCCTGCATTATAACAATGACAACACTTCAAAAAGAGTTCTGCAGGCCTGAGATCATGAAAGGCAGCATATAAATGGAAATTCTTCCTTTCTAGAGAACATTAAAAAATATTTGTATTTATTTCTTTATTAGTGTCACAAGTCCTCTTTCATTAACATTGCAATGAAATTAATATGAAAATCTTACCTTAGGATTAAAGTTATGATTAAGAAGTTGCTGCCAACTCTATTGTAGAGAACTGGGTGACAATTATTATTACATTCAAACAGACATTTTTAAGTAAGTTATCTGAAGCTGGAAATATATTAATTAGCATACTGTATCCTTTTAATTTTTGCAGAATTTCAATATTGATGAAGTTGCATAAAACTTGTGATTAATTAGCTAGTAACTGCCTCGATTACAGCTAGTAGATCTGAAAACTGGCCTTCAAGAAAATTTTTTAAAATGTGAACTGTTAGTTTTGAAATCTAAATATGTTCTCGGACCTACTTTACCTGTACCAAAGCAATAAAAGGATCAGCTTAAAGCTGGATACTGCTGATGCTGGGAATCTGAATCTAAAACTGGGAAGTGCCAGGAGCCTCTGCAGAGAAAGGAACATAGCATTAATATTTTAGATCATTCCATGGTAAAATTATTTGAGTGTTATTGCAGACTAAGTTTAAGACCACGGTAATCAAAATTGATTCAAGTCGGTGGGTGTCGTCCAATTCAAATCTAAAAGGATATCATGTTGCAGCTTTATAAAACTTTGGTTAGGTCGCACTTAACAGTATTGCATTCAATTCTGGTCACCACATTACGGGAAGGATGTCGAGGCTTTGGAGAGGGTGAAGAAAAGGTTTACCAGGAGGGTGCCAGGATTAGAAGGTATGAGCTATAAGGAGAGGCTGGGCAAACTAGGGTTATTTTCTCTGAAGCGGCAGAGATTGAGGGAGACCTGATAAAAGTCTATAAACTTATGAGAGGCATAGATAGGGTTAACAGTCAGAATCTTTTTCCCAGAGTCTCATTCTAGGAGTCTCATTAAGGTGAGAGAGCAAAAGTTTTAAGGAGATATGAGGGGCAAGTTTTTTACATAGAGAGCGATAGGTGTCTAGAATGCGCTACCAGGGATGATAGTGCAGGCAGATACAATAGGGGTGTTGAAGGACTTTTAGATAAGTGCCTGAATATGCAAGGAACAGAGCGATATGGACCAAGGCAGGCAAAAGGCAATAGTTTAATTTAGCGTCATGTTTGGCACAACATTGTAGGCTGAAAGGTCTGCTCCTGTGCTGTACTATTCCACTGTTCTAAAAACCTCAATTACATTTCATGTGAGGCCACTAAAAATACACTTGTCTTAAAATGATACATTTTTATTTTTGTGGGTGGTGCATATAGCAATGAACTAGAACGTCAATAATTCATTCCCAAAGATGGGAACAGGTTTAGTTTCACTCAGTTCTCAATCTAAGTAATTGGAAGGGTTGCCATTTCTCTTTTTTGCAGAACAAAATCAGGGAGAGTCAAAACCAGAATCATGCTGAATGGTATTTAGCACCACATGCTGCTGGCTGCCAGAACTGAAAGAGAAGCCTGTGTACACTGAACTTCATCCATGACCATCCAGTTGTTAGTAAAATAATTTTTTTATATACTGCTGAGAAAATGAGAGCTATGTCAGCTGTCCGCCAATATCCTAATATTCAAAACCTGGAAAATAATCCGGTGGGTCACCCGGAGTGCTTCCAAATTTTAAAATGAAAATTGGGTTTTGCACCAGTTACAATGATAGTGCAACCTTGTCTGGTGCTGGGGCAGTGCAAGACTACCTCCTGTCGGCAGTCTCACACATAAGGCCACATTCCGAATTAATGCTGACAGTTGAACTATGTATTTTGTGTCATTATCCACTTCAAAGAAACCTGAAGTGTGAAGAATAACTGCCCTATTATTGGAGGCAGGACGGAATGGAGCTCGTAGCAGCTGGAACACTGTGTGTATCTATTATTAGCGGTTTCTCAACACTGTAACAACAGCAAATACGTAAAGGCATATAAATGTATAATTACTGTGCAGTTCATGCTTGCTGCTACATGCTTGTTCATTCCAACTTTTAACTAAGTTCTTATCAAGATACCACCACAGCCTGTTGTGGTTTTAATGCCAAACAGCAACACACATTCAAGATGATTTTATAACTCAGACGTTCTATAAACCAGCAGGAAAAATTATATGCCTTAAAATATCAATTAGAAACTCAGAAAGGGATGAAGTAATGTATAGTTCATTTTTAGAGCAGCTGATGAAACAGAACACTAATGAAAGTCGGATCCACTAAAGAGATATTTAAAAACCAAAATCATAGAATCTATGACAGTGCAGAAGGAGGCCATTAGGCCCATCAAGCCTTCGCTGACAACAATACCACCCAAGCCCTTTCAGTGAAACCTCATATATTTACCCTCCTAATCCCCCTGACACTAAGGGACAATTTAGCATAGCCAATCAACCTAACCTGCACATCTTTGGATTGTGGGAGGAAACCAGAGCATCCAGAGGAAACCCAAGCAAACAACGTGCAAACTCCAGTCACCCAAGCCAGGAATCGAACCCAGGTTCCTAGCACTGTGAGGCAGCAGTGCTAACCACTGTGCCACCCTCTTTGTTCTTTTTAATTCTACAAAACTGTACCTTCAGTTTATCATCTCGAGTATCTACGGTGAGAATTGAGATAATTTGAACACTGTAATCAATTTTACTAGTTCAGTGAATTATAAGTCACATTTATTTCACTTCCTCACCATAACATGAAAACCAAGCTACTGAAATAAAACAATTCTACATGAAATTTTAGAAATAGCTTTACTCATGTTCACCCCATTAAGCCTTTCAACACTCCTTTATTCTTGCATCATATAATTTTAAAGGAAGTGTAGGAACAGAGAAGCATTTGTACATATACAACTCTATGAAAGTGGCATGCAACAAGTAGAGAAAGTTGGTAAAGAGGCAGATAGGATCCGTGGTATGGTAAGTAGAGGCTCACAGTACAAAAGCAAGATAGCTTCTAAACCGTCCAGAAGCATTGTTTAGGCTGGGTGAGAATCTTGTGGCCAATTCTGGGTGCCAAATTTTAGGCAGGATGTCAAGACCTTTGCGAAGGTGCACTAAAGATTAACTAGAAATGTATCAGGGAGGAAGGACTTCACTTAAAGGGAGAGAAACTTCTTAGAACATAAAAGCTCAAGAGGAAATTTGAGTAACATGTTGAGGATCGTGAACGGACTTGATGGACTGAATAAGGAGAAGCTATTTCCGATGGCAGTCAGTAACTAGAGGACACAGATTTAAGATAGAACCAGTGATGGCCTGAGGGAAAAAATGCTAACACAGAAAATTGTTATGATCTGAATGCGTTGTCTGAAAAGTGGTGGAAATGGATTCAGTAATAACTTTCAAAATAAAATTGGACGATCTTGCAGCACTCTGGGAAAAGAGCAGGGGAATGAAACGAAGATCCAGAACTGGGATGAAGGGCTGAATAGCCTCCTTCTAGGCAGTGTCATTCTTTGATTCTACCTTTTATTAAATTTTAAATATATAATCCTCTCTTTATGAAAGCATCCCATTCTATTAATTTCACACCAGTGCCATCTGACCCCTTAGTTTTTAAAGTTAACTAGATTCCACTTCGCTTTTAATTCTTTAATTGCCCTGAATACATTGTCCAATTTGGAGTGGGTGAAGAGCAGCATATTTTTACCAGAGGATGTTCATTCACTAAAAGCCTGTTTTACACCCCTCAAAAATCCATATCCCGAGAATTGGTGACTCTGTATCATGAAAGTAACCAGGCCAATGTTTTACACAACACTCACCTGATAGGTCTTTTGACAAACAAGTTATTCCGAAGATTAACAGTAAATGAGCCTGCAACACCTGAATATGTCACAGATTGGGCTTATACTGCTTCACACTAAATAAAGCCCTGCAGTATAGAATCATACAAGGAGGCCATCAAGTCTGCGCCGATCACAATCTCACCCAGGATCTATCCCTGTAATGCCACATATTTACTCTGCTAGTCACCCTGACACTAAGTAGCAATTTACTATGACCAATCAACCTAACCACATCTTTGGAATGTGGGAACAAATGGGAGTACCCAGAGGAGATCCATGCACACACAAGAAGAATGTGCAAACTTCACACAGACAGTGACCCGAGGTCAGAATCGACCCCAGGTCACTGGCACCATGAGGCAGCAGTGCTAACCACTGTGCCACCGTGATGTCCATATTATTGCTTCCTTCTCCTTCCTGGTCCAAGTGAGATTCAGTGCAGCCTGACTTCCTGTGGTTGTGAGATTTAAATACATTCACACTGGCTGGAAGGCTGTCCTATATCAATGGAGTTTCCACAGCATTCAGCCACCACAATTGAGCTGGGCAGTTCTCAAACAGCAGAGGTCAAATTGGATGCAAGTTCTGTATGAAGAAGAAAGTATAGACATCTACATTTCTAGATCTTTCACAATCTCAGGATGTTTCTAATGTTCCTATTGCCTTTTAAGGTAATTTTTGAAGTTGTAGGAAGCATGGCAGAAATGTGTGCACAGCAAATCCCACAAACAGCAATGCGATCATTACTAGGTAGTCTGTGTTAGTGACCTAACTGAATAAATATCGACCAAGTAGCTGGGGTGAAGTTCCATTCTCTTTAAAGGTAGGGTAATGGGATCTGTTACATCCATCTGAGAAGGCAGGCAATTTAATATCGAATCCAAAAGTTGGCATCCCTGACAGTATAGCACTCCTTCAGTTCTGCATTGGGATGTCAGCCTAGATTTTGTGCGTAAGACTCATGGTAAGAATGAACAGCCATTTCAAGGATATTACTAGGACGAGCATATTGTAAAGATAAAACAACGTACCACAGTGCACTATAAGTGTATGTATTGTAATAATACATTGAAGCAACTGTATCAAAAACTGTGAAAATCATAACATGTAGAGTTAGAGGAGATTGGATGAAAGAGGATTATCATTCTGTAAGTCTAACATGTGTCTCAGAGTGAGGTCTTGTATATCGGAACAGAGGTAGGCCATTCAGCCCCTTCAGTAACACACAACTCAATAACAGCTTTGCATCAAAACACAGCAGGGATGGTGACATTTTGATCACAACTTAGTTAAGATTGGAATAAACAAATGTTTAGCAATAATCACTAACTAATGTTATCATGACCAGTTTACATCTCAACTCCATTCACTCTTATATCGAACACTTGTGTTCGATATTCCCAACACAAACCTATCAATCATGGTCCTTAAAACTCCAACTTTCCTGGTATCCACAGCCATTTTGGGCGAGAGTTGTTCTTATTCACTTACAGGCCTGAATATTCCAGCCTTTCACATCAATAGATTTTGTGGTCCTGTCAATGCGAATGGGTGTATTCATTGGCTCACCAACCATAGGAAAATTCCCTAGATAATTGTGCTGGGCTAGGAACCATCTGACAGAAGGAGTTTAAATCACTACCTTTGGATAGTTCTGCCAATTTTACCCTGATTCATCCACAGCAGCTTTTACCCTGATAGTTATGCTGAAAGAGTGAGAAAGAAAAAAAATCAATTCTATCTGAGCATCCAGACCCAGCCTTGCAGGGGACACCACCTCCCCACCCCACCCCTCAGGCTATCACTCCACTCCAATCCACATCCACATCCACATCCACATCCACATCCACTCCACATCCACCGACACTCAAATCACCAAGATTCCTGGCTCTGTTCTGATTGCTATCCTGGCCAGCCCATCCCACCCCTCTCCTCTCTGGTTCTGGTCCAGTCCAAATCTCTCCCTCACAGCAGTCTGCACCATAACACCTCCCACCCCCCCCCCCCCGCCAACCACATTCTAGGAATCCCTTGCTCACTCCAGGAGCTCCTCCACACACTCCAGGACCCCTACCCTGCCGTTCACCCTTTCCTGTCCACCCTCCTCTTCTCAAACCACTTACCAGTGAAACTTACCTGCTCCCTTGTCCCTTTAAACAAGCCCTTTACAGTAGCTCTAGCTATAGAAGGTGAGAGTGATTTTGCTCTCTGTTCCCCAGTCACTCTGCATTGCTCCTGCTGGGGACACAATGCACAACTCCTGTTTCATCCAGCCTGAGTGTGGAAGATTGGGCGATTCAGGAAACGTGCAATTACAACGAGGTTAAATCTGTGGAGAGTGGCAATGCGACAGAGATTGCCAGTCTGCAGAAGTTATGGGCTGTAGTATTCCCCTGCATTGAGTGATGTTGGCAGTTAAGGGAGAGCTGTATTCAGATGTGACCAAGTAGCTTCTCTCCACTGCTCCCTCTGTCCTCCATCTGAATGGGAGTTAGTGATTGCAAAACCTTTCCTGTTTCATTCATTTTGATTCGTGAGATCATTATGATGTGGAGATGCTGGCATTGGACAGGGGTAAACACAGTAAGAAATCTCACAACACCAAGTAGCAAAAGCCATTAGCTAATGGCTTTTGCTACCAAATAAACCTATTGGACTTTAACCTGATGTTGTGAGACTTCTTACTGAGATCATTATGGCCAAGTCTATCTTTACTTTAAAATGCAATCTCAGCAGCTTTGGTATTTGGCAAACTGCAGCTCTATACATGCTGCCCGATGTATGTATAACATTTGGTTGTCCCAATTTATCACCAAATGTGCTAAGTACACAAGAACCTGAACATTATTGATAAGGTAGATGTTAAAAGGATGTTTCCTCTTGTGTGTGAGTCTGGAATTAGGGGACACTGTTTTAAAATTAGGGGTCACCCTTTTAGGATGGAGATGAGGAGAATTTCTTTCTCTCAGAGGGTTGTGCAAGTTTGGAACTCGCTGGGTGGAATTTTCTCATTCTGCTCATCACGGGAATCATAGCAGATGAGACATGGACCGTGCAAAGGTCAGGTGGGATTTTCTAGTCTTGGGCCAAGCATGACCAGAAAATCCCACCCTCTGCCTCAGACATCAGTGGAGGCAGGGTCATTGAATATTTTTAAGGTGGAAGAAAATAGATTTTTTTTTGTTTTTAATCCAATTCAATCAAATCAAGTCCAATTCAGAGTCTCAACAAGTTGAGACATTCCTGATCCAAGCTGACACAACAGGGCTCTCACCTCCTGTTTTGGGCTTGATCTACATGATCCAAGCTGATTGGAGTAGGCATAGCTCCTCCTCCAGGGCTTGATCTCATTTGCATCTTAGCCAAAAGGCTGAGATGCTGCTTTTAAAAATTGCTTCAAACGAAGCTGAAATGTAACCTAATGACTTCAACCAAGCACAACATGTCAATACTACACTTGATCTTAGCCAAAAGGCCGAGAAGCGATTGGACAAGGGGAATCAAAGATTATGATGGAGACATGGGACTGTGGAACTTGAAACACAAACAGAGCAGCCATAAGAACATAAGAACATAAGAAATAGGAACAGGAGTAGGCCTTCTAGCCCTTCGAGCCTGCCCCGCCATTCAATAAGATCATGGCTGATCTGTCGCTGCTCAGTTCCACTTTCCCGCTTTCTCCCCATAACCCTTAATCCCCTCTCTTATCAAAAACCCATCAACCCGCGTCTTAAAAATATTTAGCGAGGTAGCCTCCACCACTTCAATGGGCAGAGAATTCCAGAGATTCACCACCCTTTGAGTGAAGAAGTTCCTCCTCAACTCCGTTCTAAACCGCCCCCCTTTTATCTTGAGGCTGTGCCCCCTAGTCCTACTGTCTTTTTTGAGCGGGAAGAGTCTCTCCACCTCTATCCTATCCATCCCATTCATCATCTTATACGTCTCAATGAGATCTCCCCTCATTCTTCTAAACTCTAACGAGTACAAGCCCAGTTTATTCAGCCTCTCCTCATAGCTCAACCCCCTCAACTCCGGTATCAGCCTAGTAAACCTCCTCTGCACTCCCTCCAAGGCCAAAATATCTTTGCGCAGGTGCAGCGCCCAAAACTGCACACAGTACTCCAGCTGCAGCCTCACCAATGCCCTATACAGCTGCAGCAAGACCTCCCTACTTTTATATTCAATCCCCCTCGCTATGAAGGCCAGCATCCCATTCGCCTTCCTGACCACCTGCTGCACCTGCAAGCTGGGTTTTTGCGACTCATGCACAAGGACCCCGAGGTCCCTCTGCACCGTCGCCTGCTGCAGTTTTTCGCCCCGTAAGTAATAGTCCTTCCTACCATTCTTCCTACCAAAGTGGACCACCTCACACTTGCCAACATTAAATTCCATTTGCCATTTCCTGGCCCATTCGCCCAGCCTATCTAGATCCTTCTGCAGACTCTCCACACCCTCCAAGGTCTTATCAACTGGTGGAACAGGCACAAGGGGCTGAATGGCCTTTTCCTGCTTCTTTTTCATATGTATTGATTCACACTGGGTGAGTTTTGCATAATAAATGATTTGGCGCAGCTTGGGACTAACAAAACTCCATGACTGTAATCAGTTGAAATTTTAACAATGTTGTTTTTGAGATAAGGGTGGTGTTCAGACAATTAATTTTGAATTCCAGAAAGTAAGTAATGCTGGTGGAGGGAACGGTGAAGGAATGGAAAAATATATTTATTTTCACAACTATTAACTGAAATCAGTGGAGTGCATTTGGGGTGCTTAATGCTACGCTAAAAGAGCATCAGAAAAACTAAACTGATAAAGCATTGCCATTTAAAATGAGCTGATTGAGCAGAATGTTATCTAGTTAGTAAATGTTCAGCTGAAGTATTCAATTGAAAAGACTGCATCCCTGATTCAACAGAAGGCAACAAAAGAATATGGGATACAAAATTTGTCCCAAGGTAAAATTTGGATTGAAAAAAAATAGAGTCTGAGTAGATTCTATTCAAGGAACTTGAGTAAAAGGGTGAAGAAAGATAGGTTCAGTACCTTTCTTCTATTTTTACGGCAAGAGGATATCTGATCTGTTGCATGGAAGGAAAAAATGGCCCTATTGAGTTTCCCTTCACAAATCTCAGTATAGGCTGTGTGGACTTCACTCTGCCGCACAGAGACAACATAATTATCCTTCAGATGGAAAGAGATCTGGGGACAATCAGCAATGGGAATAAGTAGCCAGAGATACATTTAAAGTATATTATGCATTTGTCAACCACAGAAAGGGGGCTGCAGACTGGGGTTCAACCTGCGATGAGCAAAATTATTCTATTTCCCTTTATTTTTATTCTTCCTCTCAAGTTGTTGAATCCTATTGGTGCCATGGAAGACGATGCATTTTCTTCCCCTGTTGGGGTGGGGGCTATCACTATACCACTGGAGGGGAAAGTGGGAACTGGTTCCAAAAAACTTGGGAGTGCAAGAACAATTGGTGCTAGCCGACAGGAAGAGGAACAGAGAGAGAACAGAAGCAGCAAATTAAATTTGGTGAAACATTCTTTGGTCTGTCTGAAATTGTTGGCCTTCCAGGTCAAATGAGTTGCCCATGATTGAGTGTTGCAGGCTAGCACATTCCAAGCTCCAGGATTACGTGCTGAGGGACGCACTAAAGTTCACGGTAACCGCCAACGAGGCGCAGTGGAGAAAGGCTAAAGTACACGGAGGGGCTGGAAATTGTGTAGAACCCCTCGGGTTTCCATGTCATGCCTGACATGGAAAGTATATCGTGAATACTAACAGTATTGCAATTGTATTGAGGCACCTCAAAGTGAGACATACTGTATAAAGGCAAGTTGAACACAAGAACATAAGAACTAGAAGTAGGAGTAGCAATTCAGCCTCTAGAGCCTGCTCCACTATTCAACATCATCATGGCTGATCTCATCTCAGCCTCAATTTCACTTTCCAGCCCGTTCTTCATAACCCTTCAACCCAATACTAATTAAAAATCTATCTCCTCCTTAAATTTACTCAATGTCATGGCATCCACCACACTGTGGGGTAATGAATTCCACAGATTCACCATCCTTTGAGAGAAGTAGTTACATTTCATCTTTTAAATCTGCCACCCTTTATCCTAAAACTACGACCTCTTGTTCTAGATTGGTTCACAAGAGGAAACTCTGTCAATGTCAATACCTTTTATCATAGAACAAAGAACAAAGAAAGATGCAACCTAAGAACAGGCCCTTCAGCCCTTCAAGCCTGTGCCAATCATGATATCCTAACTAAATTCAAAAAACCTTCTGCCCTTACTCGGTCCATATCCTTCTATTCTCTCCCTATTCATGAACCCATCCAGATGCCTCTTAAATGTTGCTAATGCGCCTGCTGCCAACACCTCCTCTGGCAAGCACCCACCACTTGGTGCGTGAAAAACATCTCATGCACACCCTCTTAAACTTTCCCCCTCTCACCTTGAACCTGTGCCCCCCGGTAATTGATACTTCCACCCTTGGAATAAGCCTCTGATTATCCCCCATGTCTATGTCTCTCATAATTTTGTAGACCTCTATCAGGTCTCCCTGCAGCCTCCATCTTTCCAGTGAAAAACAATCCTAGTTTATTCCACCTCCCCTCATAGCCAACACCCCCAAGACCAGACAACATCCTGGTGAACCTTCTTTGCACTCTCTCCAAAGCTTCCACATCCTTCTGGTCGTGCAGTGACCAGAATTGCATGCATTACTCCAAATGCAAGCTAACCAAGGTTTTATATAATTGCAACATGATTTCCCAACTCTTGGACTCTTTGCCCCAGCTGATGAAAGCAAGCATACCATATGCTTTCTTAATCATCTTGGCCACCTGTGTCACCACTTTTAGGGAACTGTGGACCTGCACACCCAGATCCCTCTCTATGTTAATGTTCCTAAGGGTTCTGCCATTTACAGTATAATTCACACCTAAATTTGATCTTCCAACTTGCATCACCTTGTACTTGTCCAGATTAAACTCCAGCTGCCATTCCTGTGCCCAAGCCTCCAATCTATCTACATCCTGTTGTATCGTCTGACAATCCCCAGCACTATCAGCAATTCCGCAAATCTTCGTGTCATAAAACATACCTCAATTAGATCTCCTCTCATTCTTCTAAACTCTAAAGTATATCGGTCTAAACTACTCAATCTCACTTCATATGACAAACTCCTCATCTCTGGAATCAATCTAGTGAATCTTCTCTGAACTGCTTCTAATACCATGAATGCTTCCTCAAATAAGGGGACCAAAACTGTGCACAGGGGTGGTCTCACCAATACCTTGTACAGTTGCAGCAACATTTCCTTACTTTTAAACTCTATTCTTTCAACTATAAATGCCACAATTCCATTTGCTTTCCTTATTACCTGCTGTACCTGAACACCAGTTTTCTGTGATTCATGCACAAGGACACCCAGATCTCTCTGCATCGAAACACCCTGAAGTCTTTCTCCATTTAGATAATAAGTTGCCTTTCCATTTTCCCAACCGAAATGGATAACCTCACACTCATCTGCATTAAACTCCATCTGCCACATTTTGGCCCACTCACCTAACCTATCTGCATCCATTTGTAAACTTCTAATTTCTTCATTGGAACTTATTATCTCACCTATTTTAATTTCATCGGAAAATTTGTTTATAGAACCTTCTATCCCTGTATTCAAGTTATGAATATCAGACTGTAAATAGTTGGAGCCCGAGGACTGAACCCTTGGCACCCCACTAGTTGCATCTTGCCAATCAGAAGATCACTTTATCCCAACTCTCTGCCTTCTGTCAGTTAGCCAGTCTTCTATCCAAGCTAATGAATTACCCCTAATCCCATGTGATGTCATCTTGTACAGCAACTTATCTTGTACACCTCCCTGAAGTCTAAATATATAACATTTACAGGGTTGTCTTCATCCACTTAGCTTGTTACATTTTTGAAGAACTCTATCAAATTAGTCAAACATGATTTACCTCTGTAAAACCATGCTGACTCTATTAGATTGTGCTTTGACTTTCCAAATGTTCTGTTATTATTTCCTTAATAATGGATTCTAACAATTTCCCAACAACAGACATTAAACTAATTGGTCTTCCGTTTCCTACTTTTTGCCTCCTTCCCTTTTTGAATAAGAGTGTTATATTGCATTTTTCCAATCCTCTGAAAACTTACCCACATCCAGGGAATTTTGGAATATTATAACCAATGGACCCATCATCTCTGCTGCCATTTCCTTTAATGCCCTAAGATGTAGGCCATCAGGCCCTCAGGAATGTCTGCCTTCAATCCCAATTGTTTATTGAGTATTTCTCTAGGGATGATGATAGTTGTAAGTTCAGTCTATTTCCTCTGCATTACCTCTTACTATTGGGATGGTGCTGGTGTCCTCTACCATGCAAACTGAGGCAAAAATATTGATATAGTGTCTTCGCCATTTCTGTGTTTCCCACTATTAACTCCCTGGTTTCATCTTCCAAGGGATCAACGTTCACTTTAGCCACTCTCTTCCCTTTTATATACTTTTAGAAGCTTTTACTTTTTTTTAATGTTCCATCATATTTCCGTAACATTCTATTAAAATTGTTTTGTATACTCTCACAAATTTTATGAATAAAGTTTATTTTGGGGGGAGAGAAAAAAAGACAGAAGCAGCAACTTGATCAACTGGCTAACTACATTCAACTATGCACTGGTAAGTCCCTCTTCAAGTGAGGATAATGTCCTAGTGGTAATAGCACTGACCCTGTAATCCAGAGGCCCAGGCTAATCCTCTGGACTCAAATCCCATCAAAGTAGCTGGTAATTTAAAATCAATTAATAGATCTGGAGCTAACAGGTAGTCTTAGAATTGGTGACAATCAAACTATTGTCGATTGTTATTAAAAACACATCTGTTTCCACTAATATCTTTTAAGGAAACTTGTGGGTTGGCGGTGGCACAGTGGTTAGCACTGCTGCATCACAGTGCCAGGGACCTGGGTTCAATTCAGAGACCCGGGTTTGATTCCTGGCTTGGGTCGCTGTCTGTGCAAAGTATGCACGTTCTCCCGATGTCTGTGTGGGTTTCCTCCAGGTGCGCTGGTTTCCTCCCACAGTCCAAAGGATGTTGGTTCGGTGCATTGGCCTTGCTAAATTCTCCCTCAGTGTACCTGAACAGGCAGTAACTTCATTGCAGTGTTAATGTAAGCCTACTTGTGACACTAATAAATAAACTTTAGAACTTTTTTGCCATCCTTACCTGGTCTACATGTGACCCACAGAAATATGGTTGACTCTGAAATGACCTAGCTAATTATTCAGTTCAAGAGCAATTCAGGATGGGCAATAAATGCTGATCTTGCCAGCGATGCCCACATCCCATGAAAGAAATAAACAACCTGTAGTGTGATTGTACACAAAAGAAAATGTTCAGTCATAATATTTTAAACCACTCATTTTTTTTCTGATTACTAAAATTCAAATAATAAATTGACTTTAGAAACTAGACCATAGAATCCCTATAATACAGAAGGAGGCTATTCGGCCCATCAAATCTCTCCACACCCAAGCCCCATGAATTTACCCCAACAGTCCCCCTAAAATATGGATCTTGGGACATTGAGGGGCAATTTAGCATGGCCAATTAACCTAACCCCGCACATCTTTGGACCACGGAAGGAAACCAGAGCACCCAGAGGGAACACATGCAGATGTGGGGAGAATGTGCAAATTCCTCACAGACAGTGACCCAAGCCTCAGGGAATCGAACTTGGGTCCTTGGTGCTGTGAGGCAGCAGTGCTAACCACTGTGCTGCTATGCCAGTGCCAGAGTCAAAGAGTAACATAACTTGTAAAAGAACTGAGGATAAATTTACCTCACAGCAGAGGCAAAACAGGTTGAAGCAGACCAAAATGTTTACAGTTCCACTGCTCTTTTATGTATTCCCACGTAATAACCGCAGCCTGAGTGTTAGTCACCAATATAATGCATCTTGTAATAACATATCTTTAGGCTTTGTTACCATTTCAAAGAAAGAACATTGATTATTTGGGGTTTAAATCAACTTTATTTCAGCACTTTCATTAACCAATTCAAGTAAATTATACATCATGCAAGTAATTTCATAGCAGATTCTTACACCTTACAGGACAGTAATTTCAGTGAAATTTTAAAGACTGCCCTCAAACTTGATCATATTGTTAATTACCTCGCAGTGTTCATTTGCTGTATGCTGACCATGAATATTCATTTTTTATACCATTTGAACAAAATAATTGTATAGTTTTTTTTAATAAATATAGGTTGACCTAAAATGAACATATTTAAAGACTACTGTACACACAGCCAGCTAAGAGAAACACTTCTGCAATACAGATACACAAGGTAGACACAAACTACAGAGAGCCTTACATCCCAACATCTATCAGGTCATAAGATACCTCAATACATCCCAGAGACGCACAATGGACATTGAACAACATGATTTTTTTTCCCCCAACTCTTGTCAGTCATCTGACAGGCACACCACATTAATACAGTGTATGGATTCATTGTTCCTTAGATACACAGGCTAAACACACAGTTGGAACTAACCCTTTCAGGTTACGAGCATCTGGTGGTGTCAAAAATACAAACAGGAAAGGTGATGGAATGACAGGCAAGAAGGTAATCAGTAGCAAACTGTTACATGCAATTAATTTTTTTTAAAAAGTAGCTGAGTTGTGACTTGAATACTTGGACTGTCTGGTTAGGATCTCCCACAGTGACAGTCTTGTGAGACCTTTTGGTTTGCTGAATACTAGATTAACTGACTGGCTGATCAGTATCTAATACCGAAAGGCCAACAGCAAGAGAGTCACTGGGAAAATGCTAATCGGCTTATTTAATTAAGTATTTTGCATTGCGCCTTGCATTGACATTGATTTGACAGCAGGCTCTTTATCTGTGCGATATAGTCATCCTAAATGGAGGGGGCAGGGCAGTTAGTCGTAACAAGAGTATCAAATCTTGTAGTCTCCTCATCATTCTTAGAATTCCTCAGGGCAACAAGAGTTGGACGTGAGCCGAACAAAAAAAGGCAAAGCAAGAAGAAAAGGGGTATGTCCTCTCTCTACCCAACCCCAAAAGTCTTAACATTTTGAAATCTGATTGACTTTGGGAACTGCCTTCTATCAACAATCACCAACAATCTATCCAAACGGCAACTCTACTCCTACCATCTATAAAGACTTAGGGCTGCCTAATAGATTGGCTGTTTTAGATCTGCACTAAAAATCGCTTCTGTGAAACATTTCTAACCACAAAACAACAACAATGATAATAAGCAGAGCACAGCCTGAGGGAATATTGAGGGAGATTGCCATTTAGGAGTGGCAAAAGTCCTATAAGATGGGTAATTTTACCATTTTCATTTTGTAACTCAGACATCGCTCAGCGGTCACACAAAAATATTTGCAATTTTGGAACATTGGTGCTCAATTGTAGTTGGGTTGCCCTACTCCCTGCTGCCAAAGTAGATGTGCTGAAGAGTGGTGGCTAATTTCAAACAATCACTTATTCGTAACAGTACTAAGTACACTTAGCTGCCTTACAGATTCTGCTAAAGGGTCCAAACTTAGAAAGGCCCAAGAAGTAATTGTGGAAGGGAGTGGAATGATTCCTAATCATGCCCTAGCCCAAGCGGGTCTGTCAAATCTACAAAAGAGATGATAAATACAGAAATATCATTGCAGTTGGTTCATGAATTAGTAACAAGGCAGTATAGGCTTAGGTTATCACAAGAGGAATGATAGAAATAGGAGAAATCTTATTAAAATATGGAATGCTTTACCAGCTGCAAACCATTGAGACAGAGACCATACTATAATTTAAAAGGGGATTGGGAAGCATTTGAAAACATAGAATACAAAGATATATAAGAAAAGGGGCAGTGAAATGGAATACGATAGCTTCCATTAAGGAGCCAAATGTTCTCCTCCCGTATTGTGTAACTTTACATGGTAATGTCACAAAAAACTGTTGCTTTCTTGCTAAGAAGCTTCAAATCATTCACTTGAAGGATTTTAAACAGTTGGCTCTTAGTTTATTAAAGAATACATTAATTCAGCAAGTAAACAAGGTCCATTCAACAAAGCCCACTGGTGTGAATGTTGAGAAAGATCATGATGGTGGCCACATTATTTCAGATAATTAGATCTAAAGGGCACATTTTACAGATATCCTAAACTATAATTAGCCCTGAGCATGGCAGGGAAAGTAACTAAATATTCACTGTGCTGCAATTTTTAGCCACTTAATATTGTAACACTTGACATTACCTCAGATGGTAAAGGTTTCCAGGAGCAGAGTATGATCTCTCTACCACTGAGATAGAAATTGATACTACTGAAAAAAAAATGATGGAAATCTGCCATCCTTACCTGATCTGGCTTATATATGGCACCAGACCACAGCAATGTGGTTGACACTTTTATGCCCTGAAATGGTCACTAGCAAAGCACTCAGTTCAAGGACAACTAGGAATGGACAACAAATGTTAGCCTTGGCAATGATGCCCACAACCATGAAAGAATAAAAAAATCCTATAGCTAAAGGTTCTCTAGCTCTGACTGCAGAATTTGTTTCCACCACTGAGCCACCAGCTCGTGAATATCCATGAAAGAATATCAATTCTGTTCAGTTAGGTTCAGCTAGGTTTAAGAATGAAGGATTTTTGGGTCAGAGTAGCCAGAATGAGTTTTTGTTTGGTTTGCATGTGCCGTTAGCAACACGTGGAGGTGCAAAAGACTGCAGATGCGTGGAAAAACTTGAGACGACAAAAAGTTGTTCCGCTTTCATGGTGGCACATTTCTTATCCTGAAGTGGTAGGGAGAAATTTAATGATTCTCTTGGAATGGAAACAGGTCAATCTCCAGACATCTAAATTTGCAGCATACTCCTTAACTTACTTGAGGACAGATCTTTGATTCAAATGAATGGATTGTAAGGCTCCCAGGGGACTGCCTTTGAATTTTCTACTCAAGGCAAGCAAAAGGCCAAGAGAAATATTCTGTGGTTCAGGCACAATAATACCAGCCATCTCTATCTCAGCACAGTAAAGAGGAGTGAGTCCCTCCTCTCTAGTTGTTGAGGAGCAACTAAGTTATGATCTATTGGAAATGCAAGCTGCCTTTCCCAGGAATCACAGAAGTGCCAGCATGCTGTCCAAAATCTCAATGATTGATATAATCCACCTGGTTCTTCACTGTCCACTTTACTAGCACCACACCTTGGAGGTGAGCTCCCCCTAAGAGGGAGGTGTCTGACGGTGTGCTTTGGATGGACCTTTCTGCCCTAAAGCCACTGGAGAGCCAGTGCTGGGGCCTTATTCATGAATTGAAGAGAGTAGAATTTGAACAATCCCCTTCTTGGTGTCGAATGTAAAAATAATTACCATGATCTCTGAATCAATCGGGACAGAGAGATCCACTTACCTCAAAGCCACAAGGCCATGCCTCATAATGGATTGGAGGGAAAACTGATCAAGTTCGCTAATGTTTCCTAAGTTAACATCTCATGCTGGCCTTTTCGGGTACTTTACATCTCCCTGCAACATATTCTTATTTAATTTATTTAACACGATGGCTGAGTGAATAGAAAACCTATTCAAAATTGTGAAGCCAAAAACCGGGAAGATGCAAAATGCTCTTCTCTAACAGACTATAGAATGCATTCCTTGCTGCATTTGAATCTTAATGGGAAAATGAAGACTGCTAAAGATTTTTTTTTGTTCCACACGTCTTAGGCACAGTAGCAGCAGGGATGAAAGTTTAATTGTATAATGTACTAATGTAGATACATAATGTATATAATGTAGTATAATTATATACCATTGCAAAGCTGTTGTACTCATTTGTTAATGTTAAGTTTGGTATGCAATTAGGAGACTGGGTGTGGAGAGCAATTCCATTAACAATGGGGCAGAAAACAAATCATTACAATTGTCCAGAGGCACGCAGTAGAGGACGTGTTTCTGCAACGTGTGAGAAGTTTAAGAATACAAAACATTCTGTATTTGTCAATAAGACGTCCTTTTACAGTGACTGCCTTTGATAAGGTTTGGTTATCCCATAGCTCTGACATTGAGTGAACTGATTGGCTGGTCAGCATCAAACATCAGAAAGGATCCAATCCCAGATTAAATACAGTCACTGCAAAGAAGCAGGTTTGCTTGTACCTCAATGTTAAAAGCATTTAAAAAAATCTGAATAGTGATTATCAACACAAAATTAGATGTATGGAAAATTATAAACATACAAAAATGAATTAAGTACATAAAGTGCAAAATTTAATCAATGTGCAGTCTCCAAAGGATATCTCGGAACATTTGGTCCACCATACTACCATAATATCTTCAATGGAGGCATTTTCTTTTTAAGCACATTACGATAAAACACATGTAGTGGACATTGAGAAGTTTGCCTTTGCCTCATAAGAGATTATGCTGTTGGCAAGACCAAGCGTTCTCAGGACACCAGTATGCTCCCCACACTGAAGCTACCTGTGTTCAAATGGCATGAAACCAGCAGCTGAGTTATGACAGACATCAATGGAAATACCCATGAGTGAACATACTTTAATTCACACAATTCTGCTCTTCATCCGGAATGAGTCCTTCTCATTTCCTCAGTAAGGTTAATGGCAAGACCGAGTTCTCCTTGAAGGTCCGAAGAGATTATGTAGTTGGGCAAGTTCCATCTGCTTCCGGGTTTCCAGTGTTACTTGCACGAGAATATAAACAGTTTCATCTGTGAGTGCTAAAGGCAGCCATGTTTCCTTCTGACCCAAAATAAGGCCAATTTGCATTTGTGTATGTCCTTCTTCGAGACCTTCAGTTTGCCATTCCGACATTCTCAGTGATTCAAGTGAAGTGTAAAAATCAAACAATTTTTAGCATCGGTAAAGGCTTGCAGTTTTTGTACCAAAAGGCATTCATTCTATTCCTGGTCCAAACGCTGTCCAAATTGTCCACTTTGATAACCTACACCGACCAGGCTGCCCAGCGCTGCCAAAGTGTCCTTTTTGTTAAGAAAAATCCACAAGCACAAATTTGACCTTTTCACTCCCTAAAATTTATAATTTAGCAGCAATGTTTGCCCACCCACAACCCAAAAATATAAAATAAAACATTTTATCATACAGAAAAATCAAACACACAATACGAGGGAATATTTTTCCTAAGACACTGCGATACAATGTATAATTTTAGCTTAGCTCAGTCCTGGAAAAGGTTGGGAATTAATTTTCACACACAAATACATTATATGATCCATGAGGATGGGTGAAGTGGGATGAATGCAGTTCTATACATACTTATCTTGACCCAAGAAAAGCCAATGTACTATGACTACAATTCCGAAGAATGTAAGTGATTAGATGCAGGTTTCTTTTGACGGATTTATGAGTTGGCCTTGGGTCATTAATGCATGCTAGATTGTAGCCTCAATCTGGAAAACAAAGAAATTGCCATTAGTTTTTGAGACATTTTATTTTGTTAGCACTGGACATACAGTTGACAAAGAAACAAAGAAGGATAATGTGTATTGTTTATAGCTCAGTTGGAAGTGCTCTTAGGATAGGCTCAACGGTCACTTAAGAGCTTGACTATATATATTCTAGAATAAC
Organism: Carcharhinus amblyrhynchos; assembly: GCF_965287045.1. Taxonomy (NCBI): domain Eukaryota; kingdom Metazoa; phylum Chordata; class Chondrichthyes; order Carcharhiniformes; family Carcharhinidae; genus Carcharhinus; species Carcharhinus amblyrhynchos. Next base: position 77,446,398 of record NC_137334.1, on the reverse strand, counting down.
ACTTACTGAGGAAATGATGTCAGAGTTACCACCCTTTGAATAAAATGCCAAACCAAGACCCTGTCTGCTTTCTTGTATGAAGATAAAAGATCCCACGGAATGATATGAAGAGTCCTTCTGGGGTCCACCAAAACTGCTCACATGCAATTACACAGATTCCACAGCTCCGAAAGTACCCATTAGCCCAACTGATCTGTGCCGGTGTTTATACTCCAAGAGATCCCTATCACTTATTATTTCTTTCCATCTTGCCTCCACAATCCTTCTGTTCTATTTTCCCTCTTCAAGCTTTGCCTGAAACTAACCAATGTTTCTACCACTCCTTAAAGCATCGAGTTCCTGACTGGAAAAGATGCTCCTAACTTCGCCATTCGATATGTTATTACCTGTGTTATATTTATACCCTACTTGTTCTGGATTCATCCACAAGTAGTCTCTCCATTTCCAGCCTATCCACATTCTAATTTTAAACAGTCTCTCAGGCCTCTCTTTGGTCTCATTTTTCCAAAACAAAACAGGTCACTGCCTATTCAATCGTTGTCAATAATTGCGTCCTCTCAACTCCTGAAATATTGGAATTTTCCACTTTTTATGACCTCCTCAACTTGCAATGCTACTTGTAACGATTCATCTATTTACCAGATCTCTTTGCTTCTTTACCCTAAATAGTATTCTACCTTCCAAAGATTTGGTGGCCTCCATTGACAATTTTCAATTTCCATGCTATTTCTATGGTCACTTTAGACATTTGTTCATGTCTTCCTGCATTTTGCTGCATCTTCCATATTATTAGTTGTACGCCCCTATGCACCCCACTCCCACCTCTCTCAAGTTTCTCTCTGGTTAATTATTCCTTCGCTCTTTGGGGCAAATTGGTTGATGTAATTACTGCAATTTGAAAGGAATATCGTGCAGCTCATAATAATTGCAAGCTCTTTGTCCTTTCGCCATCAAAGTCCTGGAACTGATACGATGTGTGTTTAACATTGGATTGTCTACAGTTAAAAGTATCTGCCAAGCTGACAGTGTCCAGCATTCCAACATTTAATTCCATGATTACTCATTAACTTCCTCCCTGAATACCTCACCACTGTTAGAGTGCTTTGCAAAAGTTCTTGATACGGCCTTTTGGTTCTACTGATAAGTCCTTTTGTAGATCACACTTCATATCCCAAATCTCTTTCTTGGCCATTCCGTATACTCAATTCAATAATCATCCATTCAATATAAACTTTAAAAATATTTCCCCACCTGATGTTTTTGAAAGGTGTCCTTTTTATTTCCAATACATTTTTTTTCCCCCTGGAGTAGGGCCCACTTTCCACAATATTGTGCCCACCTGAAGTTACATACCTGAGCTTTTTGTGCTTTGTGCTTTTTGTGCATATATTTGTGCTTTTTCATAACCCAGAATGAACGTTATCAGACTACGGTCACTTTCACCTCGCAGCTGCACTATTTCTACTCTCAGAATAGTTAGTCTTCTGGAGTGTGAATCACTCACAAAAAATGGGCCTTCTCTCTGACACACTCATCAAACATGCATTAAAGTGACAAACGCAGAGAGATTTCCCTAAAAGATCATTTTTGGGTATCCAGGACAAGTCAAAGCCCCTCATGATACTGCCTTAATGCCCTTGCTCTTCATTGTTGCCAGAGAGACACCACCCCCTTTATACAGGATACTGTAGAAAACACAAAATGCTGTCCTTTTCTTGCTGTAAGCATCTACCAAGAGAATTTCATCCCATGGTTTTCTTGCCAGGTAGATTCAAGAACTTGGCTGTTTACTGAAAAGTAACCAAGTTGGGCCGTGATACTCAGGTAGCTGTCATTATGATTTAGAACATAACATAAGAACATAAGAAATAGGAGCAGGAGTAGGCCATCTAGCCCTTCGAGCCTGCCCCGCCATTCAATAAGATCATGGCTGATCTGTCGTGGCTCAGTTCCACTTTCACGCCCTCTCCCCATAACCCTTAATCCCCTCTCTTATCAAAAACCCATCAACCCGCGTCTTAAAAATATTTAGCGAGGCAGCCTCCACCACTTCAATGGGCAGAGAATTCCAGAGATTCACCACCCTTTGAGTGAAGAAGTTCCTCTTCAACTCCGTTCTAAACCGCCCCCCCTTTATCTTGAGGCTGTGCCCCCTAGTCCTACTGTCCTTTCTGAGTGGGAAGAGTCTCTCCACCTCTATCCTATCCATCCCATTCATCATCTTATACGTCTCAATGAGATCTCCCCTCATTCTTCTAAACTCTAACGAGTACAAGCCTAGTTTATTCAGCCTCTCCTCATAGTTCAACCCCCTCAACTCCGGTATCAGCCTAGTAAACCTCCTCCGCACTCCCTCCAAGGCCAAAATATCCTTGCGCAGGTGCGGCGCCCAAAACTGCACACAGTACTCCAGCTGCGGCCTCACCAATGCCCTATACAGCTGCAGCAAGACCTCCCTACTTTTATATTCAATCCCCTTCGCTATGAAGGCCAGCATCCCATTCGCCTTCCTGACCACCTGCTGCACCTGCAAGCTGGGTTTTTGCGACTCATGCACAAGGACCCCCAGGTCCCTCTGCACCGTCGCCTGCTGCAGTTTTTCGCCACGTAAGTAATAGTCCTTCCTACCATTATTCCAAAATAAACCTTGGTATCAAATTACCTCCGACAGGCAACAGCCCCCAGTAGGTATTGAACACAAGAGAAAAAGGAGAAAAAAAAAGACACTTCTTTAGTTGTATGTAAACAATAGCTGGCTGAGAGTTCAAGTCATAATTAAATCTCAGTCTTCTACCCTGAGTGAAGGAATAAGAGCAAAAGCAGCTTCTGGAGTCTTCAAAAATCACGTGAATTATAGACTTGTAACTACAATTGCCATAAGTATTACACAACAAGTTGCACCCACATTGCAAAATCTAAATCACTTTCTCCAGGTGGGTGAAGACGATTACCACGCACGCAAACTTTCTGTTCTCAATAACAAGAATATTTTCTTTCAGAGGTGTAGGCAATTACATACACCAACTTTAATTAAGACAGACTTTTTGGGTGAGATTCTCCAGCCGCTCTCCGGGAAACCCCGTCCGATGTCAACAGCCCTCTGCGTGGCTCATATCGCACCCACCACAGTTCTGTTGATGGGCAGGACAGGAAAATTCCTCCCACTGTCGCTGCATTAATAAATTACCACATGATTTATAGGGTTTGTTGAAGAATAGGATTAGGTCCCAGGAAAATTTAAAGCAATCCCTTCTACTTCAATCACAGATTAGTGGCCACCTCACTTCACAACTGACCTATTGACGTTTACTGGCGAGAATATTCATACCACTTTAAAGTTAAGTAAGTTGACATGTGGCAAAATGATATACAACTGCTGTAATAAAAGGTAACTTGCATTGTGTAAGGCGGTGGTTGATTTATTTACTGTTCTTTGCATTTACATGTTGCTAGTTGCTTCCTTTTGAAGTTTGCTACAATCTGCAGACTTTTCCTATGTGTCAATGAAGAGGTCTACACCTGCACTCAGTCCCAATTGTCAACCTTCACCAGGGCTGCAGACAAAGAAAACAGGACCTGATTTATACTGTAAGGGTGAGTGGTCTGTATGTGTTATTAACACCTACAATTCCAGGAGCATGTGAGACCCAAGTATACATGAGATGAGTCTCCAAGGATAAATTATAGAGTCATAGAGGTTTACAGAATGGAAACAGGCCCTTTGGCCCAACTTGTCCATACCTCCCTTTCTTTTGAACCCCTGTTAATCCCAATTGCCCACATTTGGCCCAATTCCTATATACCCATCTTACTATCTAAATGTCTAAATCATAGAATCATAGAAACCCTACAGTACAGAAAGAGGCCATTCAGCCCATTGAGACTGCTCCGACCACAATCCCACCCAGGCCTACCTCCATTTCCCTACATATTTGCCTGCTAATCCCTCTAACCTATGCATCTCAGGACACTAAGGGGCAATTTTAGCATGGCCAATCAACCTAACCCACACATCTTTGGACTGGTGTTTAAAAGACAAAATTGTACCCGTATCGACTACCACCTCTAGTAGCTTGTTCCAGACACCACCCTCTGTGTGAAAAAATTGTCCCTCTGTACACTTCTGTATCTCTCCTCTCTCACCTTAAACCTATGCCCTCTAGTTTTAGACTCCCCTACCTTTGGGAAAAGATATTGACTATCCAGCTGATCTGTGCCCCTCATTATTTTATGGACCTCTATAAGCTTGCCCCTCAGCCTTCTATGCTCTAGAGAGAAATGTCCCAGTCAATCCAGCCTCTTCTTATAAATCAAACCATCAAGTCCCAGTAGCATCCTAGTAAATTTTTTCTGCACTCTTTCTAGTTTATTAATATCCTTTCTATAATCGGGTGACCAAAACTGCATACAGTATTCCAAGTGTGGCCTTACCAGTGTCTTGTGCAATTTCAATAAGACATCCCAACTCCTGTATTCAATGTTCTGACCCATGAAACCAAGCATGCTGACTGCCTTCTTCATCACTCTGTCCACCAGATAAGGTATACCTGGCTGAAGCTGAAGCTGGCATCCACCTGGGCTGATCCCTGGTTGTCATAAGCAGTACCCAATGAGGAATTCATGCTTCCCAAGAGCTTAAAATTACTTAATTAACTATTAATCAAAAATACGTTCGGAACATCTTTTTATAAGTGTGCACTAAATGCCACCTAGTGGTCATTACAGGCATTATATTTCAACAACGGCCTGCTTTCCTGACAGCCTGGTTGGCATCAAGGTGAATTCAAAACGCGATTTTGTAGTTCGAAGCAGTGTTCAAAAGTGTTTTAATTATCAAGAATGTGGGGAGGACTAACAGGGCAACAGGAAATAAACACTGAATGGTATGACACTGGGAAGTACAGAGGACCAGAGGGACCTTGAAGTGTATGTTCAAAAATCCCCTGAGGCAGCAAGCCAGGTAGATAAGGTGGTGAAGAAGGCACATAGGATATTTCAGTTTATTAGCTGAAGGACCAGAATATAAGAGCAGGGAGGTTATGATGGAACTGTATAAGACACTAATTAGGCCACAGCTAGAATACTGTGTGCAGTTCTGGTCACCACACTGTGGAGAAGATGCAGAGGAGATTCACCAGGACGTTGCCTGGGCTGGAGCATTTTAGCTACGCAGAGACGCTGGTTAGGCTGTGTTTGTTCTCCTTAGAGCAGAGAAGGCTGAGGGGGTGACTTGACTGAGGTGTACCAAATTATAAAGGACACATATGGGGTAGACAGAAAGAAACTTTCCCCTTAGTAGAGGGATCAATAACATAAATTTAAGACAGATTTAAGGTAAGAGGCAGGAGATTTAGCGGGGATTTGAGGAAAGAAGATTTCACCTAAAGGGTGTTGGGAATCTGGAACTCACTACCTGAAAGGGTGGTAGAGACAGGAACCCTCACACATTTATGAAGTATTTTGATGAACATTTCAAATGTCAGAGGGTACAAGGCCAAGTGCTGGAAAATTGGATTCGAGTAGATGGATGTTAGATGCACAATGCAGACACAATGGGCCAAAGTGCCTCGTTCTAAGCTGTAAAATTCCATGGGGCAAATTTTCCCGTTCCACCCACCACAGGAATTGTAGCAGGTGAGAGGTGGACCATGGAACAGTCTGTTGGTGGGATTTTCCTGTTTTGGGGTGAACACAGCTGGAAAATCCCACCTTGTGACCCGACTTGTTTATTTGTATTATCCCTAGCTGCCCTGAAGCCACAGATTTGATAAACTGATGAGTGATCCATGTTACCCTCCAGTCAAGTGGATTAAGGTGAGATGAACGTACGATGTAACCTTGGCCTTGTCTTCCGTTGAAGCCATGTGCATGCATGTTCCTGCTCTGCCACTGATGATAATTAGGAGTAGGAGCGCAGGCAAATTTTTAACCTCCCTAACCCCCAGAGTGCTGAAGCTAAATGTTGCATTTCAATTTGCTATTCCGGCTGAGATCGATTGATTTGACACAGACCCAAGACCATGGGAGGCAAGGGGGGAAACATGCACACAGCATAGTGGCTGAATGATGCAACTCATTCCCAAGTCAAGCTGAACATAAAACGGGGGTTAGCACTGCTGCCACACAGCGCCAGGAACCTGGGTTCAATTCTGGCCTCAGGTCACTGTCTGAATAGAGTTTGCACTTTCTCCACGTGTCTACATGGGTTTCCTCCAGATGGTTGTGCTCAAAGAAACTGCTTCCAAACATGAATGGGCTGGCAGCACATTCTCTGGGAATTAAACATTCGTGAGAGAATGGAGAGAGGCCATAAAGAGCAGAATAAGCTGCTCAAAGAGGGAGGTGGAAGAGTGGATATGGGCACTGAGCAGGAGACTATGTCTGCCGAGGGTCTTCGGAGAGTAATCCTCCTACTTCCACCAAATCTGTGACTTCAGTGAGGACTAATGCACAAGATGTCTTCACTTCAGAAAATAGATCGGAAGTGTGGAATGACTTTAACCAGGCAATTGAGGTGGGCCTGTTCCAATGTGAACTCCCTGTTTAAGGGCCAAATGGATAGGCCAATCAGGGAGCCTCTTGCTTTGCGCCTAACCAGGAGTGCCAGTTCCTCTAGGACTCCTAATGTAGACTGCTGGCTGAAAGCACTCTCTGTGCTGTTGTCAGACTTGTAAATAAAGGGATTTTGGTGATGAGACTTCTGTCTCTGAGGACTTATTACAAAGTGAAATCCACCAATTGCTGTACCTACAACTGTAGCCCCCAGACAGGGCAAGGGCAGCATTGCCTACGACTGTCAAGCTGATGATGGCTCTTAATTTTAAGCATTTCAGACTGTCACTCGCGATATAAGCAACACCCCTCAGTTTGCAATGTAATGCCATACAAGGAAGGTCACTGATGCGCAAAGAGAAACACTTGCATCTCATTTCCCCTCGGTGGAGATAGGCAAACAGAGCGAGCACAAAGTTTTGAACAGGTTGCAGATCTATGGTGCAGGGTGCCATTGACTGAACAAAACAACAAAGAATAACACAGCATGGGAAACAGGCCCTTCGGTCCTACAAGCCCGCACCGCCCATTTTAACATTTAGTGAGTGCCTCATCCCCATCCTTCTTCTACCTACAACTTTTGTCTACGCCTCTTGGACTCCACAATAAAGGGGACTGCATGCACGTTGCCTTGCATGTGAGAACTCAGACATTTTCATGAACCAAAAGGGGGGAGGCATAAAACTAGAGGACATAGGTTTAAAGTGAGAGGGGAAAGATTTAAAAGGGATCTGAGGGACAACTTATTTTCACACAGAGGATGCTGTACATTTGTCATTCCATGGAAGTCCTCTGCCCATTTCAACAATCATGGCTAGCTACAGAGCAAAGTCTGACAACACCAGGTTTAAGTCCAACCAATTTATTTGATAGTAAATAATAATTTGATAGTAAATTTACTATCAAATAAATCGGTTGGACAAACCTGGTGTCGTCAGACTTTTTACTGTGTTTACCCAGTCCAACGCCGGCACATCCACATCGTAGCTACAGAACCACAAGGGCTATATTCTCATGACATGGCCCATGATTCAGGCAGTACTGCACAATTAAGATTAAAAGCACATTATAGGCACCCTCAGGAAACAGTCTCACTGCCTTGACCACTCGGGAGGAGCCCTCCAGTATTCAGGTAAGTAGGCATCAAGATTTATAGAGTCATAATGGTTTACAGCATGGAAACAGGCCCTTTGGCCCAACTTGTCCATGCCACCCAGTTTTTAACCACTAAGCTAGTCCCAATTGCCCCCATTTGGCTTATATTCCTCCGTATCCATCTTACTCATGTAACTGTCTAAATGCTTTTTAAAAGACAAAATTGTACCCATCTCTACTACTACCTCTGGCAGCTTGTTCCAGACACTCACCACCCTCTGAGTGAAAAAAATGGACACTTTTGTATTTCTCCCCCTCACCTTAAACCTAAACCTTCTAGTTTTAGACTCCCCTACCTTTGAGAAAAGATGTTGATTATCTACCTTATCTATGCCCCTCATTATTTATAGGGCCGAAATTCTCCCGTCCCACCAACTGCAAGAATTGTAATGGGCGGGGGGGCACGGACAATTCAGGTCCATTGACCTCGAGCGGGATTCTCCAGTTTTGAGGCAAGTGTGGCCAGAGCATCCCGCACCTGACCTCTATAAGATCACCACTCAGCCTTCTATGCTCCAGGGAAAAAAGTTCTAGTCTCTCCAACCTCTCCTTACAACTTAAATCGTTAAGTTCTGGAAGTATCCTAGTAAATCTTTTCTGCACTCTTTCTAGTTTAATAATATCCTTTCTATAATAGGGTGACCAGAACTGTACACAGTATTCCAAATGTGGCCTTACTAACGTCTTGTACAACTTCAAGACATCCCAACTCCTGTATTCAATGTTCTGACAAATGAAACCAAGCAGGCCGAATGCCTTCTTCACCACCTGTGACTCCACTTTCAGGGAGCTATGAACCTATACTCCTAGATCTCTTTGTTCAATAACTCTCCCCAGCGCCCTACCATTAACTGAATAGATCCTGCCCTGATTTAATCTACCAAAATGTGGTAAAATGCTGCACAATCTTGCCATCATAAAAAAAAGCATCAGTAATCAGCGAGCAAGGTAAACAGATGTACGATGGAAAGGGTAAGAATGTCCATCATCAAGATATTGATAAGAGAAGCTGTGACATAGAGACCCCCTTTCTGCCCCGGTTCAATGCAATCAGATTATCCATAAGTGATACTAGTAACCACTAGTAATCACACATCCCCTTCCTCCAATCTTCCCTAGCTGCTTATTTTTCCATCATCACTGGTCATCACATTTGTCCTCTCTCAACAACAAAGAAAAAACATCATTTAAATCTGGTGTTTGCAATACGACAGGTTTAGTTAATAATCTCATACTGAAAGATCCGCTGGGGAAAAGTAATCCTAATACAACTGAATTCCATATTGAGTTTGACAGTGCCAAATCTCGCCCTAATCAAGAACCTTAAAGTGTAAACAAAGCTGACGATAGAGACATGAGACGAGACCAGGCTCAAGTTGGTTGGGTAAATAAATTAAAAAGTGTGGCAATTAATAAACAGTGGGAAACATCTGAAGAAACAATTTCCATTGAAAAGTAAAAATGCATCACTAAGGAAATTAAGGATAGGATTAGATCAAAAGTAGAATCTTATAATGTGGCAAAGAATAGTGATAATCGTAGAATCCCTACAGTATAGAAGGAGGCTATTCGACCCATCGAGTCTCTACCAGCCACAATCTCATCCAGGCCACCTTCACATAACCCCACACGTTTATCCTGACACTAGGGTCAATTTTGGCATGGCCAATCAACCTAACTCTCACATCTTTGGACTGTGGGAGGAATCCTGAATGCCCGGAGGAAATCTACACAGACATGGGGAGAAAGTGCAAACTCCACACAGAGGCAGGAATCAAACCTGGGTCCCTGGCACCGTGAGGCAGCAATGCTAACCACTGTACTACTGTGCCGCCCAATCCTGAGGGTTGGGAATGTTTTAGAGACCAGCTAAAGGCCACCAACTAGGGCGAGTTCAAAGCAAGGCCATCCACAATGCTGGAAGTAGAGTCACTTGAATCTGGCGACAGAGATATTTAGACTAAAATCTGAAGGGCATCAACGCAAAGAGCAAGGGTGGAATTTTCCGGCCATTCTCATTGGTGGGATTTTCTGAACCCGCTACCATGAACGGGAGATTTGGCCGAGCACCAGATTCTCCACCCTCACTCGCAGCGGCAGCACAACGTCAATGGCAGGGAAATCCTCACCCATGTTTTCTAATGAAATGGTAGAGAGGAGGAGTAGGTAAGAAACACTGACGTCCGGTTCGTTTAAAAGTAGTAAATCTTAAGACAATCACGGAATATGTTGATAATGCAGATTATTATTAGAAACAGGCTGGTAACTCTGCTGGAGTGATGGATGAAGGAATGACGTGCAAATACATAATGTGTCATCTGCTAAAATCACCAAAGGTCATTTCTAAATCCAACTAGTGCAAATGGAGAATTCAATCTTTCAACTTCACACAGATAACTGAAGCTTTGCGACATCAGACGCCTTTTTAGAAGCAGCAAGATCATAATGCAAACACCTGATCGCGGAGGTTCTCCAGCTCAGCTGCCCACAGATTTATTACCTCGACGGGGCTTTATGCTACTTACTACTTGTCCTTGTTCTGATAGTAACTGGAGTTTGAGGTCGCAGACACTCCACCGCCACGAATAGCATGATAGGCTGTTGGAGAGGATGCAGGGTAATGACCAGGACGAATAGGTTTCGCTGAAATGAAAGAACAAGATTTAATGAATTAGTTTCCATCCAAATGTGTGTGTGTCCGATCTGAAACATCACAGGCAGAACTTTATGGGTGGCTGCCTGTGGATTTGCAGGTAGGGTTTGGGGGAGAGAGGGCACCATTAATTCTCTAGGTGGCCTTCCCATTGCCATCCCGGGGAGTGGGGAGGGAGGGTGGGGGAGCAGGGGAGGGGGCTGCTGTAAGGGTGGGATGGGTTTAGGGCATCCCACCTGTTTTTGCCCCAGTTGAGGTCCTTAGATGGCCAATTAAGGGCCGCTTCCTGTCCAGCCTCAAATATAACCCAGTTAACACTGAAAGTGAGCAGGTTAGACTTGGGTTTGCCATATTTGAAATTTTTAATACTTTCTTCATCACTCACTCTGCATTAATATTCACCCCATTGTTCCCCGACTTAGAGGACCAAAGTGTAACTGGATGGAGCAACGTTGAAAGTAATTCCTGCTTTCGATATTTTGAATTCCCAACTTTTCAAAACCCACATTCTCACAGAACCACAGAATCCCTACAGCGCAGGAGGAGGCCATTCGGTCCATCAAGTCTGCACCGACCACAACCCCACCCTATTCCCATAACCTCACATATTTACCCTGCTAATCGCCCTGAAACTGGGGTCAATTTAGCATGGCCAATCGACCTAACCCGCACATGTTTGGACTGTGGGAGGAAACTGGAGCACCTGAAGGAGACACGTAGACACGGGGAGAAAGTAAAAAACTCCACAGACAATGACTCGAGGCTGGGTCCCTGGCGCAGTGAGGCAGTAGTGCTAACCACTGGCACGATGCACTGACCAAAACGTGACAAATTCTTGGACGCAATTTCAACACTTGTGGATGATACAAGTGAAACCTGATAGCCAATCCTTTTCAATGGCCCTTGCTTCTTGCTTGTTCAGCAAGTTCCAAATACAGTGTCCTCTGTACCATTCCTCCTCCCTAAATCCCCATTGTTTTAAAATCAAGGCTCAATGCATTTCAATTCCAATTAATTCTTCATCAAAATCTCAAAACTTTGGAATATCCTTCACGTGACCTTTGTTTCCCTAAATTTGGTCTCAGTCTGTAGGTGGCATTGGCAAGGTCACTTTTTTTTTACCTGGGCCTGGTTGATTTGAAAATATAGTGAGGGGGACATTTTCCTTCAACCTAGATTTTAGTCCTTAGCTTCTCAGAAAAAAATTACTAACAGCAGTCCTGGTTGCAGAAAGAGAGTTGGGATTGCTTGTGTGGGCAAGTGTCAAATCTGATTCCCTGACTGGCTGCCACTGGGTAGGGACAGGCAGCGGCAGGGAGTGTTCATTCAGGAATTGATAACCTGATAATCCTTAATCAGTTCAAGCAGGAGAAAAATTAAGAACTTCACATGCTTAGGATGGGATTTTCTGGGCCTTCCTGCCAGCGGGATCTTCCAGTCCCGCCAAAGTTGCCCCCCACCCCAATGGCAGTTTCTCAACGGTGGGGCTGGTGAGCAATGCAAAAACGCATAGACTTTGGCGGGACTGGAAGATCTCACCAGTGATCAATGGTTTGCCACACCAAAATCTACAGTGGGCGGCTGGAAAATTCCAGCCACAGGCTGAAAACCGATCGGGAATTGGGATGGGTGAGGTTCCCAGAACGGAAATCTCCACTGGCCTCGGGCAGGATCTTATGATCTCGCCCGAGCGGGGCTGTAAAATCCTGCTTTTAATTTCCTGCACTTCCTGCAGGGACTGTTCCTAAGGCAATCAGTTCTGCAATTCTACCCAACTCAGATAAAAATCAGGGTAATTAGAATGGCTCTTGCTGTTGAAACTACATCAAACATCATAAAAAGGAAATGGAGAAAGAGGCTGGAATTTTCCGACTATTCACACCAGTGGAATTTTCTCATCCTGCTGCAGTGAGCGGAGATTTGGCTTGTTGCCAAAATCTCCGTCTTTGCGGCAGCGGGAGTGTGGTGTGAGTGGGCGGTAAGATCATGTCCACATGGAGAAAACTTGAGCGCACGCTTAAAGTGATGGGTTTTTAGAAGGCTTATTGTAAGTCGTGTTGGATTGAGCAAGCTGAAAGTGGTTTGGGGAGACTCTTACAGACAATGGGGTGGAGAATGATTGAAAGGCTGACTCGATGTGGAGTGGAAGACTGGAGAAGGCTGGAGCTGGAATCTTATCACTGTTCCAGCCAGCAGATTTCCCATCCCACTACAGAGAACAGAAATTGGGCTGGCAGCCAAATTATCCAACCTCATTGCAGGGGGACCGTGGCATGAACGGCAGGTAAAATCGCACCCTGGGATTTTGGAAAAGATTGTTTGGTAAACTGGAATGAGACCAGAGAGAGAGTTGAAGGTGAGGACTAGAATTTTCCAGCCATTCTCACCGGTGGGATCTCCTTTGCTCCCAGTCACATGGAACTGAAGGGCTTCATTGTTCACCAATGCCTTTATGGATCACCTTGTCTTCTGACCAAGATCCACAACAATGAAGCATACATTCTTATATAAATGATTTGTGAATAGGATTACAACCACATTTCTCCAGGGGTTTGTACACAAACATCACTCCCATTAATGCAAATCCCCACCTGTGTCCTAAAGAATGCATTTCTAACTCCTTGGATGGGGTTTTCCATGGCCTCGGTGGTGTGCTTTATGATGGCTGAGGCAGTTAGTCTTCTGATCCTGCTGCTGCCGCCAACGGAGTTTCCCATTCAAGTCACACCCACCGCTGGAAAACCCACAGTGAGGGGGTTTGCCATCGACGGGACCAGGAGATCCCATCGGTGAGAATGGCTGGAAAATTCTGGTCCTCATCTTCAACTCTCTCTCTGGTCTCATTCCAGTTTACCAAACAAATCTTTTCTAAAATCCCAGGGTGCCATCTTACCTGCCATTCATGCCATGTCCTGCTGCAGGGAGGTCGGATAACTTGGCGGGCAGCCCTATTTCAGTTCTCTGCGGTGGGATGGGAAAAGCCTGACGGTGTGAACGATGTTAAGACTCCAGCCCCAGTCTGCAGCTGTCCTCCACTCCACATTCAGGGTCAGCCTTTCAATCATCCTGTACCCCATTGTCCGTAAGAGTCTCCCCGAACCACTTCACCTTGCTTATTTACAATAGGCCTTCTAAAAACTCATCACTTTTAAGTGTGTGCTCAAGTTTTCTCCATGTGGGCACGATCTTACTGCCCACTTGCACCAGCGAAGATGGAGATTTCGGCAACAAGCCAAACCTCCACCTGGGATGGGAAAATCCCATTGGTGTGAATAGTCAGAAAATGCCAGCCTGATTCTCCGTTTCCCTGTGCAACGCTTTGTAAAGCTTTTATGAGAGGAACACTATTTAAATCTAAGTTGTGACAGTAATATTCATATTGCACTGTCAGAACGCATGAGGTTTTTTGCACAAACCTGGGGGCAGCTTTGCTTCACTGCATTAATAAACTCTCACAGGGCAAACTTGCAGAGTTCACATGCGTAACACAGGTAATTGAAAGCAGCAATGAGACTCACCAATCTGAGCTGAATGTGCCCGCCTGGCCATGTTTTTGGCTCGTACTGCTTCCTTGATTCGATCGACCTCCTGATGGTAACGTTTGCGGTCCCTCATGGCGCTCTCCTTGGCTTCCTTCAATGCACTCTCCAGTGCTTTAACTCTCTCAGCTGTAGCCCGAAGTCGTTTTTCCAGCTTAGGAAGCTCACAACGAAGATCTGCATTGTCACGAACCAGCTGGCAAAGTAAAAGAAAAACCAAGTGATGACAATAGAGTAAAGGGTAACTGGTGGTGAGGGGCGCAGGGTTAATGTTTGACTTTGGTTGATGGTGTCAAATGGGTAACAAAGGTGTCATGGTTTAGGTCAGAAACTCCAAAGTGTTTTATGAAGTCCACCTGGATCACAAATTTTGCATCTCATATTTGGGGCTAGGATAAGCATGATAGGTTTCACTTCAGGTATAATTCAAATGACTCACTAGGGAGCTTTTATCAAACAAAGGTTATATAAAAATATAAAAACAGCAGGACCGGAAAATCCCACCATCAGAAAGGGCAGGAAAATCCTGCCCGAAGTTTGCTCGATCATAAAGGGAACCGAGTGTAGGGTGTCGAAATTTGCTGATGACACCAAGATGGGGGGAACGGCAAATTGTGCGGAGGGTGTGGAGAGTCTGCAGAAGGATCTAGATAGGCTGGGCGAATGGGCCAGGAAATGGCAAATGGAATTTAATGTTGGCAAGTGTGAGGTGGTCCACTTTGGTAGGAAGAATGGTAGGAAGGACTATTACTTACGTGGCGAAAAACTGCAGCAGGCAACGGTGCAGAGGGACCTCGGGATCCTTGTGCATGAGTCCCAAAAACCCAGCTTGCAGGTGCAGCATGTGGTCAGGAAGGCGAATGGGATGCTGGCCTTCATAGCAAGGGGGATTGAATATAAAAGTAGGGAGGTCTTGCTGCAGCTGTATAGGGCATTGGTGAGGCTGCAGCTGGAGTACTGTGTGCAGTTTTGGGCGCCGCACCTGCGCAAAGATATTTTGGCCTTGGAGGGAGTGCAGAGGAGGTTTACTAGGCTGATACCGGAGTTGAGGGGGTTGAGCTATGAGGACAGGCTGAATAAACTAGGCTTGTACTCGTTAGAGTTTAGAAGAATGAGGGGAGATCTCATTGAGACGTATAAGATGATGAATGGGATGGATGGGATAGAGGTGGAGAGACTCTTCCCACTCAAAAAAGACAGTAGGACTAGGGGGCACAGCCTCAAGATAAAGGGGGGGCGGTTTAGGACAGAGTTGAGGAGGAACTTCTTCACTCAAAGGGTGGTGAATCTCTGGAATTCTCTGCCTGTTGAAGTGGTGGAGGCTGCCTCGCTAAATATTTTTAAGACGCGGGCTGATGGGTTTTTGATAAGAGAGGGGATTAAGGGTTATGGGGAGAGGGCGGGAAAGTGGAACTGAGCCACGACAGATCAGCCATGATCTTATTGAATGGCGGGGCAGGCTCGAAGGGCTAGATGGCCTACTCCTGCTCCTATTTCTTATGTTCTTATGTTCTTATGAATGGGATATTTGAAAGATTTGAAAATGTTGAGGGTGGTGAACATTGAGCTAACAAACTACTTCCAGATTTGAACCAGGTTTTGACACAAGTCCTCTTCGTACCTGCTTGTGAACTTTTGTAAGCTGCTCCAGGTTGTTCTCAAGAAAGGATATCTTTTGTTTCTGTGCAGCACTCCCCCCGCCATCATCGGAGTCCAGCTCAGTGCTCTGAGGATAGACAAAGCAAAATGACCAATCTGCGACCAATCTCAAAGCTTGTGACATGACAACAATCAAAATGATGCTTTCATCCTGACAGATCTTAGCTAGTGGTGTTCATTTGGAAACAAGTGAAAGCCTGTGCTTGGGAATGAGATCAGCATTCTTACAGTAGGTGAGATACATCCATTTTACTGCATGTTTGAGGTTGACTTTTCAGTACGAATTGCACTGAGAAATAGACTGCTACTAATTTACAAGATAAACTCCCAGTGTTTGGGAGTTTGGAGAAGTGCGCGGCTATCAAGCGGGACACAGGAAATTAAAACTCAGTGGCCAGGATTTTACTGTCCCGCCTGTCATGGGAAGGAGTGGGCGAGGGCGGACCATGAAAAGGTCCATTGACCTTGGACGGCATTTTACGGTTTTGGGACGAGCGAGGCCTTAAAATCCCGCCCAATATTTTTGCTGAGGAGGTCAAAAATACTTTTGAATGCTTAGGTTAAAAAACTTAATATCTGGTCCTTCTATGGACCAGTGTTTACCTCACTCATTTGACTGAAGTGAAATTTAGAATGATGGGCAAAATAATACCCAGGCTGGAGGTGAATTCCAAAGTGGGCATTTGGGCAGGAGGGTGTGATGTGAAAATCCCATTGCCCCCTCTGTGTTTAAATCAGGGTAGGAAGGCTTGTAGGTGATCTTAAAACTGGCATGCCAACTGGAGGTCCTTAAGTGGGCAACGTTGGCCAGTTTAAAGCCTCATTATGCCACCACTGGCCCTCAGTCACCTTGTCGCCTAGCAGGGGAGGTCCCTCATTCAAAAGCACTCAAGGGACCCGGCATCAGGAGGGTGGAGGGAGACAACACGAACCTCCCTCTCCCCTTTCTTTCAACCTCCCCTGCACCATTTCCCACTCACCAGTGAGGGCCCCTCCCTCCAACCCCTACCTTTCTCCAGGGATGCCTGGAGAACATCCAAGTGTATTGCGGTAAGAGGCCACCAATCCCAGCGCTGCTGCTGATAATGGATAGTTGCCTGCCTCTGATTGGCTGACAACTCTTGGGGGTGGGGTATTTTAATCCTTCTGGGGGGGGGCAGTGCAGAAATTACTCCCCCTCCCAGGTGCCAGGAGCTCCGGGGACTGAGGGATTCAATTCCACATGGCACCAACATGAAATCTAACTTCTAGGTTAAAAGACCACTGGATGGTGCAGTGGTCAGCACTGCTGCCTCACGGTCTGAGGGACCCGGGTTCAGACCAGGTAAGGACGGCCAATTTCCTTCCCTAAAGGGTATCAGTGAACCAGATGGGTTTTTTGACAATCATAGAATCATAGAATCCCCACAGTGTAGAAGGCGGCCATTAGGCCCACTGAGTCTGCACCGACCACAATCCCACCCAGGCCCTATCCCGATAACCCCATGCATTTACCCAAGCTCGCCCCCTTAACACTAAGGAGCAATTTAGCATGGCCAATTCACCTAACTTGCACACCTTTTGGACTGTGGGAGGAAACCGGAGCATCCAGAGGAAACCCACGCAGACACAGGGAGAATGTGCAAACTCCACACAGACGGTGACCCAAACTGGGAATCGAACCCGGATCCCTGGTGCTGTGAGGCAGCACTGCTAACCACTGTGCCACCGAGCAACCAATCGACAATGGTTTCATTGTCATCAGCAAATTCTTAATTACAGATTTTTTTTATTGAATTCAAATTTCCCCATTTGTCATGGCAGGATTTGAATCCGGTTCCCTGGAACATTAGTTGCGTTTCTGGATTAACAATCTAGCGATATTACAACTAATCATAGAAATCATTGAAGCCTACAGTGCAGAAAGAGGCCCTTCGGCCCATCGAGTCTGCACCGATGCACTAGGCCATCATCTTTCCTAAATTCTGGCCTTGGGTGACAATCTATACTCCCCTGTGCCTGCGTGGGTTCCCTTCGGGTGCTCCAGTTTCCTCCCACAAACCAAACATGTGTAGGTTAGGTGGATTAGCCACGGTAAATGCATGAGATTGGGGGTTTGGGGGCGGGGGGGGATGCGGGGAGCTGGGGTGGGGATGGCGGTGAGAGTTAGTCTGGGTAAGATGCTCTTTTGGAGAGTCAGTGCAGACTCGATGATCTGAATGGCCTCTTTCTGTCAGAAATTTGTGACAAATAAGTGTATGAGATGGCATTTTCAGCAGCTAACAATCAAAATATAAGCTTTATAAAGATTTTTTTTTAATAAAGTCACCTTCCAACAGATCCAGAACGAGCAGGAACGAACTCCTAACTCCACAGGGATCTGATCACCACCAAACCTGCCTTCTCTCCCGTACTGGGACTCCCAACATTTATTGTGAAACACATTGAGGTTGTGGCCAGCTATAAAACCCACAGCCTTGTGCATATCAACATACTTGCTCAGGAGACCGGCAGTCACTTTAAGATATTAGTTCTGAATATTCCTTTCTTTGGCCTGGTTTTTCCGTACCTCCCCAACCGCGTGTCTTCCCGTGCCATTGGTTGCTGGCGGAATCTTCCAGTCCCGCCGAAGCTAATGGCTTGGCTCGCGGGCTGCACCATCAGGAAACCCGGCAAAGTGGGTTGTGGGCCAGTCACCCTCGGAGGGACTGGAAGACTCCCATCGGTGGGAAAAGGAAGGGCAGGAAAATCCCACCCTTTAGATCATTTCTCCTCCATGTACCTCACATGACACTTAGAACAGAATGAGTCCAATCAGCTCAATTGTTTGGGTTTAAAATAAGGCAGGAAAAACCTTGTTGTCACAAGTCATCTCCAAAAGAGGGGCAGCACGATGGTGCAGTGGTTGGCTTCATTGCACCAGGAACTCAGTTCAATTCCTGGTTTGGGTCACTGTGTGTGTGTGGAGTCTGCACATTCTCCCCGGTGTCTGTGTGGGATTTCTTCCGGGCGCTCCAGTTTCCTCCCACAATCTGAAAGACGTGCTAAATTCTCCCTCAGTGTACCCGAACAGGTGCCGGAGTGTGGCGACTGGGGGATTTTCACAGTAATTTACCTGTGACACTAATAAACAAACTTAAACTAAAAAAATGTGCCCGCAACGGACCATTAGCGGCTATGTTAAGAAACACCATTGAATTAGATAAAGCAACTTACTTTCTTGACTCTGGTGGTGAGATCTTGAACAAAAAGTTTTCGGAGGTTGTGGAGAGTTTGAAGTTCTTTTGCCTTTTTAAAAGAATAATTGGTCACTGTTAGGAGGTGTGAGGAATACAGATTTGAAGAAAGTTTGTCTGGTTTTCCCAGCATTAATTTTAGATATGTAGAGGTCGATAACTAATCAGCACAAACCCCATCAGCACGTTAAACAACTGGAAGTCAGACGATTTGATTTGGGTTTCGGGGGAGGTGGAGGGAGGAGGCGAAACAGTGTTTAATGCTGCCATATCCAAGAAAAACATCCATTTGTTTCAAAATAAAGTTGCTGATTATAATGTACAATGGAGCAAACAGCATTCGCGGAGCAGAACAGGATCTTGGTCTGTTATATGGAAAATGTATGCCTCCCTGCACCCCAACCCCCCAACCTCTGCTACCCTGAAAAATTTAGAAGGCGAGGACGTGTTTGCTATTTTCTGTTGGGAAAGGTATTTCACCAATGAGAACATCCCTGCTCAAAGCACCCACTCTCCAGCCATTACACTCAAGTTATAAACAAATTGCAATGTAGTTTAACTGCTCAAGATGGAGATATATTTAGACTTCTTTTAAAAATGTAAGTGATTACACGACGTTATATGTTGAAAACTATGGATTCAATACTGGAAAGGTTGTATGCGAGGAAGAGATTTACAGGCATTGCACTGGTATGGCACAGTCTTTGCTCTACAGGTAAGTAGCCCTAGAGTTTAATTAAGTTACATAATTGGGGAGGGAACTAGTTTGTTCTGAAGCAAGTCCATTAAAAGTCCAATAGGTTTCACAGTGAAACTTACAACTGTCTCCTCCAGCCCCTTGAGGTCCTGTTTTGCTTGCTCTCTTTTGTCATTAAGAAGTCTAAAAGCAGGACATAAAAGTTATTTGGAGTCAGATTTTATTTCAGATCGACAGCGTATTACGAAAATAATTTCATGCCTCTGTGTCGCACAATTTACCAAGTTAGAGGTAAACAGATCACATTACAAGAGAATGGTCTTCAAGTAACAACAAGCCAAACGTCATAATTAAAAAAGGTTATTTAACCATCATGCTATTATAGTAAGCAGTCTGGTGAGGGTGTCACCGCTCAGCTACATGGCACCTCTGAGCAAAACAAGAACTCCAATACATAATGTAGACAACAGATGCAAGAATTTTTATTTGCAAAAAAAATGTAGACACTCACATACCACCACTAGAACAGAAAAAGGAGCGAGAACGTCAGAACTAGGATGTTTTGCCTGGACAAATATTGCTTATTGGTAGCAATGACCAAATCAATACTGTGCATCATCACATTGATAACCAAATTAGGAATTCCTTTTGAAAAATTTCCCCTTCCAAAATACTGATAACAACCCAAGAAAGGCACAGAAGGTTCCCTGGGTACTGACAGAAAGGTGATGGTTGACATGGTAATCTCTCTCTTTTTCTTGTTTTCTTTCCCACTTCCACAGAATTGGTCCCATTCAACCCAGTCACCCAGCCAGGATTGGGAAGCATGGAAGATTGACTGTGGATAATACTGAGTATCATTCGCAGATGCCAACAGAGCTGCCATACCAGCCTCCAGATTCCAAAATGAAACCTGCAGCTTTATTACAAAGCAGTAATCATTAAATAAAGCGATTCTCACAGCGCCAAGAGAGGTGATTTTAAGAATAAGCTTACACAAGTTTCTGGAGCTTGACACTTTTTTCATGCTCCTCCATTTTTAACTTGTCAAAGTCAGAATTCAATTTCTCCTGCTCCAGCACAAGCTTTTGGTTCCAACTGTTGAGCGGAAAGAAAAAAGCGAAAGGATTTTAGATTGTGAACTGTTTGCATTAAAGTACGCAAGTATTAATAATGTCAATAAATAACAATCAACCCACACTACATCACTATTCTTTAAAGATTAAAGTTTATTTATTAGTGTCACAAGCAAGCTTACATTAACACTGGAATGAAGTTGCTGTTAAAATCCCCTTGTCGCCACACTCCAGCACTTGTTCAGGTACACTGAGGGAGAATTTAGCATGGCCAATACACCTAACCAGCACATCTTTCGGACTGTGGGAGGAAACCAGAGCACCCAGAGGAAACCCATGCAGACACAGGGAGGTGATGGCCTAGTGTGATTATCACTAGATTATTAATCCAGAAACTCTGCTGATGTTCGGGGGATCCAGGTTCGAATCCCACCATGGCAGATGGAGGAATTTGAATTCAATAAAAAACTGTCTGGAATTAAGAACCTACTGATGACCATGAAATCATTGTCAATTGGTGAAAAAACCCATCTGATTCACAAATGCCCTTTAGGGAAGGAAATCTGCCGTTCTTACCCGGTCTGGCCTACACGTGGCTCCAAAGCCTCAGCAATGTGCTTGACTCTCAACTGCCTTTGGGCAAAACTAAGGATGGGCAACAAATGCTGGCCAGCCAGCGATGCCCCTGTCCCACGAATGAATGAAAAAAAAAGGGGGAGAACGTGCAAACTCCGCACTGATTCCCAAGGCGGGAATCAAATCCGGGTGCCTGGTGCCATGAGGGAACATTGCTAACCCACTGTAACTATTCTGTCAAGGTTCTGACATTAAACTGGACAATTCCAGCTACATCATGTCATTTGATTCTACGTCCTATTTTTAACCAATTGGAATTTCCACCCCTCACCGACTGAATTAAAATCAAATCAAGGCAATTTGTGTTTAAGCTGTTAAATATGGAGTAAAATATACACTAAATACAGACATGATAATTACTGTGTTTGGAGAAATACAACAACTGGGCTCAGCAGTGCTTCATCTCCCAGCATTTAAGTGTATAATTTTTATTTTGCATAGGAACCATTATCTTTCACAGTGCTGGTGAGTTCTTTATTTTGCATAAATCATTTGAAATTTGTGCTGTTATAATTTACAGAAGAACATGATCATTTCGACTTTTCAGATGTAAACACTAAAGAAATAAATGCAGTTTCAAGTAAAAGAACTTTATGTTGTTCCAACCGCAACAATCTTACTGTCCTCATTCATTTTAATATTGGAAGAAACATCCTGTCGTTGCTGAAACCTCATGGATAAAATTCCGAGTGCTGGCCTTTCTATAATTAGTCTATCACAGTGCTTACAATTGATCAGGTACCCTGAACTGATAACCTCGCTCCTGAGACTTGAGCCAGCTGTATAATCTTGCTTGGTGCAAGTGTTGCACTGTCAACCTCGCATCTCTACACAGACAAGATGTGGCGATGTCGGCATTGGGCTGGGGTAAGCACGGTAAGAAGTCTCACAACACCAGGTCAAAGTCCAACAGGTTTATTTGACAGGTTTATTCCCCTTAAACTCGTTAACCTTCTTACTTAGTCAAGTTACTTCAATTCAAACACCAGTCACTTCCACGAACAGAATAAAGGAGTTAGTTTAGACAGGTGTGTGGAGAAGCCAGGGTTGTCCTCACTAGAACACAAAAGGCTAAGAGATTTTAAATGTCTTTATTGCATGTGGATTTTAACATGGTGGTCAGAATCTTACCACCGTTCACACCGGCGGGATTTTCCCAGCCTGTCGCAGAGGACGGAGATATGGCAAATTCTCCGACTTCGTTGTAGAGCGAGCGTGGCGTCAACAGCAGTTAAGGTCGCACCCTATATATTCCTTTATTAGCACATTACATTTTGAAGATGTGAAATACTTACTCCCTTAGTTCATCAATGATTTTTTGTTTCTCATCGATTTCATCCCTCAGTCGAGCCAGCTGTTTCTGGTGGGCTTCCCGATGATTCTCCATTTGCTCCTCCAGCGTTTTCTAGGAGAAGACACCAAATGAGTTAAGAGATATTGAATTCCTGCTGCCTTCTCCATACTTAAACATAATTACCTCTTAAGTGCTATTTGTTTGGCCAATTTACTTCAAATTTTTGATTTAATTTATTATTGTCACATGTATGTAATACAGTGAAAAGTATTGTTTCTTTTGCACTATGCAGACAAAGCATTCTGATCATTGAGAAGGAAAGGAGAGAGTGCAGTACGTAGTGTTACAGTCATAGTTAGGATGTAGAGAAAGATCAACTTGATGTGAAGTCAGTCCATTCAAAAGTCTGGCAGCAGCAGGGAAGAAACCGTTCTTGAGTTGGTTGGTACGAGACCTTAGACTTTTGTATCTTATTCCTGACGGATGAATGTGGAAGAGAGAATATCCGGTGTGTGTGTCCACTTCTTGATCATTTCCCATGCACAGAATTTCCACCTCAGATCCCATCAAGGGTGCTTCCAGTTTTAATGATTGTGATGGAGTTTTCAATCATCAGCTTTTGTCAATTATGCTCATTCCTCAACAGAAGAGTCCCTATCCTCATTTCAATCTTCAGGAGAACGTTTGCCAAATCTTGTTGTTAGCAAACACGAAGCAAAGAAGTGTTTCGTGGCAAATATCATTGGATCACTCACTTATGTGTTAAGGTACTATGAAAATGTTTTATTTATCAAACCCCCTTTTCCGAAATTATTTACATGGAACAGTTCCTTTCTCATCAGATCAAGAATCCCATTTGTTTGGGAGCAGCCAAACTCCATTGAAACAACGCAAGCTGTTGTAACCTGCTTTGTGCTCTGTAGCTAATTTGTCATTTTAGTGTCAATATTGCAAGTCAAAGCAAAGACCTGATTAAAATTCAAAACAGAACATTTGAGAGCAGCATTCAAAACACCAGGTGGAATTACACATAGCAAGACAGGCAAATTAGATTGAATCAAACTCTGAAGTCATACCGGGAAATCATTTCACCATAGTCCCCAGTGTGTGGGATATTTAAGTGAGAAATTATCCTATAACTCATCGGTCTCCTTTAATATGCGGATTGGGCTCCACTAACGCCATCAGGCTGCAGCCAGTTACTTTTGTCTAGGTACGAGGCCAACAAATGTTTCCCTGCAAGGTCAAATCAGGCAGGAAATGGGCCCAGTGCCAGGAGAGGCTGGGCCGGATGAGGTTCTCACTTGTTCTGGAGTGATCTTCGTGAGATACTTTCAGCACTCCTTGCCCTGGCCTTCCCTCTCCAATTTTCCACCTCCCGCTCCAAGAGGATTCCCTGCATCAGGAAAACCTACCTGGAATTGTTTCCCCTGAATCCCTGGCAACTGTCTCCTACTGAACCATAGAACTATAGAATCTCTTCAGCATAGAAGGGCGCCATATTGGCCCATTGAGCCTGCATCAACAACAATCTCTTCCAGGCCTAACCTCCATAACCCCACGTATTTACTCTGCTAATCCCCTGACACTAATGGGCAATTTTGCCATGGCCAATCCATCTAACCTGCATATCTTTGGAGTGTGGGAGCAAACTGGAGCACCAAGAGGAAACCCATGCAGGCACAGGGAGAAGGCTGGAATTGAATCTGGGCCCCTGGCATTGTGAGACAACAGTGTTAACAACCGTGCTGCCCATTTTACTGCCTGAGTTAAATGGCCCGACAGGAGCTCCCCACCAACCTCCTGGCCACTTTGGGTTTTGTTCAGAAACGGACTGGACCCTGATAACATCCAGTCACTAAAATTAGCTGAGCCTGCCTATGACCAAACCTCGGGCAGGCCCGCCACACTCCTGCTGCAGTAGAATTAAACGCAGTTCCCCCTGGAGAATGTGAGCCAGCATGTGTTGGCAAATAGTGCAGTTTATTCCCAGCCTACCTGGTAAAACAGAATGCACTGAAAGAGCCTCACTTTTTCATTTTTTTTTCTAAGGACGGGAATTGGCTTAGAGAGAATGCAAGACAGGATATAAAAATATTAACAGCTGGGTTACAAGGTGAAAATGAATCATCTTGGCCAAGCATCAGGTTCTCCTGTCAATTAATATTCTAGTCATTAATAACTCTGCACTGGAGAGAAGCTGCAAAGAAGCCCACACAAATCAAGTGACCTTTTTCTACCTAGCTATCTAATTTCAGAACAGATGAGTCACAAAGCATGTACATCATTGCAGTTCATCCATGTTATTACCTTCATTTCATTGGCATCTTGAAGCATGGTCTGATGTTCCTTTTCTTTGTCCTGGAAGGTCACTTTATGCATCTTTTCTATTAAGCAATAACAGAGAGTCAGCCACAAGTGCACATTAGTAATCGCCAAACACTGCACGCTGAACATTTTTAAATTCAGAACCAGACACAGGGAAAAGGCTGGAAATACTCAGCATGTCCAGCAGTGTCTGTGGAGGGAGAGAGAGGAGTTCACCTGACTCTTCTTCAGGATTCAACTTGAAACACTGGCCGCAATTTTAACAGCGCACCCGCCCCGATTCCTGGGGTGGGTGAGGTTTGGAGAATGGCATTCTCCATTGGTCTTGGGCGGGATTGTATGAACCTCAGGCGGATGGTAAAATTCTGCCCGTTAACTCTGTTTCTCTCTCCACTGATGCTAACAGACTTGCTGATCTTTCCAGCATTTTGCTGTTTTTATTTCAGGTTTGCAGCATCTGCAGTATTTTGCTTTTACTATTGAATTCAGTCGGAACAAACGCAGGCTTTCATGTTCCACCTGAGTTCCTGATACAGAGAAAAATGATAACAGAGCTAGCGCTGGTTTATCTTGCCAAATATGTGTAGCTAGCAAAGCATTCGAAAAAATGACATAATGTCAATGTACACAATGGGTCAATCCAAATGAGTTCACTTCATGAGGAACATGAGTGACGTAGATGCATATCAAAGTAACAGAACAGTCATCTGGGATATCAACTACTAACTATACAGACCAGTTAAAAACAACTTCTCTTGCACTCCCATAATAATAATTTTGTCTGCAACGTTAAATAATTGTTTGTTACTTTCCTCTTCTCATGTAACATGAGTATTTCTTTTCTCTGTCCACCTCGAGCCCCTTTCAAAATTTTACCGGGTGGGCGAGGCGCGCAGAACGACATTCTGCACTGGCCTCGGGCAGACAAGATGGTAAAATTCCAGCCAGTATCTTTGAAAGAATCCAAATTAAAAAAAAAACAGAGGTAAATGGTGGGATGTAAAGTACTCAGTCAAAATAAAAGGTGCAGCATCCTAAATCAATGGTCCAATGGACAGAGACGTCTGGATTAAATCAGCTTCGAGCCAGGGCATACCTTGAGCACGGAGTTTAGCTATCTCTTCATCAAGTGCATCATGAGATTCCTCCAGCTGCCTTCTCTTCTGCTCCACGTTCTGCGTGTAATCCGTCAGCGATTTTATCTTGGCTTCATGCTTTCATGAGAATACATAAGAACATAAGAACATAAGAACATAAGAAGATAAGAAATAGGAGCAGGAGTAGGCCATCTAGCCCTTCGAGCCTGCCCCGCCATTCAATAAGATCATGGCTGATCTGTCGTGGCTCAGTTCCACATTCCCGCTCTCTCCCCATAACCCTTAATCCCCTTGCTTATCAAAAACCCATCAACCCGCGTCTTAAAAATATTTAGCGAGGCAGCCTCCGCCACTTCAACGGGCAGAGAATTCCAGAGATTCACCACCCTTTGAGTGAAGAAGTTCTTCCTCAACTCCATTCTAAATCGCCACCCCCTTTATCTTGAGGCTGTGCCCCCTAGTCCTACTGTCCTTTCTGAGCGGGAAGAGTCTCTCCACCTCTATCCTATCCATCCCATTCATCATCTTATACGTTTCAATGAGATCTCCCCTCATTCTTCTAAACTCTAACGAGTACAAGCCTAGTTTATTCAGCCTCTCCTCATAGCTCAACCCCCTCAACTCCGGTATCAGCCTAGTAAACCTCCTCTGCACTCCCTCCAAGGCCAAAATATCCTTGTGTAAGTGCGGCAACCAAAACTGCACACAGTACTCCAGCTGCGGCCTCACCAATGCCCTATACAGCTGCAGCAAGACCTCCCTACTTTTATATTCAATCCCCCTCGCTATGAAGGCCAGCATCCCATTAGCCTTCCTGACCACCTGCTGCACCTGCAGGCTGGGTTTTTGCGACTCATGCACAAGGACCCCGAGGTCCCTCTGCACCGTCGCCTGCTGCAGTTTTTCTCCACGTAAGTAATAGTCCTTCCTACCATTATTCCTATAATGGCTCAAAGAGAGGATGTAGAGGCGTGAATTACACAAACCACCAGTGTGCTGGGAACCATTTAGTAACAGTCTGAATCTAAATATAAGCCAATACTTTAAACCTGGATCTTGGACAAAGCTCAGTGTCAGGCGCTTTGTCTTCTTTGTGCAACGAGACCGTTCCCTTCCTGCTTACATTGCAGATATCAACACACTCACTCCCACGTTACAACTTTACAAATAAGATGCAGGCATGATGTACATAGCTAATTTCTAGTACCTCCAACACAATGGCAGAACAGCTGAAGTTTAAATCATTCACCAATAACTTGGTGGATTGTAGGTTAGTACACGGACAATTACGCTTCTGTTACACTCCACAATCATGGCTTCTCTTTTTATTATTGGGAAACCACCTTTTTCACCCAAGTCATTTACTCCCAATGACACAACGGCAGTCATCTTCTCAAACAGACAATCTACTGAGCACAGGGAGTGTCACTGGTGCACACTGGTGGGACGGAGTGACCATCCACACCATTACATTCTTAATTTGAGCTGTATCACCAAGAGAAGGCATCGAGTCATAGCCAGGCGTCAGTGCACCATTGGGGGGGTAGCAGAGGGGTGGAGGGCAAGCAGTGAAGGGCAAGTTGGGACACCAGTGGTGGAAGGATAAGTGGGGGAGCAGGGGGGGTGGAATCATTTGCATTATCATGAATTATTTGCAAGGGCACATTAACAGATCTCCAAATAGCTAAAACATTAAATTATAAGCGTAAAAAAGCTCTCGAGGCACTGTATCACAAATCTCCA
This sequence comes from Carcharhinus amblyrhynchos, assembly GCF_965287045.1. Taxonomy (NCBI): domain Eukaryota; kingdom Metazoa; phylum Chordata; class Chondrichthyes; order Carcharhiniformes; family Carcharhinidae; genus Carcharhinus; species Carcharhinus amblyrhynchos. The sequence goes on along the minus strand of NC_137334.1, from coordinate 77,418,754 downwards.
GACTCAGTAATGATGTTAGTACCTTTAAGGCATTTTACTGATATTAGACAAAGCTCGACTTTCAAAATGCTGCCTATTTATCCTCTATTTACCTAGTTCCTGCACAGGATCTAATGAACATCTGCAAGCCCTGTCACAAGTTATTACATATCAAGGCTGCCACCAGACACATTCTCATTGTGGGTAGAGGGGCAAGGAGAATGAGTGGGGCAACACAGTGGCACAGTGGTTAGCACTGCTGCCTCAAGCGCCAGGGACCCGGGTTCAATTCCAGCCTTAGGTCACTGTCTGTGTGGAGTTTGCATGTTCTCCTCATGCCTGCGTGGGTTTCCTCCCACAGGGTGAAAATATGCAGGTTGGGTTGACAAGCCATGCTAAACTTTCCTTAGTATCAAGGCAATTAGCAGGGTAAATATGTGGGGTTAAGGCCCGAGTGGGTTTGTGTCAGTGCATACTCAGGCTGAATAGCCTCCTCTGCACTATAAAGATTCTATGAGTGGTGAGGGCAAGAGGCAAGGATGGCCGGGAGGGGAAAGGGAGAGGGAAAGCGGTGGAGCAAATAGTTTGGTTGGGGGAGGGCAAAGGTGGTGAGGGAGAAGATGAAATGCCGGGGAGAGGTGAAGTCCTGGAAGTGGGGTGGGGGTGGAAGAGGGGGAGGGTAGGGGGAAGGAGTGGAGGAAAGGTAAAGAGTGGGGATGGGAGGAAAAGGGAGTTGGGACTGAGTGGGGAGGGGCAAAAAGTAATGGTGGGGTGGGGGGGGAGGTCAAGAGTGACAGGATAGGGGATAGAGGGAAGGAGACAGAGTGCATTGATCACTGCAGAAGCTGGTGACAGTTGAGCCCTTCATAAATATATTCGGTACAGGAAATGGATGTAAGAATAATCATGAATATTTAATTTGCATCCACCGCATTTAGTTTGAAAAGGCAACTGCAATTCTAATTAAAATTTCAATGCAAAAGGTTCCATTAATCTTGCATTACATGACAGGCATTCGTTCATTATGATGCATGATTAGCGAAGACAAAAAAAACACACACACACAAACATTATTTGCTTTGAGCGCACCAACATTTGCATTTAATGAGGCCTAATTTTGCAGTCACCAATTGCTGAAGCCTGACTATAAGGATTCACACAGATTGAAGTTCCGTCTGAACAGTGCAGGAATAGATTTCAAATATTTGACCACTGTGGGAGTTAAACAAGCATTATTGTGTGAAACGTCACATCAAAGTCCCAACAGGCACTCAGAAAAAAACATCAATCCATCCTATGTATGCAGTGGGACAGCACGTGTGGTACCCAGCAGGTAGAGAGGAAGGAATGTCAAGTGACTAACTCAGCGACAACTCCTCAGTGTCACAACATATTGCACCACAGACTGGTAGATTGCAGCTCCAGTAATTTACTCAGCTAGCTCCTGGACCCAAGTGATCTGCTTTGGTGTGACAGCTGGCAGGGACCAGCAGATGTTTACGAGAGCGAGAAGGAGCAGGCACCCCCTCCCAATCTCATGCACATTTTAACAACGCTCCTAGCAAAACTGTCAAGGGGCAGATCAGCATAGCACAATAGTTGGAAGAAGTTTTCAAAGAAAAATGTTCTAAATCCCAATGTAAAGAAGCATTTCACGACACATTTAAATGCCGGAGCCCCAATTATTCTGAACTTTTCTAAACGTTATTGAGGGGAAAGCTCCTGTAGGTTGTTCAGAAGCAAATGAAAATCAGTTGAAGGAAAATGATTGCGATGTCTTGTGGGCTGTCTGCAGTTTGAACAACCTGAACTCACTCACGCTGACTACACTTCGGAAGTAGCTTATCGTCTGTGGGGCCACTTCCAGTGGGTATGAGAAGCATTTTATAAATGAAACTCTTCATTTCCACAGAAATGCCAGTGCTTGGTAAAACATAGTTACTGTACTACTCATGGCAGATGGTCTTGGATATGGAGGGATATGGGCCAAACGCGGGCAGTCAGAGCAAGCTTAATGGTAACGGCATGGACAAGTTGGGCCGAAGGGCCTGTTTCCACGCTGTAAACCTCTATGACTCTACCTTAATAATAAAATTTATCATTGCTAAGAGGTATTTTTTAGAAAATCACTTGTATCTGTCACACACCTGCACACACATTATTCCTCTTAAGTGTAACAAACTGTTGATTATTAATCAATTTTTTTTACCTATCATGTTGATAAGACAGGCATATTTTGCATAATTGATTAAACAACATATCACTCGTGACACCTACCCAAACTATTATCACAAAAATCAATAAAAGCCTTTCAAACAGAAGTAATTCTAGGCCATAAAGCCTGAGTTACAACCTATCTTGTTTTTAGGTCATTGAAAATGATAAGTTTTTTTTTTGGCAGCTACAATAAAACCCCTTTGCCTCAGAATGAACTGTTGGAACATTTGACTTTATCAGGTTAAAATAATATTAGCTTGGTGGGATAACGGTTAGCACGGCTACCTCATGGCACTTTGGAGTATTGTGAGCAGTTTGGGGCCCCATATCTAAGGAAGGATATGCTGGCCTTGGGAAGAGTCCAGAGTAGGTTCACAAGATTGATCCCTGGAATCAAGAGCTTATTGTATGAGGAAAAGTTGAGACTCTGGGTCTGCATTTGTTGGAGTTTAGAAGGATGAGAGGGGAATCTTATTGAAATTTACAGGATACTGCTAGGTCTGGATAGAGTGGACGTGGAGAGGATGTTTCCACTGGTAGGAAAGACTAGAAACGGAGGGCACAACCTCAGACTCAAGGGATGATCCTTTAAAACAGAGATGAGGAAGAATTTCTTCAGCCAGAGAGTGGTGAACCTGTGGAATTCTGCCGTAGAAGGCTGTGGAGGCCAGGTCATTGAGTGTCTTTAAGACAGAGATAGATAGGTTCTTGATTAATAAGGAGATCAGGAGTTGCAGGGAAAAGGTAGGAGAATGGGGATGAGAAAAATATCAGCCATGATTGAATGGCAGAGCAGACTCGATGGGCTGAGTGACCTAATTTTGCTCCTATGTCTTATGGCACCAGGGACCTGGGTTCAATTCCGGCCCCGGGTGACTGCCTGTATAGAGTCTGCACAGTGTGGAGTCTGCACGTTCTCCCCATGTCTGCATGGGTTTCTTCCAGGTATTTCGGTTTTCTCTCACCATCCAAAATGTATGCAGATCAGGTGGATTGGCCATGTTAAATTGCCCATCAGTGTCAGGAGGATTAGTAGGGTAAATATGTGGGGTTAAAAGGATAGGAACTGGATGGGATTGCTGTCAGTGCAGACTCGACGGGCCAAACAGCCTCCTTCTGGACTATAGGGATTCGGTGATCACATTCCTCCTGTATCAGGCAGATGATCTGATCTCATCCATTTTATACTTCTACTGACATAATGTCCATAATGTTCAGCATCTTTAAAATGTACACTGCTTGGCTGCCTTCTATCTTCATTAATCATCAAATCAAGCTGTCTGTTTTGCCCTGATTTCTATCCTGAACCACCAGAAGACCTAGAAACAAGTCCAACATGTGCCAGAAGTTTCCGTTTCTCCTACCTGAGACACCAAGAGCTGGCAGGCTGCTAGTTCCCGCTCATTCTCGTTCATTTTTTTATTGCAGTCCAGCTGGGTGCTCTCCAACTGTTTGGCACGTTTCACCAGAGTCTTGACCTCAGACTTCATTTTGCTAACGTACAGACGAGCAACCGTGAACTCTTCCTCCAGCACTCCGTTCATCTCTGCCATCTGGACGAGAGAGGAAAGATTGCGAAACATTAAAAAAAAATAACAGTTGGAAACTTCCTGCACTCTCGAATCTGGAATCAATGGGCGAGGCAAATGATTCCACTATTTTGCTTGAGTTAGCCAGCTTGTTGATCATTTTGCAATAGGAAACATCACAACTGGAATGTAATTTAAGTTTCATTGTAGGACAATGCACTATTTGGCATCGTACTGAGTCCAACAGCCCAGAAGAAGGTCTCAGCTGGAATCTCTGGCCTTAGCGCATCTCAACCAATTCCTCTGGGTGGTAAAATAGCCGCCATATCTCTAAACCTCAGTTTGTGGAAAGGGAGGGGAGCGGGAGTAAGTAAAGAGGGGGCAGAGGGGCAGAAGAGAAAAAGAAAAAATAGGAGAAAAGAGAAAAAGGGTCAAGTGGGGAAGTAGCAAAGAGAAGAGGAAAACAGAAGATAAAGGAAATAATAAGCAAGGGTACCCATCCAGTGTTTGTTCTGCTGCCTAGAATAGGGTCAGGCGCAATGGTTTGCACTGCTGCCTCAAGCGCCAGGGACCTGGGTTCGATTCCCAGGTTGGGTCACTGTGCAGAGTTTGCATGTTCTCCCTCCAACTAGGGGATCTTTACAGAAACTTCATTGCAGTGTTAATGTAAGCCTACTTGTGACTAAACGGTGGCACAAAGGTTAGCACTGTTGCCTCACTGCGCCAGGGACCCAGGTTCAACTCCTGGCTTGGGTCACTGTCTGTGTTCTCCCCGTGTCTGCGTGAGTCTTCTCTGGGACTCCGGTTTCCTCCCACAGTCCGAAAGACGTGCTGGTTAGGTGCATTGGCCATGCTAAAATTCTCCCTCCATGTACCCAAACAGGTGCCAGAGTGTGGCGACGGAGGGGGGGGGGGATTTTCACAGTAACTTCATTGCAGTGTTAATGTAAACCTATTTGTGACACTAATAAATAAATAAAACAAAGGAATGGATGCAGTGGCAATGGATTTACCTGGCAAGATCCACTGACCAACATCGCAAAGGGGAAAAATGAGTGTTCAGTTTTGCTACTGAAGCTGCTTATCCTGTGAAAAGTTACCACGGCACAAGCAAACGTTCTCGTACAGGAGTCAGAGGAAACTGAATTATTTAAAAGTGCGTTGAATTGATTTAACTTCCAGAGATAGGTTGCGTGAAAGTGTTTTTTTATAACGACTTATTCTGGGGTCTTCATGCAATCCTTCCTTCCAAACATTATGCACCATTTTTCTATTTACACAAGTCATTTAAATGGTGTTTTACTCAGTCCACTTAGCGGATTCAGAGAGAACGAAATATTACAATGAAGCGCCTCATCTTAAGTACGAGAGAAGATCCTGGGAGAGCTCAAACTGTGACTGATAATCTATTGCTTTGTCAGCTTTCATTACAGAACCAGATAGACACGTGGACAGTTTAAGTTAAAAGGTTGCTGATTAATCTTTACATCAAAATTACTATCTGAAGGTTAAGCACCTGAAGCAGTCTGAAAAATGATCATGACAGATGGTTTGCCCTCTCCTCCGACTGTGTCAGGACAGCCATGTCATTTGATAAAAATCATTATTATCTTCGAAGACAGCCCAAAGCATGTGGGGTTATGATCCCCAGCCCGCTGCATTGCTAGAGCAGGGAGGCTCAAGTGGAGGCCAAATAGCAGGCTTTCCGCCGGGCACCACAGCCTCCGAGCATCTCCAGCACCCGGATTTCTGGTGCCGTCAGCTCCGCGCCAGCAATCGGCACAGAGCTGAATAAATTATGCCAGTGATCAATAGCATATGATTAGCAGGCCCGTCTCCCTCTTCCCTCCCCCCCATCCCCGTCAACAGGGTCTACAATAGCTCCCAACTAGCAGAGAGCTGGCGGCCTAACCATGCTGGAGAAAAGGGAGGTCACGGAGGCCCTCTAGGAGGTGGGGTGTAAAGGGGACATTGCCCCATGGGCATTGTCAGCTTGGCAGTGCCAGCCAGGCCCCCCTGCACTGCGCAAGGAGCAAAGTGCCCAATACCCAGGGGACACTGCCTGATGCTTGGTGGGCAGTGCCAAGGGGGTTGGGCGAGGCCTCGAGGGGGTGATCGATGAGGGCGAGGAAGGTCCCGTTGCCACTCTGCACTCGGCGATGACAGAGGGAGGGAGGCCAGCAAATCGGGGCTGTACATCCAGCCTGGGGGAGGGGGGTGGGGTGATTTATGCGGGGAGAGGTCGGGGCTGCAGGGGCCGACGGGAGCCCACTGAACGGGTGTTGGGGAGCGGGGGTCACGGGGCTCGCCAACGATCAAGCTGGCCAGCAATCGGGAGGCTGGCAGTGTGGGGCTACTGCGTATCTCCGCTATGACAGATTGGTGTATACACAGCAGCCTGCTCAGCACTATGCTGCTGGCATCTGCAGCGGGAATAGGCCAGCCTCCAGCTTTTTAACGAGACTGACATTAGTGCACTCTGCAGTGCACAAAGCGCGGGAGATTCATTTTGAAAATCCCATGATCTTTTCAGCGGGATTTACTCTGCTTTTTATGTGAATTTGGCACTTAATTTTTTTGGGAGAATTCCAGCCCATAACTTTAAGTGTGTCATAAAGGGATGAGTCATTTGAAAAAAAATGACTGCCAATTCTCTGTTCAACAAATGTGTGGGATTTAGTAGAATGCTTCTGTTGCAGGAGATTAAGAAATGAAGCAGCTTCTCTTCTCCGCTAGCAACACAAGAGACATTCCACTGGACTGGGCAAACTGGTCTATGTACGTGGAAGATTTACCATACGCAGTCAGGAGAAAAATGCAACAGGAACCTCAAACACAAGTCTTGTCCACATGCAACCAGCAGAGGGAACAAGAAGCTGCATTTATTCAATGAGAGCTTCAAATGGCGTTTAATCTGGAAATGGTCACAAACATTCAGCTGGTTCTCTCTGTTTTGCAGCATTACTTACAATACAGCAAAGATGTGATCAACGATAATTTCACTCCATTTACAGAATAATGTAACACAAGTTAACTCCTTTGAAAGCCAAATGTTCTCTTTCATTTGGATCAATGAAAATCAATTTCCACTAAGTGGAGAGGAAAAGCAACCATCTATTAAATGTATGCTTAACTACAGGCATCCAGAAATAGAGCAATCTAATTTTGTCATGCTAATTTTGTTTTACTTATTTGTTATTATTGTCTCAAGTAGGCTTACATCAACATTGAAATGAAGTTACTGTAAAAATCCCCTAGTCACCACACTCTGGGGACACTGAGGGAGAATTTAGCATGGCCAATGCACCTAACCAGCACGTCTTTCGGACTGTGAGAGGAGACCAGAGTACCTGGAGGAAGCCCACACAGACACGGGGAGAACGTGCAAACTCCGCATAGACAGTGACCCAAGCCGGGAATCAAACTGGGGTTCCTGGCACTGTGAGGCAGCAGTGCTAATCACTGTGCCACCGTGCTGCCCAATTTTAGCTCTAATGATACTAGAAAGTGACAGAAGTGCCTCGGTTCGTAGTGAGGACCAACGATATTAAAAGATGCAATTATTTTTCCATTTTGAACTTCCAAAAATCCGTCACAAAACCCTCCCTAAGTGTAGCATGGTGAGATGCAGGACAATGTAATCCTGATTGTCAAAATATCCCAAGATCAACCTGAACAAACTGCCCCTTCTGCAGGGGTAACAAAACTATGCCTCGAGAGACAACTGCAGGTGTCCAGTCTTGACCAACCCTCAATGCCAAGCCCTCTGTGCTTCCATTTATAGTATTTCTAATTTTGTAGGCCTGGAGGTTTGGAAAGCTGTCTACTTGTTTTAATTTCTAGAGATAGGTTTTTATGAAGACTTAGCCTAGATCTTCCTGTATTTCTTCTCTCTAGGTGGTGGCACGGTTGTCCAATGGTTAGCACTGCTGCCTCAAAGCACCAGGGACTCAGGTTTGATTCCCAGCTGGGTCACTATCTGTATGAGTCCCAGTTTCCTCCTACAGTCTTCATTGCAGTGTTAATGTAAGCCCACTTGTGGTACTAATAAATATAAAGCTTCCAACTATGCACCACTTTTCTATTCACACAAATTTTTTAGACAGTACTGTACTAAGTCCAGAACATTGACCTGACCAGTTGCAATATTTAATTAAGCACTACTCTCAAATATGAAAAGGTTTTAGAAATTGCACGGATCAGTTCAAACTAACTGATAAATTTATAAATCAGAACACCAAGAAATGGTAATATAAGGGATTAACTGAATGGCAACATGGATTGAAAGAAAGAAGGAACAGAGATTTGTATATTTTTAATATCTTTCATTGCCACAAGACACCACAAAAGAGTTTTACAGCCAACGGTTCACTCCCTGATGTGTAGTCGCTGTGGCGATGTCAAAAACTGTAGCAAATTTACACACAATAAACTCCTACACACAGCAATGTGATAATGGCCAGATCATCCATTTCTTTTGTGGCATAACACTAGCCAGAACATGGAGGTAACCCCCCTGCTTTTCTTCTGGATAATTCCATGAACTTTTCTATGCCCATTTGAGAGAGCAGACAGGACCTCGGTTCAACATCTCATCCAAAAGTTAGCTAAGTGTATCACCAGGACAAATTGCCCATTTACAATAACTACCCATATCCACTAAGAACTAGATTGTCATTTGACATAGGATCCTTGCAAGACGAGACTTTCATCTCATGTGAGGGTCACTTTGAAACCCTGTTCCCAGGAGAGAAAAGCAGAATCTACCAATCACTACACCGCCTATTTCACTAACATTGACAGCTTGTTTACATGACGCAAAAATAGGTGGGAAGGCAGGTGGTGTCAATGATGCAAATAGTCGACAGAGGGATATGGACAAGTTAAGTGGGTGGGCAAAAACTTGGCAAATGGAATATAAGGTCAGAATATATGAAATTATGCATTTTGGTGGGAAGGATAAAGGAGCTGAATATTATTTAAATGGAGAAAAGCTGTAGAAAGCTCAGAGGGATTTGCATAAATTACAAAAAGCTAGCACGCAAGTTCAACAGGTAATTGGGGAGGCAAATGCAATGTTAGCCTTTATTTCAAAAGAATGGTGTATAAATGTAGGGAATTCTTCCTAAAATAATACAAGTCACTAGTTAGACCACACCTGGAATACTGTGAACAGTATTGGTCCTCTTACCTAAGAAAATATATACTAGCATTGGAGGCAGACAAGGATCACTGGTTTGATCCCAGGTATGGAGAAAAGTCCCATCCTTAGGCGGGACTGGAAAATCCCATCCTCAGTTTGAGCTCAAGAACTCTGCAGTCTTCTACACAGGTCACGTCACTCTGGGGCAAATTGTGCCTAACGAAGCAATGCAAACGAACAGAGACTACCCTGTTCCTCTGTGGTGCTGCATCCATCAATCCATCCCCAGATCAAGCTCTCAAGAATATCGTGCAGGAACCTACCATTTTTACTTCACTGTTGCCAATGATTCCCCCGATTTCTCCCAGATCCTTCAGCAAGATATTCAGTATCTCCGTTGCCCTCTTCTTCTGGTGGTTACTGAGCTCCTGGAGTTGGTTGAATTCTTTCTGAACAACTACTAATGAATTCTGCAAAAACAAATCTAAGGTGAAAGTCTGCAAGTGAAAGAAAATCATTTGTCATTAATGTTTAAAACAACAATTAGCTCTGGCCTTAGATGAAGGATGACTATTATTTTGGTTTACGAAGTTTCTAATTTTCTTTTTTGAGTTCTCTGTCCAAAGACAGTTCGGATCCACAGCGCCATGGTCTTCACAATGGGCAAGTTAAGGAGGCAGGTCCCAAATCCATCCCAGATAGATAGGAGATTGAACCTAATCTGTCAAGACAACTGAGCCAACCAGCCCCACCAACTCCCAGCCACCCCACCGCACCTCCACCGCAACATGCACTTTTACATGAATGTTGTAATCAAGAGCTATGAATAGTGACAATAGAGGCTCCAATTTTACTTTTCATCACCATGGCTGACCAGAAATCTCTAATCACTGGCATATTTTGGAAAGATTTTCAAGCTGATACGCAACCTGCTTTTGCTGTATTACTAATGCATTTTCCTTGGCCTTCAAGTCCTGGAGTAGGACTCGAACCCGGAGCTTCTGGCTCAGGGGTAGGGATGCCAGCCATTGTGCAACAAGTCCTCCATGACCCTAACCCTAACTCCTTAAAAACAAAGAAAAATATTTCATAGAATCGTGAAGTAGTACAACATAGGTGGCCACACATTCTACCCAGTTTGTGCCAGCTCTTCAGGAGCAGAGATAGGCCATTTGGCCCCTCAAGCCTGTTCCGTCATTCATTAAGGACATGGCTGTTTGCGTTTCTAATTCTACAGTCTTATCTACCCTGATGAACTTTAATTCCCTTGCCTAACAGGAATCTAGCTACCTCTGCCTTTAAGGTGGTTGTCTGACCCCTTGACTACTGATTCTCCAATTACGACTGCATTCCTAGGCTTTGCTGCTTTGAGTGCAGTCCCTTTGCCTCCTGGTGCCAGACTCATGACTGTATGCTTTTGAGCATTATCACCCTCGCCAGTATTCCGTGCTGAATATCAGTTTGAGAATGCCATGCACGCAGAGGAATTTCAGCATTGGGAACCTTCCTTTCATTTAAAAGTTGGATTGTATAACTGGCAAAAATTTTCAGAGAATACCCAAGGAAAATTGTCACTTTTGGCAATGGACATCCCCATCCACTGAGACTAGAAAAAGGTTTTCCCTTCTCTCCCTTTCATCTTCCAATCAATCAACAGCAAACCTGCGCCAGTTACCGTTTTCTGTGCTAGTTCGTCAGTCAGCAGCTCATTGGCTTTCGACTTGTCCTCCACTTCTTGGGATTTCTGGTCATAGTTGACAGCCAGCTCCTCCAAGGCCTGAAGCACTTCCTTCACCTCATCCTTCGCAGCTTCGTTTTCCAGTTGCAGCCGGTTCAGTTCCTCTTGGATCTTCTCGTAGTCCCTCCTCGTGGAGGCCAAGAGCTGAAAGTAGCCACACATTTTTCCCATCAGTTTTAAGCCGGACCAACATGGCAATCACGAGCGACTCAAAGCGCTTTACTGAAAGATGAGCGTGTGGTGCAATCCCAGAGACAACTCGCACTTAAATCCACCTCGGGCAAACACGTCCCAACAGTGCTCCATCTGATCTCACTGCATTTGACACACACTCTGCAGACATTAAAACACCTCCCCTCCTCTTGTGCCCATTTCTTTGGCCTTGGTTTAAACAAACGCAGACATTGGTTACTGTCTGTAAGAGCTCACCTCCTCTTGGTCTAGCATTTGCTGCTTTAGATTCTCAGTCAGTTGACTCTGCTGGTTAATTTCTTCATCCTGAACAAAACAAAAATTGGAGGGAAATTCAATGGCTGATTGTGTTATCATCCCAAATTCCTGATTAACAGGGGTTTCCAGGGATGTTTTCCTGTAAACTGCTTTCACGCAACGTATTGCTGTTTTATAGAATAACACTCATAATATGATTGCCCATTCTTTTACCCTTCATTCTTTCATGGGATTCTTTCCAGCAAGGCCAATATTTGTTGCCCCCATTCCAAATTGTCCTCAAACTGAGTGGCTTGCTGGGGTATTTCAGAGGACACTGCTTTGGCTCTGGAGTCACATGTAAGCCAGACCATAAGGATGCAGATACAGATATAGCAGTAGGCTGGAAAATTGGACAGAGACACAGTAGATGGAATTTAGTCCGGACAAATGTGAGGTGATGCATTTTGGTAGATCCAATTCAGGTGGGAGCTATAAAATAAATGGCAGAACCATCAGGAGCACAGACACAAAGAGATCTGGGAGTGCTGATCCTTAAAAGTGGCAGCATAGGTGGAAAAGGTGGTGAAGAAAACATATGGCATGCTTGCCTTCAATGGCTGGGACATTGAGTGTAAAAGTTGACAAACTATGTCAATTATATAAAACATTGGTTAGGCCACATTTGGAATATCGTGTACAATTCTGGTCACCACAGTACCAGAAGAACATGGAGGATTTGTTGCCTGGCATGGAGGGTAATAGCTAAAAGGAGTGATTGAATAAACTGGAATTATTTTCCCTGGGAAGGTGGAGGCTGAGGGGTGACCATTAGAAGTTTATAAAATTATGAGGGACATAGATAAGGTGAACAGTTAGAAACTCTTTTCTAGGGCAGAAATGACAATCACAACGGGGCACGAGTTCAGGGTAAGCGGGGGGGGGGGGGGGGGGGGGGGAGGTTCAGTGGAGATATGGGGGATTGTTTTTTATACAGAGATTGCTGGGGGCCTGGAATGCACTGCCAAGTGAGGTGGTTGAGGCAGACACATTAGTGACATTTAAGACTTATCTGGATAGGCACATGAACAGGCGAGCTATAGAAGGATAGAAGCAGTTGGTCTGAATAGGACAATGTGACTGGTACAGGTTTGGTGGGCCGAAGGGCCAGTTCCTCTGCTTACTATTCTTTGGTCTTTGACGGCAGATTTTCTTCCCAAAAGGACATTAGTGAACCAGATAGGGTTTTTTTTAACGACAAACAATTATAATTAGCACAGTCATTATTACTGAGAGATGCTTTACAACTCCATATTTATTAACTGAACTTAAATCCTGCCAACTGTCATGGTGGGATTTGAACCCATGTTCTCAGGACATTGCCCTGGGCGTCTGGATTGCTAGTCTAGTGACATTACCACTAAGCCATGATCCCTAAATCAACTGAAATAAACAGCAGCAAAAGGAACTTCAGTCAATTGTGTCATACCCTAATATCCTGGCACGATGGCTAGCACTGCTGCCTCACAGCACCAGGTTCTGGGTTCAATTCCAGCCTTGGGTAACTGTGTGGAGTTTGCATGTTCTCCCCATGTCTGCATGGCTTTCCTCCAAGTGCTCCGGTTTCCTCCCACAGTCCAAAAATGTGCAGGTTAGGTGGATTGGCCATGCTAAGCTGTTCTTTAGTGTCCCAAGATGAGTAGTTAAGGCATTTAACAAGGTATATATGTGGGGTTACAAGCATAAGGCCTGTGTAAGATGCTCTGTTGGTGAATTGGTGCAGACTCAATTATCTGAATGCCCTCCTTCTGCACCGTAGGGATTCTATGATCCAATGAATACCGTAAGGGATATGACATTAAAAAATGTTCATATCAGTTTAGCTTTCAACACTATCTAGAAGACAAGTCATTTTATGTTAGACTTGCAACTGCACTAATCAATCAAACACTAATGGCTGCTTAACTTAATTTTAAAGGTCAGCTGCGCTTACAAAGGCCCTGGCTGTAAAAAACAAAAAAAACCTGAAAATGAAGATTGCAATGAGCTCCCCTATCTACCAGTGTAAGCAAAAGGTTGCATTATGGGAGAACACCATATGGACAATGCAGTACTGTTTACACTTTAGGGGAAGCGATGGCCTAGTGGTATCGCTACACTATTAATCTAGAAACTCAGCTAATATTCTGGGGATCGGAGTTCAAATCCGGCCACGGCACAGGGTGGAATTTGAATTCAATAAAAAAAATCTGCAATTAAGAATCTGCTAATGACCAGGAAACTATTGTCAATTGTCGGAAAAACCCATCTGATTCACTAATGTCCTTTCAGGAAGGAAATCTCCCATCCTTACTTGGTCTGGCCTTTATGTGACTCCTGATCCACAGCAATGTGGTTGACTCATAACTGCCTTCGGTCAACTAGGGAAGGGCAATAAATGCTGGCCAGCCAGTTTGACCCATGTCCCACGAATGAATAAACTAAATTATGAGGATCATAAATCATCAGGGTTGTTACACTGTGAAGTAGTGGCCAGCACAAAACTCACAATTAATGAAATCCACAGGGAGTTTGATGGTGAGATCCTATTCTTGCAAGGCTAATGGGATTAACAATATGTGGCAATCTGCAGCTCATGACGTCTATCTTTCTTCATCACAAAATGCTGCGTTCGTTGCACATTAATAGCAGAGTACCTGCTGTTACATCCTAGCAAATTCTGAGCTTTTATTACAACAGACAAGCAAGAGGGAATAAGGTAATAAGGGATTATGTGTAGTTTGGTGAGGTCCATCTGTCACTAAACACAAACCTTGTCATCCAGCTGCTTGTACAAATTGCTGATCTCTTCCTCTAACTTCACCCTCTCCCCCGCTGTGATCTTAGGTGCTGGAGCAACATTGTCAATGGTTGTCTGGTTGTCACATGGCTCCAAGTTCTTTTGGTCTTTGGCATCGATTTGTTCATCTTCAGGCACGGACTCACCTGCAGGAAGAATAAGGACACTGCAAGTTGGAACCAAGGCAACCGGTCTCCATGGCAACACAGCCTGCCCATTAACGTGGAAGAATTTCTCATTTCATGGAGCCACCAACAGGTCAGCAATGAATTGAAAGAAAGGTGAAAACGGGTTTGTTAGACCGGAATAAAAATCATCAAACGTAAAACGCTCCAATGACATTTAAAAAAGGGAAGACTGGATTAATTGTATTCTCGTTACACGTTCGGACGGTTGGCTCGCTGGGAAATAAATGGGTAATTGCTCTATTTCATGTGGAAATGAACATGGTTAATGGACACTGCAGCAAAGTGGATTTAAAGGTCTCTGATGATTTACCGCAGGACTTAAAACCAGCTTTCCCGATAAAGCAAGCAGCTGGTGTGAGGATACAGCTAAGCAATGGCTGCCACATGTAATTTTGTGCTCATCCACTAGATGCGCTCCTGGTACATGGAGCCTGCATCCAATAGCCATACAGTCAGGATACACTGTTAACATTGCAGATTTGCCAACAAAGGTCTAATTGTTGCACTGCTACTCAGTAGCATTTTGAATACTAATAAATCCATTCCCTTTTCTGCTCTATCAATAATCAAAGCTTGCTGTACATTATTGACGCTCCCTTTGTTCCTTGATCAAATCGGCACCTGCTGCTTTCTAGAATTTCTCCAGAAATCCAGAATTTACATCTGACAGCAAAATGTTACAAACCTGCATCATTTAGCTGAGGCTGCTTCAAAGTGGGGGTTAGGACCCTTGGGTGAGTCGCAGGATATTAATGAGTCACTGCTAAATTCTTGTTGCCCTATAAATTGACCCTGATAAACAAAATGTGGGATGTTCTGTGATCCTGTTTAAAATAAAACACAGAATTTTCTGTGATCCTGTTAAAAAAATTGCAGGATTTTCTGTGATCCTGTTAAAAAAGGTGAGATGTTCTATTTATAGTTCAGATTTTGTAAAGAAAGTTTAAAGTTTGTTTATTAGTCACAAGTCTGACATCAACATTATTGATGTAGTTCAGAATAGTTAAGGAAATTAAGTTAAGAGGTTAAGAAAGCCCACCAACGCCTCTACTTTCTCAGAAGACTGAGGAAATTTGGCATGTCAGCTACGACTCTCACCAACTTTTACAGACACACCATAGAAAGCTTCTTTCTGGCTGTATCACAGTTTGGTATGGCTCCTGCTCTGCCCAAGACCGCGGGAAACTACAAAAGATTGTGAATGCAACCCAATCCATCACACAATCCAGCCTCCCATCCACTGACTCTGTCTATACTTCCCGCTGCTTTGGCAAAGCAGCCACCATAATTAAGGGATGACCAAATGAATTGCTGGAAAGAAAGTTTGAAAAACACTGACTTGATCCTTATTAGATAGAGATCAGGGTCTCCTCTGCTGCATGGTTCACACTAAGCCAAAGCTATATTATTTTATAACGACAGGAACTTTATACCATGTAATTTACGATGTAGTAAATAACAAGGGGCATCTTTTCATCGATTAGGAAAAGGTTCGCAAGAAATCCCAGAGGGAAGCCATTTGCTGTCAATCTGTCTCATCCCTTTAAAATTCTAAATGATTCATCTACTCCCTGCAATCCAAATGAGGTCATCAAGTGCTAGGAAGAAGGAATAGTTCAGATGAATATTGGGAAGAATAAAACTGACCGGCACCTCTGACTATGCTTTTGGAGTTGCTAGCCACACTGGTGTCATTCCATTACGAATACTTTGTTTTGAAAGAGGTTTTCATACAGTCATAAAATCTCTACAATGCAGAAGGAGGCCATTTGACCCATCGAGGCTACACCAACCACAATCCCACCCAGGCCCTATTCCCATTACTCCGTGCATTTACCCTAGCTAGTTTCCCTGACACTAAGGGGCAATTTAGCCTAGCCAATCCATTTAACTTGCACATCTTTGGGCTGTGGGAAAAAAAACTGGAGCACCCGAAGGACACCCACACAGGCAAGGAGAGAATGTGCAAACTCCACGTGGACAGTCACCCAAGCCAGGAATCAAACCCTGGTACCTGGCACTGTGAGGCAGCAGTGCTAACCACTGTGCCACCGTGCTGCCCATTTTGAGGCTCCAGTAAAAGTTACACCTGGTTTGTCTTCTGCTTTTGGCATATAAACATGGGTGAGCTTGAAGACTGTGCTTATAATCACTTACTTTCTTACATAAAAACATAGAAGATGGGAGCAGGAGGAGGCCATTTGACCTTTTCAGCCTGCTACACCATTCATTACTATCTTGGCTGATCATCCAACTCAATAGCCTAATCCTGCTTTTTCCCCACAATCTTTGATCCCATTTGCCCCAAGTGCTACATCCAGCTGCCTCTTGAATACATTCAATGTTCTTCATCACAACCTGCTCCATGTCAGCAACAAATCTATTTCTCTCAAGTTCCTTTTGGACTTCAATTTAAAATCCAAATCATCTTGATCCTGAACTGACATTCACCATTCACAGCTTTTGCTATCAGAAGATCCAACCCATTATACTCCTATAACACTATTACCTGCCAAATTGACCATGATCATTTTTCTAATAATATATGCTTCTATTTTCTTATACTCCTCAATCCCAACTCCTCCCTTTGGGAGACGCCTGATTATCACATTAAATGGAAACCAGCAGAAAATGACTGGATTTCTCAATTTTGATTGTTTCTGGATAATGACACATTTGCCTCTTTCTAATGATTTTGGCAGATCTCCCACACATGGGATATCATAGAATCATAAAGTGCAAAAGGAGGCCATTCTGCCCATCAAGTCTGCACCAGCCACAATCCCACCCAGCCCCTAACCCCATGTATTTACCTTAGCAAATCCCCCTGACACTAAGGGGCAATTTAACTTGGCCAATCTATCTAACCTGCACATATTTGGACTGTGGGCAGAAACTGGAGCACCCGGAAGAAACCCACGCAGAACAGGGAAAATGTGCAAACTCCACATAGACAGTGACCCAAGTCGGGAATTGAACTCAGGTCCCTTGAGCTGTGAGGCAGCAATGCTAACGACTGTGCTACCATGCCACCATGGGACGGTGGAAGACTGGGGGAACTCTGGAAATTCACACCCATAGCTTTACCACGTGAATAACCAAAAAGACTGCAAGATAATAACATCTTTCGATATTATTAACCATGACAGCCAAGGCACAAGTCTACCGGGGAAATGCCCATGCATTCTATAGGAATATCTTAGGCCCAACTCAATCTGCAATGTTCAGGTTACGGATTGAGTAAGAGGTTTTTTAACCTCTCACTTCACCCTTCAGTTTATTGTAGGCTAGTTAGGATGTTTGTCCACTTAAGATTATTCTTTTCATTAATAAACCTGATCTTGTATTTAATGCATAAATTAAATTCAAACCTGAATTCAGAAACCTTTGTAATATTTCAAGGTTGGCTACGGCTATTGATATTTATCACCACTTTTCAATAACCAATAAATTGATAATAATAATTTTTCATTTTCATTTGACTCCATAATCATTGGTCCTACTGTCTAACGATCATATTTAATTGCCTTTGAAGTTGAATACTTTTAGAAATGGTGAGAGCTTGGAGGGACCAGGAGGCCTGAGGGTTGAAGGACAAGACTGGGTATTGCCCTCTGGTACCCTGGCAGTCCTAAGGGGGCGTATGAAAGGAGCAATGCCAAGGGAGCACATGAAGGGCGCAGTGTTAAGGGGGCTTTGGCGGGGGCGGAGTAATCATCCTCCATTGGTGGGGTTACCCTAATGCATGGTGAGGATTTTTGGGTGCTCCTTTTTTACCCCACTGGTGGGGGAGGAGAGGGGGGGGGGACCTGATCTTCATGAAGGGGGGGTATTGTCCCTGATTTCCATGAGGAGATCCTGATCTCCATGGGAAAGGCATGTCCATGATGATGGGCGGGGGTGTGGGGGAGTTGGTGGGAAGTTTGGAGGGGGGGGGTTGCTGGCTTAAGGTTAACTTGGAGATTGGGGTGCCTTTTAAAAAGAGTAGAAAGTTTATTTATTAATCACAAGGTTTACATTAACATTTCAATGAAGTTACTGTGAAATTCCCCTAGTTGCCACACTCCAACACCTGTTCGGGTCAAATGCACCTAACCAGTACTTCTTTCAGAACATGGGAGGAAACCGGAGCACCCAGAGGAAACCCACACAGACACGGGGAGAATGTGCAAACTCCACACAGACATGGACCCAAGCTGGGATTCGAACCCTGGCACTGTGAGGCAGCAGTGCTATCGCTCTCAGAGTGCCAGCTTTGCCGGTGTGTTTAAGCCCTGCCCCACCAGTTGGCTGTGAGACCCTCGCCAGCACTCTGAAATTGCAGAATGCTGTTAAATCGGATGAGAAGAAGCAGCTGTGAAGCTGGCGAGTTTGACACGGGCTTTTCTCGCCAGACCCAGCACTCATTGTGCAATATCAGCTCCAAACAAACTCACAGGATCACAGCTTCCCTCCGGTGCAGAAGGAGGCCATTTGGCCCATCGGGTTTTCACCGACTCTCCAACAGAACATCTTACCCTCCGTAACCCCACACATTTAAACCACTAATTCCCCTAACCTGCACATCTTTGATAAATAATAATTCCCCTTTGACACTAAGGGGCAGTTCAGCATTGCCAATCCACTGATCGTGCTTATCTTAGGATTCAAACAGTAATCTTTTTTCAAACTAATCCAAATACAGATGTTTCAAAAATTAAATATTTAAAAGATAGTTTTGTTTCAAATTTGCAACCTGTGATTCTTAAATATTCTAGATGGCGTGTCAGAAAGGCATTGATTTGTTCAGCATGGAGACATTTCCTTGTCAATTGAAGAATAGCTGCAAAAAATTATAGGTGGGATTTTATGGCCTCACTCATCCCCAAAACCTTAAAATCCTGCCCAGGATCAATGGACATTTCCATTGTCTGCCCCCTCCTGGGATGGTAAAATTCCAGCCCCGGGATGGGATTCTCTAGTCCCTTAGGCAGCATGTTTTCAACGGCAGAAGCAGTTTGTCACTGGCCATCAGCGAGACCTTCTATGGAGTTTTGCATGGCTCGTGCGCCCCACCACTGGGGAACCTGCCATTAGCAGGGGATGGATTGCATTTGGCGGGACCAGAAGATCCAGCTGGCGGGGAGAGCTGGAAAATCCCACCCTATGTGCAAGAAACAGTTTTTTCTATCTCCCAAACTCCACAAGCTAAGTGAGGATTATTTTATCACTGGATGTAACTGGGTGAAGTATAGCTTGGGGAAGGAGTTCAATAGCGTACATCAATTTTCACATGTAAAATTACACTGGAACCACAAGGTAATTCAGAATTGAATACCAACTGTACCTTTCACTGGGACAGAGAATTTAATGTACAAGAGGTGTTAAACATCACAGTGAAAGGAGAACTCTGAGTCCTGGTGTCATACAATTCCCCAGATCTCATCAAAAATATCATGTTTCATTTACGGGAACTGTCTTTTTTCTGTGAACTCAAATGAAGAGACGGCAGGGTGTCCATTGGGAGTCATTCAGAGTGGAGTAGGAAGAATCCTAACCCTTAGTCACAGGCCTGCCACTCCAAGTTCTATTAATACGTTCGAACTAGCAAATTAGAAATGATGCCTTGGGGAAACGACAGACCTCCCTGGCGCTTGCACCGGGTTACCAAATCTGCTACAAAGAGTTATTTGGCTCTGGTTCCAACTCACCAGATGTGTTATCTTGGTGCCAACTTGATCCTAAAGACCAGGGCTGGAATTCTCTGGCCGTTCACGCCCAGTGGGATTCTCCAGTCGCTGCCGGCATGGGGTGATGTCAATGGAAATTCCCACTACAGCGGCAGGACCAGAGAATCCCGGCACTAGCAAACAATGTGCCACCTCCCGCCAGCAGGAGGGAAGCTGGAGAATCTTGCCCCCAGGTATTTGATACCAGTTAGACTGGACTTTGATTAATCGCCAGTTCGCAATGTATATCCATTCATCCAATAAGAATCTCATTTCATTACACAGTCAAAGAATTCATTATTATTTCCCGGCAGACAACTAATTTCTATAATTAAGACTTGAAAATTAATTATTAGGAGGGGGATTCATCACTTTGCAAGCTGAATTGCTCATGCAAAAAGAAAATTAAATTGTGATGCAAAAGACCATGGAGTGACATTCATTTTGCATTATCAGCTGAAGTGAAACAAATGGGAAAAATAATTTAATTTCACTTGCTTTGGTAACAGTTTGGCAAGACCGCATTGATAAAAATCCCAATTAGATAATAGGGTCATGCAAAAGTTGCTTGTAACAATCTGTAGCATGACATACTGAGATCATTCAAAGTCTCGACAGCAGGTTTGTCGAACAAAATGTGGTTCATCTTTCAGAAAGAAAACTTTCAGCTTCATACAATCCTAACCTTAATTAACCACACAAAAACTCTTTACCGCAGGGTTAATGCAATCCCATAAGTTTTGTTCATCAAAATTTATTACACAAGGATAAAAGGTCCTAAAGAATTCCAGGCCAATTCTCATTAAGGAATTGAACTGTGTTGGATCCAAGGGAGCTTCAGGATAAGCAAGCTTCACTGGGAGCTGTGTCAGGTATACATGGATGACTGTGGACATTTCAATGTTGTTAGATATCTGTGCGCCCCTTCACAAAAGCACATCAGATTCACTTCCATGCAAGTACTCAGAAGCCAAGAGTTATTTTACTGCTGAAGGGATGGGACTGTCGCTATCCAAGTGACTATCCCCCAAGATCAGCATTTATCGTGCATCTCTATTTGACCTTGAGGATGTGTCGCAAGAACATAAGAGTAAGGAGCAGGAGTGGGCCATTTGGCACCTCAGACCCATTCCTCTATTTAATAAGATCATGGCTGATCTGACTGTGACCTTAACTCCACTTTTCTGCCTGTCCACCCCCCACCCATGATTGGTAGCGAGTCATCTTCTTGACTGGCTACACCCATAGTGCTGCTCGGGAGTGAGTCCCAGGATTTTGACCCAGCGACGGTTAAGGAATAGCAATCTGACCCTAAGCCAATATGATGAGTAGCTTGGAGGGGAGCTTGGATTGTGTTCCCGTGCATCTGCTGTCCTTGTCCTTCTAGGTGTTATGAGGTTTCACACCAGCTTGGAAGGTTCTGTTGAAGGAACGTTGCAGTGCATCCTGCACTGCAGTACAAAGGAAATGATTTGGAATTTTGGATTATACTGCTGGGATCAAGGACATATTTATAAAATAAGATTGCCAAAAGCCAGAAGGCAGTCCTTAAAATAACACATCTCATACACGAATCACCAAATGCATCAAAATTCAGTATTGATTTCACTGGATTATCATAGAATCCTACAGTACAGGAGGAGGCCATTCAGCCCATCATGTCTGTACCAACCATTATCCCACCCAGTCCCTATCCCCATAACCCCATGCATTTACCCTAGCTAGTTCCCCGACACTAGGGGTCAATTTAGCATGGTCAATCAACCTAACCTGCACATCTTTGGACTGGGGGAGGAAACCAGAGTACCCAGAGGAAATCTACGGACATTGGGAGAATGTGCAAGCTCCAGACAGACAGTGACCCAAGCTGGCAATTGAACCCAGGTCCCTAGCGCTGTGCCACCATGCCGCCCCATTATCTGACAACAAGTGCCATTAATGGAAAAATTAAAAGAATCCCATTATTTTGAACTAATTGTACACACAATTATTCTCTTGTTATGGGATTCACTCTGTGATAAAAAGCAAGATAACTAAGTACCATTAGAAAACAATTCTATGGAATCGGTTTTGTTTGAACAATAGGACATTAAAGTTTTAATCATGCATTGCAATATTCCATGGACTGAAGGGGACGTTAAGCAGCAACTTTCAGGAAATTGGTGAAGTCCTCCCATAGCGAATTCCATACTTGGTCTCTGATTCCCCATCTATTAAACCTCACTGAATGGTTAGCAGTGTCAGATTGATGAGTTTTACCATTTCGCCATCTGTTTAGTTCCATCTCCAGACGCTGAAGAGCATTCTTCAAGGACTTATTTTTCTCTTTTTCCTTCTCGTATTTCTTCTTCCATTCCTCTGCCGTCAACTCCAGGTTGACAGATGCAGTATTCTTGATGGTCTTAGCTCTATTTGAAGCAATTATTTAGAAAGGGAAATTTACTGCATTGGTAGCGATCACCTTGCTTCAATGAAAACAAATCAATAGGCAAAGAAAACTCATTTCTTCTCAAATTAACTTACATCCTTATAAGGAATTGCATATTGATCGTCTTGGCAAAAGCCAATAGCCTCTTAATTTTGCTGACATGAGTGTACATGTGAAGTAATCTTACTGTAAACAAACATGGAGTCTTCCTGATGAAACATAGAAACTAGAAGCAAGAGTAGGCAATTTGGCCCTTCGAGCCTGCTCCACTATTCATTTTGATCATGGTTAATCATTGAATTCAATATCCTGATTCCTCCCCACCACTTTCCATATCTGTCCACCGGAAATTTCATTTTCTTTTTTAAAATGTTCAGTTTCTATGGGAATCACAACATCACTTCTGGAGGCTTTGTTTATACAGCTGTACAATATAAACCTATTGTGAATGCTTGACTGAATGCCAAACCCCACTAATAAATGCAGCTGTCAAGGGGACTGTAGGTTTGTCATCTTGACAGTTTTATGACCACTTAAGAGGATTATGTTTTTTTTGGAGCGGTTTTTGAATCAGTGTTTGCTTATCTTGTCAGTTTCATGAGCGTCTCAAAGACTTCACACTGCGATTATAGGTCTCAGGAATACTGCACATCGTCAATGCCGGATGAGTGTGCATTGGAAATGAATGAAGGGATACGCAGAATGTGTCAGTGAGAATGGGGTGAGCGTGGTATGTGGGTGGGCGAATGGGCAAGATGGGCTGAAGGAGTGAGCGTGGATATGGAAGGGCATGGGAGATTATGAGAGCATGCAGGTGCATACCAATTTATGGGAAGATGTAGAGGGGCATGAGGGAAAATGATTGAGGATTAGAGGGTCTCACACACCTATAGAGCTGGGCTGATGTCTCAGCACCTGCCCACTTCCGTTTGCACCTCTCTCCTGCTTACTGGCGGCATGGTAATACAGGCGACATGGTGGCATAGTAGTTAGTACTGCTGCCTCACATCATTAAGAACCTGTGTTCGATCCCTAGCTTGGGTCACTCTCTGTGCAGAGTTTGCATGTTCTCCCCTATGTCTGCATGGGATTCCTTCAGGTGTTCTGGTTTCTCCCCACAGTCCGAAAGACGTGCTAGGTGGGTGCACTGGCCATGCTCAATTTTCCTTCAGTGTACCTGAACAGGCACCAGAGTATGGTGACAGTGTGGTATTGTCACAGTAACTTCCTTGCAGTGTTAATGTGACACTAATAAATAAATTTTAAACCTTAACCTTTAAGGAGGGCACTGCCAACACCATCCCATATCCAAAGGGGAAAATATGGCCCCAAATGTTATTTTGGGAATTTGCAAACAGTACAAGGCTGGTTATAAGATAGGATCTTACAACTTTCAATTGACCTTTTCAAATTTGCAAATTAATACTTGCTTAATTCTCCAGCCAATAAGATGCAAAAGTCAATGACATTAACAATGAGTTGTGAACTTGCAAGTGGGAAGCCAGGACAGATAGTAACTGATCAATATTGCTGTAGGATGGAGTGCAGAGTAAGGAGCTTTATGTTTACAGATCAGGCATTAGAAATTCCCTCCAGCAAGGAGTCATATTAACTGAGACCATGATCATTTGCATTCCCTTTATCCATCCAACCAGCCTCTTGTTAAGAAAAAGATTTGTCTAATACAGTTTGCCTTTACCAAGTGCATTTGGCTGTTCTTAGCTTGGATGATGCTTCCTCAATCTAATTTATACACTAGAAATATGCTCAGCTCCTCTTGATGACTAAGAGCTCCAAATATTGACTGTTATCGAAATCCCCTCTAATGCATTGTTGCTTTTGAAGTTAGGATGAGTTCAATTCCTGACAATTCTCCAGCCTCCCAGCAGTGTGTTTCTCAGCAGCAGGAGGCTCCGTGCCCTTCACCAGTGGCGAGATTCTCTGGTCCCGCCGCTGTCAATGGGATTTCCCATTGAAGCCATCCCACACCACCAGGGAAACTGCAGGCAGGGGTGCATTGTCGGCTGGACTAGAGAATCCCGCCGGCGTGAACGGCCAGAGAATCCCACCCAATATGTTTTAAATATGACCGTGCACTGATCTGTGTAAAGTCAGAACATTTCACAGAATCCCTACAGTGCAGAAGGAGATCATTTGGCCCATGAAGCCTGCACCGACAACAATCCCATCCAGCCCCAATCCCATAACCTATTTAACCAGCTAATCCCCCTGACACTAAGGGGCAATTTAGCATGGCCAGTCAACCTACCTACACATCTTTGGAGTGTGGGAGGAAACTGGAGCAACCGGAGGAAAATCACACAGACACTGGGAGAATGTACAAACTCCACACCATCAGTAACCCAAAGCTGGAATTGAACCCAGGTCCTTGGTGCTGGAGCAGTGCTAACTACTGTGCCACGTTTTAACTATTGGTCAAATACCCTCCAGACTGATCCAAGTATTTAATTAACTTTGCTGCTAAAACCTTTGAGATCGATTAGAAACATTGCATAGTCAATATTCCCATCAAAAATCTGTTCCCTCCTAACAAGACAATGTGACTATGAATTCTGAATGCTTATCTAATTATCTCATGGCTCAGAAACCCACAAATCAAGTGGAATCTCGATATGGAGTTCTGAATCTTTTTAAATAAACAGTTTAATTCACAAAACAGCCAGTCTAACTATTTTTAATGACGCTGCCAAAAATTTAGTAAAGACATTCTTCACATATCACCCCAGGATCACAGTTAATTAGTTGCCACTGTCTTGTGAATTTATTCAGAGCACTGTAAGCCAGTTTGGACGAGACTCTTACCTCTGGCCAAACATAAGAGTGGTTTTTGATTCAGCATCGTTAAAACTGGAGGGTGAGCAACAGATAATGATGGTCGTGCGACAATTCCCACCAAGCGAATCCTGTAGAATTCGGGTCATTTTACTGTCACGGTATGGAACGTGTGTTTTCTGCAAATAAAAGGAAATATATTCATACAATCATAGACTGATATGGTACAGGATGAAAAGGCTACTTAGCCTATCATGTCTGTAAATACTTAATCTCTCTCCCCAACCTTTTCCTCTTGCCCTACGGAATTTTCCTCTTTTGTAATAGGTGACGTGTAAGGCAAGTGAATTAAAATTGCTATATATTAACGTACTCAATTGTTAATTGACTGTTGGCAGTTTTGATCTTGTGGAATTACGTTAATATTTTAACATCTCAAATATGTTACTTAATTTTTTTGTTAAAAGCCTAAATGTAATATTTTTCTTTCAGGTACAAGGCAAGAATGAAATGGAAGAAGCAGAAAAGACTATATTCCAATCACTTGGAAGCTTATCAAGCATTTGTTTACAAAACTTTATGCAGAGAATTATCATATGACTTGGAGTTAGACGCAGGATTTGAAGCTTTTTATTATTCATCCGGGGAAATCGGTGCATTGCTGGCTGGCTCAGTATTTATTGCCCATCTTTAACTTCCTTTGAACTGAGTGTGCTTCAAAGGGCAATTTTAAGAATTATGTGTGGGCCAGCCAAGGTAAGGACAGCAGAGTTCCAGTCTCCAGACATTAGTGAACAGATGGGTTTCTACAACAATTACCAATTTTTTTACTGAATTCAAATTTCACCATCTGCCATGGTGGGATTTGAACCTGGGTTCCCCAGGAGCATTACTTTGGGTCTCTGAATTACTAGCCCAATGACAATACCACCACGCCACCGCCTCCCCATGTCATCTTCCTGAGGTTGGAAAATAGAGTTAATGATTTATTTCAAAGTGGCGGACAGTCTGCCCACTTGGCTTCCAGCCACCTATGGTATTATGGGAATCTATGTTTTGACATCTGGTTTGCGACCTGACGTCATCTCGCCGGACTTTTCACATGTGCAGGAAGGTGGCAGTCAAGATTAGCAAGATGTAAAATCCAGCCCAAGGTTTCAGGTTGATGAACTCAGGACTTTTCTGACGTGTTTGACTTGCTGGAGGGGAGAGGGTGGGGGGAGGAGGGGGGGAAGGGACGGCCTTCTTCATATTTAAAGACTTGACCTGATTCCAACCTAATACTGAGATCTCGAAATACATTTACAATTTGACATCTGAAAGTGCCCACAGATATTGTTCTATCAGTCTTTCCCACAGGCGCATTGCATATCAGGTCTGTGACCGTTCTTCAGAAGTTCTAACGGAAGGTCATCGATCTGAAATGTTAACACTGTTTCTTCTTGCACAGATGTAGTCTGACCGCTGAGCATTTCCTGCATTTTTGTTTTCATTTTATTAATCACAGGACATGAGCGACGCTGGCCAGGCCAGCATCTATTGCCCATCCCTAATTGTTCTCGAGAAGGCGGTGGTGAGCTGTGTTCTTGAAACGCTGCAGTCCACGTGATGTGGGTTGACCCACAATGCCATTAGGGAGGGAATTCCAGTATTTTGATCCCACAACATTTCCAAGTCAGGATGGTGACTGGCTTGGAGGGAAACTTGCAGGGATTTCAGATTTCCAGCATCCACAGTATTTTGGTTATCGAAATGCTGGTGGCCATGAAACTACACCTTCTGTGGAAACTAGAATAGTGAACAGAGATAGAAGAGCATCTTTTGAATGGCAGCAAACAAACATGATTCAATTCACTTCGAAATAGACATTGAAGAGGATTCTAGTTGTACAAAGGAATGAATAAATTAGGTTCAAATTTATCGATGAAAGAAACTCCCCAAATATAACAATTTACATAATAACAGAATTAACAAATCTAAAACAATGATACTTTTGTACACTTTTTGTTACAAAATGTAATGGAAATTAACTGAGCTAAATGAAGAATTATAAGATATCCTTCACTGTAATATTTTCTTAAAACACAATCCTTCTTTACCACTACATTACGTTACGACTCCAACCATTACATCAGATGAAGAAAACACTCCCTAGGATTCCAGTTACAATGTTATTGGCTCGCTCACAGTTAGCTTTCATTGTCAGACCATTCCTTTCTGATTTATATTGCAACATAAATCTATGAAACCTATTAAAACCCCATGTTAAGTGCAGAGTATGCTTTATTGTCTAAAATCTCTTCAAATAGCATACGGTGGCCAGGCTAATACTGGTTTCCCTGAGATCAGCCCAGCTGAGAACATCTTTTCTATTAACACACATAATTGACAACCACAGACAAGCAAACACACAACAGCCTTGAGTCATCTCTTCAGCAAATATAAAGGCAAGCAACACACTGGAGGCATCATTTCATAGCAACAGGAACAGGGTTACAGCTTTATTGTTGGACTCATTTACATTCACAATCTTCCAAGACAGATGTGCAACCACATAAAATTGTTCCTATATTTTATGGACTGATAAAAACTTGATACTTAAGCCAATTATGATCAATCAATTGGCCAGTATATTAATCAAATGATCAGCCCAGTTTATAGAGCTACTTTGATAAATACAGTATGTGATAATATATTAATTAACGTTTTCAATTACAAGGTCAAAACATTTTGTGTAACCCATTTAACTTGGTTGATACAGGTTCAGTTGGTAGTTAGGAAGGCAAATTCAATGTTAGTTTTCATTTCTAGAGTGCTATACTACAAGAGCACAGATTTACTGCTGAAGCTGTATAAGGCTCTGCTCAGATCCCATTTGGAATATTGTGCGCAGCTTTGGGCCCCATACCTAAAGAAGTGTGTGATGGACTTGAGGGGGTCCAGAGGAGGTTCACAAGAATTATCCCAGGAATGAAATGTTTGTCATATGAGGAGCAGTTGAGGGGTCTGAGTTTATATTCGATGGAGTTTAGAAGGATGAGGGGGGAACTAATTGAAACTTACAGGTTACTGAGAGGGCTAGATAGAGTGGACACGGAGAGGATGTTTCCATGAGTGGGAGAGACCAGAATTGAGGGCACAACTTCAGAGTGAAGGGACGTTCCTTTAAAACTGAGATGAGGAGGAATTTCTTCAGACAGGGAGTGGTAAATCTGTGGAACTCATTGCCATAGAGGGCTGTGGAGGCCAAGTCATGGAGTGTCTTTAAGACAGAGATAGATAGGTTCTTGATCAATAAGGGGATCAAGGGTTATGGGGAGATGGCAAGGGAATGTGGATAAGAATTATATCAGCCAAGATTGAATGGCAGAGCAGACTTAATGGGATGAATGGCCTAATTCTGCTCTTATATCTTAATAATCAGTTCTCCCTTGACAGTATGCAAGATTCAGGTCAATTATCCATCACGTTATTGTGGCATCAGTTCTTCCTTACTAATCAGATAGTATTATTCAAATGTGATGTTGTTAACTATTAGCCTGGGATAAATACAAGGCAAATGGGAATTTCTATGAATTAGAATATTGTATTGAGAAGACTCACCGTTCCCTCAGCCAGAGCAGAAATCACATTCCCCAGAGCAGAAAGGGACTTATTGATATTTTTAGCCTCATCAAGGACAGCTCCTTCAGCTCCAGTTTTGCTGACCTACGGTGAGAGATACAAACAGACAGTTTGACATGATGATGCTCGAACTGGCTGGCTTACATCTTTCTTGCATGTAAATATCAAAGTGATTGTTTCATAGCTTGTCGAGACAAACCTCAACATTATTTTTCTTTAAACTCAAAGGATATTCTGCTTATTTTCATTAACTCTTTCCAGTTATCCAGTACAGCTTTACCATTTCTCTAAAACAAACGATCATAAGACAATTCACATCATTGGGACTGAAAATGGTTTGAATAAAATCAAAGTAACTGATTGAAGCCTAATTTGCAACCTCGAAGGGTTTACTGTCAATAAGTTGAAGCTTGATTGGTTTTGACCCCAATTTGAAACAATCCCAGGATTTTCGCAAAGGAAAACTATCGAGAATGCGCGGAGTTTGCATGTTCTCCTCCACGTCTGCGTGGAGGTTTCCCCCGGGTGCTCCAGTTTCCTCCCATTGTCCAGGGATGTGCAGGTTAGGTTGATTGGCCAAGCTAAATTGCTCCTTAGCATCCCAGGATGTGTAGGTTAGAGGGATTAGCGGGGTAAAATATGCAGGGATGTGGGGATAGGGCCTGGGTGGGATTATGGTCAGTGCAGACTCGATGGGCCAAATGGCCTCTTTCTGCACTGTAGGTTTGCTGTGATTCTATGGAGCACGAGGTTATAAACTAGGGCTAGAATTCTCAACCTCGCCCGAGGCTGGGACGCTCTGATCCTGCTTCTGTGAATGGAGATTTGGCTGAGCACCAAATTCTCCCTTCTCCCTGGCAGTGGTAATGGGACGTATGAAGCCAGAGAATTCCAGCCTAGAGTTTTCAGTTGATGATATGAGAAGTAAAATCAAAGTTTTAAAGCTACTGGACTCACAACTTACTTTTGTTAAAAAGTGACAAGTCACCACTGAAGATTTAGAAGTTCCCAGAAAAAAAAAGAGATGTTGGGCAGAGTTTTATTATTTTTTGACCAAGTGTTAACTCAGGCCGGAGAAGCAGTGTGTAACCCGCCAGCTGCGCAGCTGGCTCTTCCCACCATATTTTTTGATAATTCATCGAAAATGATCTTGGAGGTCAAGCTGAGGCGGCAATTGATTGGAGTGCCCTTTTTAAAGAGTTTCCCAATCTAAACAAGAATGATGGGCCAGATTCTCTGGTCTCCCCTCAGCATTTAATCACAGTAGCTGGAAACAACCTTCCATTCGCTGGTGATGAGATTCTCTGATTCCGCCACTGTCAATAGGAATTCTTATGGAAGCCGCCCTATGCTGCCAAGATACACACAGCAAGGGAGTGCGCCACCACCGGGACCAGAAATACTGCTGGTGCGAACAGCTGGAAAATTGTGGCCAAAATAGAGAATACCCTCACCATCGCAAACCACCGTCCTCCCAAAACTGGGATACTGCCCAAGTCTGATCATCTCCGCCAGGGGGCTGTACATATCAAAAGTTATTGTAAACCTCATCAATGTAATGTCATGCCAGCAAGGGGGAGCTCCAAACGTGTGAGAAAACTATAGTGGGGATGATACTTAAATGTATGGTAGTGAGGTTCTTGAATTTTCATGGCGGGAATCCCATTACATCATTGCCAGGGGCCAGGGAAAATGGGAAAGGGAAATCCTGCCAGCATAAAAGCAATTTGGGGATTCTCATTGGAATCTCTGCTCCCACCAGCTTTTCAGCTTGCCGAAAACAGGGGTGGAGAATGATCCACTGTGGCATCCTTTAT
The DNA here is from genome assembly GCF_965287045.1 of Carcharhinus amblyrhynchos. Lineage (NCBI taxonomy): Eukaryota > Metazoa > Chordata > Chondrichthyes > Carcharhiniformes > Carcharhinidae > Carcharhinus > Carcharhinus amblyrhynchos. The sequence continues at coordinate 77,388,322 of NC_137334.1, read as the reverse complement.
AGTAAAGGGATCCCCAGAATCATAAAATCCCTACAGTGCAGAAGAGGCCATCTGACCCATCGAGTCTGCACCAAATGTCTGATAGGGTGGGAGAGAGGGCCTGGGTAAGATACACTATCTCCATAACCCCACACATTTCCCATGGCTAATCCATCTAACTTACACATCTCTGGACACAAAGGGACAATTGTGCATGGCCACTCCATCTAACCTGCACATCTTTGGACTGTGGGAGGAAACCGGAGCTTCCGGAGGAAACACACGCAACCACAGGGGGAACGTGCAGATGCCACACAGACAGTGACCCAAGACTGGAATTGAACCTGGGTCTCTGATACTGTGCGGCATCTTGTAAAATTACACTCAGCACATCAGCTGTACATGTTTCAAGTATCATTTCAAACATTATACAAGTTCAAAGGTATCCAAATGCAGTCTACTTTTTTTATACAGCGTATTTACAAGCACTCATGAAAGTGGATGACTTACTCCACTTATCAAGCCAGCCAGACAAATTGCTACAAGTACAGGGCAGAGTGACTGCTTTCCTTTCTGCTTGGCATGCTTTAATTTTAGACCAGCCATATCCCACCATCAACAAAAACATTTTTGAGCACACCTTACAAAATACCATTAATTTCAATAAACTAAATGGGACAGGGGGGTGATGCAGCTTTGATTTCCCTTCATAGTTAATGGTTAAACTAAAATCACTGCACTATGATTAAACATCCAAAACAGTTATCTTCACCTTCTCACTGCCAGCTAAATCTACGAGGTACAGTTTACCGCTGAGTTTCTTCTCCGTTTCTATGTTCTCCTGTTTAATGTTAATGAGGAAGATGCTGTGGCTTCGAGAACTGTGTTCATTCATGTCTGTGTGGACGAAAAGGAAGTTAATTGGAAGAGTCAACTGTTTATTCAAGTGCGATTCAGAAGTTAATTGGATAAATCCTCGCAGGGCAGAAGATTTGCAGGGCTATGGGGAAAGGTTACATACTATTTCAAAGAATCCATACAAATATGATGGGCCAAATGGCCTTGTTCGGAGTTGTAAGATATCTAGTGACAAAAGCATCACTAAATCAGCATCATCACCATAGATCCTAAAAAGTGAGACCAAGTGAAAAGGAACATTTGTCAAATTTTACATTCCATCAGAAGTAATGTTTCCTTTATTCATCCATGGGCCATGGGCATCATAGGCTGGTCAGCTTTTATTGCCCATCCCAAGTCCCCCTTGAACTGAGTAGCTTGCTAGGCTATTCCAGAGGGCAGCTGAGAGTCAACCTCATTGCTGAGGCTCTGGAGTCACATGGAGGCCAAATCAGGTAAGGACGGATTTCCTTCCCTAAAAGGACGTTAGTGAACCAGATGGGTTTCTTTGAGCATCAGCAATGGTTCCATGGTCATCAGTAGATTCTTAGTTCCAGATATTTTTTAATCGAATTCAAATTCCACCATCTGCTGTGGAGGGATTCAAACCCAGGTCCCCAGAACATTAGTGAGTTTCTGGCCTAATAGTCTAGTGATAATGTCACTAGGCCATCACTTTGCCTTTGCTTCCTTTAAAGCTGAAGAGCAAAGTTAGGGGCACCAGTAACAATAAAGAAGCTTGGGTGCGATAAGGTGCAGTTGTTTAAAATTTCAATCAAAGATTTTTCCTGCTGTGACCCTGCAAAAAACTGCATCCTTGATCCACACAAGCCATTTGAGAACTCAGCCTGACTGGCCTGAGAAAAATATTGGCCCAACAGAAGAGACATTACCAAACTTCTGTTTTTCATGAATAGTGCTCTTTTGCTCACAGTAACAATCAAACACAAGGGAAGCAATCTGCCTTCCACTTAGCTGCCGCCAATGCTGCTTAACCATGTGTGTTTTTCTTTTACCAATTAAGAATCTGGCATTAAGACAAGCATTCCGGGTTACTTGAAATTTTCTGCTGGGAACTGTTTACAAGTTCTGATCATCAGTGTAAAATCCTTTGCTTTGAGTAATGATATGTTTGATTTATGAGGAGAGACTGAGTAGACAAGGACTATACTCAGTTCAGAAGAATGAGGGGAAATCTTACAGAAACATATAAGATTACGAAGGGAATAGATAAGATAGAAGCGGGGAGATTGTTTCCATTGGCAGGTGAAACTAGAACTAGGCGGCATGGCAGGGGGAGCAGAGTTAGGACTGAGTTGCGGAGGAAATTCCTCACCCAAAGAGTTGTGAATCTATGGAATTCCTTGCCCAGTGAAGCAGTTGAGGCTACCTCATTAAATGTTTTTAAGACAAAGATAGATAAATTGGACAGTAATGTAATTAAGGGTTATGGTCAGTGAGTGGGTAAGTGGAGCTGAGTCCATGAAAAGATCAACCATGATTTTATTGGATGGTGGCACAGGCTCCAGGGACCAGATGGAGCTCCTGCTCCTAGTTCTTATGCCCCAACATGCCCCATAATATGCCCCAACTATGTCACTTGTTCTTGCCCCAGCAGGACCTTTTTGGCGTTCAAGTCACTATCACACCAGGACAGGCTTTGTAGCAGAGCTGCCTGAGCTTTAGGTCTTCAAGAGCTATAAAAATATATGGAGCTCTTATAGGCTGGGGAGACAGAGAAGGAATGGGGGGCACCCATTTAAAACCACATCCCCACTAATTCATGTCCACCTCAAAGCTACTGACATTAACAGGCCTTGGACTTTGTGATTTATAATTTATCCAATCAAGTAACACAATGACTAGAGTCTTTTTCAATTTTCCAACAACAGCGTCTTACATTTAGATAGCACCTGTAATACAACAAACACCCCAAGGTGCTTCATGGAAGCATTATAAACTGAAAAGTGATATCTAACGATGTATAGTGATATCAGGACATATGGTCAAAACCTTGTCAAAGAGATAGGCTTTAAAGAAGTTTCTGAAGGACAAAAGTGAGCTGGAGAGGCAGAGGGGTTCAGGGAAGAAATTCCAGAGCTTAGGGCCAAGGCAGCCAAAAGGCACAGATATCAATGGTGGAGTGATTAAAAACAGGGACGTTGAAGGGATTGAAAGTACAGAAGCACAAATATCTCAGAGGATGATGGTTCTGGAAGAGATTACAGAGTCAGGGAGGGGAGAGGCAATGGAGGGATTTGAAGATACGGAAGAGAAATTTAACAGGAACTAGTGTGGATTGGTGAACACATGGGCGAACAGGGCTTGGTGCAAGTTAGGGTATAGGCGGTGAAATATGGAGTTTTTGGTGGAAAAAATGAATATGGAATGCCAGCCAGGACTGCACTAGAATATTCAATAATAGAGGTAACTAAGGCATGGGTAAAAAGCCCACAAATCTAAGTCAAACAAGCGAATAAGAAATACAATTATTTGAAAGTGTTTCAATATCATGTAGCCAATGGTCTCAGTTTTGAATATATCTGCTTTATATAACAGAGTCTAATTTACCAACAAACAGAAAATCAATTCCAATCATTTAACCAAGTCATTTAAGACTTTGGACAAAACTAACAAATACTTTCAAAATTATTTATCATTCTAGGAGCATAGTTGTGAATTAAAATTGATGTTTGAATTTACTTGCTGTTTGAGGTTGAATCCTTTGGGAGGGTGTGCATAGAAAACCATGATGTTTTGATGTTTTTCCAATCAGAAATGTGATTAATTTTGTGGCCATATCACAGCTAAAATCCAATATTTGAAATTAAGTTTCAAAAGTCACATTTAAGCACTGGGTTCTCTGCAGCCTTGAATGAATGAGTCAAAACATGTACTGCTCAGTTTTTGTTTACTGTTTATGAAAAGAAACACACACATTCTACTCTGAAATAAAGAGAGAACAATTAAAAGCTTACATCACATTCTATAATGGCTCAGTAGGTTTACAGCTGAGCTATGAAGATTAAGAAAACCCGAGGTATATGTCAAGTGACCTCAGTTAAGGTGGCAGTGGTTGTCCATGAAGAATGTTGCTTTGGACACTATGAAGTAGGCCCCATAATATTCAGTATATTAACAGCAAGTCTTTATTAACAACTCATAACTATTTCCCTGTATACACAACAGGATACAAGTATGGAACTGTCTCCATGGCTGGAATTTTACCGGCATGTCTGCCCTGGAATCGGGGTGGTCTAGGCTCGCAGACGGTATTCTCCACTGGCCATGGGTGGGATCTTACTAGCCTTGGGCGGGCGAAGTGGTAAGATTCTAACACACATCTCTGTCCATCTCTAGACTGACCCTGGGTCAGGATCATGTGTCTCCTTTGTGGTATTGTGCTCAGTTCCACACCCTACTACTGCAGTACACACCAATGGAACCACATTTTCAAAGCGGGATCAGAAACCCAGCACACGGATGAATTCTGAGTCCCGACCCCCAAACCTTAACTACGTTGCTCATGCATTTCTATCTTTAAATGTAAATTATATAATTGGACCCAAAGCGAGCTCAGCGCCCAATGAGTGATGCTGAGCATTTCCAGGAGGTGGGAGCTGTCTGCCAGGCACAAGCAGAAAAGGCAGGAGCCAGCCATGTTGCAGCATGTCACTGCCTTGCTAGATCGAACATGCAGTTCCTTACAGGGCCAGGAGCTGGAGCCCACTGGCCATTCAAACAAGCACACGATTGGACCCATAGAACTTAGTTTAATTTTCCAAAAATGCAGATAAACTTTCTGATGTCCCTGCTATGAACTTGACAGCTGGGCACTAACACACATTAGACTGTGAAAGAAACATTAAAACTCACATTCCCGACTGGACAGGCCACTTATTGAGTATAAAAATTGGCAGGTCATGTTGCAGCTGTACAGAACCTTAGGCCTCATTTGGAATATTGTGTACAATTCTGGTCGCCACACTACTAGGAGGATGTGGATGCTTTGGAGAGGGTACAGAAGAGGTTTACGAAGATATTGCCTGGTTTGGAGAGTATTAGCTATGAGGGTGGATAAACTCGGTTTGTTCTCGCTGGAACGACAAGAGATGCAGGGACGACCTGATAGAGGTTCACAAGGTTATAAGTGGAACGAACAGAGTGGATAGTCAGGTATTCTTTGCTAGGGTAGAAAGTCAAGTTCCAGGTGACATAGGTCTAAGGTGAGTGGGGAAAGGTTCAAAGGAGATGGGCAAGTTTTTTTTTTACAGAGGGTGGTGAATATCTGACACGCACTGCCCGGAGAGTGGTGGGAGCAGGTAGTGGCATTTAAGGGGCATCTAGACAAATACATGAATAGGATGGAAATGGAGGGATACGGACTCCATAAGTGCAAACGGTTTTAGTTTAGGCAGGTCAGCACAGGCTTGGAGGGCCGAAGGGCCTGTTCCTGTGCTGTACTGTTTTTTGTTCTTTACTCAAACCAGATAGACTTTTACAACAATTCATGATCGTTTCTTGGTCATCATTACTGAGACTAGCTTTCAATTCCAGAAATTCCACCAGCTGCGATGAAGGGATTTGAACCTTTTTTGTACCCTTTTCTCTTTACCAAATTCTTAAAGCAGCAGAACAGGCTGTTAATTGACAGTGAGTTGGTTTACCCCCACCAGCATTCTGAAAATTTCAGACTGTCTCAGAAACATTGGGGTCCTGAGATGGTCTCCAGTGCCATGATTTTGCAGGGCCCTAACCTCACAGGCATTTGGAAATCTGACCCATGGCTTCAGCATCCCTTAGGTTGGGAGGTTGTTAGAAATTCCAGTAGGGCTTAAATACCTTCTTGAGGTCAGTTGATGAAACAGCCTGCGCAATTCTAACTCTGAACAGAGTTGACTCACCCTATTCCTATACCAACTTATACAATGGTATTTCCTCATCATCCAAATCTGTGACATTTCGTGGATGCTCGCTCATTCTCTTGGAAGTCTTACAGACCAAGCGTTTGGTGAGATGAGGCTTGACATTAATTAGCTTCACTTCACAGTATGGCGGACATGCGAATAACGGTTATGATTGGACCCAATTGATTTAATCCATACATCGTACCTTCATGCAGCAAATAAAATAAAGAATTCACCTCATTTCTCCACATCAGTGGATGGTCTCACCTGACTTAAACAAAATAACTACTGATTATTCTCTCCTGCACTCCAACATTTTGTCAAGATTTTTACCCTACCTCTGTTTCCAGTCATTTTGCCCGGGCTTTTCTGGCCCCCAGCAGTGGGTTTTCCTTTGGCAGACGTGGGATTTTCTGATCTCTCCCCGCACTCCACCCCTGCCCAAAGTCAATGCCTATTTGCTTTTCTCAGAAAATCCAGTGGGAAGGACCGGAAAACCCCGTCCTTTCTACTCTATGCTTTATCTCTCACCATTCACAACAGAAAGAGGAGCAAAGACTTCCCAAAACAATCAGTGTGCATCTTACTTACCCTCCATGGGGCAGTAAAATAGATGTTGGCTCATTGGTAGCTTGCCGACCCACCATCTACAAAGGCCTTTCTAAAAAAAAAACTTGGACAGGGTTTTAGGGCCTCGTTCGACCTGAGACCAGAAAATCCCACCCGAGGTCGATAGACCTTCCCATTGCCTGCCTCTCACCTGCTCCAATTCCCATGACAGGCAGGGCAGTAGAGTTCCAGCACTTGCGTTAACATAACATCAACCTGGATTCATATCGTGCCTTTTATAAGCAAGATGTATTTACAGAGTAAGTAGTCTCACAACATCAGGTTAAAGTCTAACAGGTTTATTTGATAGCACGAGTTTTCAGAGCATTGCCCCTTCATCATGTGAGTCACCTGATGAAGGGGCAACACTCCGAAAGCTCGTGCTACCAAATAAACTTGTTGGACTTTAAACTGGTGTTGTGAGACTACTTACTGTGCCTACCCCAGTCCAACACCGGCAACTCCACGTCATGGATTTACAGAGGGAGAGAAGGAGTAGCAGAGGCAGGAAAGACTGAGAGCAGGGAATAAACAAAATTAGTTAGTCACAAATCTTGATATACAAATTTTATGACAGTTCACAGATAAAAATTGGTTAAAAAGGGTGTTTAAAAAATATTGGGCCTTTATCCCCTCAGAAGCTTATCTATTATATGTGGAAGAAAATCAATCTCAACAAAGAACATTGTACAAAAACCAATGAATACGAAAGAATTGATGAAACTTAACTGGTCAACATTAGTTCAACTTGAATAGATTATATCAAAGCCAAATAAGACAAGTAAAGATGACAGGGCGCGAGAATAATCAGTTACTTACTGGTGACAGCTACATGACGGTTAGCCTTTCCTTCGTCAATGACATCCATTACTTCTTCAGGGCTAGAGACAAACCTCTCCGTACAACCCTTTTGGAAAGTTTACAAAAGAAATGTTATTGGGAAGTTTCCAAGTATTACACAAAAACACACAATTAAGCCAAATACCCTACCTCAGATTAACAGTTTACAGTATTTATAAACTGACAGTGAAGATGTTGAGTGGGATTTTACCATCCCGCCCACAGTAGGAATCGAAGTGGGCAAGTGGCAGACCGTGGAAAGGTTTGTTGAACTCAGGCAAGATGTTATGGTTTCAGTATGAGCGAGGTAATATGTAGGAACATCAAACTAATTTCTCCGCACCCTCTCAAATATTACTCTCTCTTAAATCGTGCTGAGTTTTCTGCCTTCCTGACCACCTCGTTCAGGAAATGGAGAAACGACATACTAAGGAAGGAAGATGGGGGAAAATTATTTTATGTGGAACATTGTTCGGATCTGGAATGCAATACCTGAAAGCAAATTTAAACAGGGTATTGGATAAATACTTGAAAAGGAAGAAATTGTGAGGAAAGAGTGGAGGAATAAAATTAATTGGATGGTTCCATCATGGCCACCAATAGGGTGGAATGGACTATTCCTGTGCTATATGCTTCCTTGTGTTGTCTCTCTCTCTCTTTTTAGTGCATAATTTAGCACGAGATTGCATGCATCACTGTGCAAATACATACAGGATGGTATTTAATGACTGGAAAATTATGAAATGAGAAATTTGGAGTCAACGAAGTGAATCTTTTCCAACTGATGGGAGGATGAGCTCCCATCAGTAGGAAATGATGGGAGATGAGCTCATCGATGTTTGAGTGATTCTCTATTGTCAGTTAGTCAAAAATTTAACTTTGTACTTTTCGTTCTCATCATTCCCATAATGAAGAAACTCACAGACTTCACTTATACTAGGTGCATTTTCAGATCCTTTAGGAATAGATGGAAACTTTGGGGAATGATGGACCTGAAGCACTATCCTCTCATTCCTTGTGCTTCATCATCGATCAAGCACATTTTCATTGCTTTTTCTTCCCCCTCAATCCATGGTGCTGGAGGTGCACCAATCAATTTTCAATGGGTTAAATCAGCAGACAATAATAATGCATATATTGGAAATTTGCGGGAACCCAAGTTGTATGTTTGAGATAGAAGCAAAAAACTAAAAGCAGGACTAGGCCATTTGGCCCTTCAAGCCTGCTCAGCCATTCATTTTGATCGTAGCTGATAATCAAAATCAATATCCCCCCATATTCCTTGATCACTTTAGCCCCAAGACTTATTTCTAATTCCTTCTTGAAATCACAATGTTTTGGCCTCAACGGCTTTCTGTGGTAATGAATTCCACACTTTCATCACCCTCTGGGTGAAGAAATGTCTCCTCACCTCCTCGGTCCTAAAAGTCCCTTACCCTCAAATTATGACCCCCTAGTTCTGGACTCCCACCCACCATTGGGAACATTCTTTCTGAATCTACCCTGTCTCATCCTGTGAGAATTTTATAAGTTTCTCCCTCTTCGAAATTCCAATGAATACAATATATTGTCAAAAGCTCACCCAACTGTTATGTGTAACTTATGGCTTTATTTATTTGGTGGGCTTGTATATGTGCAGTCCTCCAAGAAGTGAAGTAACACCTGACTGAAGATTTTAAAATTAAATTAAGACTGAAGTGGAATGAGGTTATTTTGAATTATTACCTGATTAGGTCAGAAAAGTGGCTGATGAGTAGAAGATAATATTTAATGTATATAAATGCAAAGTAATAATACCACAAGGGAAGAGACATAAAGAAAGACAAAGATATTAAGCAGTTCCATGCTGTAGCAAGCACCACAGCAAAAGATCCTTGGAGACAGTGAAGGGTAGTTCAGTGCATCCAGTGGTGCAGTAAAGTTAACTCAATGGATCCTGGGATGTATAGCTAGAGGAAACAAGCACAGAACCCAGTCAGTGATAACCGGTTGGTTTTTATTCCCAGTGGGAGCCAGTTCATGCAGGCGCAGCAGCTGGAAGGCTCGATTGGTTTTAATGGATATTTTTCTGTCAATTATCTCAAATTGGCATCCTCTGCTTAGCCACCCTTCTGCCTGTGTAAGCAGGTAGAACCTTGAAATGAAAACTCAGAGCAAGAGTTACACAAAAAAAAATGACTTTTATACATTATGCTGCTGCGATGTTGTATTAGGAATTTACTTGACATTCTCAAGTAGATGGAACTGAAATTATGCTGCCACCTGTAACTGAAACAAGAATTTTAAACCTTATGTTCTTATTTAAAATCTCCCCTCCAATTTTTTTCCTCTCCTTATAATTCAGACATGATTATTTTGCAACAATGTTAAGTACAAGTAACAGTATGGCTGGCGTGTTAGATATAATCGAGCTTGGTAAGTGTTGAACTAACAAATGTTGCACTTATAATGTGTCAGTCCTGAGGAGATAAAGCAAATTGCTAACTTTAGTGGGTTAACGCTGCATCAGTTCGAGACAAAATACTGCCGTGATTCGGTCTAAAAGGTAGTGGCCCCCAATATTACCTTGGAGGCTGGAGGCAAAGTCGTTTTGGTGCTCAGGCCCTGCTGAATTTAAGAGGGCCCCGCTTGATGATTTTAGCTTCTGGTTTCCCATCGCCCCCAATCCGGATTGGTGACGGGCAGGGAGGACAACAGCCCAGGAGGAGGCAGGAGCGAGACAGAGAAATTGGTGGGCCAGAGATCAATCAAGTGGAGTGATGAGGGAACCTCTGAAAGGAAGGTGGGGGTCTGGAGGTTTTGGGAGTCCAGAGAAAGAAGGGTTATGTCATGGGGGATTTTGGCTTGAGTTGAGGAGGGAGGGGGTTGAGGGAGAAGGGGGCAGGGGCAGGAAACAGGGAAGCTTGACCCAGCAGTTAAGTGGAAAGACAATTACCTGCTGGATCCAGCACTTTCCACCTCCTTTTAACTGTCAGGTTTCCGAGGCCCAGGAAATATAAATTTCAAACTTCCACCATTGTTACAGGTAAATGTGGTTTACCAAGCTAGAAATTTCTGCATCAGCCATTATCGTATGATTTACTTGAGGAAAAATGTGTGAATTATTTTTCAAATTCTCATTGTTTAATATATCCAAGGCTGGAATCTTACCACTGTTCCGTGCCGGCAGGATTTTCCCATCCCACCGCAGTGAACGGAGATTTGGCTGGTTGCCAAATTCTCCAACCTCGCTGCAGCGGGAGCGTGGCATGGGCAGCTGGTAAAATCGTGCCCCAGCTATTTCACACAGTACTTATTTAAATGTAAGAATTGATCAATTTCAAGGTTACAATTTTAAAATCTAAAAGAAAGTCTTCCATGCTGCCGAGGTCAAAAAGAAATGTTGACAAATCTAAAACATCAGATGGATCCATTCGATTTCTAAAGCAGTGCAGTATTTTAGGTTAGGTGACTTAGTCCTCGTGAAGTTAATGAAACATATAGCAATAAATCTTACCTTAACAAACGGTACTCTGTTTTTATCCTCATGTACTGAGAGATTGGTTTTTGAAACTGTAAAATGAAATGTGAACAATTTATGAAGTAATTGTATTTAGAACTGATATTACAATAAAGTGGCCATTTTGATATAACGGTTTTCTGACCAGATTTTTTTGTTGCTTACTTTATTAAATAAAGTAGAATGTCAATTGGAATTCACGCAATTTATAAGTGATAGGTTTTTATTAAATAAATCTTTGTAATAGAACAAACCTACTGTAAAACGTGCAATATTATCATTATATGGAATAGAAAGAGTGTGATGAATCAACCAATCAATCATTCTTTTTTCGACACTGAGGTAGTGACTTGTATGGTGGCACGGTGGTACAGTGATTAGCACAGCACCAGGGACCCAGGTTCGATTCCTAGCTTGGGTCACTATCTGTGCACTGTCTGCATGTTCTCCATGTGTCTGCATGGGTTTCCTCCAGGTGCTCCGGTTTCCCCCCACCCCAGTCTGAAAGACGTGCTGGTTAGGTGCATTGGCTATGCAAAGTTCTCCCTCAGTGCACCGAACAGGCGCCAGAGTGTGGTGACTAGCGGATTTTCACCATAACTATACTGCAGTGTTAATGTAAGCCTACTTGCGACAACAATAAATGAACTTTGAAAATAAACTTTAAACTTCATTGGAAAGTAAAATGGGATGGTGCATTGAAAAGTTGAGTGATCTCTAAGTATCAGTTTCCCATCCGGTGACCACCCTGTCCTATTCCTTTCTCATATATTTACCTATTCCTCAAGATGGTCACCATTTGTTCAAATAATTTACAGAAATAGAGAAAAAATAAATTCCAGCATCGATTTATAGAGCCTTACCACTGACCACATCAGAAAAATGTCCATTTATCTCCATCTTCTAGCCTTTCTGAAACCATTTTGATTATATTCTCTTTAATACCTTGTACCTTAAATTTTTTGGGAAGTTTCATGTGGCACCTGATCAAAATACTTCTGAAAACCCATTACTGCAACATTCAGTATTCATTCCTTGACATACCGTATACATTTTCCAAAAGAAAATCTATAAAATTAGTCAAACATGACCTGCATGTCACAAATCCTTGATGACCATCTCTGATCCGTCCACGCCACTCCGTTTATTAAGTTGATGCTAATTTACAGATTCTGGAAGCCTGATTTACCTCACGCAATTGGATACATTGATCCGATTTCTAAAGTGCAGGTAGTCTATCCAATGCCCTAAAAAAAACATTCTTCCCTCAACCAAATTCTTCTCCCACATTTATCTCCCTGCTCTTTATGGAATCTTAATGTGTGCGATAATAGCTGATGCATTTGGTTATGTAAGGATAGGTATACTTTATAATGTTTGCTGCACTGACATGTTTGAGAGAGGTGAGAGGATGTTATATAAATGCAATGCCTTCTGATTCCATTTCTTGTTTGCATTGGCATAGCACTCGGTTGGCACTGCACCTCAAAAATCAGACAATTGCCTTACCATCTAGCAAATCCCGAATTTTGTCCATGTAGATCTCAAAGTAGGAAACCTACAAAATACAAAAGATACTTTATGTCAGATCACAAATGCAAGGAAATCTAATTTGTTGTTGAATCAGGTAAATTTGCCCAGCAACAGCACAACGGAGGGAAAAAAAGACTGCTTGTGGAATGGCACATCACAGACTTACCTCGAAGCCCCAGGATTAGACAGCACTGAAGCCAGCACAGTACATGAACAGGATGGTTAAGAAAGCATATCTGACACTTGCTTTTTAATCGGTTGGGGCATAGGTTTTAAGAATAAGGAACAATGTTGGAGCTGTGCATAGAAAGGAAATTATTAAACTAAAAAGAGTGCAGAAAAGATTTACTAGGATGCTACTGGGACTTGATGCTTTTGAGTTATAACGAGAGGCTAGACAGACTGAGACTTTTTCCCCTGGAGTATAGGAGGCTTTGGGTGATCTTATAGAGGTCTATAACATAATGAAGAGCATAGTTAAGGTAGACAACCAATGTTTTTTCCCAAAGATAGGGGAGTCTAAAACTAGAGGGCATAGGTTTAAGGGGAGAGATACAAAAGGATCCAGAGGGGCAACTTTTCACATAGAGGGTGGTGAGTGTTTGGAACAAGCTGCAAGAGGTAATAGTAGAGAAGGGTATAATTTTGTATTTTCAAAAGCATTTATTTACATTGGTAGATTGGTATAGAGGGATATGGGCCTAGCGTGGTCAATTGGGACTAGCTTAATGGTAGAAACAAGTTGGGCCAAAGAGCCTTTTTCCATGCTGTAATCCTCAATGACTATGTACAGAATATTGGTTACCTCACCATCAGAAGGATGTGATAGGATCAGAGGTGACACGGAGGAAATTCACCAGAATGTTGCCTGGGATGGAGCATTTGAGCTGTAAAGAGAGATTAGGGAGGCTTGGATTGTTTTCTTTAGATCAGAGAAGGCTGAGAGGGTGACATGATTGAGGTGTAAAAGGGTTATGAGGGGTATGGATAGGTGAGTAGGGAGCAGCTGTTCCTCTTGGTTGAGGGGTCAATTACGAGGGGTCTTAGTTTTAGGATGGGGGGCAAGAGATTCAGAGTGCATTTGAGAAAAAAAGTGACTCACAGGGTGGTGGGAATCTGGAATGCACTTCCTGGAAGGTAGTGGATGCAAATCAAGTTGGAGGGGAATTTGGCCACACAGTCATAGGTGTATAAGGAGCATAGTAAGAGGCTAAGGACACAGACTTGTGGCACGCCAGTGTTGAGGTTGATCATGGACGAGGTGTTGTTGGCATAAACCTTACAACCTTTAAAAAAAATTGGATGAGCACTTGAAATATCATAACTTTGAAGGATATGGAACAAATGGGATTAGCGCATTTTTAGTGGTAGTTATTGTCAGTGCAAACTCAATGGGCTGAAGGGCCTTTCCTGCACTGTATGGCTCTATGACTCTATGGCACTGTCTTGTACAAGTTTCATCCCTGCTGTCTTTTACTCAGTTTGTCACGATCTTAAGAACAAGCTCTTTTTACATCCACATCAATGAAATGTGATGAGACCGATTAAATTTGTTGACAGGAAACTTGATTTTGAAGTTTGTGACAGATGTGGCTTCCTGTTTATGACATACAACAGCACTTCAATATAACTTATTCCAATGTAAGTGCACGAGGATTGCAAATTAGAAATTGCTCAACATTAATTTTTGTTTTGTTCTGGAATCTATAAGTGAAAGTGACACAGGTCGGGTTCAGGAAACCAAGGCGGAATTGGATAAATTTAGTACATCTGTGGACGGGGATGTGCGAGATTCTCCAGCCTCCCAGCCAGGTGTTTCCCGCCATTGAGAGGTGACGCGTTGTTTGCTAGCGGCGGGATTCTCCCACGGAAAGAACTTGAGGAAAATGTTACTCTTCAACGTTATGTTCCCAATTATAATGGATTCACATTAGCCTAAAGGAAGAAATGGTTAAAGTGGAATTTACTGATATCCCCACTGTGCAGAAGGAGGCCATTTGGCCCATCGAGTCTGCACCAACTCGCCACCAGACTATCCCATCCAGGTCCCATACCCGTAACCCCACATATTTACCCCACTAATCCCCCAACACTAAGGGGCAATTTGGCATGGCCAATCAACCTAACCCGCATATCTTTGGAGGGAGGGAGGAAACCGAAGGAAACCCATGAAGACATCTCATTTGATTTATTATTGTTACATGTATTAGTATACAGTGAAAAGTATTGTTTCTTGCAAGCTATATAGACAAAGCATACCTTTCATAGAGGAGAGTGCGCAGAATGTAATGTTACAGTCACAGCTAAAGTGTAGGAAAAAAAAATCAACTTAATGTGAGATAGGTCCATTCGAAAGCCTGATGGCAGCAGGGAAGCAGCCGTTACTGAGTTGGCTGGAAAATGACCTCAGACTTTTGTATCTTTTTCCAGATGGAAGAAGGGAGAAGAAGGGATGCGTGGGATCCTTGATTATGCTGGCTGCTTTTCCAAGGCAGCAGGAAGTGTAGACAGAGTCAATGGCTGGTTTGTGTGATGGACTGGACTTCGTTCATGAGCGTTTGTAGTTTTCTGCGGTCTTGGACAAAACAGGGGCCATACCAAGCTGTGATACATCCAAAAAGAATGCTTTCTACAGTGCATCTGTAGAAGTTGGTGAGAATCGTAGCGAAATGCCAAATTTCCGCAGCCTCCTAAGAAAGTAGAGGCGTTCACAGGCTTTCTTAACTATAGTGTTGGCGTGGATGGACCAGGACAGATTGCTGGTGATCAGGACACCTAGAAACTTGAAGCATTCGACCATTTCCACTTTGCCCCTGTTGATGTAGACAGGGGCATGAACTCAACTATGCTTTCTGAAGTCAATGACTGTCTCCTTAATTCTGTTGACATTGAGGGAGAGATTATTGGCGTCGCACCAGTTCACCAGATTCTCCATCTCTTTCCTGTACTCTGTGTCATCATTGTTTGAAATCCAACCCACTACAGTGGTGTCATCAGCAAACTTGCAAGTCGAGTTGGAAGGGAATTTGGCCACAAAGTCATAGGTGTGTGAGGAGTATTACAGGGAGCTGATAACACAGCCTTGTGGGACACCAGTGTTGAGGATGATCGTGGAGGAGGTGTTGTTGTCTATCTTTACTGATTGTGGTTTGTGGGTTAGGAGGTCTAGGATCCAGTCGCAGAGGGAGGAGCCGAGCCCCAGGCCACGGAGTTTGGAGATGAGTTTTGTAGAAAGGCTGAGCTGTATGTTGCCTAGATGTTCCAGGGCTGAGTGTAGGGCCAGGGAGATGACATCTGATGTGGACCTCTTGCAGCTGTCGGCAAAATGTAGTGGATCCGGGCAATCTGGGAGGCCGGAATTCATTTCTGCCATACTAACCTTTCAAATCACTTCAAAATGGGTGTCAAAGCCACCAGATGATAGTTATTAAGGCACACTGCCTGGCTTTTCTTTGGTACCAGGATGATGATCGTCTTCTTGAAGCAGGGACCTGAGATTGGTGTAAAGGGAAGCTGAAGATGTCTTTGAAAACCCCCACCAGTTGGTCCATGCAGGACGTCCAGGTACCCCATCCGAACCAGTCACTTTCCATGGGTTGACTTTTGAGAAAGCTGCACTAATGTCTGTGATCGTGATCTCGAACATAGATTCATCTGAGGCTTCCGGGGTGAAGGGCGAGCTCTCGCTGACCCCTTGCTTAAAATGGGCACAGAATATGTTTTGCTCATCAGGGAGGGGTGCATTGGAGCCAGCAATTTTACATGCCTTCATCTTGTGGCCTGTTATGTCTTGCAGACCTTGCCATAGTTGGTGGGAGTCTGTGTGGCTAGTCTGGAACTCTAGCTTGGTCCAGTGCTGTCTTTTGGCATCTCTGACGGATCATACCTGGATTCCTTGTATAGTTCAGGGTCGTCCAGACCTGGACTTCAGCAAACAGTGGATACCCCTGTTCATCCACGGTTTTCGGTTGGGAAACACGTGGATTTGCTTCTTCGGCACAGTCTTCTATACACCTACAAATGAAGTCAGTTCCTGTAGTGGTGTACTCATTCAGATTGGTCATTGAGTTTTTAAAATGTTGACCAGTCTACTGACTCTAAGCAACCCTGTAGGAGATCATCCGAATCCTCAGACTTTCTTTGATGGATTCTCTCGTTTCAGTATTTACTTGTAAGCCAGGAGCACAGCCTTGTGGTCTAAATTATCAAAGTGTGTGTGGGCGATAGAGGAGTAGGCATGTTTGATATTTGTGTAGCAGTGGTCTAGGACGTTTGGGCCTCTGGTGGAACAGGATACGTGCTGGTAGTATCTTGGTAGGACGCTGCACTTGGTGGGACTTGGAGAAAATGTGCAAACTCCACGAAGACAAGGCTGGAATTGAAGCTGGGTCCCATAAGAATAAATTAGTCAAACTATCTCACTAATTGTTAAACACTTAATTGTGTTGAAAAACCTCAGAGACCTTTCAGCTATGAACCGAAGAAGGTTAAAGCAGGTGAAGGTTAAAGCAGTTAGGTCTCCAGCAAAGGATGCAAACTTGGTTCATCATCTTAAAAACTAGAAAGCTGCAAATCAGATCAGCTCCAGGAAAGTCCACCAGATAGTTAGAATATGGAGGTAGGAATTATTTTAAGTGAAACTGGATGATCCAGTAATGTTGGTGTTTATTGTAATGATTGAGTTGTAATGATTGAGTTAACAGATTCTGTCCTCAACTGTTCTTTTGGATGTTTACTCACTGCGAAATAAAGTAGTTTAGTCATTTGTACTTTGCTTCATCTCACTCCCTTGTGTAACAGTCATTGGTGAATCTGCCTTTTCTTGGCAGTCTCACCCTGTAGCTATTAGATAGGCAATGGACCTTTAATTGGCTTAAGGTGAGACATCCAATCTTCACCAAGACAAGTCCCACCATGGAAACCTGCTGGCCAATCGGAGGGCCACTCCTGGGACTGCAGCAAAGCTGAGAGGGAGATATTCAGCATCAGAGCTGGAATATAAATTGAGTCCGAGGTCTCGCTGGGGCCAGGCAGGCAGGTTTGTTTGGGAATCTGGGGAGGGGGAGGACATTCGTTGGTACCCCCTTCCTTCCTATTCCCGCACAGCCCCAAGCTCACTGGGTTTTATTGCTAGCCCGGTGTCCAAGCGTAGGCCTCTCCCACTGCATGTAAAATCCCACCTTTAATGGGAGGAGGACCTTGAGTGGTGATTAAATTAACTTAGCTAAAATTAGTGCACAGCAACCCAATGCTTCCCTCCGACTTGGTAAAGTTACAGTGCAGGCTGGACGGGAACAATGCTGCTGGTGTTGCACACAATTTTACTAAATCTATACTAAAGAATCGTAAATTGGAATGCTAAAATTCAGGACATTTATAAATACATCTAAAGAAGCAACGATGGCTTTAAATCGGACACTTGCAAATAAATGCTGATTGAGGTATAAATTCACCCTCAGATCATGAGATTTAAACTAGTTAGATGGAGAATGATATCCATTGTGTAAAACCATTTCCAGATTTAGTGCTGACCAGAAAATAACATCACATGTTTATTGACTTATCTTTGTCCATAATGTTCTTATTTGTTCAACTATTTGAGCATCACTGTCCATCTGCAGGCATTACATGGACAATGGCACACAAAGACTTTCCATCGAAAATGGAGCACTCAAAGGTAGAGCTTTGTTGCACGTACACAGTTACAAGTCCATTGAAGGAGCAGGTGAGGAGAAGCTCACACTATTCAAAAAGAACTCTTGCAACAATGTCCATGATTCTTGGTACCTGCGCCTGTTTCAGCTTCTGCACTGGGACTTGTTCAGTTCCAGGTACGAGAAAACTATTCTAATTACATATCCAATTAATGCTAATACAAGCAAAATTCATACACAAGCATAGCATAAAAGATAAAAAAAAAAAGTTCAACAGATTACTATGCAGCATACAATGTTATAGTTACCCAGAAATGGACTCTGAGTGAAGAAGCTGCTTCATATTTACCTTAATATGGAATTCTAGATTCTCATCCATGGAATAGATGTGATCAAAGATGTCATGTGCTATCCTTGGAATAATACCCATCAGCTGAGGATTATGAAGCTTTCCCTAGGATGCAAGTTTTTAAAAAATAATTGTTTAATATACTTGAAATTTAATATCCTTTAATCTCAAAAAGTTGTCATTTACTGAAGAGAAGGTCATATTTCTGTCACTGTACATTAAATCAAATTAGGTGCAGAATGCCGTACCAACCAAGCAGAGTTGATCTGTGAAGGACAATGAAGCACATTTTTGTCATATACTTTGACATGATGTGGACATTGCTGGCAAGGCCAGCATTCATTGCCCACCCCTAATCACTCTTGAACTAATTGGCTTAAAGAGGAGTTCAAACTCATTTGCAGTTTGGTATTACTCATCAGCCAGTTAAGAATGGCAGATATCCTTCCCTATAGGGCCATCGTGGACTAGGTAGGTTGTTACAAACAGTCAATGATGGTTGTTCCAACAGTAAATGATGGTTGTTACGGTCATCATTGATCAGCTTTATATTCAGTTTTACTAACTAAATTTAAATTCCACAATCTATCATAGTAGATTTGGACCCGTGGTCCCAGAGCATTAGCCCAAGCCTCTGGATTACTAGTTCCATGACATTACCACTAAACAACCATCTCCCCTACATTGCAAAAGTATAATCAAACTAATTGCGAACAGTGTGTTGAGGGCTTTCACCAAAACGTCATTGGGACTTCAATAAATATGATCATTTCAACACACATATCTGTCTGAGGACAAGAAAACAGCACCCAAACGGCACTGAGAAAACTGTGGTAAGTACACCTAAAATGGGTGGGAGGAAAGGGAGAAAGTCAAGGAAAGGGAGTTACTCCATCAATGTCTACTTGGGCGTTAAACAGGTTTACCCTGAGGCTGGTATCCACGCTGAGGCCATGGGCATCATCAGCTCCTATCTGAATAATACTTTCACGTACTTTGTAGCTGAGATTTCCCAGCCAGCCCCTTACAACCAGCGTCACTCTATCAGCTGCTGGAAGTCCCAGAGCTGTGCCTTCTGCTGCCCAGAGAGCTGACCAAAGCATGCCACATCGGAAGGGATAAAGGCAGTGACCCAGCTCCAAGTAAAACTCCATGAAAATAACTAAATTGCAACTTAATTTGCCATTTGTAGTGAAATCATTGATGTTCGCAATGAGCACATCTTTAATTTTGTTGCAAATGGTGAACAAATGAAGTAATCCCCGTTAGCGTCGAGTTCAAAAGCCAATTACCATTTCATGTCCTCCATGAAAAGCACAAAATCTGAAGCAAGTTTGATTGAAAATTGAAATGATTCCATGCATAGCATCATAGAATCCCTACAGTGCAGAAGGAGGCCATTTGGCCCATCTAGTCTGCACCGATCACAGCCCTACCCCTATAACTCCACTTCTTTAACTGCTAACCCCCTGACAGTAAGGGACAATTTAACATGGCCAAGCAACCTAACCCGCACATCTTTGGACTGTGGGAGGAAACTAGAACACCGGAAGGAAACCCACATAGACATGGGGAGAATGTGTAAACAGATGGATTTGTCATTGAAGTATAAATGAAAAGGGCTACAATATGGATAATTTCCTTTTCAGTCAGGATTAAACAGGATGGAACAACTTCACCACCTCAGTAAGAAGTTCAAGAAATTAGAATCTGACTGATCTGATTACTAACGGGAAACTTCAATTTCAAATGTAGCTTGCATATTATCTATTTAGGGAAACTGCAAACTTTTAAAACAAAATGTATCTGCTTAACTCAAGAAGCCCATCCCTTTTTTGCTTTCTTGACATTGTTTTTCTACTTCCTTCATTTTATCCCACAACCCCCACTCTCAAATCATATTTCTCAGTCTGTTCAGATCACAAAAGCAGATTTTCTCCAGCATGGTGAAAGTCCCAGAAACACATGGAAATTCTACGTTGAATCCTTAAACGCAGCATGTTCTACTTTTGTGGAGGCAAGAGTGGAGTCAGGCCAGGGTTCACATTTGTACAGCTTATGAAGTCAGCAGCCTCCACCGAAATGGGACTTTGATAGGCCTGGAGACTGCATCCTGGACTGTGCAGAATACTTAATTGGACATATATGACATCCTTTTGGATATGGTCCCAGGGTGCCTGTGTGACAGGAAGGCATAATTTGGCACTAAATTGACGTAGTGACTTCTCAAGGGCCATGGGGAGCTGGATGAAACGGACGAGCTTGACATAGGACTCATGGAGGACCACAGAAGTGGGTAGAGAGATGTGTATTGGCATAAATGGGGCATACGGAGTATATGGTGATGTGAGGACTGGATGGCGTTTTTTTGTTTTACATTAGTACTGAACACAGAGGCAGGCCTTCCACCCACCCTGGCCCTGTACCTAACAGCCTCCACATTCGTTCTGGGCCCACTGGGCCCCAACCCAGCCTGCCCATCCAAATGAAAATTCAACCTGTGAATGCCCACCTTTAAAGATTGGGTTTGCAGAGCCAGGAATTCTCCTATCTCTGCACACCCATCCCGACAGCGAAAATCTAGGCCATAGAATGCATTCAGCCTGCCTTGTTTATGTGACCTCTCAGCAAGAGCAACTCATTAGTCCCATTCCCCTACCTTTTCCCCTAACCCTGCCTTGTTTGCTCTTCAGATAGTTACCAAATTTTCTTTTGGAGGCCTCGATTGAATCTACCTCCACTACGTTCTCAGGCAGTGCATTCCTGATTCTAACCATTGATGCATA
Organism: Carcharhinus amblyrhynchos; assembly: GCF_965287045.1. Lineage (NCBI taxonomy): Eukaryota > Metazoa > Chordata > Chondrichthyes > Carcharhiniformes > Carcharhinidae > Carcharhinus > Carcharhinus amblyrhynchos. The sequence continues at coordinate 77,367,269 of NC_137334.1, read as the reverse complement.
AAGATAATTTTCCTCATTTCGCCATTGCTTTCTTGGTCAATCACATTAAATCAGTGTTTCTTCGTCATTGAAGCATTTTCTCCTTGCTAACTCTGCCCAGACCTCTCATGATTTCGAACAGAGATGTTCAAATCTCCTCTTAATGTTCTCACCCCAGCTTCTCCAAACTATGCACATAACTTAAGTTCTCATCCCTGGAACCACTCTCTTGAATCTTTTCTGCACCCTTTCAAATGCCTTCATATGCTTTCTAAAGTGGACACAATACTGCAGTTGACGCTGAATCTTACGCATGTTTTTCATACCCGCCATGCTTTTGTACTCCACGCCCCTATTTGTAAAGCTCAGGATCCCATATACTTTGAACCCATTGAAAACAATCATTCTAATGGTTTTCTAAGCATCTGATTTAATGTATACACAAGTCTGGTTTTGAAATAGTCCACATTTCTATTAACTTCTGATTTATAAATACTTGTTCCTGAATATTTTAACAGTGAGCCAAATTTGTCTGAATCAAGTTTCTCAATTGCCTTTTCAAAAGAAAGGGCACCTTCCCTCAGAATTTTGATTCATAAGATTAGGGAGGATTCTGGAAGCAGATGAAGCCATGCTAATTAGGTTGGAAGGGGACATTCTTGACCTCCTGCCTCATTTCCTTGTTGGTCTACTTGCAGAGTGCTCCAGCACAAAGGTAGCTGGAGAACACCAGGCTTGAACATCTCTGCTGATTGGAGATCTATGGGGCCTTGGACAGCAGGCCGAAAGCCTAAACCACTGCTATTGAGCAACTTATTCTTTACCCAGGACTTGGTTTGTTGATCCACATCAGCAGCTCTGAATCCCAAGATACAGCTGAGGCCCTCGTGGCCTGAAGCTACATGTAATTTTCCTACAACTTTTCAGGCATTGCCTTCAGGGAGATTGGCAGTACATCTGAGCCATGTAAATGGTGCAATGTCACAGTCTAGCATTCGGGCAAGACAGGGAGGACAGAAAAATCTGCCCAACTTTATTTGATGTCCTATTTTGGATCCTCAAGTTAATATCATCTGATAGAAAAGGGCCAAAACTACAAACTGCACCAGATGGGATCCACCATTGCTTCATTCTATAATCTCTTTTAAATCTTATTCTAACCTTCTGCTGATGCATTTTACATTGAGATAACGGTTTTGATGATCATTTCACACTAGCTCCCCTGAGTAGCAATTGGGAAATGGAACATTAGCTCTTTCTTTTCCCAGACCAGAGGCACATAGTAGCCAATTGCATTGGTCTTACCAGGGTCTGGACTGAAGACATTTAATATACAGCAGAACAGGAACTAAAGCTCTTGTCTGTGTGGTTTAGTAGCACACACCACCCAGTCAATTCTCTGTTGAATTTCTGAGCTAGTCAATACTAATGCATCTCCCTCGAAAAAAATAAACCACCTTCTATCAGGCACATTCAGACAAGCTGCATAAAAAGAGACAAACAATGGCAGATACTGCTTTGTAACTCCACGGGCATGGGTAAGAACGTAGCATCAATTATGTCCAGATACTCTGCAATCAACAATCCAAATTATTCATCCCTTTGGATAGGAAACGTGAAATGTAAAATTCCTCACATTTGCCCATCAATATCTGAACAACATCTGCAACCACTTAAAGAAAATGTTCTTTGAAAAGCTCATTCTGAATGAGCTTAATATTCCCTCGTTACACTCATTCTAATGCTTCACATTAGAAACTGCATAAAGATCACTTAATAACCTTGGCACGAAGAAGACCAATGGAAAATGCGTTTAGGGAATTATTTCCTAAATGAAGGTGCAACAATCTCCTTAAGTGCTGCGGCAATTCATGATTGAATTAATACTGAACTGCAAAATCACAGGACCACACCATCTGCTCCATCTATGAAAAGGAACACTGTGGGTAAGCTTTCAAATCAGAATGCATTTTTTTTTTTTTTACATACTCTACACAATGAAGGAAGCATCAAAAGTCAATGAAATTTGAAGACGGATGGCAGAGAGTAGAAGGGCCTGAAAAAATTATCACACCTCAGAGAGATGGGATCAGGATTTGGGTGAGTGAGTTTCCAATACCAGACATGTTTTTCTTGTAAGGCAAAATGTGACTGAGAAGTTGGTTTCAGACACTGGTGTAAACGTGAGGCAAGTTACTTACTTGGCTTATCAGTTGGGTTAGGGAGATTTTGGAATTGGGTTTGGTAATTGACACACTGGCACAGTGGTTAGCATTGCCGCCTCACAGTGCCAGGACCCAGGTTCAATTTCCAGCTTGGGTCACTGTCCGTGCGGAGTCTGCACATTCTCCCCATGCCTGTCTGGGTTTCTTCCAGGTGCTCCAGTTTCCTCTCACAGTCCAAAAGACAAACTGGTTAGGTTCATTGGCCATGTTAAATTCTCCCTCAGTGTATCCGAATAGGCACTGGTGTGTGCCAACTAGGGGATTTTCACAGTACCTTCATTGCAGTGTTAATGTAAGCCTACTTGTGACACTAATAAATAAACTTAAACTAAATTATAGTATTCAAAATAAATAAATAAACATAATTTTTCATCATTGGTTCAAATCACAGGAGCAAGTTAGAGTCATAGAGATTAACAGCATGGAAACAGGCCCTTCGGCCTAACTTGTCCATAATCAAGTTGACCAAACTGGGCTATGAAAAGTACCCTGGATTTTTTTTAGAGTGATATAGATTTTTATGTTGCTGTGTTTGTGCACTACTGTATATTTCTACCCAGATGGGCTGCATAAATTGAATGTTCTATGATCACAAAAAAACCTGGGCAACTTGTCAGGCCTTAACACCACTGAATCAGCGTGCAATGAAATTTCTCAACTGCACAATGAGAAGAGCTTGACACCTAGGAAATGCTCAAAAGGGATGCGGGAAGTGTCATGTTCCGAGTCAGGGACAAACCAACTCCATCTGCTTTGTATCCTGAGCAAATCACTCCCCTCCTTCCACAGCTTCATCTGCAGAGAACAGGAGTGAGGGTACCTGTCAGTTCAGAATGGAAACGGTTCGGGTGAACTGGTTGGTATCATGTACAACTGTATCATAGCCTTGGTTGTAGAGGCTGCCAGCATCCAATATTGAGTTGGCTTTGACCTGCTAATGCAGGAGTCGCTGCAATAGATTGTTGAACAAAATCAGCCATTTTGCCAAACTGTAGCACCATTTATCCATCAAGAAACAGTTACAGAGTCAGAGAATCATAGTTAAAGGAATGGTTGTGGCTCCTAAATACAGGTAAATATTAATGGGAAGTAATGTACTCCAACGTGCAGAGAGCTTGACTGTAAATTTATCTCAAGTTCATGATATTGGCCAATTCAAAGGTGATTTTGAACAAATTTAAAGCATGAATCAATGGGATTAATGCAACTTCACTATCCAGACTGGTACTCGGGTGTTTGATACCCTTCAAGGTAAAGAAAGATAGGGAACAAGTAGTAGGAAAGGCTGTTTAAGATAACAGTCCAAACATATGTTCAAGGAGAAACCAGAAACATTTGTGCAGATTGGAGAGAAAGAGAGTTATGATCCAAAAGGTGAAAACTTGCTAGCTTTGTTCACTTTCAACATGTAACTTGTCAATTCATTGGGGCAAAATGTTTTCAGAAATGGATACTCGCTACTTTTGACCACACGCATCATAAAACACAAATCAGCCATTTACCTCCATAGTATGTGTCTTGCCAGAGGATGTTTGGCCATAGGCAAAAATAGTTCCATTGTAACCATCAAGCACATCTGAAAAAGGATAACAAATTCATATGATTAATGATGTAAATGAGTATTATGTTTAACTGTAAGTCATAAATTCACTAAATTGCAACACAAACAACTGCCTGTGCAATAAACGCCTATGCAATAACTGTTACTCTACTACAGAAGTAATTCATTACATGTTTATGTCCTTTGAGGCAGTTGAGATAAATTACAAGGTCCTTCAGATCTGGCTTTCAGTTTGGACAAAAGAAATATTTATCTGAATGCAAGACACATAATTGGACATCATTAAATCATCCCCAATTATTGGGGCCACTGGGAAGGTCCATTGCCGGTTGGAAAAGTGCTTGGTAAACCATGATGGCCTCCCAGTGGATTTCAGGAGCTGCGGTGGGAGCTTCTTCATGGCTATTCCACAGCCTACAGAAGGGGCCCCAGTGGCAAAGCCTCCCCCTGCAGTTGTAGTGCTGTCACTTGAAGATGATGGCTCCCATCCCCATGATCGCCAGTGCCGGACCCTGGTTCTTTAAAGCAAGCTCATCTGTCTTTGAGAGTGCCTCAGCATTGAGTTATCCTTGTCTTCAAGCTGCCCCCCCCCCACCCCGAGGCTATCGAGCAGCTGGCCCTCTGATTGGGCCAGCATCTCCATCCTGGTGATGGCCTAACCTATTAATTGGCCATTAGCAATAAAAATCAATTTTCTATTCTTCCAAGTGAATATTGTCACATATTGTACTCTCACTTATTATACTCCACCTGCTACCTTCTTGCTTATTTATGTAAGCTATCTATTTGCAAACTCTTTGGCCTGAATTTCAGTCCTTTGGGTCCTCCTCACAGCTTACCTTCCACCTAGCTTTGCATCATCAGCAAACTTGGATAGATTACACTCATCTCTACATCTAAGACATTGATAAAGATTGTAAATTATTAAGATCCTAGTACTGATCCTTGTGGCACCCCAGTATAAATGGTCCCATTGTCTTTACTACCTACTTCTATCCTTTAATCAATCCTTTATCTATGCTGATACATTATACCTTACTCCATGAGCCCTTAAGTTGTTTAACAACCTTTCGCGTGACAACTTTGAGAATGCCTTTTGAAAATCTACGTCCACAGCTTCTCCTTTATCTATCCTGTTCACTACATTCTTTAAAAGCACTGATAAATTTCTAAAATAAAATTTCCCTTTCATAAAACCATGCTCAGCCTCATAACATTCTGATTTTCTAAGTCACCTATTGCCCCACAGTTAATAATACATTCTATCATTTTCCCAACAACTGCTGTCAGACTAACTGACTTGTCATTCCCAGTTTTCTTTTTTATCTTACAGGTATTGGATTTGTGACCTTGCAATTCACTGTTATCACTCCAACTCCAGCAAATTTTGGAAGATTACAAAAAAATGTATCCACTATCTCTGCAGACACTCTTTTAGCACTCAAGTGTGTTGGCGATCTGGGGATTTGTTCATTTTCAGTCCCATTAATATTTCCCCTAATTTTTCTTTACCAGTGTTACTTGCTTCAAGTTGCTCACTCTTATAATACTCTTGGATCCCCATTATATCTTTTTGTATGTTTTTGTGTCTTCCACTGTGAAGCAGGCAACAAAATGTTTGTTGATCATCTCTGCCATTTCCTCATTCACAGTAAAAAGTCTGACAACACCAGGTTTTAGTCCAACCTATTTATTTGATAATAGACTCACAAGCTTTCAGGGTTAGCCCCTTCGTCAGGTGAATGGAGAGTTCTGGCCTCAGACAGAGCATATAAAGCACAGACAGTTTAGAGATTACTGATTAGAATGCGAATCCTTACACCTAACCTGCTGTTCAAGACCTGAAGTGGCTGATAATGTGAGTGGAAGGAGCACTGATCACAGGTTAAAGAGATGTGTATTGTCTCCAGACAGTACAGTAAGTGAGGTTTTGCAAACCCAGGCAAGTCACGGAGGTTACAGATAGTGCGACATGAACCCAAGATCCCTGTTGAGACCGTCCTCATGTGTGCGGAACTTGGCTATCAGTCTCTGTTTAGCGACTCTGCGCTGTCGTGTGTCGTGAAGGCCGCCTTGGAGAATGCTTACCCGAAGGTCAGAGGCGGAATGCCCGTGACCACTGAAGTGTTCGCCAACAGGAAGGGAACAGTCTTGCCTGGTGATTGTCGAGCGATGTTCATTCATCTGTTGTCGTAGCGTCACTACGAGACAACAGATGAATGAACATCACTCAACAATCACCAGGCAAGACTGTTCCCTTCCTGTTGGTGAACACTTCAGTGGTCATGGGCATTCCACCTCTGACCTTCGGGTAAGCATTCTCCAAGGCGGCCTTCACGACACACGACAGCGCAGAGTCGCTGAACAGAGACTGATAGCCAAGTTCCACACAGATGAGGACAGTTTCAACAGGGATCTCGGGTTCATGTCGCACTATCTGTAACCCCCGTGACTTGCCTGGGTTTGCAAAACCTCACTTACTGTACTGTCTGGAGACAATACACATCTCTTTAACCTGTGATCAGTGCTCCTTCCACTCACATTGTCAGCCACTTCAGGTCTTGAACAGCAGGTTAGGTGTAAGGATTCGCATTCTAATCAGTAATCTCTAAACTGTCTGTGCTTTATATGCTCTGTCTGAGGCCAGAACTCTCCATTCACCTGACGAAGGGGCTAACCCCGAAAGCTTGTGAGTCTATTATCAAATAAATCGGTTGGACTAAAACCTGGTGTTGTCAGACTTTTTACTGTGTTTACGCCAGTCCAACACCGGCATACCCACATCATTTCCTCATTTCCCATTGTATCATATATCTTTTTCCCAGAAGATTCTTTCCTCAGTAACCCTATTAATTTCACAAAACAGGATCTGAAAAAAGCCCCTTTCACTGTTTGTTTCATGATCTTTTGCTCTAGGAAACTGTAAAATGCATTCCATGAATTCATCCTGCAATCTGCTTTATAATTTGTCCTGGTCATATGAAGATTAATGTCCCTTCCTTATAAGCCCTTCATTTGCTGACTAATACTCTGCTTAACAGCATAACTATATTTATGGGACCTGTAGACTACTCCCATCAGTGCTTTCTGATATTTATTATCTCCACCCATACAGATTCAACTTCCTGTTCTTCTGAGCCAAGATCTTTTCTCACTCCTGTCCTATCTCTTCCACTATTATCAGGATGTCCCAAGCCTTTATCCATTTGTCTGTCTTTTCAAAGGTATGAAGCAGCCTAGAATACTTACCTGTGCCCATTACTTGGTACATGGCAATGTGCTCGAACAAAAAGTGCAATCTTTGCTTGTGGTATGGTTGGAAGATTAAAAGTTAAGAGATTTCTGGTAGAACTTCTAGATTCGGTAAAAAAGTTTAAAATATCCTTTAGGGGAGGAAATCTGCTGTCCTTATCTGGTCTGGCCTACATGTGACTCCAGAGCCACAGCAATATGGTTGACTCTCAACTGCTTTCGAGCAACAAGGAATGGACAATAAATGCTGACCCATCAGTGACGCCCATGTCCCATGAATGTGTAAAAAAAAAAGTCTTACCCCCCCCTACAAAATGGCCTCAAAATGAAAGCTATGATCAGTATATCTTACCTTTAACAATCTGCTTGGCACACGCATTGTAAACTTGTTCCTGGGTCGTGTTTGGAGAAAACACTTTGTCAAACACAAAAGGTTTTCCTTGCTGGAAGAAGAAAACAAGAAGGAATTGACATTTTAAAATATGTTGCCAAACAAAGCCTTCAAACATACTACTTATTGTCTGCGGTCAGCATTTGTTATCATGCTCTGAAAATGATACAAATGCACATTTAAGTGGCAAGACTGACTGTCAACAATTAAAAAGCTAACTACTGTACCACAGTATCCCACACTGTATATTTCACGGTGAATCCAAAATTACTTGAATAATGCAACACACAGCGCAGGGATACACATCCCTTTGTGGCTTTCATTCAATTTAGGGTATACAATCAGCACATACTGGAGGTGGTGATATAGTGGTACTGTCACTGAAATAGTAACCCAGGGCAAGATCTGGGGACCTGGGTTCGAATCCCACCATGCCAGTTTGTGAAATTTGAATTCAATAAAAAAAATCTGAAACTAATGATGGTCATGAAACCATTGTCGCAAAAAAAAAAACCCCATCTGGTTCACTAATGTCCTTCAGGGAAGGAAATCTACCATTTTTACTTGGTCTGGCCTACATGTGACTCCAGATCCACAGCAATGTTGTGAATAAATGGTGGCCCAGCCAATAACGCCCATATCTGTGAATGCCAGCCTGCTGAATAACAGCATCATGATCAATCAACAGCTCCTGATCAATTAGATACTTACATAAGAACATACAAACTAAGTTCACAAGTAGGCCACTTGGCCCTTCAAAACTGCTTTGCCATTCAATGAGATCTTGGCTGATCTGATTGTATCTTCAACACCCCCCCAATTCCTGTCTACCCCAATAACCTTTTACCTCCCCCAACTCCCACTCTTGTTAATCAAGAATCTATCTAGCTCTGCCTTTAAAAAATCCAAAAACTCTGCTTCCACAGTCTTTTGAGGAAGAGACTGCCAGAGACTCATAATCCTCTGACAGACAAAAATTCTCCTCATCTCTGCCTTAAATGAGCAATCCCTTATTTTTAAACAGTGATCCCTAGTTCTAGGTTCTCCCACAAGAGAAACATCTTCTCCAAATCCACCTTGTCAAGGCCCCTCAGGCTCTTAAAGGTTTTGATCAAGTCACCTCTTAGTTGTCTGAACTCAACTTGAACCTTAGGATTAATCTATACTTTCTTTTGGATATAGTATTTAATTTCATGTTATCTCAAGATAAGTTCGACAGGTTGACTTGAAAGGTGGGATTTTCCAGCCGCATTGGCTCCAAGAACAGAAAAATGTCCCCCCCTTTCCCCCCAGCCAAGGTCAATGGATCTTTGTATGGTCCTGTCCCACCCATTATGATTTCCATAGTGGGCGGGACAGGAAAATTCCACCCAAAGTGTTCTAATCTGACATTATTAAGTAAATATGACATAGAACATAGAAAATAAGTGCAGGAGTAGGCCATTCAGCCCTTTGAGCCTCCACCACCATTCAATATGATCATGGTCGATCATGCATTTTCAGTATCCCACCCCCGCTTTATCTCCATTCCCCTTGATCCCTTTAGCCACAAGAGCCACGCCCAGCTCCCTCTTAAACATATCTAATAAACTGGCCCCATCAGCTTTCTGCGATAGAGAATTCCACAGGTTCACAACATAAGAATAAGAACATAAGAAATAGGAGCAGGAGTAGGCCATCCAGCCCTTCGAGCCTGCCCCGCCATTCAATAAGATCATGGCTGATCTGTCGTGGCTCAGTTCCACTTTCCCGCCCTCTCCCCATAACCCTTAATCCCCTCTCCTATCAAAAACCCATCAACCCGCGTCTTAAAAATATTTAGCGAGGCAGCCTCCACCACTTCAACGGGCAGAGAATTCCAGAGATTCACCACCCTTTGAGTGAAGAAGTTCCTCCTCAACTCCGTTCTAAACCATCCCCCTTTTATCTTGAGGCTGTGCCCCCTAGTCCTATTGTCTTTTTTGAGCAGGAAGAGTCTTTCCACCTCTATCCTATCCATCCCATTCATCATCTTATACGTCTCAATGAGATCTCCCCTCATTCTTCTAAACTCTAACGAGTACAAGCCCAGTTTATTCAGCCTCTCCTCATAGCTCAACCCCCTCAACTCCGGTATCAGCCTAGTAAACCTCCTCTGCACTCCCTCCAAGGCCAAAATATCTTTGCGCAGGTGCGGCGCCCAAAAATGCACACAGTACTCCAGTTGCGGCCTCACCAATGCCCTATACAGCTGCAGCAAGACCTCCCTACTTTTATATTCAATCCCCTTCGCTATGAAGGCCAGCATCCCATTCGCCTTCCTGACCACATGCTGCACCTGCAAGCTGGGTTTTTGCGACTCATGCACAAGGACCCCAAGGTCCCTCTGCACCGTCGCCTGCTGCAGTTTTTCGCCCCGTAAGTAATAGTCCTTCCTACCATTCTTCCTACCAAAGTGGACCACCTCACACTCGCGGAGTGAAGAATTTTTTCCTCATCTCAGTCCTGAATGGCTTACCCCTGATTCTTAGACTATGACCCTGTAGTTCTGCACTTGCCCAACTTCAGGAACACTCTTCCCATATCCTGTTCAGGATTTTATAGAGATCCCCTCTCATTCTTCCAGTGAATACAAGCCCAGTCAATTCGGCCTCTCTTCATATGTCAATCCTGCCGTTCCAGGAATCAGTCTGGTGAACCTTTGCTGGACTCCCTCAATAGCAAGAACGTCCTTCCTCAGACTAGGAAACCAAAACTGCACACAATACGATTCACACAATACACAATACAACGACGAGTTTATTTCTATTATAAAAAGTGAACATTGTCATCCAACATTGACAAAAAACACTCTCAGGGACTATGCAGAGTATGGATCAGAACTCATCCTCATCCTAACCTCAGAATAGAACTCCCTGCAGCAGTCTGAGCATTCCAGTTTCCCATGCCAGTAATTACCAAAGGGACAGTAATCAAATTGTCCAAAAATGAGGCACATTGGCAATCTTCTAAGAGATCTTTTAGTTGGCCAGAGTGGATGAATAATAAAATGATGAAAGTAAGATATGCTACAAATTTAACACCAGATCCAGCAGTTGCTTAAGCATTGAATGAGGTAGGATGTGCAGATTAGGCGAATGGACCATGTTAAATTGGCCCTTAATGTGCAAAGATGTGTAGATTAGATGGATTAGCCATGGTAAATGTGTGGGGATTACTTTAGACTGGAACAGCTTCTCGATAGGCAGCACTGGCATGTTTGTGCAGGAGATTATCTAAGAACTTTACATGATGTTCCTTGCTCCAGGAACCTAGACTTCAAGGTGACTAATGCCCCTGAATTATCCAGGAGAATATAGCATGTAAATGCCTTGAAGGAAGTTCCTTGATGGCATTTCATTCTTAATTCAGGTAATTTCAATCTTATGCAGATATGATCCAAGGATCTAACGAGATTTTCTAAAAAAAAACAACTGAGTGCCGAAATAACAAACTGCATTAAAAAAAGTAAAGACCCAAGTAAAGAATAAATAAAGGGTGGCACAGTGGTTAGCACTGCTGCCTCACAGTGCCAGGGACCTGGGTTCAATTCCAGCCCCGGGCTACTGTCTGTGTGGAGTTTGCACATTTTCCTCACAGTTGCGTACGTTTCCTCCGGATACTCCAGTTTCCTGCCGCGATCCAAAGGTGTGCAGGTTAGGCGAATTGACCATGTTAAGTTGTGTAGGTTGGATGGATTAGCCATGGTAAATGTGTGAGGTTATAATGGATAGTCTGGGAGAAGGACTTTGTCAGAGAGAGTCCGTGCAGACGTGATGGGCCAAATGGCCTCCTTCTGCACTGCAGGAATTCTACGATTCTACACTGCATATTTATCTAATGGTACATCCAATCCCCTTCCGACAAAATATCGCAATTCCCTATTAAAGTGCACATCGACATTGGCAGTAGAAGTATAAGCACCGGTTCGGGAGAACGGTCAAATGAACGAAGCCCAAATTGACTGTCAGTACTGCTGACCTATGTTTAAAAAGGGCCGTAAATGAGCCTGTCAGCAGTTAAGTCCCCGGCTACACAGCAAAAGCGTCAGAATGGAGGCTGTATTGTTGAAATGCTTCCAGCCAATCTGCAGTGCTCAAAATACTGCAGTTGAATGGCTGCAGCCACAGTGAACACTGCACAATGGCTGGTTACCCTGGTCTTCTTACAGTTTGTTTACAGCCAGGCAGCTGACTCGTAAGATCCGTAAAACCGCCCGAAAATCAAATTGAACAACCTTTCACACTAGTCTTATCATTATCTTTACATTCTTAATGATACTGTTTTGTGCCTGTGTTGAATTATATTGTTGAATCAATCAATTTGAACCAACACAAGACACTAATCGGGCCTCTGCTGTACTTTGCTAATAAAAATGTTTAAAACGCATCATCTTAATGGAAAAGCAGTTCTTGGGATCGGTCTTTAAAAAACAAACACGCAATGCAGTGATATAAATCATTCCAGACACATCATGCTTATGACATGGAGAAAATAACATTCAGCTCTTCTTCCTGTTCAATATCCTGACAAACGTTTTCGACTCAACCTCCTGTCAAAAGCTTTATCACTTGTTAATACACTGGGTTGCTTCACGGAGGCTGGCTTTACAGGAGACACAAAACTAGCAAATATGGACAGGAGAGATGTTGATCCTGTTTTGTACTCTGCTGCGAATGCAGCAGGCTGACGTCAAAAAATTCCCAAGTGTAAACAGGTAGTTTCTTATAGCCATGCAGATTCATGCGTCTCTGCCCGCAGCACCTTGAAAATGATTATTTCTCAGCCACATGTCAGCTGAGACTGAATTTTGATCAAAATGCACGCACTGAATAAAAATTTGGTAATTAAAGGAGAAGCGTTTAAATTCGCTGTGACTGTGTTTCAAGATTCACACATCAAGGCAGATTAAGTACAATTGATCTATTTGGCATTGTAGTTGCCAACGACACACTATGCATGTATGGAAGGGTTTACTCAATGTAATATGGGTCAAAGCTGCACAACTTTATAATATGACCTGAACTGGGGCATAGGGAGTGCAATTTCAAGGTTTGAAAAGGCACTAAGCTTGGAAACATACTAAACAGTGAGAACTTCCTCCAAATATAAAGGTGTACCCATATAGGTTCCAGTTATGCCTGTCTCTTTATCATAGATATCATTGAACCCTACAGTGCAGAAAGAGGCCCTTCGGCCCATCGAGTCTGCACCGACCACCATCCCACCCAGGCCCGACTCCCATATCCCTACATATTTTACCTGCTAATCCCTCTAACCTAAGCATCCTAGTACACTAAGGGGCAATTTAACATGGCCAATCAACCTAACCCAGATCTTTGGCCTGTGGGAGGAAACCGGAGCACCTGGAGGAAACCCACGTAGACACAAGGAGAATGTGCAAACTCCACACAGACAGTGACCCGAGCCAGGAATCAAATCCAGGTCCCTGGAGCTGTGAAACAGCAGTGCTAACCACTGTGCTACCGTGCCACCCATGGGTTAACAGGGTTAACATCTGCATGTATTTATGTTTTTAACTTAGTGAGGAGAATAGTAGCAGACTTTAAGAAAGGCCTAGACAGATGCATGGCAATTGGGAAATGCAAGAGGATACAATTTGGGTAGGAAAAATGACAAAAGGCAATGGCCTGGATTTGAACACAGGTGCAAATGGCGACATGGATGCAAAATCTCACGAGAGGCCAAAAGCAAAATTCTTGCCGGCAAGATTTTGCAATGCAATCATCACTTCTCCTCGCATTGATGTAACGAGGTTCCTAACCTTCATTTAATTACACTATCATTTCATTAGCGAGCTTCCCTGCTATATTATCCCCACATTGGGATTTCACCACCTGCCAACATCACTTCACGTTGGCAAGGTATGGAGTAACATGAGACAGGCAAAGGGAGTACGCCAAGGACACAGCTGAGTACAGCACCCAAGGGGCAAAGGGGCATTGCTCCTTGGAACTGGCCCCTAGCTGAGCAGGGCAGTGCTGGGGAGTTCCTCCTTGGAGCTCCATTGGGCGGTGAGGGGGTTGGCGGGGGGGTGCTCCAGGTCCATAGGAGAAGTGAGGGTTCCTTGTGTCCCTGTGGTTAGGTGACAGAGAGGGAGCAGTCTCCATGCCTGTGATTTGAGGCAGAAGAGGTGGGGGAGGTGGTTACTTATTTTAGCCAGAGATCAGGGCACCCTTTAAAAAGTGCATTCTGGTAATAACTGGCCGTATGCGAGAATTTGTGTACGCCTCATTTGTTGAAAAGGACTGCAGATTAATATGTCCTGATAGCTGTCAAGAAAATTTGTATCTAAACTTTGACTGTAAAACCTGTCTATATTCTGAAAGTTGACACCAGGAGAGTGAACACAGAGTGCAAGAGGGATGTTACATGAAATAAAGGTGCACCTTGTAACTGGAGCTCGTAATTTTGATAGCAGTCTAATTGAAAACTCATTTCTCATCTGAATAAGTGAGAACAGCAAAGATAGTAAACTTGTTGTGATGGTTTCATTAAAAAAAAATCAAGTGATTTTCACAGCAGCCCATCTCCAGTTTCACCAAGGCAAAAAAAAAGGTGACAGCTCAAACTTATGCCTTTGGAAAGTTCTCTCCTAGGAGATTTATGCTCCCTTTATGAAGGTACATGTAAAGATTTTCATTTTAAGCCATATAATCAACATAGTTGGTAATTTAAGTGTTGATCTAGAAGTTGTTTAATGATGATTCAAGTCTGAGGTCATGTATCAACCGACTCAAGAACAGCTTCTTCCCTGCTACTGTCAGACTTTTGAATGGACCTACCTTGCATTAAGTTGATCTTTCTCTACACCCTAGCTATGTCTGTAACACTACATTCTGCACTGTCTTGTTTTTTTCTCTATGAACGGTATGCTTTGTCTGTATAGCACACAAGAAACGATATTTTTCACTGCATGTTAACACATGAGACAGTAATAACATAGAACATAACAGTGCAGTACAGGCCCTTCAGCCCTCGATGTTGCACCGACCAGCGGAACCAATCTAATGACCCTCTAACCTAAACTATTCCAAAGTTATCCATATGCCTATCCAATGACCATTTGAACGCCCTTAAAGTTGACGAGTCCACAACTGCTGCAAGCATTCCACGCCCTTACTACCCTCTGAGTAAAGTAGTAATGAATCAAGTCAAACTATGCATTTTGCTATTTTGGCTTGTGGAGATTTTTAAAATAAATGCTGAAGACACTACAAAATTGAGTGATTAAGAGCAGACCTGACAACTTCCTGCCTGAAAAGGCAATTCAATTGAATTGACTTCCTCCCTATTCATAAGTTGTTCACAGTGGAAAGCTACCAATATTTTATAAAACATCTAAACAAAAATAGTGCTTTGCTTTATTAAAACCATTCAAAATAAAAAGACATTGTATAACCACTATCGGGACACCTATTCCACTTCCACACTGACTACAATAATCCCACAATAGTGTTTTCTGTAACCAGTAAAGAATGATTGATTATGAACTTTTCACTGATTAAGAGAGGGCATTAGAAGACTGTGGGTGGGATTTTCCAGCCATGGTCACCTCAACGCCAGAAAATCCCACCCGAGGTCAACAGACCATTGCACAGTCCCCCACCCCCGGCCATTCCTGTGGCAGGTGGGACAGGAAAATTCTGCCCTGCATGCTTGCATTTGTAAACTTCATCGCCAAAAACCTCCAACCTTGTCTGCAGCTGTGACTCTCCAGTGTTGCTGCAGTGAACAGAGTTTCAACTGAGTGCCAAATTCTCCATTCTCGCTGGCAGCGGGGCAGAAAGAGACGAGATTATTGTTTTTGGTTAGTGGTTCTGAAATTTTTTTAACATTTTGAGAATGAAGCTAGTTTAAGCATTCCGTTTTGCATTATGCACTAATGCCGTATGCTGGGCACTGAGAGCCATAAGTAGGTCACGGGAAACAGGCTCTCCACGGGAAGCCAAGCTCTGATTCTATTGACCATCATTATCTGCTCAAAGTTGAAGTCATTCTGAAAATTAGTCAAACATACTATCATCTGCTAGCTTACATGTAATTACACTAATTAACAATAATTGCTGGCTGTCCACTTAATAACGCAAGTTAAACTGAACGTTTCCACGGAGGTTAAACTGGATATAGACATCTAGACATCCTGGAGCAATTAAACATATCTTCTTTGAAGAATCATTTTCAGAAGCACTTTGTAGGGAAGCTTCAGTGTTTAATTAATCTATGTCATAAAAACGAAATGAATGTTTTACAGAGGATTTATAACGAGGAGACTATTTCCATTGATTGGCAGCTCGTGAACCACGGTCACAGCCTTCGGATTTTAATTAGAAGAACAAAGAGCAAAGCAGGAGTTCTCCTTGCACATAAGATTACAAAAAAAACACAATTAATGGGTTATTGAAATACACATGGAGAAAAAAAGAGGAAACTGAATTACAATAACCAGCTCCAATTGGGCGTGTCGTGGAGAATCTGAGAAGCTGGGTTGTTCTCCATAGTAAGAAGTCTCACAACACCAGGTTAAAGTCCAACAGGTTTATTTGATAGTGAACGCCACCTGCTTTTGGAATGCTATTCCTTCATCAGGTGAGTCCGGTGTTGGAGTTTAACCTGGTGTTGTGGGACTTCTTGCTGTGTTTACCCCAGTCCAACGTTGGCATCTCCATATCTTGTTCTCCACAGAACAGAGATTTGATTTGATTTATTATTGTCACATGCATTGGTATACAGTGAAAAGTACTGTTTCTTGTGCACTATATGGATACAGCATACCATTCATAGAGTCCATAGAGGAGAAGGAAAGTAAAGGGTGCACAATATAGTGATGCAGTTACAGGTAAGGTGTAGAACAAGGTCAGCCTAATATAAGGCAAATTCATTCAAAAGTCCGATGGCAGCAGACTCATCATCCAAGTCCTTCTCTTTGTTGAATACTGACGCAAAGTACTCATTTAATACCTCGCCCATCTCCTCTGGGTCCACGCTTAGATTCCTTCCCTTGTCTTTAAGTGGGCCAACCCTCTCCCTGGCTATCCTCTTGCTTTTTATATATGTATAAAAAGTCTTGGGACTGGCCAATGACTTTTCATGACCTCTACCCCTTCTCACTCATTGCTTAAGTTTCTTTCTACTTTGCTAGTATTCCACACTTGCTTTGTGCGTTCCCAGCCTCCTAGCCTTGACAAATGCTTCCTTTTTCTTTCTGACTTGGCTCACAATATCTCTTATTATTCAAGGTTCCTGAAACTTGCCATACTTATCCCTCATCCACACAGGAATGTGCCGGTCCTGAATTCCTATCAACTTACACTTGAAATGCCACATGTCAGATGTTGTTTTGCCCTCAAACATCTGCCCACAATCTACATTCTTCAGTTCCTTCCTAATAATTGCTGTAATTAGCCTTTCCCCAATTTAGCACCTAACAGAGGGTAAAAGAAAAATTCATTGCCGCTGTTGCTCCCTCGAGACAAGGATATTGTCTGCCAGGTTTTATGATGTGCGCGTCCTCAGATCACTCAGCAGTCTAATCCTGGAACCGCAGCTGTTTGGGCAGAGGGGACAAGCATCCCCCAAAGGAAATGAAGGCCATCGAACCAGGGTTCAGCTCCATCTCCTTCCAATTTTGTTGCTTCTCTGCAGCACGGTTTATGTGGTCAGATTCCAACTATAAACAAAAGACAGTTTTTATCTTTTAAACAGCATTTAGACAGTTACATGGGTAAGATGGGTATAGAGGGTTATGGGCCAAATGCAGGCAATTGTGGCTAGCTTAGGGGTTTAAAAAGAAAAGGGCGGCATGAACAAGTTGGCCAAAGGGCCTGTCTCAATGCTGTAAACCTTTGTGACTCTATAGCGTTGCAGCTTATTGCAGCTTACTGCTGCAAAAGCAACTTAAAAAAAATTAGATAAATACTTGAAGGGAATAATGAGCTTGGGATTATAGGGAAAGAGCAGAGGAATGAGATTATGTCCATGGAGCTAACAAAGGCACAGTCAGTTGAATGGTCTCTCTTGGGGCTCTGTGATTCTATAACTGAAGATTCGTTCTTTATGGGGCAGTGGGGGAACAGAGTGGCAGTGAAGGTAGGAAACTTGGGTAAACCGGTCAAAATCTTCCCAGTAGGGACAGGAGGGAAGGAAGGCTGAATTTTGATCATTGTTCTCTGGTTGCTTATGGAACTATCCCATTACCACCATTATACATATTTAGAGAGGTACTGTTTTCACTTCACAGCGAAAACATACAAAATCACATCTGTCCTGTTCAGTCATTCCACTTCACCAGCCAAATTAGGGAATCTCTTAATGTGAAAGAGCCAATTTAGAGAGAAATGAAGTTGGGTACTTCCTCTCCACCTCGGGGGCCAGAAGTCAGAAGACATTTCTACCTTTCGTAACACTAAAATATCAGTCATGGTTAGGAACACAACTAGCTTCTCTTTTGAATCCTTGCAGCTAATTCAAGTTCATCTAGTTTTTTATATATATTAGAAGGTGCTCGAACAGATCCAGTTGCCGGAACAATTATTCAAAATTTCAGCTTGTTGTTACCGGGCAGCATGTTGGCACAATGGTTAGCATGCAGCCTCACAACACCAGGGACGTGGGCTCAATTTGCAGCTTGGATCATGTTCTGGCACAATCACCCCTTGTCTGCATGGGTTTGCTCCGGGTGCTCTAATTTCCTCCCACAGTCCAGAAAGCTTGCCGGTTAGAGTACACTGGCCATGCTAAATTCTCCCACAGTGTACCCAAACAGGCGTCGGAGTGTGGCGACTAGGGGGTTTTCACAGTAACTTCATTGCAGTGTTAATGTAAGTCTACTTGTGACACTAATACTTGACCTTACTACAGTGTAAAATGTTAACATCCACTGAAATAAAGCACTCACTTCACTGTGCAGAAGAATCCTTAAATCTAGGCCAGATCCTTGAGGCAAGAGCTATCTGTTAGATAGTTTAAAGCCTTACCAATTGAATTTCTCCTAGAAAGCAAAGAAAATGTCTATATTTGTACACTGAATTGGCTTTCACTCACAGGCAGACCATGAGAATGAATAGTGCGAAATGAAAAAATTGATGTTGGGTAAAAGGCAGGAATCTTGCAGATTGGAATTAAAACATATTCTGATGTAGGGGAGGCTGTACTCAACAAACTAGGCCATTCTGAGCATTCCTAATGCTGACTGTATATGTTAAAAGTGGAAAAAGATAATGCCCCATTTCAATACACATCCTCACATAAAAAGCACGACTTTAAAAATAACACCAATAAACACGTTTCCATTACATTTACGTAGTAATGTTACTATATCCCTAGACATTTCACAGAGGCTACTTTGAGCGTGTTGTCAATGGTGGAGGTGCTGTTATTGGAGCACTAAGTAGATTGGAATTTGTGTAGGCACGAAGCCTGCAATCACTAATTTTGCGATTGTACATTTTTGCATTTTATTTTTGTTTTGCTCTTTATTGAAAGAGAACCTGTACTGAATTTTTAAAAGTTACTTACTGGACCTTAGAGCTAAATGTGATTGTGCTTTTGATTAATTAACTAACTGATTAAACAATTAATCAGTTACATGATCAATGGTGATATCATTAACTGTAGACTTTGGGGTGGCACGCTGGCACAGTGGTTAGCACTGATGTCTCATAGTGCCAGGGACTCGGGTTTGATTCCCAGCTTGGGTCAGTGTCTGTGTAGAGTCTGCAAATTCTCCCCGTGTCTGCATGGGTTTACTCCGGGTGCTCCAGTTTCCTCC
The DNA here is from genome assembly GCF_965287045.1 of Carcharhinus amblyrhynchos. Taxonomy (NCBI): domain Eukaryota; kingdom Metazoa; phylum Chordata; class Chondrichthyes; order Carcharhiniformes; family Carcharhinidae; genus Carcharhinus; species Carcharhinus amblyrhynchos. The sequence goes on along the minus strand of NC_137334.1, from coordinate 77,348,052 downwards.
TACAGCACAAAAAATGTAATGGTTCGGTACACTGGCCATGCTGAATTCTCCCCCAGTGTATCTGAACAGATGCCAGAGTGTGGCAACAGTGTGGGATTGTCACAGTAACTTCATTGCAGTGTTGATGTAAGCTTACTTGTGACACTAATAAATAAACTTCTTTTGCCCCAAGACAGCTTTCAGCTGGCCAGAACAGGCCATATTCACAGCTGTTGTTTTGTCTAAACTACTGTTGTTCCTTGTGCTAAATTTGCTAAACTAAAAGTCGTTTGATATTGTTTAGCAAGAATCAATTCTTATTGCATTTGATGATCCTTGGACAATGATAATGGAAAACCTTGCACACGAGGTGGTCAGCTATGATGTGACACTCAGGAGACGGAGTTTGATTGATGGGCCGTATAACCCGGTTGATGACAGGTTGCGAGATGACATTAAAGAGCTGTTTAGAGCAGGCTGAATACTGCAAAGACTGTAAGCCTGGCAGTGCCTGTGTGAAGAATTTGAGAAGGGCTCATGGTGGCCAGGCTTTGTTTTGAGATGAAGGTCTTAAAAGGCTGAAATGGAGCCAGAAGTTGGACTGACAGCATCCAACGATCGGGGCTGCCACCAAAGTGGAATAGTCAGTCACTGAAGACTTCAAAGAAGAGGACATTGAAGGAGTGACTGAGCAGACCGTGTACCCCATGCATTATTTTGAAACTTGGGGAAGGTGATTCTCCCATCCCCGCTGTGCTTATTTTGAGATTTTACAGACATTACATTGCATGTTATTTCTGCTAGATTTTTTACATTGGTCAGGCTGAAGGGCATGACCAACAGGACTCGGAGCTAAAGCAAATGTCCCATCTGCCCACACAAAATGTAAAAACTCAAAAAGGGCACAAAAGCCCTGGGAGAAGCAAGCGAGACAGGGAGAGGATGAAAGAAAAAGAGTACAGGGAGAAGTTATAAATGAAGTTCCCAGTCAGAGAAGAAGACAGAGAAAACAGGAAGTGGGCCTCAAAATATTTCATAGTATAAAGGTGTGCCATGATACATAAAAGGTTGAGAGTCACTGCCTAGGAGAACTATGTGAAGCTCTGGTTGCCATGTTATCAACATGATATAGAGGCACTGGAGATGCTGCTTAGAAGATTATATGGATGATACCGGAAATGACAAACTGATCTCATTTCACTTAAAAAAACTATGTCGTAGAGGTGTTTAAAAATATGAAAGATATTGGCCAAGAAAATACAAAGAGAATGGTTTGTCTTATGGGAAGGAGTGTGAGATGGTTACCAGAAATCCAATAAGGAATTCCGAAGAAACTGATTCCCCAAAGAGTGGTGAGAATGTGGAACTAGGTACAACAAGGAGTGTTTGAAGCAAATAGAACAGAGGTTTTTTTTAGTTTAACTATTGGTGTTATAATTCGGTTTACATTAACACTGCAATGAAGTTACTGTGAAAATCCCCTAGTCGCCACACTCCAGCATCTGTTCGGATACACTGAGGGAGAATTTAGCATGGCCAACGCACCTAACCAGTTCATCTTTTGGACTATGGGGGGAAACTGGAGGAAACCCACACAGACATGGGGAGAATGTGCAAACTTCACACAGTAACCCAAGGTGGGAATTGAACCCAGGTCCCTGGCGCTGTGAGGCAGCAGTGCTAACCACTGTGCCACCAGGTTGCCCCATTTAAAGGGAAGCTGGTCAAACATACAAAGGGAGAAAGCACATTACAATGAAAGATTTAGACGAGGAAAGGTGGCTCGAATGGATTCTAAATGACAGCACAGATAGGTTGGCCTGAATGGCCTGCTTCTATCCCCTTTATCCTGTGTAAAATCTGGAAATCTTCAAAACGAAAGGGAAGTTGGTGGTGATCTCAGACAGTTCTTTTTTTAATTTTGCCAAATGGCTATTTAACTTATTTTCCTGCTTTGCAAGCAGTTAATTCTACTTTAAATAATTAGAGCAGGAGTTTCCATATTTATCACAAATCTAATTGGATGAAGATGATGTTCTGAGTGTTCACATTATCACAGTGCACAGACTCTTTAACAAACATAAATTTCAGGTTTCAAGCATATGCTGTCCATATCGGTAAACATGGGCAACCCCAAATGAAAGCCATCCCTCTCCATACTATGATAAGTGCTTTAAATCCTATACAATGGCACCATGAATATTGGTCAGTTGGTCAACAACCAAAAGGTGAATTTTAACTGCTGGATGGCTAGTGGGCTGAATGCAGTTTTTTTGGGGAGAGATGGGATTTGAGTGAACATGGAGTCCAGGATGGCAATGGCTCACATTGCCCCCTCCCTCCAGTTATTCTTTAATGCTCTGCTTTGCAACAAAGAACAAAGAAAATTATAGCACAGGAACATGCCCTCCAGCACTTCAAGCCTGCACTGGCCATGCTGCCCATCTGAACTAAAACCCCCTACCCTTACAGGGACCATATCCCTCTAGTCCCATCCTACTCATTTATCTGTCAAGGCACCCCTTAAAACTCAATGTTGTATCTGCTTCCACTATTTCCCCCAGACATCCACCATCCTGTGTGTAAAAAAAACTTGCCTCGTAACTCTCCTCTAAACCTTGCCTTTCGCAACTTAAATCTATACTCCCTAGTAATTGACTCTTCCACCGTGGGAAAAAGCTTCTGGCTATCCATTCTGTCCATGCCCCTCATATTCTTGTAGACTTCTATCAGGTCATCCCTTAATCTCCATCGTTCCAGTCGAAACAAACCAAGTTTCTCCAACCGCTCCTCATAGCTGACACCGTCGAGACCAGGCAACATTAGGGTAAATCTTTTCTGTACCCTCTCCAAAGCTTCCACATCCTTTACTGCTGAGCAGAGCATTCAGGGCACTTAATTTGCCCAGCAGATTGTTAAAGTTGGATCCATATGATTTGTACAGACTAATAAGGCTCCCACCTGATTCAGAAGGCCCCGGTTAAAATGGTGGCCGAGTGGGAACCACCTCCACTTCATACGAAATACAATATCTGCATCTCAACTCCACTACCATCCTGCTTCTGCTGGTTGGAAGGACTTCCAATTCTCCCTCCTCATTCTATACTGATGTCCATGTACAATTTGAAAAATGCAACACTAAATGTTAGAACAGGATATGATTATAGATGATGGAGCTATTTGAGTTAAATCACTGTATAAATTAGCAAATAAAATTTCCCCAATTCGAAAAAACAAATGTAGTCCGCACTCTGTAAAATTATTGATTATCCAACATAAATATATACTTGATTATATGGACAGCTGACTGCATGTAAAATCTTATATTTTTCAAAGCAGATGCTCAAGATTACAATTTCAGAATTGAATGACTCCTGACAAAATCTTGCAAGATGCTGTATTTAATCAGTGGTTTAGAGTTACAGTTAATTTAAATATAACAGCCATTACATTTTGTCAATTTGCTAAAGAGAAAATGCCATTAAATATGAGAGTTTCACACAGGAAACCAGTATTTTGTAGCGTTGTCCTTAATATTAATTAAGATCTTTTAACTGGGGAGTGAGAGAGGAATACAAGGGTAGCATGGTGACACTTTGGTTAGCATTGCTGCCTCACAGCTCCAGGGACGCGGGTTCAATTCTGGCCTTGGGTGACTGTCTGTGTGGGGTTTGAATGTTCTCCCTGTGTCTGCGTGGGTTTCCATTTTCCACTCACTATCTAAAAATGTACAGGTTAGGTGAATTGGCCATTCTAAACTGACCCTTGGCACCCCAGGATGTGTAGGTTAAATGGATTAGCCATGGGTAATGTGCGGGGTTGCGGGGATAGGGCAGGGGAGAGAGCCTGGGTGAAATATTCGATCAGAGAGTCGGTGCAGACTTAATGGGCTGAATGGCCTCTTCTGCATTATAGGGATTCTGTGAGACCTGAACTTAGGCCACTCACCAGAGAAATTTATTGCAATTGCAAGTTGTTGATTTACTGGCAGTGACCCACTGTGGGGCCTGGGGGAAAGGAGTATGTACTGTTGTGCTGGGAAGAGTTCTATCCCTGCCCCACCCATCTTACCAGTCAAATAGATAGATTTTACAGGAACTTATCTTCTGGGTGGTAGACAGTCCAACGCCAGGTCAGGGGGAATCAATTTGGGAAAGGGGACATTAAACAGGCTTTAAGCTCCTCTTTTGCTTATGCAGAGTGTCCAATGTTTGTTTTAGGTACACAACCACCACTGTTGATGCCTATACCAATATGGTGCCTGATGCATTAATGCTCAGAGCATCACCTGTTATATTGGATATTGTTATGTCCAAATAGATTTAAGTGTCATAGGGCTGGACTTTCCCGTGAGTTTCAGGACCTGATATCAGGAACGAATGAAGATCTCAAGGACATACTTGCCTGTAGCAATATTCCACGAGATGGCCTCCTGATTAGTTACCTCTAGACTTGTCCAATTGAGGACAGTTAGCTGGATTGGCAGCTCTGAAGTCTCGGCAACTCCACCAAGGCACGAAGGTTCTTCAAATTGGGGTGATCCTCGGACAGGAAATGTTAATTTGGTAAGGTAGATGACTGAGGGTGAAAGCCCTTGTGGAGAGAAGGGGAAAGCAGCTCTGAATGGAGCACAAGGGCCTCAGGAAATGCCTAGCAGCTGCTCACTTTCTGTGTGGCTGCTCTGAAAGCTCATTCCCAATAGGGGGCTTCATTATATAAAATGGACACCCACCTCTCCCAAAGTGACTTCCACTATTTCACCAACACTCCCCCCATGCCCCATTACCCTCAGGCCACCAGCCGGGGAATGGTAACATTGAGATTCTGGGCTAATACCTTTGTCTGCAGTTAGTACTCTGTATAGTTTTTGAAAGCCCAGCAATAAAATCGCTGCATTAGACAACCTTTAGAGATCGGAGGGTCAGAACAAACGTCAGCACTCTGAAGCAATTTTGGAATGATTTCCCGCTACTGATGCAAATGTTGCTGGAGCAGCAGTTCTGCAAAGCTTTTAAAGATATCAATATTCCTTGCACACACACAGTTTATATTCAGTGAAAACATCTCCAAACAGACTACATAACAATGATTTGACACTTTAAAAACATTGGGTCTCATCTTCTAAGTACCATACAATAAATATAAGGTCATAAAGAGAAATGAGAGGAGAAAAACCTAGCTTGAGATCCAATCCAATATTACCATAGAAGACTTATTAAAAATAAGCTCGATTTTTTCAGTGGTTAAATTATAATTTAAGCTGTGGAAGTTCTCAAAGATGGAGGGACACTGCATCAAGGGTAAATTAGAGGCATCGAAGGAACAGAACCTCAAAATGTCACAAAAAGAATTCAGTTTCTTGGCAAGCAGAACTGGAGGCAATATTCAAAATCAAGGATGGTGTCATTGTGGTATTATTACTGTAACTAATAATCCAAAGGCCCAGAGTAGTACTCTACGGATCGGTGTTCAAATCCCCCTCCGGAAGCTGGTGGAATTTAAATTCAATTCATAAAGTCTAGAATTAAAATCTATGTTCAGTAATGATAAAACTATTGGATTGCAGTAACAATGAACAACCTTTAGGAAATCTGCTCCTTACCCGGTCTGGCCTATATGTGGCTCCAGACCCACAGAAATTTGGTTAACTCTTACCTGCCCTCTGAAGTGGCCAGTCAAGCCACTTGAAAGGAATCAAACTAGACAGACCTGGGATTGACCTGGACACTGGAAATGATAACGGCACACCCTGCAACATCCTCCTCACTAATGTCTGGCAACTTGTCCAAAGATGGGCAGGTTAGGTGGATTGGCCATGCTAAATTACCCCTTAGTGTGAGGGGGACTAACTAGGATAAATGCATGGGGATAGCGCTTGGGTGGGATTGTGATTGTTACAGACTTGATGGGCTGAATGACCTCATCTGCACTGTAGGATTCTATGATTCTGCCATGACTGGGAGAGACTAGTCAAGCAAGGGCCCAGCAAAGTCATGTCCACCAGGTCACTGCTTCCCATTCCTGGCTATGTCCTGTCCCATTCAAGTGCAGTGGTACACAGTCAGGAGGGCATTGCCCTCAGAGGCCTCAACATTGACTACAGATCCTGTGAGGTCCCATGACATCAGATCAAATGGGGACAGGAAAAAAAATTCCTCCTGATTGCTGGGCACAGACCTTAAGTTGTGGAATTGAGGATCCAAAAATCTGTGCATACAAATTAGGAACAGGAGTAGACAACTCAGCCCACTTGACTGATCTGCCAAGCAACAAGATCATGGCTGATCTCAATGTAACTTCAACTACACATTCCTACCTACCCTAACAATCTTTCACCAGCTTGCTTACCAAGAATCTATCCAGCTCTGCCTTAAAAATATTCAAAGACTCTGCTTTCATCGCCTTTTGAGCAAGACAATCCTAAAGAAACACAACCCTCAGAGAAAAAAACCTCTTTATTTCTGTTTTAAATGAGTGACCTCTTATTTTAAAACAGGGAGTCTGAGTTCTAGATTCTCCCACAACAGGAAACATTCTTCCCTCATCAATCCTGTCCATACCCCTCAGGATCTTATATGTTTCAGTCAAGTCACCTCTCACTCTTCTAAACTCTAGTGGATACAAACCTAATCTCTCCAACCTTTCCTCAGAAGACAACCCACCCATTTCAGGTATTAATCCAGTAATCCTTCTCCCACCTAGTTCCACCACATTTTCCACCTTCTTTAAGTAAGGAGACTAATACCGGGCAATCTTAAGAAAAAAATTCTAAGTGCTGAATGAGCATGAAAATGGGAGAGCTTTAGATCCATTTTTTTTGGCAAGGCCACAAATAAAATCTTACGCTACTTTGTGCAGTTATCTGATTCCCACCAGTAGAGGGAGTGGGCAGTCTATTCTCACCAGGAAGCCGGTTATGCATACTTGAGTGTGCTATCACACATGCACAGATCTCTGAAGATCCGTCTTCCCCCCCACCATGCCAGATATCACCCACCCCTTTCCTCCAATTGCTGGCCTTCCCAGACAATCACCCTCACCCTCCTGGATATTGCCTCAATATCCACCCCACCCACCCCCACCAGCCCTCAGCCCAGTAGATCGCACCCCCCACCCAGCCTGGTCAATTGCCATCCCAACATCGCCGATAGTTAAGTATGCAGCTTCTCCCTTCCTTAGGCAATCATTGTTTGCAGCGTGCGCAACTCCCTCCGCCCAACCGATCCCTGATTACAGAATGTGCAGCTTTCCCACCTGCCCACCTCCCCTTAGACCCTGTCCCATCATGTCCATGCCCCTTGGCAGTGTCCAGTGCCTGATGGGTGCTCAGTGAGCATTGCCAGATTGGCACTGCCAGGGTGCAAGGATGGCACTGAAAGGCTGGCACTGCCGAAGGTGCACTCCCTCCCACTCCTGACCACCTTGGGACCTTAGGGCCCTTCAATCCTACTGGGGAAGCTGTCACATCAAGTTCCCGTTGATGGGGATCATATGTGCTCCACGCCAGTAATGATCTTCATCAGCGAGGCAGTTAAGACAAGTCAGCATTGACGATTCCATCCTGGGCTCACTATCACATGAAAATTCAAATTTAAATATTAAAAGCGGCCTTACGCCTTCCTGGGCACGATCCTGATCACACCGGAAATCTGGGGCTGATAAGACGGTGAGAGGCGAGAAACCGGGCGCAAACCTGATCTTTTGCTTCTTGCACGATCTTACGGGCTCGCCACGTCCATTGACCACATGACAAGCAGGTAAGATCACCCCCATAGTGTTCGCAGTATTCCAGATATGGTCTCACCAAGGTCCTATATAACTGAAGCATAACCTCCACATTTTTGTATTCAATTCCCCTTGTAATAAATTATAACATTCTATTAGCATTCCTAATTACTTACTGCACCTGTTTACTAATCTTTCGTGTTTCGTGCAGCAGGAAACCCAGGTCTCGCTGCATGTCAGAGCTCTGCAATCCCTCACCATTTAGATAATAAGCTAGTTTTTTTTATTCTTCTTTCCAAACTGGACAATTTCACATCTTTCCACATTATAGTCCATTTGCCCACTCACTGAACCTATCTACGTCCCTCTGTAGACTCCTTGGGCGGGATTTTACAGACTCGCTCGGGCAAGACTGGAAATTTTCGCCCGAGGTCAACCGAGATTTCTGTTGTCAGACCCTCATCTGCACTGTTTCCGTGGCACGCAAGGTGGTAGAGTTCCAGCCCTTATGTCCTCTGCACAATCTTCATTCCTCCCTTTATTTGTTTCATCAACAACCATGCATGGAAACATAGAAAATAGGTGCAGGAGTAGGCCATTTGGCCCTTCGAACCTGCACCACCATTTAATATGATCATAGCTGATCGTGCACTTTCAGTATCCCACTCCTGCTTTCTCTCCATACCCCTTGATCCCTTTAGCCACATCCAGCTCCCTCTTGAACATATCTAACAAACTGGCCCCAACAGCTTTCTGTGGTAGAGAATTCCACAGGTTCACAACTCTGAGTGAAGAAATTCTTCCTCATCTCAGTCCTGAATGGCTTACCCCTGATTTTTAGGCTGTGATGCCTAGTTCTACACTTTCCCAACATTGGGAACATTCTTCCCATATCTAGCCTGTCCTGTCTCATCAGGATTTTATACGTTTTGATGAGGTCCCCTCTCGTTCTTCTAAATTCCAGTGAGTACAAGTCCAGTCGATCCGGCCTCTCTTCATATGTCAGTCCTGCCATTCCAGGGATCAGTCTGGTGAACCTTCGCTGGACTAACTCAAAAGCAAGAACGTATTTCCACAGACTAGGGGACCAAAACTGCATACGGTACTCTTGGTCCCTTCATCCGAATGACAATCAGATCAGCCATAATCTTACTGAATTTCAATAAGGAAGGGCCAATTGGCCTATTCCTGTTCCTAAATTGTATGTTGGTATTTTCATATGAGGTACCCTGGAATATAAGGTGTTCATTGAAGTAAGAAGAGGGAGGAAATGACAGGGGGAGGTGATGGTATTGATTACGAAGAATATTGCAGCGCTGAAGATAGAGGATGTGCCAGAGGGATCTTGTTGTTAAGGCACTAGGACTGGATGAGACTTAGCGAAGGATATTAAAGCAAACTGGAATTGAAATCGGGGAGGGGTTGACCATAATTTTCCAACCTTTCTCAGTCTCAGGAGTGGTTAAGAGGGAAATTGCAAATACAATGCCCTTGCTGGGAGTAAGGATAAGCCCAACTCAAAATCTCAGTGGTGGGGAAGTTTTTAGAAAATATAATTAATTCATAGTGAATTAGCAAATGTGGGTTAATTGACAAAACTGGCAAGGATTTTGTTAAGGGTAAATGTAAAATAAAGGACACAATTCTAAAGGAGATGCAGGAGGGATTTGGGTCCATTTCTGGGCCTCAGACATCAGGAAGAACATAAAGGCGTGAAAGAGGGTGCAGATAAGCTTCATGGGAATTACTGCAGGGCTGAGGGATGCCAGTTAAATGGATCAATGGGAGTTGTTATCCTTGGAGAAGAGACGTTGAGAGGAGATTAGCCAGAGGTGTTCAAAATCATGAGGGTTCTGGACAGCATAGAGAGGGTGAAAATATTCCATTGGTGGAAAGATTGAGAATCAGAGGGCACAGATTTAAGGTAATTGACTGAAGAAGCAATAATGACATGAAGAAAAACTTTTACTACAAGTGGATCTGACTGCACTGACAGTGTGGTGAAAGCATGTTCAAGCAAGTCATTCAAGAGTGAATTAGGCCAACATCTGGGAAGGAGGATTTTTTTAAACTTAATTCATGGGATGTGGGTGTCACTGGCTAGGCCAGCATTTATTGCCCATCCTTGAGAAGGTAGTGGTGAGCTGCCTTCTTGAACCATTGCAGTGCCTATGGTGTAGGTGCATCCATAGTGCTGTTAGGAAGGATGTTCAAGGAATTTGACCCAGTGACAGTGAAGGAAGAACAATATATTTCCAAGTCAGAATGATGAGTGACTTGAAGGGGAACTTCCAGGTGGTGGTGTTCCTAGATATTTGCTGCTCTTGTCCTTCTTGATGGCTAAAGGTTTGGAAGGTGCTGCCTAAGGAATGTGTAAAGCTGCAGGGTGAAGGCAGGGGAGTGCCACTAGGTGAATTGCTCTGTCAGAGAGAAAGCAGAGATTCAAAAGGGGTGACCGGTAGTGGATAGCTAATTGACTAGCTGGAGGAAGAGGTTCCACAAGCTTCCCCATCCTCAATAATAGGGAGTCCAACACACCAGTGCAAAAGACAAGACTGAAGCGTTTGTAATCACCTACAATAGCAGCACCAAGTGGATGGTCAATCTCAATCTCCTCCTGATCTGAGGTCCCCAGTATCACAGAAGACAGTCTTCAGCCGATTTGATTCACTCTACCTGTTAGCGCTAAGTATGGCAAATATCCTGACAACATCCTCATTGCAATACTGGAAACTTGTGCTCCAGAACTAGCTGCACTCCTACGCAAGCTATACCAGTACAGCTTCAATACTGGCACCAAAGTGACAGTAAAAAATTGCCCAAGTATATCCTCGCCACAAAAAGCAGGGCAAATCCAACCAGTTTATTACCACCCTATTTGTCAGCTCTCAATCATCGGCAAACAGAAGGCAAGTGTCGTTGACAGTTCTATCACGTGGCATTTACTCAACAGTAATGATCATCAGTGCCCAGTTTAGATTCCACCAAGAGCACTCAACTCCAGAATGTACTGTTACTGTGGCCCATACATGGACAAAAGAACTGAATTCTAGAGGTGAGATGAGATGAACTGCCCTTGGCATCGAGGTAGAATTCCACCAAGTGTGGCATCAAGGAGCCCCAGCAAAACTGAAGTCAACGGGAATCAGGGAGGAATCTCAACCAGCTGGAGTCAGACCTCAGGATCAACAATAAATGTTGGCCTAGGCACTGATGCCAATGTCCCATAAAAGAATAAAGAAAAGGAATTGAGAATTTTGAGTTAAATCTGGAGATTGTAAACCTCTGAGGGTAAGGTATAAAATTAAAATCAACACATCTCTTTCCAATGCCAGACTGCAGTCCAGCACATTCCACAGAGATTCCATCTCCAATTTCATCCTTCTTGAATTTTTGTTCTCTCATTGTTTCAGTGCCAGTCCGACCTCCTCCCAGACATCTTCTCCTATTACACTTAGAACTATGTGGCTGTTGCTCCTTGCTCTGATCTTGAGAATTTCCATAGAACCATAGAAAACCTTAAGTGCAGGAGGAGGCCATTCGGCCCACTGAGTCTGCACCGACAACTATCCCACCCAGGCCTATTCCCGTAATCCCACACATTTACCCCACTAATGGTTCTAACCTACACAGCCTGAGACACTAAGAGTCAATTTAGCACAGCCAATCCAGCTAACCCGCACATCTTTGGACTGTGGGAGGAAATCAGAGCACCCGGAGGAAGCACAGAGAGAATGTGCAGACTCTGCACAGACAGTGATCCAAGCCAGGAATCAAATCCAGGTGACTGGAGCTGTGAAGCAACAGTGCTAACCACTGTGCCACTGTGCCACCCAACCACTGTGTCAACGTGCCATCCATTTCATTAACTATTTCTACACAATTTCCGCTCACTCACCAATTTCACGTGGTCCATCCCCAACTGATCCATTCCTGCTCTATTATCTGGTGATGGCATTTCCGTCAGATCTTCCACAGCTACTAGGAAGATTGCATCTTCTTCCCAGCTCATTTCTGGTGGCCCCATACCTTTCTCCCCCTTGCACCGTTCCTGAAATATGTTCCCTACTGATTTGCCTTCCATGCTAGAGGTCTTTAAATATCTTCCATTTTCCTCAGCTGATAGTTCCCCACCACAGTGCTCAGCAAGGCCTATGATGGAATCATCTTAGTTTGCATGCTTTTGTTCTCATGCCCTTCCACTTCTGCTCACAGCAGAGAATCCTCTATTGTCATCTCCTGCCCAAACACCTTGCACTACTAATTATATGACCATCACTAAACACAGCCTTCACTTCCTTTGCCTTTCCACTTTCCGGGGAGATCATTCCCGCTACATCAACCTGATTCATACTTACATTCTGCCTTCCCCTGACACCTTCCTGTCATGAGGGCAGGACTTGTAATACCATACCATTCATCTCCACACACACCTTTGCCCAGACACTCCTGCGTGAGACAGCAATTTACACGTACTTCATCTATGGATTGAAGATTCCAGTGAATATATAAGCCAATGTCCTATTGTTTGACCTTTGGTCTACGGCTAAGTTCCTCTGAGATGGCTACTCTATTGCTCATCTGGGTTGCCAATTGTAAGCTGACCCAACCTTTGCTTTAAAATGACCATATTTAGTTCACTGTAGCCTCTTCATAAAACCACTGTGTACAAAGTGCTTCCATACTCTGTTCCTCATCCTTTATATCCTTTAATACATTATGTGCCTGCCTACAGGACAGAGGTGGTTCTCAAAATTACAGAGCAACTGAGAAGCAGGTAAGCAATTGGAACCCGGAAATAATTCTATCCTTAAATTTATGCTGTTATAAAACCCAGGCCAAAAAATTGAAACGTGGAGGTATAAATTGCAAAATGCAGTGGGTCAGGCTCAAGGTACTCAATGGGCACCTCTATGTTTATGGGAAAATGTACTTGGAAAACTATATTTATGGATAGAATCAGAAGGAAAATGGAGCATATTGATAGACAGCCCAATGGAAGGTCTCATGGTATATCCCAAATGGTTGCAACCGATCTCGCAAGATAAAGATGTAGGGCATAAGCCTCTGCTCACCCACTTCCACCACCCCACAATCCCCTCTCCCACACCCACCACCAACCCTCCTGCCCTCCCACTATCACCCCGGCAGGAAATGGCCCACCGCTGTTGGCTGGCGGTGGGATCTTCTGGTCCTACCCCCGTCAATGGGATTTTCCATTGAATCCACCCCATGCCACCAGGAGAACCACAGTGGAGGTGCCCTGTCGATGGGAGCAAAAGATCCTGCCGGCAGGAAAGGCGGGAAAAGCCCATCCCATAAACCATTTTAGGGAATGAGGCAAATGTGAAGAATAGCGCCAATGGCTATTTCTGACACAAGTGCAAAGTCATAAACTGCGTTATTAGCAGAACTGAATGAAGAACTCTTGGAGCTCTGGGCATCATGAACAGTTAAGGATACTCTAGACACCTGTCGGATACTAAGCACATCCCTCCATCCCCCATGATTAAAACACAAAGGGGTGGTAAAATGCATGAAAACAAGGATATTTACATACTGCAGTAATAATGCAGTGAACTATAATCAGAATATACCAAGCCCATATTTACGCAAACTCCCAGTTGGGGGATGTGGGGTCCGATGTTTGATTGGGTCCCCAGCACAACGGCACTCACAACCATCTGTTAATCCATTTCCAGCTGCTCTCCGATATTCTGCTAATTCAGCAAGGGGTAAAATAGCAGGAAAGAATCTACCTTATCAAGAAGAGGGCTTTACAAAGCAGCAAAGGAGTGTGGATTATGGCTACGAAATCAGACAGCGAGAGGGAAGAGGGGTAATGTAGAGGAATGTAATTATACAACTGTTCCTTAACTCAGGCCGCTAGGGATTTAACGGCGAACGGAGGAGCATTTGTTGTGAGGCTTTGCAATTATACTCTGACAAGGTTCACTGACCTCATTAAATCAATCTTGTCAGAGTTTGAACAGAACCTCAACAGAAACGCTAAAGGGAGGACAGAGCATCTTGTCCAAGATTTGCTAACCCTCCCCAGTCCTAGCGTGTTTTCTTCTTTCACCATACATTTTGGGATAATTTTTCTTTATTGTTTTAAAGGATGTGGGCATCACTGAGGAAGGGAGGCCACAGCATCTTGTCCAATATTTGCAACCTCTCCCTAGTCCTATTGTATTTTCTTCTTATAATAACGCCAGGAGTCAGCTGCAAAGGGACAGTGCTTTAGTGCTCAAAATGAAGTAAAGCAAAACCACATGCCTGACACAAACAGATCCCAGCTGGGGCAGTGCAACAATGCATCCGTTCAGGGGCCTGCTTTAGACAGGGCTCCAGTATACGAGCTCCACTGGGTGAGTTAATTACCAATCTTCAGGGAGCTCCTGTTCAAGGAGATCAATCAGTGATTCCCCATGCAAGTCCTGGGAGTTAGACACTTCATTCTCCATATATTTTGGGATCATTTTTCTTTAATTGTTTTAAAAGACGTAGAAATCACTGGGGGGAATAATACTTGTTACCCATCCCTTATTGTCCTCAAACTGAATGGTTTACTAGGCCATTTCTGAGGGCAGTTAAGAGTCAACCACATTGCTGTGGCTCTGGAGTCACATGTTGGCCATTCAAGGACAAATTTCATTCCCTAAAGGACATTAGTGAACCAGATGGGTTTTTACAATAATTAACATTTTAGCACCATTACTGAGACTAGCTTTTATAATTCCAGAATTCTGAACTCATGTCCCCACAGCATTGAATTAGTGCAGTGACATTGCTGCTAGACCACTAGCTTTTGCCCAATTTTATTTTGCTGCCAGCAGCAAAAACACTAAGTACAAAGAAACCAAATGATAAATAAACCAGCAGTTCCACTGAAACATGACATGCCTACTCCTCTGGATATTATGCATCAATAACAAGATGGCAGCTGTGTTGTCACATGGCTGCTGCTCTGCTCACTGCTCTCCCTAGAGTATCTGCATTGTAGCAGGTAGGTTACAAAAATAGATGTCTCCTTGAGAATTGTTTTGAGCCAGAGCGTGAGAAAGGAAGGCTGATTGCCAACATAAACCCCCACAGACTTCTGACAGCTGAACAACCTTGACTTTACCAGCTACCCACAAACAACACACAGGCTCATTGTTTCATCTCAACCTAGAACAGTGTACAAAGATGCATACGTCCACAATGTGCTAAACCAATAACCAAATTAAAACCTCCCCAACATTGGACAAGATGTTCAAGGAAAGGTGCATCGTTATCGCCTCATTTTGTTGAAGATGTAGAGCTGGAAAAACGTGGACAGCAAGTGCTGAGGTTTCCTGTTGGGGGCGCAAGAAATTTACCTCATGTACCAGGGGCATTGTCTTTATTTCTGAAACAACAGCAAATACATTGCAAAAGTAATTAGTTGGTTGTGGGAAACTCCAACAATGCAGCAAATAAACTACACAAGGACAAGCTCTCCAAAACCCCTTCCTTTTTCCATCTTATTGTAACCATGGCTCAGTAGGTAATATTCTTGCCACTAGTAAGTAGAGTCACAACACCAGGTTAAAGTCCAATAGGCTTATTTGGTAGCACAAGCTTTCAGAGCACCGCTCCTTCATCAGGTGAGTGCAGAAGCACCAACAACACCACATCATAGATCAGAAGGTCATGAATTCAAGTTTCACTCCAGAGGCTTAAGCACAAAATTCTGTATTACGCTCTGGTGCATTACTGAAAGGGGTGCTACACAGTTGGCGGTGCTGTCTTCTGAAAGAGAAGTCAATCCCATGCCCCATTTGTGAGGGGGGGGTATCATTAAAGATTCCATGGTATCATAAGAAAGTCATTCAGTTCTCCTGGTCAATGTTTATATTTCAATAAACATCATTAGAAGAAAGTCTGCTTGGTCATTGTCACATGTTTGTGAGAGTTCATTGCCTGCCACATTTATTAAATTGTAACTTGGAGGGCCAAAGGGCCTGTTTCTGTGCAGTAATTTTCTTTGTTCTTTGTAACACTTTATAAACTTCAAGAATACCACAAAGA
This sequence comes from Carcharhinus amblyrhynchos, assembly GCF_965287045.1. NCBI lineage: Eukaryota > Metazoa > Chordata > Chondrichthyes > Carcharhiniformes > Carcharhinidae > Carcharhinus > Carcharhinus amblyrhynchos. The sequence goes on along the minus strand of NC_137334.1, from coordinate 77,332,293 downwards.
CTGCAAAGCACTTGGGATACACCGAGGTTGTGACAGCCACTATATAAATGCACACCTTTCTTTTTCAATAGGCTTCTTTCCTCACTCTAACCATCCATGGGCTATTATCCTTATCTTGACAGCAGCCAGAAGGATGTTGTAGAGTCATGGAGATTTACAATATGAAAACAGGCCTTCAACCCAACTTGTCCATGCCACCCCTTTTATTTAAATCATAAGCTAGTTCCAATTGCCCACATTTGGCCTATATCCCTTTATACCCATTTACCCGTGTAACTGTCTAAACACTTTTTAAAAGGCAAAATTGTACCTGCCTCTACTACCGCCTCTGGCAACTCATTCCAGGCAGTCACCATCCTGTGTGTGAAAAAATATTGCCCCACTGGATCCTTTAATATCTCTCCTATCTCACCTTAAACCTATGCCCTCTAGTTTTAAACTCCCCTACATTTGGGAAAACATGTTGACTATCTAGCTGATAAAGGGATTTTGCTACTTATTAATCTTGCTAGCTAACACCTTTGTTTCATTGGGCATAGGAGAGCAGAAGTAAAAGCACTCTCTGGGATTGGCAAATTTACTCACAGAACTTAATGAACCTTACAAGCCAGACACAGTCAAGAAGAATCACAGCTTTTTTCCTCAACTCACGTTGAGTTAGCTGACCTGAACAGAGGCTGCAGTAGGAGTGTTATATCAGTTGGATCTCTCGAGGGCGAGTCTGGTAATTGATAATGTGAAAAACAAGGAAATGCTGGAGGCGCTGAACAGGTATTTTGTATCTTCCCTATAGAAGACTCAGGAAATTTCCCAAAGAGACCTCAAAAATCCAGAGGTGATCTTAAAACAATCATCACCACTAGGGAAAAGGTGTAGGAAAGCAATTAAACTTAAAGAACAAAGAACTAACAAAACTACGGCACAGGAACAGGCCCTTCGGTCCTCCAAGTCTGCACCAACCATGCTGCCTGACTTAACTAAAACCCCCTACCCAACTGGGACCATATCCCACTATTCTCATCTTATTCATTTACTTGTCAAGACATCCCTTAAAAGTCACTATCATATCCGCTTCTACTACCTCCCCGGCAATGAGTTCCAGGCACCCACTACTCTCTGTGTAAAAAATCTGCCTCGTACACCTTCTTTAAACCTTGCCCTTCGTACCTTAAACCAATGCCCCCTAGTAATTGACTCTTCCACCCTTCTGACTATCCAGTCTGTCCATGCCTCTCATAATCTTGTAGACTTCTATCAGGTTTCTCCTCAACCTCCTTCGTTCCAGTGAGAACAAACAAAGTTTCTCCAACCTCTCCTCATAGCTAATGCCCTCCATACTAGGCAACATCCTGGTAAATCTTTTCTGTACCCTCTCCAAAGCCTCCACATCCTTCTGGTAGCATGGCAACTGGAATTGAACACTATGTTCCATGTGCGGCCTAACTAAGGTTCTATAAAGCTGCAACATGACTTGTCAATTTTTAAACTCAATACCCCAGCTGATGAAGGCAAGCATGCCGTATGCCTTCTTGACTACCTTCTCCACCTGCATTGCCACTTTCAGTGACCTGTGGATCCCTTTGCTACCAATACTCTTAAGGGTTCTGCCATTTATTGCTTATTTCCTGTCTGTATTAGACTATCCAAAATGCATTACCTCACGTGTCCAGATTAAACGCCATCTGCCATCTCTCCGCCCAAGTCTCCAACTTATATCCTGCTGTACCCTCTGAAGGTTCTCATCGCGATCCGCAAATCCATCAACCTTTGTGTCGTTCGCAAACTTACTAATCAATCCAGTTACATTTTCCTTCAAATCATTTATATATATTACAAACAGCAAAGGTCCCAGCACTAATCCCTGAGGAACACCACTTGTCACAGCCCTCCATTCAGAAACGCACCTTTCCACTGCTACCCTCTGTCTTCTTTGACCAAGCCAGTTTTGTATCACCTTGCCAACTCACCCTTGATCCCATGTGACTTCACCTTCTGCACCAGTCTGCCATGAGGGACTTTTCAGAGGCCTCATTGAAGTCCATGTAGACATAAGAACATAAGAAATAGGAGCAGGAGTAGGCCATCCAGCCCTTCGCGCCTGCCCCGCCATTCAATAAGATCATGGCTGATCTGTCGCTGCTCAGTTCCACTTTCCCGCCCTCTCCCCATAACCCTTAATCCCCTCTCTTATCAAAAACCCATCAACCCGCGTCTTAAAAATATTTAGCGAGGCAGCCTCCACCACTTCAACGGGCAGAGAATTCCAGAGATTCACCACCCTTTGAGTGAAGAAGTTCCTCCTCAACATCCACTGCCTTACCCTCATCAATCATCTTCGTCACTTCCTCAAAAAACTCGATCAAGTTAGTGAGACACGATCTCTCCTTCACAAAACCATGTCGCCTCTCACTAATATGTCCACTTATTTCCAAGTGGGAATAAATCCTGTCTCGAAGAATCCTCTCCAATAATTTCCCTACCGCTGATGTAAGGCTCACCGGTAAATACCTGGATTAAGAACATAAGAACATAAGAACATAAGAAATAGGAGCAGGAGTAGGCCATCTGGCCCTTCGAGCCTGCCCCGCCATTCAATAAGATCATGGCTGATCTGTCGTGGCTCAGTTCCACTTTCCCGCCCTCTCCCCATAACCCTTAATCCCCTCTCTTATCAAAAACCCATCAACCCGCTTCTTAAAAATATTTAGCGAGGCAGCCTCCACCACTTCAACGGGCAGAGAATTCCAGAGATTCACCACCCTTTGAGTGAAGAAGTTCCTCCTCAACTCCGTTCTGAACTGCCCCCCCTTTATCTTGAGGCTGTGCCCCCTAGTCCTACTGTCTTTTTTGAGCGGGAAGAGTCTTTCCACCTCTATCCTATCCATCCCATTCATCATCTTATACGTCTCAATGAGATCTCCCCTCATTCTTCTAAACTCTAACGAGTACAAGCCTAGTTTATTCAGCCTCTCCTCATAGCTCAACCCCCTCAACTCCGGTATCAGCCTAGTAAACCTCCTCTGCACTCCCTCCAAGGCCAAAATATCCTTGCGCAGGTGCGGCGCCCAAAACTGCACACAGTACTCCAGCTGCGGCCTCACCAATGCCCTATACAGCTGCAGCAAGACCTCCCTACTTTTATATTCAATCCCCCTCGCTATGAAGGCCAGCATCCCATTCGCCTTCCTGACCACCTGCTGCACCTGCAGGCTGGGTTTTTGCGACTCATGCACAAGGACCCCGAGGTCCCTCTGCACCGTCGCCTGCTGCAGTTTTTCGCCACGTAAGTAATAGTCCTTCCTACCATTCTTCCTACCAAAGTGGACCACCTCACACTTGCCAACATTAAATTCCATTTGCCATTTCCTGGCCCATTCACCCAGCCTATCTAGATCCTTCTGCAGACTCTCCACACCCTCCGCACAATTTGCCTTTCCCCCAATCTTGGTGTCATCAGCAAATTTCGACACCCTGCACTCGGTTCCCTCCTCCAGATCATCTATATAAATGGTAAATAGCTGAGGCCCCAGCACCGACCCCTGGGGCACCCCACTAGTCACCAACCGCCAATCCGAATAGCACCCATTGACCCCCACTCTCTGCCTCCTATTTGACAACCAATCCTCTATCCACGCTAACACCCTACCCCCAACTCCATGTCCTCTGACCTTCTGCAGTAACCTCTTGTGAGGTACCTTATCAAACGCCTTCTGAAAATCCAGAAAGACCACATCCACCGGCTCTCCTCTATCCACCGCCCTAGACACATCCTCATAGAACTCCAGTAAATTTGTCAGACACGACTTCCCTTTAATGAAACCGTGTTGCGTCTGCCCTATCAAGCAATTCCCTTCAAGATGCCTCGCAATTTCCTCCTTAATGACGGATTCTAACATTTTACCTACCACAGATGTTAAACTAACCGGCCTGTAATTCCCCGCCTTTTGCCTGGCACCCTTCTTAAACAACAATTATTCTTCTAGGTTCTTAAACAAAGGAACAACACTGGCTATTCTCCAATCCTCTGGGACTTCCCTGTAGTCAGTGATGCTGACAAGTCTCCAGAACCAGATGGCCTGCATCCTAGGGTCTTAAAAGAACTGGCTGCAGAGATAATAGAGGCACTGGTTACAATCTTCCAAAATTCCTTAGATCTAGATGGGGCTCAAGGGATTGGAAAACAGCAAGCATAACACCTTTATTTGAGAAAGGAAGGAGACTGAAAACAGCAAACTATAGGACAGCTAGACTAAAAGCTGTCAGAGGGAAAAACTGATAGAATTCATTATAAAGGGGGTAAAGCAGGGTACTCAGAAAATCATAATGGTATCAACAAGAGTCAACATTGCTTTATGAAAGAGAAATCATATTTAACTAAAAGTTTTTTCAGGAAGTAACTAAGCACAGTGAATAAAGGGGGACCTGTAGAGGTAGTGTATTTTAATTTCAAAAAAGGTATTTGATAAGGTGCCACATCAAAGGTTACTACACAAAACAACTGCACATGGTGTAATGCGCAACATATTAGCATGCATAAAGGATTGGTTAGCTGACAGGAAACGAGAAGGTAGGGATAAATACATTTTCGGTTTGGCAAGCTGTAACTAGTGGAGTGCCACAGGGATCAGTGCCGAGTCCTCAATTGGTTTACAATCTATATCAATGACTTGAATGAAGGGACAAAATTTATGGTAGCTAAATTTGTTGATGACATCAAGAAAAGTAGGAAAGTAAATTGTCGAGAGAACGTATAGAGTCTGCAAAGGGAAATGGATAGGTTAAGTGAATGGGCAAATATTTGATGGATGGAATATAATGCAGAAAAATGTGAGCTTGTTCATTTTGGCAGGAAGAATATAAATGCAGTATCCTATTTGAATGGAGGAACACACAAGAATGTTACAAATGGAAGCAGCAAGTCACCAGGTCCTTCAAGCTTACCCCAACATTCAATATGATCATGTCCAAGGATCTTGAAACCATTTCAAATATTGGTGATACAGAAACCAAATACCACCAGATCCTGGGTCTTCTCCCAACTCCTTCAGTGTTACTTTAATCAGGATGTCAATTTCATTGATAACACGACTTGGCACAACATCCAAATTCCTATAAAACCTTAAATTCACCCAAGCAATGAAACCGGAGATCTCTGATACCTATAAAATTACTAACTCATGTTAATTGGGGTTTGCATTCCAAAGGGCGTCAGACAGGAAGTTAGTCTGCAACAGATGTACAGTGATGCAGTGTCCCAACAAGACAACTGACCTTATTTTTGGCAAATTTATGATCCATTATTGATATCCCAAGGGCACTGCACAAGCTGTTCAATGATGAGCCCATTAAGTATCCCAATTTGGCAACTTTCATAGACTGTTCAATTCCATGTCAGCAAAATTGGATTTGAAATCGAAACGAAAATGAGTCAACAACATCTCTTCCGATTGCTCCTGCTTTCAGTGAGTGCATGCTCTCTTCCAAACAGATTTAAATGAAAACAATGTGTGCACAAGCAAGACAACATCTTCAGATTGAAATGCAAGGATTAGCAAGAGAACGGAGGCACCTTGAGTGAGGTGGCACATTAGTTTGAACGGCTGTGATTAGGAGTGACACAAGTGTGTGCATCAGACTGCACCGATTCAAGACAAGTACGTGTCCTTTTGATTGTGGTTAGCTAAAACAGAAAATTATAGTTTTAAACTACTCCAGGGCTTGCTTCATTAATTTTTGTACAAAGAATTTTCATGTGGCGAGTTAATATCTTGTGCATCTAACATTAACACAAATAAGGACATCAGACATGAACCTCGAAGATGAAAATCCCAGAAGGATGCTACTATTATTCCTTTGATGGAGGAAATTCCTGGATAAAAGTCTTGAATATAGATTGTAGAATTCCCTACAGTGTGGAAAAAGGCCAAGCCTGCAGTGCAAAAGGATGCCATCATGTCTGCACTAACTCTCTGACAGAGCACCTTACCCAGGCTCACCCAATGCCCTATTGCCATAACCCCACATACTTATCCCGCTAATTTACGCATCTTTGGACACTAAAGGGCAATTTAACATGCCCAACCCACCTAACCTGCACATCTTGAGACTCTGGGAGGAAACCAGAGCACCCGGAGAAAACCCACGCAGACACAGAATGTAGAAACGCCACACAGTTACCCGAGGCAAGATTTGAACCTGTATCCATGGCACTGTGAAGCAGCAGTGCTAACCACTGTGCCACCCTTATGGCTAAATCCTGTTGCCAGACGCTTTGTGAAGGAAGGAAGGATGGGGATTCATTCAATTTCAATATTGACCTTCATTTTGAATGTTTAATTCTCATAATAAAAATGCTTTCTGCCCGAATGGGTCTGTCTGCTTGATGAGGAAATGCAAAAAGTGGCTCCGTTTTGCTCCTTGTAAGGGAGAATTATCATAAAAGCAAACTACCGTGGATGCTGGAATCTGAAATCGAAAGATAAAATGCTGGAAAATCTCAGCAAGTATGGCAGATGCTGCCAGACCTGCTGAGATTTTCCAGCATTTTCTCTTTTGTCTTTTCTCTCCTTACAAATGCTGTCAGACCTGCTGAGATTTTCCAGCATTTTCTCTTCTGTTTATCTATCATAATTCTATGTAAAGTTTATATTGTGTATCTCTCCCAACACAAGACAAACAAAGGAATTAAGGCAAATTATTTAATATCTTTAACTTTTGGTTTGCCAAAAGGATCCCTTTTTTAATTGTTTCCTAATAGTTTGTGTGATAATTGCAATGTGCCCACATCAAGAAACTAAAGTTGTTTTCAATGACATTTTATAGACAGTGGAGGCAGGGTAGAACAGAAAATGAGATACAAAGCAAGAGAGGCCCAGAGCAAAAGCACAAAAGCTGATAAACAGAAAGCAATGTGTTCATAAGAACTGGACAGCTTAAAGTAGAATGTCAAAGAGCCTAATCGCCCTTGTAACAAGACATGTCAAATAGAATAAGCAACACCATTGTCACTCCTTTTAAGACATATGAGAGGAGTCTACACCAGTTAGCACTCACTGGGCCCATACAATGCAGAACTACCTCAAACACAGAGGTACCAGATTTTGCAGTTTTATGAAAGGACGCCTGCAGACAGAACTATTAACTGGCCATGAGACAAACTGGAAGCAAATTAGGCAGCAGCAATCAGGTTTTTCTTTTATACCACACAAATCAATTAAGAAGCGTTTCCTAATTAGCGCGGTGAACATATGGAATAGACCACCTGTGAAGTTGTGAGAGGTGAATGGTGTCACCAAAGAGGTAACTGGAAGGACAGCTTGGCAGGGGAAGTATTTGAGAGATGATAGATGGGCTAGCTTTCTTTAAAAAAAAGCTTTCAGACTGCCAGATGGACCACAAAGGTCTGCCCCGGTGCATTCCTAAATAACTCCTTTTCCTTCCCATGCTCCATGCGATGTTTTACACCATCCAGGATACAAATCCTCATCCAACTCCGCATGCTTATAAAATGATGCACTGCAGATGGATAGGACACAGAAAGCAGTAACAAAATTGCCCTTGCTTTTTTTTAAAGCAGGTTGTTCATTACATTATGACGCTACTCAAAAAATGGTATCAACCCTACATATTCAACAAACTTCAAACAACTTTAACTATTTGCTGTCCAAACTTAATTGTTACAAATCATACACAATTGATTAACATTTGTGGCCAAGATGGACAAAAGGTTGGGTGATGCCAAAACGAGAGAGGCATTACAAATAGCTTTCCAAATGAGCAATATCTACTTATAAATGACAGAAATTCAATTTTACGCGCTTGGGGAGAGACAAGGCATTGCTTTCATTGTGAGTGTGGAACATTCTCATTCTCAAGAGTGCCCAGGTTCGAGTACATTTTCCACTTTGCTTATCAATTGACCGCATAGAGGATGGGTGTTCCCCAAAACCCGTAAGAGGCTTTCACACTAGTTAGCACTCACATAACTACCTCAAACAAGTGGCTTTTAACACTGCTTCTTTGGGCCAAAGAAAATAATTTAATATTTAAGGTTGTTTTGTTAACCAATAAATCAATCTGACAAATTTAGTAGCCTCTGAAGCAGTCTCATTACCAGTTTTAAAAATGCCACTGAAATCCAGGGAGATTAAGTAGCTGTGTCCCGCTAAGTGACCCACTTTGGTGACAGTACTGAGTTGAACCATGTCAATTTTGGAGCCACTGCTCACTTTGTTTCTCTGTCACTAGTTTAAAACAAGACACTTGTTCCGTCTTTAAGATAGTGGCCAACATAATTTCATATAACATTGTCTTTCAAGCAATACCGCAAATGTAATCTCAGCCATAAAATGCTGAATATTTATCAAGTAAAATAAAAATGATTTTTTAGCAACAATCAAATACTAAGAAATCACACAAATCACTAATAATTCCAGTCTCAAATTGACCAAGATTCCAACGTTTAAAGACTATTGCCATAACGTTCAGCAAGTGTTCATTTTAAAAATAATGCCATTTAGTTTTTATGCGTCTTCACAAAATGCACCAGAATAACTTTTATCACTTGCACAATTTTAAAAGTATCCATCTTATCACACCAATTAATGCATTCCCACTACAAGACACTTACTACCATTAATGTAGGGTATACCATCCTGCTGGATGCAATTACAGCCTGGTCCCAATGGTTTGCCAAAACTAATGAAGACAAGATTTTCTCCCACTTGTAATTCAATAGTTTCTACAAATGCAGTTTTGTAGATTAGACATCAGCTGAAGTGCAGCTGAAGGCAACTGTTAAAAGGACAGATGTCTGGGGAATGTGACCCCTGTGGTTACTGGGGAACGGAATGGCTTTGATAAATAATGCTGATGTCCGAACACACAACAGATTTCCCACTGCAGTACAGTGCATCAACCGCAGTTCTTGGTAATTATAGGTAAGAAAACTGGCTGGGGGTATGTCTCATTGGCAGAATTAGCAGCATAAGTAGCTTAATCATAGAATTATAGAATCACACAGCATGAAAGGAGGCCATTTGGCCCATTATCCCTGTGTTGACTCTTTGAAAGAGCTATTCAATTAATCTCCTGCTCTTTCCCCATAAGCTTGCGACTTGTTTTCCTTTCCAACCATGATATACCCAATTCCTTTCTGTAAAGTTACTATCGAATCTACTTTTGCTCACCCTCCCTGACAGTGAATTTCAGATCATAGATTGCGTTAAAGAAAATTTTCTGTATCTCTCCCTTCAGGTTCTTTTGTCAGCTCTTCTAAATCTGTAACCCCCCCTCCTGCCAACTGTTATCTTTACTTATCCCATCAAAAGTTATCACTCAACAAGTTATCCTATGAACACTTCAGATGGTTAAGGGACACTAAAGCATGGCTTATGCTTAAGAAACCAATGTACTTTGTCAGTGTTGAACAGGATATTCAGTTTGTTCACAATTTTTCAGCATTGTCAAAATTGGACTCTCATTATAGAATCATTGAATCCCTACAGTGCAGGAGGCCATTCAGCCCATCGAATCTGCACTGACAACAATCCCTATCCCAGTAACCCCACATACTTATCCTGCTAATCCCCCCGACTTGATTTGGTAATCCCCCTGACACCAAGGGACAATTTAGCCTGGCCAATCAACCTAACCCACACATCTTTGTACTGTTGGAGGAAACCGGAACGCCCAGAGTAAACCAACGCAGACACAGAGTGAATGTGCAAACTCCACACAGTTACCCGAGTCTGAAATTGAACCTGGGTTCAATTATTGACCAATTAACATTAATTAATATTAATATTGACCAATAAATGCAAACAAATACCTTTTCTTGTCAAAACAGACGACATTTTAACATTTGTGCACAGCTTTAGAACTGTGTAAGTCTGGTAGTGATAAATCAGACGGAATCTTCTTCAAGATATCCATTCAACCCACATTTTCTGCTGCCTGTAAGCTCTCACTTCTTGCTTGCACTTGCACTGATTGAAGGCGATGATAAAGCCAACAGGCTTATGGTACCCGAGTAGAGATGGACAGGCTTTTACAGTCTGCTAAAATGTCTTGAAAATTAATATGGTATAGCGCAGGTTTTATTGCAATATATTTAAATCGTAGCTGAAGTCTGGCATCCAGAAGGAAAGGTGCAACCGAGCAGATTACACCGAATCCTTACACCTCAATTAGATTTGTTACCTTGAAAATTTCTCATCTTGGCTGGTCAGCTCGATAAGGGCATAAATCGAAGTGAATCTACATTGGCTGTTCATTATCCAGCCCACTTTGAATCTATTGACTCTCACTGCAGACATTCAACTGCACTTGAACTGTCTAGACAGTATTTTTATGGGATATCCTTTGCCTTGCAGCAAAATGTAACTAAACCTTTCGATGGTCTCAAGCATAACACGGACCAGCAGTTCATTAAAGGGGATTAGGGTGGATGGAAACTACTTCTTCTGGCTCGGGACTCGGGGGCATCATCTAAAAATGAGAGTCAGTCCTGTTGTAAGTGACATGGGGAAATGCTTCGACACATAAAAGGCGATACAGTAGTGTCTCAAAGCCAACTGCCCAGAGTCGGAGTTGTCAGAACCACAAGATCTCCACAGTGCCGAAAGAGGCTACTCAGCCCATTGAGTCTGCACCGACTCAGAAAGGGCATCCCACCCAGGTCCACCCCTACCACCCAATTTTTTTTTTAATTCATCATGGGATGTGTGCATCACTAGCTGGGCCAGCATTTACTGTCCATCACTAATTGTCCTCGAACTGAGTGGTTTCAGAAGTCAGCCCCATTGCTATGGAGTTGTTGATCTGGAGTCAACTGTAGGCCAGACACGGGAAGGATGGCAGATTTCCTTCTCTAAAGCATATTAGTGGAACCAGATGAGGTTTTATGACAATCAACACTGGTTTCATGGTCATCGTTACACCTTTAATTCTAGATTTTAATTGAATTCAAATTTCACCATCTGTCTTGGTGGGATTTGAACTCCAGTCCCCACAGCATTGCCTTAAATTTCCGGATTACTAGTCCAATAACAGTGCACGTTCCCTCACTGTGCACAACCACTGTGAGTCCCCAAATCCTGGCTAGCTCCCAATAGATTTTGTGGATTCCAACGTTGGGCCTTTTGATAAGGGCTGTTCCAAATCGCACACCCTTCCCCACATTGAAAATGGCCGTCGCCCAAAGGGACTTCTTTCCTCATGCTCAGCAGCCATTTTTCTTCTCCATCCTGCCTCTGTGCCGTCTCAATTTGGGGCAGGAAAATGTGGCCCCTCATTTGGAGGTACTACCATGGCTACACGATGAAAGTCTTTCAGTTTGCGTCAGAAAGTGGACTCACGAAAGGAAGGATGTAATGACAAACTCTTACAACAAGCCCAAGATCTTAGTTAAGCTCAAGTTCATATAATCCTACAGTGCAGAAGGAGGCCATTTGGTCCTTCGTGTCTGCACCAACCGCAATCCCACTCAGGCCCTATCCCCATAGCCCCATGCATTTACCTTAGCTAGTTCCTCCTGACACTAAGAGGCAATTTAGCATGGCCAATCCAACTAGCCTGCACATCTTTGCACTGGAGTACCCGGAAAAAACCCACACAGACATGGGGAGAATGTGCAGACTCCGCACAGACAGTGACCCAAGCCGGGAGTCGAACCGGGTCCCTGGCGCTGTGAGGCAGCAGTGCTAAACAGTGGAACTTTGTGTTCAGTTTTGGAAATCCCATAATAGTAAGGAAAATAAGATAGAAGATGCAATGAAGATTGACGCGAATGTTACCAGCAGTGAAACGTTACCGCTACAAAGAGAGATTTTAGAGGTTACAGATAAAAGTTTCAGTTGTGATATGGTGAATTCAGGATTATGAACTTGCAGGCAGCAGGCACGTGGTGGTCGAATGATGAGCAAGGCTGAAACAGGAGGGCTCTGAAATGAGATGTTAAAAATAAATAAATTAGAGGGCAGAAAATGCTTTTATCTGGAGGTTGATTGGAATGTGGAATTGCCTGCTGCAAACTACAATCAAAGCAGAATCCATAAATTCTTTTAGAACAAAGTTATTTGCAAAAGAATAAAGAATATTCAAAGTGTTTTGGAAACACAAAGTACACAGGATGAGAGTGGATATGACATTTCTAGAGAAAAAATAATCAGCCAAATGGCATATTTTGTGCTGTAACAGCAGAATTTAATTCCCTACTGAGAGATGAGTTTAGAGGGGCATTAAATGTGCGGGGTGAGAGCATCGCAGTCTTCCTGTCTCTAACCCGATGAAATAAATTATTGAATGACTTGTGGTCAGCCTTCCCACCTCACTGCCTATTGAGGATCTTAGGCAGGCAATGACCACTTATTGCCCTCATCCCGCCCCCAACAGTATTCAGCACCCCCCCCACAGCAGGGGGAGTTGTCACCATGTAGGGAGCCCAAAAACAAATCCCACACAGCTGCACTTGCGGGTTTCCTGGAAGCGGAAGGAAAAGGGGTTTGGGGTCCCTCGTTGTCAGGTATTCAGTGCCTGACTGAGAGGTCCAACATTGAGAAGAGGGCAAAAACCCCTTCTTTCAACCCTTTCTGCCCAAATTCTTCTCAGCAACCTCCTTCCTGTGACGCCCGTCTCACCCTCACTGATCTGCAGCCTAGGTGCCTTGCTGATCCTGGGTCTCCGATGGGTGAAATCTTTGGTGAAGCAACAGAAAACGTTGATGAAGAGAATGCAGCGGATGTTGTCCGCCTGCTGGGTGGGGTGGGGGGGGGGGGGGGTTGTTGGGAAAGGTTCCAGGCTGGCCCGGACACATCCAGGAGGCCATCAATGGAGGGGATTGAGGGGATTGGAGGGGCAATGTTGCGCGGTGGACAGCAATTGAGCTGGCCAGCGATCAGGAGGCTGGAAGTGTGGGCTACTGCGCACGTGTCAATCTCAGTGCTGACAAATCAGCGCATGCATAGTGGTGCACTCAGCGCTATGCTGCTGGCCTCTCCAGCAGAAATAGGCCCTGCCCACTAACTTTTCATGAAATTCACACTAACGCACTGAGATTCATTTTGAAAATCTCGCTGTAAAAAAAGGGATTTCCTCTGGTTTTTACGCAAATTTGACAATTAGAATTTTGGGAGGAGAATCCCATCCTAGATTTCGACTTATCCCTTCACCATTTAAAATTACTGGGGTTAACATGGTGGCAAAGGACAAACATTAAGATTTGTGATTGGTTGCTGAAAAATAAGTTTTTTTGGCTCTATCCTCTTGAGGGAAAAGAAGCAAACTGCTGCTGACAATTTAAGTTACAGAATGGCAAAAGGAAGATGCAAAATATCAGGCTTTGACTGTGCACCAATTATTTTAGTGGCAGGACCTTATCTGCACTGGGAAACTGGACATTGAGAAGTGGGATATCCTGAAAGAAGCAAGGTGTGGCTTTGGCTTTGTCACTATCAGCAAAAAGTAAGATTACAAATAAAGTATTTTCAGAATGGACGTGGGTGATTTGGACAACAAAGAGAGATTGGACTTTTTAGATAAATTCAATAAAAAGGATGATTTATTGGACATATATGAAGCCTGGTCAGCCTTTGATAGATTTAAGAAAATTGATGACCAGTCCATGGAGTAATATATCACGGACTTTGACAAATGCTGTTAGAGACTGAAGAGGTCTGAGCTTGAATTCCCAGAGTCTGTACTGGCATTGGAGTTACTCAATCGTGCACACATTTCTCTTGTTAATGGAGCTTTAATATTGACAGAGGTTAAGTTCCAAAGCAAAGACTCTCTTTTATACCAAATGGCTGCATCTTAAAAGAATTTCTGGAAAGACAGTCATTTACAGCTATTTTCCTATTGAATACAAGCAAATTGCTAATGCAAAAGATGGAAGGTTTGATGTTGTCTGTGTTTCAAGATCGACAAAACATTAAGGGTTGATTCCAGTTCAAAGGTGGGGTTATTGATAGGTGGTCTGAAGATGATGATACTTTTAGTTATTTTGAGTGTCAAGACAAGCAGTAGGTGTGGGCTGGTGACCAAAGGCGCCGAAAACCGAGAAAAGCACGGGAAATGGTTAACTGATGTGATCCCAACTAGCATTATGTCACACTTTGTCCAGGACAAAAGAACAAAGTTTTTGAAATAATGCATGAAACAGATAATCCTGAAGCTGAAAGTGATGATGGTAACTACCATGAAGGAATTATGTTGGTCATTGAGAGTTTGGATCCAGTGATGAGTATTTGATGGCCGATTCATTCAACTGTGCAGTTTTAGACAGTGGTTGCACTTGCATATTGAGTGGGCTGGAATGGTTAAACTGCTACCTGGAGTCCCTTGCTGAGAGAGACTGGCAGAAGGTCAAGAAGTCTGAAAGCTTTATGTGCTTTGGCTATGGAGCTGATAATATGCTAACATCTTCCAAAAAGGTAGTCCTTGCAGGATAGCTGAGATTAGTCTTTTATTACTAATGAGTGGTTTATATCGAAATACCTCTGCTGTTAAGTAAATCTTCAATGAAAAAAATCACTGATGACGCTAGAAATGAAGTTTGAACTGGCCACTAGCCAGGAAAATTAACAATGCCATGGCAATGAACTTAAGGATTGGGTGTTTTTTTTGCCACACTTTATAGATATGGCAACCAGAATTAGCCTATCCATTATAATTCATGGTAAGGACAAATAGACTATTGTCCATAGCTTCACAGAGAAATGGATGTGAACAGGATTAGTACCACCAACAAAATTCCTGGAATTTGCCAAGAATATCATAGTTCTGCAGCTGGGAGACCCATTCAGTAATGGGCTGTGAGCGAAAAACCATGAACAGCCAGATTTTAAATTACAAGTGACACTCTCAAGTGCAGTACATGCAAAGTACTTTTGCAAATGGTTGGCGGGGTACAGCCTGCACCAATTGGTGTACAGAAAAAATCTGAAGTTGCCTTTAATGCTCTACTTTTTCTGCTCAGCTGAATGTTTTGCATGCAGGCAGAGAAGCTTTCACTAAATCAAAGGCTTCTGAACTTCTTTCATTCATTTGTGGGACGTAGGTATTGCTTGTTGGTTAGCATTGGTTGCCCATCCCTAGTTGCCCTTGAGAAGGTGGTAGTGATATAACTTAATGGCTTGCTAGGCAATTTCAGAGGGCAGTTGAGAGTCAATTACATTGCTGTGGCTCTGGAATCACATTTGATCAGATCAAGTAAGGACAGCAGATTTCCTTGTCTAAAGGACGTCAGTGAACCAGATGGGTTTTCCAGACAATTGACAATGGTTTCATGGTCGTCACAAAATTCTTGATTCCAGATTTTTTTTTTACCGAATTCAAATTCCACCATCTGCTGTGGTGGAATGCAAACTCAGGTCCCCAGAACATTAGTTGAGTTTCTGGATTAATATCCAGCGATAATACCACTTGGCCATCGCTTTTACAAGCCTCATGTATAAGGCAAGAGCACAGTTTAGATGAGGAGACATGGTATATTACAAAAGAAACGGACAGAAAGAGTGGAAAGGCACAAAGTGATAGACAGTGATGGAAAAGTCATGATTATACAACATGGGAATCAAACTAGTGGGATACATCTTTTGAGGTTAATTGGCACTAATTAAACCTTTACTAATTCTGAACAACTCATAGGAAGCGTATCAGCATAGTGCATTCATGTGTGCATATACTGGGCAATAATGACGAACAGGCTATGTGCAAAAGGGTGCCACCATCATAAGGAGGACAGACCGTTGGTAAATACAAACATTAGCAAAACGTCCAGGATGAAGGACACAATGCAAGATCATGAATTAGCACAATGAAGTAAAAAAAAGGAAGGTAAGAAGGTAAAGACAAATGGACCGGAAAGGGGTCGTGACCCCAGGGAAAGATCATGGACTTGCAAATGGGACTCTGATTACAGGCTGGAAAGATCCTGTTGCAATGGTTCGAGAAAGAAGTGAGATTATAATTCGACAAGATAGAAGACGACAGAACAAGTTAGGAATGTCACTAGAATCATAGAATCCTATAGTACAGGAGGAAGCCATTCGTCCACAATCCCACCCAGGCCTTATCCCCATAACCCCATGTATTTATCCTAGCGAGTTCCCCTGACACGAAGGGTCATTCTAGCATGGTCAATCAACCTAACACACACATCTTTGGAATGTGAGAGGAAACCAGAGCACCCGAAGGAAACCCATGCAGACAAGGGGAGGGTGTGCAAACTTCACACAGATAATGACCCAAGGCTGGAATTGTGAGGCAGCAGTGCCAACCACTGAGCTACCATGCTGCCCAAGGGAAGTTGAAGCCCTCACAATCAAGAGGTTTTGGTAGCTGCTAATAAACTGGAATGTAAGCTGATAAAGAAAGCTGGAAAGAATTGGTGGTATATTTTGAAATACCAGACAGGGATAGCCAGCCTCAACACATATAGGTATGTACAGAAAAAGTGTCTCCGAACACCAAGTGCTAGGACAAACTTAAAATTGGTGACTTAAAAGTAAGGTAAGCTTAAACATTGGGCAGCACAGTGGCACAGTGGTTAGCGCCGGATTCCATTCCCATCTTGGGTCACTGTCTCTGTGGAGTCTGCACATTATCCCCATGTCTGCATGGGTTTCCTACAGCCACTCCAGTTTCCTCCCACAATCTAAAGATGTGCAGATTAGGTGACATGGCCATGATAAATTCTCCCTCAGTGTACCCAAACAAGCGCCGGAACGGTGGCGACTAGGGGATTTTCACAATAACTTCATTGCAGTGTTAATGTAAGCCAAATTTGACTAAGAAATAAAATATACTTGATAAACTCAAAGTTTTAGAAGGTCTTAGTGACCAAGATGTCAAGGTGATCTCCCCCACTGCAGGGAAAGTGAGCTTGAAGATTCTTTTAAAACATATCCCTAAGGGTACAAATCGATTGACAAAAAAGCTGCATTTTGGACACTAAATACAGTTTTCGTCTCCTTATTTGAAAAAGGATATAAATGGACACAAGGGAAGTGCCTTTAAAACCATCTAAAGAAACTGGCAATACAGAAGGGAAGCTGTGGAAATTGAACAAGCTGTTTATGGGTTGAATGATGTGTCAAGAGTATGGTGTTTTTCCGTGACGTGCAGCCTATTGAAAAGTGCTTGCTTCCAGTTAAAGGCTGATCCTCTGATGGTTTCACAAGGAGAAACTAGCAGGGATTTTTATCATGCAAATTGATGACATTCCCTGGAGAGATTCTGTAGAATTTGAGCAATGGGCAATTGGTAAAACAAAGGAGGAATTTAAGGTCAGAAGTCAGGCTTCAGGCTTTGAATATTAAGCTGAGCAAGTCAGGGGTGACGTTGAATCAACACTCTTATCTAGAGAATGCTAATCACATCCCAGTAGATAGGGTCAGATCCTCACAAAAAGAGTATCCTGCATCCAAACAAGAAACAGACTAATTGAGAAGTTGAATTGGGCAGTTGAACTGGTTGTGAACTCAGGCTAGACCTGATGCTAGTTATGAAGGGTGGGATTTTCCAGCCCCGTCATGGCGAGACCTGCCCACTGCAAGAGATTTGATAGCCCAGCCAGAAGTCCATTGACTTTCCATGGACATTCACAGCAGCAGGCGAGGCTGGAAAATCCACCCGACATGTTGGAACTGAGCACTATGGTGAAGTATGCTGCAGCTGAGAAAATTCTGAGATCAAATAAAACACTAAAGAAATTAAATTTGGAGCACAGCACACCGGAAGATAGGAGGTTGGTCATTTTTAGTGATGCTTCATGTGTCAATCTTTGAGATGGATATTCTAGCATAGCAGGGTTTATCATATTCTTGGTGGGAGAGAATGATAGAAGTTTCCCATTGGCTTGGGAAACTAAGAAATAAAAAGGGGAGTGAAAAGCAACTCGGCTGCTGAAGCACTGTTATTAGTAAACACAGCAGGTATGGGTGTCGACTTATCTTAAATATTATATACGGGCAACATGAAAAAAGCTTGCCCATAGAATACCAGGTTGACAACTGGTTTCTGTGGGACAATGTTGACTCAAGGAAAGATGTCATCCCTGACAGAAAGTTTGTAGACCGAGCCAGCATAAAGGAAACACGAGCGAGACGAGATAAACTCTGGAAAACCTCAACCTAGAGAGGTGATTGCAGAGCCTCTGGCTCTGATCTTCAGGTCATCGTTGGTCTCTGGTATAGTACCGGAAGATTGGAGGACAGCGAATGTTGTCCCATTGTTTAAGAAGGGGAATAGAGACTTCCCTGGGAATTATAGACCAGTGAGTCTTACTTCTGTTGTGGGCAAGGTTTTAGAAAGAATTATTAGGGATAGGATTTATAGTTATTTGGAGAGTAATGAATTGATTAGAGACAGTCAGCATGGTTTTGTAGCACGTAGGTCGTGCCTTACTAACCTTATTGAGTTCTTTGAGAATGTGACCAAAGAGGTGGATAGGGGTAAGGCAGTTGACGTGGTATATATGGATTTTAGTAAGGCGTTTGATAAGGTTCACCATGGTAGGCTTCTGCAGAAAATGCAGATGTATGGGATTGGGGGTAATCTAGGTACTTGGATCAGGAATTGGCTAGCAGATAGGAGACAGAGGGTGGTGGTTGATGGTGAATATTCGTCATGGAGTTCGGTTACGAGTGGTGTGCCTCAGGGATCTGTTTTGGGGCCACTGCTGTTTGTAATTTTTATTAATGATCTGGATGAGGGTATAGTTGGGTGGATTAGTAAGTTTGCTGATGACACCAAAGTCGGAGGTGTGGTAGATTGTGAGGAAGGGTGTCATAGTTTGCAGGGTGACTTAGACAGGTTGCAGAGCTGGGCCGCGAGGTGGCGGATGGAGTTTAATACGGAGAAGTGTGAGGTAATTCATTTCGGTAGGAGTAACAGATGTGTTGAGTATAGGGCTAACGGGAGGACTTTGAATAGTGTGGAGGAGCAGAGGGATCTAGGTGTATGTGTACATAGATCCCTGAAAGTTGGGAATCAAGTAGATAAGGTTGTTAAGAAGGCATACGGTGTCTTGGCGTTTATTGGTAGGGGGATTGAATTTAGGAGTCGCAGCGTCATGTTGCAACTGTACACAACTCTGGTGCGACCGCACTTGGAGTATTGTGTGCAGTTCTGGTCCCCACATTACAGGAAGGACGTGGAGGCTTTGGAGAGGGTGCAGAGGAGGTTTACCTGGATGTTGCCTGGTATGGAGGGGAGGTCCTATGAGGAGAGACTGAGGGATTTGGGGTTGTTTTCGCTGGAAAGAAGGAGGCTAAGAGGGGATCTTACTGAAACATATAAGATGATTAGAGGTTTAGATAGGGTGGATAGTGATAGCCTTTTTCCTCGGATGGAGAAAGCTAGCACGAGGGGGCATGGCTTTAAATTAAGGGGGGGTAGTTATAGGACGGATGTCAGGGGTAGGTTCTTTACCCAGAGGGTGGTGAGGGATTGGAATGCCTTGCCTGCTGCGGTTGTAAATGCGCCTAGTTTGGGGGCGTTTAAAAGATCTGTGGATAGGTTTATGGACGAAAAGGGATTGGTTTAGATTAGTGGGTCAGTGTTTTTTTTTTAAAAACTGGTCGGCGCAACATCGTGGGCCGAAGGGCCTGTTCTGCGCTGTAATGTTCTATGTTCTATGTTCTATGTTCAACAGGTCTGACAGCATCTCTGGAGAGAGAATACAGCCAACATTTTGAGTCCAGATGACTCTTCGGCAGAGCTGAAGACAAATCAGACAAGGGAGATCTCCAAGATACAAAGGGTTGACACAAGTCACCAATTATCACAAAAAGAATCTCTACAAAAAGAAATGTCTGCTCCAGAAATTTATAAAATATACTGGAAAAGGGGCATCTTATAATAACAAAATGGAAACTTTTTTTTGCTTTGTAATTATTTATACATATGGAAAAGGAAAAATGCTGCGAAAATGTTTGGGTTAAAAAAAAGCATTTGAATTTTTCAAAAGCTTTAATTTAAAAGAATGAGAGGAAGCTGTCAATGTATCAGCAATTACACTGTGAAGCCAATTACATTGTCAAAGACAGGTGATAAACACTGGCTTAGCTATAAATGGACACTAAATACAGTTTTCGTCTCCTTATTTGAAAAAGGATATAAATGGACACAGAAAGGAGGAGGATCTCCTCACGAGCCTGATCAAACCTGCCATTAACAGACCCAGGCAGCAGGCATTCGGGGGGGGTCATCAGTCCCTCTGTCTGGCCCCAGGAGGGGCAGTCCAGTCAGGTCAGGAGGATGGGGGTGTCCAGCTGGGTTAGTTCAGGGGAGGAATTCAGTACAAGTGGAGGGGGGTGGGGTTGAGAATGCTTAAAGAAGGTGATGAGGGTGTCCCTTGTGGGGTGAATCCCAGGGTGGAGGGCAGGGGGTGGTGGTAATCTACATGTTCAAAATACCTGTAACATTAAACGTGGTTGTAACTTTTTTTGAATAGCTATTAGAACAACATTGGCAGAACCATCTGAAGTTAACCATTTAAATCGCTTTATCAGATGGTTCCAAGCTCAGCACAGTTGTCCAAAGTTAGTGCTTCTGGACAATAGTGGTGCAAATGCTTTCCTGGGAACTACTGAGGAAGATTCCCCAGGCCACCTTTGGGTAACCCTCAAATCCAATACTGGTGAAGTAGGAAATTACAAGGTATTATTTTTTGAAAAATTCAGAATCTTTCAAATGAGCTGCAAATTGTGAAGAGCCTTTTAGGGAAACTCTGGTTGGAAAACATTGCTGTTTCTTAGAGACACAGCCTTGCTTCATTTGAATATTTTGTTGATGCTCATATGTATGGATAAAAGAAAAACAGCAATCTGAATTATACACAAAAGTTTCCAAACATCAAATTTGACATTGGAATCCAAGTTTGCAATTTGTCATGGTGACATGAAAGTTATCCTTATATATGGGAAACAGTAAGTATGTATAGCACCAAGTTAAAGCTGTACCCATCTGCTACGTACTAGTGTTCTGTAAGTGTTCCAGCAAGCTGACCATGAAAATAAAATGAAACTAGGCTGTTGCATTTCGCATATGATGCAAATATTCTTCCCAAATGGTCAATGGCATGGTGGCACAGTGGTTAGCACTGCTACCTCACAGCGCCTGGGACCTGGGTTCAATTCCCGGCTTGATTCACTGTTTGTGTGGAGTGTACACTGTTAAAAACAGGTGATAAACACTGGCTTGGCTATAAACGGACACTGGATACAGTTTGCATTCTCCCCCTGTCTGCGTGGGTTTCCACCGGGTGCTCCGGTTTCCTCCCACAATCCGAAAGATGTGCCGGTTAGGTGCATCAACTATGCTAAATTCTCCCTCAGTATACCCAAACTTTTCACAGTAACTTCATTGCAGTGTTAATGTAAGCCTATTAATAAACTTTAAACAATTCTGCAATTGCACACTTTGGTTGGGGGCTATAATTTTGAGCATAACAAAGAAGTAAGGGTTTGTGTAATTAACTTCAGCCAAAAAATACGTATTCACTACAATAGTTAAAAGTCCATTGAATCAATGTTAAAATGTAACGATTTTCAGAAGTACATGGGCTTTTACATCAAGGGTCTTTATAAGACCCTTGTCAGGCCTCATTTGGAGTACTGTGCGCAGTTCTGGTCGCCTCACTATAGGAAAGACGTAGAAGCTATTGAAAGGGTACAGTGGAGATTTACAAGGATGTTGCCTGGACTGGGAGGCATGCCTTATGAAGTTAGGTTGAGGGAGCTGGGACTCTTCTCCCTGGAGAGACGAAGGTTGAGAGGCGACCTGATAGAAGTTTATAAGATGTTGAGAGGAATAGATAGGGTGGATTCTCAGAGGCTATTTCCCCGGGTTGAAATGGTCGCTACGAGAGGACACAGATTTAAGGTGCGGGGAGGAAAGTACAGAAGTGATGTTAGGGGTAAGTTTTTCACTCAGAGGGTGGTGAGTGAATGGAATCGGCTGCCGTCAGTGGTGGTGGAGGCGAACTCGCTGGGGTCTTTTAAAAGACTTCTGGATGAGTATATGGGATTTAATGGGATTGGGGGTTATAGATAGGTCTATAGATTGGTAGCTATTGATGTGATCGGCGCAACTCGTGGGCCGAAGGGCCTGTTTGTGCTGTAGTGTTCTATGTTCTATGTTACAACACCCATTCTTTCAAGTCAAACACTACTTTGGATGCGCCGCATTTTGCAGCCACCCTTGGTTAAGACTTTCAAAAGAACGTTTCATTTCTCCCACACCTTATTGCATTAAATGTGAGAATTTGAGCCCGCCCGTTCTGATTTCTGCAAACAATTCTTCCTTCTGTTTGATCTTCCCTTCAGCTGCCTCCAGCAACTGGTTCCATTTGTTCTGCAAATGTCACGACAGCTTTGGAGTTCAGTTTAAATGCCTCGCACAGAACTCAATCAGCCAACGCTACAGTTGTCATGGCAATTATAAAAAAAGGTTGAAGATGAGCAAACCAGTTTTGGACTTTCGGGAACAAGAGGTTAAGGTTACGCATTCACAAATTCAAAGACCAAACCACATTATCACTCAGAAATACACCACCTCCCCTCCAGTGAGTGCACAGGGACACAAAACAGACCAATCGCTTTATGAAGGTCTGCCTTGGTGGAGGAGGGGGCATTGGGGGTGCAAGAAGAGAAAGTTCACATGGCGTGAAAGCAGAGAGAACAGACAAATTGAAAACTAGATTTTAAAGGAAATACTGGTGACAAGCAAAGTGTAAACAACTAAGGAACAAGTGTTCCAATTATGAAGTTTATAATATAGTTATCTTTTGAAATTGTGGCCGAGATTTTCCAGCCGTGCTCACCCCAAAACCGGAAAAACTGCCCAGGGTCAACCTTTGCATGGTCTGCTACGATTCCCGTGGGGAGCCGGATGGGAAAATTCCCCCGTGAACAATCATGTGGCCTGCTCTGAAGTCTGCCTGCCAGCAAACCTCGATGATTCATTAAGAGTTTAAAGGAACCCAAGATTATTTGACTAGGAAAAAGGTGCAAGGTATTTACACTTGGAGAGAACAGCCACAGCCAGTGTGCTAATAGCAAACAGGCTGTGAGTCTCCAAAGAAACGTGTTGAGAATGTTGAGTTGCAAACAGACATGTTTTAAACTGCCCATTTAGTTCCAAGATGAAAGTGAGTTGAAATCTCAAGGATAGCTAATCAATATTTCTACCTAGATACAAGACCCATATGATTCACATTGCCATGAAGATGGGCTTTGAGAGAGGATGTATTTTTAAAATATCTCTGAAAATTCTCAGTTAGCCTGTCAGGATCATGAAGAGGGAGAGTAGAAAAAGCAGCAAGACTTTATGTACCATCATACACAGATACAAGTAGGATCTCATATTCGAACTGTAAAGACCAGTTTCATTGGGAGTTAAAATAAGGTTGAAAGATTTGCCTAGCTTTGGCTAAGAGGGAAAAGTTTCTGGAAAATTCACAATAGGAACAACATTCTGGAGCTAAAAGTTTCCAAACTGGGAAAGGAAAAGATTGGAAATAAAATTTTGAGAGCTAAGAATCAGTTTAGACTGATTCTGGAAGAATTGAATCATGTCTTCTTAAGGGACAATGTAATGTATATTTGACAGTGTTTTTCTCT
Organism: Carcharhinus amblyrhynchos; assembly: GCF_965287045.1. Classification (NCBI taxonomy): domain Eukaryota; kingdom Metazoa; phylum Chordata; class Chondrichthyes; order Carcharhiniformes; family Carcharhinidae; genus Carcharhinus; species Carcharhinus amblyrhynchos. Next base: position 77,308,666 of record NC_137334.1, on the reverse strand, counting down.
GTTGTGTTAAAAGTTCTGTTCTATAATTTAAAGCATAACTTCGCTTCAAAAATAATGCTTCGTCAATAGTGTTCTAGTTTGTTTGTCACAGTAAACATCTTAAAAGGTAAAATATTGTGTCATGTATTCGGCCATAATTGAAAATTTGAATTTTTTTAAGGTATCAGTTATGACGGAGATCATAGCAAATTAAGAAATACATAAAATCACATCAATACTCATCATATTATTAGTATTACAACACGAAAAAAGGCAAATTGTTCCTTAAGTAAAAATAATTTCTGGGAAAATATCTTAAATAAGTTAAAATTGCACCCAGTAAGAATTATGCCCTCCCCCCATTAACGGTGTCCTGGGTCACTGTGAACAGAACATCATTAAGTATAGGAGAAACATGGAGTCACAGAAAAAAAAGTCTTCTCTACCTTCCAACCACTCACTCAACCTCCTCAAGATTTATTGGTAGCCCGTAGTCCCCAGTGAGGTGAGGATAGGGTGGGGAAGGTTTTAGACCAGTAACTTTTTTTTAATTCATTCATGGGATGTGGGTGTCACTGGCTGGGCCACCATCCCTAATTACCCTTGAACTGAGGGCACGTAAGAGTCAACCACATTGCTGTGGGCCTGGAGTCACAGGTAAGCCAGACCAAGCAAGGATGGCAGATTTCCTTCCCTTTAAGGGCAATGGTGAAACAGGTGGGTTTATTTGACCATCAACAATGTTTTCATGATCACCTTTTAAATGCAGATTGTTTTTATTGAATTTAAATTTCATCATCTGCAGTGATGGGATTTGAACTCAGGTCCCAAGAGTATACCCTCCGGATCACTAGTCCAGTGACAATACTACTAAACCAGTACCTTCCCACTCAACACTTATTTTCTGTTTCTTCAGTTCAAGATCGAGGACTCTTGAAATCAGATTGCCTCAGGTCTCATTTCTGAAAGGACACATGGATGATTTACAGCCAGTTCTTCCGTATGATGTAATTAAACGCCTCAAACTTTAGGAGCCAGTGTCCCCAGATAGGTCATTGTTGAGACCTGAATGCAACTAAATTTAATTAAGTTTCTTGAACAATATTCCCTCTGGGTCATACAGTCTCTGACTGCTGGCGCATACTAAAAAATACCATAGATGTCAAGGAAGATAGTGGAATCCAGAGATTATGGCAACTAGTGGAATTTAAATTCAACTAATTAATACATCCGGAATTGAAAGCTATCCCTGTAATGGTAACCATGAAACTATCATCAATTGTTAAATGTCCTTTCAGGAAGGGAATCTGATATCCTTCCTTTGTCTGGCCTATTTGTGACTCCAGGCTCATAGGAATGTGCTTGACTCTGATGTGCAGTCTGAAATGGCTTGACGAGCCATTCAGATCAAGGGCAATTAAGGCAACAAATCCTGGCCTTGTCAGCAACATCCACATCCCATGATGTTGACCTCTGAAGCATTGGAAAATCCCTTCAAAAACGCTGATTGACACCGAATACAAAAGTTGAAAGATGGGTATGGCCGCTATGAGATGTCATTCAGTCCCAACGTAAGAGTGGGCATGTCTTCAACTCCCACAAACCTTTACAATAAAGCCCATGTTGCTGCTGACACTGAGGTACCAGAAAGTGAAACATTGATTTGTAGGGTGAAGTGTTGAGGCTGACTACCAAATGAACTACAGCATGTCATAGCTGAAAAGCGAGGGTTGGTTCATACACTGGACTGATTTATATGCTGCGATTTACAGTATATACAATAGTCAGCTTTTTTTTAGAATGCTGCTGTTTCTTCTGAGTTCAACAAGAGATCATTGACAAAAGGATCAGATGGAAGGTAAGGTTATTTTGTCACGGTTTGAAATGCACTGCCTGAAAGACTGGCAAAAGGGCACTGCACAAATACCTATGAAAGATGAATTTGATTTATTATTGTCACATGTATTAACATACAGTGAAAAGCATTGTTTCTTGCACACTATACAGACAAAGCATATCGTTCATAGAGAAGGAAACAAGAGAGTGCAGAATGTAATTTACAGAGCTATGAACAAAGAGGAGGGGAGGGCCGAATGCCCTTCATCAATACCATTCCGGTCAGAGCAGAAATTTACAGCCTTCTCCTTACGGGCCTAGGGGTGCATATAAAATTTCCCAGCTGGCCTCTCACCCTCTGACCAGGCAGGTTGTTGAGGCCTAGAATGGCCAGGCCTGCCCTTTCCCCAACTGAGGCCACTTTCCATCAGGGCTCCAGTTCAGGGTAGCGGGTGGGTTCAGGGGCAGCAGCGGGAAGCTTGGTTGGTCGCCCTGCTTAGGCCTTGGGCCTCCCTCAAGGGCCCTCTTTCCACGTCAGGCACTAATAAATAAACTAAACTACAGGTTTTCCTCCATCTCATGGCAGGCTAGTGTCAAGCCCTCCACTTATTCTCCATCTAGATATGGCATCCCCACTCCACCCCTTCTAGATAAAGAACATCTTGGAGAACCAAAATGGGTGTTCTTCCTCTTCACACTGAGAATGGAAACATTGCCCTTTGACCAGGATGATGAGAACCAAGAAGGACATTTTCCTGCTGCTCTCTACTACCCCCAACTCTAGAGAGATCATTGCCTTGGCAGCACAGAAAGACAAAGGAACTCAAGAATATAGGAACATAAGAGCAGAAATAAGCCAGTGAGTCCATCGTGCTGCTCAGCATTCAATAAAATCATGTCTGATCATCCACTTCAGTGCCTTTTTCCCACGCAATCCCTTTGCATCATAACCACATGATCCCTTTTCCACCATGACCATTCACCTGGGAGGATGGAGCTTAGGCACCATGATTGGCATTGGGCAGCATGGTGGCACAGTGGTTAGCATTTCTGCCTCACAGTGCCAGGGACCCAGGTTCAATTCTGGCCTTGGATGATTGTATGGAGTTTGCACATTCTTCTCATGTCTACGTGGGTTTCCTCGGATGCTCCGGTTTCCTCCCACACTCCAAAGATATGCAGGTTAGTTGGATTGGCCATGCTAAATTGCCCCTTGGTGTCCAGACAAGTACAGGTCAGATGGATTTGTCATGATCAATTATGGGGATAGGTCAGGGGAGCGGACCTAGGTACAGCGCTCTTTCGGAGGGTCGATATAGACTCAATGGACCAAACGGCTTTCTTCTACACTGCAGGGATGCTATTGATTTACGGCGACATGGCTAAAGGGAGACCAGGGATGGGACATCTAAAAGTATTCACTACTTAGGAAGGACAGACAAAAGGGAAAAGATGGTGGAGTTGTGTTGCTGTTTAAAGAGGAAATTAATACAACAGTGAGGGAAGATATTAGCTCCGGTGATGGGGAACCTGTATGGGGAGAGCTGAGAAACAATTAGGGACAGAAAACGTTATTGGAGGTTGCATACAGATACCCAAACTGTTGTGGTGATGTTGGAAAAGGCTGGGAACAAGAAATCAGTGATACATGCAACATCTGTAATTATGGGTGACTTTAATCTGCATACAGTCACAAATTAGTCCCCCCCCCACCCCATGTCCCCCACCCCCCCCCCCCCCCCCCGCCCCACCCGCCCACCCACTCCCCGTAGAGAAGAAATTCCTGGAGTGTAAGTAGAATGGTTTTCTGGACCATTACATTGAGGAAACAAATAGAGGACAGGCCATCCTTGACTGGGTATTGTGTAATGAGAAAGTAATAATTGGCAATCTAATTGTGCGAGACTCTTTGGGGTTGGGCGACTGTAACATGATAGAATTCTTCAACAAGGCAGAGGCTGATGTAGTTGATTCCAAGACTAGAGTCTTGGAATAAAGGTGACTATAAAAGTATGAGGCACAAGTTGGCTATGATGGATTGGGAATGTTACTTAAAGGGATGATGATGGATAAACAGTGGCAAGCATTCAAAGAGTGCATGGATGAACTGCAACAATTGTTTAATCCTGTCTAGATGCATGCTCAAGGTCAGTGTGTGCTGTGCATGACCTTTTAAACTTAGGTTTATTTATTTGTCACAAGTAGGCTTACATTAACACTGCAATGAAGTCATTGCGAAAATCCCCTAGTCGCCACTCCGGCACCTTTCTGGATACACTGAGGGAGAATTTAGCATGGCCAATGCACCTAACCAGCACATCCTTTGGACTGTGGGAGGAAACCGGAGCACCCAGAGGAACCCACACAGACACAGGGAGAATGTGCAAACTCCGCACAGACAGTGACCTGAGCCGGGAATCGAACCTGGAGTCCATGATGCTGTGAGGCAGCAGCGCCACCGTACTGGTAAACTCACTCCACCAACTTCTACTCTTCTCCTGTCACCCACCAACTTCCCCTAACTCTATAGATCCACCCAGTATCACCAATCCTCTCCTGACTGACACCTTTGACCCTTCTCTTTTACCATGGACCCTGTCATGATCCATCTCCACATGCCTTTCCTTCTCTCAGAGCCACACCCATTCCCATCCCCACAATCACCCTAACCTTGTCCCATCTCATTCCCCAAACCACCTGTTTCCCCCCACCCCGACACCCCACCCTCCCACTGTGACTCACCCAAGGAGACCTTCACCCACCTAGACTCTCACTCTGAACGAGCCACCCCGACATATCCAGCTTCCCCCTCTGACAGTGACTGCCCCCTCCCATCACCAGAACCCTGAGTCCTCCCCCAGGACCCCACAATCAACACCACTGATGATATCGCACTCTAAGACATCTGCTGTCCTCACCGCCACTCCCCCCCCCCGCACCCAACTCCTGTAACAGACACTCCCCGCTCTCTCACCACCACTTCCTGCCACCCCCCCTCCCCCCCCCCACACCCCCAACCCCTGCCCATCACTTCCCTGGACATGCCATCTTTCCTATATAAGTCTGCCTCCTTTGTCCAGCCTTCACTTCACCCTGCCAACCTAGCGACCCCCTTCCAGCCTTCACCTGCTACTCTTGTAGAGCCTTGGTGCGGCATTTGCTAATGGCACTGATCATCAGTAAACCCGCCCAGAAGACTTCTACAGTCTTCAAATTCTCACTGGCAGGGCATTTAATTTGGAGGGCAAACTTAATTCTGGCAAGGTAGCCATTTGATGGACATTCATAAGATGCTAATCAACTAATCTTTAACCCACCTTGGAGGTGAGAAGAACAAAATTCCAAGTTTGTCCTGACATCGTGGAACACATTTTTTTACCTCATGTCAAATTACACCCACCCCAATTCAGGCACCCAAGATGTCTACATTGCTTCAAAAAGAAATGCAGCTCAGAGAGTTGTTTTGGGAATTCAGTTACAATTATTTTAAAAGCATCCAATAAGCTCTAGAAGGTTACATCATTATGAACACTGGTAGAGCTTAAGAATGTTCTAGATTGTCAACTTATCTGTGCGTACGCACAGAAAGAACGAGGGAAAGGGATATACCAAAATGGTGCTGCTTTTCACAGGCTCCATGCAGCAAAAGTATTGCTGTTAGCTAGCTCTGTCACTGGGGCTCAGGATGAAACGCCAGGAGCTGTTTGGTAGCTCTGTGCAGTTAGGCCTCAGGAGAAGTCTTGGGAGCTGAGAAAGTGGCAGGAGGTCACTGGCTCCAGGCTGGAAAAGATTAAGGTTCAGAAGAAGACCAGGGAGATACAGACAGTTTGGTGTAGTTAGAGAAATTGGAGCTGGTGAAATTCATGAGCAGTGCCAGTCCAGTGAGCATAACTAACTATTAAAGAGCTGAAATTGCACCAGTAAGTAAAGGGTAAGAGTGCACACCCATAAATCCAGGAGGATGGAATATTGGGAGATGTGACTGAAACCCTGGGGAGAGACCAATCAGTGGGGTAGTCCAAGTTGGAGCAGCTTTGAGGGAATTCAAAAGCTTGGTCTTCAAAAGTGAAAAAGTTGGGAGTCCCTCGTGGTGGAGACAGAGTTTCAACGAGATTAGTTGACTCACAGTGTTCACTGATGTCTGGGTGGATTGCTGAGAAATCCATGGGACCCACCTTGGTTGCGTTTGCCATTTAAAGTGTATGGCGAGTGTTCAACCTCAGCTCACTTGTTAATTAAAATTTACCTCATGTTCATTCTTAAAGTTCGAGCAAAACCTAGAACTCCTAAATTGTTTTATCTTTATGACCTCGTGTACTAAAGTTTATTTTTTGGTTGTTCAAAAACCATGGAATCACTGGGCAAGTCTCATAAATCTCAAACCACTTTAAACCAAATGTTATTGGTCCCTAATTGGACTTTACCAAAAGCTTAGGGACCTGGTCTTGGATTATAACAATAGCAAATGAGCAATAATATTGCAAAAATCAGAAACTGTTGTTCTTGGAATCTGTCCAAGACCAAAAAAAAACACAAGCTAGCAATTTCACACTTTGAATCAGCTAATCACAAGGCTGAAGGCACCATGAGCTGTGAACACAAGACTATTTCTAGCAGGAAAATAGAAGTATCTGAAAAGCACAATAAATGAAACACGTTGTTGTCTGTTGCAATTCTGAACGTTAAATCCCAAGCACTGTTATGCCCAGACACTGGTACGAGTCCAAGTCAGCTGACTATTCTTTTCGCTCAGGGATCCAAAATGCACTGCGTGGGAAGGTAGTGGAGGCCGTAAACCTTGCAACCATTTAAAAAATATTTGGATGAGCACTTGAAGTATCATAACATTCAAGGATATTTGGCCAGGTGCAGGAAAATAGGATTAGTGCGCCTTTAGTGATAGTTATTGTTGGTGCAGACTCGATGGGCCGAAGGGGCTTTTCTGCACTGCATGACTCTCTGACAGCGTTCTCATAACAACGATCTCACCCATGGTAGAATTACACTGTTGGATGGATGGATAATCAAAAGTGAAATGCACACACCAGATGCATTTTAAAACATGCAGAGGAACGCAATATGTCACTGCATTTAAAAATTGCATGCCATTACGAGAGGTCAACTTTAGGCTAACTTTGGCAGATATGCATGTCTAATTTATCCTTTCCTTAAAGGTGATTGCATCCGGAATCCACCCCTCCCCCCCCACGCCCTGTCCCCGCCAAAGCAATCAGGGCGAAGAGCAGACAATGGGAAGGTCCATTAACCTTGGGTGTGATTTTACAGTTTCAGGACAAGCAAAGCCATAAAATCCCGCCCTGCGTCTCTGACTGTAATCGAAGATTAGCTTCTAAGATTTCACAATGCCCTACCGATGCCTAACCTGGAAATACAGCTCATTCTTGAAATGCAAAACAAAGTCCCATCTGCTTATTCATGGGAATGTTTCTAAACTCAATTCTGAAATGTTTAGCAGGACTTCTGGATTCAATGCTGAAAGATTCAGTGTTTAACAACCCCACCAATAATTTGCTTAACGTACAGTTGAAAAGATATAAACAGAGCAGGACTACTGTTCAAATATTTAAATGTGACTAGTTTTTCATTGCACATTCCTTCACTCTGTATTTACGTCAATGAAGTAAGTTACAGCCGTAAGTGCGTTACCATCACATTTCATTTGTTATGCAGTAAGTGGGAGGAAAGGCTTATTGTTAAGGATGAAAAAAAGTGAGGAGAGACTGATGAGGCAAGAGGAGAAAGAGGATAGAGAATCGAGGAAAGCAAGAGACTAAACCTAATTTTGAATCACCTCTGATGTCTGTACATCAGTTGGTAACACTCTTGTTTCTGAGTCATGAGATTGCAAGTTCAAGTCCCACTCCAGGGCTTGACCACAGGAATCAAGTACTGAGGAAGTGTTGCACTACTTTAGGTGTTGTTTTGCAAAAGAGATCCTCTCAGGTGGGTGTAAAATATCCCAAGGCATTATTTCGATGAACCATTGAATCATAGGATCCTAGAATCCTTACAGTGCAGACAGAGACCATTCAGTCCATCAATAACTCTCCGACAAGAGTATCTTAGCCAGGCCCTCTTCCCCACCTTATCCCCCAAACTCCACACATTTCCCATGGCTAACCCATCTAACCTGCACATCTTGGGACACTAAGAGACAATTTAGCTTGGCCAATCCACCCAACTTGCACACCTCTGGACTGTGGAAGGAAACCAGAGCGCCCAGAGGAAACCCACGCAGACATATGTGCAAATTCCATGCAGTCCCCAAGGCCAGAATTGAAGCCGGGTCCCTGACACTATGAGGCAGCAGTGCTAATCACTGTGCCATCCAGGAAGAAAGCAGGGGGTTATCCTGCTTTATTCAAAATTCCCCAGATGTAAATGGAAACTGAATTAACAAATCTACCAGGTTCTAAAAATATTTTAAATCCAGCATAAATTGAAATAAAGACCTGCAACACAGAGCAATATGATCTGAAATTACCTTGGCCATTTAACCTTTACATTAATACTAAACAATATGCCCCGTAAAGTCAAATCTTAAATTTAAATCTGAGCAAAACAGCAGAGATTTCATCCGGAGAAGGACATTTATCAGAACACAAAATGCAGAACAGAAAAAGAGTATTTTTAAAAATTACCCTCTTTGCCATCAGCCAAGATTGAAGGACAGAACAAATGAGACTTTTACTCTTCCCACAAAACAAAAGCACTTCCACAATCCATCAAAAAATTTTCACATCAGCTAAACTATGACTAAATTCACTGAAAATAAGGTTGCATTTCTCTATACTTACTTAAAAAGACATGAATTAGTCTACATTTTTTTGGCTACACTTCACTAACTGGTAATTAACACAATTTAACTAAGAATACTTCCCTCATGCACACTTACAAAACATTAGGATTATATCCTTGTGTTCCCAGATGCATTTCTGGTATTAAAGAGATCTTTTTTAAATGTGCAAATCCATTTGAATCATTTAGTTGAATGTTTGTACTTGTGACTAACGTAGTCCCTGAAACAATTCTCCAAGACACAATCCCAGGATGTGACAGCCGTTTCAGCAGAATTGGTATGAAACGGTAGTGGAAAGCTCCATTTTATTGGTATGCTACTCTGAAAGCAGCAACACAAACAAATACTTTTATCCCTTAGGCTGCAGGCTGGGTTAAGTCAGCAACCATGCAATAGGAAAGCAGTGTACAGCCCCATATCCTTTCACTGGCTCCACAATTCAATGCTCTCCATAGCAACGCCACCATATTGCTGGAAGCATGCTGTGAAGTTCTACTCTTTACATTCAAACTCAATCTTTTCATACAGATGAGCGATGCCACAATACTTTATGGTTTTCAACCTGATTAATCATTTTCAGATATATTTAAGGCAGGCGATTGCTTCAGAATGGCAATGATGTGGGGTGGGGGGAAGACACTGGGGAAAGGGGGGAGGGGTCAGTGGGGCAATTGGGGAGGGTGACAATTTCAACTTTTTTTTGCAACAGTACAGATGGATTTTTGGCTGCAGAATTAAAGGATGATTTTCTGCAATGTGTCTCTTTTCTCTCTCATTTAAGATAGTACAGCAAAAAAAATCTCTTGGATTTCCTTGCATATTTGCAAACAATTTATAGGAAAAAGACCTCAGCTTATTCCTAAATTTTGCTTTATTTTTCAAAGGTTTGCAAGTCTGTTTTCCAAAAGAGAGTAAGAGATTTCCAAATGATTTTGTACATTTATTTTGCAAAAATGTATTTGGTATTAGATCAAAAATGCATCTTTTGGCCTTCAGGTTTGCCTTATAAATTACCTCCACTAGACTCACAACACCCTTCAATACCTTCTTCCTTCCCCATGCTACACTTCTTTCACTCTTTTAAGAAATTTGTTTACTGTCATATCCATCCTCTTTCCTTATTCATCATTAGGAGGATAATGGGAGAATAGTTCCTGAAATAGCCACAAACTGTAAAGCTGCCATGATCAAGTGGCTAACGCAACTAATACTCTGTATATCAATATATTACAGAAATTTTCTCAGCAGCGTAAGGAATGAGTTTTATTAGAAAAATTGATTCCAAAGGCTAACATTATTGTCAGCTGGCAGTAACATGGGTGCCCTGCCTTTTGAATGCATGTGACATATCCATATATTCTGAGGCTTTGAACTTCACAGTTTAACTCTGTTGTTCTCATCTGCAGATGTCACAAGCTGCTGGTACCAGCATAACAGTCTTGTCAGATGAAAAAGTATCCAGCAATAAGGCAAATTACCTTTAAGTTTACGAATATGAATCAGGACAAGCTAATAAACTGGGCTCTGAATAGGGATCCGAAATATTAACCCTGTTTCTCTCTCCACAGATGCTGCCAGGCTGGTTGAGTTTTTCCAAAGTTTTCTATTTTCAGTTACTAAACTGGGGACATTGGATTCACATATATGTAACATTTTTTTGTGGGGTGTGGTCTTCCAATAAGACATGAACAGTAAATTTGTACTTCCTCCAAAAATTCATTCAAAGTCCTACTTACCTTCACAGCTTCTCATTTCAACTAATTGAGATACAATCTTGCCTTCCAAAGAGGACCAGGAAAATAATGAAGTAAGCATCGGCTTCATTCATTTCTCACCTTGGTTTCTTTCCAGGACATTCAACTCTTAAACCTTTCCTCATTTTTTTGATCACAAGTTATTTTTGCTAGCCTACTGATGAGCATATTAAGCTCATCAAAACATTGTGCTAAGTTCCAAAGAAACCATTCCAAGCTCTTTCCCCACTCTTTCTCCAGAAGACTTGCCTTCCTAATCCTAGTCTGGAAGTGAGATTTCTCTCTCGATGAATTACTCTTCATGATTAGTTCCAGCTTTCACAGTAGTGGTGAAAAAAGACATTTTGTTGAAGCTTTTTTGCCTTGCACTCACCAGGACAATGGTAAGAATATCAATATTGGGGGAAACAACAACTTTATACTTTGAAAAGAGACTGTTAATTGGCTGGCAAGTGGAAGATACTTACAATAGTACACAGGGCCCAATTCTTTGCAGTCAGAATTTGTACACATATTGCGCCTTTTTCAGCTAAACAGAAGTGATAGCCTTTTTTTTGGTTCATTCCACAGGGCAATGCCTTGGCCAGTCAAATTTAAACTGCCTGGTTTAAAATTCAAACAATACTCAGCAGTTAACTATCAGCGACCATCAACTGGTGTATTCTCCTCTATCAATTAAGTCCACTTGTCAACCAATCATCGCTCTCTTTGTTCTTTCCCCTGACACTGATATTCTTGAGATTGTCCTGAAGGGTGCAAGATTAAATACTTTGACAAAATGTCTTTTTTTCAGCCATACTCAGCCAAGTTCTGAACTAACAGCAGTCATACAGGTTGTGCCACAGCTGGGAAATTCAGAAACCCCACTTCACAATGCTTTGTTTCCATCCTTCTTTGTTGGAGGTTACAATTCTTTATTTCCCATAAATTGTGCAAAGAATAACATGTACAAGATTAGCTTGCTTCCCCGCAAATCAGTTCCCAAGGCAGTAGAACATGAATTTCAGAACTTGGCTGGTCAAAAATAAACGTGCCATGAGAAAATAAAGCTCCAGTTGGTTGACTGAATGAGAATACCGGTGAAAACTTGGCAAGTCTGCATTGTGCGTCACTTATTATTCAACATATATAATAACAGTAGAGGCAGCAGTGAATTCCCACCAGTGTGATTCAGAGTGGTCAACACTGAGTTTCACACCTATCAAACTGAGATGGAAATGTGCAATCAGAGCTCTGTGTGCTAGAAATGAAACTGGTCCCATTAGCTCACAACCATCTGCCATGTCTCTTCCTGAGGCTTCCCTGGCATCTCCTTAGGCTTAATGATTCAAAAAGGTGATGTTGTACTGATTGCAGCAATGCGTCCAGGAAGTGCAAACCAAAGCGGTGTGAAGCCATCTCCATAGGATGGACAAAAAAGTCAACTTGTGCTATGAATAACATATCAGTTGCATTAGCACAAGGATGGCAATATAATTAGCCTGTTAGAATTGTAAATGCATTTGGTCATTTGCCCACAGGCAACCAATTTTGCAGTCTGTGGTTTCTCCAATAGATCTTTGCTGTGAATCCATGTATAATGTTACATGTAATTGCAAAGGGTTTTACATTCATTAAGGAACTTTCTTGAATACTACTATACCAACTTTTTCTTTGCTTTCTCCTCTCTCTTTCACTTTTATCACTGTGCCTTTCCTTGCAGGCTCTAATCAATTAAAAGAAAACAAAAATCACCTCACCCAGGAATGGCATCACAGGTGATCATTCAATACTGATGCTCCATGAACAATTCCACTGACAACCCCATAAAAAGAGATATTCAAGAGATGAACACCCAGCATGAAAGGCCAAGGGCCAGAAGAGGCTGACAAATGGTGAGCCTTTAGCATCAAGAAGTACTTTGATAAGATAGACAGAGACATTCCGCTTGTGTAGGGGCAGGAAGTGGGGTTCAAAACCAAAACATAATTATAAGATAGCTACCAACAAGTCCAAGAAGGAATCAAGAAGTAATTCAGGAATGGCGTGTTTACTCAAAGAGTACTTAAAAAATTTGGTACTCATTACCATATAGAATAGTTGGGGTGAACAGTGTAGGTTGGAGGAAGTTAGATCAACAAATGAGGGAGAAAGCAATAGAAGGATATAGAATTCATAGACTCCCCACACAGCAGAAGAAGGCCATTTGGTCCATTAAGGCTGCATGGACAACAATCCCAACCAGGTTCTATATTTATAACCCCACATATTTATCCTGCTAATCCATCTGACACTGAGGGGCAATTTACTATGGTCAATCAACCTAACCCGCACACCTTTAGAGTGTGGGAGGAAAACGGAACACTGCAGGAAACCCACACAGACACAGGGAGGATGTGCAAACTCCACACACACAGTGGATATGTTAATAGAATTAGATGCAGAACCGTGATAAGAGAAGCTGATGTGGAACACAAACACCACCATGGACGAGTTAAGTGAATGGGCTGCTAAGTAGTCTCCAGTACAGCCCCATCTTCTCAACCTTGCCCCTAGCCTGGTGATCCTCGGATTCAAATCACCACCAGCCAGCTCTCCCTCTCATCTGGGAGAGCAGCCTATGGTCACCTGGGACAAAGGCGACGACTTTACCTTACAACACAGAAACAGGCCAAATATATTAATATCCCACAGTGCATTATTCAGTCTTTGGGCATTAATGATAGGATACATTTAGCGATGCAGGCGCAATTTACTGGTCAGTGCCTGGTCTCAGGTAGCGCAACATTATTCCAAACTGGCTTCAAGGCACCTAAGCGAGGGGATGGGAGGAAGTCAGCCTGAATTCCCCAGTGCTGATCACTATGCAGTGCTGCCGGCTGTGATGCGTGATGAGAATAGACTCGGCTCGAAGACGCTGGGAAAGATGGGCGGAGGAGGGCACGGGAGAGCAGAGCCCAGCAAGGACCAGCAGCTTCAGGAGAGGCGGAGGGAGACAGGATGGGGAAGTGGGTGGTGGGGGAGGAGGGGGCGGGATAGGAAATGGAACGGAATTCAGCAGCGAGCCCGTTGAACTGATGCATTAAATGGGTGGAATGCTACAGCACACACAACTGCGCATATCCACTGTGCTGGCAATGACATCATGTTCATCAATTTCAGCCTGCACCACAGACTGTCCACACAGCAAGATCCCATTGGCTGCTTCACACTTTATCCTGGCAAAATATAGAACTTCCTCAATATTTAATCGGCACACCAATGAATCCGCGACAACTCACCAATTTAATCCCCTTTGCACTGGGATATGATTTGCTCCTCTTACCTTTTGCCGCCCCCCCCCCACCTCCTCTATAATACCATCAAAAAGAGGCAAATGAAAAACAATTTGACGACTGAAAGGTATTCGGATCACCTCCCCGCACCCACCCCCCCCCCACCCCCCTCCGTTGCCATATCCATCTTTTCTGGAGATTTCCAGTCAGGATAAATGGAATTCGCTCCATAATTTTCCACTTGAATACTAGATTGATTTTAGATGGATATATATAGAGAGAGAGAGATAGAGAGATAGATATATAAAGAGATAGAGATAGATAGATGTTTAAAACACTAGATTGATTCTAGATAGATATATAGAGAAATAGATATAAAAATAGAGAGGGAGAGAGAGATAGATATATAGAACTAGATAGATATATAAAGCAATAGATAGATGCTTAAAATACTAGATTGATTTTATATAGATGAATTAGTTGCGGCGTTGCCCGGAGTTAGGTGTTGACAATGAAACCTATTTCATTCGATGTCCCACCACAACCCCCAGAAAGACAAAACAGAATTCGGATCATCTATAAATCAAATTAGCAAATCTGGCTGGCTGGAAGATTTTTTTTTGAGTTGAAAGACAATTGTTGTTCAGTGCCTGCATTATAATCACACTGGGCATCTCACAACGCCCCGGATTGTGCACTGACAGCAGACATGGAGAATTGAATGAAAGCGATTGTCCCGTTTAACAAAGCGGCAATAATCCACTAAATCCCACAAAAAGAACTTTAATTTCGACAAATCAAAACTTTTGCACAGGATGTTATTTTTTAAGAAAAAAACAGACGGGGGGAGGAAGGAGGAGTGGAATTTCGAGAGAGAGAAATAAAAACCTACCCCTAAAAGATTGACCGTGTCGTCGCCTTTAAATTTCGGGATGAACTGGTCTCCTCTCAAGATCTCAGCTTGGCTCAGAGGCCTGAATCGACACATGACTTTAATACTGCATTCAGCTGGGTCCGCCATCGCTCGCCTTTTAACAGGAACCGGGCGATCACAGCCAAAAGCTTCCGAGGAGGCAGAGAAGAAGGAAAGAGAAAGAGTATATCCAATGCGGGAGCAACGCTTGCCCTTTTAGCTGAACATGGTGCAGGCAACCAATGCACCACACACCCACTGACTGAGGGATGCTAGGATTTCTGCATCGGGGCTGCAGAATGTATTAGCTGCAAATAAAACATTGGGGGAGGGGGGGAATAAAAAATAAAACTGCTATCAGCGTGTTATTATGTTTTTTTAAAAAAAAATGAGTACTGCACACTTCACAGTCGATGCATGAACTTGTCAAGGTCAGTTCCTCCTGCGGTACAAGACAGCGATCCTTGCTGCTTCTAGCATCTGCATTTTGAGAGTCTCCCTGCCATCTCGCTCGCATCAGCACCACGGGTACCTTTCTCCTCCGCTCCAGCTACTCTTCTGTCCTCAGGCTTTCCTGACATCACACCATTACCTCACCACACACACACTCACACACACAAAAGCTACCTCCTTCTCGCGATACCAAATGGTTGATTGGGAAATGCAGTCCCACCAGCAGCTCTCTCTGCCATAGCAGGTAGTCTGACTACTTGGCCCATGACTGCAGTGAAGTGGGCCCCCACCCCCCTGCAGTGCAGCAGTAAAATGTCCTCACCCCACCCTTCCCTCCCCAGGTGTACATTATCACAACAATAGGCTCTTATTTATTTTTGAATCATATAACCAGCAGGAAAACTGCTCTGGAACAATTCAGCAATTTAAACCACAAATTTCAGATGGGTCTGCCAGTCTTACACTATTAGTTAGACCATGAGACATAGGAGCAGGCCACTCGACCCATCGAGTCTGTTCTGCCAATCAATCACGACTAATTTTTTTTCTCATCCCCATTTTCCTGCCTTTTTCCCATAACCCCTGATTCCTTTATTGATGAAGATGCTATCTATTTCTATCTTAAAGACACTCAATGACCTGGCCTCCACATTCTTCTGCTGCAGAGTATTCCACAGATTCACCACTCTCTGGCTGAAGAAATTCCTCCTCATCTCTGTCTTAAAGGATCATCCCATTAGCCTGAGGTTTTGCCCTCTGGTTCTAGTTTTCCCTACTGTCACAGCCCCCCAGCCAATTGCTGCCCCAGAGATCCCCAATTATAGAATGCGCAGCTCCCTACATGCTGCCTTCCCTTCAGGCCCCAGGCCCTTCCCTTAGACCCAGCCCCATAGCTCTGCCTTCCCAAGCAAGCTGAACCTGCATGCTAGCATTTTGTGATTTATGAACAATGATGTCGAAATCCCTCTGGCTGCTGCTTTCTGTGGTCTTTTCCCATTTAAGTAATATTCAGTTCCTTTATTCATCTCACCAAAGTGTATGACTTCACATTTTCCTACATCATGTTCCATCTACCAAATTTTTGCCCACTGAGCTAACCTGTTTATATTGCTCTGTAAACTCTTTGCCTTTTCCTCACTGCTTGCATTCCCACCTATGTTTGTGTCATCTGCAAACTTGACAATAGTACAGACACTTTCATCATCCAAGTCATTAATACATATTGTAAATAACTGTGGCCCCAGCACTGATCCCTGTGATAGTCCACTAATCATCAGCCTGAAAATGCCTCTCTTATCTCAACTCTTTGGCTTCTATTAGTTAGTCAATCCTCTATCCATGCTAATATACTACCCCAATGCCATGGGTTATTTTCTTGTTTAGTAGCCGTTTGTGTAATATATTATTGAAAACTTTTTGGAAATCCAGGTTTATTACATCTACTAGCTCCCCTTTATCTATCCTGATTGATACCAGCTCAAAGAATTCTAATAAATTTGTCAGGTATGATTTCCCTTTCACGAAGCCATGCTGCCTTTGCTTGACTATATTATCTATTTCTAAATGTTCTGCTATTCTTCATAAAGGACTCATTTTTCCAGTTACAGGTGTTAAGCTAACTGGCCTGTAGTTATCTTTTTTTCTGTCTCCCTCCATTTTTGAGTAAGGGTGTTACAATGGCAGTTTTCCATTCCTTTAGAATTCCCCATCACTTGTTCTCCCACTTTTTTTACTCCATCCTGTGCAGCTGAACACTCGTGGTGGCACAGACCCGGCATTGCTGCATACTGCTGAGAAACTACCTTCCCAACAGTATCCAAAACAAGAGGTTAGGGAGGTGGACCCAGGAGACTATTGCACTACCTGCTGAGTGCTTGTGCTCTGCCAATTACCCATTCCCTTTCCGCCTGTGCACTCTTTACCTGCAGTGCGGCCACCTCACCGTATGTGCTAGTCTTGAAGATCTCATCCTTATGGATGCCTCATGATGCAACCCCAGCTTCAGATTCAGCTCCGAAAATGGATCTCAAATAGCTGCACTGGATTTATGGTCACCATGAATACTGGAAGTATACCTGACTTCCCACATCGGACAGGAGGAGCATTCCACGTTGTCGAGGTACCCTGCCATGACTCTCCCTTAAATTACTCCCTTTGCTATTACTTTCTTTAATTTAGAGAATATTAAGGACAGTAGAAATACTCACCAAGTCCTATTTACTAAGACCTGCTTTTTGAGGAAAGGTAGACAAGGAAATAATCACCCTCTTCACCAAATTCCTTCCATTTCCAAACTGCAATGTAAGCACTCTAATGCAACCTGAAGCAGCACTCCAGTACAGATTTCAAAGCACAGGAGAAGTAAATCTAATGGTGTCTTCACAAGGTCCTCCAAACCTACTGGAGAGATAGGCAGTGCAATATTAGCATCCTCTCCCAAGCCAACTTGCCCAGCATTGAGGCACTAATCACTCAACACCAGCTCTGCTGGGCAGGACATGCCTGACAGAGGATTCCTGAAGCAATTGGGCTACTCCAATTTCGGTAATGACAGGATGCTCCCTGGAGGCCAGTAAAAATGCTTTGGGGATGTCCTCAAAGCATCTGTGAAGAGGTCAAACATTTGTCCTGACTCATGGCAGTCTCTGGATCCTCATCCAGGAAGGCACTGAAAAGATCGAGAAAGTGCATTGGGAACATGCAGAGATGAGGCATCAGAGAGAGAGCGCACAAATATCCAAATCACCTAACCCTTCAACCACTCACCTGCCCCATATGTGGCAGAAGCCACAGATCATGCACTGGTCTTGTCAGCCATCTGGAAACCCACTGAACTGGAGAGGAAGCAATCCTGAAGGAACTGCTTAAGAGAAAAGAAATTGGCTAATTATCTTATTATCTTACAGCTGACACTGAGTTAGTATAGATTAATATAATATTCTGATGGACCAGCAAGAGGAGGTTTGCTGTAGATCATCTCAGGAAATAAGAATCGCTCTGCCATCCAAAATCAAAACTGACAGAGAAATATACAAATCATTTTTGAGGCCAAAGCAATGGAACTACGAAGGTCAATTGCCCTCTGAACAAGTAGATGTAATGGTGCCAATAGTTGGAGCCTAAGTTGTATGTTGCAATCACTATTTTCCTAGCTTCAACTAAACAAGTTCAGAATTCCACTTAAGTGGCCTGAAGGCAGCCTCACTGGGAAAAAAATGACAATGACAAAGATGGATGCACTTGGGACATCCTGAGGCCATGAAAGGAGCCACGTAATTGCCAAATCTTTCTTTTCAAACTCAATTTAGTAAAATATGGCCAAAAACAAAATTTTGTCCTTGTAGCTTTTACCACCTCAGAAAGAAACAAGCCTATCCAATTAACCAAATGTCTTAATAGAAGACACATCTTTTTCTCAATAGCAAAATTATTTTTATTATTACTATGTGAGTAAGAACTCACTTTCTGACCCAGTGAATTGTATACTATGTTAGGTTTAATACAGTGCCAACTGGCATTTTACATCCGGGCTGTTTTTTTGAGACATCAGCAACCCATCAGATATCCCACACCAAAAAAAAACTGACGCATTATTAACACTAACACCTCCAGACACCATTGGATCAATTCAAGGCCTAACCTTAAACAGCAACAATGTATTCCATTATAAATTTCCAATGCCTTGGTCTTTCTGCAATATAAATAATGAAAAATGTTATTTAACATCATACTGAAGGAAGCCTGTATTTGCCATGTAAAGGGGAAATGCTGGAACAATTAACAAGTCAGGCAACATCTGTGGAGAGAGAAACTAGACCCAGATTTTCATGGAGTTGGGCAGAGTCAAGAAGTCTTTAAAAAGAACAGGCAGGTCTCAATTCATGGATTCTCACCTCCATTCCCATTTCGGCATTTTTTTCCTGCACAAGATAAGAGTCCATGTAGCCAGCCTGCATATAACAGTCTTGCCCTTGCCAGCTCCATTATGGACTTTGTGGAATTGTGAACCAAGGCTCTCCACTAGAACCAAGTGAAACCATTTAACATTCCCATTGATATCCATTACCCTTCCTACCATTTCATAAAACTGTCAATAAATCATAGCCATTCATAGTTGCAATGACAAAAAAACTATTAAGCATTTCACACCTCTTAACCTTGTGTAAATAAACACGCAGGCATTGAAAAAATTCTTCACAGAAAGATCAGGTTATTACAAGATATACACGTGTGAGTGAAACAAAGTTGCACCCCCCTCTGGAGATGTGTAAACATTGCCTGCTGAAAGCATTCTTCGTTCATGGAGCTCTGTCAAGTACTCATAATGAGGCCATCTGGTAACTATATTGGAAGCAGTGGGAACTGATGGCCATTCATCTCCTTTTCAATAAAAAATTAAAGTAGTTACCAGGTGAACAATGACTTTATATCCCTGTTGTGAAGACAGCAAGAACACGCAAATGAGTGAATGTAATGGAAGAATAGTTGGTGAAATATCCCATGATAGTACATAGAAAAACATGTGAAATGGGAAATGCTTCTTGGTTGCAAGGAACTGGAAACTACTATGGAAAAGTCAAATGCAGTGTAACAGAGAAAACAGGATAGCCTTCTTTCCTTTGATGTCTTGGTCAGGGAGTTGAATCTTTTGCATTACTGAAGCTATGTCCTGGTGCATTGAGAATTTCAGCATCTTCTCTCCAGATTTGCTGGAGACATGGGTTAGCCATTCCCATGCCCTCAGAGTGCAATAGGGCCTACTGTTCACCCGCACCTGCTTCCCAAGGACCTTTACCAATGTGTCATTTATGCCTTTAATCTATTGCTTAAGACTAGACTTGGCACCAATTATAATTCACTGTGGTTGAATTATTCCTATAATTCATTATAGGAATTGAGTTGCCCTTTAAATGGATGTGAGGCCCTCCAGAAATCCTGTTCCCCAACAGAGTGGCTGGACTGTTACCACTGAATACGCAGCCCTCCCATTGGTTGATAACTAGACCCAACTAATAAAGATAAGCAAATACAAAATTCAACCCCATATCAACATTTAAGAATAAGTTAAATAGGTGATTAAAGGGGAGGTGAATAAAAAATATGGAAACAATTTTGGACCATTGCTTTAGGTCATCTGGAGGGGAAACATCAATAGACTGTTGGATGATACGGCTTATTTCAATGTTATAACTGAGTTTGATCTGAGTTTAACTTAAAATGGCATAATTCTGATTCTGCACAGCAATGTCACAGCAATGGATGTGTCCATCTGAAAAAAGCACCTCAGGTTTGTTGGAAGGAATATGTGCAGTCACTTGATCAGCTGCATAGTGGAGAGCCTGCACACACTTGTTGTTTGTAAGACTGATTTAAGATAGAGTCACATCTCTCTGTGTGGGGGGAGATGCTTTCATCTTTCATCATTGGGCTGATCTAAAGATGTGCTGGTTAGGTGCATTGGCCATGCTAAATTCTCACTCAGTGTACCCGAACAGGGGCCGGAGTGTGGCAACTAGAGGATTTTCAAATTGCCGTGTTGATGTAAGCCTACTTGTAGTCTTGAAATAAGCCTACTTGTGACAATAATAAATAAACTTTAAACCTTAAACTATGCCATCAGTGAGTCATCCGCAATTTTCATCTTTCTATTTTCTCAGACACTATTTTCTTTTTCTTTTTGCTTTCATCTTGCCAGGACTGAACTGTTACATTCACTGGAGACTGCCTTTGGGGTTCTCCCACTGCAACATCATGAATTCTGCAGATGTTACCAGACGTCGATGGCATTTCTGCTAAAGTCCTGCCAAAGTTAAGGTGACAGAGAAGCTACCTTTCTTATAATTCCAGAGTTTGTGCTGACTATTTTACTAACGTAGAGCAGTGAGGCTCCGAAGATCGCTGCTAGCTACTGTATGAGTGCTGACTTTTTGTTAGTTAATTCACAGAATGTGGGTGTCAGTGCCAAGATCAATGTCTATTGCCTACCCTTGCACAATGAAATCTTGAAGATTCAAACTCAGATGACTCAAAACCCTACTTGTGTCTAAGTTACTAGCCATTCCCATCAAAAGCTATAGAACAATGCCCATAATTACTTGAAGTTCTTCAGTGTGGTCAATCTGGGTTCATCAAATGGGAAATTATCCCAAAATCAGGGGTCATAAGCCCGCTTCAACCAATGACAGCAGAGTGCCTGGGCCTGAGCATATGTAAATTTCTCTGTGAAATGACATGCAAAGCATCCAAGGATGGTGAAAGCTGTAAGGAATGTAAAAGTGCTGTCGGTCAGAGAGTGGTGAAGTTGTTAGAACAAATGGAAAACCATGGCATGAAGGAGAAAACACGAGAGATTGGGAGATCCTACCATTGAGTTTGTCCACCATTCTGAAAGCCAGATACATCTTAGAAGAGTTCAAAAAAGAAGGATTCCTTCCACCAAAGACGCCGATGAGAATGGTTGCCCATCCCAATGTCAAAGTAGCTTGTTGGTGTGATTCAAGGCAGTCCGAGCAGAAAAAGTGTCCATCTTTCTGTAATTGCCTTTCCTGAATGGTTCACTAGGCCACCTCAGAGAGCCGTTAAGAGTCGGTGATATTGCTGTGGGTCTGCAGTTGCTAACAGGTCAAACTGGATAAGGATGGCAGATTTTCTCCCCAGCAGGGCATGAGTGAACCAGTTGGGATTTTTAAACAATTAGTAGTTACATGATCACTATTACTTGACTTTGTTTTTTTTCCATATTAATCTAATTAATTGGATTTAAATTGCCATGCTGATATTGTGTTATGGTCCTTATGCTGTTGGTCTAAACTGCTGGATTATTAATCCAGCACATTACCACAATGCAGTGGTTCTCTGCAATCCTGCAAAAGCCTTACATGCCTTCAAAGGAGAGCTGGCCTTATTCTTAATGGACCAGAGGTTGCACCAAAAGAATGTAAATATTCTTATAGATAAGATGTGATCCTGTAATTGGTTGCAACAATTTTTCAAGGTTTTTTTTATTGTTTGTCACTTCTGGAAAGAGTAGAGGTGAAGGGGAAGGTGATTCATGATGCATCCATCATCAAGATGTGTGTCAGCCTGTTGGGGAATCTTATTTTATTCTGCCTGTCAATTTCATATGTTCATGGAACCAAGTTCCTTTGACTCCTGAAAGTTTCTATATTTGCACATATATGTTGACCTTTCTGGTTACACCTGAGGTGCTGTCAAACCAAACCACTTCCACCAATCCCTTTGTTCTTGCAAGCATTCATTCCTTTGTCTGTCACAGACCCAACTTCTTTTTCAAGCAAGGCCTCACATATGTGAAACAAACTGCCCACGTTATTATCTTTGCCAGGCAAATCGATTTGAGAAACCTATTCTTGTTTCCAGTTAAAGCTTTCACACAGATATTCCAGTGAATATTAGCTTTGCCAAATTTATTGCAAAGCCTTAGATGACCCTAAGGAATCGGGATGAACGAAGAACAAAAAACAAAGACAATTACAGCACAGGAACAGGCCCTTCAACCCTCCAAGCCTACACCGACCACACTGCCTGACTGAATTAAAACCCCTACACTTCCAGACCATATCCCTCTATTCCCATTCTATTCATTTATTTGTGAAGACACCCCTTAAATGTCAGTATTGTATCCGCTTCCATTCCCTCCCCTGGCAGTGAGTTCCAGGCACCACCACCCTCTATGTAAAAACCTTGCCTTGTACATCTCCTTTAAACCTCGCCCTTCACACTTAAACCTGTGCCCCCTAGTAATTGACCCTTCTACCCTGGGAAAAAGACATCTGATTATCCACTCCGTCTATGTCCTTCATAATCGTGTAGACTTCTATCAAGTGGTCCCTCAGCCTCCGTCATTCCAGTGAGAACAAACCAAGTTTCTCCAACCTCTCCTCATAGCTAATGCCCTCCATACCTGCCAACATCCTGGTAAATCTTTTCTGTACTCTCTCCAAAGCCTCCACATTCTACTGGTAGTGTGACAGCCAGAATTGAACATTATATTCTAAGTGCGGCCTAACCAAGGTTCTATAAAGCTGCAGCATGACTTGCTAATTTTTAAACTCAGTGCCCCAGCTGATGAAGGCAAGCATGCCATATGCCTTCCTGACTACCTTCTCCATCTGCGTTGCCATGTTAGATCGGTTCACCCAACTGTGAATAAATACCTGGAGGTAACATCGCATGTCTTTCCCCCATGCTCCAGCCATTAGTTGGCCAACAAATTCATCCTTTGACGCATTGCTTTCCTACTCCAATTGGAAAGCAAAAGACACCATACCCAATTGTATGATGGTTGGCTGTCAGTCAAACAGCCTATCTTTCTTCTAGTTTCAATATTTTTATATCTGATATAAAGAACTGTTCAAAGAAAATGACAAAAGAAACAATAATTTTGAATATTCCAGTGATTTTTTTGTTCAGGATTGCACACAGCAGAGTCATGGAGATTCATGGAATACTACAGTGCAGAAGGAGGCCATTCAGCCCATCGAGTCTGCACCGACCACAATCCCCATAATCCCATGTATTTTATCTTAGCTAGTCTCCTGACATTAAGGGTCAATTTAGCGTAGCCAATCCACCTAACTCATACGTCTTTGGAATGTGGGGGGAAACCCACGCAGGCACAGGGAGAATGTACAAACTCCACACTGACAGTGACCCGAGCTGGGAATTGAACCTGGGTCCCTGATGCTGTGAGGCAGCAGTGCTAACTATTGTGCCACCATGGTGCCCAATTCCTAAAACCCTGGAGACTCCACGCCAATCCTGGAGGGCTGGAAACCAGAATGTTGGAAGAATGGGCAACACTTTAACCTGAGCAGCAAATGAAAAGTGGAATTCCACTTGGAAGACAAAACAAAATGAATAATATTTCAAACCATCTGAACCACACTGTAAAATGCTCTAGCAGATTTAACATGTAATTAAGCTGCACCAACACCCATCAATTTGAGATAGCAGAGGTTAAAATGTCCTTGGTGCCTCAGTACACAAGTTTCTGAATTAAATTTACATTTGTGCTTGTTATTTCAGGAAATTTTCAAAGCCCTGAGAATTGCATCAATATCTTTCCAAGGCTAATTAGAAGACAACACTTTACTTCAGTTTACCAGCTATCCCTTAAGAATTGGTAGTTAGGCTCCAGTTAGCTTTGCCTCATCAAAACAGACAAGGATCATGTCATCATTAAGAATTATTCAATTCTGCTCACTGAGGGAAGGATTCCCTATTCTCTATTTTGTAGTCTGAAACAATTTCCTCTCAAAGAATTCAACTTAAATACTTTTGAGGGTGAAATTGGACACCATTTTATCGGAAGACATGGGGTGCGAAGAGTTGGAATTTTGGGGAATTACACCCCGAAGCCTGATTAACTCAAGAGGTGCAATAGTTATTACTATGTGTAGCCCTGTGCTTAAGAAGTATAAAGATTCAGAAGGTATGCTTGAAGACTCAAATATTGAGGGCTGTTTATTCATGGTGCACAGTCATTCAGGATGACACAAAGATTGGACAGGTGGTTAACTGTGAGGCAAAGTGTCTTGGGCTACAAGAAAATATCGATGGAATGGTCAAATGGGTAGATAAGTGGCAGATGGAATTTAAGTCTGAAAAGTGTGAGGTGATACACTTGACAAGAAAGTACTCAATGAATGGTAGGACACTAGGAAGTTCTGCAGAACAAAGGGACCTTGACGTGTTTGTCCACAGATTGCTGAAACTGGAAGGGCATGTTAGTAGGGTGGTGAAAAAGGCATTAGGGACACTTGCCTTCATCAGTCAAGGCAGAGATTACAAAAGCAAGGAAATTATGTTGGAGTTGTATAGAACTTTAGTGAGGCCACAGCTGGAGTACTGTGGGCCGTTCTGGTCACCACATTATCGGAAGGATGTGATTGCACTGGACGAGGTGCAGAGGAGATTCACCAGGATGTGCCCTGACATAGAACACTTAAGTTATGAAGAGCAATTGTGTAGGCTTGAGTTGTTATCATTCGAGCAGAGAAGACTGAGAGATGGTCTGATCAGGTTATACAAAATTATGCGAGACAAGGACAGAGTGGATAAGGAGCAGCTATTTCCCTTAGTTGAAGGGTCAGTCACAAAGGGACATAGGGTTAAGGTGAGGAGTAGGAGGTTTAGGGGGGGTGTGAGGTAATGATGGCCTGGAATGCGCTGCCTGGAAGGGTGGTGGAGGCGGGATGTCTCACATCTTTTAAAAGGTATCTGGATGAGCACTTGGCGCATCATAACATTGAGGGCTATGGGCCAAGAGCTGGCAGATGGGATTAGGTGGGAGTTCAGGTTTCTAACGTGTCAGTGCGGACTCGATGGGCCAAAGGGTCTCTTCTGCGCTGTATGATTCTGATTTTGTGATTTATTCGCAGGCGTGTCTGAGATTTCCCAACAATGTCCCATGCTGAGTGGAGATAATAGGCTGGAGTCACCTGATCCATACTCTTAAAGGGGCAATCCACACCCCAACCCTATTATACTATATATGCAAACATCACAGTTATGATATTGACTCAGGCGGCGACACATCTCTGGCAGCCACCTTAACCTAGCATTAGACTCACCAACACTGCAACCAAGGGCTATGGTAACATCGGAGGAATGTTACTGCACCAATAATCAAGAGATCATAGATTAATGTGGTGAGAGTTCAAATCCCACCACAGCAACCAGGGGATTTCATCAAATTAATTAAATGATAAAAGCAAATTACTGTGGATGCTAGAATCTAAAACCAAAAGAATAATGCTGGAAAATCTCAGCAGGTCTGACACCATCTGTAAGGAGAGAAAAGTGCTGACATTTCGAGTCCATATGACCCTTTACTACAGAGTCATGGAGTCATAGAGTTTCACAGCATGGACACAGGCCCTTTGGCCCAACTTTAACCTCTAAGCTGGTCCCAATTCCCGCTTTTGGATCATATCCCTCTATACCCACCTTACTCATGTAACTGTTTTAAAAGACAAAATTGTTACCACCTCTACTATTACATCTGGCAGCTTGTTCCAGACACTCACCACCCTCTGTGTGAAAAAATTATTCCTCTGGAACCTTTTGTATCTCTCCCCTCTCCCTTTAAACCTATGCCCTCTAGTTTTAGATTCCCCTACCTTTGGGAAAAGATATTGACTACCTAGCTGATCTATGCTCCTCGTTATTGTATAGACCTCTATAAGATCACCCCTAAGCCCCCTACACTCCTGGGGAAAAAGTCCCAGTCCATCCAGCCTCTCCTTATAACTCAAATCATCAGGTCACGGTAGCATCCTAGTAAGTCTTTTCTGTACTCTTTCTAGTTTAATAATATTCTTTCTATAATAGGGTGACCAGAATGGCGCACTTTGATGTATTTTGGAATACGTCAAAGCTAAAAGGCACAGAAAGTGGAAGATATTTGCACTGTTGGGTGAGGGAATTTGATTTGATTTATTATTGTCACATGACAATATTAACATACAGTGAAAAGTATTGTTTCTATACAGACAAAGCATACCGTTCATAGAGAAGGAAAGGGGAGAGTGCAGATGCAGTGTTACAGTAATAGCTAGGGTGTAGAGAAGGATCAACTTAATGCAAGGCGAGTCCATTAAAAAGCCTAACAGCAGCAGAAGCTGTTCTTGAGTTGGTTGGTGCGTGACCTCAGACTTTTGTATCTTTTTCCTGATGGAAGAAGGTGGGAGAGAGAATGTCCAGACTGCATGGGGTCCTTAATTATGCTGGCTGCTTTTCTGAGGCAGCAGGAACTGTAGACAGAGTCAATGGATGGGAGGCTGGTTTGCATGATGGATTGGGCTACAATCATGACCTTTTGTAGTTCCTTGTGGTCTTGGGCAGAGCAGGAGCCATATTAAGTTGTGATACAACCAGAAAGAATGCTTTCTGTGGTGCATCTGTAAAATAAAAGATGAGTCATAGCCACAAAAGCAAGGGGAAAGGCTACCCTCTGATTCCAGCCTCTCCGCCATTTGGCCATTCACACCTTCTATTCTCTCTATGGACTGCCATTAGCAGCCTTTCCCCTTGCTTTTGTGGCTGTGACTCACCTTTTATTCCCTTACCCTACTGGACAAATATTTCCCACTTTCTATGCTTTTTAGCTTTGACAAAGGGTCATGTGGGCTTGAAACATCAGCTCTTTTCTCTCCTTTCAGATGTGAACAGAGCTGCTGAGATTTTCCAGCATTTTCTTTTTTGGTTTCAAATTAATTAAATGAGTTTGGATTAAAAAGCTGGTGTTAGTGTTAGTGACTCTGAAACTACTACGTTATCATTCAAA
The DNA here is from genome assembly GCF_965287045.1 of Carcharhinus amblyrhynchos. NCBI lineage: Eukaryota > Metazoa > Chordata > Chondrichthyes > Carcharhiniformes > Carcharhinidae > Carcharhinus > Carcharhinus amblyrhynchos. The sequence goes on along the minus strand of NC_137334.1, from coordinate 77,281,347 downwards.
TTCAGCTGTTAGGAAGGAAATCTCTCATTATTTCCTGTTCTGGAGCTGCTTTGACTAAATGCCCTATGAAATGGCCTAACAAACCATTTAGTTTTACTTAATAGATGGCTTGCCACCACCTCCTCAAGGGATATTAGAGATGGACAATAAATGCTGGCTATACCAGCGATGCCCACATCTCAATGATCCATTAAAGCAAAATTGAGGACTCAACTCAGAGATGTATTGAATGCTGAATGCAATAAGCATCAGGCTTGCTGTGTTCAGAATGGCCAGGTTTACAAGCAGACTATCCAGTGACCTTACTGAAAAACTATGTTTCAAACAAGTACTTGGCTGAATGTGGAGCCAGGAGCAGAAGGGAGTGTTTCTAATTTCATGTTAAAATTGCACTTGTCACGCTCACCCCCACAATCTCCCTCCTCTCCCAATCCTAGTCATACCTTACACCCTTAGCTGGCATCCTGGTTGGCCAATCTTCTTACCCTCAACAGGAGCTGGCGAGCTGCCTCTGGGCTCTCAACGTCCACTCTCACCTCCTCAACACTATATAAATGAGAGCAACAGATTGATTTGCCATGATCCTGCCATTGGCCACAGGAGAGTGAAGCATGCATTGCTTACAGACTGTATCCAGTTCAGCCTGGATTCCATTCCTAGGCCTTAGCTCCTGTTCAGTTGTGGGAATCACAGTTTGTACTGAAATTAACCCTACAGATACAAGTTAACCGCAGATTCTTCCATACCAGTGAGATAAATAACATAGCAAGGGGAGCATTGAGTAAAAATATAAAATTGAAAGACATTAGAGTTAACCACTCTAATTCCACAATCCTCATTATCTTTCTATTTCACACATTTTGACTATGTATAATGCATTTATCAAAGTTAAATTTTATTTCCCACATATCTGCTTTACTATATAACTGATCTAAATCCTTTACAAAATTCTGATATTCTTATATTCACTATTCTTATATTATTGGCATTTGCTCTCTCCAGTTGTCACCTTCCATGTGTGAGCCTTGACAGTGCTGACAGACTGTTGGAGCACAGCGGGCAGCAGCAACTCCCCTATCCTTCCCTAATGTCGACATATCTGTAATTCCAACCCATGTTGCTGCAGAAGAACCGGGAGTGGGATTCGCTGATCAACTTTCTCCTCCTTGTCTGAGGGACATTCCCATTACCGCTGTTCTGACTTAGCAGAAATAAGCAATCAAATCTGGGATCTCCTGAGCTTGACTGCTCAGTTGGTCAATTCACTAAGGCATTGCAAAGGGACGCTTTCTTTCCTTTTAAATTTAGTTTCTTCCTCACCATTGGACACTATCCTGGATTCCTTGTAGTTTAACAAGAAACCTGTGGATCCTTGCAAAAACTTTCTTAAAGCTTAGCCATACTATATCACAATGGGTGGGGGTTTGTGGTAGGGGTGGCAAAGAGATGTGGGTGGGGGGGGCACTTAGAAAACACACTCAAAGAAGACTAAACAGCACTTTAACCTGGAAAACAATTCAATTATTCAACATTAATTCCTCTTACGCTGGCCATTCATGTTAATTGCTCAATGTCCTTATGTTTTGGTATCAGTGAATGCAAGATGCAAGCTGGTGAATACTGTAGAAGGAGAGTCTGGTACATTAACAACTAACCATGGAATCCCTACAGTGCAGAAGGAAGTACCGACCTTCTGAAATAGCATCTTACCCAGGATGATCCTGACTCAAAATGTTGGGCAGGATTTTCCAGTGGCCCTTACCCCAAAACTAGATAATCCCTCCCAAGGTCAACAGACCCTTGCATGGTCCAACCCCCATCTCCCCACCACTTGCTGTGATTCCCATGGTGAGCAGGACAGGAAAAGCTCCCCCATTAGCTATATTGTCTCTACATAGATGCTGTTAGACCTGCTGAGATTTTCCAGCATTTTATGTTCTTACAGCAAACATTGATCTCCCCAAGTCTACTGTAGTCCCATTAACACACATGGCTCCAGGTGCTGTCATTAAGGCCTTCAATCCTCTGACTACCTTAGACAGAGTTCCAGTTCCTGTCGCTACAGAATTTAACCAATAATTTCCTCCATCAGTCATTGCCAAATCAACCCCAGGTAAAGGCATAGTCTTCACCAGAATGGTCAGCCCTGGTTAATTGATCCCTCCAAAATAACTCAAGCAGCAGTAACTTGGCCTATTCGCAATCCCAGATTCAGCTTTCTGTTCGCTACTCCAAACACACAGCTCTCCACAGCCTGCCTGCACTGCTCACATCATTTTCATGGCTTCCTGTCTTTTGGCTGGATTCCATTTCCATTAGCAACCTACAATCACAGCTCACTTCCAGAAACCTGACGGCTTAGTTTTTCTTTTGGTTGGGCAATGTCTTAGAAGTGAAACAGGCTTTGAAACCAGTGTTAGTGCGCCCAGCAAAACATCCAGCAAGCTACCTGTTCAGACATTAGCACATGCACACTTCCTCATTGGTCCTACGAACCATGGATTCAATCACAATATGATGCTTACAGAGCATTTTTACTGGTAGGGGATTTGAGAACACGATAGCCAGTGAAGACACGTTGAGCCCTATTTTACCATTTTGACTCTAAGTGCTGGGCGGACTTGAAACTGAGTGTTTCAGATCTGACTTTCAGACCCGTTCTCAGGCGCCCCCATACGCACTCTGCCTGAAAAAATATCAGTGATTCCGAATCGTGCTGCAGAAACCTGTGGGCAGGGCTTAACGCGCCCGGAATCCTGGAGTTCCGATCTGCGCATACACAGAAAAACAAAGAATGTGGCTTCCCTGCCACATCGCTCCTGGGCCGGATAATGCCTCCCCCTGGCCTCCACAGACATTGCCCCACCCCCACAACATTATTGACCTCCTTATCCCCCCACCCCCCCTGCCCCGCAGACCAATCGCAGGCCCCTACCACTCTTCCCCCTCACTGATCTCAGGCAGAGTGTCAGCAAACCCCCCTTTCCCCTCATTGATCACAGGCAGAGTGGCAGTGGATCCCCCCTTTCCCCTCATTGATCACAGGCAGAGTGGCAGTGGATCCCCCCCTTTCCCCTCATTCATCACAGGCCGAGTGGCAGTGGATCCCCCCTTTCTCCTCATTGATCACAGGCAGAGTGGCAGTGGATCCCCCCTTTCTCCTCACTGATCACAGGCAGAGTGGCAGTGGATCCCCCCTTTCCCCTCATTCATCACAGGCAGAGTGGCAGTGGATCCCCCCTTTCCCCTCACTGATCACAGGCAGAGTGGCAGTGGATCCCCACTTTCCCCTCACTGATCACAGGCAGAGTGGCAGTGGATCCCCCCTTTCCCCTCACTGATCACAGGCAGAGTGGCAGTGGATCCCCCCTTTCCCGTCACTGATCACAGGCAGAGTGGCAGTGGATCCCCCCTTTCCCCTCATTCATCACAGGCAGAGTGGCAGTGGATCCCCCCTTTCCCCTCACTGATCACAGGCAGAGTGGCAGTGGATCCCCCCTTTCCCCTCACTGATCACAGGCAGAGTGGCAGTGGATCCCCCCCTTTCCCCTCACTGATCACAGGCAGTGGCAGTGGATCCCCCCCTTTCACCCCCACTGATCTCAGGCAGAGTGGCAGTGGACCCCCCCCTTCCACCCTCTCCGCCGATTTCAAGCAGAGAGCCATCGGAACCACATTCCCTCTCTCCCCCACCCCCAGCCCTCCACTGATCTCAAGCAGAGAGCGTCGGATGCTCGGCACTAACCTCCTCACTAGCTGGAATGCCTGAATTGGACTTTTGTGGAGCATGTTTGTTTCACGCCAATTCTGGATGGCCGAGTGCAGTGGTAAAGGGTGAAGTGCAGTGGTAAAGGGTAAAGGTTGGACATGCAGCCATTTAAGTCAATTTAAATACATGCAAATGCATTTAAATGGCCATCGCACTTGTTTCTGGCCTGATTGTGGCCATTTTTGGGCCTTGGTAAAGGGGGAACCAGTGCAGAGGCGGGCACAGAACGCACCACTCACTTCATTACCCTCATGATGGTAACATTTAGCCACATGGGCCAAATGGCACCATAGCAATTTTGAGAATACCTTCAAATTTGTTTTAGGGATATTGTCAGAGAGCTATTCTTTTTCCTCCAATGTAGATTTATTGGTAAAATTTATATCCAGGGGCTTAAAAGGTCATTGGTTGTGTGAATAAGAAATTGATTATGGAACAGAAAGCAGTGTTGTGGTGAATAGTTGCTTTTCAAGTTGAAGGGAAGTACAGACTATTATCGCCAAGAGACGAGTTTGGGAACAGTGCTGTTCTTGATGTTTATAAATGATCTGGATTTACGCAAGGCACAATTTCAAAATTTGCAGATGGGACAGGATTCAGAGATGCAATAAACAACGAGGATAATAATAACAAACTTCAGAGCGACGTAGACAGATTGGAGAACTTGCCAGACTCAAGGCCGATGAAATAGAAGAAGTGTTGAGTGATTTATTTTGTTAGGAGGAAGGATTCAATTTTAAAAGGGACAAAGTGATAAACCTACACAAATCTTTCAAATTGGCAGACACGGTGGGAAGGCTGTTGTAAGGACACAAGAAATCCTTGGCTTTGTAAAAAATCAGCATAGGTTCTAAAAGTAAAGAAGTTATTCTAACCTTTATAAAGCACCCATTTTAAATGACTCCACAGATGCTGGTGTCCCTTTACCAGATTCATTTTATTTACAAACTTGTCCCCACTCCTAAGAGTGGTTCAGGTACAAAATCAGAATCCAGGTAGACCTGAACATTCCTCACAATATACATAGGTGAGACTCCCTGATTGGGGAGTCAATCATTATCTCAATCAGAGATCTCATACTCTAAGAGGCCAACCTCAAGGCCCCATTGAAGTCATTACACCTTTAGGCCCCAAACTGGTGTATTGTGACCTTATCTGGGCAACACACTTTATGAAGGTTGCCACAGCAATAGAATGCAAAGAAGGTTTACTATATCAACAACAGGACTGAAGAATTCAATTACACAAAGGTTGAACAGTGGCACGGTGATTAGCACTGCTGCCTCACAGCACCAGGGACCCAGGTTCAATTCCTTGTTTGGGTCACTGTCTGTGCCGAGTCGGCATGTTCTCACTGTGTCTGCATGGATTTCCTCCAGGTGCTCCGATTTCCTCCCACAGTCTGAAAGATGTGCTGGTTAGTGGATTGGCCATGCTAAACTCTCTCTCAGTGTACCCGAACACGCACTGGACAGTGGCAACTAGGGGATTTTCAAGGTAACTTCATTATTGTGTTAATGTAAGCTTACTTAAGAACATAAGAACATAAGAAATAGGAGCAGGAGTAGGCCATCTGGCCCTTCGAGCCTGCCCCGCCATTCAATAAGATCATGGCTGATCTGTCGTGGCTCAGTTCCACTTTCCCGCCCTCTCCCCATAACCCTTAATCCCCTCTCTTATCAAAAACCCATCAACCCGCGTCTTAAAAATATTTAGCGAGGCAGCCTCCACCACTTCAACGGGCAGAGAATTCCAGAGATTCACCACCCTTTGAGTGAAGAAGTTCCTCCTCAACTCCGTTCTAAACCGCCCCCCCTTTATCTTGAGGCTGTGCCCCCTAGTCCTACTGTCTTTTTTGAGCGGGAAGAGTCTCTCCACCTCTATCCTATCCATCCCATTCGTCATCTTATACGTCTCAATGAGATCTCCCCTCATTCTTCTAAACTCTAACGAGTACAAGCCTAGTTTATTCAGCGTCTCCTCATAGCTCAACCCCCTCAACTCCGGTATCAGCCTAGTAAACCTCCTCTGCGCTCCCTCCAAGGCCAAAATATCTTTGCGCAGGTGCGGCGCCCGAAACTGCACACAGTACTCCAGCTGCGGCCTCACCAATGCCCTATACAGCTGCAGCAAGACCTCCCTACTTTTATATTCAATCCCCCTCGCTATGAAGGCCAGCATCCCATTCGCCTTCCTGACCACCTGCTGCACCTGCAAGCTGGGTTTTTACGACTCATGCACAAGGACCCCGAGGTCCCTCTGCACCGTCGCCTGCTGCAGTTTTTCGCCACGTAAGTAATAATCCTTCCTACCATTATTCCTACCAAAGTGGACCACCTCACACTTGCCAACATTAAATTCCATTTGCCATTTCCTGGCCCATTCGCCCAGCCTATCTAGATCCTTCTGCAGACTCTCCACACCCTCCGCACAATTTGCCGTTCCCCCAATCTTGGTGTCATCAGCAAATTTCGACACCCTACACTCGGTTCCCTCCTCCAGATCATCTATATAAATGGTAAATAGCTGAGGCCCCAGCACCGACCCCTGGGGCACTCCACTAGTCACCATCCGCCAATCCGAATAGCACCCGTTGACCCCCACTCTCTGCCTCCTATTTGACAACCAATCCTCTATCCATGCTAACACCCTACCCCCAACTCCATGTCCCCTGACCTTCTGCAATAACCTCTTGTGAGGTACTTTGTCAAACGCCTTCTGAAAATCTAGAAAGACCACATCCACCGGCTCTCCTCTATCCACCGCCCTAGACACATCCTCATAGAACTCCAGTAAATTTGTCAGACACGACTTCCCTTTAATGAAACCGTGCTGCGTCTGCTCTATCAAGCAATTCCCTTCAAGATGCCTCGCAATTTCCTCCTTAATGACAGATTCTAACATTTTACCTACCACAGACGTTAAACTAACCGGCCTATAATTCCCCGCCTTTTGCCTGGCACCCTTCTTAAACAAAGGCGTAACATTAGCCGTTTTCCAATCATCCGGCACTTCCCCGGAATCCAGCGACGTCTGGAAAATAACCACCAAGGCATCCACTATCACCTCCGCCATTTCTTTCAGAACCCTCGGATGCATTCCATCCGGTCCTGGGGACTTGTCCACAATCAGCCCCTCCAGTCAGTCGAGCACCGCCTCTCTAGTAACAGTAATGTCATTAAGACCCTCCAGTCCTACCACCTTTCCATCGCTAACACCCGGCAAATTATTCACGTCCTCCTCCGTAAAGACAGAAACAAAAAAGTTATTCAATACCTTAGCCATATCCCCATCCCCTACCACTAGGTCCCCTTTCTCATCCTCTAAAGGACCAACGTTCACCCTAGCCAGCCTCTTCCTTTTTATATATTTATAAAAACTCTTGCTATCCTTAACAATGAATAAACTTAAACTTAAAAAACAAAAGAAACTGGGAATGCTCCCCTTGCAGCGGAGAGATTTAAGGGGAGATTTGATTGAGTTGGTAAAAATATAAAAGGGAATGCAGAGAATCTATTTCCAGTGACGGAAGGGCCAGTAAGCAGGCAGCAAATGAGAAAAAAAGAGAAGTAACACATAAACACATTACTCAGCAAGTTATGATGATCTGGATTGCATTACATGGAGTATAATGGAAGCTGATTCAATAAAAAGTTTGGAAAAGGAATTGGATACATATTTGAAGGGAAAAGATATTACAAGGTTATAGGAAAGAAACAAGGTAATATCACAAACTAAGTAGCTCTTTACAACGCGGGCATTATGGACAAATGGTCATTTCCAATGCTGCATTCACTCTATGATTTTATGAACAATGATTGAGGGGGTTTGTGGCCAAAATTCTGTTCGTTTGGTCTTAAGTTCCTTCATTGCTATGAAGAAAACTAGCACCAAAATCTAAAGAATAGTTTCAACCTAAAGAATATGCTACTGAAAAGAATAACATATTCTAATAATATCTTCAAATTTAAAAAGAATGAAAACGTCACTGAAGCAAACTGAGTTTTCCTGATGATTTGTTAAATTTTATGAAATCTTCTTAATATGATGCATATTTAGTCAAAACTGTTTGCCTTAGTCATTAGCGACATTTAGTACTACAGACTTTGGATATTGCTGAGAAAAGAGCTGTAAGCTTTCCATCTTGCACTTATTAGGACAGATACAAGGATACCAAATTTCAAAGGAAGCAATAATTCGTACTGAATGTGAAATGTGTGCCAATTGGTTGGCAAGTCAACTCTGAATGTTGAGGCCTTGGAAGATGCATTATTATCCTATATGCTTTTGTTTAATTCTAAACGAATGCAATGCTTGGACATGCTCCTTCTGCCTGCAGAGGACAGAGCTCTGCATATGAATATTGTTGTGATCCAATTAGGGGCCATTAACCTTTTGTTTAAAGTAGTCAATGTTTGAAATTCCAGTTACCCAGTAAATTCCAGTTACCCACTAGGAAATATAAAGCCACAAGTTTCCATGGTTTTAAACAACCAAGATAAACATTACCAGACAAAATCAAAGCAGTAAAACAATCTACAGTATCTATTTTACACTCTAACTTTCAGAATTAAAATGAGGTAAATAGGAATTGACAGAAAATCATATCTGAACACATACACTGCATATTACATGGCAGATGCAATCAAGACAGATCCCATGGCCAGAACTCTACCACCTTGCCTGCCACAGAATAAGTGGGGACAAGGGTCCAGCAACAGAATTCTCCGTTGACCTTGGGCGGGAATTTCCGATCTCGCCTGAGCAAGGCCGGAAAATCCCACCCCATGTGTTTCTCAGCTACCCCTCCAGATGTCAGTGACCACTGAGTGTCAAAAAATCTCATTAAAATTCCGTCTCCTTAATGAGAAATTTTGATTCCTCACTTTCAAAAAATCTATCTTCTGATGTCCCTCAAACATTGCTCCAACTTAGAGTGTCTCAACTGTTGCTTCCCCGATGGTTCAATCTCTTCTGAGACTACACTCCATGCATAGGATTCATAAACCTATACACCTGCCTCTAATTAGCAGCATCCTTACAACTCCTTCACAGACTGCTAGCTTCATTCACTAAGCTGCCACTGCACCAGGGTTTCTCCAAACTCCAGTCTCCCAGCTGAATCTAGCTACAAATGGCTCCCAGAGCTTCTACGAATGCAGACTGCCTGGGACAGCGCCATGACCTTCTACCACTTTCTCAGCTCCCAGGATTTCTACTGATCTTTGAATGGCTCCCAGGGTTTCTTTATGAGCTGCAAACCACACGAGGTCCAATGTGTAACAACTCTCCTTTCCCCCCCGCAAGCAAATACAGATAAATTGAACCTAAAAGGCCTTTTTAAGCTCCATCCATCACCATGACAATGTCATCTTCACTGAATGCTTTCAAACTAATTTAGCTGTAGCTCTTAAAACAAAACATTCCTCTGGACTGCAGTTCTTTGCAAACAATGTGGACTTCAAGTCTCTAATTCTCCAGCAAAGGAAGCTTACCTTCTGTTTTATGTCTCCATCTCTTCTATTCTGACTCTATTAAACAAAGGTGAACAAACCTTCTAGATTGCCACTTCTTTTAAGTGTTCTGGCAATCTTAAAAACATTTTAATTACCTTACCTTCATAACAACGATCTTCCCAGAAGTAGACATCACCTCTAAACTATTAACATGAGCTGTGAATTAGATATTCAACACAATATATGTAACTTGTAGCAAGCAAAAATTAGCAACATTGCAACCCCAACTGATCACCTCAAATTGTTCGTTTATATATGTTTCATTGCTTCAAAATATATTTTCATGATGGCAAAATACTCCATGTTGTGTTGATGCTGGATATAGAATATTTTGGTCATCTTTAGTTTGCAGTCTCTCTCCCACTGTAATTCCCATGAAACATTAAATAATGCATAGGGTGCATCTCCCTGAAATAAATGGATGGAGAAAAGGGCTTACCAAGGAGATGAGCTCATTTTAATGTGAAAAATCTTGGCATTTAAAGGTAATGGTTTCTACTCTGTAGTTGCCAATGTCACATCAGATATTTTAACGCAACATCAGTCAAAAAATTCCATTAAGGAACTAAAGAATATGAAATTCAACTTGTTCTCAAAAATGTTGTTGGTGTGGCTAATGGAAAAAGAAAACCGTCAGCTGACAACACCTAGATGCACAATAAAATATTCATGCTTGCAAATAAACTGTCACGTTTGCTGAAAGGATTTCCTTCAGATTTTCCTTCAATTCAGTAACTGTATGACATTTGCAAACTCGATGTTACTCATTCAGGCATATCATTACAATTTCAGGATACTATCTGTCATTTGCCAACAACAACTTCTCACAGGCAGCTTTTTACCACTGTGTTCCAGGGGTGTGCATCTTACTGCTAAGGCCATCATTTATTGCCTATCTCTAACTGCCCTTAGGAAGAAGTGGCAAGCCGTCTTCTTGGACCAATGCAGTCTGTGTGGTGTGATTATACTCATGGTGCTTTGAGGTTGGGTGTTCCAGGATTTAGACCAAGTGACAATAAAGGAACAGAGATATGGTCAAAATGGTGCCAGACTTGGAGGGGAACCTAGAGCGATAGAATCATAGAGTCATGCAGTACAGAAGTGTTCTGTCAGCCCATTGAATCTGCACTGACAAAACTGCACTAAATCTACGCCAATACCACTTTCCAGAACTTGGCCCATAAACTTATGACATTTCAATTGCTCATCTATGTACCTTGTAAAGATTGTGAGATTTCCTGCTTTTACTAGCCTTCCAGGCAGTGCACTCCAGACTTCCACCAGGCTCTGGGTGAAATTCCCTCTAGACTTCCTGTCCCTCACCTTAAAATTGTGCCCCCTAATCATTGATCCTTCAGCTAAGGGAAACAGCTGCTTCCTATCCATACTCTTCATAATCTTATATACTTTATTCAGGTCTCTCCTAAGCCTTCCCTGCTCTAAAGAAAACAATCCCAGCATATCCAACCTCTTTTCATAGCTCAAGTGCTCCATCCCAGTCAACATCATGGTGAATCTCCATTGTAACCTCACCAGTGCAATCGCATCCTTCCTGGCAATCCCTCCAGGCAATCAGAACTGCGCACAGTACTCTGATTGTGGCCTGACAAAAGTTCTGTACAGCTCCAACATAACTTCCGTGCTCTTATAATCTATGCCACAACTGACAATGGCAAGTGTCCCATATGTCTTCTTAATTACTGTGGCTGGCGGTGTTCCACGCACATACTGCACTTCCATCTATGTGGTAAAGATCACTGATTGTCATGTGCTGTCAAAGAGATTGTGTAGATGTACACATTACAGCCATGATGAATGGGTGGTGGAGGCAGCGGATGGGGTGCCAGTCAAGTGGGCTGATCTGTGCTGGATGGTATTGAGTTTCCTTAGTGTGTTATATAGCACTTCCACCAATACTCTCACCATATGCGCAATGTAAGGTTATCCTAACATTATGGCCAAATGTTTTAAATCTGATTTATATTATTTAAAATTCCATTTCTGGAACATGCTTTACTTCCCTTGCATTGGGCTACCCGCATTACCCAAATATTGACAGGTCCTTCAGCTCCTCACCCCATCCACTGCTGACCAATCTTGACGAAACCCTCCTCCTCCTCCTACTCCAATCCCACCAACAGTTTCCATTCCATTCTGAATCCATTGCTTTCAGTTTTGCCCTCAACATTCCTCCTGACAGCCTTTCCCTCCCACCCACGAGATCCCAACCACTGACTGCCAGGATCCTTTCACAGGTCCTCACCTGCTGCCTTCTGCTGTCAAGTTGCTAACAAGTTCATAGAATCCCTACAGTGCAGAAGGAGGCCATTTTAGCCCATCAAGCACACACTGACAACAATCCCACGCAGGCTCTATCTCCATCTATTTATCCTGCTGGCTTCCCTGACACTAAGGGACAATTTAACTTGGCCAATCAACCTAACCAGTACGTCTTTGGAGCACCCGAAGGACACCCACACAGACATTGGGAGAACATGCAGATTCTGCACAGACAATTCCGGTCCAAGCCGAGAATTGAACCTGTTTCCCTGACATTGTGAGGCAGCAGTGCTAATCACTGCGCCATCATGCTGCCCGTGCCAGGTAGTCACGTTGGTCAGTAATTAGGGATACCCTACATAGATTGATTTCAGTGATGAATGAACTAATGTATCCCTGGCCTTGCTGGGTCTCTCATTGGATACCTTCACTTTCCACCCAGCCATGTGAAAATCAAATCAAATATTTCAGTCCTCTCACTTTCCAAATTATGTGGTACACAATAATCTTTCTTTCCTTCTCCATTATTTCAATTAAATAGACAAAATTAGATATCGAACAAAAGAGGACATTAGGACTCATAACTAAAAGTTTGGTTAAAGGGATAGGTTCTCTAGGCTTAAACAACGAGGCAGTACAGAGCAGCAAAGAGATTAGAGGAGAGAATTCCAGTGCTTAGTGCCCAGGCAACTGAGGACATGGCCATCAGTGATATAGCAAAGGATGTGCCAGAAACACAAGAGGCCAGAATTCATAGAATCCTTACGGTGCAGAAGGAAATCATTCAGCCCATCAAGCCTGCACCGACAACAATCCCACCCACGTCCTATCCCCCTAACCCCACTTATTTACCCTGCTAATCCCGCTGACATTCAGGGGCAATTTATCATGGCCAATCAACCTAACCAGCACATCTTTGGAGTGTGGGAGGAAACCAGAGCACCTGGAGGAAACCCATGCAGACATGGGGAGAACATGCAAACTCCACACAGACAGTGGCCTGAAGTGGGAATTGAACACGGGTCCCTGGCACTTTGAGGCAGCATTGCTTACCACTGTGCCACCATGCTGCCCCAGAGTTGGAGGAACAAAGTGTTCTTGGCAGGCTGTAAGACTGGAGAAGGATACATTGAGTGTTTTCAATATCAGGTTGAGAATTTTAAAACTGAAGAATTGGTGGAACAAGAGTACAGGTCATACACAAGGATAATAAGTGGATGGGCGTTGGTGCGTGCTTGGGTATGAGAAGCAATGTTTTTGAATGAGCTGAAATATATGGAAGGTGGAAGGTGGGAACAAACTGGCCGTAATTCTCCTGTCTCACATGCCCTGCTACTACTGCAAGTGAGAATGGAGAAATTTTATAATCTCCATCCCAGTCCCAGATGAGGTTAGATAATGTTTTGTTAATTAAGGGATATGGAGCATGTACATGCACTTAATTCATGGACTGGTCATGACTGCGCTGAACAGAAGAATAGGTTCTAGGGGCTAAATGGTCTGCTCCTGTTTCTATAGTAACACAGAAGTTATCAGAGGCCTGAAAGGTTTTGAGGGGCTATTCCATTCTCCCTTATCCAATCAGCTGATTAAACAACAATCAAGAATGCCTCAGATGCAGAACAGGTTCTCACATGTCCTGTCTCATCAAGGTAAGTGGTAGGTTTTTGTAATTTTTACAATTTTTTAATAGACCTTATTACATCATCAACACGAGACAAAGGCCCTTGTGGGACCAAAATCAATTTCATTGACAGGAGTAACATAAGGTAATGTTCTGAATCCCTCCATTGAAGTATGTAAAGCCTATTGTATTGCACATGGGGAATTAAACCACACTACAATTTTAGCAAATACTGTTCCATCACAATCACAGTATGAACTCCATTTAGTGACAACACTACCAGAGTGAAATCTAGTTTCATCTGTTCATACAGAGATCTTTTGTAAACTATAAGTGAATGTGTAACGTGTCAGCACATATTGCGGAATTTGGTTCAAAATTGAGAAAGGAAGAAACAGGTTCTATTTCTAAGGGACAGTTGTATAAACATAATTAACCCATTCCTGCTCCTTCTGACAAAGGCAGCAAGCAAACTAAACACTGGTGAATGATTGCCTCAAGGGGAGGAGGGGGCACAGAAATATAGAAACGTAGAAAATAGAAGCGGGGTAGGCCATTTGGCCCTTTGAGCCTGTTCTGCCATTCATTTTGATCACAGTTTATCATCAAATTCAATATCCTGATCCCCTTCAGCCCCAAGAACCACGTCCAATTTTTTCTTGGAATCACACAAAGTTTTGGTCTCAATTACTTTCTGTGGTAGTGAATTCCACACATTCACCATTCTCTGGGTGAAGAAATTTCTCCTTGCCTCAGTCCTAAAAGGTTTAGAATCCATAGAATCCCTATAGTGCAGAAGGAGACCACTTGGTCCATCGAGTCCACACCAACCAAAATCCCACCCAGGCCCTATCCCCGTAACCCTACATATTTACCCTGCTAATCTCCTTGACACCAAGGAGCAATTTAGCATGTCCAATCCACCTAACCTCCATATCTTTGAAATGTGGGAGGAAGCCAGAGTATCTGGAGGAAACCCACGCAGACATGGAGAGAACATGCAAACTCCACACACAGTGACTCGAGGCCAGAATTGAACCCAGGTCCGTGATGCTGTGAGGCAGCAGTGCTAACCACAATGCCACTATGCCACCCATTTATCCTCAAACTTATGATTCCACATTTTAATATTTATTTATTGGTGTCACAAGTAGCCTTACGTTATCATTGCAATGAAGTTACTGTGAAAATTCCCTAGTCACCACACTCCGCTGCCTGTTCAGGTACACTGAGGAAGAATTTAGCATGGCCAATGCACCTAACTAGCACGTCTTCTGGACTGTGGGAGGAAACCGAAGCACCAGGAGGAAGCCCATGCAGACACAGGGAGAATGTGCAGACTCTGCGACCCAAGCCAGGAATCAAACCCAGGTCCCTGGCACCCCTCAGGCAGGTTTCATGAAACACTTTGAAGTTTCTGACCTGACAAATAGAAAAGGGCAGAATATAACCTCCATTTTTCAGCTTACAATAAGAAGGGGGGATAAAGAAAGAAAGGTTTGCAGGCCAAAAAGCACAGAATAAAGAGTTATTGTTTCACCTCAGCCCAGAGTTCAGAGGATAGTTTAATGGTGTAGTCATTCACAAAGGTTGGCAAGCTGTAGACTGAAGCTGGATGAGTCATCTTTTCAGTAGTGATGACTCCCACAATGGGTTAGGCACACGGAGAAGAATTAGTCTTGTAGGCTTTAGTATAGAAGTTTAGAAGTCCCAGTAGAAACAGTGTAGAGAGGGCCCGGGGGCCTGCTAGATGGAAGATGACAGACTGACTATGCAACTCCGCAAGGCAGTATTACAAGTTTCGTCTGCTAGGAGTCATGTCACATGACTTCTAACTTCTCCATTTTAATTTTGAAAAAGGTTTATATTCCTTTGTCTGGAGTCTTGGGATTTTTAATATTTTAACCATGAAGAATTAGTAAGGGGTTTCTCAGCCCTTTGTCCTAGCAGACTAGTAGGCCAGAATTCTCCGGCTGGCCACGCCCCGCCACCATTTGGCTCTCAGCCAAAACTCGTTCATTGCAGTGGGACTGGAGAGTCCCAGCTACGGATGAGCTTGTCGAATCCAGTCCAAGTCTGTTGACCTCGGGTGGGATTTTCTGGTCTTGGGACAAGTGTGGCTGAAAATCCAGCTCTTTATTTCAAACCGTGTGGTATTTTGAGTCTTTAGCATAGTTAGAATTCCACTATGCAGCATTAATTATTTCAAGCCTATCAAAATATGAATTCCAAAAAACTTGGCTGACTTCTTATGGGGGAGGGGGGGTTGTGGAATGTAGAGGAATCACTGATTTCCTTGATATTTATTAATAACCTAGACCTGGGTGTACAGGCTATAATTACAAAAATAGAGGATGATATCAGACTTGGAAGTATGATGAACTGTGAAGAGAGTAGCGATAGACTTCAAGAGGATATAGACAGGCTGGGGGAATGGGCAGAAACGTGGCAGCTGTAGGGAGGGAACTGGGGAGATGAGGGGGAGAATGGGGCAAGGAAGGGGGAAGAGAAAGAATGTGGGTTGGGAGAGGAATGGAGTAGCAGAAGAATTTGGAGTGAGGTGAAGAAGTAGGTGGGATTTGGGGTGGAGAGGCGGGAATGACGAGGGGAAGAAGAGTGGGAGTGGGAGGAGAAATGGTCGGGGTGAGGAATGAAGGGGGTGAATTCTGCCTCAGGTTACTGGCTTGGGCGGGGGGGGGGGGGGGGGGGGGGTGGGCGGTTTGGAGCAGCCTCTGGCAGGGTGCATTAAAATGCAAGGTGCAAATCCTGCAGCCAGGAGCTAGAGCTGAGGAATTGGCACCCAGCAAGAGCCACTGGAGGATCCTCAGACAATAGGCTACATCATTCACTGAATAAACAAATTACAAGCAGATCGGTGCCAAGTATTGTTTCCCTTGGAGCTAATTCTGCCCGCCTCCTTGCCTTAATCACACCAGAGCAAACACCAGATAAAACACAAGTGCAAAATAGATGCTGCAATCCTGAATATTTTTAGAAAGCAGAAAATAGTCAGCAGGTCTATTTTGCAGAAAGAAAAAGAATGGCTTCAAGTCCATGACCTTTCCTAAGTGCTGTACTGGGAAAAATTGGAGAGATGCAACAGTCAACACCACATCAGTGACGGCCTAAGTTAAGCTTTTGCAAATGTACTTCATGGAAAATTCTCAGCATTAAACTGATGAAGAAATGTTCCAGCGATGTATCTAGGTGCCTGAACAAATCTCCAGAGCTGTCTAATCTTGGCCATGTAGCTAATCAGTCACATATGACTCACTCAGTTATCAGACAAAGGCAGACAAACGGAAGGAGAGCCATAGTAATGGATGATGATCCCCTCTGTCCCATAAACAGTTCAGCTGTCTTAATATAGGGTTTACAGCCCATTAAACAAATTGGTAAATTCTTGTTGTTTTTGCAAAGCTTTATCCAAACAAACTTTTCCTGTCCACCATTCATTGCTTTGATGATGATGTTAGGAAGGAAAGTGAAACAGCTGCACTGAAATGTTATTATTTTTTCTGTCATTAAACAATAAGTAGTTATTTTATTTCTAATAATAAAGAGCAAAATACTTCCTATTGGCATTGCCTGGGAACCCCCTGCCCATAAGTTCGTACAAAATAGGAACAGGAGCAAGCCACTTAGCCCTGTGACCTGCTCCGCCATTTAATAGGGTCATGGCTGATCTAACATTTCTGAATTTGTAACATCGAAAAATAGGAAGGGAGGTTCAGCCCCGCTCAACTGCTCCTTTCCCTGTGAAACTCAGGACGCTCACAAAGATCCTCCCTGTCCAATCCCAAAACAGGTGTGATTTTTGATCTGGAATGTAACATTGATGGGAAAAAGAACTCACAAAGAATAAAAGGTGACTGTTTACACATTGGGTTAAGTAGCTGCATCCTCCTCCCATCACCACCTGAACTTCAGAACACAGACAAATTGTTTTATACATGGTACCATAGTCTAGTCAGACAAAGGGCGGTGATAAAAGTGGGAAACTCCCTCTTGGGAGGGACCTTTCCATAGAAAATAGACGATACTAGCTCAATAAATAATCAGTCTGAGATGGGAATGTTTCTGATGCCTGATGGTCTGGATATGAAGCCAAGACTGCTGGAAGGAGTTTGTCTCCAAGATCAGTCATAATCTAAGTACATGGGCGAGTCAGGCCGCAGGAGCTGAATGGCTCCTCCTGTTCCTCATACCAGAGCTCAGAGCTTGTTTTGCTTCCCAGGCAAAAGGTACATTGCCATGTTCTGGAGTTGGGGGTGACCATTGGCTGGTTTGAGATGGTTTAGATACTTTATCCCTTGTCTGACATCTATTAGCTTCATGTCTGTTATTTGTATTTTAGGGTCACTAACAGCGCCCAAATTCACAGCGACCCAGCCCTCAGATTGTGTTGCTGATTCACAATTAGTTGATGATTTCCCCTCATTAGCTGCCATTCACCCTGAGCATGGGCACTCACTGTAATGAGCTACGTTGAAAACAAGGTGACATCATCACTATGGCCCAGCTTGTCACTGAGGGAATGTGGCTCAGTGAAGGCATTGCATGGACATGCATCACTCCGCCAACAGTAGGACACCAGTATAGTGATGTCAGTGCATAAAGGGGCGTGACACTGCAGCAGACCATGTGCAAGAGAGAGAAAGAGCGCAAGAGTGAGAGAGACAGACCTGTCAATCAGAGATGCTGCAATATGCAATCTGTATCCTTTCAGTACAAAATCTGCAACTCTGAAATCAAGTAAGTGAAATTGATCTGACAGACAGGCTTTTAAAAAAATCCATTTTTTTAAAGCTAGTCTGTCAGCTTCTATACTTTGGCTGCTCAGCAGGGTTGACGAGGACTCTGTTTAAAACACTGAGGCCAAACCTCCAGGCCATGGTGTTTGGAACTGTCTACGCATTCCCTCTCCAGAGCCCTGGGCAGAAGTGTTGGGATGACACTCCAATGTGCTCCGGCAACCATACACCACTGAAATGCTCCAAAATCTATCAGCAGCAACAATAGCACAGAAAAAAGATTCATTGAAAGCAATGATTACTTTTTAACCATCAGGGATAATATTGCTTGAGCTGAGATTCTCTAGTAAGAAGAATAGAAGTGGCAATATATGCCAAAGCTACATGTTTGAAGGGTGAGCAAGAACAAAAGGACCTGATGATTTATGTACACAAGTCTTTAGAAGATGGTAGGGCACGGGGGAGAAAGCCGTCGAGATACAGAGAAAAGAGAAACAGAATCCTTGACTTTAGAATGATGGGCATGGAACACAAAAACAAGAAGGTAATGCTAAACATTTTTAAAACACTACTTAGGCCCCAACTGGTATATGGTGCCCAGTTCGCGACCCCATACTGGAGGAAGGATGTCAAAGCCTTACACAGGGAAATTTCCTAGAATGATACTAGGGATGTATCTCCTTGGAACTCAGAAGGTTGAGATGAGATTTGATAGAAGTATTCAGAGTCTTAAAGAGTTTTGATATGATAAATCAGAAAAATCTGTTTCAACTAACAGAAAGGTCAGCATACAAAGGATGCAGATATAATGTAATTGGCAAAAGAACCAGGAGTGACTCATAGAAACTAGAAGCAGGAGTAGGGAATTCAGTCCTGTGAGTGTGTTCCATCATACCTTTTGATCATGGCTGATCATCAAATTCAAAATCCTGGCCCCCCTTCACCCCCGTATCCTTTGATCCCTTTCGCCCTGAGGGCTATATCTAATTTCTTCCTGAAATCAGACATTTTGGCCTCACCTACGATCTGTGATAGTGAATTCCACACATTCACCATTCTCTGTGTAAAGAAATTTCTCCTCACCTCAGTTCTAAATGGTTTTTCCTTTATCCTCAAAATATGATCCCCTCGTTCTGGACTCCTCCATCATTGGGAACACTCTTTCTGAATCTACCCTGTCTAATCCTGTTAGAATTTTATAAGTTTCTATGAGATCCCCTCTCACTCTTCTAAACTCCAATGAATATAATCCTAACCAACATAGTCTCTTGTCATATGACAGACCTGCCATCACAGGAATCAGCCTGGTAAAGCTTTGCTGTACTCTCTCTACAGCAAAGACACCCTTCCTCAGAGAAGGACATCAAAAACTGCACACGGTGCTCCAGATGTAGCCTCACCAATGCCTTATACAATTGCAGCAAAACTTCCCTATCCTCTCGCCATGAAACCTAGCATACCATTTACCTTCTTTACTGCTTGCTGTACGTGAGCACTGACTTTCAATGGCTGATGCATGAGGACTCCAAGGTCTCTTTGAGTATCCAGCTCTCTCAATTTACACCCATTCAAGTAATAATCTGTCTTCCTATTATCGCTATCAAAGTGTATAACCTCACATGTATCCACATTACACTTGGGGGAAAAAGTGTTGTTGTAATCTTGAATGTACTGCCTAATATGTAGTGGAAGTAGATTCAAAAGTAGCTTTCTAAAGGGAATTGGATAAATATATGAAGGATGAAAATTAATAAGGCTGTGCAGAAACTGTGGGGGGTGGGTGGACTAGTGGTGTAACTCTTTCGTACAGTCAGTATAGACATGATGCCCCCATTAGCCTCCTTCGCTGTCAGGTCATCCTATTATCCTAAATTATTAAGCTTAATGAGGAGGTTTTTTTTAACAGCGATTCAGTAATTTTCACATTGAGAATGTGCATCAACAGGAATTGTACAAGCATTCCTGAGCATGGAACTGGTTGCAAATAAAAAGCAGGAATCCTTGCTTACCAACTATGGTAACTGAACATGTTACAAATGATGACATAAATCACCTGGATTGCCCAGAGGAGAATAACTTCTTCAGCAAGAAGCAGTGAGCTTCTCACCTGAAACTAAGCAGCAGTGAGAAAGAGAAGAGAGTCTAACCCACAAGCAGTAATGATAAACTGCACGCTGCAATGTGTACGGGGGAACCTCATTTATTTTCCTGATTGGCACCAAAGCAATAGTCACACTCATGAGATTCTCTGCATACAGCAAAATCCCAGCGTTGAAACAATTACATTTTATAGGAATAACATATTGAGCGGTGATTCAGTCCCATCAAATCAATCACATTATAGTCCACTTCCGACCTGAATTGTCTTGACTGAGATGTGCCAAGAAAAGACTTCAACATCTCCTTTGTGGGTAAAGAAAAAGATGAGAGTGTCACAGCAACTCAGTACATTGTATATCATTTTTTTAAATCATTCGTGGGACATGGACATCACTGATTGGCCAGCATTTGTTGCCCATTCCAAGTTGCCCGAGGGCAGTTGAGAGGCAACCACATTGCTGAGGCTCTGGAATTACATGTAGGCCAGACCAGGTAAGGACAGCAGATTTCCTTCCCTAAAGGACATATGGGTTTTTCTGACAATTGATAGTGATTTCATGGTCACCTGTCAATTCTTAATTCCAGATATTTTTATTGAATTCAAATTCCATCACCTGGTAGGATTCAAACCCAGGTACCCAGCACATTAGTTAAGCCTCTGGATTAATAGTCTAGCAATAATACCACTAGGCCATCGCCTTCGCTATCCTGAATGATGGTAACAGGGAACATTTGATAGTAAACTCACTAGCTTTCGAGGGGATTCCCTTTTCTTCAGCTGAATGGAGAGTTCTGGCCTCAGACAGAGCATATAAAGCACAGACAGTTTACAGATTACTGTCAGACTTTTTATTGTGTTTACCCCAGTCCAACACCGGCATATCCACATCATGACAGGGAACATTAACAGAGGCAGCTGTGCATCCAACATTGCAACATTAGGTATATGGAGGCTCGAATTGTGCTAGTTTACAGTGAGGTTTTAATAAGATGTGCTGCTTTCCTTTGTGTGTTTTATTGAAAAAGTACAATGTGTAGACATAAATAACCAAGGCCACATAGGTACCCTCATTAGGAGTCAAGCTATTCAAGGTAGAATCAATTACATTGGAGAAATCCATATACCAGTTTGCACACTTAAAGCATCACCTCATTTCAATTAATAGAAATGTGATTCAAAGCACCAAATTACATATGAGTCACAAGAAATGACATCCCTTGAGTTTTGGTTTGTTCATTGCTTGTTTTGTTATAATTGCCCTGAGTCACTGATTTTCCTTGCAGTGGCCAAACCAAATTTCATAATGACTCTCGAACAATATGCTTTCAGTCAATCAGCAGAAGTATGTTGTTCCATTTGGAAGGATCAATATTCACCGCTGCATAAAAGCAATGTGCAAAGACCCAACAAAATGGTCAGTGAGAATAAACTCAGGTGGTCCACTGTGATTAAAGAAAACACCTACATTACCGACCAATTTCAATTATGAAAAAAGTCACGGCGGAGGTAAGGGACAATTATTTGCTTTGTGTTCCTCGCCTGGATTCTGACATCTTTCATGACATGCACTCATGATTCCCAATTGGATTACAGTACTGTGAAAGTAAAGCTAATATTTTATCCTACTCTTTTATTCCATTGCTTTTCACAGCTTATGAGATTTGAAAGCCTATGGTTATAATCAAAATCCATCCTTTCACAAAGTTGAAACTCAGCTGAAGGAGACTATTTAATTCAGTGTTCTCCTGTTTCCATTGAAATCTGCGATAACCCCACACAGCACTAAACTATCCCTGGTATAATTTCAGAATTTATGCTTTCAGTATCTGAGCTAAAAGTCAATTCCAGATTTTAGTAACTCTTTACTTGAGCAAGTGTCTCTTGTCTTAAAGCCTGATGTAAATGTTTCTGAGTTTGCATCTATGCCTCCTTACCCCTCACCAAGAGCCTTTGAATGAAATGTTAAGTCAAGGTCCTGTCTGTCTCATAAGTGGATGTAAAAGCTCCCACGGCCCTATTGAAAGGAGAGCAGTTCTCTCAGTGGCCAACATCGCTACATCACCTAAAAAAAAGTATCATGTTGCAGTTTTTGGAACTTGATTTGTGCAAACTGTCCATCACATTTCCTGTGTCATAACTTCATTAGTGTTTCATTGACTATAAAGTCAATGAAGGAAATTGGGATAAATTTTCTGATTCTGTTCAGATCAGAGGTGCGCCTGCTGATCCTGCCATAGAAGGCAGTGGTGGAATGGTATTGTCACTGGACTAGTATTGCAGAGAGCCAGGATAATGTCCAGGGGACTCCAGGTTCAAATGCCACCATGACAGATGGTGAAATTGGAATTCAATAAAAATCGGATGCCCATTGAAACCATTGCTGATTGTTGCAAAAATCCATATGGTTCACCAATCTCCGTAGGGAAGGAAATCTGCCATCCTTATCTGGCCTACGCATGATTCCAGATACACAACAATGTTGTTGCCTCTTAAATGTCCTTGGAAATAGGCAATAAATGCTGACCCAGCCAGGAATGCCCATATTCCATGAACAAATAAAAAAAGGGATTAGTTGTGGGCGGGACAGACGACTTAACAGATCATTAAAAGGTCCATTGACCTCAGATGGGAATTTCCGATCCCCTGGCATGCAGGATGGTAAGATCCCACGTTATAGAAATGCAAATCTAACACTAAGAAAATAAAGATAATTCCAGGAATAACATTCTAGATTGGACTTTGTTTTTCCACTCAATATCATATTTAACTATTTACTTCCCTGCCATTCACCACTCTGAAAGGCAAGGTAACATTTGCTTTCAACTAAGTCCTTTGGCACTAAGGATCAGCCTTGTGTCCCTTCTTGACACCACTTCATGAGCTAGGATATTTTGTTTATGCCTTAATTAGCAGAAATCAAAATAATACTTAAATTGCAATTAAAGCATTGGCACATAATTTCCTAGTTCCCTAGTCCCACATTTCAGGTGTACCCCAATGACAGTTTCCCACATAAGAGTTGACCCTTATGGGTGGTATGGTGGCACAGTGGTTTGCACTGTTGCTTCACAGCACCAGGGACACAGATTCGATTCTCGGCTTGGGTCACTGTCTGTGCAGAGTTTGCACGTTCTCCCCGTGTCGGCATGGGTTTCCTCCAGGTGCACTAGTTTCCTCCCATAGCCTGAAAGATGTCCCAGTTAGGCATATTGTTCATGCTAAATCTTCCCTCAGTGTGCCTGAACAGGCGCCAGAGTGTGGCGACTAGGGGATTTTCACAGTAACTTCATCGCAGTGTTAATGTAAGCCGACCTGTGACATTAATGAGTAAACTTTAACTTTAAATCCAGCAATTGCCCAGAAGTGCTAACTTCCCCTGGTTAATCATGCTGGGCTGGGATACATCTGACAGAAGCGATTAAAATTGCTAACTTTGGATGGTTCTGCCAGTTTTACCCTGATAATAAACTCTGAAAGAGTTAGGAGGGAAAGAACACTTCTAACCCCAGAGTAACTATCTAAACACCCAGACCCAGATTCATACAGGATACCCTCCACATACACATGGACCTCCTAGCGGATCCCCCATAACAACCCCACCCTCTCCCCATCTGATATGCCAACCACAACTCCCCCACCCCAGCCTGGCATGACACTCCTTCCCAGTCCAACCCAACCACGTCCCCCCAAAACCATCCCAACTCAACCACCACAGCGCCCCCCCATACCCCAGCCACACCCCAGCACCATGCCCCACCTCCTACCCTCACTCTCCTGCCCCTCCCAGTCTCCCCACCCTTTCCTCCTGGCTTGTCTCCCGTCTGTTTGAACCATTTTTCTTTGAAACTTACTTTCTCCCTTTAAATTTTGCCTTTAAATATCTTAGCTAATGCTGTAAAAGGGGGCATTCCTATCTCCCGAGCCTCAGTTACTCGTTGCCGATGCAACCAGGGCCACGCTTCGCTGCTCCTGTTTCACCCAGCCTGAGTGAAGAACGTTGGGTGAGACAGGGGCTTTGGAATTTCAATGAGGGTAAGTCCATCAAGTGCCAGAGTGTGGCGACTAGGGGATTTTCGCAGTAACTTCATTGCAGTGTTAATGTAAGCCTACTAATGACATTAATAAATAAACTGATAAAGTTATGGGCCATTATGTAGTTTCAGAGTATGATCCCCAAGTGGATTTGGGAATATAACTCTTTTCATAGATCATAGAACCCTACAGTGCAGAAAGAGGCCCTTCAGCCCATCGAGTCTGCATTGAAACACAATCCCACCCAGGCCCTACCCCCATATCCCTACATATTATACCCACTAATCCCTCTAACCTAACATATCAGGACACTAAGGGGCAATTTCTTAGCATGACCAATCAACCTAACCTGCACATCTTTGGACTGTGGGAGGAAACTGGAGTACCCGGAGGAAACTCTTGCAGACACGAGGAGAATGTGCAAACTCCACACAGACAGTGACCTGAGCTGGGAATCAAAACCAGGTCCCTGGAGCTGTGAAGCAGCAGTGCTAACCACTGTGCTACCGTGCCACTTAAATTTTCTTTATTGATTGCCAGTCTGCAATGAGCGAATACAGTAAGCACTGTCTCCATGGTCAATCACAGGCCTCTTTTTATCTGTCTTGGTTTGACACAATTCATTTCAGGATGTCACGCATTTGTTTCTCCCAGTCAGCACCACCTTCCTCTTCCACCTGTTCAGTGTACAACCGCAAATTTTTGTCCGGTTCCTTCCATAATACCATGATTGTTTCATCAGATTTAACTTCTCTACCTAAATTATTTCCATCTGAAACATTACCAGCCTCCACTGTGTTTCAAAATCCAGGTCAGTTTGATCAGGAAAAAATAAGTGTATGAGCACCAATGAATGGGGCACCTCTACCTAACCTTAAATCCTATAACTTTTACCCTTTTCTTCTCTTCTTTTAGTCAATGTAATATTGGGCCCTAACTTTGACATAAGGATATCCATTGTCTTAAATTTGTTCAATAACTTTTATACAGAAAGATAGTCCACCAATCTTGGAACACTACACTATAGAACATTCTGATATTCACTTGGAATGTCACAATTACAAATTTCAGAATTTCCTAAAATACATTAATGATCTAGATCTTGGTGTACAGGGGGCAATTTCAATGTTTGTGGATGACACAATATTTGGAAGCATTATGAACTGTGAGGAGCACAGTGTAGACCTTCTAAAAGACAAGTTGTTGGAATGGGCAGATAGGAAGCAGATGAAGTTCAAGGCAGAGGAGTGTGAGGTGATGCATTTTGGTAGGAAGAACGTGGGCAAACAATATAAATTATGCAGGCCCAGGAGCAGAGGAACCTTGGTGTTTCTGTCTATAGATCATCAAAGGTGGCAGGACAGGTGGAGAGAGCAGCTAACAAAGCACACAGTGGGCTCTGGGCTTTATTAATAGGGGCATAGAATACAAGAGGAAGAAGGTTATTTTGAACCTGTACAAGACACTAGTTAGGTCTCGGTTGGAGTAGTTCTGGATGCCACACACAAGAAGAGTGTGAACACATTGGCGAAAGTGCAAAGGAGGTTCACAAGAATAGTTCCAGGGCTGAGAAACTTCAGTTATGAGGATAGATTGGAGACATCGGGACTGTTCTCCTTTGACAGAAAAAGGCTGAGAGGAGATGGTTAAAGTCATGAAGGGACTGGACAGAGTAAATATGCAATTATTTCTCATAAAAAGATCAAACGTGATTTGCAAAATAAGCAAGTCTGATGGGAGAAAAAGACTTTTTCAGACAGTGAGTGGTTCAGGCTTGGAATGCACTGCCTGGATGTGTGATGGAGGCAGATTCAATGGGGTATTAAAGAGAGCATTAGATGATTATTTGAACAGAAAAATTGTGCAAGGGTATGAAGAAAGGGCAGGAGGATGGCACTAAGTCATAGTGCTTTTTTGGAGAGCCTATACGGACACACTGGGCCAAATGGCCTCCTTTTATGTTGTAACAATTCTGTGATCCTGATGTTCTCTCAGGTTCAGCATCTCAGACTAGTCTTATAGTCAAACCTTTACTCTCACCGACCTGGTGAGTGCTTTTAACTGTTCACCTTACAAGAATTTTATGGAGAAGCACCAGAAATTAGCAGTGATATTCAGGAGGGGGGTGGGGGGGCAGGGGGGGGCGATGGTTAGTCAGCGGGAATATTCAGATGGGGGTTTAGTCAGTGAGGATATTCAGATGGGGGGGGTTTAGTCAGTGGGAATATTCAGATGGGGGTTTAGTCAGTGAGGATATTCAGATGGGGGGGGTTTAGTCAGTGGGAATATTCAGATGGGGGTTTAGTCAGTGAGGATATTCAGATGGGGGGGGTTTAGTCAGTGGGAATATTCAGGTGGGGGTTTAGTCAGTGGGGATATTCAGGTACAGGGGAGTTAGTCAGCAGTGATATTCAGGTGGGGGAGGTTAGTCATGTTGGACCTGAGTTGTCAAATTGTCAAAGGGGTAGTCAGACAGCGAGGGGCTAGTGGATGGGGTCAGCTGGTTGGATTTATTTGGGTCGGGGGTTGTTGGCTGGTAGTTGGGTCAGGTGGGAAGGCAGTCGGGTGGCCGGTGGATTAGTTGGGTGGTATCAGAGGAAGTCGGAATGGGGATAGTTGGGTGATCAGGATTAGTTGGGTCAGGTTGGGGGTACTCGGGTCAGGTTGAGGGGGATGGGGGGAGAATTAGGTCAGTTTTATGGTAGTCAGATAGTTGGGAGAGGTATTGGATCCTGGGGTTTGATGGATCAGGAAGGGATGTAGTCTGAATGGGACTGTGTAGTCAATGGGTCGAGAGGGTATTTGTTGGGGGTTAGTGGAGAGATTGACCTGTTCCAAATCTCTAACTCTGGATCTGAATCAGAGATATTCACAGAGGGTCTTGGGGAGCAGGGCAAATTGCCCATCAGAAGTTTAAAATTCCTGAACAATTCCCACATAGGTTTACATGTCAGGACTTCCACAGGGTCTTGATGTGCATCTTCAGTTGTACACCGGATCTCCGATGATCTGGAGACCAAAAGATTTGGCCCAGAGCTTTAGTTTTGTACTAATCAATGCCTCAGGTATAATCATCATATATTTCTGCCTGCAAAGCAGACACTGCTCTATAACCTCTCTGTGCTTTGTTTCATCTGCACATTTACAAAGCCTTTGATAAAAGTCCTCAGACAATTTACAGATCTGTTGGCATTTTAGTAAACACATTGGTGAGTTCAATCAGGAGCTTTGTGTCAGAGCGAATGATGGACATGTTTTATGTTCCATTTCTGTCAGTGGACAAGAACCATGCTAAATAAAAAATAAAAAAAAACACAAGATCTGGCTTCAGATTAATTTTCCGCAATCTTGATGACTTGATGCTGTCAACATCAAAGTTGATCAGAGGTGCTTTTACCTCCCCAGCCATCTCTTTTTATTTAGAGCAAACAGCACATCTCCCAGCGGCTAAAATCAAGCAACAATTTTCAAGCGAGTGTTAAGAGCTGCCAGAGAGAAGATAGTTCTGAATTAATCAGAAGCATTTAAAATGAGCACTGATTTTATGGGACTATTTTTGACCTCAGATACCTTCAGATGCAGTTATGCATCGCTTTGGAATTGTTTGGGTTTTATTCTGAATTGATGCTTTTTACTAGAAAAAGACAGAGAAGTATAACTCAAAGTGAAAGGTAAATGCTTTAATGCTATCACCCATTCTGAAATGGTCATTGAGGTAGAAAATAGATAAAAATAATAAAAACAAAACATCAAAGTAAAACCGACAACAAAAAGAAAAGAACATAAATGCTGGAAAATCTGAAATAGAACTGGAAGTGCATTTCTGGATCAGTTTCTTACACAGGAAATCCATCGCTTGATCAGTAACTGATGTAGGAGATTGCATGTTTTTATCAGTATCTAATGCAGGACATGCACAACTATATCTTTTGATCTGTAGGTAATGGTGGAAATGCATTGTTTGATTGGTATCTAATGCAGAAGATAGCATTGCAGTTGGTGACTAATGTTTGGAATACATCCTGTGATCAATATCTACATGCAAGAGATACATTTCCTAATCAGCAGGGAAATGCTCCATTCAATCAGTATCTAACCCTGGAAATGTATTGCCTGATCAATACCTAATGCAGAGATGCACATCATGATCAGTATGTAATGCCAGAAAAGCATTCTCTCACTGGCCCTGAATACAGTTTAAATGGTGGAAGAACATTTCATCAGGACATTGCCAAATCAATATGGTGCAAACTCTCAAAAAGAAGCAGTCCTCTTCATCCTTAACTTAATTTTTTTTGTACATTTGGCATTCATCGGGAGATCATTGTTAGTTCTGAGAAACAAAATGTTTTCCATTTCTGGTATCCATTGTCAGCACCAAGAACTCTAAAGTTAGGTAAAGCATGTTAGATCGAGAGTATTTATTTTATTTATTCTTTCATAAAATGAGAATGTCATTGGCAAGATCAGCATTTGTTGCCTATCCCTAATTGCCCTAGAGTTGAATGATTTGCTGGCTCAGAGGGCAGTTAAGAGTCAACCACATTACTGTGGAGTCAGATATAGGCCAGACCTGGTGAGGATGTGATATTTGCATTCCACCATCTTGGTTCAGCAATCCACTTCAGCGCTAATCTCAGCATGTATCATTTTTATTCCCATCTACCATACCATCCTCTCTGGTTGAGGATGTGAAATAATGCTGAACTAGGGGCTGCTAGCTTGAGTCCTTTAAGAATTTGACAGAGGCCAGACAGAATGATTTCTCAAAGGACCTTTGTGCCCCCAGACAGTTGAGGTGTCCATGGCATCGTTCCAGGTTGGATTTGAACCTGTACCCCAGAGATGAAAGGTCAGTCTCTAACCCACTGTAAAAAGAGATCCTCCATCACCAATTTTTATTTGGAAATTGAAGAGGTGAAGAGGATTTCCTTCAGTTCAAAATACCACGACCAGTGCAAGAATCAGAATCTTATTTTATAATTCATGGACACTGAATAGTCCGCAATGGAATCATTTGTCATGCACATTAAGGAAAATAGGCCTGCCTCATACTTTCTGCATTGCCATGACTCATCCAACACCACCACTAGTGAAAGAGTGCATTGCTAAACAATACTAACACCACTTGTTACAGCACTAAAATTAAATAGAACTCCACTTAGAAGATATAAATATTTTTTATCACAGTTACTGATTGCTGTTTCTATATATTTGCTGCTAAAGGACATTTGGACATACTTCTAGCTAATTAGATATTTTATTGTGATGATGCATATTAGCCACTGGGCAGACATTAATCCCCTACTGCAGCCTTGCAGTTACTGAGCTTAAATTAATATTTCACAAGCAGCACCGGATGCAATGTCAAAGGGACTGTGCATTAATCAATCCCTTAATGACTGCACATAAGAATTGGAGGTTCCATTCTGACTTAAAGTACCTGGAGTTAATTATAGCAACCACCTATAATCTTACATTTTAATTCACGCCCTCCTATACCAACACACAACCTTTGTGCTTATATGCTGTAGCCAACAGATCCCTTTATGTTGTTTTTAAAACCTATGGATTTTTCTTTTGTCCCCTCGCTGACCACACAGTTATGATGTTGCCAGACAGAAGCTCCAATTACAATACGGATGATGTGTTGCTATAACTACCGTGAGCTTTTTGTGCTGTCTGCTGTCACTTAGCTGTCCATTTGTGGTAATCACTTATCCCCATCCACACAATGCTGTTTGAAATGCATTTGCGCCAGAAAACGTCTCATGTGGTTTTCACTTCACGTGACTTAGCAACATTTCTGCCCATCCCGATACTTAATTCAGGCCAAGGGAAGTCAGATTCTTCAAGATATTGATTCATCACAAATGAAACGACTGGCATTCGATTCTCCAATGATATATTTTTTTTCAACCTCATGAATACTGAAGAGAGACCTTTAGGGTCTCAAAATACATCTGCTTTCCTTCCCTGCAGCATGACCCGTTGGTAACTCATCTTTTCTTTAAGATCGATGTTATAAAATAGCATTCAGAATATATTCATGACTTAAGGCTGTGTAATGGAAAGCTGCTTCAGGGGAACCGGTTATGAAATACCCTTATTTTTCAAATATTCCATTCTGTTAACTCTAATTTGTTCTGTAATTTTGTAGTAACATGTGGAATAATACTAGATTTCTATTCATATCTTGATCCCCACTGCTAATTAACAGCAGCGATGATTTTGCCACCACATTGAAAATTCAAGTGAATATTTAGATAGGAACGTCTTAGGCCCAATTTTAACTCAGTAAGTAGGTTGTGAATAAGTTAAAATCTCAGCCCCTATATTTGTTGGTGAATCATTTTGCTCTGTAGTTGTAGAGTGCATGAAAACAGTTTTTTAAATGAATAGCCATATCTTTAAACTCAGTTAGTTCATACAAACAAAAGAACAAGAACAAAGAAAAGTACACCACAGGAACAGGCCTTTCGCTGCTCCAAGCCTGTGCCGATCATGATGCTGTAACTGATTTGTAAAAAGCCTTCTGCCCTTCCTCAGTCCGTATCCCTCTATTCCCTCGCTATTCATGTCCCCATTCAGATGCCTTTTAAATGTTGCTTATGTACCTGCTTCCACCACCTCCTCTGACAGTGCGTTCCAGGCATCCACCACTCTCTGCATGAAAATCTTCTCCTGCACAGCTCCCTTAAACTATGCACTAGCAAGTCATCATTACGAGGGAGGAAGTGTTAGGTGAATTAAAAAACATTAAGGTAGACAAATCCCCAGGGCATCTATCCCAGATTATTGAGGGAGACAACAGATGAAATTGCTGGCCTCTAACATAAATCTTTGTTTCTTCCTTGGCTGCTGACGAGGTACCATAGGATTAGAGGATAGACAATGTTGTCCTGTTATTTAAGAAGGGTAGCAAGAATAACTCAGATAATTATAGGCCAGTGAGCTTGACATCAGTGATAGTGAAATTGTTGGAGAAGATTCTTAGGAATAGAATTTATACACGTTTCGAAATGAATGGTCTTGTTAGTGACAGACAGCATGGTTTTGTATGTGGGAGGTCATGTCTCACTAATTTAATTGATTTTTTTGAGGAGGTGACAAAAATGATTGACAAGAGAAGGGTTGTGGGTGTTGTCGACATGGACTTTAGTAAGGCATTCGACAAGGTCCCTCATGAC
Organism: Carcharhinus amblyrhynchos; assembly: GCF_965287045.1. NCBI lineage: Eukaryota > Metazoa > Chordata > Chondrichthyes > Carcharhiniformes > Carcharhinidae > Carcharhinus > Carcharhinus amblyrhynchos. The sequence goes on along the minus strand of NC_137334.1, from coordinate 77,250,081 downwards.
TGACTGGTGCAAAAGATTAAACCTCACGGGATCAGAGGTGAACTAGCTAAATAGATTCAGAACTGGCTTGGCCATAGACGACAGAGGGTAGCAGAGGAAGGGTGTTTTTCTGAACGGAGATTTGAAACTAGTTGTATTCCGCAGGGATCAGAGCTGAGATCTCTGCTGTTTGTAATATATTTAAATGACTTGGAAGAAAATGTACTTGACCTGATCAGCAAATTTGCAGATGATACTAAGATTGGCGGAGTTGTGGATAGAGATGAAGATTGTCAGAGAATACAGCAGGATACACAGCTGGAAAATTGGGCAGAGACATGGCAGATGGAATTTAATCCGGGCAAATGCAAGGTAATGCATTTTGGTAGACCCAATTCAGGTGGGAGCTACAAAATAAATGGCAGAAACATCAGGAGCGTAGACAGAGAGATCTGGCAGTACAGATCCACAGATCCTTAAAAGTGGCAGCATAGGTGGAAAAGGTGGTGAAGAAAGCATATGGCATGCTTGCCTTCATCGGCTGGGGCATCGAGTATAAAAGTTGGCAAATTATATTTTAGTTGTATCAAATGTTGGTTAGGCCACATTTGGAGTACTGAGTCCAATTCTGATCACCACACTGTCAGAAGGACACAATTTTCCAAATATGGCCTAACCACATATGAGAGTGCAGAAAATGTTGCCTGGTATGGAGGGTATTAGCTATGAAGAGACATTGAATAAACTGGGATTATTCTCCCTGGAAAAACAGAGACTGAGGAGGCGACCTGATTGAAGTTAATAAAATTATGAGAGCTGGAAGCTTCTTCCCAGGGCAGAAATGACAATTACAAGGGGGCACAGGTTCAAGATAAGGGGGGAAAGGGTCAGTGGAGATGTGCGGAGCAATTTTTTTTACACAGAGGTGGTGGGAGCCTGGGAATGCGCTGCCAAGTGAGGCAGGTACATTAGCCACATTTAAGATTTATCTTGATGGGCATATGAACAAATGGGGAATAGAGGAATATAAGCAGTTGGTTTAGATACATAGACGTGACTGGCACAGGATTGGAGGGCCAAAGGGCCTGTTTATGTGCTGTACTGTTCTTTGTTCTTGTGACATAGCTCAAAATGATTCCCTATAATAGTTTTGAGATCTCTGGCCACCAAACAGAATGTGGCACTCAAGCAAAACACTTTGTAATGCCCAGGTGTCCCTGCTCTATTCTTTGAAGGGTCTCAAGTCTGGGGACTTTTGGTATGACCAACCTCTCTTCATAAATCAACAAGTCATCCATGACACTGAGGTGTCGTCAATGGTTGAAGTGTTGCTTCAGGATGAGATTATTTGGAGCATATTCTTGCCACCCATTTATGCAGTGTTCCCTAACTTTAGCACACCCTTCATCTGCTTTTGAATCTCATAGCCTCTGTTTGGATTCTTTCATTGAATCATAGAATCCCTACAGTGTAGAAGGAGGCCATTTGGCCCATCAAATCTGCACTGACTCTCTGACAGAGTATCTTAGCCAAGCCCTCTGCTTCACCCTATCCCCATAATCCCACACATTTCCCATGGCTAATCCATCTAACTCACACATCTTGAGACACTAAAGGACAATTCAGCATGGCCAATCCACCTAACCTGCAAATCTTTGGATTCTGGGAGGAAACCAGAGCACAGTCACCTGAGGCTGAAATTGAAGCTGGATCCCTGGCATTGTGAGGCAGCAGTGCTAACCATTGTGCCACCGTGCCACCCAAAATGGTGGTCAAAATGTGATCAATAATATCTTCAGTGAAAGTGATGTCTTCTTGTTCAGACTTAGCAACAGGAATATATGACTGCTGTTTTTTGCTTTCCTTGCTTGAGTTTGTCCATTTGTTTCTTGCTTGATGCAAGCTACTCTTCAACGAACTTGTGCTTCCTTCACCTCCTGTTTATGGGAAGTCTTCTGCCTGGTTTCCTCAAGGTTTTTATATGGTTCTATTATGTTCTGATACTCCTACTTCACAGTACTTGTTTTAATCTTCTCAAAATCCATGAACAACTCTAGAAATTCTGTCAGTTTGTCTTGGCTTCCCAATTCATCTGCTTTATAGATGAGATGCAGCTCTTTGTAAATGTTCCACTAACAGTAAACAACTCTGGTTTTGAATCACATACAAATCTCTGTGATTTTGCTTCCTTTGTACTCTCAGAGCTGTTAACTGTCCCCTGACTTTAGGTTGAATATCTCCTGGGCCATGGCTGGAGGAAATCTTGCTTTAGCCACTGTTCTGTGTCTGAAAGGACTAAAACTCCTGTTCCAGTGTCAAATCTGAAGTTTGTTTACATCCACTGACCATAATATCTGTGCTCCAATAGTTCCCATTAGATCCTGTAACACTTCCTAAGAATGGCACTTTACCAGCTTTACCATCTTTCGTTTCTCGAATGATAAATATTTTAAGTGGTTTCTCCTTTAATTGTTGTGATAGGAGCTTATTATTGTAGCATACAGATTTAAAATGCCCTGTCCTCTTGCAGGAATGACGCTGAGTGTTTTTGACAACATATTCTTTGCACCAATGCAGCCTTTTTCCACCACAGTGAGAACACTGAGTAACAGCAGCTACCACACCCTCTTCGCTCTTTTCCTGTTTCTCAGTAGGTGCACTGCTACTTCTGTGTCCTGCAAACAGCACTCTGTCAGCCATTCTTCTCCACAAGATGTCCTTGCCATCTCAAATGAATATGTTCATTTTGTTTTTCACTTCTGCCTGCTTGTCAACTGCACACCCTTCCATAAGTTTCTTCTCTTGACTGAAGAAAGTCTGATAAAATCTCCTCTGAGGTTTCTACAACAACGTGGTCCTAAATTCATCTTTCAGGGCCCCATACTTGCAGTTCCCTTCTAGTTGTTATAAATCATTATTGAAGGAATCCACATTGTTCCCTGGCCTTTGGGTACATCTACAGGACTTCACTATTCTATGACAATGGTCCTTTTAACGTTGACATAAATATCATAAATATAACCTCCTTGTATATTGTTGACTCTTCATTTAAGCGCTGTCTGACTATTGGCTGCAATGCTCCCTATGGTGCAACATTATTAACATTAACCCTTTATATTACACATGGCTTCCATGTGACTCCAGACTCACAGTAATGTGCTTAACTCTTAACTTCATCTAGCAAGCCACTTGGTTGTACCAAACTGGGACAGAGACGTCAAGAAGCACTAAAGATGGATATCCCCCAGCTTAGGCACTGGAAAGAACAATGGACCTTGCCATCCCTGCAAAGATTTTTTTACTAACATATAGAAACTTGTGCCAAAATTGAGACAGCTGTCCCACAAATTCATCAAGGAATAACCTGACACAGCCATAGACTTCCAGGCAATAGTCCTTGACCAAAACCACCAGTCACCCCCTCCCCTGCCACCTCAGGTATGTCCATTCCCACTGGAGGGCAGACCCGACAGAGGCAACGACACAGTAGCACAGTATGTCCTCACTTTAAGTCATCCAACTTAACATCATCGTGTTTTGAAGTTATTAGGCTTTAGGGCCCATTGTTCTGATTTGCATTACCATTTCTGATTTGATATTATCTGTACATTGGTCCCATTGAAGACCATTAAGGAGGGGCAACAAATATCCCATTAAAAAATAAAAAAAAGACTTGTGGCCATTAATTGTTTTACCTCAAAATGGCTACCAAATGAGAAGCAACAAAATGTTTTCCAAGACCATAGGAAAAGCTTTTCGAATAAAACATTTAACTCATGGAGTGGATCAGCAGATACAAAATATAGCATTAAAAAATTTTCAAGAAGGACTCATGATCTAACCTATCCAGCTACAAAATATTACATTGTGAGGTCAAAGTGGCAGGCCAGATTTCCAGTAAAGATCAGATATCAATTGACTGGAACATAATCTCAGTCATTACTATATTACTTAACTAACTTTCTATCATATCAAGGTAATTAATCAAGCAATAATAAGGCAAAGAAAATCTAATATTTACAGAACAGCAGCATCACTGATCTTTCGAGATGGCTTGTGCTACAGAAAGAGCAACAGACACTTTGTTGGCGACTGCAGGAAGTGGGGGAAGGAGGGGCCTTTACGGCACACTGGATATGAGGCAGAAGTATTGAGAGAGCAGGGTGATAAAATAATTGGGAGGGCATGAAAATAACAAGCTGGACATTGAGCAGAAACAGAGACACACACTTACAGAAATACACTTTGTACTTTACAGTGCACTGAGAAGGCTGTAGGTACACACTGTACATTTGGCAGGATATCTGCATTATCAGATTCAAATGGCATTCATAGATGATTAATACAAATACATAGATGATTAATCTTATATGATGAATGGTATGTACTTGGGGCAATCAAATATTCCTACCAACCAGATTAGTGGATGTAGCAGAGTAAATTCAGTTGAATTGTTTTAAGGATATTGACAAAATATAGAATGTGATTTTTTTGTATATACTAAGGGGTGAGTCTTGGCAGTATGTTTGTATGTTGACGCATATAATGTCGCTAATAACATGTTATGGAATGATGGATTTAGATCCTACAGCTAATAATTAAAGTATTTCACCTATGGCATTCTTGGAAGAAGCTTGGAAGATATTCGTCCTTTTAATTATTTATTCTGCAAATAACTGGTTGCATAACAAAATTAATAATATTGAAGAGAATGCATTCCTCCTTCATGAGCTATATGGAACATTTTATTGTACTTTTTTTCAATATTTTGATGATTAGAAACACAAAGTCGGCAGGAGATGAATAATTTGGAACTGTTTAACTTCTCTTCAAATCACTTCATTGTTAAAAAGAGAAGTGTGCTACATTACTGTTACATGCTGCAGGGGGTTTCCTGCTCAGTGAACAACAAAGGCTGTGTGAACTGTTTATCAATTCTGGGCACACACTTGTCAAATAAAGAATGCCATATTGGACAAAACACACAGCAATGTTTAATGATGAAAGAAGCTTAACATTTCCTTCAGGAGTTACTTGAGCACCTCACAGGTTTTTCTGATAAAGTACCATCTTTGCAGGGTAACATTGGAAAACTATCTTTCAAAGGGAATAATTAATGTTAAAAATACTCTCAATTACACTTCAATAAGCCTTCAAAACCTCAGAGGACAAGTGCACACACACACACACACACACACACACACACACACACACACACACACACACACACACCAAATAATCTTATTTACCTTCTGAAGCCTATTTTCCACTTATTTATTCTCAGCCATTTATTCTTTATAGACACATTGGAAGCTTCCAATCCTTGATTCGATTTATTATTGTCACATGTATTGGAATAGAGTAAAAAATATTGTTTCTTGCTGGTTATACAGACAAAGCATACCATTCATAGAGTACAAAGGGGAGTAATGTAGCAAACCATGGATTTTTTATAGCTTGAAAATTACATATATATTCCCGTGGCCATTATTTTACCTAGTATGTACCTCCTGGATTACACTAGCAGTAGTGTCCTCCTGCATAAAGAATGATTCTTTTTTACATTGTAGACTATATCAATTCTCCTTTACTGATGAGGATCAGTGGAAAAGCCCTGGAATTTGGATGCTCTTAGTTTCCATGCTGCTTACGTGCAAAAACAAAAACAAACTAGATATATTTTAATGAAAGGTTGCACCTGCATTGTTGCTGTTACTTGTCATCATCCTGGGTCAGACCCCCAATGTTTTATGGCAATCTGGTTAGTGACCTGTAACTTTGGGTTTAAATTAAACAAAGTTTGTGAATCTAGGTACCTACAAAGGGAATAAAGCCACAAGATCCTGTGGTTTTTGAGCAAACAAAGTAAACTTTATTATTAAAATGTCAGAAAGGTAAAAAAAAATGACAATATCTATCTTATACCCTAATACTCAGGATCAGCATTGATTAACAGGCTAACTGTGGTCAAACATACCACACTGCATAATAAAGGGGCAGTACACTGGCACAGTGGTTAGCACTGCTGCCTCACTGCACCAGGGACCTAGGTTCAATTCTAGCTTTGGGTGACTGTGTGGAGTTTGCACCTTCTCCCTGCATCTGTGTGGGTTTCCACTGGGCATTCCGGTCTCCTCTCACAGTCCAAATATGTGCAAGTTAGGTGGATTGGCCATAATAAATTAACCCTTAATGTCAGGAGAGATTAGCCAGGTGAAAGCGTAGGGTTACAGGGATAGAGCTTGGGATTGTTGTCGGTGTAGCTTGATGGGCCAAGTGGCCTCCTTCTGCACTATAGTCATAGATTCTAGAATTCTATGAATTGGCAGATGTAACCAAGACATCCCATGGATTTCTCCACAACCCACCCAGATTTCAGTATCCACTGCAAGTTACACTGGCAAGTTACACAAGAATTTTCCCATCTCACCAACGTTTTTCTTTATAATTTTCCCATGAAGCATCTTACAGCGCTTTGTTACATTTGAGACTCTATATCAATACAAGTCATGGTTGTTATTCGCCTGCAACATCTTTAAGTTCTGCTGAGAAGTTACTGAACTGAAACATTAATCCCACACTTCTCACTCCACAAATGTTGCCTGACCTGCTGAGTGCTTTCAGCATTTTCTGTTCCATTTGCTTCAGATGCTAGTATCTGCAACAATTTGTTCTCTGTCAACCAGTTTTCATCTGATTCGATCCAATTCAGTGAGACAATGCTTGGCAATCGTTGGAGTAGCTTTTTCCATTTTCATTTTCGAAGCCGATTGAGTTGTGTTTGGATTTCCATTAAGATAGAATTTATATATTACCCAATACAAATGCCACTTGCATTTTGAATCCTGGTCACATTTTACGAGTCTTTTGGCTTTGACTTTGCCTTTTTTTTTAATTAATTCAGATGCAGCTTTGAATGCAATTGTATAAACTGTTGCTTGTTCCTATTTATGCTGAGGCATGATCTGGCCTGAGTGGACGGATTAAATAGGGTTATGTTCCACGTTTAGCAATACAGGACTTGGAAGCCTATTTTTAGAAGTGCATCTTTCTGTTTGTGTGTTTTTAAACAAATATATAATGCATGTGGGGTATCAAATTTTGTGGTGACCGTGCATTAGGAAGCCTTGGGCAAAGAAAGAAGTTTGATGTAATTCAAGGAGTGGGAGCAGTATATGTAACATGTATTGGTGGTTAAAAGCTGTCAGTTTTGTTCAGCCAGTCTCAAAAGGCATATACATGGGCAGCAAGGTGGCACAATGTGCAGCATGGTGGCATAGTGGTTAGTACTGCCGCCTCACAGCGGCAGGGGCCCTGGTTCGATTCTGGCCCTGAGTGACCATCTGTGTAGAGTTTGCCTATTCTCCCCATTCCTCTATACAGCAAAAGACTCATGTCTGAGTGAGTTTCTTCCAAATGCTTTGATTTCTATCCACAGTCCAAAGATGGTGGGGTTAGGTAGATTGGCCGTGTCAAATTGTCTCTTAGTGTCCCAGGATGTGTGGGCTAGACGGATTAGTAGGGTAAATGTATGGAGTCATGGGGATTAAGCAGGTTTGGGCCTAGGTGGGATGCTCTGTCAGACAGTCAGTGCAGACTCAATGAGCTGAATGGCCTCCTTCTGCACTGTGGGAATTCTATGATATGGATATTGTTTTGAATAAGTTATATTAAGTCTACCACCAGTCTATGAATCATAAATAACCTTTAGAGTATTAGCTTGTAAGGTGAACTGAAGCAGAAAGGGATGAGTCACAGCCACTCATGACATGTATGGCCCAATGTTACCATTGCTATGCGCCTGTTTTCAGGCACTAAAACTTGGTAAAGTCAGGTGTGAGGTGAATAGTGTGATCCACGCCCACGTCCGTGCTGATTCCCCCTTTAACAAGGCCCGAAAATGGATGCGATCAGGACCAGGCCCAAAACGAGCACAACATCAATTCAAATGCAGTTAAATTGACTTAATGAACTGGACACCCAATCTTACCGACATTTCCCCCTTTACCATTGTGTTCGTCCGTCCAGTTTCAGTGCAAAATAGATGTGCTCTGCAAAGGTCCGATTTGGGCACTCCAGCTTCTGAAGAGATAAGTTCAGAGCTTCCAGCGGCTCCCTAACTTAGATCGGTGTGGAGTGGGGAGGGAGGGGCAAGATCATTCTCTGATTGTGGGGGGAGGAGGAGGAGGAGGAGAGAGGCCAGATGAATCTCTGGTGGGGAGGGAGGCAGGAGAAGGGAGAGTCCACTGCCACTCTGTGGGTGATTGGTCGGTGGGGGGGGGGGCGGGTGGTGGTTGGGACAGGGGGTCGCAACTGGTCTGGGTAATGGCCTGGCAGCGATGTGATAGAGGAGCATTTTTCGGAACTTTTTTTACTGTGCATGTTCAGTTGAAGGCTTTGATTGGAACAGCCCACCACTACCCACCAACCCCCCCCAACACACACACACACACACACACACACACACACACACACACACACACACACACACACACACACACACACACACACACACACAGTGTGATTCAGACTCACAGCTTTTTTTCCAGGCTGAGTTTGTGTGGGGGTGCTGGAGAACAAGTTTACAAGCCGGATCTGAATTGCACCCAGATTCAGCACTTAGTATCAAAATGGAAAAATCGGGTCCGTAGTGTCACCTTCAGTGTCGGCCCTGGCTCGGTTAGAAACACATTCACTTTTGAGTGCAAGGTTCTGGTTTCAAGCCCCACTCCAGGGTTTGAGCACAGAAGCCAAGGCTAGCATGCTAGTGCAATTCTGAGGGAGTGCTGAACTGTTGGACAGCCCTCTCTTAGGTGAGATGTGAAACCAAGGCCTCTTCTGCTTACTCAGGTAGATGCAAAAGAATCAATGAGAATTATCCCCGGTGTCCTGCTGCAGTTTCACAAAGTTCAACAAAACCTACATTGTATTCAAATTCAAAATATCAGCAAGATAGATCCATCTGTGGCTTCCCAGGAAAATCAAGTGTTAGATTAAAAGAAAGGGTTTAAAGTTTGTTAAGAATAGCAGTAAACCTGAAGATTGGGAATGTTTTACAAACCATCTTTGAACCTCTAAAAAGGTGACAAAAGGGAAAGAATAGAACACAAGAGCAAACTAGCTACTAATAGTAAAATAGATCCTTGGAGCTTTTACAGGAGGAGAATAGCTAAGGTAAACAATGACCTTACAGAATGAGAGTCTGGCACATACTGTATAAATATCATAGAGTCACTACAGTGCGGAGGAGGCCATTCAGCCCATCTAGTCTGCACCAACACTCTGACCGTGTATTTTCCACAGACCCTCTCCCCTGCTCTATTCTTGTAAATCCACACATTTACAATGGCTAATTCCCCTAACATGCACATCTTGGGACACTAAGGGGCAATTTAGCATGGTCAGACCACCTAACCTGTATATCTTTGTGGGAGGAAACTGGAGCACCCAGAGGAAACTCACACAGACAGTCTCTCAGGGCTGGAATTGAACCCGGATCCCTGGAGCTGTGTGACAGCAGTACTAACCACTGTGCCACCAGGCCACCCCATATAGTTACAAATAATTAATAAAGACTTGCTATTAACATTGAGAAGATTATGTGGACTTCTTGAATAGTCATATTCTGTAACCAACGCCATCAGAGAAAGGAGAAATTATTGTGGCATTGAACAAAGATTTTCTGTCTGTTTTTGGACACCTGTTATGTATCAGAAATAAGAGGGTAACTAAGGAGCTAATAACATTGAAGAAATTAAGGAATTATTATCAGCAAAGATAAAGTACTGGATAAACGTCAGAGACAAAACCAACAAATTGCCAAGACACGGTTGCCTATACCACAGGAGCAGAGAATTGTTATGGTGCAGAAGGCCTAGGGTACGTGCTGGTTATGATTTTTCTCAAAAACTTTGAATTCTGGAATAGCAAAGGAAACATAGCAAATAAAACACTGCTATTTAAGAATGGAGGAAAAGAAAAAATAGGAACAACAGGCCAAAGAGACTGATAAAGTCATCAAGAAAATTCTAGAATCTATTAATAAGAAAACCTTAATGTTGCACCTAGAAAATCAGAGTATGATAGACAAAGTCAATGTAACCAGGAGAGTAAATAAAGGGAAACTTGTAGATACAGTATACTAAGATTTCCAAAAGGTATTTAATAAGGTTTAAAGCATTAAAGTTTAAAAGCAACCAGTTTTTAAAGTTTAACACACAGGATAAGAACTCATGGAATTAGGCATAATGTATTATTATGGATGGAGAACTAATTAATGGCAGGGAGCAAAGAATAGAGATAAATGGGCATTTCAAATTTGCAGGCTGTAACCAAGAGAAGATTACCAGGATGAGGGTTGTGGCCTCAGTTATTTACAGTCTACATTCATGGCTTGCATGAAGAGACATTTAAGTTTTTTGACAATACGAAACTGTGAGGAAGATACAAAAAGGCTGCACACAAATGGGCAAGATTGGAGGAGCACGGAGATTTGGGAGAAAACTAAATAAACAGACACCTCCTCCTTCAGGTAACATTTAAGAGGCCATGTGAGTGGGTGCATGAATTGAGAGGGAAGAGAGAGCATGGCCTAAGGAAGGGCAGAAGTATTTGTAGTTTATTTAGGGCATCATGATCGGCACGAGCTTGGAGAGCCGAAGGGCCTGTTCCTGTGCTGTACTTTTCTTTGTTCTTTGATTTATATCTCCCTATACCTTTGAAGTTGAAAGAGAAGTGTACAGAGAAACACTGACAATTGCTCTTGGAGTGTATCAATCGACAGACTGTCTGGTGTAGCTCAGAAGAAAACATGGCAATTTCTTTTTTGCAATTTCAATGGGAGGGCATTTTGTGAGTTACAATAGGCTGATTTGTTAGCAAGGATATTGTGAATGCTTGGCTGCATTTCAAGAAGTCCAGAATCACTTATCTCAGAAGCCAGCTGTTTAAGAGGTTATTAGAAGATATAGTTGGAAAAATAGATGCATGTTCCTTTTTACAACAGATTGCAACTTAAGGGGAGGTTTTACATTTTGGAATTGTTTCTATGAGTCAGAATGTTTTTACAGTGTGACGTGTGTTTGAATGACAGCTCTATTAGATTGTTAGAATTCTCTCTTCATCTCCATTTCAAAGGTTTGGTTCCTGAGGTCTGCCCATGGAAGATACCAGGTGAGTTTCTATGGAGGGGAATTTGGGATATGAGGGAGCACAGAGGGGACGTGAAGGTGTGGGAAGAGTGGGGGCATGGGTACATAAGGGGTACCAAGAGATCATGGGTAACATAAAGGGGCAAAGGGAATCTGAAAGAGTCTGGAATGTATGAGGGGGCATTAGGATGGGTGGGGATGAAGGTGAAGGTCTGAGGGCCTGATATTCATCATTAAAACTGAGCCAGTGTCCCAGTAAACAGGGTCAGTTGTTCTAGCCTGCCAGCATCACCTTTACCCACCTCTGTTGCTGTCTCAACTTGACTGCAGAGGCAGCAGTCTTGATTCCATCTCACCTGCACCTCCCTGGAATGAAAATATGGAAAATGGGAGATTGATCTGCCAGGTCAGGAAGTTTCCTTACTTGACCTTCCTGCTTCCTGCACAAAAATACAGCCCGAAGACGCTGGTAGCAGTTCTTCTTCTGTGTCAGGAAGTTGTGGGCTCAAGCCTCTCTCAAAAGGCCTAATGCAGCCTGAACGCTCACAAATGTCCTGTGTTTGCGAAAGCAGGGTCCTTCTTGAGAAACACTTGTGAAAAATGCATATCAATTAAAAAGAGGAAGTTGCATGGAATTAAAGGAACAATTTAATATCGTTACTGTAACCTTTAAAATGCCAACCATAAATAGTTTGATGGAACCGTAGTACATGAGCATCAACTTGCTTAATGCAAAATACAACTTGAAAGTGGTTTTGCCCAAATTAGAATCACAGAATCTTTACAGTGCAGAAGGAAGCTATTCAGTCCATCAAGCCTGTACTAGCTCTTTGAAAAAGCATTTGGCCTAGTCCCACTCCCCTGCCTGCTCCCAATAACTCTGTAAATTCTCTCTTCAGATAACAACCCAACTCCCCCCTCTTTTGAGTATCTCAATTGAATCTGCCTCCACCACCCTCTTAGGAGTTTTGTTCCAGACTCCAACCACCCTCTGGGTGAAAAACATTTTCCTTACATCACATATTTCTTTTTCCAATTATTTTGAGTGTGTGCCCTTTAGTACTTGTTACTCTCTTGAGAGGGTAAAATTTGTCACTTTTTGCCCTGTCCATACTCCTCAGGATCCTCAGCTCATCTCCCCTCAGTTTCTTTTCTCCAAGGAAAACAGTCCCAACCTCTCCAAGTTAACCTCATAGTTACGGTTGTTTATCCCTCGAATCGTTCTTGTGAATCTCCCTGTGCTCTCTCCCATCCCAGAACATGGTTGTTATGGTAGAGGGACATGGTGGCACAGTTTGAATCACTGTCTGTGTGGGATTTGCACGTCCTCCCCGTGTCTGCGTGGGTTTCCTCCGGGTTCTCCGGTTTCCTCCCACGGTCTGAAAGACGTGCTGGTTAGGTGTACTAGCCATGCTAAATTCTCCCTCAGTGTATTCAGATAGGCGCCAGAGTGTGGCGACTCGGGGGCTTTCACAATAACTTAATTACAAAGTCAATGTAAGCCTGTTTGTGACACTAATAAACTAACTAATAAGTGAAAACAGTAAATCTAGTGGCTCAACAATCTGGAATTAAAAATAATTTAAATCCTCACCTTGACCAACATTCATTTGCCTCCAGTTGGTGGATTGAATATCAACTATTTTAATTCAGACCAGTAGACAAAGTTGCTGATGTCTGGGATGGCAAATCTGTCATATGAGGCGAGACCAAGTCGATAAGGATTATATTCACTGGAGTTGAGAAGAGAGAGAGGGGATCTCAGAAAAACTTATAAAATTCTAACAGGATTAGACTGGGTAGATTCAGAATGTTCCCAATGGTGGGTGAGTCCAGAACTTGGGGTCATACTTTGAGGATAACCTTTTAGAACTTAGGTGAGGAGAAATTTCTTCAACCAGAGGGGTGGTGAATGCGTGGAATTCACGACCGCAGAATGTAGTTGAGGCCAAAACATTGTCTGATTTCAACAAGAAATTAGATATAGTCCTTGAGGCTAAAGGGATAAAGGAGGAAAGGGGTGGAATCAAGATGTTGAATTTGATGATCAGCCATGATCAAAATGAATGACGGAGAAGGAGCATTCCCTATTCCTGCTTCTTGTTTCTACGTTTCTATGAAGGGTGTTGAATTAAGTAGATCAAATAAACTACTAAACTAAACTCTGCTTTTCAGAACTCTGCCCCTCAACAACGTGAAGACTCACAATTGCTGGTCTTCAAAGACTTGTTCTGTCAGCTGGGTTGGCACATTCCGTCTGGGGCGGCGCAGTAGCACAGTGGTTAGCACTGCTACCTCACAACACCTGGGGCCAGGGTTCAATTCTGGCCTCAGGTCATGTCTGCTCGGAGGCTGCACATTCTCCCCATGTCTGTGTGGGTTTCCTCCAGGTGCTCCAGCTTCTTCCCACACTCCAAAGATATGCAGGTTAGGTTGATCAGTCATGCTAAATTGCCCCTGTCATGGTGACTAGCAGGGTAAATACGTGGGGTTACAGGGATAGGTGGGAATGTTGTCAATGCAGGCTCAATGGGCTGAATGACCTCCTTCTGCACTATACAGATTCTATGATTCTAGCTGAAGGCTCTTTCACTGAGGCAGCAGCATGAACATGAAGGTTAAAGCATGTGGCTCGGTTCCAATTTTCTATTTAATAACAGCCCCTGTGAAACATCTAGGGGTGTTTTTCTATGTTAAAGCTGCTACATAAATGCAAGCCGTTTTTGTCATCTGATTTCTATTGTAGTAACCTTTGCTGAACATGGCCCAAAGCATAATCCAAGATCTCACATCAGGACCACTCTGTGAAAGGGGTACGAAATCCATGCTGCAGATTGCTTAGAATTCTTTGATTTGATTTATTATTGTCACAGATATTGGGGTACTGTGAAAAGTATTGTTTCTTGTGCACTGTACAAACAAAAGTACTGTTTGTGGAGTGCATAAGGGAGAAGGAAAGGATAGGGTGCAGAATATAGTATTGTTGTCATACCTAGGGAGTAGAGAAAGATCAACTTAATATAAGTCGGTCCATTCAAAATTCTAATGGCAGCAGGGAAGAAGCTGTTCTTGAGATGGTTGGGACTTGCTGGTAAAGCTGTCTCATTCTACCCTCTCATGCCCCAAATAAGCAGCCATTACAAACATAATTGTCATGCAGTGAGGCCACAAATCTTGCAATGATGAATCTCTAGCTATGAGGTCACTATAGTTCCAGTAAACACTGCCTGGATTCTGATGATTGTCCTCGTGACTTCTTGGCTTTGATTTCCACCACACCTCCTTCTTCTCCTCAACAAGTAAGTGCCATATTGTGCTTCGAGTCATCTCTAGTATTAGCCATACTTTACCACGTCACCCATACAACCTGTCCCGCAGAAACAGAGACCAAGCTATTTAACAATTAGATTGGAGACCAACAAACAGGGACAGAAATTACGGAAAACGCTCAGGTGGTCAACCAGAACATGAGTTCACTTCAAAGCACAAATGCTGTGGATGTTGGAATAAAAACAGAATTTTAAAACAAATCCCAGGTCAGCCAACCTCTGAAGCAGAATCTTGGAATATCATTCAAGGCTGGGCTAGATGGATTCATGATTAACAAGGGGACGAAAGGTTATCAGGGGAGGCAGGAATGTGGGGTTGATCAGCCATGATCTTATTGAATGATGGAGCAGGCTCGAAGGGGCCAAGGGGCCTGCTCCTGCTCCTAATGTATGGATGTTTGCATCTATGTTCGCCATGCTCTGTGGAGAGAGAGAGAGAAATACAGTGTTCAGGTTGATGACTTTTCATCAGAACAGGGTTCTGAATTAACATTTGGCTTCCAGGCCCAATGGGTTTCTATATCTGTTTGGATTTCAGTTCTGAACAGTACTGCAGTCTAAAGGTGTTCCGTTTGGTATTGCAAGGGTTAATGTGGGACTGGAGAACATATGCCCACAGTATGCTGTCGAGAGTCTCATGACAATAGACAGGAGACAGAGTTGTATGAAAAGACTTGAGTAGAAGTCTTCTACTTCATGCCTTCCTTTTTCTTGAGTCGAGGTTTCTTCCCCATCGTGACTGATAACTGTGTATTACCCATTTCCCACACTTCCGCTCACACTCCTTCCTCTCCCTCCCAGTCCATGTTAGGGTTCCCTTTGTCCTCATTTTTCATCCCACCAGCCTCTATATTCCAAGTATTATCCTTCACCATTTCCACCAACTCCGGCATAATACCACCACCAAACATATCTGCCCTTCGTCTCTCCTGTCAGGAGAATAGGGACCATTTCCTCTGTGACGCACTGGTTCACTGTGTCAACCTGACCACCTCATTCCCTTCTCACAGCACCTTTCCATGCAATGGCAGAAGGTGTAACTCCTATCCCTTTAACTCCTCCCTCCTCAGCGCCCAAGGTCCTAAGCGCTCCTATCAGGCAAAGCAGCACTTCACTTACACTTGTTTCAATTTGGTCTATTGTATTCGCTGCTCCCAATGCAGTCTCCTCTACACCAGGGAGACTTATCGCAAACTGGGTGACCACTTTGCAGAGCACCTTCACTCCGTCCGCAAGCTTGACCCGTGACCTTCCTGTTGCTTGTCATTTCAACTTAGCATCTTAATGTCATGCCGATATTTCTGTCCTTAGCCTGCTGCAATGACCCAGTGGATCCCAACACAAACTGGAGAAACAACATCTCATCTTCCGATTAGGCATCTTTCATCTTCTGGACTTAACTGAGTTCAACAACATCAAACCATGAACTATGTCCTCCATTTTGAGCCTTGTTCATTTCTTTTCCTAAACTCCTCCCCCAACAGGGCCAATCATAGCCTGTCCTTATGTTTTGCTTTCAGGGAACTTTCACCCTTGTTCTGCTATTAACACAGTCTGCTATTTGACCTTTAGGTCAGCATCTTCCTTAGTCTTTAACACTATCACTAACATTCCATTTGTCTTGTGTCCCTGGCATCTTTGCAAATCCCTCCTGAGCTTCCACCGATCCCCGACTTCTCATTTTGCTTCACGTGCTCTATCCCCTCTCTTTAACTCTATAAAATACAACACATTTTAATCTGAGGAACCTCATACAGACTCGAAAGATTAACTCTGCATCTCTGTCCACTGATGCTGCCAGACCTGTTGAGTTCTTCCAGCATTTGCTGTTTCTGGCGCTCTGAATAGTGGATGATCAGTGGTCACAAAGTCTGGATAGACATTTACGCAGTCCAGCCTAGAACATGCAACCCCTCTAATATACCTGCCAGATCTTCACGGAGCACCTGTTGGACATCCAGCATCTGCTTCCTTACGGACAACTCCAGGAAATTCATCATTCAACTCGGAATCAGTCTCTGGATCACGCCTGACCCTTCGCCGACTGCCCAAGGCCTGCTCCACCGCTGTCAGGCAGCTGGGTGTGTAAATATGAAATGCCCTCACCAGTGTGTGTGTGTGTCTATGTGACCCTTCCCAATCCCCCGACAGCCCACCCGTGTCCTCCCGCCCCCACTCTGGCACACTAGTCCCTGTCAAATTGCCAGTACCTGCAATGCTGCTTGGAGCTAAGAGAAGATGTAACACAGCATCTTCCGAAGGTTCTTCCTCCTCCTCGGAGTGGCATGGTAAAACATCTTCTGGCAGAGGCTGAACGGAAGGGACTCCTCCTTTGACAACGGGACATAAGTAAGTCAGTTAATGGGCATCAAAGACCTTGCCAAGTCAGTTATAAGATGCTCATCAACCATTGCATTGTGCAATGTGAGTGATGACGGCCTGCAGAGATTATGTATACCCCTTTAATCCCGTACATCTCTGCCTGAAGTTGGTCACATCAGGTGGAGGTTTCATGCTAGACAGTCATTAAATCTAGGGGTTGGTTGGTCCTTGTTCTCCCTCCTCTGCCCATACTCCAATGGTGGTCCAACCTCTGTGGGAAAATCTGTAACTCCTTGGGGCACTTGTTCACTAAAGATGACCGAAAAAGTTAATGCACTCAGGAAGAAGTGAATTTTTTAATGTTTGGTAAGCAGTAATTACCTCCAAACAACCTCTCTGGCACTGAAAATATAATTTTACAGTTCTGGATTCTCAGTCCGGCAGAAATTAATTCATGTTAGAGATTTATTTTAAACTTTTTGTTTGACTTTATCTGTCTCTTTCATGCTTTTTCGATCTCATCTGATCTCAATCTTTATTGCTCTTACTATATGTGGTTTAAATCTAATTTACATTTTCTGTTTATGTTTCCTGATTTAGACACTGAGGCCTGGATTTTCCTGCAATGCTCAAGGCTCTGTGTCCTGAACTCACTGGTACAACCTTCAAGGTGACTAGGAGGATATGCTGGCCTTGGAAAAGGTGCAGAGAAGGTTCACAAGAATGATCCATGGAATGAAGAGCTTGTTGTATGAAGAGTGTTTGAGGACTCTCAGTCTGTACTCGGAGTTTAGAAGGATGAGGGGGGATCTTATTGAATCTTACAGGATACTGCAAGGACTGGATAGCGTGGACGTGGAGAGGATGTTTCCACTAGTAGGAAAAACGACAACCAGAGGGCATAACCTCAGGCTAAAGGGATGATCCTTTAAAACAGAGATGAGGAGGAATTTCTTCAGCCAGAGAGTGGTGAATCTGTGGAACTCTTCGTCACAGAAGGCTGTGGAGGCCAGGTCATTAAGTGTTTATAAGTCAGAGGTAGATAGGTTCTTGACTAATAAGGGGGTCAGGAGTCATGGGGAAAAGACAGGAGAATGCGGATAAGAAAAACATCAGCCATGATTGAATGGTGGATCAGATTCAATGGGCTGAATGGCCTAATTCTGCTCTTATGTCTTATGGACTTATGAAGCAGGCAGGTGATCCAATTTCCAGTCCATCCATAGGAAAACTCTCCAATGGCAGCAGAGAGTCATATTGAATGTGGCTCCCACCCAATTTACTGCACCTCCCCCACCCCCACAATCCTTCTAATCTTGTCTCCTCAGAGTCAGGAGAAAGCAACGGAATGGCCAAAATCTTATCACCATTCATGCTGGCGGGATTTTCCCATCTTGGCACAATGAACGGGAGATTGGACTGGCCACCAAATTCTCTGCCCTTGCTGCAGCATGAGTGTGGCACGAATGGCAGCTAAGGTCCCACCCAGAGTGCCTCAGGGTTCTTCCATCTGAAGATATGGATGAAGAGTCTTGCTGTTTCCTGCCCTGTTCATAGACATCCTGTAGAGGGCACCACGCTCCGCTTTTGTTGGCAGCTGTCAATGAGATGAATGGTGAGCTGGCCACAAAATCCAGGCGGAAGGAAGACGTATAAATAAAAAGTGAAGAAAGATTGCATTAGAATAGTTTCTCTTTGCTGCAGCAGATAAAACATTTTCCAGATCATGAACCTCCTTGCTAGCAAGCAGCATGACCATGAAGAAGAATTTTTATATCCAGCCATCCCTGACAGCTCTTTCTCTCTCCTACCCTCTTCCACCAACCTTGCCTGTCACCACTCCACCTCCGCAAACAGGAGTGCAAATTAATATGGGCAAATTGGGAACATAGCGTGCCTGCCTGAGGGAAAAGCAACAGCATGTCTTCCATAAAAATAAGTTAGGAAACTTTGAAAAAAATGCAGTTTGAAAAAAATGGCCCATCAGGTCTGCACCAACCACAATCCCATCCAGGCCCTATCTCCATAACCCCATACATTTACCCTAGCTAGTCCCCCTGACACTCAGGGGCAATTTAGCATGGCCAATCCACCTAACCAGTACATCTTTCAGACTGTGGGAGGAAACTGCAGCATCCAGAGGAAACCCACGCAGACATGGGGAGAATGTGCAAACTCCATATAGGGTGACCCAAGCCAGGAATCAAACCTGGTTCCCTGACACTGAGGCAGCAATGCTAACCACTGTGCCCCTGAGCTGTCCTGAATGCTTCTTGAGAGTCAGCTTGTGACAGCCAGAAGGATGACTTGCTGAAAGTTAGATCTTCCTTGAAGCATATAGCTCCCCAAAACCAAACCTATATTAAGAAGCTAAGAACAGGAGCTGGAGTAGGCCAAATGGCCTCTTGAGTCTGTTTTACCGTTCAATAAAACCACAACATCAACTTCAATTTCCCGTACAATTCCTAAATCCCTTGATATCCTTAGTATCCAAAGGTCCATCAATCATTATCCTGAATATACTCATTAAATGAGAATACCTGCCCTCTGCGATAGAGAATTCCTAAGATTTACAACCCTCTGAGTGACTAGATTTCTTTTCATCTCAGCCCTATTTGGCTGACTGTTTACCCTGAGACTATGAGGCCTAGTTCTAGACTCCCCAGCCAGGGGAAATAAACTCTCAGCATCACCCTTTCAAACACTCTTAGGTGTTTATACATTTCAATCAACTTCCATTCTTCTGAACTCCAGGGAATACTGGCCCATCTATTCAATAAAAAGCAAAATGCTACAAATAACAGCAACTGTTGGAGGTAACAGCAGATCGTTCAACTTCCGTACAGACTAAAGATAGCTTGATGGTACAGACACAGCCCCTGTGCAGAAGTTATATTAGCTGATTAAACATGACCCTTGTTGGTGTGGTAATATGGTAATGCTGGGTGAGGGGTTGGGGGGAAGATTATCGTGGGTAGAGGGAGAAGATAAGGTAAAACTTCTTTGCCCAATACCCCTACTTCTTCTTAGGTGGGTTCCAGTTCAGTTAAGTGATATTATTGACTAGTCACAGGTAACATTCATGGTGCGTGATGAAACCTTCAATGGTATCACTATTGCCAAGTCTCCTCCTACCCCTTCCCATTTTAGCGTTGTCCAGAAGTTTAATTGGAGCTGCTTATCAGGACTTTGGTTACAGAGACAGAGAATCGGTTGGAATTCCGCAACGAGCAACACAATTCCTGACTATCAAAGCCTCTCCGCTATCCACAAGACTCAAGCCAAGTATGTAATTGCACATTCATTATTCTCCTTTTTGGGTGCAGCAGTAACATACGTCAAGCAGCCTGAAGCTATCCAGGACAGACAAGTTCACTTGATTAGTGCCCCTGCCACCTTCAGAATGTACTGTAGGAACATTACAAGACTATTCCAATTACATAGAAACTAGAAGCAGGAGTAGACCATTTGCCCCTTTGAGCCAGCTCCGCCATTCACTACGATCATGGCTGATCATCAAATTCAATATCCTGATCTTCCCTCCTCCCCTTAGCCTTTGGGCCCAATAGTGATATTTAATTTCTTCTTGAAATCAGATATTTTGGCCTCAACTACTTCCTGTGGTAGTGAATTCCACGCATTCACAACTCTCTGGGTGAAGAAACGTCTCCTTACCTCAGTTCGAAAAGGTTTACCCTTTATTCTCAACAATGGCTCCTAGCTCTAGACTCCCTCAGTTATATCTCCCTCTCCTATGACCTTTTCCACTGAAGAGAATAAGATCAATATGTTATGGAAATTCTTTCACTTCCACATGACACACCATGTGGGCATAGACAGTTACCACTATTCCTTCACTGTCACTGAATCAAAATCCTGGGACTGTTTATTGAACAATATTGTAGAAGAGACCATGAAAGTTAAAGTTTATTTATTAGTCACAAGTAGGCTTACATTAACAATGCAATGAAGGCCGCAAATCTCCCAAAAGCGCTGAATTGGTGGGAAATCTGTTCTAGATCCCGACTGTTTTGTCAGTTCAGTTTCTCACCCGATTCTCCACACTCTGCGCACTGCAGAGGTCCCAATCGTGAATCTCATTAAAAACCCAGGGGGGCTGGAATCTGACAGTTCTGGAACTCTGCACAGCGACTGAGTTGGCCAGCCAGGAGCCCCAGTGGTGCTGCCCCTCCAGTCCGATCGTGGCCTCCACAATAATTCCCAGATCAGCCCTGACTCCCCCCCCACCCCCAACCCCCACCCCCACCCTGGAGTACCCCCCAGCAGTGGTGATCCTCCCACCCCTCTCACCCCAGCAGACCCCCCTTCCACTGCCACCACCCCTGGGGTCAGATCCCCTCTGGAAGGCAGGCCCCACCCGGCAGACAACCCATCCCCCAATCACTGGCCTACCTCCATCCCAGACCCATTGCCATGTAGAGTGGCAGTGGGACCCCCCTCTCCCACAAATCACTCCTCGGCTTTGCCAACAATAGGCCTCTCCCCCTTGGCACTGCCCTATATCCAGTAGGCAGTGCCAATGTGCCCCCAATGGGCACTTTGCCCCTTGGGCAATCCACCAGCTACCCAGCCTTTAGGACACCACACACCACACAACCCTGCCACAGCAACCTCTGCAAGTCATGCCGGATCATCGACATGGATGACATCATCACACGTGAGAATACCATCCACCAGGTACATGGTACATACTCTTGCAACTCGGCCAATGTTGTCTACCTAATACACTGCAGGAAAGGATGTCCAGAAGCATGGTACATTGGGGAGACCATGCAGACGCTACAACAATGGATGAATGAACATTGCTCGACAACCACCAGGCAAGACTGTTCCCTTCCTGTTGGCGAACACTTCAGCGATCATGGGCATTTAGCCTCTGACCTTCAGGTAAGCATTCTCCAAGGCGACCTTCACGACACGCGACAGCGCAGAGCCACTGAGCAGAGACTGATAGCCAAGTTCCGCGCACAAGGATGGTCTCAACAGGGATCTTGGGTTCATGTCGCACTATCTGTAAACCCCATGATTTGCCTGGGTTTGCAAAACCTCACTTACTATACTGTCTGGAGACAATACACGTCTCTTTAACCTGTGCTTAATGCTTCTTCCACTCGCATTGTCGGCCTCTTTAAGACTTGAATAGCAGGTTAGTCGTAAAGACTCGCATTCTAATCAGTAAGCTGTAAACTGTGCTGTTATATGCTCTGTCTGAGGCCAGAACTCTCCATTCACCTGATGAAGGGGCAAACCCCGAAAGCTTGTGAGTTTACTATCAAATAAATCAGTTGGACTTAAACCTGGTGTTGTCAGACTTCTTACTGTTAGGATACCCATGCCCAGGGGTACCAACCACATCCCCCCCCCAGCCACCCGACTCACTGCAGGGCCCTGATTGCCCCTCTTCATTCCAACGGGGTCTCCCACTAATTCCCCTAACATGGGGAGCCTGTTTAAACCTTGCCGGAATGAAGCACTCCTGGCGGGGCGGGAGATTCGATCAGGATCAGTAAGTCCCCAATAATTAGATTTAAAAGACAATTAAAACATATTAAAAAAGGTTCAAATTACTTACCTGCCTTCCCACTGGTTTCCAGCGTGGTCTGGCCTGTGACTGTTCTCCAGTTCTGGGAGATGCGCATGTGTTCCTGGCGCACGCGCAAATCCCAGAACAAGGCCAGCGATGCACATCTCCCACTCCAACCCATCAGAAATGTTGCAGGCCGGGATGGGAGAACTGCAGCCGAAGTTACTGTGAAAATCCCCCAGTCACCACACTCCGGCACCTGTTCCAATACACTGAGGGAGAATTTAACATGGCCAATCCACCTAATGTGCACGTCTTTGGAGTGTGGGAGGAAACCCACACAGACACAGGGAGAACATGCAGGCTCCATACAGGCAGTGGCCCAAGCCAGGAATCAAACCCAGGTCCCTGGCACTGTGAGTCAGCAATGCTAACCACTGTGCCCCCATGCCACCCCATTAATACAAGAGCTTGCAGCAATAAAAGGAGAAGACCCAGCATCAGCTTCTCCGGGCAACTATGGACAAGCAATAAATAAGCACAAAGGGTAATTTTTTAAGCAAAGAATGGTCTGATTCAATTATTCTACCTTTTCTGGCTTTCATGGAACAAAGCATTTCAATTCTGCACAAGATGAACCTCTGCGAATATATGCTGTTATCTTCAAAACATGATGTGGAGATGCTGGCGTTGGACTGGGGTAAACACAGTAAGAAGTCTAACAACACCAGGTTTAAGTCCAACCAATTTATTTGACAGTAAACTTCAAAACGACCTTTTCATTTTGAACTCACTATGAATTAAGTTTTAGAAGGCAAAACAATTAATTTTGCCAAATTATTTTTTTTCAAGTGCCCAAGGTGAGGTGACTTTTGAAGAATTATAACAAACTAATGGCAAACCAGCCAAACTTTCAAATTTCAGCCTCTGGAAGTTTTTATTCCATATTGTTGTGCGTTCTATGATCTTTTCCTTCCTCCAGCAATATAATTAGCTATATGAGTTCTCTTTAAAGGTCTATGCAAATAGTGACATTGTGGATGCAGACAGAAACAAAACAATGCCACAAACACAGATGAAGGGCAGCATGGGGATAACACTGCTGCCTCAGAGTGCCAGGGACTCAGGTTCAATCTGGCCTTGGGTCACTGGCTGCGTGGAGTCTGCATGTTCTAAAGTTAAAAAAATGATTTATTAGTCCCAACTAGGCTTATATTCATACTGTAATGAAGTTATTGTGAAAATCCCCTAGTTGCCACACTCTTGTGCCTGTTCGGGTACACTGAGGGAAAATTTAGCATGGTCAACGCAACCAACCACCACGTTTCGGACTGTGGGAGGAAACCCACGCAGACGTGGGGAGAATGTGCAAACTCCACATAGACGGTGACTCAAGCCAGGGATCAAACATGGGTCCCAGGAGCTGTGAGGCAACAATGCTTACCACTATGCCACCTGGTCTGTGCAGGTTTCTTCCGGGGTTAGTCCCTTCGTCAGGTGAATGGAGAGTTCTGGCCTCAGACTGGTCTGAGGCCAGAACTCTCCATTCACCTGACGAAGGGACTAACCCCGAAAGCTTGTGAGTCTATTATCAAATAAATCGGTTGGACTAAAACCTGGTGTTGTCAGACTTTTTGCTGTGTTTACGCCAGTCCAACGCCAGCATACCCACATCAGGTTTCTTCCCACAGTCTGTGCTGGTTAGGTGCACTGGCCCTGCTAAGTTCTCCCTCAGTGTACCCAAACAGGCCACAGTGTGGCGACTAGGGGATTTTCACCGTAACATCATTGCAATGTTAATATCAGTCTACTTGTAAACAATAAATAAACTTTAAATTGCTAAATGCTCTAAAATATAGTAACCAGCATGATATAATTTAATTTAGTATGATTTACAACGTTTCAAATGTGAAATGAAGCCAATGTTTTGAAACTTCAGTTTGTCTTTCAATGGCTGTATCCTTGCCACAGCATGTACAACACTGTCACCTAACTAAGCAAATCCAAGCATAATTTATTTGGATTAATTGAGTCATTAAGAAAGGATCAACTAAAGTTCATTTATCTATACTGCTTATTATGTACATTAAAAAGTACAGGACCAGAAATAATTCTGCAATCTAACAAGCCACCTCCAACATTTAATACTCAATTATCCAATCTTTCAAATATCTCTATCCAATCTCCACACCATCTGCTGAGCAGTTCATTTTTATGATTGGAGTTCAATTTATCTTTTCCCGTATTTTGAATAATATTTCCAGAGTTTTTGTTCAGAATAAACAATCTCTGGGTCTTCAATGCTCATTTTGGTCAGATGACATTAGATAATATGTAGTGTGGGCTGCCATTTTAGACACAATTTCAAAAGGCAGGGAATCAAACACAATGGTGTGCTGCACTTCAGCTGTAGTTGTATTTATGTTATACTAACTCATTCGCACTGCTGAAAAATTGTCCTCTATCTCTCTGGCTGCATATCGTAGAATCCCTACAATGTAGAAGGAGGCCATTTGGCCCATCAAGTCTAACTCTCTGAAGGTATTCCACCCGATCCCCGTAACACCATGTATTTTACCCTGGTTATCCCCCTAAGCTATACCGGGGCAATTTAGCATTGCCAATCCACCTAACATGCATATCTTTGAAATGTGGGAGCACCTGGAAGAAACCCACGCGGACACAGGAAGAAAGTACAAACCCCGCATGGACAGTCACCTAATGCTGGAATCGGACATGGTACCTGGCACTGCTGT
This sequence comes from Carcharhinus amblyrhynchos, assembly GCF_965287045.1. NCBI lineage: Eukaryota > Metazoa > Chordata > Chondrichthyes > Carcharhiniformes > Carcharhinidae > Carcharhinus > Carcharhinus amblyrhynchos. The sequence goes on along the minus strand of NC_137334.1, from coordinate 77,225,000 downwards.
GAAGCAGTGTGCTAACCACTGTGCCACCGATATACTAAAATCTTGCTAACCCTCCTTCCTGCTGCCATATCAATGCCCCATGATTCCTCTCCTGTGTTTCATTCTGCAGCCCAGAATTAACAGGTGTTAAAACAAAAGGTTATCCAAAGTAACAAGAAAAAAAACTATTAAAAATAAAGCAGAAGTGATAAGAAAATAGGTTGTGTAGCAATGTTCAAAGCGCAATAGGTTAAAAACAATGAGAATAAACCACCTTGGCTTTTGTGCCATGTTATGATGCACAATTATTATATCACACGTTTTAGAAAAACTATTTTGAAAGGCACTTTTTTTAAAACAAAATCTAACTGGCTCCAGGCTACAAGCTAGAAGTGTGGATTTTAATCATCTTTCTTTTGTCTTCCAAGGAGACCAGGATGCATTCCTCAGATAAATATACATTTAAATCTCCATGACTGTTCCAAAAGAGTAAACTGAAACTTATTGGGTGCAATTTTCCTACCCAGCTACGCTACTCGATCAGTGCAGTGAGACGAAGAATGTCAGTGGGAGGTCAATACAGGGAATCATGACCAGCGTCTGACTATTCGCAATCTTCCCAGGCCATTTTTTGTGACGTGATCAGTCTCATGCTGGGGATTTAAATATTCATTGCCTAATTTAATCCATTTAGCGAGCCCAGGGCAACATTGTCCGGCTCACTTAGATTTCCGACTTCGCCAGTGGGGATCACAACTGATCCCAGCAACGAGGATCAGATATGATGGCTCGCTGGTTGAACTAAAGACCATTTAGGCTTCCTGGAGTCCAGCCTGGCAACCTGGCACTGTCCACCAGACTCCCTGGCATGGCATTTCCAACCTGGCACCTTGGCACTGCCTCATGGGCACCCTGGCATGTCAGCCTGATATCCTGGCACTGACCAAGAGACCAGTGCCAAGAGAGCAGGGCCTGAGGGCTGGAGCCACACTGGGGCAAGGCCAGATAGGGGTGTGATCGGTAGGGGGAAAAAGGGGGAACTCTGCACCTGAGTGTGGGGGCTGATGTGGGGCTGGGGATTGAGGCCAGTCATCGGAGGTTGGGGCTGGTCATTGAAAGGTCAGCAATTATGGTGGGGCGGGGCAGGGGAGGCTGCATATCAACCAATCTCCCAGTATTGGGAGATTGGCACATGCCAACTGGCCCCCTGAGCAAGAGCAAACCAATCCTTTTTTTATATATAAGTATTGCTTTTATCTTTCAGTGTAATCAATGTGTGTGTGTGTGTGTGTGTGTGTGTGTGTGTGTGTGTGTGTATATATTTGTAATTTTATATAATTTCTTTGGTAACTTCCAGCGCAATAGAGCAAAATAAACTAATCTTTACTTTTTTTTAAGTAAAAAGGCTTAGCTGCTGAGTTACTTAAATTGAATTTCTCACTCCACAGGCAAAAAATACACAAATAAATATATTTTTCATGGGCATCTTTATGGAAACAACTTTTAAAGTGTCTGTGACAGCAGGAAACTAAAAATTAACAAATAAAATTTATATATATATATTAACCAGAAATAACGATATTAATGTTCCAGCGTATAGGATCTTTCAAAAGGACAAGAAAGTAAGAAAGGGAAATAACGGTGTTACTGATTTTAAAAAAACACAATTAAAGCAGTGAAAAATTCCCAGATTATCTCAATAATACATATTCTGGAGATTTGGGTCACTGGCTAGACCAGCATTCATTGACCATCCCCAATGGCCCTTGAGAAGGTAATCATTAACTGCCTTTTGAACAGTTGCAATCCATGTGGTAAATGTACTCCCATAGTGTTTTCAGATAGGGGGATCCAGAATTTTGTCCCAATGTTGTTGATGGATGCCAATATATTTCCAAGGATGGTGTCTGATCTTCGAAATATTGATAGTGGTCACATGCCCACTACCTTTATCTTTCCACGTGGTAGATGTTACAGACTTGCAAGGTGTTCTCAAAGAAACCTCAGCAAGTTGCTGCAGTGCATCTTGTAGATTGTACACACTGCAGCCATGTTCCTTCAGTGATGGGGGGAGTGAATGTTTAAGGTGGTTGCTGAGGTGGCAATCAAGCAGGCTGTTTTGTCCTGTATGGTGCTGATCTACTTGAATATTGGTGGAGTTGCATTCATCCAGGCAAGTGGAGGTGTTCTGTTACACACTCCTGACCTGTGCCTTGTCAGTGGTGTTGAAGGCTTTGGAGAATCAGGAAGTGAGTTACTCAGTGCAGAATTTCCAGCTTCTGGTTTGCTCATTTAGCTGCAGTACTTATTCTTTTTGTAGACATTGAGGGAGAGATTATTGTCACCGCACCAGTTCACCAGATTTTCTATCTTACTCCTGTATTCTATCTCATCATTGTTTGAGATCTGATCAACTACGGTGGTGTCGTCAGCAAACTTGAAAATTGAACTGGAGGGAAATTTGGCTACACAGCCATACGTGTATAAGGAGTATAGCAGGGGACTGAGAACACAACCTTGTGGGGCATTGGTGCTGAGGATGATTGTGGAGGAGGTGAAGATGCTTATCCTTACTGATTATGGTCTGTGAGTTAGGAAGTTCAGGATCCAGTCAGAGAGGGAGGTGCCGAAGGCCAGGCCATGGAGTTTGGAGATGAGTTTTGTAGGAATAATGCTATTGAAGTCTGAACTGTAGTCAATAAACAGGAGTCTGACATAGATGTCTTTGTTATCTAGGTGTTCCAGGGTTGAATGCAGGGCCAGAGAGATGGTGTCTGCTGTGGACCTGTTGTGGCAGTAGGCGAACTGTAGTAGGTCCAGTCAGTCCAGGAGGTTGGTATTGATTTGTGCCATGACTAACCTTTCAAAGCACTTTATAATGATGGATGTCAAAGCAACCGGATGATAGTCATTAAGGCATGCTGCTTGGCTTGACTGATCAATAGAAGCATAAATAGAGGAATAAGCCTTAATTATTGTGTGTGTGTGCGCACACACACATTTATGTGAACTGTACAAACAAGCGACAGAATTACACAAAACATATAATATATACAAATTACTGTAAAGTTAAAAGACAATCACAATCATGTAGTAAAAGATATACGTCTGAGTTATTTTCCATAATTGGAACATTAAATATGTAAATTAGGAAAGAAAGAAGTTTCATTATTATTGCTTGTTTTGAGAAATTTTCACTACTGGTTCCAATTATTGCTGTTGAGAAGATCCATGAAAAAAATAGTAAATGTGAGAAAGAAGATTGTTATGGAATCATAAAATGCAGGAGGTCATTTGGCTCATCATGTCAGTACCACAATTGCAGCTATTTGATTATTCATATGAAGGCTAGCTTCAGAGCTGAGCAAAATTCTGCAAAGACGCATTTTGGAAAAAATGCAATCACAATCTTTTGGCTGATTATAACACCGCGCCACAAGAGAAGCATTCAATCGGCAAATAGTAATTTCACAAGATCTCTTGCTATAAATTGTGTTTATGTTAACCTCTGACCTCTATGGATAATATGGTAATCTAACAGCATTCCCAAGACACATGGATTGGGTCATTTTTGATTCCAGACAATACGGGGGTGCAGAGCTAGTTAAATATCCCATTGAAGAACATCGTCAATTAGCGTAATGAAATCAATAAATAGATTTGTAAAAAAAATGATCTGACTGTGCAGTGGAAAATGAGTTAAAGATTATTCAGGGAACTTTGGCTTAATAGTACTCTGCAAATTCTTTTATTCTTGAAAGGGAAAAGTTAATGTTGTCAATTAATCTTTGCTGGGTAGTTCCATTTCCTTGTGATTCATAATTTAATCCTAATATGTAGTACAGACAGTGATTGAAGTGCAGAATAAAAACAAGAGATGTCCCCATTTCTCAAAATGCATAAAGAATGAAAAGGGATAATGTTGGAAAGAGGAACAGCTTCTTCTTTGTTTCAAACATTACTTTTCAGAAGCTACCTAACATTATCCATTTTAACTGAAATAACTGGAGTAAAATATTGGCATTGTTAATTCAGATTTTACATCTATTTTCATAGTCACTGAACAATCCTTTAAAATTAGAATTACTTTTTTGAAAATAAGTATATTCACAATGGATGCCTAATCCCACAACAGCTATATCCTCCACCCAAAATATTAACAATGGGGAAATTGGCAATGGTTGCATTATTTCCAGTCAAGAAATAAATTATATTGATTGGATTTATTATTGTCACATGTATTAGTATAAAGTAAATAATATTATCTCTTGTGCGCTGTACAGATAAAGCATAGAGAAGGAAAGGGGAGGGTGAAGAATGCAGTGTTACAGTCATAGCTAGGATGTAGAGAAAGATCAATTTAGTATGAGGTTAGGTCCATTCAGAAGTCTGATGGCAGCAGGGAAGAAGCTGCTCTAGTTGGTTGATACGTGACTTCAGACTTTTGTATCTTTTCCTGACAGAATGTCTAGGGTTCTTGATTATGCTGGCTGCTTTTCCAAGGCAGTGGGAAGTGTAAACCAAGTCAATGAATGGGAGGATGGTTTGTGTGATGGACTGGGCTTCATCCACAACTCTTTGCAGTTAAGCGTTCTCATTTGAAACACTAACTACCTGGATCTTGTGTCAAAGGAATTTCTCATTGACTGCACGCCACGCCAATGAGAAACCGATGGCAGAGATGCACTGTCGTGAACAGCTGGAAAATTCCGGCCAATGCCACATTATGTTCTCAGTCATAATTACCATATTCCTACATAATTGCCCTCATTTAAGTTAAAATACTGGAACAAAGAAAATTACAGAACAGGAACAGGCCCTTTGGCCCTCCAAGCTTGCACCAACCATGATGCCCGACTTAACTAAAAACCATATACCTCATTGATGCATTTGTCAAAATGTCCCTGTTGTGGGAAAAAATTACCACTTCGGAGTCAGACTAGAGGAGCAGCAATACACAGTTTTATTTAACAAAGCTTCGTGGAGAGAAGGCAACAGCACCTCGCACACCTTCTCTCGATGAAACAATAGAACATAAGAACATAAGAAATAGGAGGAGTAGGCCAACTCGCCCTTCGAGCCTGCCCCGCCATTCAATAAGATCATGGCTGATCTGTCGTGGCTCAGCTCCACATTCCCGCCCTCTCCCCATAACCCTTAATCCCCTCTCTTATCAAAAACCCATCAACCCGCGTCTTAAAAATATTTAGCGAGGTAGCCTCCACCACTTCAACGGGCAGAGAATTCCAGAGATTCACCACCCTATGAGTGAAGAAGTTCTTCCTCAACTCCGTTCTAAACCACCCCTCCTTTATCTTGAGGCTGTGCCCCCTAGTCCTACTATCCTTTCTGAGCAGGAAGAGTCTCTCCACCTCTATCCTATCCATCCCATTCATCATCTTATACGTCTCAATGAGATCTCCCCTCATTCTTCTAAACTCTAACGAGTACAAGCCTAGTTTATTCAGCCTCTCCTCATAGCTCAACCCCCTCAACTCCGGCATCAGCCTAGTAAACCTCCTCTGCACTCCCTCCAAGGCCAAAATATCCTTGCGTAAGTACGGCGCCCAAAACTGCACACAGTACTCCAGCTGCGGCCTCACCAATGCCCTATACAGCCGCAGCAAGACCTCCCTACTTTTATATTCAATCCCCCTCGCGATGAAGGCCAGCATCCCATTCGCCTTCCTGACCACCTGCTGCACCTGCAAGCTGGGTTTTTGCGACTCATGCACAAGGACCCCGAGGTCCCTCTGCACCATCGCCTGCTGCAGTTTTTCTCCACGTAAGTAATAATCCTTCCTACCATTATTCCTACCAAAGTGGACCACCTCGCACTTGCCAACATTAAATTCCATTTGCCATTTCCTGGCCCATTCGCCCAGCCTATCTAGATCCACCTTTTATAGCAGTCCACCTACCCTTTACACAATAGGTGGACCGGACATGATTATCACATTGTTATAGTCAAATGGGTACAACATTTCTTAGCTCATTATGAACAGGTACAGCCATTAACTTTTCAATATCACATTGTTCCATGAATGGATACATTTCCTCTCATCAATGACTTAATTTATTCTATTCTTGTAGTACATGGTTCCTTTGTGTTTCTCTTAATCTCCCTATCAGACCCCCATTATCCCAGGACTATCTTTATCTCTTTTAAAGGTGCCTGGCTTCCTGAAGCGTTTGTTCCCTGTTTGAATTCAATTAACTGTCTGTCCTGTGGTTTAAATTTTAAGTGATTGTCTGTCTGTGTTTGAAAGTCAGTGTCTGTGCTGGAAGTCAGTGCAGGTTTAATGCCTTTTAACCCCTTATGTGCCGGACAGCTATTTTTATGCTAGGTACCCACCTTTATGGCTTTTTTCCACCTTCAGCCCCTTAAAAGTTACTACTGTATCCGCTTCCACCACCTCCCCCGGCAACGAGTACCTGGCACCCACTACACTCTATGTAAAAAATCTGTCTCGTACATCTCCTTTAAACCTTGCCCCTTGCACTTTAAACCTGTGCCCCCAGTAATTGGCTCTTCCACCCTGGGAAAAAGCTTCTATTTGCTCTGTCCATGCCTCTCAATCTTGTAGACTTTTATCAGGTCGCCCCTCAACCTCCGTTGTTCCAGTGAGAACAAATCAAGTTTCTCCCACCTCTCCTCAAAACTAATGCCTTCCATACCAGGCAACATCCTGGTAAATCTTTTTTTGTCCCCTCTCCAAAGCCTCCACCTCCTTCTGGTAGTGTGGTGACCAGAATTGAACACTATATTCCAAGTGTGGCCTAACTAAGGTTCTATAAAGCTGCAACAAGACTTGCCAATTTTTAAACTCAATGTCGCGGCTTATGAAGGCAAACATGTCATATACCTCCTTCACCTGCATTGCCACTTTCAGTGACCTGTGTATCTGTACACCCAGATCCCTGTGCCTATCAATAGTCTAAAAAGGTTCTGCCATTTACTGTATAAAACCAGAGCACCCAGAGGAAACCCATGCAAACACAAAGAGAACATGCAAACTCCACACAGATGGTGATCTGAGACTGGAATTGAACCCAGGACCCTGGTGCTGTGGGGCGACAGTGCTAACCACTGTGCCACTATGCTGCCCTTACCACTGTACTAGTCTTAGACTCACTCTTCTCTCCCTCAAAATGAATGTAAAATTCAACCATTTTAACATCCTATGATGTTAAAGGCATCCTATGAACTCTTCATCTAGGCTACCTTTCCGCATCCGATTTTTCCAGTCTACATGTGAATTAAATTCTCCCATGATTATCATTGTATCTATCTGACAAGCTCCCATTATATCCTCCTTTATAATCTGTCCTAATGTGCAGTTACAATTAATGGACCTATACACTGCTCCCACAAGTGACTTTTTGCCTTTATTAGCAATTACGAGACTCCCCAGTTTTTTCAATACTTAACATTCTGAAAAGTAGATGATGAATTAGCAATAACATTGAATTTAGATAATGCAATACAGTTCAACACATCTATGCATCAAGATGCTTTTTGGTCTTTTGAAGCTGTATCAAAACTATAAGAAATATTATTCTCACACTATAGTTGCCCACAAATAGTTAAGGTAGTTCATCTTTGACTTACAAGCAGCTTAATCTATGTGCAGTTATGAAAGGCAATGCAATTTGCATAGAATAGCAAGCATTTCATATTTGGTTGCTGCCTTCAAGATACTACGCCAATATTATCTGTTCGGTGCAACTGCTTAATGTTGAATACAATGTTGACTACAATGTTGACTGTGGTTTTTATTCAATTACCAGGTAGAGATTAGAAAGAATTGTCTGAGTTTTGTCTTTTGAAAGTATGGGCAGCATGGTGGCACAGTGGTTAGCACTGCTGCCTCACAGCGCCAGGGTGCTGGGCTCATTCCAGTCTCCAGTCACCGTCTGTGTGGAGTTTGCATGTTCTCTGTGTCTGCATGGGTTTCCTCTGGTTTCCTCCCACAGTCCAAAGATGTGAGAGTTAGGTTGATTGGCCATGATAAATTGCCCCTAGTGTCATGGGGATTAGCAGGGTAAATATGTGGGTTTATGGGACTGTGGATGCTGTAAGACATTTTACTTGACTGAAGAGTTAGAGCTATGGGGTTGTGAATGCTCAGTTATTGAGTGCATATAAGGTTGTGGTCGGTGCAGACTCGATGGGCCAGATCGCTTCCTTCTGCACTATAAGGATCCTATGATTTTAATGCATTACCTGCAATAAATTAGGTACCCAAAGCTACGCCCAAAGCAAACATGGTCCTTACTCTTATTCCATCACTGAATAATGATTTAAATCAATGCATAAACTCCGTTATGATTAACTCTAAAATAAGGCACTGAATTCATTTTCCACAAAATTGTTTTTTATGAAATGGCTTCATACGCTAAAATGCATTTGGAATATTAAAAATCCTTCAATCTAGTTTTGATAATAACAAAAACCTGAATGGGCCACGTGCCCTGTCAAGTCTACTTTGCTATTCAATAAAATCATGCCTTTCCTTTCACCTCAATTCCGCTTTCCAGCCTAATTGCCATATCCCTTAATTCCCCTGGAGTACAAACATCCTGTTCTCAACCTTATACGCACTCAATAACTGAGCATTCACAACCCCATAGCTCTAACTCTTCAGTCAAGTAAAATGTCTTACAGCATCCACATTGAGAAGCCTCATAAGAATCTTGCAGTTTAATGAAATCACCTCTCAATTTTCTAGATTCCTGATATTCTATGCTCGACATCGCAAAAGAAATGCTCTCATATCACGAATCAATCTAGTGAATATTCATTGCAGTAAGGCAAATACACACTTCCTTGGTTATCAAAATTGTGACACAACACTGTACCTGTGGTCTCACCAAATTGTTAACAATTGTAGGAAGACTTCCTTATTCTTGCACTCCAGCCATTTTGGCACTGTCCAATGTCCGGGGGGCTTCTTGGCACTGCCCATCAGATATCAAGAAGTGCCAAGCAGATGGAGCCTCGGGGGAGGGTGCGATCTGTGGGGATAAGGGGTCCGGCTGGCACTCTACACTTTGGGCCAACTGACAGAGGGAGGGAGACCAGTAATTGGGGCTAGCCATCAGGGTGCGGGGAGGTGGGGCGGAGAGGAGGTGGTAGGGTGGTTGCCTGCTGAGAGGGAGGGGTAGGGATGCGGGGGGTGGTCAGGATTTGGGGGGGGGGGGGAGGTCGTTGAGGCTACTGGTGGGGAAGGGGGAACTGGGGGGAGGAAGATCGAGAGATTGGGTGGTCTGGGGGCATGGTCAAGGCTGGCCTAGGAATGTTCAGAAGGGCCAATCAGGCCGGGGATAAGAGGACGGCGGGGGCTGGTGGTGGTGGTGGTGGTGGGAGTAATGTGGTTGACAATGTAGGGGTTGCGGGGCTGACCAGCAACTGGGAGGCCAGCAGACAGGAGCCACTGTGCACGTGCCAATCTCAGCACTGACAGATCAGTGTATGTGCAGTGGGACACTCAGTGCTATGCTGTCGGACTCTCCAGCAGGAATAGGTCCCGCCCCAGCTTTCTGGACTGATTCATGCTGATGGACGAAGTAGTGTGCAGACTCCCACTGAACAAAAAAGTGCAATTTATTCCAATTTTTGTGTGAATTTGACACTTAGAATTTATTTAGGAGAATCCCCTTTTTTCCCCATGTATGAGCGTGTAACAAATGAGGTTGTCAATCATCTCGGTCCTGGGACAACACAGCAGGAGTCCTAGGTACAGCCATCTTCAGCTGCTCCACAAATGACCTTCCCTCCAATAAAAGCTCAGAAACGGGGATGTTCACTGATGATTACACAATCTTCAATACCATTCACGACGACTCAGACACCGAAGTCATCTCTGTCCAAATGCAACAAGGTCTGGACAATATCCAGGCTTGGGCTGACAACTGGCAAGTAAGATCCATGCCAAGTGCCAGGCAATGACAATTTCCAACAAGAGAGGATCTAACCATTGCCCCTTGACATGCAATTACATTACCATCACTGAACCCCAGATTATCAACATTCTAGAGGTTATTATTGACCAGAAACTGAACTGGACTAGTCTGTGGCTATAAGAGCACATCAGAGACTAGGAATTTGGTAACAAGCAACTCATCTCTTGTCTCCCCAGAGCCTGTCCTCAATCTACAAGACAAAAGGTAGGTGTGTAATGGGATACTCTCGATTACCCTGGATGAAAGCAGCTCCAACAACACCAAAAGCTTGACACCATCCAGGACAAAGTAGCCCACTTTATTGGAATCCTTTCCACAAGCGTTCACTCTCTACACCACCGATGCACAGCAGCAGCAGTACCATCTATAAGATGCATTACAGGAATTCAGCAAGGTTTCTTAGACCAGTGTTTCCCAACCTTTTATGTCATAGTACACTTCAATACTACAAAAAAATCTTGACACGCACCTCCCATTTTTTCTGTCTTCTCTTACTAGAGTTTTTAAAAACTTTTCTCTGTCATCTCACCTTTTTTTTTAAGTCTCTCTCTCTCATTTCTCCCATGGTTTTCGCAACCTTTTTAAATTTTTGCTTTTTGTGCGGGCACATGGGACCTTTGCCTTCAGCTCCAAGTCCCATTGGTTATGCATATGGGGCTGACCATCGTTTAAAAAAAATCTAACGATGCATGAATGGCTCTTTCCCCAGATGGCACACATGCAAGAGCCCATGATTCATCAGGTCTTGGAGATGCTGACCACTGGGCTAAAGACAAAGGTTAGTTTTAGTTTAATTACATGCATTCTGAATCTTTTTTCACAGAACATTTGAGAGGGCTTCGCAGCATAATGGTTAGAAATTGCTGCCTTATAGACAGCACCTTTCAAACCCAGGACAACTAGCATTTACAAGGACAGCAGATACATGGAAACATCACCAGCCACAAGTTCCCTTCCAAGCTACTCACCATCCTGAATTGGAAATATTTTGCTGTTCCTTTGTTGTCGTTGGGTCAAAATCCTGGAGCTCCCTCTCTAACAGTACCATAGATCTAGCTACCCCACATGGACTGCAGCGGTTCAAGAAGCCAACTCAGCACCTTCTCCAGGGAATAGGTTGTGTAATAAATGCAGGTCTAGCCAGCAAAGTCCACATCCCTTGAATGAAAAGAAATGACTACAATTAAAGCAAAATGAATGTGTGACTTGCTTCAAAAACATTGGTTAAAAGTTTGAGGCAATGTTTAATCACTGTCGTACATGTTTTTGCACTATATGTTGAGCCTTACCATATTGTAAATGTGCCCAAATACAATAATTTACAAATGATGTCTTTCATAAACACAAGGATTGAAATGCAGAAAATTAAGATTAAAATGGACAATCCTCAGGTTCATAATTTGCAGTAGACACTCCCTGTGCCTTTCACAAGCCTGCTGGGTGTGCCATCTTGTGGTGATTTTCTCCTTTGGAAGTAGAAATAGAAGTCATATTGAAATTGGTGCATATTGTCATGTCTGGAAGCAACAATAGCTTTTATAATAATCCCATTGTCTGGTAAGATTAGTAAATACAAATGACTTCAATACATCTACACTGAATACACTGATTTCTGGAGTTGCCTGTCTGTAGTCAGAACAACTTTTAACCCACCACACTTGTGTTATCTTAATTGAGCTACTTTTATTACTGTTCAGAGTGAAGTGTCAGTATACTTCAATAATGAACTTTCCTACTAGCTTTGGTCATAAAAATAAGTTATAACAAACCATCTATATCATTTATTTTTGTTGAACATATGCATGCTGCGCAGATCATAAATGGAGTAGTTTTGCAGCAGTGGAATTGGATTATCGGAGCATCACATAAATCTCTTAAGCAATCATATTTTTGATATTGGTATGTTAAATTCCACTAGGTTCGTTTCTCTTAGCAGCAAAAAAAAAGACATAAAAAGAGTTTCAAAAAACTATATCTTTTCTTCTAATCAATTTTGAAACGTGCTGATAGCAAAAGATTGTCATAGAATCCACAGTGCAGAGGAAGCCATTTAGCCCATCAAATTTGCACCAACACTCTGATAGAATAATTTACCCAGACTCTCTCCCCCACCCTATCCCTGTAACCCCACACATTTACCATGGCCAACCCACTTAACTTGCACATCTTTGAACTGAGAGGGGAAACTGGAGCATCTGGGGGAAATCCACGCAGACCCAAGAGGAATGTGCAAACCACACACAGGAAGTCACCCAAGGCTGGAATTGAACCTGTATTCATGGAATTGTGAGGCAGCAATACTAACCACTATGCCACCCCATCAATTTAAGAGCTTTCAGCTCACGCATCCAGACTACAGGTTAGAATGCTAGAATACTTCGGTGTCCATCCTCATTTATTTGTGTCTTAAACTGGTCTTCTCCATAGTTGAGCAAAGAAATACCCATGAAAACCATTTGAAATTGTTATCTTAAAATGAAGAAAACTCCAATGCATTAAAAGATTAAAATTGCTCATTATGTCCATGATAAACCACAAATGAGGAAATATCTCCCCAACATGATTACGAAAATTTCAGGAAATATTACAGAAACAGAAGCATTACCTAAAGCCAAAATTAATTAAAGCATTGAATCTGTATACCTTTTTCATGGTCTCATTAGGCTCAAACACTCTGTAGCCAATGAAGTACTTTTGAAGATTGCATTACTATTATAAAGGAACATAGGATTTGATTTGAACCAAATGTCCACAATGAGATTTTTTTAAAAAACCGTTACAATATTTTTGCTTTGGCGATTAGTATTTAGCTGGGATACTAGAAGATTTCTCCAGCACCCCAAATTGTAGCTAGACATCTTTGTCTACCGAAGAGGATGTATACGATCAACAGCTCATCTTAAATTGCATTCAGCAGAATGTATACACATTGCTCCAGAGAGGAGCTCCAATCCTCAAACCCTAGCTCAAGGTGCATTAAAAGGAATAACCTAAATGCCACTTACTGTTAGGTCCCCCTGCCATTAGGCCATTCACTATTGCTGGATTTAAAAACTCCTGGAACATTAATGGTTTTAGCATCAACTAACTTAACTAAGCATTGGTAAGTGTACCCAAATGAAACTGAAAATGTTTCTGCATCCGGAAAGAAAATAAGGAAAATGAAACATAGAGTTCTCATATGTTGGACAAAATCGAAGTATTATCAACAGTTACAAAAAAAAATGCATCATTGCCTTAGGGTCTTTTACAATACAGAAACATAGAACATCCTTGATGCAGGTACGAAAGTGCTATGTGCTGGCAATCATCACTGCACAGCAGTAAATTTGTGACAAGCTTCATTTACCATATTGTTCACACATATTGGGATTCACTTCATTGGCTGATTTAATGAATAGCATTACAATTTGCAGAGCAAGTTTGCCTATAGACTTATTAGATTTTAATGGAAATGTGTGGGTGTATAATTGCCAACACTCATGCCTTTGTCCTGGTTTGCAAATGGTGACAAAAAAAAGGCTTTCATTTAGTTTTCTTTAAATTAACAAATGCAGATCAAAATTCTTGGTGTACACAAATTGTTTGTAACAGAATTTTTCTCCTTTACTAAGGCAATTGCACTTGCATAGATCTGACGTGTTTCAAACTAATTGATTCTTTTGACATAAGGTTAGATAATGTTAATAACAATGAAGGTTGCAGTGTAATTTTGTGGACTTCATCTGACTTTTGGTATTCTAATTGTACCGTTAACTAAGTTGACATCTTTAGTGGAATTTTGAATTTTAAACTTTAAACTAATTTATTACATATAAGCCATCGCTTTGTAACATTAGCTACACGTTCTAAACTGAATGAAAATATTAGACGGACAGGAATATTTCACTGCACTCAATTAAATGGGAGTTATGCCAACAAATTAAAAATAATAGACACAGGATAGGATAAAAGCAGCAGCATTTTGCACGAGGTTGAGCTTGGAAATGGTGAAGAATGGGAGGCTCGCCAAGAAAGCATTACAGCAATCATGAAAGATGACAAAAGAATAAGGGTTTCAACAGCAGATGAGTACAAGGGCAGAGGTGAGCAGTGTGACACAACGTGGGAATAGGATACCTTTAAGACAGAAAGGACATAAATCAGAAAATCAGTTCATGATTAAAAAGGACAGCAAATGTCCTTGCATCAGAAAGTGAACCAATCAACAAGCTCAAACAACCTTGTGACGTGGAGTTTCCAGCCAGCTTACAGTGGAATTCAATGAAATGACACCAAGGTTACAGAATTTCAAACACATTTGCCCAAAACCACTTTGCACTGGAGTATTCACAATCATTTATGCTAGTTCAAAAGTTCATTGCCCAAAACAGTTCCTGCTCACAAAACTGGCCATGTTCCCAGGTCAAAATGGCAAGTTCATGCTGATTTTACCCACTTATGAGGTTATGAACGCATCATGCACAGATTCTCAGGTGCGCAGACATCACAGCTACATGAATACACACCCAGCTCAATTTCTCCTATTGCTGCTCTAATTACTTGAAATTTAATTTGGCTTAAATTCAGCCAATTACAGAAGTGGAAACACACGTGTGGCTTTAAGTGACTGCTGGTACAGGCCTTATGACCAAGCTCAGATCAACACAAGTCAACTGCAGCCAACTGAGAAGAGTATTAAATCAGTTGGTTGAAGAATGACTCATTTCAAGCAGCTCTAGTACTGTGATGCTTGAGAATACCATTCCAGTTAGGAATCGATTACAACAGCTGATTGTACTGATTCATGGGAATTTTTACATCAGGCTCATGCTAATGAGTTTCCACAGAAACGTGAGCATTAACTTCACTTGGACAAAACCAGGGCTGCACATGTTGTTGATTGTGCTCTTGGTAGACAACTATCATCCTTGTCTCAACCACTGGAAAGATTGTAACAGTCGCTGAAGCCGCTTTTATTTCATTCTCTTCCAGAAACATACACGGATCTCTGACAAGGTAATGGGGTTGTAGGGAAGACACTGGAACCAAAATCTCTCCTCCAATTGATATTATAATATGTTTACAAAGAATATGTTAACATTTAGATTCAGTTGTGGTGAAAGCAAAAATTGACCTTTCTTTTCTATTTTACAAAATAATGCGAGGCCAAACAGATATTCTGATATGTATGTTTAATTTCCCTGCATTTTTTTTCACTTAACAAGATCAAGTAACAAGGAAGTTGTCTGATGTAGTGCTGACACTAACATTCCAATACTAATACTGTTGAAAAGGCCTATGTAATAGTAATTGTATAAACTCATAAAAACACTATACTAAAGGAGTCCAAACATAAAAGTCAGACAGTCTTTCTAACCTGTTACTTGCCTTGCAGCCACAGGAAAAGGAGCAAAATGGAAGTTGATAATCTTCAATTCTGTTTCACAACCCTCACCCTCCAAAACAATAGAAAATACTATTTTTTTGTCTTGACTTAAATGTCTGATAAAGAAATGTCACTTAGTATTTACCAAACATCCATCTATTCAATTTGTGAGAAAAAAAAGTGAAAACTTTACAATGTACAAAAAATGACAAGGATTTACATGGCCTACCTAAATATCTTTTAAATTTTTTTTTAAGCACAAAGTTGATTTGTACAAAGTTACAAAATGTAAACATGGCAAAATAAATAGTTAAAACAAGTGACAAAAGGATCCCAATTTCATGCTCATGATCCCATAGATTTGTGTCATTTTCATTCTGTTGTAATTTCAAGTGCAAAGCATGATGAATATCTAGTATTCAAGTAACAGAAATACATATGATGATACAAATAAACTATTGTACAAGGTAGTGATCACCTGAACTTTACAAAATTTACATTTATCTATAGACAGAATTTTACATTTATAATATGACACCATTCAGGTCCACATTTAGCACTTGCAATCCATTGGGTGCTGCATTCTGCATTCTGACTGGAATGCAAGATTTCCATCACTATGTCTTAGAAGGGGTGCTTTAGATGATGTTATGTCACCTCCATCGCTACTGTTTTGTCTGCAATACCATTCAATAATCTCTCTGGTTCACTACTCTCCCTGCAAGAAAAAATACAACTTTTTAAATATAGAAATTACAGTCACACAGCATAAACATTTTAGAAAACAAAGATATATTAAAAAAACTCGTTAAATCCACTTCAGAGAGTTATCCTTAAGTATTAAACCCTTTTGAGTATTGTTTTGTCTATTTGTGCTGGGACTAGAAATGCAATCAGATATTAAAACTGAAATTAAGAGAATAAAATCAAAGTATTTTACTTTCAAACATTGTTAGTCCAACCAGTAATTAAACAGAACAAAGGTTTGCTTAGGGTTTCTTTCTCTATTCCAGCTATGCTTTTTATTTATGTTGCACAATATATTTTGGTGAGGTTAACTTAATTCCCAGTTGATTGAGATACAATTTGCTGTGTGCCAATCATTAATCTGATATCAGCAGCATTTATAAAAAAAAAACAAGTTTCCCTTTCCCCTCTCACTCAATCCAATGAATTTCACTACACATTTACCAATGGATTTTAATTTGATTTAATGATTACAATCCCATTCAAATCACTGAAGTCCCACAATAAAACTACTGCATTGTAAATACTGCTGAGCTTTAACTATTCTGTGATTTAAGACTTTGAATAATCCTTAAGGAAAAATACAATATCCTCCAAGAGAAGCAATAATGAATGGCAACAACGGTAAACTAAAATCCACAAATACAATTGAAATCATACATTCACTCCAACTCAAGTAAATATTGATAAAATAATGACAGCATTTTTAATATGTCTCAGAATAACTGTGGAAAAACTGGACCATAAATAACATATCAAGTTATCTAAATGTAATTAATCTATTTATTAGATACTACATTTTAATTCAAAACATTGATCTAATAGTTAAATCAATACAGTTTTCAAATATTTATTTCTGGGGATTGCACCCTCTTGATTTCCTTCCCTTCCTGCCCCATTATACAGCTGCTCTAAATATCGCTTACTTTTTCAGCACAGTGGGTGAAGGGATGAGGTCGTCACAAACAGCACAATTAAGAAATTAGAATCTAATTGACTTCAATGAACTTACAATCACTGCTCCTGTTTAAATATGAATAATTTTAAATTACAAATTGCAGAAGGATCTCCTATCAGTGTGTATGAGGTCACATCATAGGAAAGTTTATTCTCGGAAAGCTCTTCATTCTTTAGAACTTGATTACATAAAGCTTCTTTACCTACCTAGGCAAGCTACTGATGGCACTACTAGGGGTCACCTTGGGCACCCTGTCAAGGCTGGTAGCAGCTGTGGCCAGCTTTAAGGCAGAAGGAGAAGGTGCTGAAGTCCTTGCACTGAGATGCACATTGACAGGAGTAACCACATTCATACTGTTCAGCCGCACAGCAGTTCCTATACAGGAATTGTTCACAGGAAACGACTGGGGACTGCTTGTGCGTAATGCAGGGAACACGTGATTTGCTGAGGTGCGACTAACAGTTCTTATAATTTGTACAGTAGATAATCCTGGACCAGAGGACGAAGTAGCATTGAAAGTTTGGAGATTCCGATAGGTGCCTGTGAAAAGAAACAAGAATGGAAATTAAAAATGGACTAATCTCTTTGCATTTGAACAAAGTTTTATTCTTGACTGGTTTTCTGCACGACATTAGAATTTTGGAACTGACTGGAGCAGAAACAATCTTTTTATATACATAATTTAGGTGCAGAGTCTTTCAGAAATCTTCAATCTATTATACATGTTTCCAGTTTCTGAATGAGTAAAATAGAATTTGGTGGCACAGACTTTTGTTTTTGTCACTAAGGGAGATGTATAATTTACAAGGTGATGTTACACAATCAACATCAAATGGGCTCTTCCAAAAGAACACAATAGCACCACTGGGCCCAGAATCAATGCATGCCAAAATCTCAGATTCAATATTTTGATAAAGCTGGATAACTAGCTAGATTAAATGGTACAACTTTATTGGGGATACATTGTATCAAGAACAGAGTAACCTGAGGCAGGGTAAGTTAACAGACTCGCAAAAGCTGGGACCCTTTGTTTTATTAGTGTTGGAGGCACAGAACACAAAACGCAAGGAAGTGATGCAAAAAAAAAAGCATTATAAAATAATAGTGGGGTCTCAGCCTGGATACCATATTCAGTTCTGGACACCATACTTTTAGGAAGGATCACAAGGTGAGGAGGCAGAAGAGATTTGATAGAGTGGTATCATAGAAGAGCTACTTCAGTTACGTGAAGAGACTGGAGAATCTGGGTTATTCTCCTGGGTGCAGCCTTAAACAAGACATTTAAATTCTGGCTAAAATACCAATGTCAAAAAAGTCAAATATAAATAATGCTGAAAGTATAACTACAAATGCAACCCAGTTCATTATCCTTTTCTACTATTGGTGAGCACTTAAATGCACTTGAAGTACATTATTGCAAAGAAATTAATAAATCAACAAAAAATAAAAGTGATCCATAGTTAGAATTCAAGCTTTGATCTTAAAATTCAGTATTATAACCACTTGTAACAAGATAAATATCAAACAAAACCTGTATTGTGCAAGAAGTATTAAATGATAACTTAACAGATTTACTTTCTATATTGTTCATAATGATGTCCATAAACTAAGGAGCTATTCAACTGTCCATCCGAATTGGAATCTTAAGCTAAATGCAGGTGTCACTTTGAGATATTTTATTCTGTGCAAGAAGGACTATGTTGTATTATCAACTTTACAGATAAGACAAAAAGCCATAGATCTGAAAGGTCACTTCTACTTTTCTTCTTTCACAGATGATGCCTAAGTATTTCAAGTATTTCCTGTTTTTATTTTAGCTTTCTGGCAACTGCAGTATTTTGCTCTTTGACCATTAACTATTCTGAGAGAAGAAAGAAATCCAAGTATATGTTTTGATTATAAAGACAAAATACTTTTGCCCCCATTGCATCTGTTTCAATAATACCACTTTCTAAAATGGCACTGCCGCTATGACTTCCTTCATCGTGGTTTCCTACCCACCATGGTTGGCAGCGCTTTCAACTGCATCCAAACCATCTCCCATGCCACTTCTCTCACCCCACCAGTCCCTTCCAGAACCAGGATAATGTCCATTTATCCTCACTTTTCATCCCATCAGCCTTTGCATTCAAAGGATCATCCTCTGCCATTTCTACCAACTCCAGCGTGAGGCCACCACCAAACACATCTTTTCCTCATTCCTCCTGTCGGCATTCTGTAGGGACCATTCCCTCTGGGATACCCAAGTCCACTCCTTCATCACATCCAACAACTCATCCCCTGTCCATGGCACCTTCCCATGCAACTGCAGAAGGTCAATACCTGCCTCTTTACCTCCTCCCTGCTCCCCATTCAAAAGCCTAAACACTTATTTCAGGTGAAGCAGTGCTTCCTGTGAACTCCTTTAATCTGGTCTACTGCATTCACTGCTCCCAATGCAGTCCACTTGACATCAGAGACACCACAACACAAACTGAGCAAAACGCATTCGCTCCATCCACAAGCAGGGATTCTGACTTTCCTTTTGCTTGCTGTTTCAACACACCATTCTACTCTCATGCCCACATATTTGCACTTGGCCTGTTGCAATGTTTCAGTGAAGCCCAAATGAAACTGGAGTAACAGCACCTGATCTGATTAGGCACTTTACAGTCTTCCAGGCTGGACACTGAGTTCAACAACTTCAGAGCATGAACTCTCACTTCCACCTTATTTCCATTATTTTGTTTCATTTCATCTTATTTATATATTTTTCAAACTTGAATTTCTTTCATTGTTTCATTTTTCCACTTTTTTAAAATCTTACTTTCCATTACCACCCTCCCGCCACCATAACCCCACCAGGGCTATCGGTTCCATGTCTCAGGTTGCCCTTTGACACTCTGCTTACCTTTGTTCTGCCATTTACACCTTGATTTCTTAATGTCCACTGTCACTATCTACATTCCATCTTAATGTCAATGACATCTTTGTCACTCCCTAAACAGTATAAATATCACCCTATTTTCTAACGTCTTCAGCTCTGACAAAGGGACAAATCCAGACTCAAAGCACTGGCTCTGTTCTCTCTTAGTAAGAAGTCTCACAACACCAGGTTGTGAGACTTCTTACTGTGTTTATCCCAGTCCAACGCTGGCATCTCCACATCTGTTCTCTTTTCACAGATACTGTCAGGCCTGCGTAGTGGGATTCTCCTAAAGAATTTAAGTATCACGACAGCGAGAATAAAGGAGCAATCTGCGCTGGTCTCTAAGGCATGCTCCGCATCGCAATGCTCCCACGCTCACTCACTTGGAGAGTTGGGAGTTCTGCACCCGTGCTGAGGATATGGAGCCTAAATACATCTGTGAGCCTAGCTCAGAGCGCTTGGGTGCCATTTCACAAGGGCACCCCAATTTCAGAGTGCACTGGGAGACCCCCCCTCTCCCAATGGACATCAGGGACCCCCACTGCAACTTGGATCGTTGGCATCCCCCCCAAACCACACCCCCCCCCACAACAAATCAAGACCACTTTCACCCTCGCATAGCCACCCATTATGGCCCCCACCCACTGGCACTGCTGCTGGCACACTGGTTGGTGATCAGTGTCAGGCACCACTAGTGTGCCAGCTGGGTCCCACCCAATGAGCACCATCTGGCCGTGCCCCTAACTACCTGGGGGCTTCAGGTGCTTCCGAACCCCTCGGTGTGACTATTGCTCCAGGTCTTCACCAGTGGAGAACAAGGGTAATTCTGTTACTGCACCAGGCCTGAAGGTTGGAGAATTCAGTGTGCTGGCAGGTGAACGGGCTATGCATATTTAAATGTTAAATGGGACTTGCACCTGAACTGGTTCACACCTTTAGGAAGTGGCCGGGAGAATAGCAAACTGTTCAGTGCCATGTGCGAAATGGATTTTTGGGCCCACATGCTATTCTCCAGGACCGCACAATCTATTAATGATGCAGTTGAAGACAGAAAATCCCCCCCCCCCCCATTTTGTCATTTAAAATAGTGATTCATCTGAATCACTAATAACTGCAGTAACACAATTATAACTATTGTAGAAAACTGGTGTTCAATAAAAACCAACAGAAGCATTCACAAGCTTTTTTCAAAAAAATTCAACTGAAACTGAATAGTAAGTTGCGATTCCTAACCATACACGTTAGTTTAAGGAAATAATTTAAACATTTTTCTTTCACATTTGATTTTATTCCAAAAAATTTGCCAGCATATTAGGAATATTATACTTAACACCTAATTTCATAGGACTAAGTAACTCAGGTGGACAAATTTGAGAGCAACACTGTCTTCTAGAAGACAGAGCTGAATAAAGCTTTGTTCTAAAATTGTAACAACAACTGACATTGATCAATTAGAGAACTTGAGACAATGTCCCCAAGCACATTGTAACAACGATCTTTTACCAAGCCTTCTGCCAAAACTACATTTTTCCATGGCCTTTTGTAACGTACATCGGTGGAGTACTGGAATTATGGTGTAGATCATGGATCGCTATACAACGCAAGAGTAGGAGATCTGTGTTCTTTTCAACCCAACTCGGTTTTACTTTTATCAGTGGAGAATTCTTGCTCAAGAAAGGTAGAACCATCAAAGAAGAACTCTGCTACCATGGCAGCAAACTGAATTAATACAAATTTCCAAAAGCTGCAACAATTAACACTGGAAATTCAATTCTTCCATTGTGTCAATATATTACAGTTTTTACCTCAGTAACTGAACTAAGTGATTTGTTCTTAAAGTTTGTGAAAGGTGGGTCTCAACTTTCTGCAGCCAAGTCCCACTTTGTTAAAGGTCAATTAAACCAAATTAATATCTATGGGCAAGATAAGATTAATTATTTATAAATCATGGAATTGTTTGTGCTCAGCTGAATGCTGCTTGGAAAGCTGCAAGTTATGTTTCCCCATCCTGGTGTTGAAAATCCTGTCCATTACAATCGTACAGAAGGGCAGGAACTTGTTCAGTTTATAAAGTTTATTTGCTAGTGTCACAAGTAGAATTACATTAACACTTCAATGAAGTTACTGTGAAAATCCCCTAGTCAACACACCACGGCATCTGTTCAGGTACATCGGGGTAGAAGTTAGCATGGCCAATGCACCCAACCAACACGTCTTCTGGACTGTGGGAGGAAACCGAAGCACTCACAGGAAAACCATGCAGATATGGAGAACACGCAGACTTCGCATAAAGATCCAAGCCAAAGGTAGGGGAGTCTAAAACTAGAGGGCATAGGTTTAAGGTGAGAGGAAGAGATACAGAAGTGTCCAGAGGGATAACTTTTTCCACAGAGAGGGTGTAGGCTGTCTGGAACAAGCTCCCAGAGGTAGTAGTAGAGGCAAGTACTAGCTTAGGGGTTTCAAAAATAAAGGACAAGTTTGGCAGAAGGGCCCGTTTCCATGCTGTAAACCTCTATGACTAAGCCGGGAATCAAACTCAGGTTCTGGCGCCGTGAGGCACTGGAGTGCTAACCACTGTGCCACCACTCGTTGCTGAAAGTTTCTACTTCACGTGAAAAACACCAGTGGTTTCTTCTGCTTCTTGGTTGAAACAATTACAAGAATCAGAAATCACTTGTACCAGCCTGAAGTCAATAAGCATCAAATGAGTTTTTTTTAAAAAAACTATCATAATGATGTTGGATATACACTATTCCTCAGAAACTGAAGTAGCCTACTTGCAATTTTTGGTTCACCCAACATTCCATTACTGGAAGCAAAATGAATAAAATTCTTTATAGTTAATGTTCTACTATGCTTTCTGTCTGCTTTGATAAAAATACAGCGTAGGTCCTATTCTTATTACAGAGAAGAGGAAGGAAAGTTATTAGTGTTGCTAACCTGAAATTGCTAAGTTTGTGTATTTCTCATGCATCTGCATTACCCAAAAAAAAGTTGCTGAAAATTATTATTTTCCGAACATTTGCTAATACTTAGCAATGTTTTTATGGACAACAATGTTATACACTCACCTGCAGACTGGACAACACCATTCATGTTAGTAGCATGACCTACGGCATCCTTAGAAACTTCTGCCTGAGCTGGTCCAGGAGCGCTAACTACTGCTGATGCAGCAAAATGGGCACTAGCTGAATCCAGCGTTTTTGAAGAACAATCAGATATCCTGGATCCCTGAAAAGGTATTTCACAAACTTTAGAGTTAACCGGGCGCATGAAAGAGAAACAAACAGAGGGTTAGACCGATGGGATGAAATGAAGTAAATAATACAAATCCCTAAAACATTATTGATAATTCAATACTAGACAATAAAAAAAGGGCATATTAAAAAGGCACCCCAACTGCCCATTTGATCAACCCTTCCAAAGTATAAATTAAGCCACGCTTGAAAATGCTGTTATTAATTATTCCTTGATCATATTTAAATATTGTATTTTTCAGCAGAGAAGGAGAAACCTCTTTTGCTGTATAAGCATTGACCATGACTGAATAAAAATTGGCAAATTACTCCAGCAGTTAGAAGGAAAATTACATTTGTTAAGGAATGGTAGCATGACCACCACATAAAGACACACAGGTTTGAGCACCAGTTATATTGACTCCCTGATCTCAATCATACCACTGGTGCCAAATAGAGTTACACAATGGGGAAATGAAACAGAACTCCATTGAGTGAACGGATGTTCCCACCAGCTTGTCTTCACAAGACTCTGGCTTGGGCAGAAATAGTTAGCAACAAAAGTACCCACAGAGAAGAGCATCTGCCCTAAGAAAAAAAACCATTAATTAGAAACCTAACTCAGAACCAGAGGAAAGAATGATTCATAACTATGATATGCTAGACTTTTTTATTTATTCTGTACAAACTAATAGATTATGCTTTCTAACAAAAATTAAGCATTTTTGGTCAAGATGGATTACATTAAACTTACATGCGAAAAGTGCTTTTCATAATCTTGTAACAATCCAACTACATTCTTTACCAATGATCACAAATTACACACTAAATCATAATGCTTGATACATACATTGGCATGCCAAAGACACTAACTGTTTACTTAAATGTTTGTTTAAATTCCTATTGCTTTTGTAGACTAATGGGCATTTACTTGATTACTTCTGCAATCACCAAGTGTCCTTGGACAGGGACCCATCTCAGGCTACTGAAAGTATTCAAGTCAGATCAGGGATAATTTCAGTTCATTCAAATTGTTCATGCAGTTTGTTGCCAAACTCTGCTAGGATTCCTGTGATGTTTAACTACTAAGGTAAGAGTAATGAAAAATAATTTGGCATCCTTTGTTTTGGAATAGCTAGAAAGGAACTCGGAGCTCAATCTTGAGTGGTATTGGAGGAACACAGATCAGTCTGAATATCAGGGGATGCAATGCTAATCAGAGGCTCAGTAATGAAAGTCACATTTCCACCATGTTTGAGACTGCCTTGTCAAGGGTTATAGAAATATAGAATATAGAAAATAAGAGCAGGAGGCAGCCATTTGGCCCTTCAAGTCTGCTCCGCCATTCATTATGATCATGGCTGATCATCCAATTCAACAGCCTGATCCACTTTCCCCACCATATCCTTTGCTCCCCTTCACCCCAAGTGCTACATCGAACTGCTTCTTGAAAACATTCAATGTTTTGGCCTCAACTACTTTCTGTGGTAGTTCTGTAACCTGAAGGAAAATGCCATTATTAATTTGATTCCAAGACTGTGAAATCTACATTTACTGATTTTAGTAATGTAGCGTGACATGGTAGCAGAGTGGTTAACACTGCTGCTTCACAGCACCAGGGACCCAAGTTCAATTCTCGGCTTAGGTCACTGTCCGTGTGGAGTTTGCATGTTCTCTCCATGTCTGTGTGGGTTTCCTCCCACATTCTGAAAGATGTACTGGTTAGGTGCGTTGACCTGAACAGACGCCGGGCTGTGGTGACATGAGGAATTTCACAGTAACTTCACCGTAATGTTAAGCCTTACTTGTGACTAATAAATAAACTACTTCTTTGTTCAACAAATATGTTCATTGATTGATAACCTGAATCACAACCTGATGAGCTTATATTTATCAAAAACGAGCTTGCATGGCAACCCACAATATATTCAAATAAATGAACAGTAAATTTTGATTTACCTAGATGCATTTTGGTTCACAGAGAATGAGGTGTGATGCTGAACCAAGAAACTATTCATACCAGAGCCCAAAAGCTAACAGCTGAATCACCAAACATGGCATACACCTTAATGAACTGCAGGCGTGATAAGTCACACGTTCCCTTTTATCCCCATATGAACACTGCAGCATTATTACCATATAATCAACTTGTGGGGTGTTTCTATGACATACTGATGGGTGAGGAGGAGAAAAGTAATCACAACCTCTTAATGTGCTCTCAGAAGATGGATTAAGGAATATTGTTGATACAGACAACTGTACACAGCACTGGGCAACCGAAACATTGGTTTTAAGTTTTCAGCATTAGAGGCTACAATGCTGCTGTATCCTCCTGTCACTCAGAGGAGTGTAAATTATCAAAGTCACACATATTGCATAAGCGATGTTACCTGTAAATTTCCGTGGGAGATGTTTGAGGAATGTTGGGACTGTTGACGGTGTATCTGTGCTAACTGTTGTCTCTGCATCTGAACAAGCTGCTGTTGATGGGTGTGGTACTGCTCTTCTGTTATGCCACCTGTTACTGGACAAGGAAGTAGGCTTGGATTTTAATTCAATGTCAGTTAAGTACCAAATAAAATTAACTGGATTTTTTTTTCAAGAACACAAAATGACATATTTCAAGATTTTTAAAAAACCTCTGAGGTTTGTGTAGTGACATTCAATATACACTTTAAAAAGTGATTTTCTGAGGTGGTTAGAAAATAGAATCCCACAGTGCTGAAGGAGGCCATTCAGCCCATCGAGTCTGCATCAAACAATCCCGCCCAGGCCCAATTCCCGTAACCCCACAAATTTATCCTACTAATCCACCTGACACTAGGATCAATTTAGCATGGCCAACCACCCTAACCCACATATCTTTGGACTGTGGAAGGAAACCAGAGCACCCGGAGGAAACATGCAGACAAGAGGAGAATGTGCAAACTCCACACAGACAGTGATCCAAGCCAGGAATCAAACCTGGGTTCCTGGCACTGTGAGGCAGCAGTGCTAACCACTGTGCCACCGTGCTGCCCCAATGCACGGTTCCAATGGACATGCAAGAAAGAACATATCATGAAATAAATGGAACAATGTTGTCTACCAACAGAAGTTACTCATATGCACAAGGCAATGTAGGAGAAGAAAGGGGAAGAACAAGAGAAGAAATGTATGCATCTAAATCTGAACTTCCAAGTTGTAATGACTTCCAATTAACTGTTCGGCATTTGCAAATTCTGCTGTTAACAGCTAGAGGAGTCAGAGGTCCCACTGAAACAGAAAGGCTTACAAAAACAGCAGTACTCACCAGATATCCTATTCCTACCGGCGATCATGGTACTTGATGGTAAAATAGAAGACGTTGGAGTTCTTTTTTTATTCACATTCTGTCCTAATTTTTTGGAAGTACAGTGGTTATCGCTGTCCTGAAGCTGAGATAACCGAGGTTGGAAGTGCCGTAATCGGCATGCTTTGATATTGCTTAGTATTTCACTAAGTGACAGTCTATTTGTAAAGTCTTTATTGGAAGAAATGGTCCATGAGTCATCAGACGGAAAAGCAGCTGGGGAGCTAGGAGATGACAACATTTCTGGGTCAATTTGGCGTAGAATGTGGTCATGATCTGTGGATGCACGATCTAACAAAAACCTAGAAGGGGAAGAACAAAAGTCGGCTTTAAGTCTACATAGCTGACATGAGCACAATGATGAATACGATTTTGTGATTGCTACAAGAGCTTGAACTAATTAACATGAAGAATCTGTTCAACCAAAGCAAAGATGGACAGACTACTAGAATTGCTAAATTTAAAACACAAATAGCTGGAAATACTCAATGTGGCAGCATCTGTGGAGAGAAAACAGTTAACGTTTCAGGTTGATTACCTTTCATTGAATCTGGTTCTGATGAAAGATGAGCAAGTACGTTCTCAAAGTAGAGACCATATATCTGCACCAAAAGGATTGATGACCTCAAGGGGATATGCTGACTGGGCAGCGTGACACCTTCAGATATTAAAGCCCCACACTCTGATACACATAGCATACTCTTATACAGTATGTCTCAGTAAATATAGATTGCTTCTTGACTCATCGCTCTTTCCGAAGACACCACACATTACCATCTGAATAGCCAATACTCACTTAGTCAATTACTCTCTTGCACCCACACAATAAACGTCCACTAATGGCTTTTTTCCCTGCATCTCTGCACAGATGCCATTAACAGCACATAAAGCAAGAGAAGAAAGTACACAGCCTGCAGAGGAGCAGAGATGAGGGCTGGGCATCCTGTGACAGACCTCTTCTAGGCCACTGGCAACATGTGCCCACCTGATCCAGAGAAAGAGGTTTTGTTCCGCGAAGGTGCAAATATCAGCAACGACCTGCCATGACAGCCTAAACTTCCTGAGGCTCTGCTGCACAGACATCATGAAAACTGACGTTGTGTGCGTGTAGCCTGTATTTGGAGGTCACGCCTCTTTGAAGCTGTGCCCGTACCCTCTGCTCTATGGTGGAAGGGCTATGATTGAGGATAGGGGCACCTGACAGTGTTAAGCCTCGCTGACCCTCAGCAGAGATAGACAGTGAAGTTGCATTAGCTGCTACCAAGTCATTCTGAAGGCAGGGAGCAAGGGAGTGCAGCTGAAGGTGGGTGAAGTGCCTTCCCTCATTGTTGACAATCATCCATAACACCCGCTGCAAAAAGCAGTACTTTAGACAACAGCAGCCATGACTGTAGCTCTTCAGGGTGACTGACCAAACATTTCACAGCTTGTCAGTTTCACTGCACAAGTTTTCCATGTTGTGTGCTCACCTCCACCCTGCCAAGTTGAAGATACAGTGTTGAACTCATGCATTCTTGGGAGAGAGAGAATCCATGCACAAAATCACACCTAATTGTCTTTCTAAGTAGTTCTTGCCTCAGCCAAGTGAGATCCCCACTATGCTTTCACTCGTCCCCTTGGAAATCCAGGAAGGGGTAAGATTGCATCAGGGTCTCTACGTGACATTATTTTCTCTAATATTCCCATCCCCACTAACCTGAGAAAAGTCCACCCATTCCATCTGCCTATGGCATCTGCATCTAATGTGTTTAATGAACATTAGCAATTGCTGGTGACAACGCAAAATTGTCTTAACTGAAAACCTAAATAAGGGAGACAGTTGGATGCAGGCGTTCAGGGGGCAGGGAATTACAGTGCTTACAGGCAAGACAGCTGAACACACTGCTACCAATGGTGGGGCAAAGGGAGTCGAGAATGCAAAAGAGCAGAGTTTGAGGAATCCAAAGTTCATAGGATTGTACAACATTGCAGTATGTGGTAAGTATAACAGTTTTTAAAAGGAAAAGGTAGTGGAAAGCAAAGTACTACAGAGCTGTCACATCAACTTCTGCTATAACACAAAATTAACAAAGTTATACATTGCGAATGTTTGCAGAAGTGTACTAGAATAAAATTCCCTTTAAGTGTTACTTTGAGATCTAGCCAAACATGTAGCCATTATAAATGATCCATTCTGTTGAATGATCCATATTACATATAGTCCCATTAGTTACATAAGAACATAAGAAATAGGAGCAGGAGTAGGCCATCCAGCCCCTCGAGCCTGCCCCGCCATTCAAGTGGCTCAGTTCCACCTTCCTGCTTTCTCCCCATAACCCTTAATCCCCTTGCCTACCAAAAACCTATCTACCCGCGTCTTAAATATATTTAGCGAGGTAGCCTCCACCACTTCAACGGGCAGAGAATTCCAGAGATTCACCACCCTTTGAGTGAAGAAGTTCCTCCTCAACTCTGTTCTAAACTGCACACCCCCCCCACCCCAATCTTGAGACTGTGCCCTCTAGTCCTGCTCTTCTTTCTGAGCGGGAAGAACCTCTCCACCTCTACCCTATCCATCCTCTTCATCATCTTATACATCTCAATAAGATCCCCCCTCATCCTTCTAAACTCCAATGAGTACAAGCCCAGTCTATTCAGCCTCTCTTCATAGTTCAACCCCCTCAACTCCGGTATCAGCCTAGCGAACCTCCTCTGCACTCCCTCCAAGGCCAAAATATCCTTGCGCAAGTGCGGCGACCAAAACACACAGTACTCCAGCTGCGGCCTCACCAGTGCCCTGTACAGTTGCAGCAAGACCTCCCTACTTTTATATTCAATCCCCCTCACTATGAAGGCCAGCATCCCATTTGCCTTCCTGATCACCTGCTACACCTGTAGGCTGGGTTTTTGCGACTCATGCACAAGGACCCCCAGGTCCCTCTGCACCGTAGCATGCTGCAGCTTGTCGCCCTTTAAGTAGTAGTCCCTCCTGCTATTATTCCTGCCAAAGTGGATAACCTCACACTTGCCAACATTGTATTCCATCTGCCAGGTCCTCGCCCACTCATTCAGCCTATCTAGATCCCTCTGCAGACTTTCTACACCCTCTGCACAATTTGCTTTTCCACTTATCTTTGTGTCATCAGCAAATTTCGACACCCTACACTCAGCTCCCTCCTCCAGATCATCTATATAAATGGTAAATAGCTGAGGCCCCAGCACCGATCCCTAGGGCACTTCACTAGTCACCAACCGCCAATCCGAATAGCACCCATTGACACCTACTCTCTGCCTCCTATTTGACAGCCAATCCTCCATCCACGCTAACACCTTACCCCCAACTCCATGCCCCCTAACCTTCTGTAACAACCTTTTGTGCGGCACCTTATCAAACGCCTTTTGAAAAATCGAGAAACACCACATCCACGGGCTCCCCTCCATCCACCGCACTAGACACATCCTCATAGAATTCCAATAAATTCGTCAGACACGACTTCCCTTTAACAAATCCGTGCTGCGTCTGCTCTATCAAACAATTCTTCTCAAGATGCCTCGCTATTTCTTGTTGAAACTATCTTGCAAATACAACAGTGCACAATTCTCTAAAAGATTCAGATACTTTAATGCTATTTTAGTCCAGAAACCCTCAACATGACAATTAGGCTAGAATGCATCTTCAACAGTATCACTGAATTAAATTAAAAATTCTACACACCCGCGAACTCAAGTTATTTTCAATTCTCTTTTAATTAGCTCAAAACATTCACATACCTTCCTCCACGACCTATGCGCCTCCGTGCTAAACCTATGCACCTTCTTGGAACAGTGAGTGTGGTCAAGCAGTACCTGTACCGTGACTCACTTAGCCCAGCTGGTTCAGGAGTCTGCCATGGACAAGTACTCATCTGATCCAAATGAGGCTGTAATGGAACAGAAATTTATAAATGATCATAAATTATGAATGATAGATTGTCTTTCCACAATGTTACTGCCATAGATCTACAAAGAACATGTGACCTTTAAAAAAACTAACAACAAAAACAGAAAATGCTGGAAAATCTCAGCAGGCAGTGTGTCAATTTTAGGAATTAGTTGGAAGGTTGGAAGAAAAGGGAGATATAAGGAATTGGAAACAAGGTTCCTGCACTTGGAGGATAAACAAGTGTTGTAAATTTCAATGTACTAAAAAACCCACAACATTGATTTACTAAAGCAGCACATCCACACATTTTCAAAGTCCGAACTTTTAAAGGATATGCACCATTTGGCTAACACAACAGACAAATAATTTGAAGAAAATTTCAAATCACAGCTGTGTGCTAAGATGCTACATGCAATTTATCTACTATATACGTATTAATATATATTTTCTTACAGCGTAGTACTGGCAACCTGCTTTCCTCCTGAAAGCAAACAGTCCATCAGGATCGCTGTCTTCTTCTGGCTCCGATACTGGAGAAGGGACCTAACAAAAGCAAAGAACAAGAATCACTGCCTTTTGCATATCTTCTAATAATTATAAATATCAGTAAGAGGGAACTCAATTTAATCACCTATTTGTTATATGAACAAATTTCCTCCTCAGAGAATTGAACTAGGACAGTCCATAATACTGAGATGTACCATCATGTGACATTTCCCCTTTCTTTTATGAAGTAAATCGGGTCTCTTGCATTCATACTTTTGATTATTTTTGCATATAAATTAATTGACAGGAACATCAGGGATGGTGGTGGTGGGGAAGAGAGAGAGGGAGAGAGGAATACAGATTGGTGTGTCAGTGGGTGGCTCAGGTCATGCCACTCAGTTACAGGGACACTTACTTTAACAAGAACAGTTACTAGCATCCTTATGTCTTACTGAGCCCTGACAAGACCACGCAAGTCATTTCAGTCACTTGGCCTACACTAAAGAACAGCGATTTCAAGTCGGAATATACTTTCCACACAAGTATCATGCAATTACAATGTAGGTATTTATGGACCTACAGTACATGTATACATAAATTGAAATCCCCAACTTTTCCAATGACAGTTTCACAACAATGAACTGGCAACAAAAATAACGTTATAGATTTTATGGTGTGCTTTTCTGAGATTCAGGTTAAATTTAAGGTGCGCTGCTGTAGCTGTGTAAAATAAACCTTGCTCCAAGTTTCCTTGATGCTCGCACTTGTTGACAAGGGTGTTGCTTTTGCCATCAGAGTTTAACTTTGATGAGCACAATATTCAAATCACAAAAATGACTACCGACCATTTCTGAAACAGCGAGCATGGCCATCACACTATAGAAAATGCAGATAAAAGCGGAGCTAATGTTATCCTGCTCTTCATTTAAAATATGTCACTATGCTCAGCTCAGCACACTGTCTTGCTTTGATAAAACTCTGAATCCACTATCGATTTATTTACTGATAGAAAAGAAAAATAACCTAGCATACCTGGGTGTAAGACTCTTCATCAGAGCTGAGAAAGTCATACTGTTTAATGTCCCTCTTCAGGGCTGGTAATTCTGTGCTAGTCTGATGGTGCAAAACAACACACTCTGAAGTTTTATGCTTCTTTTTCACATATTTCTTTTTTACTCGAACAGTATCAGTAACCTCCTCTTTAAACGATATCAGGTGCGGTTGTTGCTGCTAAAAAAAGAAAGATAAAAGCAACTTAAGTAATCTAGTTCTAGTTAGAAACGCTTTGCATAAACTATGACAATTCTTAATTAAAATATTACATTCTTACTATAGGCTGGCTTTAGATCGAACCACAGAAGTTGATGACATAAAAGAGATGGTGTTTGCTACAGCAATCCAAAACTAACCTTACTGACTTACTCGCTCCCTACAGTTCTCTACCTTCCTGCTAAAAATGTTTACTTACTTTTCCTTAAACAAGATGCCCTGCTTGTTACCTCAATATCCATCCTGCTCCAGAAACTCAAAGCTTAATCTAATCCCTCTCCTCGCTATTAAATTGATGATTTTGTGTCATTTACTTTCTGATAAGAAATAATCCTGCTCTATTCATTCCTTGAATGCTCTTCGAGTTTTTAAAAATGCTTTAATATCCTTAATCACCTCTGGAAATATTGTTGCAGTACATTTTCCAGAACGTGCTAAGTTGTGAAATACAGTCTATTCAATTAATTTGAAACAACTTTTACCCACCAATAAAATTGAATTATCCAATAGTTCAAATTAAGCAATTCAAATTAATCAATTTAAATACAATATTGTTGCAATATTTTGTTTTCAAAGATAATTCCAATTAAGAAACCTTGATAAAACTTTATATTCTCACTTAATCAATTGCTTCTACTACACAAATTATGTTTTGTGCAGCTCTTCCATTTAGCACAACCAATTTTTTGAAGAGTTAGGAATATATTGTTAGGTAAAAATAACCAATATCCTTAGCATACAGTTAAACAACACAAAATCAATTGTCAAAACAACAGTGCTCCGATTATCGTAGTCATGCGTTCAGTTCTTCCAAGGCATAAGAAAGTCACTTAAGTGGTAAGGCAGTACATAGGATAGCAAAAGACTGAATTTTCTGGTCACAAGTCTGACTTGAGAGAGGCTGAAGAAATTTGAGTTTGTCAATTTTGAAAGGAGGCATCAAGAAGATGATGTTATAGAGGTAAGCAAGACATTCTGATGGTAAACCAGGAAAATTGCTTTAAGTTAAACTGAGAGTTCAGGGGCAGACACAATTGTAAAAGGCAAAATTGGACACATAGCAAGACAGAGACTAATTAATTCAGGAAACAATCTCCTGATTAGAACTGAAATTACGAGATGGGTTTAAAAAACACCTGAATACTACAAGAGGAAGGTTTTAGAGTTTTTCTGGATGGATGCACAGATTTTCTTCCTTGTGATCCATGAATATGAATGTAAAAGGTTGATCATAACTTTCCATAATTTGGATTCTATTTTGGCCAACTTGATTAAAAGCTTTATTGAATGCTGCTCTTCTATATTGATACTAAAACACTAGCAGGAATGCAACTTGGCTGCTGCATCGAATACTATGGGCGGGATTTTCTGGACTCGCTCACCCCAGAACGGGAAAACCCCGCCCAACGTCAACAGCCCTTTCCATGGACCACACCTCACCTGCTCCAATTCCCACTGCAGGCACAACAGTAAAATTCACCCCCATGTAACAAAAACAGAACTGTTAAATACTGCTTGTTGTCCTTATTTCTATTTGAACTTTGTTCCTTTTCCCATGAATAGAATGGCTTTCAACTGCAGCTACTCTTTAAAAAGTTCAAATATTTCACTTATGTTTTGTGTATGTTAAGTTCATTTTGAAGATGAATGCAACTCTGTAAAAATTGGTCAAACTGTTAATTTACCAATAAAGTGGTATTCAGCCAGTCATTAATGTAGGTGATCAAGTAAGTTGAACATCTCTGACAGACTGCTACAGTAGGATGAACTGTCTGATCTGTGATATTAGTTACTGGAAAAAATCCCAAGATAGCCATTCCAAATTAAATACACTAATTTACCCAATTGTGAAAATTGATTTGGTCAAAAATAATCACTATGAAATCTCAAAATACAGAGTAGTCCACAATCAATATGTACAAATCAACGCACAAGGGAAAATCTGACACAGAATTTTTACCTTAACGGTTTTGTTTTCTGGTGCTTTGCAATGATTGCCATTGTGAAGAGATACTGGACTGTTGGAGACCACCTTTTCTTGTTTCAGAGTCCTCAGCTCACTCATAATTTCTCCTCCAAAGTCACGCATATGGTACCTATTCAAACAGTAATAAAAGTTCAGCAGATCTTACAGATTAAACCATGGTGACCAGCAAGTCAGGACTAAAATCAGATGATAACCACGGCGACATATTTTTCTGACTTGGAACAAAACTTCCTGTCATACCTTTTCTCAACCACATCCAGTGTAAGATGAAGCAAATCCCTTTTAGTCTTTTCCCGTCTCTTAATCATTTCTAGGATGGTAACTGCCCGGCTGAACTCTCGACGCAGCTTCAACATTTTCTCATATGAAGCTTCATCGTTTTTGCGATTCTGTTTAAAAAAATTCAAATCCTTATGTTGTATAAACAGGAAAAGCACCCATGTCAAGTCAAAAAGCTGTTAGCTGCATCATTTTACCCACTGAATCAACATTGCCTTTGCAATTTACGTTCTTCTTGATTTTGATTGCAGTAAACACATGGAGAGAGCAGCTTACTCGTCATTGTCATACTAAACACTCTCATGTCAGCAACATCACAAATAAAGCACCTGTGCAGTCCCTGCCTTGATCTCACCTCAATAATTGTGCAACCTAAACATAATATGTTCTTACTTTATACAAATCTAGTGTTTTTGCTAGTGAGGGCTCTGCACACTTACCAACTCCCTATTCGTGAACTAAACATCTTGTGCTGCACAATATCCAGAGCATGGGATAGACAATATGGTTTCAAATTACCATCAATACTATTCTGAAGTCAATTAATAAAGAATGGGAAAGATCAGACAGGGTGATCCTAATGTGACTTCCACATGGAAAAACACCAGGCCCACAACTACTCCCCAGTTTTCACCTCCATTATTTAGATCAGGAACCGGACAACAGCCATTTAACCATGCTCACCTTTCTAGTCTGCATCTTCTCTGTTCTCCTTCGAAAAGCAACATATGGATCATTGTTAGTGGAACCATCTCTTTTCTCCTGTTTCACCAAGGGGATGAGGGAGGGTGCCCTGCAGTTCTTGCGTTTTCTTGCCCAGTAATCATATACTGCTTTTATCAGGTAGTCATCTTCTTTCAAAAGCAATCTGGCCTCTTGAATAGATACAAGCTGAAGAACAAGATAATTACAAAGAAAAACTTTTAACATTTATTTTGTGATAGCACAACCATGCTAACTGAGATATTATGGTTCACAATTTCTGTGCTCATTTATTTCACAGGCATAGGAACACAAGAATAGCAACAGTAAACCATGTGGCCTCTTGAGCCTGCATCACAGAGTCAGAGTTTTACAGCACAGAAAGAGGCCTTTTGGCACTTCATGTCTGCACCAGCTATCAAGTAGCTATCCATTCTAATCCCATTTTCCAGCACTTGGGCTAAAAAGCATTTCAAGTACTCATCTAAGAGCTGCTTAAATGTTGCGAGGGTTCCCATCTCTACTACCCATTCAAGCAGCCAGTTCCAGATTCTGACCACCCTCTGGGCGAAAACGTTTTCCCTCAAATCTCTTTGAAAGTCCTGTCTGTTATCTAAAAATATATATCTCCTGGTTACTGACCGCTCTACTAATGGGAATGTTTTTTTCACAATCTATCGCATGCCTCTCATAATTTCATGTACCTCAGTCAGGTCCTTCCTCAGTCTTCCCTGCTCTACAGAAATAACCAGAGCCTGAACAGCTTCCCTTCCTAGCTGAAATACTCCAGCCCAAGCAACATCCAATAATCACCATTCAATATAATCGTGGCCAAACTTCTGCCTCAACTGCACCTTCTTGCCCACCCCCGTATCACTTGATTCCAGGAGACCAAAATTCTGTTCACATCATCCTTAAATATACTCAGCAATGGAGCATCACAAACGCTGGGGTAGAAAATTACGAAGATTCACAATCTTCAGCGAAAAATACTTTCATTCTTAAGTAATCAACCCCTTGTCCTGAAACTCTACCCCCATATTCCAGATTACCAGCTAGGAGAAACAATTTCTTAGTGTTACCCTGCAAGGTCCCTTCAGGATCTAGTATACTTCAATGGGATCACATTTAATTCTTCTAAACTCCAGAAAGTTGAGACCCAAGTTTATTCAGCCTTTCATCACAGGACAAACTTCTCTTTATAGCAACCAAATTTTTGCTGTATTGCCTCCAAGATTACAGTGTTGTTGCAATATTAACCTTGCTCAGCATGAGAAGCCTGCAGGTTCAGACAATTGGAGTATGGGCTTGGCTGAGGAGCCAATGGTGCGAGGCTAACATCTGTGGGATTATGGCTGAATGCCTCGAAGTCAGAATCCCCCCAAACGGGATTTTTGTTCATTCTGTATGGGGAAAATCGGTAGGTTATATCATTCATTCGGTATAGAGACCAAAAGCGTGCACAGTACTCCAGGCTGTTTTTGCTTGTACTCCCCTTGTAATAAAGCCCACCATGTCATTTGACTTCCTAATTGCTCACTGTACCTGCAGGCTAACTTTATTTGTTCCTTGTACAAGTACAGCCAAATTCTTTGTAATTTTTAAGCCTTTTTAAAAATTTTGCTTTTCTAGTTTTGCTATCAAAAAGGAATACCACATTTGCCAACATTAGACTTTATCACTTTGTTGCCTATACATTTAATCTTTCTACATCTCTTTGTAGTCTCTGTTGCCTCCTCATAGCTGATCGCTTCTACTTAGCTTTGTATGGTTAGCAAACTTGGATACGTTACTCTTGGTCTCTTCATCTAAGAAATCAAAATAGATTGCAAATAATGGAGATCCCGGCTTTGATCCTTATAACCAGCCAATTTGAAAATGCACTGTTTAACCCTATTCTACTTCCTATCTGTTAACCAATCCTCTATCCACATTATCTTCCCATCCCGCCAATCCCATCTTGCATATTAGCCTATTGCATGACACCAAGGAACACCACTTGGAAATTCAACTACAATATTTTTATCCTACTATAAAAAAACTCTAATAAATTTGTGGGACATGATTTCCCTTTTGTAAACCATGTTGCTTCTGTTTAATCATATTATGGATTTTCTAAGTTCATTTTAAGACTCCCTTAAGTGAATCTAGCAACTTCCTAATCGTTGATGACAGACTAACTAGCCTGTAGTTCCCGGCTTTCTCGATCCCTTCTTTCTTAAATAGCATTGCCATATTTTCTCATTTCCAATTTGCTGGGACTGTTCTAAAATGGAGGGAAATCATAATTGGTTCTTCCAATATCTCTGCAGTTATCTCTTGAGCCAAAGGATTTAGGTTACAGATCCGAAGTGGTTAACAGATTTCAGTCCCTAGTTTTTCCACTACTGACATTAATTATTTTATATCTTCACTCTTATTAGCACCTTGTTTACCCTTTACTTGTGATTTGTAATTTGTGTCTTCTAATGTAAAGACAGACACAAAATATTTGTTCAACGTCTCTGCCATTTTCTCATTCCCCATGAGGATTCCTTCTGTCTTTGCCTCCAGAGGACCAACCTTTATTTTTAACTCCTCTCCTTTTAATATACACTTGTAGAGTACATACAATCTGTTTACACATCCCTGGCTGGTTTATTCTCTTCCTAATTATTTTTTCCTTTTTCTAAACTATTTGGAGGAGATATTTCTGGGAATACATTTTGTCATTTGGCACTCAATGCTAATGTTAACTATTTCCAGGACACATCTACACTTGCCCAATAATGTATTCCAACCTTCCAAGTGCTGATCCCCACTGTACTACTTCTGAATTTTACAGTTTTGACACCAGCCATCCTCATGGTCTGCACAGGTGTGTCAGTTGAAACACTCTATGGATACATTTAGAATGGATTTATGCCTTAAGGAAACATTGTTAACCAGCCAAATTCTTCTTATTCTATCAGGACTCATAGAACATAGAACATTACAGCGCAGTACAGGCCCTTCAGCCCTCCATGTTGCGCTGACCAGTGGAACCAATCTATTGACCCTGTAACCTAAACTATTCCAATGTTATCCATATGCCTATCCACTGACCATTTGAATGCCCTTAAAGTTGGCGAGTCCACAACTGCTGCAGGCAGGGCATTTCACGACCTTACTACCCTCTGAGTAAAGAGCCTACCTCTGACATCCGTCCTATAATTACCACCCCTTAATTTAAAGCTATGTCCCCTAGTGTTAGCCATTACCATCCAAGGTAAAAGGCTCACACTGTCCACCGGATCAATCCTTTGATCATCTTGTATGCCTCAATCAGGTCACCTCGTAACCTTCTTCTCTCCAATGAAAATAACCTCAAGTCCCTCAGCCTTTCCTCATAAGACCTTTCCACCATACCAGGCAACATCCTGGTAAACCTCCTCTGCACCCTTTCCAATGCCTCCACATCTTTCTTATAAAGCAGCGACCAGAACTGTACGCAATACTCCAAGTGCGGCCGCACCAGAGTTTTGTACAGTTGTAACATGACCTCACTGTACGCCTTCTTAACAACCTTATCAGCCTGCGTGCCAACTTTCAGGGAGCTATGCACACGTACCCCGAGATCTCTCTGCTTGTCAACACTACTAAGAGTCCTTCCATTAGCCCTATATTCTGTACTCCTGTTACTCTTACCAAAGTGAATCATCTCACACTTTTCCGTATTAAACTCCATCTGCCACCTCTTGGCCCAGCTCTGCAGCTTATCTATGTCCCTCTGCAAACTGTAACATCCTTCCTCACTGCCTACAACTCCTCTGACTTTGGTGTTGTCAGCAAATTTACTAATCCATCCTTCTACACCCTCATCTAGGTCATTTATAAAAATGACTCTTCCAACATCACTGATGAGATTTTTTCATCCCAACAACTTTGGAATTGAACTCAATTGCTAGGAATAAAACAACGTCCTAAACCATTGTATCACATAAACATCAGCAATAATAGTTCAAATTCAGAATCTCTGCATGCTTTGTTTTACAGTTCTGATTTTGATTATATATACCAAATGAGAAATTGATATACTGGGCAACCCTGTCAATTTAGTTTTACTGAACATTTTGTTTATGTTCTAAAATACATCTATAAGTTTCTACATTCAGGTGTGGAAGAACAGCAAGTACTCTAAACGAATTATTCAGTGCAGTACATCAGCAAGTTCTAATCTCTGGAGTACCTCGACATTAGCTGAGCCCAACTGGGATCAAGATATCAAACCCAAGCAAATCAACCAAGTCACTCGTGCATATTCCCTGCTGTATAGTTACCCACCATTGCGACTTGGTCCTAAATAATTTAAACTTTTAAAACATATACACTTTTTAAAAAGTACAAAAACTGGAAACTATTGTTATCAGCATCAACATTTCAACAAGTAGCACAGTACCTGATTTCCACTAGCCTTTTCCAGTCGGTCAAACATCTCTTCAAATTGCAATGGTTTAATCTCCATTTTTCTACTCAGACGATTGAATAATATCTCGTCTTCAGAGTCCATGTCATAATCTGGCTGTTCACTATCCAGATTAAAAGCTGTAAACACAAGGACGTTTTTTTAAAAAATATCAGAGTGTTCAAAACAAAGCTCAAAATCAAGTTAGAATGTTATTAGCAATAAAAGCATTATTGCAACGAATGTGATAACAATTCAATGTTTAAGGAAACATGCTAATTTCATTAGAATCACAAATTAAAATCAATCTCATCTCCGTACATTAGATAAATATTTAAAAATAAAAGTGTACCATTTATTCACGATAACTCATTTACAGTGAAATAAAATCATTGAAAGTTATCAAATTTTCCAACTGCGAAGTGCAGAAAGAAAGCACTTGAAAAGAAACTACTGAAATATTGCAGAAAATCTCAAGATTTTCACAAATTGTAAATTTGAATCTTCATTATAGTGAAGTGAAATAAAACCTCCCAAAAGGACAAAGGCTCATGCTCCTCATTCTAAGCTTTGTCTTCCCACATTTACATTCACGAGAAGATAAATGAAGTAACGAATTTAAAACTTTTAACAGAATATGAAAGAATGCAATTTCAAAGCAAACAGACCGGCCACTCCATGACTGAGGAATCAAGTCAGTCCGAGAATAAGCAAACTTACGCTGAATGTGAATGAGCTGTTTTGGAACCTTGAATTCTCCCCTGTACAGACGATCATAGTAAGAGACATTACTCTCTGCCTCAGGCACTGGAATAACCATATTCTCCCTTTTTTCTCTGAAGACCTGCTGGGCTGAAATAGCTCTCTGCAAATGGTGTTCCTGAAAAATGGGAGGGAAACTGCATTATTGCAACATTTAAAGTTAAGTTTAGAGCTTCCCCGATTGCCAAATGATACAAAACCACATAAATCCAGCAAGTAACAAAGTTGATTCCTGCTCTGAAGCAGTTTACCTGATTTCAGTGATGTGTTTTCTCACGACAAAATCAGAGCAGAAAAAAAGCTCATTTTCTTCTAAAAATGCAAACATTTGATTTGCTAAAATTTAGCTTTACTGTGATATTCTGCTGTCAAACAGCTAATCAAAAGTCAATTTCAGTGTACAAATTAAGAACGATCACTTGTAAAAGCTACTGAAAGGACTGGAAAATCTGTATTAAACATATCCCATCACAAATTTCCTTCAAAAAAAAAGGAGACAATTCAAAAAGTAGATAGCAAATTTTCCAACATATACTTTTAAAACAATAAAAGCTTTCTGAAATTTGAGGTATTGGAACTCAAGTTGCATTTTTAGATTGTTCAACAGAAAAATGCAGGCAAAATATATGAACACTGACCATCTTGGCTCAAGTCAGCCAGAGTATCCTGCTGGTATCAGTTTTTTTTTAATGGTAATATCATGTTTTGGCACATGGCCCATTGTTAAAATGTAGTTAGAGCTCTGAAGAGCAGATGAGTCTCTGATACATACAATGTATAAATTTTCTAGCAACTCAGCAGTCAATCTGACTTTTATAACACGAACAAACATTTCATCAGTTAAATTTTTAAATCTATTGAAATATTTAATGTGCGTCTGATTTGTTTGGATTACTGGGAACAGTTTTAGGGAACTAACGGCACAGAAGACTGCAAAGGTAATCATCATGGTGAAAAGGGTCGATGGGGGAATGGACATTAGTCCAAACAGGTCAGATCGTACAGCCACCTTGGTAGATCGAGAGATGCAAAGAAGGATTGGAAGGACTAAGTGAAGCTGAATCAGAACAGAACATAAGGACTGGATCAGGTCATGTGAATGGTGCAGTAACAGAATGGATCATCCCCCCAAAACTTCTGGCAGAAAAGTTTCCTGTGATTGAAATGACTGCAACCAACTTTTTCACTGCAGATGCATCTGCAGTGAAAAAGAGAGCAAAGTTTATCCTTTCAGTGGATAAAAGATCCTACAACATTATTCCAAAAACAGGGATATTCCCCAAGCCAAGTTTATTTCCCTACATCAATGTCACAAAAATATAAAATTATTTGGTTGTTGTTAGTGGGCTGTATGCAAAGTTACTGCCTTATTTCTCTACATTACAACGCTGTCAACACTTCCAAAGTGCTTAATACACTGAGTGGTTTGGAACATCTTATGATCCTGGGGTGACCAGAAATCGAACTGGACAAACCATATAAATGCTGTAGCTACCACAGCACGTCAAAGGCTAGGAACCCTGTAGTGAGTAAACCAACTCCTGACTCCCCCCAAAGCCTTTCCACCATCTACAAGGCACATGTCATGAGCGTGACGGAATACTTTCCACTCGCCTGGATGAGTGCAGCCCCTACAACACTCAAGAAGCTTGACACCATCCAGGATAAAACATCCTGCTTGATTACTACCCCTTCCACAAACATTCAATTCCTGCATCACCGACAACCAGGGGCAGCTGTGTATATCATCTACAAGATTCACTGCAGGAACTCAAAGTTCTTTAGGCAGCATCTTCTAAACCCACAACCATTACTATCTAAAAAGGACAAGAGCAGCAAGTATCTGGGACACCACCACCTGGAGGTTCGCGTCCAAATCACTCACCATCCTGACTTGGAAATATATTGCTGTTTCTTTACTGTTACTGGGACAAAATTCTGGAATTCCCACTCCAGCAGCTCTGTGGATGTATCTACACCTCAGGTACTGCAGTGATTCAAGAAGGCAGCTCAGCACAATCTTTTGAAGGGCAACTAAATGCTGGCCTTGTTAGCAATGCCCACATCCCATAAATGAATTTAAAAAGCAATCATGAAAGGTACTGATCAAAATGCAAGATCCTTCTCATATAGCCCATTTCATGCTTTAGCCAAGTATTCCTAACTATACATAAAGGAATTGCTGACACTAATAATATACTATCAAAGCTTATCAGATTTACTTTGAAACCACGTCATCTGAAAGTTACATTCTAAAGTCAATCAGCTGTATGAAATTGTTTATGATTGTAGGTGTAAATTGTGATTTTTATGCAAGTAAATTACCAGCTGCAAACACTGTTCCAATATGTTTCATTCAGCAACCAACTACCATCCCCAACTGCATAAAGTCATATCTTCCAACTCCAACTTCCCAAAACTGCAACGCATCTAATTCATTCAGTAGCTTTCCTTAATGGCAATAATTTGATAGAGAGGACAATTTAACAGTGAGTCTAAATTACTGGGTTTCAACTGCACCTGCAATTTGAAAGGTGTTTGCCAGTTCTTGTGTGCTGTGAAGGGATTGACTTGAAAGCAACTCAAAGCACCAGAGCAGCAAAAAGTCCCACATAATTGCCACTCTAATATAAAATGAGCAGCCTTGTAAATAGAAGTAAACAGGGAAAATCTTGGGAGTGTCTGTATGTGTGGTCGTAAAGGTTTTGCACCTATTGCATATCTGCAGCAAAAGGTTGTGGCCTTAGAAGCATCACATATCTCTATCACCCACTACTTAAAGGTCTCACGATTTTCTGTCTCATACAAGGCAGTGTATCCATTTATAAATATTACTTGACAATTTGTTAAAAATGTCTGCAAAAGGTTTGTCTGGAATGTGCTGGAAATTTCATTTGACTCCTTAAGTGCTGGGAGGGGGGTTTGGGATGGGGTGGTGGCAGTGAGAGGCAGAGGTTGGAGAGAGTGAAGGAAGATAGACTGGGAATGAAAAATGTAAGAAAAGCAACAGCAGAAGGGCTTGAGAAGAAAGGGACATGGATCACAGAAACTACTTCTCACCTTCTTGCAGAAGGATAATCCAGAGTGCATGACAACCTATTGAAGACACCCAGATAGAAACAAAGAGGGGCTATACACAGCTAGCCGATCATCTGTTGGTTGCTCGATCAGAAGAGGTGCCAAAAAAATGAGATATTTGGAGGAAGTTTTCATAAATGTGTAAATGAGCAGCACGGTAGCACTGCTGCTTCACAGCGCCAGGGTCCTGGATTTGATTCCCGGCTCGGGTCACTGTCTGTGTGGAGTTTGCACATTCTCCTCCTGTCTGCATGGCTTTCCTCCGGGTACTCCGGTTTCCTCCCACAGTCCAAAAGATGTGCGGGTTAGGTTGATTGGCCATGCTAAGAAATTGCCCCTTAGTATACAGGGATGCGTAGGTTAGAGGGATTAGTGGGTATAATATGTAGGGATATGGGGGTAGGGCCTGGGTGGGATTGTGTTTGGTGCAGACTCAATGGGCCAAAGGGCCTCTTTCTGCACTGTAGGGTTCTGTTATGTTCTGTGAGCACTGCATTGTGGACTTTTTTTAAAATCTCTTTCCTGCAAAACTACAATACTCAAAACATATTTGACAATCCATGTCATATGACAACCTAACAATTTGATTTTTCTAAGATTCCTACAGTTTAAGAGTTAACTGCTCTTCACGATATGCTCAGCAAGTAGCCATTGTAATTCATTATGCCAATGTTAATTTCATATCAAAAGTATTGTTTTGCCTGCTCTTTTCACAAATATACAAATGTATCAAATTTCCTGATATGTTCCACTAATGGTAATACAATTCTATCAACCTGCTGTTTGAAATAAAGTACTTTTCTTTCTCCCAGTACATGATACTAATTCAACAAATGGAAAGTCTTACAATATTTAACCTACTTTTACAAATGGCACATTTTCAATACTTCAACCTTTTCTGCTTTAGCACTAGATTTTCTAAACCAACCATAAAAACATCCTCTTTTTCAAGTCATCATTCTAGTGAAATCCATTTCAAATAAACAACATTTTGTACAGCGTCAATACAGTTGCCCAGCTTCATATCCAATA
The DNA here is from genome assembly GCF_965287045.1 of Carcharhinus amblyrhynchos. Taxonomy (NCBI): domain Eukaryota; kingdom Metazoa; phylum Chordata; class Chondrichthyes; order Carcharhiniformes; family Carcharhinidae; genus Carcharhinus; species Carcharhinus amblyrhynchos. Next base: position 77,180,588 of record NC_137334.1, on the reverse strand, counting down.
TTGCCATGCCACTTCCCTTATTTCACAACTTTTTCACCGGTTTTCACCACAAGCTGTTTTGTTTCCACATTCCGTTGAGAAAAAGAGGGTACATTTCCATTCCCAGTTCTTATCCCCAAAAATACTGTAGTAAAGTTGGAACTGGCCCTCTCACTTGCACCTAGTTGATAATATGAACACATCACCAAGTAAGTGTAGTATCGACATGCTGTACTTGGTTGAAGTCATTAGGTTACATTTTAGCTTCATTTGAAGCAATTTTTAAAATCAGCATCTCGGCCTTTTGGCTAAGATGCAAATGAGATCAAGCCTTGGAGCAGGAGCAATGCCTACTCCAATCAGCTTGGATCATGTGCATCAAGCCCAAGACTGGTGGTAAGAACCCTGTCTTGTCAGCTTGGATCGGGAATGTCTCAACTTGTTGAGACTCTGAATTGGACTTGATTTGATTGAATCGGAATAAAAACAAAATTAAAAAAAAAGAGGAATTCAGTGTGGAAGGCGCCAGGTCCTGATGGCACAGTTGCCAAAATACAGAAGAAAGTGAGAAAGGAAATAGCAGAGGCTCCAAATACAAACTTATAATACTAAACAGCGTCAGATGAAGCTCTACCAGAAGAACAGATGTTGCCATTGTAACATTCTGTTCAAAAAAAAAGGGGCCAATAGTTAAACCAAGTAAACTATAAACTAATTATTTCAGCATGGACAGCTGATAAACTTCTAGAAGTTATAAGATTAATAATTTATCTAGAATCATGCATATGTTAATTGAAGATAAGCAAAGTGGATTTGTGATTGTTAAATTTGTCAAAGCTTGACCGAGTTCTTTTGGAAATAACAGAGCACTCTTGAATTTTTTTAAAAAATGCAGTGGCATTGTGTATATGAATTCTCAAATGGCATTAAACAAAGACGCTGTGTGGATAGTTACTGATAAAAATCAAGGGCACTGCATTTGAAGGTAGTGTGGCAGCATAGATACAGCACGCTTGAGAGGGAAAATAAAGAGCAGTGATTTTGATGTTTTCCACATTGGAACACTGTGCCCTTGGAGTCACTTCTGGAACAACTGTACTACTTTTACTAAACATCTTAAGTTGGTGCATATCAGTGTTAACAACTTATTCCCTATGATAAATTCTTTTCTCACTCATAATAGAAAATGCTGTAAAAATCTGTCATGCTGATAATTACACCCTTTCTGTGCCATCACCACTAGTGGCAGAATGCAATTACTGTTAAGTTTGAATGATGTATATTTATAAAATGCAATTCTTGAATAGAAGTGTGTTGCATAAAAGGAGGCCATGCAGTGCATCGTGCCTGTACTGTTCAAAAGGACATTCCACACTACTGCTGGATCCCAATAAGGCTTGCACATTTTTTCCTTTTCAATTACTTATCAAATTCTTTATTGAAAATTACAACCAAATCAGTTTTCGCCACCCTTTCGGGCAATACATTCCAAATCATAGTAATTTGCTGCAAACAAATATTTCTCATCTTCCCTCAAAGCCTTTTGCCAATTAACTGAAATGTAGCTCAAATACTGCTTCCTCTAGGAAAACCCCATAATAATTTTGAGCATCACTGTCATATTACCCCTTAACCTTCCCTGTTGTAGGGAGAACATAACATACATCACTTATTCCTGGTACCATACAAGTCCATAAGAACATAAGAAATAGGAGCAGGAGTAGGCCATCTAGCCCTTCGAGCCTGCCCCGCCATTCAATAAGATCATGGCTGATCTGAAGTGGCTCAGTTCCACTTTCCCGCTTTCTCCCCATAACCCTTAATCCCCTTGCCCACCAAAAACCTATCTACCCGCGTCTTAAATATATTTAGTGAGGTAGCCTCCACCACTTCAACGGGCAGAGAATTCCAGACATCCACCACCCTTTGAGTGAAGAAGTTCTTCCTCAACTCCGTTCTAAACCGCCCCTCCTTTTTCTTGAGGCTGTGCCCTCCAGTCCTGCTGTCCTTTCTGAGCAGGAAGAACCTCTCCACCTCTACCCTATCCATCCCTTTCATCATTTTATACGTCTCAATGAGATCTCCCCTCATCCTTCTAAACTCTAACAAGTACAAGCCCAGTCTATTCAGCCTCTCCTCATAGCCCAACGCCCTCAACTCCACTATCAGCCTAGTGAACCTCCTCTGCACTCCCTCCAAGGCCAAAATATCCTTGCGCAAGTGTGGCGACCAAAACTGCACACAGTACTCCAGCTGCGGCCTCACCAGTGCCCTGTACAGTTGCAGCAAGACCTCCCTACTTCTATATTCAATCCCCCCCGCTATGAAGGCCAGCATCCCATTTGCCTTCCTGACCACCTGCTGCACCTGTAGGCTGGGTTTTTGCGACTCATGCACAAGGACCCCCAGGTCCCTCTGCACCGTAGTATGCTGCAGCTTTTCGCCCTGTAAGTAGTAGTCCTTCCTACCATTATTCCTACCAAATTGGATAACCTCACACTTGCCAGTTCATCTCTTCTACATCCTCTCAAAGTGGTGCTCAACAGCAATCTTAAAAAGTGTGATGCCAGAAAACAACTCAGTTCATAGGGTCAAAAAGTACAGAAGCCAAAACAAGGTAATGCTAAATCTATGTAAATTATTGTTCATAATATAATTCCAAATGTACTATTCTTATTGTACCAAGACCAGGAAAGGACAAAAAAGATCAACTACAATATCCGGTGAGAATTTTTAGTTACAAAGACACACCAGGACTCTCCATCTGAACAAAGGTGGTTAAGGAAATCCAGAAGAGTTATTTAATTGGAAAAATTATTTCTAATGATCACTGACTAGAAAGCATAATGTAAAAATCTTCAGCATACAAACAGAGATTAGGAAAATTTCATTTTATACAGCAGACTGGGGATCATTATTATGCCCTGACAAGAAACAAGAAATTAGAAACCATAATAGTTAAAAATGGTTAAATATTTTTGGGAAAAAATGACATAAGGACAGAAATTTGTACCTGAGTTAACTGTTCTTTCACAGACAGCAAATGTACAAAGATGCAAATGATTCCACATTTACTCATCATCCAGCCTATCTACATCCTTCTAGTTCCCCACATTCTTCGCAATTCAGATTACAGGCAAGACGGAGGTATTGCCTCTATCCATGTGTATGAACGGGATAAGGGTTCTATGAGAACCATGGGCATGTACAAGCTACACACTATCAAATCAAAAAAATAACAGCGCTAGTTGTCATCTCCAGACACTCTTCCGCATGCACTATTACTTTCCATTCATTATGGCCTTGATATTCAAAGCAAGTCTGGAGTCACTTCGAAAACTCAATTGCACCAGATCAAGGACATTTCTTTCACTGATACACCTGATCATTTTTCCCACCAGTTTCTGCCCAGGATTCATAATACTGTCAAAATTTAATTTTAACTGCAAAGTCGTATCTCTCTATTTCACACTGTTTAAATCAAGAGTTGATAGTTTTTTTTAATGTGATATAAATTCAAAATATTAAGATTCTATTGAACCAGAAACTCATTGGCAATGAGACAGAACATATTTGCAGTTATAGGATAATTCAGTACCACACAACTCAAAATCCAAACTAATCTTCAACAGAACCAAAACTTTTCAGAATGGTACAAAGTAGATACCAATTTACACAGACAAAAAAAACAGTCACACATTCAAGCCCTCTCATAGAGCTATTTAATGTCCTACATAATGCAGTGAGATTGCTGGAAGCTACAGGCCAGCCACACCTTCAATCTGAATTGATTTTTAAAAAACCCTTGTTTGTTAAAAACAATTGACAGGAATCCCATGCCAAGTTTTCGTTTTGCTCTATAATCATACACATTTACTACTGGAGCTTTATCTCATGCCAAGTTTGATGTCAAAAGCAGGTCTAGGCAGGTTTATTGTCTTAGCAAAAAATTAAGATTTGCATAACCAAGCCTAGCTTTCAAACATTTTTGGATTAGCAAATTCACCGCTGCAATTTATCAACGTAAGCAGTTCAACGAATCAACTTCCACAGCTGTACTTACCGGAATAAAAAATATTACTTTTACCTCAATTTCTGAAATACATAATGCTAAGATGCAGTGGCAATTGAGCAATTCCAGCATTGACTGTGACTTGTGAAGAAATATCAGCTGATAAGAGTAATGTTAAGAGACTCAAAACTGGGGTTATGCCCTATTAATTAGAAATTTTTAGATTTATGTCAAAAACACGAGTGTGAAACTTGTCTCTTCTGAGATTATGTCTTACAGAAGACTCAATCTTTGCGAAATCATAAAGCCAAGTCTGCATCCTACATAGCATATCATCAACAGAACTAGGTCTCTTCCAGTTCAAGTACAAACAATACTACTTTCCCAAGCTCTCCTCCCCCACATCCCCAGTATTTAATCAGTACCAACTTTCACTGCTTGTGTAAAGCAGTCTCAATTACAAATAATGCCAACTATACATTTTTATTTTGTTACTTGAACATTGTTACCACTGCTCTATGGAACAATGAAACAAACTACTCTTTGTATAAGCTACATTATAAATCTAATACCATTTTTCATTCAGTTATTAGGATTGGATGATTTGGATTTCATAACTTGTCATCTGTACTTGCCTTCAGTTAACTGGCATAACACAAACACAAATCTTCCTTTTTGCTTTTTCATAAAGGAAAATAATTAGCAATAGCATATTTTCTTCAGGATGCCAACTATATTTTGTTGCTAATAATCATTAATTCAAATCCATTAACATGACCACTTATTTTTCAAAAAAATCTACTGGCACATTAATGATACCAATACTGTTCAATTCTATTGGTGATGTGGAGATGCCAGTGTTGGACTGGGGTGAGCACAGTAAGAAGTCTCATAACATCACGTTAAAGTCCAACAGGTTTATTTGGCATCATGAGCTTTTGGAGTGCTGCTCTTTCTTCAGGTGAGTGGAGAGTTGAGTTTCACAAACAGGGCACATATAGACAAAGACTCAAATTCAAGATAACGGTTGGAATGTGAGTCTTTACAGGTACAGACAATGCGAGTAGAGAGAGGGGTAAACACAAGTTAAAGAGGTGCGAATTGTCTCAAGCGAGGACAGTTGTTAGGGTTTTGCAAGCCCAGGCCAAATTGGAGGGGGGTTTAACACGTAGTGTGACATGAACCCAAGATCCCGGTTGAGGCCGTCCTCATGTGTGCAGAACTTGGCTATCAGTGTATGTGCATTCACCAATACATCACAATATTTTCTTATTGTATGTAAAATTTGCAACTGTCTAGGTCTCACACTCTGGAATTCCCTTCAGAAATGGTGTAATCTCCCTCACTTTTTTAACAAAGGGAGGAGCTAAAAGTGCCAATCAGCATTTATAGAAAACACAATCCAAATTTAATATCATGGACACACACTCTTCTTCACAATCCTCAGGTTCAGAAGACTACTATATATCTGAAATATTAATCTTTGTTCTTTATGATTGATCATGTTTTTTTTTATTACGATCTAACATATTATGCTGGAATCAACAGCATATTTTTGAGACTAGACCCCTTAATTCTACCATGGCTTTCCAACCTTGCTTCAATTTCATGCAGCTTATCTATTATAATAGCTTGAAGAATAACACACCAATTTTCTCCATGTCTTCTTAGTCATACAACAAATACAGGGAAATTTGTTAACACTGATTGAATAAACATTCAACAATTCAGATGGTCATTTTAATCATAGAAGCATAGACCCCTACAGTGCAGAAAGAAGCCATTCAGCCCATCGAGTCTGCACCGACCACAATCCCACCCAGGCCCTATCCCCACATAATTTTACCCACTAGTCCCTCTAACCTAAGCATCTCACTAAAGGGCAATTTTAGCATGGCCAATCAGCCTAACCCACACATCTTTGGACTGTGGGAGGAAACTGGAGCACCTGGAGGAAACCCCTGCAGACATGAAGAGAATGTGCAAACTCCACACAGACAGTGACCCGAGCCGGGAATTGAACCTGGGTCCCCGGAGCTGTGAAGCAGCAGTGCTAACCCACTATGCTACCGTGCCGCCCAAACACTGAACGAATCATCAGTTCACCATCAATAAGGACACATAACATGTACACCACCGATGAGGATGGGATTCGAATCCATGCGTGCAGAGCACAATGGATTAGCAGTCCAACACCTTAACCACTCGGCCACCTCGTCATGCGTACCAATCTTTTCCCATTTTCTTTCCCTATAGCAGTCTGGACATACAAGTCAAAATTCACATAAGAACTCCAATTATTTTGTTTTTACCAATAACAGCTCATGGCCAACAATTTCCAAATTCTCCAGAAATCATTATTCTTGATCTTTTAGAAAAAGCAAATTTGTATATGAAATTACACATTCCTGCCTTTTTGAAATAGAACTAGATCAAAGATAAGTCAAATACATTCATATTCAGTATAATTCCTACACATCTGAAGACAGATATTGAAACCATTACAAATGGAAATTTTCATATTATGGCATTACTAGATACTTTTATACAAACAGAATAAGTACAATTATGTCAAATTTCATTTGCAAAGATCAAGCTGCAAAATGAATGAATTACGCGTTCACCACTTCAGTTAGCTAACCATTCCAGTTTTTTTTTGAGAGTACCAATCTTCACTATATTCTGCCATCATATTAAAGTTGGCTCACAAAGCTAACCCCATTCAGTAATTATGTATGTACGCTCAAAAAGGGGAAAACCATAATTTTAATTTGCAGATATTTTTGATTCATCTAACTAAACTTTTTCTTTTGTAATATACTTGTGACCAATTATGAATTAATAATAGCACTGAATTCAGTATCAAAAAGAACAAGGATTTACATTAGAACCACAATACCTTAACGTAAAGCTAGTTGACTCCAACTACTCAATACATGCAATTGAAGTTCAGCAAGCAATAATTGATGAATGATAACTGTAATCTAAGCTGCTCTGATGCATCTCCAAGTATCCTATCAGAAAATACGAGTGGAGTTTAGCATTGTTTATGGTAAGCAGAACGATTTGCTGTTCTGTTGCAGGAGCTTTATAATAGTAACATGCTGCACATTAATTTATCAATTACTAATGTAGAATTGTGTGCAAGATGTCTCTACTAGACCAAAAAGTCAAACTGTTGAGTGGATACACCTGGAAGCAGAGCTGTTGGTAAGATTATTTTCTGATTGCCAAGTGTTTGGAAATCTTCAGTACCAGGACAAAGAATTTGCATGAAAGCTATCTTTAAAAAAAATCTTGAACAGTGGTCTAAAATATTTCAGATATGCACTGGATGCAATAATTATGCACGCACAGGGCAGTGAAAGAGAAAGCAACATACTGTGGAATAATTTCAGTTTACAACTATTTTTGATTCACCTAACCAAATTGCTTTTCTTTTGAACTCATCTCCAAAATGATTAAACAGCAGCACCGAATTTTGTATCAAAAAAAAACTTAAGAACCACAATATCTTAAGGATGCAACTAATGTAGTACGAAGAAAAACTAAAATATTGTGCCTGTCAGAGTGATTGAAGTTTCAGCAATTGCAATTTCTGTTCATTACTGAATAAAATGCTGAAATACACAATAGAATTAAAACCATACAATCAAAAACATGAAAACATTCCTTGTATTTCGCCTGAAACTGAAGGTACATGCTGGATACAAAGACTAAAGAACCTCAGGGTCACTTAGCTACTGATCTTTTTGCAAATAAAAGTGGTTGATGCTCTCTACATCTCAACTAATAAGTTAAGGTGCCTGAAATGAGCCAAGTGTTAGCAGATGGGATTAAATAGGAGTTCAGGTGTTTCTGATGAGTCCGTGCAGACGTGATACTTCTGCACTGTATAATTTTATGATTCTATTCTAATATATTGATTTTTTTTCAGTTGATCAGAGTCAGACTGGATTTATTGAAAGGGGAGGTCACGCCTGATTGATTGAATATTTTGAAGAGCTGACTGAAATAATGGACAGGCCCATATCAATGGATGTTCTTTATATGGACTTCTAAAAGACATCTGATAGTCAAAGCTAAAAGTTGAAGCTCATGGAATTAAAGGAAAATTAATGATCTAGTTAGGAAATTAGCTGAGCAGAAGGAGAATGAGTATGATAATAAAAGGCTCTTCTAATTGTCAGGGTGTGACAAGGATGTGTTTGGGGCATCAGCTATTCATTGTATTCAGTAACAATTTAGGTGATTAGCTGGAAAGCCACATATCTAGATATGCCGATGGCACGAAAGATTGGGGGAATAGTAAAGCCGTATAGATTAAATCATAAAATTACAATAATGCATTGATAGGTTACACAAATGGATAAAACTGTAGCAAATAGATTTCTGTGTAGACAAATGTGAGGTCATCCACTTTGGCATTAAAGGATTAGAACAGGGCGTTCATGAAATTGTGAATAGCTAGTAACAGCGGACGTCCAAAAAGACTTGGCAGTACAAGTTCATAGAGCATTAAAATATTACAAGTAGGTGTAGAAAATAATCAAAAAGGCATATGGAATGTTGGCCTTTGTAACAAGATGAATAGAACACGGGGTTGGGGGGGGGCGGTGGGAATTAAAAAAAAATGCTCAAGTTACTTGAAGGTCTGCAACACTGAGCAGTTCTGGGCACCACACCTCAAAAATAATATATTTCTCTTTCGAGAGAATGGAGCATAGATTCACAATAACACCAGATCTCCAAGAACTAAACTACAAATGAGAGAATAAACAGACTGAGGGAACTAGTTGGGGAAATGAGGTACTGTCAAAAGTTAAAGCCAAATCCTTCAGAAGTGAGATAAAGGAACAGTTCAATGCAAAGTGTTTGAAGTTTGGAATTCTGTTGCAAACAACTGACTTGAGGTCAATTGCTAATTTTAAAACTGATATTGATGGATATGTTAGGCAAAGGTGGTAATGAATATGGAGTTATTCAATCTGGGGTAGCAGATTAAAAAACAGATGAGCAGAAATTACTTCTCTCAAAAGGTCGTGAGTCTGTAGAATTCACTACCCCGGAGCATGGTGGAGGCCAGAACTTTGAATAAATTTAAGGAAGAGGTGGACAGATTTTTAATTAGTAAAGGTTTGAAGGGCTATCGTGAACAGGCAGGCAAGTACACAGTTGAGACCAAGATGAGGGCAGCCATGGTCGTATTAAATGGCGAAACGGGCTCGAGGGGCTGAGCTGCTTACGCCTGCTCCTTGTTCTTATGCTTCTTAAGCCAGTTTTTCTGTCCTGCAGTACAACTGATTAATCAGCACAAATTCTAACTAGTATTCATAATTCAATGATTAAAAGACTGACAAAGATGATAGGGTTTTGGTCATTCAGACACATTCATGGCCACATATAACAAATGAACAAACAATACTTTCTTCCTTCTAAGCTTGTCACACATATAGGGGGGAAATCAGGTAAGTTAATGAAGGGCACATGAATTCAATTTCACAGATCTTTGACAGATGGCAGAAGATGTTCATACGGCCGTTAAAAACTAAAGGACGGCAGAAAAAGCAAAGGATGGTTATAAATCACTGGTCAGCTGAAACATTGCATCTAATTCTCGGCACTACACCTTAGGAAGGAAGTCAAGACCTGAGAGGGAACAAAGGTGATTTACTAGAATGGCCCCAGGGATGAAAGTGTTCAATTATGTGGTAAGATTAGAGAAGCTGAGACTGCTCTCCTTGGGCCAGAAGAAGTTACAAAAAGATTTAATAACAATGTTATGAAAGCTTTTGATCAGAGTACATGAAGAGAAACTGTTTCCATTGACAGGAGGTTCAGTAATCAGGTTTAAAGCAATTGCCAAAAGAACTGTTCTTAAAATGCAACAAGTGATCCAGGCTACCCTGCTTGAAGCTTTTCAATAGCTACTTTTAAAAGGGAGGTGATATACACTTGAAAAGAAATACTTTCCAAAGTCATGGGTAAAAGAGTTGGACTAATTGAAGAGTTGCAGAATCACCTCTTTTTGAGCTATAATTCTACCTTGGAAAGGTTAGCACAAAAAGTATTAAGGCAGCTGCAGCTGAGGAGCTAGCACTCATCCTCTGAGCTGTACTTATAATAAAAAATGTCAAGATCCACATCAGCCAACTCTACCAGATCTGGTACAGCAAGATGGGTTTGGGAGGTCTGTTTTCCTAAAAGTTGAGAAAAATATGCAATCGCTGATGTGGGTCAATACCACCATACCTCAAGAGTAAATGATAATCACTTTATTTGATTCATCCCCAATTTTACTCCATGTTTTTATTTTGAGCCTGGAAAAAGGATAAATAACTCGAGATTAAAAGACTGAACTAGGAATTTTGGATCCTGAATCACGGTACAATGCAATGAAGTGTTTTGGAATGTTGGCATCTGAATTATAAACTGAAAAGCAGGAAAGTAAATTCCAAAAGATTGCTGGAAGATGACATAACTTGTGAAATACAGCAAAGTCTGAGAGGTAGTGTCCTTCATTTCAAAGTTATGCATGAAGAAAGCATGCATGAGCCTAAATCTTCCCAGGGTAGGTTTTTCCTGGATGGTGGGTCCATTTTCAGGTTACAGTGGGACTGCCAGTGCAAGCTTCATGGAAGTATGCAATTAAAACAGTACCTTCAGGATTGTCATTTGATTAGGGACAGCAGGTAGGCAATTCAGTGCTTGCAATTGCACGGGCAGTCAGTGCCCTTCCCTGTGTTTGCTGAGAGAATGCTGCTGAGGCCAATGGGATAAAAGAGGAACAGAAGAGGTTGGAACAAACGGCAGCCACTTCACCTTGAACACAATACATCACGAGTCTCAGAGATAATCATACAATCACATGCCTCTGCCTGCCGATGACCCAAGGCTTGCCAATTTGCACCTTTAACATGCAGATTGCATATAATAGGTGATGGCACTCTTGACTTCTCGCTTTCCTCTTGTCTCCTGTGAGACGATGAACAGCAAACGCTGCAGGGGTTCCATGCGCCACTGGTAAAATTCCAATTGCTTGCTAATTGCTTCATTAATGGCCTCATTTGGCCTTGCACCACCGCAAGTTACAATCGGTGCAAATAAGCTACCTCCAGGAAAAGATAGGAGGGAGGGACACATCAGCAGTCTTATCCAACATTTTTTTCTCATTTTCTCTCCCACCCCTATGCTCCCTCTTGATTAGGCATAAATTGCAGTAAGTGCAGAAAATATTTTACAAGTGTCCTGGGTTTGTAAAATTGTTAACAGGGAAGAGAACCCCAGATTCCAAATGTAATGCAAAATAATTTTTGACAGCTGTTTACCACATTTCATATGAGTGCAACGAGGACCAAGTGCTAATTTGGGAACTTGGTGCAGAGGAGGAAGGCGATGATTGCTATGTTTTTCTTCAGCCTCCAGTAGTAGTTGAAAGGTGAGCAGTTGGCACGTTTTAAGATTTTACCCCTGTTACAATGCTTGGCCAAACCCCGAGTCATAGAGGAAATCTGGTTACAGACCCATAACGTTTTAAGTAGATAACAGTTGAGGTTCAATACACCTGCTTTTGGAATAAAGATTTGCACAGGTTTGAAATAAACAAAAACAAACTTTACTTTCCAAGTTCAAAAAGATTAAATAATTTACAATATGCTATATATACTCTAAGCATTCAGGGCAAGTATGAAATACATATGAACTAACAGATGAACTGTGATTGATCATATCACAGAGTAAATGCCAGGCAACCAAAGACAATCTATGGATTTCTCAAGAACTGACCCAGACATCAATAAACTCATGAGGTATATCAGCTTCAACTTCTAATACCTCTTCTTGGAATTCTCTCCAAAAGTCTTGCCTTCCAAGATTCTCAACACACTAACTCACAAGTAGTTTCAGATTTCAGTGCCAAAACTGCTCCAAAAGGAATATTTTTGCCCCAACTCTTTATTTAAAGTCAGCTCCCTGCAGCTAATGTTTTAAAGTCAGTTTAATCAGGGCCTCTGCCTGTCCCTACCTCCATAGCACCTATTGTCTGGCAGACTCCCCAAAACGGAATGCAAGAAGAGCTGTTCATTAACCCTTGAACTGTTCTGGGGACCTATCAAATCACCCTTCTGGCCAGCTAGGATCAAATGTAATAAGCATTGAAACATCCTGTCTTAAACGTTACGATCTCCACAGACTTCTAAGTTACTACCCAGGGACAGAAGGACACAAAGATCGATGGATGTCAAGACATCCCTCTAAACAGGAGCATTTGCATTAAAGTACTGCATTAAATTTAATATAGCTACAGATAACTTGACTAATACTTCTAAACTCAAAACCTAAATAGTTAAATGATACACAGTAAGGACGATAGGACAGGTAGTGTGTTACCACTACAGCATGCGGGAATGGTGACAACCAGATCTATATTTAAGTATTTGTAGCTTGTGGACCTTTGGCTCACAGTCGGTGTGCTGGAGAGTTATCTGAACACTTTGCTCCAGGAGGTAGTTGAACTCCTTCAATTAGGTACTTCTGATTTAGTCTGCAGTCAGGGACAGGAGTTGTTAGTGTCAGTGAGGCAAGTTTGGAGATCAAAAATATAGTATCGCAGATGCCTCAATCCTTGCATCTGCCTAACAGGTTTGAGGTTCTTTCAGCTTTTCTGGACGAGAGCAGGGAGTGTAGGGACTATAAGGAGTACGAACAAATTGACCACTGCATTGTTGGGACAGTATAGTTAAGGGAAACACAAGATACAGTTCTCTGCAGCCAACAACACAAGTCCCAAAAGTTGTATTGCCTGCCTGATTTCAGGATTTCTCCTTCCAGCTGAATGAGAACTTGGAACAGCAGAGGAAAGACCCAATTGTCATGGTGCACATCGGTACTGATAAACACAAGTAGGAGTTTTCTTATTAATTCGTGGAAAATTGTCGTCAGTGGCTGGCCAGCATTTATTGCCCATCCCCAATTGCTTGAGGGCAGTTGAGAGTCAACCACTTTGCTGTGGCTCTGGAGTCACATGTAGGCCAGACCAGGAAAGGATAGCAGATTTCCTTCCCTAAAAGGAAGTTTAAGTATGAGTATCTGGAGAATAAACTAAAAGCAGAACCACAAAGTCAATAATCTCTGGATTTCTACCTCATCCAAGCAAACAAACTAGCATTGTGTAAATAAGATCAAGAGAGTTGAACGTGTGGTACAAAAATTGAAGTAGGAGAAATGGATTTTGATTCACTTGGTACTGGGGAAAAATAAATCGTACCAATAGAAAAGCCTTAACCTGAATTGTGCTGTGGCCAATGTCCTGACATGCTGCATAACCAGGGCTTTAAATGAAACAATTAGGGGCAGGGTTCATATGAGCAGAGGTTTGGGAAGTCAAAAGGGAAAGGACAAGGCAAGTTAATGATACAGGTAATGAAGGAATAATGTAGAGAGGAGCTATGTGATTAAAGGTAGACAAATTAGGAGTATAGAAACACAGAGGGACCTGGGAGTGCAGGTTCACAAATCCATGAAGGTTGCAACACAAGTGGAGAATGTTGTCAGGAAGGCTTATGGAACGCTAGCCTTTATAGGAAGGGGGATAGAGTTTAAAAGCTGCCGTCTAATGCTTCAGTTGTATAGAACGTTGGTTAGACCGCATTTGGAGTACTGCGTCCAGTTCTGGTCACCTTACTACCGGAAGGACGTGGAGGCTCTGGAAAGGGTGCAGAGGAGGTTTACCAGGATGTTGCCTGGCATGGAGGGGCTGGGGTACGAGGAAAGGTTGGAGAAACTGGGACTGTTCTCCTTGGAAAGACGGAGATTGAGGGGGGACATGATAGAGGTATATAAGATACTGAAGGGAATAGACAGGGTCAATAGTGAGAGACTGCTCCCTAGATTGGTAACAAATACAAGAGGACATGATTTAAGGGTGAGGGGGGAGAGATATAATTTGGATATGAGAGGAAGGTTCTTTACGCAGAGAGTTGTGGGGGTATGGAACGCGCTACCGAGTAGGGTGGTGGAGGCGGGAACGTTGGACTCGTTTAAGGTTCAGTTAGATAGGCACATGAGTGAAACGAGGATGGAGGGTTATGGTAGGGGTATTAAATAAGGGTTAGAACCTCGGGAGAGACCGGAAAGGCAGGCTTGTGATTAACGTTTTTGTCTTTTATTCCACAGGTGGAGGTCCACCTCGTTGTCAAACGAGGGGCATGCACACGGTGGGTCGTGCGTGGGCTACTCTTGGAGGTTCCAGGAGTGGCCTAGTACTTCATGTCGGTGTGTGTGCTTGATCCTGGACCGGTAGAAGGGCGCCGCAACAGCTCGGTGACTAGCACTGCTAGCTGTGCAGATACATGGATTTGGGCCTGTGTCTGTGGGAGTTTGTGCATTCTCCCTGCGGATGCGTGGGTTTCCTCCGGGCGCTCCGGTTTCCTCCCACACCCCAAAGATGTGCTCTTAGGCTGATTGGTTTTACCAAATTGACACTATTCTCCCCTGAATCTGGCTAAGTCAGGGGTTCTATTCGTAGACACGCAGGGTAGAATAGGTGTAGGGTGATGCAGCGGCGCGGGCTTGTTGGGCCGAAGGGCCTGTTTCCCGTGCTGGGTTGTTCTTTGTTTGTAGGTAATGATAACCAGAATTTATGGGAAAAAACAGATTATACAAACACTAACAGCACACCAGCAAATACTATCAGAGTAGGGAAAATGGGGGAGGAGGTTCAGGTAAAACAAGACGTAAAGATCCAAACATAAAAGTGGAGACAATAGAAAAATATATCAATGTGGGTATATCAATTATATAAAGCGGAGTACACTTTTCTCTGGAGCAGTCGCGGCAGTGATGAGCATCGTGATGCTGGAGTTGGATTCGCCGTCAGGAGTCACCTTGTTCGGAAACTTGATACTCTACCGAAGGGTGTGAATGACCAGCTTATGACATTACAACTTCCACTGCAGAACAGAAGTCAAGCCACTCTGGTCAGCGCCTATGCCCCTACAATGAACAACCCGGACGAGATGAAAGACAAGTTCTACAAAGAACTAGACGCCCTACTATCAACAGTGAGCAGTACCGACAAGCTGATCTTGCTTGGCGATTTCAATGCAAGAGTAGGGCATGATCCTACAATCTGGCAGGGAGTCATTGGGAGGCAAGGAGTAACAATAATGAAGACCTGTGCAGCACATGACCTCCTCTTCACCAACACTTCCTTCCATCTGCCTACCCGTAACAAGACCTCCTGGATGCACCCCCCGCTCTAAGCTTTGGCATCTTATCGACTATGTCATTGTCAAGAGAAAAGACAGGCAAGATGTCAGAGCAACCAAGGCCATGTATGGTGTTGACTGCTGGACAGATCACAGACTCATCGTCTCCAAAATGAGGCTCCGCATCAGACCCAAGGGGCAACCACAAGGAAGCAAGGTTATGAAAAGAATCAATATGGCCAAGCTAAAGAACCCCAGCATAGCTTCAGCACTGGCTGAAGACTTAGAAGTCAAGCTTGCTGACCTACACCTCACCTGGCAGCACTGAGAATGACTGGGAACGCTTCAGGGATGCTATTCATACATCTGCGCTGAAACGCTCAGGCCCTGCACCCACAAGCAGCATGATTGGTGTGGTGTGAATGACGAGGAGATGCAGGCTCTAGTTGTTGAAAAGCACCAGCTTCATTGAGCCTTCAGAATGACCCATCTTCAGCTGCAAGAAAAATGCTTTTACCAGTGCTCGCAGGACAGTCCAGAATAAACCAGTAAAATGCAGGATGCCTGGCTGAGTGCCAAGGCAGATGAAATACAGGGATATGCTGACAGAAACGATTTGGAACAGTTCAATGAAGCCCTCAACACTCTCTATGGACCTCAATCTCTCGGGAGCTCCCCCCTGAGTACAGATGGTACAACTCTCATTACAGAGAAGGCTCAGATCCTGCAGATTAGGGGCTGAACACTTTGAAGCCATCCTTAACCAACCGTCATCTATTAACAATGAAGCAATAGACAGGATTCCCCAGGTTGATATTAACAGTGCCATGGACGACCCACCAATAGTAGCCAAAGTCACGAAAGCTGTCAGCCAGCTATCCAGTGGCAAAGCCTCAGGGGCAGATGCCATATCCGCAGAGATCTATGAAGTTGCTGGTCCTGCACTTAGAGAAGCTCACCGAGTTGTTCCAGTTCTTTTGGAAGCAAGGATCCATTCCTTAGGAACTTAAAGATGCTTCCATCGTACACCTCTACAAGAGAAAGGGCAATCGGCAAGTATGCAACAACCACCAAGGAATCCCGCTGCTCTCCATCACAGGAAAAACCCTCACAAGAGTCCTGCTAAATTGTCTGGTCACTCATCTGGAGCTGGATCTGCTTCCAGAGTCACAGTGTGGCTTCCGCAAAGGTTGTGGGATTACTGACATGATTTTTGCTGTGCGCCAACTTCAGGGGAAGTGTCAGGAGCAGAATCGCGAGCTCTACACAACTTTTGTTGACCACGCAAAAGTCTTCGATACTGTAAGCTGACAAGGCCTGTGGAAGATCATGTCAAAGTACGGCTGCCCCCCCAAATTCATTCAGATGGTACACCAGTTCCATGATGGCCAGAGTACTGGATGGCAGAGAATCCTCTGAGGCATTACCAGTCACCAATGGCATCAAACACCCACACTGTTCAGCATGATGTTTACTGCCATGCTGAATGATGTCTTCCAGGACAGCGTTGCTGGAATCAGCCTCAAGTACAGAGTGGATGGGAAGCTCTTCAACCTGAGGAGACTTCAAGCTACTACCAAAGTGAAGGAGACTGTTCTGAGAGATTTCCTCTTTGCTGATGACTGCGCCCTGTATGCTGGCTCAGAGCCAGAGACGCAAGTCGGCATGGACAAATTTTCCACGGCTTGTGACAACTTTGGACTCACCATCAACATTAAAAAGACCAAAGTCATGCACCACACACAGAACCCATAATCACAATCAAAAGGGCAAGAACTACAGGCAGTGGACCAGTTCACTTATCCTGGCAGCACCCTCTTGCAAGCAGTGACTATTGATGCAGAAGTTAACAGCAGAATAGCAAAGGCAAGTTCTACTTTTAGTGGAGCGCAGTCCACCATGTGGGAACATCGAGGAATCAGCCCAGCAACAAAACTGAAGGTCTAAAGCACCATGGTACTCACTACCCTCCCGTATGCCTGTGAAACGTGGACTGTGTATCGAAGGCATGCAAGACAGCTCAATCATTTCCACATGACTTGTCTTCGCAGAATATTAAGCATCCGATGGCAAGACAAAGTACCAGACACTGAAGTTCTCTCTAGAGCAAGTCTACCATCAGTTCACACACTGCTGATGAGCGCAGACGCGGTGGGCAGGTCATGTCATTCGTATGTCAGACAAACGCATACCCAAGCAGCTCCTTTTTGGGGAACTCTGCTGGAAAATGCTCCCATGGAGGGCAGAAGAAACATTTCAAAGACACACTCAAAGCCTCCCTGAAGTCGCCTGACATTGACACAACCACCTGGGAAACACTGGCACAAAACCACCCTACCTGGCGCTGCCTCATCCACAAAGGCTGTCAAGCTCACGAAGCAAGGTGTATTGCTGAAGCACAACTTAAGCGTGAACTGCGCAAGTCCAGAGTTACCAGCGCAACAACTACAGTGTCTACACAAGTCTGTCCAATATGTGCCAGGACATTCCGTGCCCAAATTGGCCTGATCAGTCATTTTCGGACACACCACAACCAGCCTCAAAATGGCTAATGGTGTTGAGGTCCTCATCGATGACAATGGACGAACAACAACAAAGCTGAGAGAGATAGGGAGAGAGTATTTAACAGTAATAGTACATGGTGGGTAAAATCCATGCAAGGAACGTAGGAAAAAAGAATTCAAGTCACTTATCCAAATATATGTATCCATAATCAGTTAGATGAACTAGTGGCACAATGGAGACACATGGTTTACATCTAGGTAAAGTTGCCACAGCCCACATTACCATAAGCTGCTCTCACCCTTTCGAGGCAATTAAACATAAGGATCCCCCTCCCTCAGGCAAGGGTCAAGGTTGAAAAGATGGGCCTTCATGAATAACCTCAGCCAGTACACAAACTGTTTGGTATCATTCTGCATCATGAACCAGCCGTCCAGCCAATTGGGCTAAACTGGCTCACAACACCAGGTTAAAGTCCAACAGGTTTATTTGGTAACGAATGCCAATAGCTTTCGGAGCTCTGCTTCTTCATCAGGTGAGTGGGGAGTTCTGAATCACAAACAAGGCAAATAAACACACACACTCAGTTGACAGAATACTGATTAGAATGCGAGTCTTTACAGCTAGTCAAATTTTAAAAGGTGCAGACAATGTGAGTAGAGATAGCATTAAGCATAGGTTAAAGAGATGTGTATTGTCTCCAGACAGGACAGTAAGTAAGATGTTGCAAGCCCAGGCAAGTCATGGGGGTTACAAATAGTGTGAGATGAATCCAAGATCCCGGTTGAGGCCATCCTCACATGTGCGGAACTTGGCTATCAGTCTCTGCTCAGCGACTCTGCACTGTCATGTGCTGTGAAGGGCGCCTTGGAGAACGTTTACCTGAAGATCAGAAACCGAATGCCCGTGACCACTGAAGTGTTCCCAACTGGAAGAGAACAGTCTTGCCTGGTGATTGTCAAGCAGTGTTCATTCATCCGTTGTCATAGCATCTGCATGGTCTCTCCAATGTACCATGCCATGGGACATCCTTTCCTGCAGCGAATCAGGTAGACAACATTGGCCGAGTTGCAAGAGTACGTAACTCGCAAGCGGTCACGGGCATTCGGCCTCTGATCTTCAGCTAAATGTTCTCCAAGGTGCCCTTCACAGCACACGACAGCGCAGAGTCACTGAGCAGAGGCTGATAGCCAAGTTCCGCACACATGAAGACAGCCTCAATTGGGATCTTGGATTCATGTCACACTATTTGTAACCCCCATGACTTGCCTGAGTTTGCAACATGTCACTTACTGTCCTGTCTGGAGACAGTACACATCTCTTTAACCTATGCTTAATGCTATCTCCACTCACATTGTCTGCACCTTTAAGACTTGACTATGAAGACTTGAACGTGGAGGAACAGAGAGATCTTGGGGTTCATATCCACAGATCTCTGAAGGTTGCCACTCAAGTGGATAGAACCATGAAGAAGGCTTATAGTGTGTTAGCGTTTATTAACAGGGGGTTTGAGCTTAAGAGCCGTTGGGTTATGCTGCAACTATACCGGACCTTGGTGAGACCACATTTGGAATATAGTGTTCAGTGCTGGTCATCTCACTATAAGAACGTGGAAGCATTGGACAGAGTGCAAAGGAGATTTAACAGGATGCTGTCTGGTTTGGAGGGTAGGTCCTATGAGGAAAGATTGAGGGAGCTAGGGCTTTTCTCTTTAGAGCAGAGGAGGATGAGAGGTGACTTAATAGAGGTTTATAAGATGATGAGGGGGATAAATAGAGTGGATGTGCAGAAACTATTTCCTTGGGTGGAAGTAGCTGTTACTAGGGGGCATAACTATAAAGGTGCATGGTGGGATATATAGAGGGGTGTCTGAGGTAGATCTGCTGCTGTGATAGTGGAGTCCGATGCTTTAGGAACTTTCAAGCGGTTATTGGATAGGCACATGGAGCACACCAGAATTATAGGGAGTGGGATAGCTCGATCTTGGGTTTGGGCACAGCTCGGCACGACATTGAGGGCCGAAGGGCCTGTACTGTGCTGTACTGCTTCCCAGGCTTCCATCTAATATCACTATTACAAAGTGATCAGGGTAGGAAACAAATAATCCTGGGCACACATTTCAAAGAAACAGGCAGAACAGAAAAGGAGGAGGAATAATGCTAATAAAGAACAACAGAAGCTCTTTAGTGAGAAAGAACCTAGCTCAAGAATAGAATCACAAAGTAGAATTCGTGTGGGTGGACAGTAGGAATAGCAAGAATCAGAAAATGTTATTAACCCAGTTTACAGCCCACCCCTAACTGTTATATCCTCGGACAAGTATTAAACAAGAAATTATTGGAGCTTGTAACAAAACCCATTGAGAACTTATTCTTTATACAGATGGACCAAATTGTCAGAAATGGTCTGGCAGTTGAGTTGTAGAATGCTTTAGTAACAATTTCCCAGGGTGCAAAAATTGTCAGGAATACTAGAAAAATAACAAAACTGAAGTCACTTTATCAGAATGTACATAGCATCTGAAATCAGATACAGACTAACGGCACAAATAGAGACAACTGACTCAGATCTAATCAACATTAAAGAGACATGGATACAAAAATGAGGGAATTAGGGTGATTAATAAAAGCAGATAAAACATACTTGAGAAACACAAGGGACACGAAAACCTAATGGTCTATATCCGAGGGTTCTGGAGGAATTAGTTTCAGAGATAGCAGATGCACTGGCTATAATTTCTCAAAATTCCTTGGATTTGGACAGTCTAAGTAGATTGAAACCTAGCAAATACAACACCATTATTCAAGAAGGGAGGGAGGAAGACAGGAAACAATAGGCCAGTTAAGCTGGCATCGGTACTGGAACCTACTGAGATCTTAAAAACATATTTAGAAAGCATATAATGATTAGAACATGTCAGCATGGTTTTGTAAAAGTGAAGTCATTTTCGACAATGTTTTTTAAATGCAACAAGTAGGATAAAAGGGAAACCAGTAGGTGCAACAAGTAGGATAAAAGGGAAATCAGTAGATGTAGTATACTTAAATTTCCAAAAAGCATTTGGTGAGGTCCTACAGAAAAGGTTAATGTGCAAGACAAAGGCTAGTGGAGTAGGAGGTGATTATATTATTCTGGAGAAAGAATTGATTAATGGACAGGAAGCCAAGGTGATAATGAAACATTTTTTAAGTTGGCAGGCTATGACTGATGAAGTGCCAGGATTAGTGCTGGACGTCTAATATTCACAATTTATATTCCGATGGGGAGACAGAATAATGGTTTTGGGGAAGGCGCCAAAAATGAAGTATCCAAGTTTGTTAATGATAGAAAGCTAGGTGGTAAAGGAAGCCGCGAAGCAGACACAGAGTCTGCAAAGAGGCACAGACAGGTTAATTGAGTGGGCAACCAGGTGGCAAATGGAGTATAATGTGACCAAGTATGAGGTTATTCACTTTTGTCGCAAGAATAGAAAAGCAGATTTTTTAAAAGGTATGTTACTGGTAAATGTTGACGCTCAGTGAGACTTGGATGGAAACAAACCAGGGACATGAAGTTAACAGCCAGATACAACATGCAATTAGGAAAGCAAAGGGATTGGAGTACAAGAATAGAGAGGTCTTACTACAATTATTCAGGACTTTAGGGAAACCATGGTTTGAACAATTATGGTCTCATATTTAAGGAAGAATAAACTTGTGTTGGAGGCAATACAGCAAAAGGTTCCCAGCATGAGTGTTGTTTTATGCTGAAAGCCGAAGTAAATTGGCTCTATCTTCTCTGGAGTTCAGAAGGATGAAAGATGAGCTTATTGAGACATTCAAAATTATCAAGGGGCTTAACAGGACAGACATTAAGATATTGCTTCTCCTAGCTGGGGAGTCTGGAATAAGAGGGCATGGTTTCAGCATGAGGGACTGTTCATTTGGACCGAGACAATACGAAAATTCTTTGTTCAAAGGGTTGTGAATCTTTGGAATGCACAATCATACTGAAAGTTGAGGGGACAGATTGGTGTCTCAGGGAATCAAGCAATACCGTGAGCGGGATGGGAAAGTGTACCTGAAGCCCGTGATTAAATGGCAAAGCAGGCTCATATAGCGTCCTGCTATTTTTCATGTTACATGTGAAAAACACTGATTTATAGATTGACTTGGACATGTCTAAAGAGAGCCAGAGAAAAGAGGATGGTTATTTTGATATTGCTCCATCAGTGATATTGTTAAAACAAAGCATGGACTCAGACAATGCATATTGCACTACCTGATAGAACAGTCCACAATATTAATTACTATTTGAGCATTCAACCATAAAAATTATTCAACCATTAATAGGAATAGCAAGGCAATTCCCAACTGATAATCAGAAAGATGGCAGGGGTCTATAAGCAAACTGACGGTGTAAGTAGTAGCTCTGAGATTCTTGATTTATTTATTGATTTATTATTGTCACATGTATTAACACACAATGAAAAGTAATGTTTCTTGTGTGCTATACAGACAAAACATACTGTTCATAGAAAAGAAAACAAGACAGTGCAGAATGCAGTATTATAGCCATAACTAGGGTGTAAAAAAGGGTCAACTTAATGCAAGTTAAGGGGAAGAGGCTATTCCTGAGTCGGTTGGTACGTGACCCCAGACTTTTGTATCTTTTTTCCGAAGGAAGAAGGTGGAAGAGAGAGAGGTGTGTGGGTCTTTAATTACGCTGGCTGCTTTGCCAAGGCAACGGGAAGTGTAGACAGAATCGATGGATGGGAGGTTGGTTTACATGATGGATTGGGCTACATTCATGACCTTTTATAGTTTCTTGTGGCCTTGGGCAGACCAGGAGCCACACCAAGCTGTGATACATCCAGAAAGAATCTTTTCTATGGCACATACGTAAAAGATGGTGAGAGTCGTAGCTGACATACCAAATCTCCTTAGTCTTCTGAGAAAGTAGAGACATAAGTGGGCTTTCTTAACCATAGTGTCAGCATGGGGGGGTCCAGGACAGATTGTTGGTGATCTGGACACCTAAAACCTTGAAGCTCTTGATCCTTTCTACTTCATCACTGTTGAAGAAGGGGCACATTCTTTATGCTTCCTGAAGTCGATGACAATCTCCTTCGTTATGCTGACATTGAGGAAGAGATTATTGTTGCCGCACCAGTTCACCAAATTCTCTCTCATTCCTGTATTTTGTCTCATCATTGTTTGAGATCTGACCCACTACGGTGGTGTCATCAGCAAACTTGAAAATCAAATTGGAGGGGAATTTGACCGCACAGGAGGGCTGAGCATTCTTCAGGAAGGATGGGCATATTACCACTGAAAAGGAGGAAAAAAGCTCCAAATTCAGCAAAGAATCTCAGCCTATTCGTTGCCAAGTGCCTTATAATGACAACACTGGAGGGTAAAAAAGTTCCAAGTGGTCAAAGTGATGAAATGAACGTAGAATACAAAGGTAAAGAATCAAATACTTTTGTGTACACATCTAAACATCAAAAAAAACATAAAATGAACTCAAAGATGGCAAAACAAAGAGCTCTAAAGATTTTGTTTGGCTAGGCTACTTGTTTATATACTACAAACTGGGTATAAATACTGGCTACAAGAAGCAAAGCAGCGGTTTGGAATTCTGGGCAAATAATTTATCTCCTGACTGCCCAGACTCTCCACCAGCTACAAGGCTCAAGTCAGTAGTGGGATGGAATAATCTCCACTTGCCTGGATCAGTTGCAGCTTCAACAACTTTCAAGAAGCTTTGACACCAACCAGAAAAAAGCCACCTGCTTGATCGGTACCTCCTCCGCCATCGACGCACCATGGCAGCAGTGTGTACCATCCACAAAATGCACTGCAGCAACTCACCAAGGCTCCTTCGACAGCACCTTCCAAACCAACGACATCTACCACCTAGAAGGACAGGGGCAGCAGACATGTGGGAACACCACCACCTGCAAGTTCCCCTCCAAGACACACACCATTCTGACTTGAAACTACATCGCCGTTCCTTCAGTCGCTGGGTCAAAATCCTGGAACTCCCTCCCTAACAGCATTGTGGGTGTACCTACTCCACCACCTTCTCAAGGACAATTAGGGATGGGCAACAAATGCTGGCCAAGCCAGTGAAGCCCACATCCTGTGAAAAAATAAAAAAAACTATAATGGGCAAAACAGTGAATACGATCCAAAGAGTGAAAAAATAATTAAATACACATATAACATTAACTAATTGTGAGTTGAAGATAGCTAACAAGAAATATGAAGATGTAGTTGTATATTTAACATGGCGGGAGTATTTTTAATCAAGTTGAAATGAACAATAATTTTCTCATTTACATATTAACAAATATTTAATTTTAGACTGCATGATGACTGGAAATTTCTGTAAAGTTTTGATAGACTGTGTTGAGAAATGTATACAAGACAGGACACTAAATTGAATGCAACAAGAATAACATAAATCAGTAATCACAACTTTTATTTAACTTCCTACGTTTTTCCAAAAAAAAGAATGTAGTAACTGCTAAATACCGTACATACAAATGAGCTATTCTGGTCCAAAGCTTCCATTTCCCTGCTAATTGGGGCACATACTAGGACGGCAGAACTTCAGGCCACCACAACAAAAAGCTTCTGGCAACGATTAATATCCTAGTCGCTGGATTATCTACATACAGATGAGTTCCCCAATTATCAGGTGAAATTCTAATGTAAACTTTCTTCCCCTTCTTCAGCTTGTGTTGACCTCAGCTTTCAGAAAAAAAATTCAGATTCTCTCAGTGCCGGTCTAATTGCCATTCCTAATGTCCAGCATTCAACTGATTTGAATGCCAAAAACTAAAAGACCGAATGTATTTTCCTCACTTTAATGACACAATGATCATCCAATGACACAACATGAGCAGCTTATTCTGCACAGCCTGGAAGTTTGTGAAGTTAAAGAAAAGGGCATCTTCAAACGCTTCTCCGCGTGACCTGTCTCAGATCTACGGGGGAAAAGAAATCACCTGTGGGACAGGTTTATATCTTTCCAGGTCTCAAATGAATAGATCTGATGCACCATATTCTCAACCATTATTCTTGTAAATTTCATAGGGCTCAAGTGAGTATATGAATTAAACCAGATTCTTTTGCAAGTCCCTAATTAACCACCCTTACAAGAACATATTTTATGATCAGTTGTACCCCAGTGTAATCCCATTAGCCAGTTTGTATTTGATTTTTCAGTACATCATCATTAAATGTCAAATCAGTCATCTAACTCACAACACTACATGGGATGACTAACATGGGGAAGAACAGTAACTTTTAAGCATGCCAATCATTCTTCTGTGAAAGCATTCCATCTTTACTCTAGAAAGATGACACTTTTTAAGTCACCGAATACTCCTGTAGCAATCAGTGCAGAAGAGGCCCTTCAAGTCTACACCAACACGCAAGAAACATTTGAACTCCTACCAGCACTTGTCCATAGCCTTGAATGTTATGTGGCAAGTGCTCATCCAGTACTTTCTAATGGCTATGAGACAACCTGCCTTTACCACCCTCCTAGGCAGAAGTGTCGACTGATCCAACCTATCATTAATCTTTTTTAATCCCACAAATTTTTTTAAAAAATGCATTCATGCAGCACTGGTGGATTCATAATTCCAGGTTTTTTTTATATTGAATTCAAATTCCACCATTTGCCGTGGCAGAATTCAAACCCGGGTCATTAGCTGAGCTTCTGGATTAATAGCCTTAATGATGATACCACTAGGCCATCGCCTCCCCTCTATTCCCAATCCCAAATTACAATACTTACAAATTACAACACTGTTATACAGGTGGCACGATCTCAGTGGTTAGCACTGCTGACTCACAGCACCAGGGACCTGGATTCAATTCCAGCCTTGGAATTAGCACATTCTCCCCATCTGTGTGTGGGTTTCCTCTGGATGCTCCGGTTCTACCCCCCACACTCCAAAGATGTGCTGGTTAGGTCAAACAGTCATGCTAAATTGCACCTTTGTGTCTGTGAGATTAGCAGGGTAAATAAGTGGGGTTTTGGGGATAGGGTCTGGGTAGGATTGTGCGGCTGCAGGCTCGATGGGCCAAATGGCCTTCTTCTCCACTGCAGGAATACAATGTTTTAAAGTTTATTTATTAGTGTCACAGGTAGGCTTACATTGACATTGCAATGAAGTTACTGTGAAAAGCCCCCGGTCACCACACACTGGTGTCTATTTGGGTACACTGAGGTAGAAATGAGCATAGCTAATGTACCTAACCAGCACATCTTTCGGACCATGGGAGGAAACCAGAGCACCTGGAGGTAACCCACACATACATGGGAAGAACGTGCAGACTCCACACAGACAGTGACTCAAGCTGGGAATCAAACCTGGGTTCCTGGTGCTGACCATCATTCCAGCTTAAATTAGATGCATTACATGAAATTGAGCCACGAAGCTGACAAGTCCGGGAAAGATTACATTTTAAGACACAGCTGCAAAGCTCACTGTCATCTAACACAAGTGATCGTTAAGCCTCTACAGCAGGGAACTCACAGTTGGTCCTTGGCACTGTGAGGCAGCAGTGCTAACCACCTGTGATCCTCAATAAAGGTTCGGACCAGTCAAAGTAGATTTGCATGGAAGTTATATTTTGCATAGAGTGCAAATAAGACACGGGCTGTGATCATTTTGCAAGGAGAAAGAAGCTGCTGCTGAAGGTGCTTGACAAACTGATGCCAAGCTGCTAAAATTATGTACAAACCATCAATATTTCATTTTCAATAAATGCCGCTTTTCCCTCCCCTGGAAGTAAGACGGGGAGAGTAGAGACCTGCAGCAAAGCATCCTGTCAAACTATGCAGACAACGCGTGGCCCTTCACTGTTTATCTCCGCGCCAGCCCACACGAGCGGCACGTCAGGCCGCCGGCGCCCAATCAGCAGCCAGGATGGCCCGGGCAGGACCTGATTGACAGGGACGCTCAGCCAATCGAGTGGAGGCAGGGGCGGGACCTATTCAAAAAAAACGGACTAAAACCGTCAAAGGCACCAGATCACAGGGGGACGGTTATCACCGGACACGTTCGAAAAAAAATAAGCTCTCGCTTTCTTTTTTTTCATTTAAAGAGTGTCAATCGTTTCGTCTTTTCGCAAAAAAAATGCACGATTTCAAGTCCTAAAAAAAAAGACAGAAGTTGAGTCTGCCGTTTCAAATCTCCGCGCCAAAACGCCCCTTTGGCTGGGAAGGACAACAATGGCGGCCGGAGCCGTAGCTTGCGCAGTGAGTACAGCGCCAGCGGCCGCCGCTTCTCCCTGTCTCCCCGCCCCCCCGGCCCACCCACCCACCCCCTTCTCACTCACCGACTCCTCTTCTTTCTCCATACCGGTCGGCATCTGCGGCACGGCCCTGTTGATGGAGACGCAATCCTGAAGATCCGGCAGATCCTTCGCCCGGTAAATGGGGAGCGGCTTGGCGGCGTCCAGCGCCCGCGCTCGGAACGAGAGTTTACTCATGGTGCCGGGAGAGAAGGAATTTTAACCCCCCCTCCTCCCTTCTCCCCCGCCGGAGAGCAAAAAAAAATTAATCCCCCCAATTATCGCCGCGAGGCCCCCGCACACAGCGCGCAGAAAAGGGAGCGGAGCTCACGGGCACAAAGATGGCGTTTTAGACCAGTCTTAAATCGGCGGCGGGACGCCCGGAGCCGCTCATGGGTGCGAGTGAAGGAGTCCGTCCCCGGGGTGGATAGGGCGCTCCTCGAAATGCCCCTCATGCCGACCGAGCCGAGCCCGAGAAACCGAAATTTGGCCGTCGGTCCGCGACATGCGCCACGGCAAACATGGCGGACATTAAAGCAGCAATCCCAGGGAGCCGCGCGCGCCTCCAGCAACGTGGGGGGAGGGGTTGCGCGCGCACCAGCACAACCCAGTCAAGTGCGAGACCCGCTCCGTGTGTGCTGCAAAGGCACACAAATCCGCAAAACCCCTTCCAGATAACCTAAACACAGCCTTACTACCCAAAACCTTCTCCCTTTTTACAGTCTCGCCTAGCCGACTGTTTCTTCGCATTAAAGTCTGCCCGCTAGGCGCTGCCCTGCCACACACACACACACACGCAGCCCTGCGATCTCAAAGTCAAGCAGCTCTGGCTATCCGGTGTATTTTAATCAACCGCCCCCCCCCGCCCTTTATTCAGGTCCGCAATGTGAGACCTCTCATAGAATTATACAGTGCAAAAGAAGCCCATCGAGTCTGCACCTACACGTTAGAAACACCTGAACTCCCACCTGCGAACACCTGGCCCATAGCCTTGACTGTTATGATGCTGTAAGAAGTCTCACAACACCGGGTTAGAGTCCAACAGGTTTATTTGGTAGCAAACGCCACTAGCTTTTGGAGCGCTGCTCCTTCATCAGACTCACCTGATGAAGGAGCAGCTCTTGGAAAGCTAGCGGCGTTTACTGCCACATGAACCTATTGGGCTTTAACTTGGTGCCATGAGACTTCTTACTGTGTTAACCCCAGTCCAACACTGGCATCTGCACATCATGTTATGATGTTAGCCCTGATGTCGCAGTGGCAATGCCAGCACTGGACAAGGGTAAGCATACCTGAAGAAGGAGCGACAGTTTGAAAGCTTGTGCTACTAAATAAACCTGTTGGACCCACCTGAAGAAGGAGCAAGACTCTGAAAGCTTGTGCTACCAAATAAACCTGTTGGATTTTAACCTGGTGTTGAGACTTCTTATTGTGTTAAGACTTCTTACTGTGTTATGGTGTGTCAAGTGCTCATCCAGATACCTTTTAAAGGATGTGAGGCAACCCACCTCAACCACTCACCTGGGCAATGCATTCCAGACCGTAACCACCCTTTGGGTAAAAATGTTTTTCCTCACATTCCCTCCCCCTCCCAAAGCTCCTGCCCTTCACCTTGAACACTGTTCCTTATCTATTCTCTCCATGTCCCTCAATCTTTCAACTTCCTAAATAGTTTGTTTATTAATTATTACTGTCACAAGTAGGCTTACGTTAAAACTGCAATGAAGTTACTGTGGAAACCCCGTAGTTGCCACACACACAGGTTCCTGTTCAGGTACACAAAAGGTTAATTCAGCATCGCCGATGCACCTAACCAACACATCTTCCAGAAGGTAGGAAAAAACTGGAGCACCTGGAGAAACCCACGATAGGGGAAAAAATGAGCACAATCACCCAAGCCAAGAATCAAACTGGATCCCTGGTGCTGTGAGAGAGCAGTGCTAACCACTGTGACGCTGTGTTCTCTACTGGACAGTTTCAAAGATCACATGTTACCTGACAGTGAGCCTTACAGCTGTATTTTATAATATAATCTTTTCTAGACTTATCAACTTTGTGGCTCAATTTCATGTGATATATCTAACTTAGGTCAGCATGGTGGTGGATTTCCTTGTGGTGGGGTTCCTCCGGGTGCTCCAGTTTCCTCCCACAGTCCAAAAGATGTGCTGGTTAAGTGCATTGGGCATGCTAGATTCCCCCTCAGTGTGCCTAGATAGGCACCGGACTGTGGCGACTAAAGGATTTTTATAGTAACTTCACTGTAATGTTAATGTAAGCCTACTTATAACACGAATAAACTTTAATTTTTTGCAACTAAATTAACTGCACCAAAATTTATTTTATATGTTGCCAGCCCTGCACCTCAAGAACCCATGTAAGACAAATTAAATGGGGTGCAGGGGAACACTTTGCTGGTTGGTGTCATACCTAGCACAAAGGAAGAGAGTTGTACTTGGAGGTCAGTAATATTAGTCCTGGGACAACATTGCAGGAGTAGCTCAGGATAGTGTCCTGGGTCAACCATCTTCAGCTGCATTGTTAATGACCTTTCTTCCAATATAAGGTCAAAAGTGTGGTTGTTTGCTGATAACTACATAATGTTCAGCACCATTCACCTTAACAGCCCATGTCCTAATGCAGCATGACCTAGACAATATCCAGGTATAGGCAGGCAAATGGCAAGTAATTCTCGTATCATGTAAGTGCCAGGCAATGACCATCTCCAACAAGAGAATCTTACCATTGCCTCATGACATTCAATGGCGTTAAGATAGCTGAATCCTCCACTTTCAATGCATTGACCAGAAACTGAACTAGCCATATAAATACTGTTGCTGCAAGAGCAGGTCAATGGCTACAAATCCTACAGCAGGTAACTAACACTTGCTGATTTCCCCAAAGCCTGTCCACCATACACAAGGCAGATGTGTAATTCAATCCCCCTTGCTAAGATGATGAATGGGATGGATAGGATAGAGGTGGAGAAACTCCTCCCGCTGAGAAAGGACAGTAGGGCTAGGGGGCACAGCCTCAAGATAAAGGGGGGGCGGTTTAGAACGGAGTTGAGGAAGAACTTCTTCACTCAAAGGGTGGTGAATCTCTGGAATTCTCTGCCCGTTGAAGTGGCTACCTCGCTAAATATTTTTAAGATGCGGGTTGATGGGTTTTTGATAAGAGAGGGGATTAAGGGTTATGGGGAGAGGGCGGGAATGTGGAACTGAACCACGACAGATCAGCCATGATCTTATTGAATGGCAGGGCAGGCTTGAGGGGCTAGATGGCCTACTCCTGCTCCTATTTCTTATGTTCTTATGTAATTGAATACACTTCACTTGCCTGAATGAGTGCAGCTCGAACAAACACTCAAGCTTGACGCCGTCCAGGTCACATGCTTAATTGGTATCCCTTCCGCAATCATTCACTCCATGATCATCTATGCATAGTGGCAGCAGTGTGCACCATGTACAAGATGCACTGCAGGAACTCACTAAAACTCCTTAGGCAGCACCGTCCAAACCTGGGATAACTACCATCTAGAAGGACGAGGATAGCAAACGCATGAGAACACCAGATCTGAGATAGATAAACACAGGATTGTGAAAGTTTGCAGCAGTGAACAGCTACAGTTCCACTTTCCTAGTCAGGTCATGTGTTTGTTGCCCAAGGTCCTCCAGTAGGAAACACTTTTCCATTTTCACAGTTTGGGTTTTTTTTTCTATATTTCCTGTAATCCAGAAGTATTTGAATTCCATTCCCGTTTGCTTCATATTCCTCTCTAAAAAGATTTGTTGATCTTTGATGTAATTTTATCTGGGATCCCTCTGGCTGTCAGCAAGTCATAAGTTCATATTGGTATTATAGGAACACCACCACTTAGAACTACGACCACTGGAAGTCCTCTCGAGTCATTCACCATCCTGACTTGGAAATATATCACCATTTCTTCACTGCTGCTGGGTCAAAACTCTCCCTAACTACACTGGGTGCATCTATACTTCAATTAGGCAGCTGTCTGCCATCTTCTCAAGCACAATTAGGAATGGATAATAAATGCCTACATCCCATAAATGAATTTTTGAAAAACCATCTTCCTTTAACTATTCATGAATAAACAAAATAAGAACTTCTCTTCAAATTGCAGATAGAAAATAATGTGTTGTTTCAACACAATTAAAATTAGGCAAATATTTATGTAGTCATTTGGTAATACGTATGAGTATTACAAAAATAAAGACATGTCAAAGCTTTTTGTCTTGTACTCATTGAGATAATGTGAGAATACTGATATGAGGGGAAAACGATGTATGCTGTATGAGAAGAAGTGCTGATTGGTAGAATTGTTGCTATAGAGAATGCACCAGGTTACCGACAGTTAACTGCTAAGTTAACTATTAACTGCTAAGTTAACTGTTTGAAATTTAAATCAGGCAGTTTGACCTTGATTGGTCAAAATGTTGTGTTGAGAAATGAGTCAGCTAATGGATGTCACCTTGTGTTGATCTGGAACAAGCACAAAGTGTATACATATTCTGCCTATCTGTAAAGAACTGGGCCCTGTGTATTCATATATGTAGTTTCTCGTACATGCAAATGCACCATAAGGACAGTATTAAATTGGTTGTCAGTGTAACTCTTAGCACATTGAGGATTATTTAGCAAATGTTGTCCAATCAAGGTATGCCCAAATAGATGCTGTTGCCATGGGATCCTTTGTAGGCCCAGCTCTTGCAAACATCTTCGTTGCCTTCCATGAGAAATATGCCTTCAATGGAATGACAGCTAACCTTCACCTTGCATACTTCCGATATATGGAAGTATTTTTTACTTTTTTTTACTATTTTTAAATCTGCAACTGCATGTAACAATTTCCTTACATGTCTTAATGGGTTCTATCCTTTGCTCAAATTTACCATTAAAATGGAGCAGTCATTTGACAAGGTACCTCACAAGAGGTTATTGCAGAAGGTAAGGGGGCATGGAGTTGGGGGTAGGGTGTTAGCGTGGATAGAGGATTGGTTGTCAAATAGGAGGCAGAGAGTGGGGATTAATGGGTGCTATTCAGATTGGCGGTTGGTGACTAGTGGAGTGCCCCAGGGGTCGGTGCTGGGGCCTCAGCTATTTACCATTTATATAGATGATCTGGAGGAGGGAACCGAGTGTATGGTGTCGAAATTTGCTGATGACACCAAGATTGGTGGAACAGCAAATTGCGCGGAGGGTGTGGAGAGTCTGCAGAAGGATCTAGATAGGCTGGGCGAATGGGCCAGGAAATGGCAAATGGAATTTAATGTTGGCAAGTGCGAGGTGGTCCACTTTGGTAGGAAGAATGGTAGGAAGGACTATTACTTACGTGGCGAAAAACTGCAGCAGGCGACGGTGCAGAGGGACCTCGGGGTCCTTGTGCATGAGTCGCAAAAACCCAGCCTGCAGGTGCAGCAGGTGGTCAGGAAGGCTAATGGGATGCTGGCCTTCATAGCAAGGGGGATTGAATATAAAAGTAGGGAGGTCTTGCTGCAGCTGTATAGGGCATTGGTGAGGCCACAGCTGGAGTACTGTGTGCCGTTTTGGTCGCCGCACTTACGCAAGGATATTTTGGCCTTGGAGGGAGTGCAGAGGAGGTTTACTAGGCTGATACCGGAGTTGAGGGGGTTGAGCTATGAAGAGAGGCTGAATAAACTAGGCTTGTACTCGTTAAAGTTTAGAAGAATGAGGGGAGATCTCATTGAGACGTATAAGATGATGAATGGGATGGATAGGATAGAGGTGGAGAGACTCTTCCCGCTCAGAAAGGACAGTAGGACTAGGGGGCACAGCCTCAAGATAAAGGGGGGGCGGTTTAGAACGGAGTTGAGGAGGAACTTCATCACTCAAAGGATGGTGAATCTCTGGAATTCTGTGCCTGTTGAAGTGGTGGAGGCTGCCTCGCTAAATATTTTTAAGACGCAGGTTGATGGGTTTTTGATAAGCAAGGGGATTAAGGGTTATGGGGAGAGGGCGGGAATGTGGAACTGAGCCACAACAGATCAGCCATGATCTTATTGAATGGCAGGGCAGGCTCGAAGGGCTAGATGGCCTACTCCTGCTCCTATTTCTTATGTTCTTATAACTCCCTTTCTTGGATGTGCTAGTTGATAAATCTATCCAGTTTTCACTACCACAGTCTCCAACAAGCCTATCTTTATTGGTCAATGTATGGATTGGAATTATTACAAATTCACATTCTATAAGATTGGTCTTATTGGCAACTTTGTAAATAGAGGCCAAGTCATTTGCTCAGCATGCTTGTTGCTGAAATAGGGAGCAAAAGATAATGGCCACTGATCATATCATTTTGCACTGTATATCATGCAAACTCATAGACAGACAAAGGCAGTCATGTTCGATCTGACTGTGCTGGAAGGGCAAGGTATCTCAAAAATTGGAGCAACAGGTGAAGTTGACTTTTCACTCTGCTACCGTGCAGTAGCAACATGAGTGGTATTTACCACTAACAGGATACTACCATTAAGCCAAAAAGACATTCTGCCTATCAGACAAATGAATAATGTGTTACAAATTTCAGTGACAATGTGATGCTCGGCACGTAGGCTGCACGTCCCAAAGACGAACAGCATGTCCCAACCTCTGTTCACAACAGGTAAGATACAGACCATACCTAACCAGCCTGTGTGCAAAACTCAAAAGACAATACCCAACATTACATGCGATTTCGCGATTGGACAACATTTGCTGAACAATTGTCAGTGGGTTTAAAATTAAGTTTGTAATATGATTTATTTGCATGTACTACATATATGAATATACAGGGCCCTGTTCTCTGTAGACAGAAAAAACATGTACATATTATGTTCAGCTGAGACAGGCACAGTGTAAGGACAGGTATTGGCTGACTCAAGGCAATTACTTGACCAGTTAGGGTCAGATTGACTGTTTAAATATCAAACAATGCTTGGCAGTTAACCAGTCTCAGCATTTTCTTGTCATTCTGTACAAATTGGTGCTTTCTCCAGCAGGACTAGAGGGCACGGGGGGGGGGGGGGGGGGTGCAGTTTAGAACAGAGTTGAGGAGGAACTTCTTCACTCAAAGGGTGGTGAATCTCTGGAATTCTCTGCCCGTTGAAGTGGTGGAGGCTACCTCGCTAAATATATTTAATTCGCGGGTAGATAGGTTTTTGGTAGGCAAGGGGATTAAGGGTTATGGGGAGAAGGCAAGAAAGTGGAACTGAGCCACTTCAGATCAGCCATGATCTTATTGAATGGCGGGGCAGGCTCGAAGGGCTGGATGGTCTACTCCTGCTCCCATTTCTTATGTTCTTATATCAGTATTCTTGAGGTATTCAAAGTTTCAATGTCTCTTTTTTCAAATATTTGCATTTATGATGAGATTGAATTAGATTGATTCAAAGTTGTCGATTTCTGAAACAGTCATCACAATCACTCTTGGTACTACCAATCAAGGATAGAGACAGCCAAGTAGTGTTGATATAGGATTAGTAAACCAGAGGTCAGCACTAATGCTCTGGAGACATAAATTCAAATCCTATATGGCAACTGGAGAACTTAAATTCAATGAATAAATCTAGACTACAATGCTAATCTTATTAATTATGATTGTGAAATTACTAATGTAAAAACCCACCTGATTTACTATGGTCCTACAGGGAAGGAAATCTGCTTTTCCTATTGGTGTGGCCTGAGTATGACTGCAGATGCACAACAATGCACTCTTAAGTGCCCTCTGAAATAGCCTAGCGCACCACTCAGTTGCATCAAACCTACACCCATGGACCACAACTGTTCAAAGATGCTCCACCATTACAATTTCAATCAGGAATGGGTGATAATGCTGGCATTGCCAGCAATGCTCACGTTCCAAAACAATTAAAAATTGAATACTCCAAAACGAGGTGGCACAGTAAAGGTTTCTCCGTTCTGTATTAATCTTAGAAAAATGCACCAATGTTATGTTTTCATTATTTTAAAATATTTTATAGAACATAAAGAAATTGCATTTATGTTACACTTTTCACATATACTTAAAATCCAACTATTTGGCCAATTTTTTGCTGACTACTCCGAATATCTCCTTTTGTTCAATATCCATTTATATTTGATTACACCTCTGTGAAACACATTTTAATGCATTAAACATGTTATGTAAATACATATCCTTCATGTTATCTAGCATTGTAAGCTTCACAAGCTGTTTCCAGGTTCCCTACAAACTGGGATGTTCATCTTTCAAAATACAGTCAATTCAGATTTATCTGATATTTCTGAAGTCCAATTCAGGTGGTGGGTCAATGTACTGATTGTCCCTTATTTCATCAATTGGCTGATGTAATCCTTGATTGAAGGCACACAAAAAGCCATTTTTCAAGTTATTAAAGGGCAAACATTTTAAAACAATGTCCATTACATTGAAATGTTAAAGTACAAAAGTGAAAATAAAAATCAAAATGGAAATCTGATATTCAGGAAATATACAGATCAATTAACTTATGTAAAATTAAAAATGAGATCAAGTTATTTAAGTGTGTGACCTTCAACTAAACTAAATACTTGTAAAATGCTGCTTATCCGTTTCGTACACAAGGCAACATTAACTTGTTAATAGCGCTGTTCGTATTATTTGTTTTATTTACATTTGCATATAAATATATCCAAACTATAACAAGAATGCATTGCTAGAATAACTATGTAGAACATTAATCACTTTAAACCTGATTATATTAAATTCATACCTGTCTCCAGCTTTAAAGTTTATTTATTAGTGTCACAAGTAGGCTTACATTAACACTGCAATTAAGTTACAGTAAAAATCCTCTAGTTGCTACACTCCAGCGCCTGTTGGGGTACATTAATGGAAAATTTAGCATGGCCAATGCACCTAACCATGTCTTTCTGACTGTGGAAGGAAACCAGAGCATCCGGAGGAAACCCACACGGACATGGGGAGAATGTGCAAACGCACAGACAGTGAGCCAAGCCGGGAATTGAACCCAGATCCCTGGCAGCAGTGCTAACCACCGTGCGATCAATTATGACCACATCCTCTACACACAGCCCTTGGGTTTCAGCACTTTGATTCTTAAATTTATAAATACTTAAATGTCATTTTTAAAAATTGTTTTAGTGTAGATTTTGTTTGATGTATAAAGGCTCAATCATTGCTAGCAGCTCACTCAAATTATTGAAATCAAGTCTGAGGTTGAACCTCAATCCTCTATGAGGGCAATTTGGTGGCTACAGTCCATTGGTTATCTGACCAAAGACAAACCTTTCTTGTCTCTACCACAAATGTTTCCTAAAATGCTGAGGAGTCTATTCCCAAGAGAATCAATGCTCCATGAATTAACTCCAGTAAAAGATGGGAAATGTTTTATTATCTGAAAAGACAGTTAAGTCAATTGCAGTGGTCAAATGTTACACACCCTATTTGAACCATGGAAGTCTAGTGTGGGAAAACAGCCAGTGAAACATGAATGTTGGTGGTTAAGTAAGGTAGTCATCCAAGTTTTTTTTTGCAGTTACCTTTGGAAATTGGAGGAAATTGCTGCATTTCCCTTTGAGAAAGGTTTTGCAATGTAGTCATTTGCAATAGAATTAACTTAATGAGCAAAGTGTCCTTTTTATGTCCGTGATGCCTTGATCCCAAACAAATGTCATCTAGATATACTGATCCTTGAAATTTATAAACCTTTCTCTGCTGCATAAGGAAACCAACTTTCCGTAAAGAAACACCAAAACTTCCATTATAGTTTATGCCATGCTCAGGGGAGTGGGTGGGAGGCCCTTCTGCTAACAATACAACACTTCCTTTCCAAGTAATGAAAGCCGGCAGCCCTTTTACCACAACCTATCTCTGTCTTAATAACTTTAACTCACTGGCTCCCCCTGGAGTAAGAATACTTGCGATACATAGTTATTGCTAAAAACACTGAGGGAAGATTTCCACAGAGGAATCTTTATTTATTGTGAATAAATACCTTCTGGTTGTGCAGTTTTTTTAAACATTCCTTTGAATAGTTGCAGATAATCTGTTTTCCAACAATTTGTATTTGCTTCATAAAGGCGTGAGGACAACTGATGCCCAAAAGTTGAGATTCAGGGATCAAAAAAGGTGGGTTAATTCAGCAAGGAATTAAGAAGGCAAGCAATATATTAGCCTTTATTACAAGAGGATTTGAGTACAGTAGTAAAGATGTATTACTGCAATTTTAAAGAGCCTTGGTGAGACTGCACCTGGAATATTATGCATAGTTTTGGTCTTACCAAGAAACAATATACTTTCCATAGCAGGAGTACAATAAAGGTTTGCCAGATTAATTCCTGGGATGGGGGAATTGTCCTCCAGGAAACATTAAATAATGTGGGCCTTTATTCTCAGGAGTTTAGAAGAATGAGAGATTATTTTAAACAAACAAAATTGTTACAGGCCTCAACAGGGTAGGTGCAGGAAGGATGTTTCCTCTGGCTGAGGCTTCTAGAACCAAGGGACACAGTCTTAGAAAGAGGCAAGCCATTTAGAACTGAGAGAGGAATCAGAGGGTGGTGAACCTTTGGAATTTTCTGCCCCAGAGAGCTGGGAAGCTAAGTCATTTAGTATGTTCAAGACTGAAATTGATAGATTTCTATATATAAAAAACATCGGGGGATATGGGGAGAGTTCAGGAAAACTGTTGAAGTCATGATCTCTGACTTGTGGAGTGGGCTGGAACAATGAATGACTTGCTGTTCCTCTCATGTTTTAGGGAGTATATTACAGGGGAGGAAGATGAAGAGGTACATAGATTTCGAGAGGAAAATTCAGAGTGGCATCTAGTTGGCTGAAAGCATGCATACCAAATGGTTAGACAAAGGGAGGACTGGATGGCCAAGAAGCACGCAGTTTAAGTTTAGAGGTGAACATTGTATTTTCTGCACATCTGGTCAGTTTTAAAAAGACTGGGGAGACAGCAGCATAATGGTAATGTTATGGACTAGTAATCCAGAGCCCAGTTTATTGCTTTGGGGACAGGAGTTCAAATCCCACCATGGTAGGTAGTGGAATTTAAATTCAATTAATAAATCTGGAATGTAAAGCAATTCTCAATAATGGTGATCATGAAACCTTCATCAATTGTTGTAAAAACCCATCTGATTTACTAATGCCCTCTAGGGAAGAAAGTCTGCCATCATTACCTGGCCTGGCCTATATGCAACCCCAGATCCACAGCAGTATGACTGACTCTTAGCTGCTTTCTCAAAATGCTCATTTTAAAGGGCAATTAAGGACGAGCAACAAATGCTGGCCTTGTTGGCGACACCCACATTCCATGAAATAATTTTTTAAAAACCAGTGCATCAGTTATAGGGAAGGATGAGTGCACCTTATGAACATAACATTGGAATTTGGAGTTATTTTAGATGAGCTGTTTAGCTTTAGAATAAATAAAAATGATGAATATGAAAAGTTATTCTGTGTAGATTAAGTAGTTGGAAAATACATAGAAACATATAGAATAAATATGGAAACAGGGTATTTGCCCAACTTGTCTTACGCTTGGCATGAGGTCTTACTTTACCCAAACCTCCTACTTGTTTCTCCCTCAAGTACTTATCTAGTTTCCCCTTAACAAAACTGGATAAGTCTTTAGTTGGGCACAAACAAGGTTGGAATTAACAGAGATGAGTGTATAGTACAATAAGCAAATAGTTCACACACTCACTGTCCTGGCTCATCTAAGCAAGTGTAATATTTGTGTCTCTGACACAATAAGCTGGTGCTTTCAAACAAGAAATTGTAGTTTTGAAAATTTACAGGGAAACCAATGTGTAAGGTCAATCTCACTTAATCGATCAGAGGATTATTCTAAAACCTGATTCCTTACAAATTGCCAAATGAGAGAATTAAATATTTCCCACTCAGATGTCAATTACCACCACCTGGATGTTCCTCTCCCAGTCCTGATTCAGAAATGTCGCTGGCTCAACATCCTGGAACTCATTCCTTAACAGCACTGTGGTGTAACTACACTACGTGAACTGCAGTAGTTCAGGGCAGCAGCTCTCTGTCACCTTTGTAATAGCAGTTAGGATAGACAATAAATGCTGGCCTAGCCATTGAACCTACATCCCATGTATGATTTTGTTTTTAAATCAACAGAACAATAAGTTGAAAACCCAGCAATCAGTCTGCAATCCTTGACATTCTTATGTAGTATTTACAGCACAAAAGCAGGCCACTCAGCACAACAGATCATTGCTGGTCTTTATTTATCATACAAACATCTTCCCAACCCTCTTCACCAAACTTGATCAACATATCCCCTTATTTCTTTCTTCTGTCTTTGTTTAACTCTCTCTTAACTTCATCAATGTTCATCATCTCAACTACCAACAATGTGTTTCGTATTCTATTCACTTTCTGAGTAAAGAAGTTTCTCCTGAGTTCCTCATTAGATTTATTTGTAATTATAGTAATGACCCCGAGTTGTCATCTCACCTAGAGTAGAAACATCATCTCAATATCTATCCTTATCAAACCCCTCCATGATCTTAAAGACCTCTGGCACATCATCCCTCAGGGAAAGAAGCCTCAATACTTCAATTTTTTCTGAATGATATAACCTCAATTCTGGTATAATTCTAGTGAATTTTATTTGCACCTTCTCCAGGGCCTATATATTTTTATAATAAAGTCCAGAACTGTTCATATTTCTCCAAGTCAAACCAAGATCCTAAAAATGTTTAATTTAAATTTTGCTACTGTTTAATTCTATCCCTCCAGAAATGAACCTCAGTACTTTTGTCGCTTTTTTACAGGCTTTTTAATTTTTGTTGCTACTTTGTGATTTGTAAAACTGTTCTCCCAGATCACTTTGCCTCTGTTTAGATTTGCCTCTATTTCCCCATTTAGATATCTATATTCCCACTAATATCTATCACCTCATGCACATTAAAGCATATTCCCCACTCTACCATTACCACCAAGCCGGGGGATCAACTCTGGTTTAATGTAAAGTGATGGGGAGGATCGCAGAATTGTTATGCTGCAGGAGGAGGTAATTTGGCCCATTGTGTGTAAACTGCTCTCTAAACAAGTATAACGACTTAATGCCATTCCCTTGCCTTTTCTCCATATCTGTGCACATTGAAAAGACCAAGCATACCTAAAAATGGTGTCAACCTGGTGAAATCCTATAACATAGGACTACTTGCTGCTTATTCTGTTTGGCATGTAAATAATAGGCAGAGCTAGACAATTCCACAACCATCAAATCAGAACTAAACTCTGCAGTCTTGCCACATCCAGGCTTGAATAGTGGTGGACAATTGACTCACTGGAGATGGCATCCTCAAATGGAGGAGTCCAGAACATTAGTGCAAAATATTAGGCTGAAACATTCGCAACAATCTTCAACCAGAAGTACCAAGTGGATGATTCGTCTCAGCCTCCTTTGGAGGTCTCCAGCACCACAGATGTTGGTCTTCAGCCAATTTAGTTTACTCCATGTGATATCAAGAAACAGCCGAAGGCACTGAGTGCTGCAACAACTATGGCCCTGACAACGTTCCGGCAACAGAACTGAAGACTTGCACACCAGAACTTGCCCCACTGCTAGCCAAGATGTTTCAGTACAGTTATAACACTGGCATCCACCCAGCAATGTGGAAATTGCTCAGATATGTCCTATATGTAATGTAATGAAGTTCTCTTGACCTTATTACGACCTTAGTTCAAACATGGACAGAACAGCTGAACTCAGGTAAGGTGATAGTGACTGCCCTTGACACCCAGGCAGCGTTTGACAGCATGACATGAAGGAGACCAAACAAAAGTGGAATCAATAGGAATCAGGGGAAACCCTTTGCTGATTGAGTCATACTTGTCATAAAGCAAGATATTTGTGATAACATAAGAACATAAGAAATAGGAGCAGGAGTAGGCCATCCAGCCCTTCGAGCCTGCCCCGCCATTCAATAAGATCATGGCTGATCTGTCGTGGCTCAGTTCCACTTTCCCGCCCTCTCCCCATAACCCTTAATCCCCTCTCTTATCAAAAACCCATCAACCCGCGTCTTAAAAATATTTAGCGAGGCAGCCTCCACCACTTCAACGGGCAGAGAATTCCAGAGATTCACCACCCTTTGAGTGAAGAAGTTCCTCCTCAACTCCATTCTAAACCGCCCCCCCCCCCCTTTATCTTGAGGCTGTGCCCCCTAGTCCTACTGTCTTTTTTGAGCGGGAAGAGTCTCTTCACCTCTATTCTATCCATCCCATTCATCATCTTATACGTCTCAATGAGATCTCCCCTCATTCTTCTAAACTCTAACGAGTACAAGCCCAGTTTATTCAGCCTGTCCTCATAGCTCAATCCCCTCAACTCCGGTATCAGCCTAGTAAACCTCCTCTGCACTCCCTCCAAGGCCAAAATATCTTTGCACAGGTGCAGCGCCCAAAACTGCACACAGTACTCCAGCTGCGGCCTCACCAATGCCCTATACAGCTGCAGCAAGACCTCCCTACTTTTATATTCAATCCCCCTCGCTATGAAGGCCAGCATCCCATTCGCCTTCCTGACCACCTGCTGCACCTGCAAGCTGGGTTTTTGCGACTCATGCACAAGGACCCCGAGGTCCCTCTGCACCGTCGCCTGCTGCAGTTTTTCGCCCCGTAAGTAATAGTCCTTCCTACCATTCTTCCTACCAAAGTGGACCACCTCACACTTGCCAACATTAAATTCCATTTGCCATTTCCTGGCCCATTCGCCCAGCCTATCTAGATCCTTCTGCAGACTCTCCACACCCTCCGCACAATTTGCCGTTCCCCCAATCTTGGTGTCATCAGCAAATTTCGACACCCTACACTCGGTTCCCTCCTCCAGATCATCTATATAAATGGTAAAGGTAAATCATCTGAGCACCAGGGCATCAATATAGTAGTTCCTCAAGGTAATGTCCTCGGCCCAACCATCTTCAACTGTATCAAC
Organism: Carcharhinus amblyrhynchos; assembly: GCF_965287045.1. Lineage (NCBI taxonomy): Eukaryota > Metazoa > Chordata > Chondrichthyes > Carcharhiniformes > Carcharhinidae > Carcharhinus > Carcharhinus amblyrhynchos. The sequence goes on along the minus strand of NC_137334.1, from coordinate 77,138,617 downwards.
AATGACCTTCCATCATTAATAGAGATGTTCGTGAATGACCGTACAATGTTCAGTACCATTCATGACTCATCACCTGCTGAAGGAGTCCATGTCCAAATGCAGCAAGACTTGGACAATATCTAGGCTTGAGCTGACAACTGGCAAGTAACGTTCTCACTACACAAGTGTCAGGTAATGACCATCTCCAAAATAGAGAATCTAACCACCATCCCTTGACATTCAGTGACATTACAATCACTGAATCACCTACTATCAACAACATTCTGGAGGTTGGGGGGATTTCATCATTGACCAAGACTAGCTGGACTAGCTATATAAATACTGTGGCTACAAGAGCAGTTCAAAGGCTAGGAGTCCTGCAGCAAGTAATTCACCTCCTGACTCCCCAAAGCCTCTCCATCATTTACAAGGCACAATTCAGGGCGTGTGACAGAATACTGTCCGCTTGACTGGATAAGTGCAGCTCCAGAAACACTCAACAAGCTTAATCCCATCCAGGTCAAAGCAGCCTGTTTGATTGGCATCCCTTCCATAAACATTCAGTCCCTCCACCACTGAACGGTGGTAGTAGTGTACCATCTGCAAGATGCATTGCAGAAACTTAGTATATGTCCTTAGGCAGCACTTTCCAAACCCACTACCACTCCTGTTTCCTCTCACAGTCCAAAAGTTGTGCTGGTTAGGTGCATTGGCCATGATAAATTCTCCCTCAGTGTACCTGAATTGGTGCTGGAGTATACCGACTAGGGGATTTTCCCCTAGTAACTTCATTGTGGTGTCAATGTAAGTGTACTTGTGACAATAAATAAACAAACTTTAAAAACTACTATCCAGAAGGACAAGAGCAGCAAATACCTGGGACGACCACTCCTGTAGGTTCCCCTGCAAGTCAGTCACCATCCTGACTTGGAAATAAGTTGCCATTCCTTTACTGTCACTGGGCAAAAATCTCAGAATTCCCTCCCTAACAGCATTGTGGGGGCACTTACACTGGTTCAAGAAAGCAGCTCATCACCACCTCCTCTAGGGCATCTAGGGATGGGCGATAAATGCTGATATTCAACAACGCCCATATCCCATAAGTGAATTTTAAAAAGGTTGCTTTCCAATCTGCTACCTGTCCTCAAGTCATAAGTCTACTATGTGGTGCCACATTGATTACAATCCCCATTGAAACCAATAACAAGAGATATGACCTTCCAGTTTACTGACTGAAAAAGGGGAATGGGAATACATGTTTTAAAACTTTGGTAATGACTAAAAACATTTATCGGCTGAACAATATTTTTTCTTTTCTAGGTTACTTATACTTTAAATTACAGAAATGAACTGTCCCCTGTTTACAGAGCACACATCTTACTTGCCAAGGAATTACAATCCTATTGCAAAAAGTTCAGTTTCTCCAGTTTCCATTGGGGGAGTAGTAATATCCCTGGTTTGTTGAGTAGTAACTTCCAGGTAGTTGCTCCAAATCTCGGAAATTTCTTAAACCCACCAACAGCAGTAAAGCCCATTCCAATGATTCTTCTTCCCTTAGTCATACCAGCATAAATCTCCTCAGAAGCCTTCAGGATATATCTCTTCAACTAGAAACCATATCCCTCTCGTATCCACTGTGGTAGCTAACAAAGCCAAGCAGCTTCTTCATTCTACACTTCCCATTGTTACGAAATTATAGTTCATATATTTTTTTAATTCAGTGTTTGGAAACTCCTAATTGTTTTAAGACTAAATCCAGATTCCAGTGATTCCAGTCAAAGATGGCTGTGCATCTGCATCACTCTACCTTCTACATTCAAGAACTGAGATGGAGGCAATGTATTGACAAAGCTGCATTAGGAACAATTACACAGAAAGAAATGAATAGAGACCATCTCCTATCCTGTTAGCCAAGTGCCCAGACCATCATCTGAGTACAAACAATTAGATGATCACTTCGACAATGGGGACCTTGTCCGAAAGAAGAATCCCTAGTCATTATCTAATCAAGGTAATTGCAACAGACTGGCCATGGCCATGTTAGTGGTCACTGAGCCAATGGAGAGAGGTCATACAACAAGCCAACCATTTTTGCATTTCAAGCATCTCCTTTCTCTGCAGAACTGAGCAACTAAGATGCTGAAGGAGCAAGACTCAGTAGATTTCTTCCCCCTCCATCCAGCTAACTTGCAAATTGAATTCTGCTGATTTTGAATATCCAGGAGCCATAGAGATTTTTAAAAAGAACTCAACCTCATGCTGTTGTCTGCAGAAGAATAGATAAATTGTCCGTCTACAGCTCTAAACCACCTCGATGCCAAAACCAGCAGAAGCACCAAGTGAAAGCAGCAGTGGCACTGCAATCAGCCTGAAGTCAGCCGGGTCACCAACCTTCAAGCACCAGATACCCATTTTTGTTTTACTGGACTCTATTTAATCTATCCTCCCCACTCTGTACTTTGATTTGATTTCTTATTGTCCCATGTATTAGTAAAAGAATAAAGAAAATTACAGCACAGGAACAGGCCCTTCGGCCTTCCAGGTCTGCACCGACCATGCTACCCAACTTAATCACAACCCTTCCCTTCCGGAGACCATATCCCTTTATTCCCATCCTATTCATGTATTTGTCAAGACGCCCCTTAAAAGTCACTATCATATCTGCTTTAGGAAAAAATATTGTTTCTTGCATGCTATACAGACAAAGCAAATCATTCATTAGGAAGGAAACAAGAGACTACATTCACAGAATGTAGGGTTGCAGTCATAGCTAGAATTTGGAGAAATATCAACTTTGGGTTGATTTCAAAACAATGATGAGGTACAGTGCGAGAAAGAGAATCTGGTGAACAGATGTAGCGACAATAATCTTTCCCTCAATGTCAACCAAATGAAGGACATTGATATCGACTTCAGGAAGTGTAGTCTACATCAATGGGGATGAAGTAGAAATGTTTGAGATCTTCAAGTTTTTAGGTATCCAGATCACCAACAACCTGTCCTTGTCCTCCCATTCAAAAAGGTCCATTCAAAAGTCTGACAGCAGCCGACACGAAGCTGTTCTTGAGTCGGTTGGTATGTGACCTCAGACTTCTGTATCTTTTTCTGATGGAAGAAGGTGGAAGTGAGAATGTCTGGGGTGCATGGGATCCTTAATTATGCTGGCTGCTTTGCCGAGGCAGCGGGGAAGTCAGAGTCAATGGATGCTAGATTGTGTGATGGATTGGACAACATTCACAATCTTTTGTAGTTTCTTTCAGTCTTGGGTAGAGCAGGAGCCATACCAGGCCATGATGCCAACCAGAAAAAGTGCTTTCTATGGCACATCTGTAAAAGTTGGCGACAGTCGTAGCTGACATGCCAAATTTCCTTAGTCTGCTGAGAAAGTAGAGGCATTGGTGGGCTTTCTTAACTATACTGCTGGTTTGGGAAGACATGGACAGGTTGATGGTGATCTGGATTGCTAAAAACTTGAAGCTTTTGAACGTTTCTACTTCGTCCCTGGTTATGTAGACTACACTTCCTTAAGTCGATATCAATGTCCTTCATTTTGCTGACATTGAGGGAGAGATTATTGTCACTGCATCAGCTCACCAGATTCTCTCTCTCTTGTATAATGTCTCATCATTGTTTGAGATCCAACCCACTGCGATGTTAGTCAGCAAACTTGAAAATTGAGTTGGAGGGGAACTTGGCCACACAGTCATAGGCGTATAAGGAGTATAGTAGGGGGCTGAGAACACAGTCCTGTGGGGTAGCAATGTTGAGGATGATCGTGGAGGAGGTGCTGTTGTCTATCCTTACCTATTGTGATCTGTGGGTTAGCCAGTTCAGGATCCAGTCAGAGGGAGAAGCCAAGGCCTACTCCACAGAATTAGAGATGAGTTTCGTGGAAATAATGGTGTTGAAGGTGAACTGTAGTCAATAAACAGGAGTCTGACATAAGTGTCTTCGTTACCGAGGTGTTCCAATGTTCAGTGCAGGGCCAGGGAGATGGCGTCTGCTGTGGACCTGTTGCAGTGGTAGCAGAACTGTAGTGGATCTGGGCAGTCCTGGAGGCTGGAATTGATTTGTGCCATGACTAACCTTTCGAAGTATTTCATAATGATGGACATCAGAGCCACCAGATTAAGTCACATTGCTTGGCTTTTCTTTGGTGCTGGGATGATGGTCATCTTCTTGAATCAGATAGGAACCTCAGATTGTTGTAAAGAGAGATTGAAGATGTCTGCGACTAACTCCACCAGCTGATCTGTGCAGGATCTGAGTGCTCATCCAGGTACCCCAGTAGCTTTCCATGGGTTGACCTTCAAGAAAGCTGCACTGATATCTGCAATGGTAACCTCTGATACAATGCTTCCATGGAGAAGGGCATGGTCTCGCTGACCTCACGCTCAAAATGGGCATAGAATTGAGCTCATCAGAGAGCGGTGCGTTGGAGCCGACGGTGTCTGTGTGGCTAGCCTGGGATTCTAGCTTGGTCTGATACTGTCTTTTGACATCTTTGATGGATCTCCTTAGATCGTATGTGGCTTTCTTGTATAGGTCAGGGTCGCCTGATTTGAATGCCTCAGATCTAGACTTCAGCAAGCAGTGGATATCCCTGTTCAACCATGATTTCCAGTTGGGAAACATGCAAATTTGATTCTTTGGCACACAAACTTCTACACACTTACTAATAAAGTCAGTTACTGTGGTGACATACTCATTCAGGCTGGTCGCAGAGTTTTAAATACTGACAGTCCACTGACTCCAAGCAGCCCCCTAAGAGATCATCTGATTCCCCAGACCAACATTGCATGACTTTCTTTGACAGATTCTCCCACTTCAGTTTTTGCTTGTAAGCCAGGAGCAGGAATACAACCTTGTGGTCTGATTTGCCAATGTGTGGGCGGGCGATAGAGCAGTATCTGTACTCCATTTGTACTTCCATAAAAATTGAAGCATTTTTATTATTTTTCTTAGACTGTTTAGTACCAGAAAATATTTCTTAAATGTTAACAACAACCTGTTTGAACATGTATTTTGTGGTCACAGCACATAAATAGCTTAAACGCTCACAGAATTGGCAAGTGAATCTTGGCCTTAAAAAACCTGTTGCAGCCAAATGGGGTGAATGAAAAGAGGGGAGTCATTCAACCCCTCCTCACCTAATCATAGCACCACACTGCAATCTGTGATATTCATTTATTTTTAGGGAAGCCTGTAACCTGATCTCAAAAGTGGTTTTCTCTGCCCTCATGAAAATAATCTAAACCTTCCTGTGACTTCTAATTGACAGATTGGCAATTAGACCTGTAAATAGATTACATGATCACCTTCATTTGTCCCAAATTTAAAGCTAAAGTCTCAAAATATAATTCTGATAAACCTCATAATTATAATACCTGCTCCAAAGACTGAAAAGTCATCACTATAATGATACGTTTTCATAACATTATCCAAAATATAACTTACACCATTTTATACACTTCAACACGTGACTCACAAATAACTTGCCACATGCAGTGCAAGTAATTTTCTCCAACCCTATGTAAGTAATGTTTTTGCAGCATCACAATGTTTAACCAATATGAATAAAATCATGTATAACCTTCCACCACCACAGTTTAAATGTTGTCCTATCTGCTTTGTCTTTAGCTCTGACAAAGGGTCGTCCAGACTTGAATGTTTAGCTCTATTCTCTCTCCACAGATGCTATCACACTTGCTGAGACTTTCCAGTATTTTCTGTTGATGAATCAAATACATGCAATAGTTCAAGCTCAGTTTAAAATCCTTTTTACGATGATTCTTAAACTACTTTCTCTCCTCTGGTGGGAGAAGTGGTTTTGTTGCTAGTAATTCCTTTCTCATGATGATTAAAGTTTACATGTCCTTGGTTAAAAAGATGATACAATTGATGCAATCTGGGAAACGCAGTCAAAAGAAATATTGCTGATTTTTTTTAATCCCTCTGGCTGTTGAATAATGGGTGTAAATTGTAGACTCAAAATTTTTTCCCTGAGTTTGCTTTCATTCTCTGGATTCAGTATTTCCTTTAGAATCAATCAGTCTGTGAACTACTTGGCCCAAGTTTAACATTTGATCTCCATTTTCTTTCATGGCTGCAGGCATTTTAATGTCTAAATCTGCAAAAAAGTAAGAGGGGAGAGAGGGGTCCAGAGACGCAATTTTTTTTCACTCAGAGGGTGGTGAGTGTCTGGAATGAGCTGCCAGAGGCAGTAATAGAGGCAGATACAATTTTGTCTTTTAAAAAGCATTTAGACAGTTGGTAAGATGGGTATAGAGGGATATGGGCCAAATGCAGGCAATTGGGACTAGTTTAGTGGTAAAAACTGGGCAGCATGGACAAGCTGGGCCCAAGGTGCTGTTTTTCCATGCTGTAAACCTCTATGACTCAATGAATGTTTCAGCTAGGCAATCATCTGAGTCATCTTTCTCCAGCTTAAATTCAAGATTATACTTCTCCTTCACCGCAATAAGAATCCTGGTGTATGTTCAGACAAAATCGTTTCATAATCTCTCTTAATTTGCTCCCACAGTTTTATGCACTGTTTTTCATCTTCTCATCCTGTACAAGCTTTGTCCGAATCTTTCCAAGCTAAGAGCTACAGCTTCTTCATTTTGGAGTTTCATTTTTCACTCCAGAGCTTCAGCGTTATATATAGCCAAGTCCTTTTGCTCCATCATCCTGAAGCACTGTTGCTGTGTTCTGATTTGACACCAATGGCTTAGGATGTGCAGGCAAGTTTAAAATGGACAGATTCAGTTTATTTACATCTGACTTTACCTCTTTATCCAGAAGAGTTAAATAAACCTTTAATGCTTTTCCTACCAAAACACCTTGTAAATAGGCCACTGTAATTTTCTAATTTTTCCAAATAATACAAAGTACAAATTACCTCCTTCCTCACTGAAATTAGGCATTTTCTTTTTAATAGGAAACTTATACTTTAAACTTCAGAAAGGAACATTTCCCCTTTACACTTTGCCCACAATGCACTCTCTTGGAATCTGAAACAAAAGCAGAAAATGCTGGACAATCTCAGCAGGTGTCACGGCATCTATGGAGAGAGAAACAAGCCAACGTTTCGAGTCTGGATGACTTTTCGTCAGACCTCAGAGTAATGTGTTACTTCAAGTGCCCAGCTCGACATTTCATTCAGTTTTTGAAGAGTTTCAGCCTATTTCAGGACAAATCCTCCAGAGTACTTGGAAGGCTACAGGATGCATGCATCTTTTTGACTAGACACTGTCTCCTTTCTACATCTGGCTGCAGTAATTCACAAAACCAAACAGTCTCTTCTGTCCAGTGAAAACAAACTGCTGTCTGTGAAATTCACTGATTTGTCAGGAAGCCTGTAATCTGATCTCAAAAATGGCTTCCTCTACCCCCTCAGCCTCCCACCCCGCCCCCATAACAGTGCAAAACACATTAATTTGCATTCAGGCAGGTATGCTGATTAGCTAACCCTCCCTTTCATCTTAGAAATAAATGGACAACTAATAACTTGTTCTTTACAACACCTTTCTGGGATGTTGGAAGATTCAGAATCTACTCAACATAAACTCAAATTGCTGCCAAGCATAAATACCCTGCAATTTCTTCTCAGAAGCCTTCCTTTTATCTCTAACAATATCATCCAGGCTTACTGTCACACAGACTTCAGAACAGGTCACGTAGCCCCCTTTACCCTAAATTTAAAGCTACAGTCCCAAAATATAGTAATCTTATAAATCTCATCAGTGTAACACTTTCGAAAATCTAAATATATAACATCTATTCCATTAATCTTATCTATCCTTTCAGTTACTACCCTAACCAGACTTGCTCTACCTCCCTTTTCACATAATGGAATCACATGAGCGGTTTCCTATTTCTCTGAACAATTCACTTTAATAATAAAATAAAACTTGCATTTATATCCTGTTTTTCCTGACTAAGCACTAACAGCCAAAGTAATTCTAAAAGCCAAATTCCACAGAGCAAATTTCCACTCTAGATACTAGATCATGACTAGATACTGCTTTTGTGATTTTAACCAACAGATAGATATTGGCCAAGGCCCAGGGATAACTTTACTATTCTTTCTTAGAATAGTGCCACAGAATCTTTGAAGCCCACCCAAGCAGATTTTGCCTTAAATTCTCATCCAAAAGCATGCAACTCCAATACAGCACTCCCATTGGGTGTCACGGTGGCACAGTGGTTAGCACTGCTGCCTCACAGCTCCAGGGATCTGGGCTCGATTCTCAACTTGGATCACTGTCTGTGTGGAGTTTGCACATTCTCCCCATGTCTGTGTGGGTTTCCTCCAGATGTTCTGGTTTCCTCCCATGATCCAAAGATGTGCAAGTTAGATTGATTAGTGTGCCAAATTGCCTCTTAGTAACCTGGGATGTGTATGTTAGAGGGATTATCAGGGTAAATATGTAGGGTTTCGGGGATAGGGCCTGGGTGGGATTTTTGTCACTGCAGACTTGATGGGCTGAATGCAATTCTGAGTCACAGCAAGTCTGGTTAGGGTAGTAACTGAAAGGATAGATAAGATTCCTTACTGCAGGGATTTTACAATTCTAATCAGTATTCATTGATTTTTGTGCTCGAAACTTGGAGTGGAACTTGAACCTGTGGAGCTTGGTGACTCATAAGTGATAGTGCTGTCAACTAAGCCACAGCTGACACAACTTGTGTACATGTGTGTAATAGCACCTGTTTTTCTTTCTAACCTATTTAGGGAAAATCTGTTGCAGGAAAAGAAAATATGATGGTCATTGCCATTTTTGTCAGAAATTAGTTTATTGTGCATTTCCTCATTGTTATGAAATGCTGTAAATAAGCTTTTAAATCAACTAGGTAGACTTGTTTTGTATGACAATCGGTCCAAAATACCATGTTTACTCTGGGCTGTGTTACCATACTATCAAAGTTCTTACATTTGTTTCCCACTAGCTATAATTTAAACTAGCAAGTGATATATTGAATTGAATTATATTCATTTATCATCTTCATGAATAGGAATGTTGTAGATAACCTTTGTTATTAACAAATCTATCTTAATTAGGGCTTGTGTTAAACAGGGGAAGAACAATTGTAGAATCAGATTGAGAAACAAATCATGTTTTATGTGAATTTAAAATGTTAATGAGTTAGGACGGCCTACAGGAATTCTAGATAACATCTTGACACTAAGGCCAAGATTGTCCAGGTTGCATGTGGAAATGTAAAGAACAATCTTTTGATGTGGGTGTGTCTGAAACTAAGTAATAAATATAAGACAGTCAATAATAAATCCAAAAAGGAATTTAGGGGAAATTTACTTGGAGAGTTGCATGGAATATAAATTCCCTGCTACATGGTGCATTTGAGGCAAATAGCATGAATGGAGCTAATGGCTTGCTGATGAGGTCAGGGGACTCCTGTGGAGCACAAGCGCCAGCAGAGGCAATTGGGTCAAATGGACTGCTTTTTGTGTAAATTCTATGTAACGTAATATGTAAACAGTGTAGCATTAACATATTGAGGTACTTTCCCCCATGGAATTTGTTTGATGAGTTCAAAAGTTTCCAACTTCTTCTCAGCCAGACTAGATTTTCAATCTGACACATCTTCCTCGGCAGCAATTACAATATTACAATTACCATCATTCAAGCCCTGTAAAGTTTCAGATGACTCAGCAGTGGAGACAAAAAAAAACATCTTGTTTACTTCCCCAAAAGGAAAATACTGTGCTTGCTGTAAATTTTAAATTAAAATAAAAACTGTTGGAAACACTCAACAAGTCTTGCAGCATTAGTGGAATGAGAGTGTTCATGTTTTATCCCCTGTCAGCATTCTGAAGGGACTGCTAGCTTTGCAACTCCCTGTCCCACTACTCTATCATCCCCAAAACCTCTTTCCCTTCCTACTGCCTTTTCCCAGATAATAATAGATGTAAACCTGCCCCCTTACCTCCACTCTGTGCAGGGTTCCAAACACTCCTTCCAGGTGAAGCATCAATTGGCTGCACTTCTTTCTAGTCTACTGTATTTGTTGCTCTCAATTGGGAAGGCCAAACACAAACTGGGTGACCGCTTTGCAAAACGCCTCTGTTTACATCTGCAAACATCATCCCACTTGACATTTCAATTCATCATCTTGCTCTCATACTCACACTTCTGTCCTAAGCATGTTGCAATGATCCAATGAAGCCCAATTCAAACTTGAGGAACAGCACCTCATCTTCCAATTAGGTACTCTACCGCCTTCTGGACGCAACAACTTCAGAACATGAACTCTGTCCTCCATTTTAATTTTATTCCTCCTAAGCGTCAGTTTGCATTTTGCTTTCATGTCTTTGTTTTCTGACAGATGTTGTTGCCTTGTAGCCATGTTTCCACTCATTCAAAAAATTCTTATTCAAGACTCAAGATAAAGGGGAGGCGGTTTAGAACGGAGTTGAGGAGGAACTTCTTCACTCAAAGGGTGGTGAATCTCTGGAATTCTCTGCCCGTTGAAGTGGTGGATGCTGCCTCGCTAAATATTTTTAAGAAGCGGGTTGATGGGTTCTTGATAAGAGAGGGGATTAAGGGTTATGGGGAGAGGGCGGGAAAGTGGAACTGAGCCACAACAGATCAGCCATGATCTTATTGAATGGCGGGGCAGGCTCGAAGGGCTGGATGGCCTACTCCTGCTCCTATTTCTTATGTTCTTATGTTCTCTTCAATCTGGCTTCCACCCCAACCAAAACTCTGAGACCATATTTATCAAAGTCACAAATGATCCTGCAACCATGATTTCATACGTCTCTTCATCTTTCAAATCTTTCCACTGACTTCCCCACCTTTCTCCATTGTCTTCCAAAATCTAATTGCATGGCTCTGCTCTATCTGGTTCTGCTGATGCACGTCATAATGCAGCCACTGCAATGGCTCCAAATGTCTTCCCTGTATGCATAATCACCCAATGTACCAAAAAGATCTCATCTTGTAAGGAAAGGGTTAACAGATTGGCTGTGAATTCATACCAGTGTTCATTATGTGCAGACTAATAGATGTAATACTTAAGAATTACATCACTCAATGATACCCACCTGCTTGCATCCTTCGCTACTGTTGCACCCACAATACTAATTGGCATTGGCGTGACATGTCGGAGAGATGAGAACCATCTGGGGGTGGGGGCGGTGGGGAAGCTAGGGTGCCAAACTTGCTATTGATATTGAAATCCAGTCAGTCAATCTCTTGCTAACAAGCTTTGCGCCATTGGAAAGGGGCCAGGAACACAGCAACTCATCTGGTGCCTGGCGCAAATCGGATTTTTGGCGCTACACGCTAGTTTCCTGGCTCTTTCAGGCACGGTGAGCTGATAAAATTGCAACCCCTAATTCTATGATAAGATGCAAGAACAAAACTCCATTATTCTTCAGAAATACCAACCAAGAACCAGGCAGAATACAGAGGGGACATATCCAGAAAAAGAACTGTTATTAACTAATCATTTTGAAAAAACCTGGTAAGAAATGTATTATGCAATTAGCTTACAATACAGGAAACATATGCCAACATTGCTGTTACCATTTTTAGTAATCATTTTATTCACATCCTCATTTTTCTTTCATCTTATAGTGGACAAAATTGGAAATCCAAGCTTGCATTATATAATCACTGCTTCTTCATTTATCTGTTCTTTTCCTCAACGTTCTAGCCTTGACTGCATCATGTACTATGATTTTTGACCCTTCATCTGAGTTTCTCAATTTTAAACCAGATATGGAGTGTGCTGAGGATTCTGGCTATGAACTCTGAGAACTATGTTATCCACTGAACAAGCCACACAGTAAGATTGTCACACTGTAACAAGAAATGCACACTGTCTTGGATTAGTAAACCAAGATGATTTACTGACTCAAGTCAGTTTGTTAACTACACTGATGGCACACCAGAAGATCTTCTCCATACAGCTTTGGGCTAGTGTCAGACACTGCTTCATTGATATATTAATCAGCTACTATAGAAATTTAGGTGCAATTTCAAGTGGCTAAGTGCCGAATGTATCACATTGCTCCTACGTAAACACAGGATACATTTTAAATTGAAAGTCAGATAAATTTGAAAGATCATTTATTAATGATGTAAATGACTTCTTTAAATATTTGCCACTGCTGTTTAAAAAGCTTAATTTATTGAAACAATTTTTAATATTTGACTGTTGTTGATTTGTTTCATTTTTCTTTCTTTCTAGATTTACATCGATTAACATCAGCTGTACAGGAAAGAAATGAGCTTTTTTGTATTCTGGTCTTTTTTGTATTCATTCAGGGAATGTGGGTGTCGCTGGAAAGGCCAGCATTTATTGCCATCCCTCATTGCCCCCAAGCGACATTTAAAAGTCGACCATATTGCTGTGGATCTGGAGTCACATGTAGGCCAGACCAGGTAAGGATGGTAGATTGTCCTCCTTAAAAAGGACATTAGTGAACCAGATGGGTTTCTTTTTATGACAATCGACAATGGTTTCACAGTCATAAGACTTTGCATTTCAAATTTTTTATTGAGTTTAACTTTCACATCTGCCATGGTGGGAATCGAACGCGGACCACCAGAGCATTAACCTGGGTCTCTGGTTTACTAGTCCAGTGACAGTATCATTACACCACAGCCTCCTCTTGTTACTGCACACTCAAGCATCTGCCAAACACTCACCATCTAATCCTATCCCCTTGATACTGATCAATGTACCACACAAGTTTCCATCAAACCCTTTCAGCATAATCTTCTCCCTCATGTATTTATCTGGCCTCCGCTTAGAAGCATCTGAGCTATTTGCCTCAATTAATCCTTGTAGTACTGAGTTCCATGTTCTAATTATACTCTGAATAAAGAAGATTTTCCAGCTATTTCCTTTCGATTTACTGACTACTTTATTTTTAAGATCCCCTGAAAACATCTCCTTGGTCTGCACAGTTAGAAACTCATTTTGTATACCTTATCAAACCTCTGATTTGACATGTTTGTCCAACAGTCATTATAAGGTGGAATTTCTTCTCATTAAATATTGAGAACACCAAAGCCATTGTCTTCTCACTCACAAATTGTTCCCGAAGTACCAAACTTCATCTCTCTTCCTGACCACCACCTGAGGCTAATAGGACCATTCACAACCTTGGTGTCATATTTAACCCCGAGCTGAATTTTCAACCCCATATCCTGCTCACCACCAAGATGAACTATTGCCATCTCCTTAATATTGCACATTTGCTCCCCTGCATAATCTCATATGTTGCTGAAACACTTACTTGTATCTTTGTTACCTCTAGACTTAACAATTCTAATACTCTTTTGGCAGGTCTTCCACCATGCACACTCTTTAAACTTGAGCTCACTTAAATTCTGCTGTCCTAATTTAACCCAGACCAAATCTCATTCAATCATTGCATTGTTCATTGACTTACTCCAGCAAACCTCTTAACATCTCTATGCTCCTCCAATCCTGGCCTCTTCCATATTTGACTTTCTAGGCCCTAAGCTCTGGAAGTCCCTCCCCCAAATTTTCCACATTTCTCCTCCTTTATGATGCACCTTAAAACTTCCCTTTTCTGGTCATTATATGGTTTGGCGTCACATTTTCATACGATATTAAACCCAATCCTACATATATGTTCAGGTAAGAATAGAGGGTGTCTTACCCTCTCTGCAAGTTCTTTGAACATTCCTATGAAATGCCTTTGGATGATTTACAGTGTTAAAGCACTACAGAAAGACGCAAGTTATTTTTTTGTGCCAATGTATTCAGAATTTATCCTATTTATTCAAACAGCACCATGGGTGTACCTGGTGGACTGAAGCAGTTCAAGAAGGAAGCTCACCACCACTTTCGCAAGAGCAGTTAGAACTGAACAATAAATGCTGACCTTACCAGCAATGCTCACAACCCAGGAATAAAAAAAACCACTCAGGCCTACACGTATATCTGTTTTTTTCCCTTTGATGGATTACCCAAAACATAACACATCATTTATTTGCCATGAGATCTCCCTTAGGATGAATTTCTCTTGGTGATAGTTGTCTAAATATATCATTTCCTCAGTTGAAAGTGGTCAAGGAAACATAATCCCCAAACCATTAGGACTTTTTCAAAGTATGAAGATTATTAAAATTTTGGTAATACACTTGACCTTCCAAAGGAAAAGAAATATTCTCAGAATTTTTGGTAATTCCAGGACAAAAAAAACTGCTGGATAGGGACATTTCCAGGATTTCTTGCTGGAAATGAAGACAGATGTCCAAATTGCCTGCTCCAACACGGGGCAGAAATTTGTACAGCATCTGCACCAGATGTAGGTGCCACTTCCATTCAAGCATGATATGACTGGGCACTGTGGTGGTCACACAGTTTCTGACCAATTGACTCGCAGAAAGTTCATCCAATTAAGGAGCAGCAGTGGGGAAGAAGACATCAATGGTGGAATAAGGGTACTTGGTCAGTGGGGGAGGAGACTTCAGCCTGAATAAGACAGAGACCAAGTGAGGACGTTTGGAAATCTGATTTAATGTGGGAATTAGGTGCATGGGGAAATAAGTGCTTTAGGTAAGGTTCATGGCAAGGAGTAACATTTCCCGAGTTGGAAATTTGGTGAGGGGTGGGGAGGAGCATGTAAATCAGTAACTCTTAGAAACTGTAGGTTTGATCAGTACTGTATTTTTTTTAAATCAGTATTGAAAAGTTTACTGACAATGCTAAAACCCATTGGGAGTTGTAAGCCTCATTAATTAGCAATTATTAATTAATTAACACATAAAGGAGATGACAGGGCAGGTGATGTGCTGCAATAGCATGATATGGGTACTTCTGAATACTGGTGTGATCCAGGGCAAACTCACAGTAAGTATTTGTGTTGGCAGGGACTTTAGCTCAGTTATTGAATTGGAGGCTGAACTGCAAACACTGTAGCACATCAGGACGGGCGAACGTTATTTGGTCACTTCATTCCAGGAGGCAGTCACACTCCTCAGCATAGGGGCTTCTGATTTGCTCATTAGTCAGGGGCAGGAGGGTGTGAGTGCAAGTAAAACAGATGAGGGGACCCAGGGGACAAGACTTTTTTCCTCATATCACATTTTTTTTTGCAAATCACTTTAAATCTGTGCCCTCTCGTTCTAGATCCTTTTATGAGTGGGAACAGTTTCTCCCTGTCTACTATGCCCAAACCCCTCATGATTTTGAGCATCTCTATCAAATCTTCTCTCCTCTAAGCTTGCTTTTCTCCAAGGAGAACATTCCCAATCTCTGTAATTTATCCTCATCACTGAAGTTTCACATCCCTGGACCCATTCTTGCAAACCTCTTTTGCCCTCCTTCCAATGCGTTCATATCCTTCCTGTAGTACAGAGCCCAGAACTGTACACAACATTCCAACTGAGGTCTAACTAGTCTCTTGTATGAGTTCAGCATAATCTCTTTGCTCTTGTGCTCTGCACCCATATTAACAAACATACATAAACAGAAGCAGGAGTAGGCTATTTGGCCCTTTGAGCCTGCTCCACCATTCATTATGATCATGGCTGATCATTGAATTCAATATCCTGATCCCACCTTCTTCCCCCATATTCCCTTTAGACCCGAATTCCCTCTTTAAATCTCACAGCATTTTGGCTTCAACTAATTTTTGTGGTAGTGAAATCCACACATGGTCCACTTTATGGGTGAAGCAGTTTCTCCTCACTTCAGTCCTAAAAGGTTTATCCCTTTCCTTCAAACTATAAGTCCTAGTTCTGGACTCCCCATCTTTGGGAACATTCTTTCTGAATCCACCTTGTCTAACCCTGTTAGAATTTTATAAGTTTCCGTGAGATCCTCTCTCACTCTTCTAAACTCCAGTGAATATAATCCTAACTGACTTAGTCTCTCCTCATATAACAGACCTGCCATCCCAGGAATCAACCTGATAAACCGTCACTGTACCGCCTCTATAGCAAGGACCCCTTCAGAAAAGGGCACCAAAACTGCATACAATGCTCCAGGTGTGGCCTCACTAACGCCCTATACAACTTCAGCAAAATATCCCTATCCCTATACTCAAATCCTCTCGCTATGAAGGCCAACGTAACATTTGCCTTCGTTACAGCCTGCTATACCTGTGTGCTTTATTTTCTGCTTTACTTTCAGCAAATGATGTTCGAGGATTCCAAGGTCTTGTTAAGGAATCACCTCTCTCAATTTACACCCATTCATGTAATAATGTCTTCCTATTATTGCTACCAAAGTGGATAACCTCACGTTTATCCACATTATACTGTATCTGCCATACAGATGCCCACAACACTCAGCCTGTCCAAATCATGCTGAAGCATCTCTGCATCCTCCTCACAGCTCGCCTTCCCGTCCAACTTTGTATCATTTGCAAATTGGGAGATAATACATTTGATTCCGTCTTCCAAATCATTAATATATGAACAGTTGGGGTCCAAGCACAGATCCCTGTTGAACCTCATGAGTCTCCGACTGCCAATCAGAAAAAGACCCAATTATGCAAACTATTTGCTTCCTATCTGCTAGCCAGCTTTCTATTCATGTCAAGACATTATCTGCAATCCCATGTGTTTTAAATTTACATTGTTGTCTATTAAGAGATATCTTATCAAAAGTCTTCTGAAAGTCTAAATAAGCCACAGCCACTGGTCCTCCTTGGTCAACTTTACTTGTTACATTCTCAAAGAATACCATTAGATTAGTCAAGCACGATTTCCCTTTCGTGAATCCTTGCTGACTTTGTCTGATTTGGCCTTTCAAATGCCGACTTATGAAATCCTCGATAATAGACTTGATAATAGTGGTGCATCCTTTTCTTGTTGGACAGAAAACATACTGCTGTCAAAAATTTTCCTGAATTCAAGTAATTAAAGTTGCCATTATAATTAATTTGTAACTTCTCCACCTCTCTGAAATTATCTAGCAAATTTGTTTCTTTATGTTCCTTTCCACCATTTGGTGGCCTTTGATCAACACCGAGTGATATCATTGTACTCTTTTTTATTCCTTAGCTCTAGCTAAAGAGATTCCTTCCCATCTGACACATCCTTTTTCCCCAACACTGCAACGTTCTCTAATCAATGCCACCGCCTCTCCCCCTCTCTATCGTTCCTAAACAGCTTGTAGCCCGGAATATTTAACACCCAGTCCAGCCTTTCCTTTAGCTAAGCCTCCATTATAGCCACATCGTTAATTATATTTCCATGTCACAATCTGAATCTGTAACTTACCAACCTTATTTGCTACACCCTGTGCATTTGCATACATGCACGTAACCCAGAAACAGAGTTTGTTACTTCCCCCTTCATCTTCTATATTTTAGTCCTATCTATCTCTTCCAATATAACATGCACCTAGGTATTCCTCTCTGATATTATTTCCTGGCTCCAAGACCACTGCCAAGTTAGTTTAAATCCTCCCAGTAGTACTCACAAGATAGCTTGCAAGGAACTTAGAGCTCTATTTAGGTGCAACCCATCCAGCCTGCAACCATCCCATCTTCCCCTTGATTGGTCCCAATGTCCCAAGAATCTAAAGTCTTCCCTCCTGCACAATCTCTTCATGCCATCAACTCCTTTATTCTTCTATTTCTATACACACTTGCTCAGGGCACTGGGAGTAATCTATAGATAATGACTTTTGAGGTGTTGCTTGCTAATTTCCTACCCAAGTTCTGACTGCAGGCTCATATCCTTCTATTGTTCAGGTTCTTTACATCCCAGCAAGATAAAGTTATTCAGTCAAACTTCTTGTGAAGTTTAAATTTCTCAACTAAAAGAGATTTTAAATCATCATAAGAGCTTAAGTTAGCTTTGAGAGCTATAGAATTGCCCTTCAGATAATATATCCTCTCCCTCAGGAGTATTTAGACGACACAAAGATATCTCAGAATGAAGTATACTTTATAGGTAAACAATATAGCAGAAATTGACTCACAAGAGCCTACCTTTCTCAGAACTTAGAATTCACCATTAGAGAATCCTGGAAGAATTAGGGTCCTTGAGGCTTGAAGCTTGACATTATCCAGTAAAAAGCAACCTGCTTGACTGGCACTTATTCCACCACCTTAGAAATTCATCCCTCACACCACCAATGCACATTGGTGACAGTCTGTACAATCTTCAACGTGCACTGTAGTAACTTGCCAAGGCTCCTTTGACACAATGTTCTAAACCCATGACCTCGATCACCCAGAATGACAAGGGCAGCAGGTACCTGGGAACGCCACCTAAAAGTTCCCCTCCAAGCCACACACTATCCTGACTTGGAAAGTATATTGCCATTCCTTAACCATCACTGGATCAAAAATCCTGGAACTCTGTTCCTAATAGCACTTTGGGTACACCCATACCAGGGCTGTAGCAGGTCACCACTACCTTCTCAAGGACAGTTAGGGCCTTTTTTTAGGTACTAACAAATTAAAGGACAATTAGGAATCAACAATAAATGCTGGCCAGCGACATCCACATCTTGTGAAAAAATAACTCCCCAGATGTACCATACTCTCATCAGTATTTAGAACTGAATATTGGTTGGAGAGTGGGTTACACTCAGGGGACTCTTACATTATCTGCCTGTTACTGGTGATTACTTCCTGCAATATTCTCAAGCTGTGGGCTTACTGTTATTGTGTTGCTGGATTTGAGTATTTTCCAAACCTCACAAAAGCTGTCAGCTGCAAACACTCTGACCTGATTACACCACATTTGGTTGTAAGAACACTCCCTTAAACCACCTGCTCTCTATACTGCCTTCCCCTGGACTTGCAAATCACATGAGTATATGTCACTTCCTTCTATGACATCACAGATTCATCAACAACATGGAAGCTGTTGAGGTTGAAGCAAGAGGTAAGGGAACTGCAGCAGCTATGTGCAATCATGAGTTCAACAAGACCATGAATGCTACCATTTGCAAGGCATTTGAATGTATGCCTTTCTCTGTTGAGAGGTTGCAAACCCTCACAGAACCAGCTCCAGCAAAGCACTCACTGGATGCTGGGAACATGTGCAGACCTGCATGCCATTGTCTTGCACGTGCTCTGCTGCAGCAGCAGCCAGGTGAGAGTTAATTGAGAATTCCCATCAGGTAAGCACGGAGGTGTAAGTGTGTCTTGCAGGGGAAGAAGATTGCCTGCTTTCTTGAGGCTCCTGTCAGGGAGCTCCAAGTGTAGGTAGTAGCTGTTCACCCCTCCACCATTTGCCCCAGTTCCTCCAGTAACAGGAGGGTTCAACAGTGGTACAAGGGCCTTCAGCATGTTGGAGCCCTCTCGGCCTTCAGCAGTCAGAGGACCATCAAGTTCACCCCCCCGCCCCCTGCCCCCCAAGTCATGAGGAAACCTGCTTTCACATCATCTGCAAATACAAGGACAGCACCAAGTTAGTTTATGTAAATAAATTCAGAGGAGCAGCTATCTGCATAAGGGGTCATAGCTGTTTAAATTTTGTACATTTGAAGGCTTTATTATGTTGAACCACTCAATAGATAGTAGACTCAGTACTGTAGCTCATCTTTTTGTGTTCTTGTTGCCTTATTGGATGTTATTTACAGCCTTGCTCCCTTACCTAGCTGCATGTATTGGATTATAGCATGTCTGGTCATCTCAACTTTGTCAGTGATGGCTGTGGGCAGGAGATAGAATGTGAGATAAAGGCAGCAACATCGGTGTAAAAGTCATTGCATTGATTGATTGTTAAAGGGCATTATGGTCACAAGCAATAGGTATGCATGAGATTATCCTGATCCATCCCTTGTGCATCTCTCGTTTGCCCTTGTGTCTGCAAGGCACTCCTCACTCTGTGTCACATGCTCAGTGGCCTATGCCCTACCGTCCTTGGGTAAAAAATGGTGACCAATGATGTCTATGTTATTCAATGCCTCCCCCAACTAAAACACTAAATTGTGCAGAGCACAGCAGACTGCCATAATGTCTCCTGGGGTGACACTCCTGGGGCATATTGAGAGCTCCAACAGATTGATCTAGGTACCTGAATCTCATCCTCAGCATCTCAATGACATGTGTGATGGTTACTTGGGTGGCAGCTATTGTAGCTCTGCTCTCCTGCAATGTGAGAGCTCCCCTCAGACATGAATAGCTATGTTTTTGATGGGTGGCTCTTATTTCTGTGAGTGTCTCAGGTGGCTGGAGTAGTCGAGGCACCAGGGATCACCTTATTATATAGGAGTTGTAGCTGCTTTCTGGGATCCATGTGCACACATGAAGGACCTACTTTCGATGGTCTAGTATGTTGATGGGACAGAATCGCTTTCTGCTAATGAAGGCTGTTAGCTAGTCAAGATGTGGAATTGCCGGTGTTGGACTGGGGTAGGTACAGTAAGTAGTCTCTCAACACCAGGTTAAAGTCCAACAGGTTTATTTGGTAGCACAAACTTTCAGAGTGCTGTTCCTTCACCAGGTGAGTGCAGGATTTGTTTCATGTTTATGGCATATATAGATAGAAACTCAATTACAAGATAATGATTGGAATGTGAGTCTTAACAGGTAATCAAGTCTTTACAGGTGCAGACAATGTGACTGGCAAATCAAAGGAGTTGAGGTATAGACACAGGACTGTGATTTGGTTTGATCTTGTATGAGTAATACTTTGTTAGGAAGAGTAATACTTTGGTAGGAAGAATGGTAGGAAGGACTATTACTTACGTGGCGAAAAACTGCAGCAGGCGACGGTGCAGAGGGACCTCGGGGTCCTTGTGCATGAGTCGCAAAAACCCAGCCTGCAGGTGCAGCAGGTGGTCAGGAAGGCGAATGGGATGCTGGCCTTCATAGCGAGGGGGATTGAATATAAAAGTAGGGAGGTCTTGCTGCAGCTGTATAGGGCATTGGTGAGGCCGCAGCTGGAGTACTGTGTGCAGTTTTGGGCGCCGCACCTGCGCAAGGATATTTTGGCCTTGGAGGGAGTGCAGAGGAGGTTTACTAGGCTGATACCGGAGTTGAGGGGGTTGAGCTATGAGGAGAGGCTGAATAAACTAGGCTTGTACTCGTTAGAGTTTAGAAGAATGAGGGGAGATCTCATTGAGACGTATAAGATGATGAATGGGATGGATAGGATAGAGGTGGAAAGACTCTTCCCGCTCAAAAAAGACAGTAGGACTAGGGGGCACAGCCTCAAGATAAAGGGGGGGCAGTTCAGAACGGAGTTGAGGAGGAACTTCTTCACTCAAAGGGTGGTGAATCTCTGGAATTCTCTGCCCGTTGAAGTGGTGGAGGCTGCCTCGCTAAATATTTTTAAGAAGCGGGTTGATGGGTTTTTGATAAGAGAGGGGATTAAGGGTTATGGGGAGAGGGCGGGAAAGTGGAACTGAGCCACGACAGATCAGCCATGATCTTATTGAATGGCGGGGCAGGCTCGAAGGGCCAGATGGCCTACTCCTGCTCCTATTTCTTATGTTCTTATGTTCTAATAGTTTTTTTTAATCATTTACAAAAGATTTGTACCAAACATAGAAATAATAAAATGGTCAAAGTTGCTCATTCCCAGAATTCTTCAGGATATAGATGACATTTTAGCAAAAGAAAGCTTTGTCAGCAAGGAGAGGTCTACTGTCAACAAGGAGGTCAATGGTCTCCAGATAAAAGGTAACCTGTATCACAAACACACCAGACAATGATCAACAAATCAGTTAGGAAAACTAGAAGAAAAATACTCATTTTAAAGGACCAGAACCTATAAAGATCTTAAGCTTTCTGTTACAATCGGAGGACCAAAGAGGATGAAAAAAGTTGAAGAAGGTAATATTCTCTAATCAGCATAAAAGTAGATAATATTCATTTATTTGTAAGACATTAAATGTGTCAAGATTTGATCAAATTCATTTAAGATTACTTGCTGCCAAAAATGGGTGTCAAATCGGAGAACCACTTTGCTGATGCTGTCTCATTAAAATGTCATTCCTGATTATATAGCTAGATATTCCAGTGACTGACTATGAATTAATAGAAAATCGATCTCTGGAGTGTTATATTCAAGAAAGCCACTTGCTAAAGGAGGAAACTGGAGCAAATCCTTACACAGTCCGACATTATTAACAGAGTGAAACATGACAAGCATGCACTTCATAACCACACTCTACTTTGAGTGTCTCCTTATATCTATTTGATTATAAAGAATTAATGACCCCCACTTGAATAAACAAAATACAACTGAGATGCAATTAATAGTCTTGCACGTTTTAGTTATTCTATTGAATTTTCTCTTAGCTTTGTTCTCCTGTACTACTGTTTATGTACATGAAGCTTTATTTTGCAAGTATCTACCAGCCTGTTTTCGTGGTTAGCAAGGTCTCACTGCAAACAAACACACAGGGCGATCTTGAGACCGCAATCTCCATACACAGGGGTGGAGGCTTAAGATCCAATGAAACCTGCTCCTTGGCAGTAATGTAGTTAGATTCATGCCCATAGTGAGTGGGAACATGATTTACATTCATTTTAATAAATTTGACTATCATTAACCACCCCTTTATCAGATCTGCACCCACCCGCAACTAAATTTTTGTACCTTGCTGACATGATTTACATCAGTGCAGTTTATAGCAGGTTCACCCAGACATGAACCTGTCATGGGGATCAATCCAGAGGAGCAAATGTGAGTGTAGTCCCCTGCTATCCCACCCAGCTTTTGCCCCCCTGCCCCTACTCAGGAGAAGGACATGAGCAGGCAATGTCCCTGGCACAAGTTGGTACTGATGGTGCAGGAACTCATGGTTGGGTAAGTGGACATGGGAGCAGTGGAGATGCTGGTGATGCTTGCCTTGTGGGGGGGGTTAGGGGGAGTATGTCAGTGATGATCGCCAGGGGAGGGGGAGGAAAGAGAGAGTATGCCAGTAATGGGTGTGGAATACCTGTGAAGATAGGGGGCTGATGCTGGCAATCATCTTGAGGAAAGGATGGGATGCCACCGGTGAACCAGGGGAGTATGGAGAAGAGAGAAGTGCTGTACGATTCCACCCATACTATAGACACCAGTAAAATCTTAAGTATTTGTATCTTATAAAGAGGAATTGCTGTCCAAGTGAAGTATTTTGCAGGAAACTGCAGCATATGTTTACACTGTGCTCGGGGCTTTCTCAGAATTGGTTGGTTAAAAGTCAGCAGCTGTTTTTTTTTTCCTTCCTCGACCTGATCTGCTTTTTCAACATTTTCTGTCACTGTCTCTGATCTCCGCCTCCTCGCATAAAAGATAGTGAAATTCTGGAACTTGCTCCCCAAAAAAGCTTTTGAGGTGGGTGTGGTAACTTCAGCCGCAAGCGTAACAAATTCAAACTGCTTTGTGTACAAAGAGACATTGAAACAAGAACTGAATTGGGAGCAGCAGCTGGTGTGCAGGTTCCTCGTAGAAAACTAAACCTGCAAAATACGTGCTACTGAAGACATGACTCTGCCCATGCACACAAATTACAGACATCAGCAAATACATGTAAATAAGAAGGTGCTTATAATAACACTCCACAACATCAATTGAAATCTTAAAATGGAGTTTGATCGATTTTTGTTCAATAAGGATGTTACCAAAGAAAAGCCAAGCAGCGTGCCTTATTGACTATCATACGGTGGCTCTGACAGCCGCAAATATGAAGTGCTTCAAAAGGCTAGCCATGGCACAAATCAGTTCCAGCCTCCCGGACTGCCTGGATCCACTACAGTTTGCTTATAGCTGCAACAGGTCCACAGCAGACACCGTCCTCCAGCCCTGCACTCAACCCTGGAACACCTAGTTGACAAAGATATCTATGTCAGACTCTTAATTATTGACTTCAGCTCAGGCTTCAATGTCATTATTCCTACGATACCCATTTCCAAACTCCCTGGCCTGGGCCTCGGCTCCTCCCTTTACAACTGGGTAGTGAACTTCCTAATCCACAGACCACGATCAGTGACGATAGGCCAAGCATCTCCTCCACAACCACCCTCAGCATTGATGCCCACAAGACTCTGTTCCCTCAATGTTAAGAGAACAAAGGAGATTGTCATCTACATCAGGAAGTGTAGTGGAGAAAATGCCACTGTCTACATCAACGGGGTTGAAGTAGAAATGATCGAGAGCTTCAAGTTTTTAGGTGTCCAGATCACTAACAACCTGTCCTGGTTCCCCCCTATGCTGACACTATAGTTAAAAAGCCACCAATGCCTCTACTTTCTCAAAGACTAAGGAAATTTGGCATGTCAGCTACGACTCTCACCAACTTTTACAGATGGACCATAGAAAGCATTCTTTCTGGTTGTATCACAGCTTGGTATGACTTCTGTTCTGCTTAAGATTGCAAGGAACTATAAAAGGTCATGAATGTAGCCCAATCCGTCAAGCAAACCAGCCTCCCATCCATTGACTCTGTCTACACTTCCTGCTGCCTTGGCAAAGCAGCCAGCATACTTAAGGACTCCAAGCATCCCAGACATTTTCTTTTCTGCCTTTTTCCATCAGGCAAAAAGATATAAAAGTCTGAGATCACATACCAACCGACTCAAGAACAGCTTCTTCCCTGCTGTCATTAGACCTTTGAATGGACCTACCTTGCATTAAGTTGATCTTTCTCTACACCCTAGCTATGACTATAACACTACATCCTGCATTCTCTCCTTTCCTTCTCTATGAATGGTATGTTTTGCCTGCATAGCGCGCAAGAAACAATACTTTTCGCTCTATACCAGTACATGTGACGATAATAAATCAAATCAAGGAGTATGGAACCAAGATAAGTAAGTGAGAGTTAGCATTTGTACAATGGCTTTCAGGATCACAAGATGTCCCAAAATGCTTTACAGGCAATGAAGCACCTTCAAATTACAGTCACTGTTGTAATTTGGAAAAAGTGGCAATCAATTTGTGCTCAGCAAGATCCCACAAACAGCAATGTGTTCATGTTGCTTGGAAGATGAATGTTGCACAGGACACTAGGAGGAATTCCTGTGGCTTGTCTTTGAATGGTGCCATGGGATCTTTTTACATTCATCTCAGGGTCAAAGAACAAAAAACAATACAGCACAGGAACAGGACCTTTGGCCCTCCAGATCTGCACCAATCATGTGTTCCTAACTAGATCATCCATTTGTATCTTTCTATTCCCAGTCTGTTCATGTGGCTATCTAGATAAATCTTAAATGATCCTAGTATGTCTGCCTCAACCACCTTTAGTAGTATATTCTGGGCCCCCACCACCCTCTGTAAAAAAAAAGTCCCTGTATATCTGTGTTGAACCTTGCCCCTCCACCCCCCCCCCCCCCCCCCACCTTACCTTGAACTTGTGACCCCTTGTGTTTGTCATTTCTGACCTGGGGGGAAAGCTCCCAACTATTCACCCTATCTATGCCCTTCATAATTTTATAAACTTCTTTTAGGTTGCCCCTCAACCTCTGTCTTTCCAGGGAGAACAACCCTAGTTTATTCAATCTCACCTCATAGCTAATACCCTCTATATCAGGCAACTTCCTGGTAAACCTTTTTTCTGCACTCTATCCAAAGCCTCCACGTCCTTCTGGTAGTGTGGTGACCAGAACTGGATGTAGTCTTCCAAATGTGGCCTAACCAACGTTCTATATAACTGCAACATCCTATGCCAACTTTTATACTCTTTGCCCCATCCAATAAAGGCAAGCATGCCATATGCCTCCTTCACCACCTTTTCCATCTGTGCTGCCACCTTTAAGAGTTTGTGGATTTGCACATCCGGATCCCTTTTAAAGTCAGTTTAAAGTCTCATTTGAAAGACAAACGCAGTTAAAATACAGATAGCAAAGATCTAATTGAATTATGAAACCAGTTCAAGAAACAGGATGGTTTACTCCTGTGCGTACATTTATGTTCTTTCTATCTCAAAAATAATGGAATTTTTCATTTTCAATAGATATGTCTTCAGCCAGTTAGAAATACCAACCGAGAGTTTGGAAAGTTTAATGTCTCATCATAAATTTAATTGTTTGAACATTGCAGCAAATGAGAAACATTGAAAAATAATATTTAGGTGATAGTTTGTGCTCACTGAGTTCAAATCAGCTTCAGAGCTCAGCATTCAGCATGATTTTGGAAGCCTCATTTGTTGGTAAAACCTCCTCTGCCTTTTTAAAGATGTGTCATTATATCTGCAAAAGCAACAATAGCAAAAACAATAACAGCTTAGGACATTTTGTTCAGTTGCCCATAGCAATGTGTGTTAATCTAGGTTCTTGCCGTACATTAAAAACATACCAGAAGCTTAGTCAAAACTGGTAGCACAGCCACCACAGTTAATGGGGAGCTAAATTGAGAATTATAGGGGTTAGATGACAGCAAGTTTCCAAATGGGCAATTTTGATGCCCAGGAAGGACAAGGGCAGCAAATAGGGGGAACACTACCACCTGCAAGTTCCTCTCAAAGTCACACACCATCCTGACTCTGAACAACAATCACCATTCCTTCACTGTTGCTGTGTCAAAATCTTGGAATTCTCTTCCTAACAGCTGCTCCAAAAACACATGGAGTGCAGCAGTTGCAGATTGCAGCACACCTTTCAAGGACAATGAATGATAAATAAGTACAAATGTATACATTAGGTGGAATAGGCCACTCAGCTCTGCTAGCCTCATTCAGTAAGGTTATGGCTGATCTGATTGCAATATCAACTCCACATTCCTATCTACCCCGATTTAACCT
Organism: Carcharhinus amblyrhynchos; assembly: GCF_965287045.1. Lineage (NCBI taxonomy): Eukaryota > Metazoa > Chordata > Chondrichthyes > Carcharhiniformes > Carcharhinidae > Carcharhinus > Carcharhinus amblyrhynchos. The sequence goes on along the minus strand of NC_137334.1, from coordinate 77,111,977 downwards.
TTCACCCCTTCTCAAGAATCTATTGAACTGTACCTTTTAAAATTGTTCAAAGATTCCTCTTCCACTGCCTTTTGAGGAAGAAAGTTCCAAAGTCTCAGAAAAAAATTATCTTCATCTCTATCATCATTGGACGGCCCCTTATTTTAAAAACAGCAAGCCCTAGTTCTAGACTCTCCCACAAGAAGAAACATCCTGTCTGCGTTCACCCTGTCAGACCTCGCAGGTTCTTATCTGCTTCAATCAAATCACCTTATTTGACTAAACTCCAGTGGATATAAACCTAGCCTGTACAACTTTTCCTCGTGACAATCCACCCATTCCAAAAAAGGATGTTTTTCTGACTGGAACATTGTCCAGTGGGATCCATCAGGGATCAGTGTTGGGGCCCTCACTGTTCATGATTTATAAAAATTATTTAGACTTGAATGTAGGAGGGTTGATCAGGTAAGTTCACAGATTAACCAAAAATTAGTAGGATGGTAAATAGTGACGAGGATAGCCTTAGATTACAGGAGAAAATAGATGGGTTACTTAGATGGGTTGATCAGTGGCAAATGGAATTCAATCCAGATAACCGTAAAGGTGATGCACTTGGGCAACTCATGCAAGGCAAGGGAATGCACGATGGACAGCACTACACCGGGAGGCACAGAGGATTAGAAGGATCTTGGTGTGCATGAACACCAGTCTCTTAAGGTAGCAGGACAAGTGGATAAAGTGATTAAAAAGGCTTATGGTATACTTTATTAGTTGAGGCATAGAGTTTAAGTACAGGGACATTATGCTGGAATTGTATGAACTGTTAGTTAGGCCACAGTTAGAGTATTGTATACAGTTCTGGAATCCACATTATAGGGGGGATGCGATAGCACTGGAAAGAGTGAAGAGGACAATGTTGCCTGGGCAAAAAAATTTTTAGTTATGAAGAGAGACTGGATAGGCTGGACTGTTTTCCTTGGAGCAGAGGAGAGTGAGGAGGAACATGGTTGAGATGTATGAAATTATGAGGGGCACTGATAGATTAGACAGGAAGAAACTTTTCTCCTTGGTAGAGGGAAGACCAGCCTTGTTCTTTCCACAATTTTCCCAGCCATCCATATTGGTCCTGCTGCAAAATTTCTGGCCAGAAGTAAATCATCAACATGGAAAACACTGTCTTTATTTTGCAAGTCATGATTTTCTGGTGAGCTTGTCTAGCCTTCACCCTGTCTGCCAAATGTGAGAACATGATATCCAATTGTGTCTGTAAGCAGCATCCCATTCATAATTTGGCTGGCATGACCCCTTTGGTCACATGGTATTGTATCAATATGATGTTATGTAGAGGTAAAGGCTTATTAAGTTGTTTTCTCATCAACGATTTGAACATTTTGTACAGCTCAGTCTGCTAACCCGTTAGAGGCTGGGTGGTAAGGTGCTGACCTAATATGGCAAATACAATTTTGATTTGACACAATCCAAAAATCCCCCACTGTAAATGATGTACCAGTGTTTGACACTAAGAATTCTGGGATGCCAGGGAAGGCAAAAATCCACCTCAGCTTATCAGTAGTGGCTATGGCCATTGTGGACTTCAGCAACTGGACATCCAACTATTTAGAATGTGCATCAACTAAGATGAGAAACATATGTCCCATGAATGGCCCTGCAAGGTCTATATGTAGTCCTGACCATGGCCTACCCAGCCACTCGAATGCATATTCACCAGTGGCAGCAGTGCCTGTTGTGTTTCATAACTTGGGCTAACCATTCTTTTGAATTTTTTTATTAGCGTGCCCAGCCACCAAACATAACTTTGGGCAAACTCTTTCATCCTGCTTTGCCCTGAATGTGTGTTGTGCAATGCCTGTAACATGGGCTGCTTCCCTTGGGGTGGCACTGTAACACAATACCCCTCTTCCTCCCCGACCCCCACACACAACAACACACCATTGTTTTGATTTGATTTATTATTGTCACAGACTGAGATGCAGTGAAAAATATTGTTTCTTGCGTGCTGTACAGGCAAAATTACCATGTAGAAAGTATATGAGAGAAGGAAAGGATAGGGTGCAGAACAATATTTCAGTTACAGTTAGGGTGAAGAGAAAGATAAGCTTAATATATGATAGGCCCATTCAAAAGTCTGACCAAAGCAGAGAAGCTGTTCTTGAGTCTGTTTGTTCGTGTTTTCAGACTTTTCTATCTTTTTCCCAATGGAAGATGGTGGAAGAGAGAATGTCCGGAGCACATGGGATCTTTGTGTCACTGCTTTCCTGAGGCAGTGGGAAGTGTAGACTGAGTCAACGTGTTGGGAGCTGGTTTGTGTGATGGGCTGGGCCAAGTTAACAACCCTTTATAGTTTCTTGTGGTCTTAGTCAGAGCAGGAGCCATACCAATCTGTGATACATCAGGAAAGGATGCTTTCTATGGCACATTTGTTTAAAAAAAAATTGGTAAGAGTCGTAGTAGACACGCCAAAATTTCCTTAGCCTTCTGAGAAAGTAGAGGCGTTCGTGAGCTTCCATGACTATAGCGGCAATGTGGAAGGCCCAGGGCAGGTTATTGTGATCTGAACACATAGAAACTTGAAGCGCTTGACCATTTCCACTTCTTCACCGTTGATGTAGACGGGCATGTCCTCCATTACGCTTCCTGAAGCTGATGACTAGCTCTTTTGTTTTACTGACATTGAGGGAGAGATTGTCATCGCACCATTTTACCAGATTCTCTCTCTCCACCCGTTTGTCGTCATTTGAGATCCAAGTGTATAAGGAGTATAGTAACGAGCTGAGGACATAGTCTTTTTGGGCACTGGTGTTGTGGATGATCATTTAGGAGGTGTTACCTTTCCTTGATGATTGCACTCAATGGGTTAAGAACACAAGGATCCAGCCCCACAGAGAGGAGCAGAGCCCTAGGCCGCTGAGTTTTGTAGGAATAATGGTTTTGAAAACTGAGCTGTAGTGAATAAATAGGAGACTGTCAGGATTCATGGCTATCCATGCTTGAGTGTAAAGCCAGGGAGGTGGCGTCTGCTGTAGACCTGTTGCAGCAACAGATGAACTGTAGTGGGTCCAGGCAATCTGGAAGACTGAAGTTGTTGTGTGCCATGATTAACTTTTTGCAGCACTTCATAATGATTGATGTCTGAGCCACCAGACAATCGTCATTAAGGCATGCTGCCTGACTGTTCTTTGACACAGGGATGATGGTCATCTTTTTGAAGCAGGTAGGAACCTCCAATCAGAATAAAGAGAGGTTAAGGATGTGTGCAAACATCCCCAACAAGCTCGTCTGAGCAGGATCTAAATGTTCATCTGGGGACACCTTCTGGGCCAGTCACTTTGAGAGTAACTTTCAAGAAGGCTGATCTGATGTCTGCGATGGTGACCTGAGATACCAGTTTGACTGAGGCTATTGGGGTGGAAGATGACCCCTCTCTGCCTTCTTGCTCAAAATGGACATAGAATGCATTGAGCTCATCAGGGAGGGGTGCATTGTTGCTGGTGATTCTATTTGTCTTCTCCTTATAGCCTGTTATGTCTTGTAGATATTGCCATAATAGGTGGCTGTTTTTGTGGCTTGCCTGGGCCTCTAGCTTGGTCCAGTATCATCTGTTGACATCTCCTGATGGTTATCTGCAGATTGTATCTGGATTCCTTGTTTAGGTCAGGGTCATCTGATTTGAATCCCTCAGACCTGGATTCAATCAGCAGTAGTTGTCCCTGTTCGTCCATGGCTTTAGGTTGGAAAAGACTTGGATCAGTTTCTCTGGCGCACAGTCTGAAATACGCTTGCAAGTGAAGTCTGTTAATGGCGTGGTCATTTAGGTAGGTCATTTGAGTTTTTGACTATTGGCCAGCCCACCGACTTGAAGCAGTCCCGCAGGAGATCATTCATTGCCTCAGACCAACACTACACGACTTTCATTTAGATGCTTCCATTTCAGTTTTTCCTTGTAAGCCAGGAGCAGGATCACAGTTTTGTGGAATGATTTCCCAAAGTTTTGGGCAGGCAATAGAGTGGGAGGCATATTTCATCAAGTGTAGTCTTCATGCCCACATGGGGTAGGATGTAAATTGCTGTCAGGGTAACAGAGGTGAGCTCCTGCAGCAGGTAGTAAGGGGCGGGCATCAGGTACTCTAGATCTGGGGAACCAAATCTCACCAGTGTTGCCACATCTGAGATCCAAGAGATGTTGATTAGAAGGCAGACCCCACTTTACCTGAGGCCATCCTGCAGGCCTTCCGGTGAATTGAGAAACTCTCCAGTCATAGGGCACAATCCAGTGAAGCAGTAGTGAGCCATGTCTCAGAGACAGCACACAGCAGTCTCTCAGTTCCCTTTGAAAAGTGAGTCTGGGCTTCAAGCTCATCCAGCTTGTTTTCAAGAGGTTGGACGCCTGCCAGGAGAAAGCTGGGGAGGAGGACCTTGGGACCACATTGTTTCAATCTCACTTGCATATTTTCCAGGCTTCCTGGATGAGTGGCTGCTTCTCATTTAAATGTTTGGGAGCTGGATTTATAAATAAAGGGCAATTTGTAACTTACGCATAGATTGTTCTTTAGTTGTATTTGGTTGTTGAGAATGCATCATATTATAAGTGCGCTTCTACATTGTCACAAACTAGAATTATTGGTTCGCCACAGGGGATAAATCCAGTGTGTATGTCACTCTGTATTGAACATAGTTGTGACTGTAATGGCCGATTCTTGAGTAGCTGTCCCTTCTCCAGCTGGCACAGATGAATAGAGTTGGCCTGAGGGCAGCTGATGTTTATTCCTTCCAGAAGATTCTCTGTTTCTGTCATCTGGACATTTCTTTTGTCCACTGCTTTTTCCAGAACCTTCCTGACCATTTGCCTCGAGTCAGCAGTGAAGATTTCCCATGCATTGGCTCCGATCCTGGTTACAGACATCATTGTGTCACAGATTTTGGGGGGGAGGGAAGCTGTTGGTATCATGCTGGTAGCAATCTTGCCATTGAGTGCATCATTGAGGATGCAGCCACTTTCCATTTGGCTCACATGACCCAACCATTGGAATAACTGCTGACTCAAGGAAAATTTATGCGGGGTTTCCCTGCACACTGTTGTACTTCCACATGACATATTTTGTGTTGTCAGAACTTGCCCAATATTCATCTGACGCAGTGGAGATGGGATCTGTTCAGGTGCTTTTCTAAGCTACTGCAAGTTGCCCTTACCTCACTACTGTGAAGAACGCCACTGAGAATACAAACCTGGTACACACTGAGCTTTGCCTTTTTGGTTAGTTTGCTGCTGGGCCACACTTGACTTGGGCTTGCAGCTGTGGCAATCCTAGTGTTTCCTGCACCAAAGGACACGTTTTTGGCAATTGTTGATCCAAGGTACGTGAAGCTATCGATGGCTTATAGAGCCAAGTTGATAAAGGGTTGAGACTGTATGCCGTGGCCCACAACTTTGGTTATCCTGATGCTGATTGTCAGTCCAAACCTCTCGCAGGCCCAGGAGAACTGGCCCACATGCTGTTGCAAGTGGATTTCAGTCTCATCAGCAATTCACGAACTAGGACATTACGCACTTTGGTCTTGGCATATAGTCTTGCCAAGCTGAACAGCTTGCTGTCAGCTCTGGCTTACAGGTGGGACCTTTTATTAGAGTCACCAAAAGCGTCAGGGAGAAAAACATGCCAGGGAGCTGGCTTCAGAATGCTGTCCTGTTTTACCCTGCTGCTGATCTCAAGTCTCTATTGACGGTCAACTGTAACTGATGAAAACTTGCATGTTCTCAGTGAAAGATGGAGTGCTGCTCAGGAGTCCAGCAAGCTGTCTATTTTCCACAGCAGTTCAAAGAGTCAGTCTCTGCTGACAAGGGTGAAGGCCTTGGTGAGGAGTGATCTGTGCCATTCGCAGAGTTTCTCTTGTAACTGCCAAGGTGAGAAAAATCACGTCAGCTGTCAACCTGCCAGCTTTTAAATCTGCAAAGAAACACTTCATGCCAGGGTTTGCAATCTGGTCAGAGCAACAAGACCTTGCCCACAATAATTCACAAGGTATTTGTTGCAATCACTGTGATTTCTTTTGGATTTTGTACATAATGATTATATTTCTTGCACCCATGTCTTGAAGCACAGATCTTTCTGACTAGCAGAGAGACAAACCTTCTCGGAGATGCTGCACCGGTGCCGGTTTTCCACTTCTAATGATGTCGGGTAGAATGTCGTCATTTCCTGGGGTTTTACCACTTGCTACAATGGTCACTGAACTTGTTGAGATCTACTGTGATGGGCTCGCTGTCCAGAAAAGGCTAGGATGTCACAGAGCTTCTTCAATAACATTCTCCATTGGATAGAGTGCTGTAGCCACCTTTTCATCTGTTTACAATGTTCAGTGAACAGCCTCAAGGGGACTGATTTGGTTACTGTTAGGCCTGTTGCTTTCTTAGGCCATAAGGCATAAGAGCAGAATTAGGCCACTCAGCCCATCAAGTTTGCTCTGCCATTCAATCATGGCTGATATTTTTCTCATCCCCATTCTCCTGCCTTTTCTCCAAAACCCTTGATTGCCTTATCAATCAAGAACCTATCTATCTCTGTCTTAAAGGCACTCAATGACCTGTCCTCCGCAGCCTTCTACAGCAAATAATTCCACAGATTCACCACTCTGGCTGAAGAAATTTCTCCCCATCTCTGATTCTTGATTCCCTCACACATCACACTAGCATCCCCCGATTCAGTTGCAGATTTATAACCAGTATTGATTATCACATTGCCAAGCAGTCTTCTGGGCTTCAGTTCTGGCAGAGGATCTAGATTTTATTTGCTGGTTCTTGCTTGCATAAGGGCTTTTCTCTTGGTTGCAGGAACTGGTTCTATTTCAGTCCAATAAGCCTCAAACCAGTAAGTATTCCTCTGATCTCGTCTCCCTCAGCTAGTGGGTGCCGAGTTCTGGATGGCGTTGAGAATATAATCCCACTCTGACTCTACACTCTGGTCTTGGGTTGTCTGTAAGAGCCTGATTGAGGTGGTTGAGGAACATTTGGGTCCTTCCTGGGTCAGTGGTGCAGCAAGGATTGATCCAAGGATGATCTTTCTTCTTGGAGTGGTATATTTTCCTTAGCTAAAGCCTGACTTTGCTGTATACCAGGTAACACAGAGTTACTAGTGATGAGGACACAGTTGAGGCTGATATGTCTAGTGATGATGAGATTTAATTGGTGCCAGTGGCACGACCACGGACGTTTCCAAATAACCATGTAGATTGGCTTAGTTTGGAAGGAGCTGTTCATCTCACAAGGGTTCCCGATTATGGCGTATCTCCAAGAAATTGTCTATTTTCATTTGATCTTCCTGGTTCCTTATTGCTGTACACACGTTGGCCGAGCTGTGTATTAAATATTCCCACCTCAGTGTTGAAGTGACTGATGAGGCTCTTGGTTCTGAGAATTCTGCTGATGGCAGCATCGTGTCTTGTAGAACTGACCCTTGACATTTGGGATGGAAGCAAGTATTGGCATAGATGCACATGAAGTTAACTGAGACAATACTTGTTGACAGAATAACTGCAAAAAGTCTATCTGAGCCTTTTGTTGCAGGAGGGTGCCAAGGGTGTTCAATCATCGCAAGTATAATTTTTTTTCCTGTAAAAACCCACTCCGTGTTGACATGTTGCCTTTCGAGCTAGAAGAACATGCAATGTTTCTAGTTTGAGCAAGCCTAGTTTCCAGCAGTGCAGTAAGGTCCACACTGAATCTTCTAAGTTTTTGTTGACCAAAGCTGCCTTACCTGCGTCATTAACCTGAGGAAGATCATATGCCCAGTTGTCACATTCCAGCCATGTTCAGTCTATACTGGATTGAGGGTTGTCCACATGCTCCAGGAGAGCTTGAAACCTGGTTGCTGAGAAATTGGGTTGGAGGCAACATGTTTTTGGGATGATGGTTTATGCCCAAGCCAGCTCCCTGGCATGTTTTTCTCCCTGCTGCTATTGTATGCTTTTGGTGACTCTAATAAAGGTCCCACCTGTAAGCCAGAGCTGACAGCAAGCTGTTCAGCTTGGCAAGACTACATGCCAAGACCAAAGTGCGTAATGTCCTAGTTTGTGAATTGTTGATGAGACTGAAATCCACTTGCAACAGCATGTGGGCCAGTTCTCCTGGGTCTGCGAGAGATTTGGACTAACAATCAGCATCAGGATAACCAAAGTTGTGGGCCATGGCATTACAATCTCAACTCTGTAAGCCATCAATAGCTTCATGTACCTTAGAACACAGAACATTACAGCGCAGTACAGGCCCTTCGGCCCTTGATGTTGCGCCAGCCAGTGGAACCAATCTAATGATCCTCTAACCTAAACTATTCCAATGTTATCCATATGCCTTTCCACTGACCATTTGAACGCCCTTAAAGTTGGCGAGTCCGCAACTGCTGCAGGCAGGGCGTTCCACGTCCTTACTACCCTCTGAGTAAAGAACCTATCTCTGACATCCGTCCTATAATTACCACCCCTTAATTTAAAGCTATGTCGCCTCGTGTTAGCCATTACCATCCGATGAAAAAGGCTCTCACTGTCCACCCTATATAATGCTCTGATCATCTTGTATGCCTCAATTAGGTCACCTCTTAACCTTCTTCTCTCCAATGAAAATAACCTCAAGTCCCTCAGCCTTTCCTCATAAGACCTTCCCACCATACCAGGCAACATCCTGGTAAACCTCCTCTGCACCCTTTCCAATGCCTCCGCATCTTTCTTATAATGCGACGACCAGAACTGTATGCAATACTCCAAGTGCGGCCGCACCAGAGTTTTGTACAGTTGCAACATGACCTCATGGCTCTGAAATTCAATCCCTCTACCAATGAAAGCTAACACACCATACGCCGCCTTAACACCTTATCAACCTGGGTGCCAACTTTCAGGGATCTATGCACATGTACACCGAAAGGTGTATGTGGATCAACAATTGCCAAAAACGCAGGAAACACTGGGATTGCCACAACAGCAAGCCCACATCGAGTGTGGCCTAACAGCAAACTAACTGAAAATGCAAAGTTCAGTGTACCAGGTTTCCTTCTTTCAGAGTTATGGAGTTGAAGATGTTTGACTTGTGTCCAGAGGGGGTTTTTGTAGAACCACTGGTGAACTGGAAGTTCTTGAAGGTCTCTATGGATGGGGAGGTCCTTAGCCAGAAGTGCTGGGTGGATGATCCACGTGGCCTCTTCCTGAGGTCCCCAGCATCATAGATGCCAATCTTCAGACAATTTGATTCACTCCACATTATCAAGAAATGGTGGAAGTCACTAGATACTGCAAAGATATTGGGCCCTTGCAAAATTCCAGCAATGGTCCTGAAGATTTGTGCTCCAGAACAATTAATAAAATTGTGAGTGACTTCCCGTGCTTCCCTTCCTTAACCCAAAGATATTACTGGACGACCTTGCTCAGGAAGGGTGCTGAATGCCCTATGTTCTATGGGGTGCTGAGACAGAAGGTGGGCAGTAGGAGGTTTCAACAAGACATCGTGCAGTGGTAAATGAGATGCAGCATGGATGGTTTCAACCAGCTTGTGGGTGCACTGTCCTTTGCTGCAGAATATGATAGGGCAAGTGCTGAGGCCCAGAGTGTGGTGGCAGCAGTGCCCCCCATGTTGACCACGTAGTTTGGTTAGTAGATTGTTTCTGGTTTTGACCTTTTTTGCTTCTTTATTCTTCAGATGCTCCTGGAACAACAGAGTCTTATTTAATCTCACTCCCAATTATGTTAGGTTGGATCATATATTAGTCCCTGGCCATCCATGTAGAAGTGCAATTCTCTTTTGGCACTGACTCTGTGGAGGTGGAATACACTGGATTTGGCTTCAGAGGGATCCAACATGAGATGCCATGTGTTTCCATAGTCCAGCAAGTTGGTAATGTTTTAATTAAGGATTTGGTCTAGAGTGTAGATGGATGGAGCATAAATGGAGTTGTAGGATGATTGTTGGCAGGTCACTTATATTTACTTGTACAGGTTTGGGGCAAACACTGAGCCCTGTGGTTCTCTTCAACATGCATTTCTCATGTCCAAGGTGGACTCTGAATCATCTGTTATGAAAGTGTGTTTCAAAAATTGTCCCAACCCACAATAGGATTTTTGTGAGGTTCACCTATCCAACACTTGCCATTGCCCAGTCCCTGTTCACATACTTACACACACAGATCCTTGGAAATTGATACCACAATTACTCAAAGGACTATCTAGCCTCTAAGGGAGGGAAACAACATCAAAGAGATTGATTGTCATGTTCAAGTGGTTGCTTCTTCATAAATATCACCCTCATCTTTCTTCAAATGGTTCTAAGGCCATCACACCCTGCTCACATGAATATCATTGACTGTAAATGAGGCAGCCATGTCACCAGCCATGCCCACAATGAAGAGAGTGACACAACTTACAACGCGTGCCCAATCCAGCTGCTCTGAGGGACATTTCAGCCCAGTAACTCTGTTTCTTCATAAGATACTTCCTGATTCACTGAGTGTCAGCAATATTTTCAGTTTCTAATTTCAGATTTCCAGAATTCACAGCATTTTGCCAGTCAACATGTTTAAGGTGTCTGCTGGATTTGCTTATCAATGAGGTGTCAAATTTTATTGTATACAGCTGATGTTGTGTGACTATGCTGAGCTGTTTGTGATAAAGGATGTGGAGTAGCGAGAAATGGTAAATGGAGGTAGATTTTTTAAATTGTTTTTTGAAGCAGTGATTCATGAAAACGTGTACAGAAATTTGTTAAATATTGCATTTGTACATTGGAATTAAACATACAAAAAAGTTCAGTGTACATATTAGTGAGATATTGATAGTGAAAGTTAATAAATAAGCATAACATAAAGTACAACATAATGGAAATAGTTTCAAAATAGAACAGGGTAGATTCAAAATCCATGGCACAAAGGGTGGTATGGTGATTAGCACTGCTGCCTCTCAGCACCAGGGACCCGGGTTCAATTCCTGGCTTAGGTTGCTGGAATTTGCACATTCTCCCCATGTCTGTGTGGGATTCCACCGTGCTCTTGTTTCCTCCTACAATCCAAAAGAAGTACTGGTTAGGTGCATTGGCCATGCTAAACTCTCCCTCAGTGTACCTGAACAGGTGCCAGAGTAGGGGATTTTCACAGTAACTTCATTGCAGTGTTAATGTAAGACTACTTCTGATACTAATAAATAAACTTTAAACTGGAAGAGTGCTATACAGAAGTATTGGGTTGGAGTAGTTAGGCTGATTTGCGTTGAGTGTAAAAGCACTGCAGAATATGATGGCTAATAGTTAAATAATAATATGGTGGCTTATTATGAAGTGAGATTTTATGAATTTATTAATCTTATGGTTGGATGGATTGCAGGACTGATTATGATGCTTTGGAGCCATGGGTCATAGGCCCACCAATGGAGAGAGTGAACACATTAGAGGGCAATCAAAGAATAAAGAATTAATTTAGAAATGTTTCATGGAGCACTTCTGGCTGAAGAGATAAATTCAACATTAATTGGATAAAAATTTACTCAATGTTTTAAGTATAGAGAGGAAACTGTGTTACTGTTGACAATGTGGTGGGAATTTAACTTCAATTAAATAAAGCTGGAATTGAAAACTTGCCTCAATAATGGCGGCCAAGGAACTATTTGATTGTCATTAAAACACATCTGGTTCACTAATGCCCTTAACATAAGAAATAGACATAGAAATAGACTATTGGGCCCCTTAAGCCTGTTCTGCCATCAATTAACTTCAAGCTGAATTTCTGCCTCAAATACACTTTCCCTCCTGTTCCCCATATTCCCTGAGAGATCAAAAATCTACCTATCTTAATTTTGAAAGCTCATCCATAATCCTTTTGGAGTGGAGAATTCCAAAGATTCATGACCCTCCAGAAGTGGAGAAATTTCTCATTAAGTGCTAGATGCTGAATTCCTTATCCAGAGGCTGTGCACATAAGTTAATGGTTCACTAACCTGGGCAAATAATCTCCCAGTGTCTATTTTGCCAAGCTCCTTCGGAATCATGCATGCCTCAATAAGATCCCACTCGTTCTTCTAAACTTCAGAGAGCTTAGGCCCAATTTCCTTAGCCTCTAGCCATGGGATGACCCTTTAATCCCAGGAAGCAATCTAGTGAAATTTTGCTGTGAGTATATCCTTCCTTAGATACAATATGGTGATCAAAACTGTTCCAGGTGTGGTTTTACCAAAGCAATGGTAGTAAGACTTCCTTGCTGCTGTATTCCAGTTCCTTGGAACCAAAGGCAACATGCTTCTTAATTGCTTGTTCCTCCAGTATGCTAACTTTGTGTTCCCTGTACGAATATGCCCAAGTCTCTTTGTACATCAACCACTGCCCTGAATTGGTCTTGGCCTGTATTTGACTCCTGACCAAACAGCAATATGGTTGACTTAACTGCCCATCTGAAATGGCCTAGCAAACCACTTTGTGGAGGCAGTTGAGCCTGTGTATTAAAAACTGGCCTTCCCAGTGATACACACATCCTCTGAATTAAAAAAAAGACAGCTGGGAGGGCAGAGGTCATGTGTTAGAAATCGGAGATAAGTAGGAGAAATTTCCATCAATTATGATACATTTAGGGATGATTATAGTAACTTTGACTTGCAGTAAGAACTGAAAAACATGACTGAAGAGCTTGCTGTACACAAGATCTTGAGCCCTAATTTCATGGCAAAACCTATGCAGAAAATGCCAGCATGATGCTAGCTCACTGCACACTGAGATGACTTGATGCAATTTTGTGGGAATAATTAGCATAAGCAAAGCACAGCTTTGGCCTTGTGCCAACAGTTAATATTGTGCACTTGAAAGTGGCTGCATGTGAGACAATATTGTTTCAGTATGTATAAAAATGTATTTTAAATATTTGTCAGTCTTAGCAAAGGAAGTTGGCGGGGAGCTTTTTTTTTTGTGGGGGGTGCAGTCAAGTAGAGCAAGAGGAGTGCAAGAAGATCCAAATATGCAGTCTCTGAGCAAGTTTAAAAATTTAATTGTATCACAAGTAGTTCACATTAACACTGCAATAAAATTACTGTGAAAATCCCCTTGCCAGTCTCCGGCGCCTGTCTGGTTATGCTGAGGGAGAATTCAGCATAGCCAATGCACCTAACCAGCACATTTTTCAGACTGAGAGGAAACCAGAGCACCTGGAGAAAACCCACGCAGACACAGGGAGAATGTGCAAATTCCACACAGACAGTGATCCAAGTTGGGAATTGAATTCTTGTCCCTGGCTCGGTGAGGCAGTAGTGCTAACCACTGTGCCACCGTGCAAACGGCGCTGTGGTCCACATGGATTTGATGGCTGGCTAGATGATAACATGCCACACTGCACGAATTGAGAGTGAGGAGTATTGCCCTCTACAGACATGCAGGACTGCAGCAAACCGGGAAACACTTCTACTCAAGTTCATGAAAATACTGCCTGGCTGATTGAACAGTTGCTTATTGTAGCTTTCATTCCAAACATCGAACAAATCTGTAAGGATTGGAGGTTTGTATTAACCAATGAAAAAATAACATATTTCTTTTTGTAAAACATTGACAAGCTAACATTCTAACTGCCATTTTAAAAAGCTAGCTGTTGACTTGCATGTTGTTTTGAAAAATTATAAGTTATCCGGCCAAACTGAATTTTATAGAATCTGCTTCACAAAAGCAGGATTGCTTTCCAGCCATGCCGTTTTGAGGCCCCATTCTCCACACATACACTCCCCTCTCAACCCCAGTTCATTGTGGCAATCTGACTTTTTGACAATCTTCTTAAAACCCATACTATCGCATACCTGACCTTGCTGTTCAATTTCAGGATTGATTTATTCCAAGACTCATAATTTTCATTCTGAGGAAAGCCCAGTTCTCGGAATGCTGTAACTACTGGTGGGATTCACTGTGGTTGCATTTGAATTCGATCAATAAATCTGGAATATAAAGCGAGTCTCAGTAATGGCGACCGCAACACTCCTCGTCCATTGCAGCAAAAACCCATCTGGTTCAATAATGTTCTTCAGGGAAGGAAATCTGCTGTCATCACCTGGTCTGGCCTCAATGTGACTCCAGATCAACAGCAATGTAGTTGACTCTTAACTACCCTCAAACAGTCAAGCCAGTGAGTTCAAGGGTAATTAGGAAAGGGCAACAAATGCTGGCTTTACTAGCGACACCACGAGAGACATGAAAATCATGTGTCTCAAACTTGATTGAGGTTTTTTTTCCGAAGGGCTAACCATGAAGGTAGATGAGGACAGTGTAGCTGATGATGTCTACATGGACTTTAGCAGGGCTTTTGACAAGGTACTGCATGATAGGTTGTTGCATAAGGTTAAATCTCACAGGATCCAGGGTGAGGTTTCTAAATGGATATAAAATTGGCTTCTGAACAGAAGCCAGAGGGTGGTTGTAGAGAGTTGTTTTTCCAAACTGGAGGCCTGTGACCAGTGGTGTGCCACAGGGATCAGTGCTGGGTCCACTGTTACTTGTCATTTATATTAATGATTTGAATGAGAGTGTAGGAGGTATGGTTAGTAAGTTTGCAGATGACACCAAGATTGGTGGCATAGTGGACAGTGAAGATTGCAATGGCATCTTGATCAATTGGGCCAGTGGACTGATGAATGGCAAATGGAGTTTAATTTAGACAAATGCAAGATGATACATTTTGGTAGATTGTACCAGGGCAGGACTTACTCAATTAATGGTAGGGCGCTGGGGAGAGTTATAGGACAAAGATCTAGGGGTACATGTTCATAGCTCTTTGAAAGTGGAGTCACAGGTAGACAGTAGTGAAGTAGACATTCAGCATGTTTGGTTTCATTAGTCAGAACATTGAATACAGGAGTTGGGACATCATGTCGACATTGTACAAGATATTGGTAAGGCCACACTTGGAATATTGTGTGGAGTTCTAGTCACCCTATTATAGGAAGGATATTATTAAACTAGAAAGAATACAAAAATGATTTACTAGGATGCTACAGAGACTTGATGGCTTGGGTTATAAGGAGAGGCTGGATAAACTGGGACATTTTTCTCTGGAGTGTTGGAGACTGAGGGGAGATCTTATGGGGGCCTATAAAATAATGAGGGGCACAGATCAGCTAGATAGTCAATATCTTTTCCCAAAGGCAGGGGAGTCTAAAACTAGAGGGCATAAGTTTAAGGTAAGAGAGGAGAGGTGCAAAAGTGTCCAATGGGGCAATTTTTTTCACACAGGGTGGTGAGTGTCTGGAACAAGCTGCCAGAGGTGGTAGTGGTGGCGAGTGCAATTTTGTCTTTTTCTAAAAAAAAAAGCATTTTGATAGTTACATGGGTACCATGGATATAGTGGGATATGGGCCAAATGCAGGCAATTGGGACTAGCTAAGAGGTTTTAAAAAAGGGTAGCATGGACAAGTTGGCCGATGGGCCTGTCTCCATGCTGTAAACCTCTATGACCCACAACCAATTAATAAAGATAAAATGAGCATGAGGTGCAGCTGCTCTGCACCATTAGGACGAACATCAGGCAGAGAAGTTCAGCACATTCCCGGCCAGATTCTTTGGGTCGGCAAACCGAAGATATAACTTGAAACACATTTTCCAAGTCTAAGAGTTTATTCAACATTAATAAATTGTGCAATAGTTTCACTGTAACATTCTCTTGCGCAACAAGGAGAGAGAGTTATCTGTTGGGGAGATGTTTTTGATAAAGTCGGAAACACAATTAGGACGACCAAAGTAATGTGTTAGAATGCAGTCAAAGATAAATAGAAGATATTCTATAAATTCGAATCAATTTGTGGATAATGTGGATACATTTAATTGGGGTCAAATGTGATTTTGTACAACAAATGGAGAGTGCTAGGACAGGAGTGCACTGGAGAAACATGTATATTTCCTGCACTGGATGGATGGACACTGGGAGAGCTTCAAATTATTCTACAGGATATGTTACATCCAGTTGAGAGAGCAGACTGAGCTTGAGTTTGATATCTCGTCCAAAAGACTATGGCCAGAATTCTCCCCCAAAAAATTCTGTGTCGAATTCAAGTAGATTGTGTTTGCATAGTTATGCTGCTTGTTTGAAAAACACTGAATTCTCATCTAACTGCCATTATAATTTGCAGCTTACAACACTGCACTGTCTTTTGGTGTTTGGGCCTTTTCAAATTATAAGTTTCTCTTTATCTAATGAATTTACATAAGCAATTGAAATTCATTTTAAAACTGTTCCAGTTCAGTTCAATATTCTGAATGCATATCATTTGAAAACATGCCACTAAAGATCTGTTTTAAATCAACTGCCCTTGTGACAAGTTTGCAATTAAAATTGGTTTTAAATGAATCCCTTTTATTATGTTTACTTGGTGTAGTTTCATTACAAAACACATACTGATTAACCACAATGGCTTCATTATCTGCATCCTGATTGCTCACTCAAAAGGATGGTTTATCAAAAGTTAACCACCGACACAAATTAACTTTTAATAATGATCTGAATTGACTGAGTGAGCCAGGACACACAGTTTCACCATTTGTTGATGAATAACCACAAAGTACGTTCTGCTAATAAGGCTGACGTGGTCCATTTACTAAGGTGTCAATCTTCATGATAGAAATGCAATGAGGTGGAGGAATAGGGATGATTCAGATGTAGAAACTTTCAGAAGGCTGCAACCCAATACGCAGGTCTCCAGCCTAAGGATGGTGTAACCTGGAACTTGGTCACACAGGCTTTTTTCCTGGGGCAAGGGCATGCCCATATATTTACATAGCCCAACCAGGAGCCTGCAGTGACTGAAACCTGGTCCCCTGGCACCACAATGCTACATCTGTTCTCATGTTAATAAACAATGCACACCAAAACCTACTGTGCACTCAAGGACTCAAAATTATGGTAAAGCTTTGATTTAGTTTATTGTCAGTGAATTGGGATACAGTGGAAAGTATTGTTTCTTGTGTGCTCTCCAGTCAAAACATAATGTTCATAGGGGAGATGGTAAAGAGAGGGTGCAGAATATAGTGTAGTACAGTTTTAAAAGCATTGAACAAGTGTAAAAGATAGAATTAGAGGGCGTGCTAGAGACAGCTCGCAAGAAGTTGTTGCATTTGGGTGCCATCTTTAATCATTTGAATTAAAGTGTAATAAATGGCATAATTTTAAAATGGCTGTAAGAACTGGGAAACTTAGGTAGTGGAAGGGGATTATATAGACACAAATCTTTGAAGATGTCAAGATAAGTTGTGAAGATTGTCAGCCTTTTTGGCTAAGATCAAGCATCAGATCAAACCCAAGATGGGATGCAATGCCTTATCTTGTCAGCTTGGACCTTGTTGGTCCCTCTTGTGGAGATCATGAATTGCGTTCAATTAGAATTTGAATTTTGTTTTTGAAGCAAGGAAGGAGTGGACTTGAGTTTGCCTGGCCCATTCTGAGCATTGGTTTTGCAACTGTAAGGATGGAATGAAAAAAATGTTAGACTATTGTAAAAGAACACCAAGTCCTTGTCTTTATTAATGGAGGCACAAGTTCCAAAGTAAGGACATTAACATGTCAGAACTTTATAAAAGGCTAGTTACGCCTCAGCTGTAGTATTATCTTCAATTCTGGGCACTAAACTTTAGGAAGGGCATCTAGGCCTTGGAATGCATATTGAAGAGTATTGGCACTGAGGGATTTCAATTGTATAGAGAGACTGGGGCTGTTCTCCTCAGAGCAGAGAAAGTTAAGAAGAGATTTGATAGAGTTCAAAACTATGGTTTTGATGGTGTAAATTTCCTGTGGCAGAATGGTAATCATAGAACATAATTTAAGGTTATTGGCAAACAAACCAGAGTTGACGTGAAAACATTTTTATTTAACACACTCAGCTATGGGTTAGAATGCAATGCCTGAAAGAGTAATGGAAGTAAATTCAAAAACATTCAAAGGTGAAATTGGAATATACTTTGAAGGCAAAAGATGGTGGAGGGCTATGGGGTAAGAGCTAGGGAGTGGGAGATGTTAGATAGTTCTCCTCCTAAATGGCCTCTTTCTGTGCTGTATTATTTTCTCATCCTCTGATTGTAATGATGGACGTGAAATGTACCTCCAAGCCTGCACAAATAAATAGGCAGCTGCATTGCAATTACATGCAAATAATAGGAAACTCATCACAGACTTCTGATCATTGAACCTTAGCAACGCTTGGAGCAAGGAATTGCCATGTGTTTCTGATGCACTGGGTTGCTAGGGGCTGCAGGGTTGCGTTTTAAATTTTAAAGAGCTGCCTTAGTCTAGTGCAATAGGTCACAGAGCAAGGTAGTAAAATTAAAATTAAAGAATGAAAAAATAATTAAGAGCTGCTGGCTATAATGTGGCACTGGAGACTGGCCAAATTATTCAAACTACTCTGACCTCGGAAAATTGGCTCGGGTCAGAGAACAGCCACAATGTGTAGGTGTCTCATCCCACCAAAGATCTGATGCTATTATGTCAGCAAAGAAAATGACCCTATTGATTTATTTTCTCAGCAAAGCTGTCTTGTTTTTGTCTCACAATGAGCGCACCACTGTCATGGCAAAAATTGTTGCAAAATAAGCATTCAATTCATTGTATGATTCACATCCCTTCCTGTAATATGATTATTTTTCATTGTTTCCCTTTCCAAAATCCATATTCCTTTATCATCTTTTGCATTAGGAATTCGTCTGTTTCCCTTTTAAATGGAATTAGCATTTGCTGCACTAAGTGGTAGCCTTTTCATAAATTGCTGGAGGTTAACTGTTAGCTCCTGGCATTCTCAATACTGCTGTGTCTTCCTTCTCAGTGGCTTTGTTCTATGACTGTTTCACATCTATTCCACACTAGGCATCTATTCCACATTAGGCATCTTATAGCAAACCATTGAAGTGTGTGACATCTGTCCAGGCGCTAGAATCAAGATTGCGATGGTGTGCTTTATAATTTGTCATCAAAACACATCTTTACTGAGCTGAGGCCCAGCAAATGCGTGGGAAGGTTACACAGTCATCATGAGCTTGGTGGGTGGTATTTAGACTTGGCCTTCGTGGATCCAGCCCTGTATCTGTTTTACAGGAGCAAATATAGATGGATTAAGGACTTCTGTAAGATGAAGGCATCATTGGTGCTAGCAGGAGAGTGGGCGATGATCATAAATCAGCTGTACACTAATAGAATGGGACTCCTTTATATTCTTGAAGCCTGCATTGTTGAGAATGCCAGACACTGTGTGTGAACACGATGTCCTGGACCTAACCCAGGATCCTGGTCTTGCTGCTCTGGGATGTTCAAGGGGGAAAATTATTCGGTTATTTGCTAACTGAGGCCTAGGGTGTTGGGTCAAAATATTGCCTTAGTGGCACTGAAGAAGTACTTGGTTGGCAAGGAGTATCACTCTTTAGTGTCCTTATTTGGTTCTTAATTTCCTTAGTTCTTCTTTGTATTGCCACCTTTTACTGACTGGTGAGTTCTCCTCTTTGCCTGGATAGTTATGTAATTTTGCCAGTTGCGTAGATCTTCCCTCTTCTTGTCCATGAGGTTTTGGATGGTGTGGCCGTTCTTGTTGAACTTGGTGTTTTCTGGTCTTGTAACCAATGGTTTCTTCACAGACTGAGATAACCACTGTCAATAGATTCTTCCAGCTCTCATCCATTTCATTTGAATGTGAAGGCATTGTTGAAAATTCGCTAGCGTGCTTTGTTCTTGAAGTCAGTCAGCATTGATCTTTTTTCTAAGCTGTTTCTTCTGCCTCTGCTGTTTTTGCTGGAGTTTGACCGATAGAGATGAGTGGATGAGCCTGTGGTCTGTCCAGTAGTCATCTGCACTGCTCATCACTTTGGTGATGAGGGCATCCTTTTGGTCTCAGGATTGGACAATTCTTAAGTCGATCATGTGCCAGTGCATTGAGGATGTCGCTAGGAATTCTTGAACTTTTTTTAATGGTGGAACAGTGTTTTCGTGATGACAAGCTGGTGTCCCCCACAGTTGGTGAGCAGGAGAATCCTGTTGGAGTTGCAATTCCCAACTCCTTCCTAACATAAGAACAGAAGAACATAAGAAATAGGAGCAGGAGTAGGCCATCTAGCCCTTCGAGCCTGCCCCGCCATTCAATAAGATCATGGCTGATCTGTCGTGGCTCAGTTCCACATTCCCGCCTCCTCCCCATAACCCTTAATCCCCTCGCTTATCAAAAACCCATCAACCCGCGTCTTAAAAATATTTAGCGAAGCAGCCTCCACCACCTCAACGGGCAGAGAATTCCAGAGATTCACCACCCTTTGAGTGAAGAAGTTCCTCCTCAACTCCGTTCTAAACCGCCCCTCCCACATCCACCCGAGGAAATAATCTCTGCACGTCCACTCTATTTATCCCCCTCATCATCTTATAAATCTCTATTAAGTCGCCTCTCGTCCTCCTCTGCTCCAAAGAGAAAAGCCCCAGCTCCCTCAACCTTTCCTCATAAGACCTACCCTCCAAACCAGGCAGCATCCTGGTAAATCTCCTCTGCACTCTCTCCAATGTTTCCACATCCTTCTTATAGTGAGGTGACCAGAACTGAACACAATATTCCAAATGTGATTTCACCAACGTCCGGTATAGTTGCAGCATAACCCCATGGCTCAAACTCAAAACCCCTGTTAAACACTAACACACTATAAGCCTTCTTCGCAGCTCTATCCAGTTGAGTGGCAATCTGTGACTATGAACCCTAAGATCTCTCTGTTCCTTCACATTCCTCAGAACACTGCTGTTGACTCTGTAATCCACATTCAACTTTGTCCTACCAAAATGAATTTCCCATGATTCCTTTCCAGAGTTGGGAATCCGTTCCGACTCCAGCGTACTAGTCACCAAGGAAGATGATCTCATCTTCCTTAGGAACGGTGGAGGATATGGTGTCCAGGATAGAGTTCACCTTCTTTGGACTCATCAATGAAATCAAGGGTTGGGACGATTGCTTGCTGATTCTTCGCAAGTTGTAGACAGAAAGAGTCATGAGGCTCTTGTTGATGCTGACGGGAGCTCAAAGAGGTGGATGATGAGTTTGTTCTTGATGACAAATTTAGTTCCATGTATCCGGGGCTGATCCTTGGGTTTTCCTCTCCTGAAGTAGCTGTAGCCATCATCATCTTCCCTTAGCTACCCTTCGCCTGTTCTTGCAGGGTGACAAATGTTGAAGTGCCTGAGTTCACTGGCAACTGGATCCTGAAAAGGATTGCTCAGTCATGAAGAAAGCTGCTAAAATGTTCTGTTTCTACCCCAAGAGCAAGATGACTGAATCAAACTCTACCTTGGCAGGAGCATATCGGAAAATCAGTCTTAGCCTCAGCCTCAACCTCAACAAGACTCCAGTCCTTCACCAGCCCACCCCCAGGGCAAGATCTGGTCATCTTCATCAAGAACAATGGCGAAGCACTCCAAAATGTGGAATATTTCCCCTACCTGGTGAGTCACCTCGCACCTAAGGCTGCCCATTGATGGAGAATTTTAACATTGTATCCAAACCGTGAGTGCTATCTTCAGATGCTCAAAGACGAGGATCTTCAAGTATCGTGACATTTATACTGACACTAAGACCCTTGTGTACAAAGCAGTCATCCTCCCAACTCTTCCATTTGACGCAGAAGCTTGGACAATGCACAGACGCTACCTCAAAACCTTGGAGAAGTACCAACAATACTGTTTGAGATGGATTCTCTGCATCAGCTGGGAGAACAGGCACACTAACATCTGTGTACTTGAAAGAGCTAAAAGTACCAGAATCAAGGCCATGATCAACTCTGCTGGGCTGGCCATGTGCTTAGGATGTCGGAGTCCCCAGTGCTAAAAGAAATCATTTTTGCCTAGCTTATTGAAGACTTCTGCACAAGAGGAGGAAACAGGAAGTGTTTCAAAGACACCACGAAGGCTGACCTCAAGAAGTGCTACATAGACATTAAAGCCTGGGGAATGCTGGCTCACCTGAGACCTACTCATTTGGTCATTATGCTGAGAGTCCCGCATGACTACCAGGAACGGTTGACTCTAGGATTGAGCCAGTATCCTACAAAATATGGGCGGCATAGTGAACAATGGTTAGCACTGCTGCCTCATTGCTCCGGGGATCCAGCTTCAAATTTAGCCTTTGACTGCAAACTCCACTCAGATATTCTCTCCGGGTCTGCGTGGTTTCCTTCCACAGTCCAAAGATATGCGTGGTTCAGTTGATTTGCCATGCTAAATTGTCCTCCTGATTTGAAGGGTCACAATTCTTCAAGGACACCTGGCAACAAGAGGAGGCTTGGAACAGGAGCCTGAGAGAGAAATACCAGCAAGCTTGAGTCCAAGGATCGAACCCATCTCCTGGAATCACCTGCCAAGAATGCAGTTGAAGATGCCTCTTTGGGATCGGGTTCATCAGCCACACAAGGTCCCACAGAACTCATGGCCAGTGACAGAGTTTCTTAGGTGCACAATCATACTCATCAGTGTGTGATCACCAAAGATGAGGAACTGGACTTTGGCTGATTTTATTGACCTTTCTATGGCAGTCTGATTAGCTGGTTTAGGACTGGAGTGACCAATCAGAATGTTTGATGTTCCTAGATACATGCACACCAAAAATATTCATATGCCCAAATCTTCATATCAGACATAGAGTTCATATTTACTAGCCAATCTCCCATGGTGCTGCTGATAGGTGACCTAGAGCCCAGGAGTGATATTTCATTGAGTTCAAGTTAGATTAATCTGGCCTAGACTTTTAAGATGACCGTTCAAATACTTCCTGTGGGGGAACAGTGTTAATAATGCACATACATCAATTGCAAAAAAAATTGCAATTATTTAGCATCTTTCACCACCTCAAGGTGCCCAAAATTCTTTGCATCCAATGAGGTACTTTTGACGTTAGAAATTAGAAGTAAACTGTTGAGAAAAGTTTCTTTCAGTTGGTAAATCTCCAGCAGCTGCCTTTAGGAAGAGACAATGCTATCGAGATTGGGAAAAATTAATGAGGAATGAAAGATATTTTGTCGTGGAATGTCAGAAGTATGACAGATGCACCTGGCTGCAATATGCTTATAAGGGAGGATCTTTAAGGGAACAGCTCATGGTGAGTCAGGAGAGTGTTTTTCTTGTGTTTCTGTTAAATTCATGTTGATGCTTTGTCACCTCCGCTATTCTGTTATCTTGTACTGGTGAACATAGCTGGCAGCTATAATGTGTAACTGAATCTCAGATCAGAAGGAGAGCAAAGGCCAATTCCTTATTGCAGTACAGGTTGACGGTAACAATGCCATAATTGACCACAGTACTCGAGAACGAAGGAGAGGGTAAACACCAACGCTGCAGAATGTGTATTAATGTAGAGATCAGGTAGGGGCACAATGTGACTTGAATTTATCCCCAGGGATAAATGATCTTCTGACAGTTGTTGCTTAAGGGCATACATGAAAAATGTGCACTTAATCAAACTGTGAGACAGCGACAAGCATCAGCCTGCATGACTCAATGGAGTGCAAATTTGTCCTGGGCAATAGTGCAAAAAGAGAATACATTGGAAACCTGTTTACACAGGTGTTCATGTGCTTTTCTGTTGAAGTCCATGAATACAAAAATTGGGGGGGAAGGGGTAGTGTAAAGCAGTGTTGCTCATTTAGTGTGATCGACCTCAGTAAATTTATACCCCAGTGTCTTCCGAGAAGAATGGACAAAATTGGTGCAGAGCACAAGCAAAGCACAATATTCTGTATTTTTCCCCCTGTGGACTGAGGGGCCTAAAGAATCACAATATTGAACACTTCAATATTGGGAGCTGTTTATTGAAGATGTGCACTCATTCACGGTCAGGCCTACGACTGCCCAGCTGCCCAACAGGGTCCCATACTGGGTGGAGCTAACAGCCCAGGGGTCACCTGATCTCTGCTCTTTAAAGGGGCAGTCCACACCCCAAAATACGACGTGCGTGTATGTATCCAGTTGCATGTGTGTATACGCAACTGGAAACATTTCAGCCATCTCATAATGACTCCCATCACTCATTAAATATACAAAAGTAAATGTTTGATATGTAGGATTCTAAGAATAAATGATTTGAAGGCAAATGGCTGGACTGCCCATTTGAAAAATACATCAATACCTCAAACCTTGCATTCAGCTAAAGTCCATTTATTTGGATTAATTACTCTCAATGGGAAAATCCTATTCCTGATATTAACAGTGGTAATATAACACGCAGCTACCTCCTAAATGCCGCAAGTTCCTAAATGGGTCTCTTTGAATTAGCAATAGTCTTCAAAACAAAGATAATTAAGCAGCCAATTGCTGTAGATTCTTGGCTGTTTTGTTTCTGAACATTCCTGAGGTCCAGCCTCAGGCTGACAAGAATACCTACACACTGATTGAAGTCTCCTCTTTATCAAATTCAAATTCTGTCTTATTGAATTGGAAATGAGTTCAGGCCCAAGCTATTTCCCAGTGGTGTAATGTTTGAGTGGATGCCATTGATTTTGGAAAAACTGATCCTTTCCAACAGAAACTTAAACTTGATCCGTAAGGGCATAGTAAACACTTCCAACCCAAGCGAAGGGTTTTAAAAAAACTCATCTTCACGTTCTACACAAGCTCTCGGCTGCAGAGAAAATTACATGTCAGGAAAAAAGAAAATGATGAGAACATCAGTACCAACATCCTGAAATGTGAAAATTCAGTGTAATTATTTGCATTTGTTTTGATTACTTCACTTATTAAAAACTGATATAGTGCAAAGGAACATAAAACCAATAATGGTCAAGATAGTTGGGAGTAAAATAGAGAAATTTCAGGCACAAGTGTCAGAGAACAAAGCTATTGCAAGACACCTGTATGGAGGGAAGATACTGACATAGTTTGGGTCGAATGGTCGATCTACGTTTGTAATTTCTATACATTCTTGGATGCACTGGGTTAAAGTAATTTATAAAGAATCATAAGCAAAAGCACAGGTTCACCAAGAACAGAGCAATAGACATTCATTAACATTTATGGGGCAGAAAGGTGGCACAATAGTTAGCACTGCTGCTTCACAGTGCCAGGGACGCCTGTTCAATTCCTGGCTTGGGTCACTGCCTGTGTGGCGTTTGCATGTTATCCCCGTGTCTGCTTGGGTTTCCTCTGGGTGCTCCAGTTTCCCCCCCCCTCAGTCTGAAAGTCATGCTGGTTAGGTGCATTGACCTGAACAAGCGCCAGTGACTGGGGGAATTTCACAATAACTTCATTGCAGTTTTAATATAAACTTATTATTAATCACAAGTAAGGCTTACGAAACTCGTATTTGACAATAGGTTGCAGTTGGACATAACTTAAAGTGTTGTCTCCTCATCCATAATGTCAAGCTCTCAATATTATATTGAAAATTAGTTTTGCCAGATAATACCACTCCAATTATTCCTATCACAAGGCAAACACGCTGCACGGTGGCACAGTGGTTAGCACTGCGGCTTACAGCACCAGGGACCTGGGTTTGATTCTCGGCTCAGGTCTGTGTGGAGTCTGCACATTCTCCCTGTGTCTGCATGGGTTTCCCCCAGGCGTTCCGGTTTCCTTCCACGGTCTGAAAGATGTGCTGGTTAGGTGCATTGATCCAAACAGGTGCTGTGGCGATTTGAGTGAATTTCACAGTAACTTCATTGCAGTGTTAATATAAGCTTTACTTGTGACTGATAAACTTTGTTTACTTTAACTGCACTTCAAAAGTACTTCAGCATTTGTTGAAAACTTTGCAATGTCTTGAGGCTATGAAAGATGCTTTCAAAGACTTCTCTCTTTAAAGATCAAGGAGCATTTCAGATGAAATGTGCCAAAGTTCCGAGGAAATGTGATGAAGGAGTGAGGGGGTGGGAGAGATCTTAAAATGTTGGAATTTATGTAATAAGTGTCACCCTACTCGTCAAAGGTTTAAGTAATAACAATGAGAATTTGGTCTTATTCCAAGTAAATGCAGTTGATTACTGATGGAGAAATTTTAATAAGATGTTTCCCTTTTAAGACAGACGAGGAGAAATTATTTTGCCTCAGAGGGTCTTTAAGCTATGGAATTCTCCTTTCAATAAAGCAGTGGAGGTTGGGTCATTTAATATATTCAGGGCTGAGTTAGATTTTATTTGATAGACAAGGGGGTTGAGAGTAATGAGGGACAGACAGGAAAGTAGAATTGAGACCACAACCAGATTAGCCACGATCTTAACGAATGGTGGGGCAGGCTTGAAAGGCCAAATGGTCTTGCGTCCGATGTTCCAACAGACTAAATCAAATGTCAATGATAAAGAAACCAAGCCAAACAAACATAGATCCTGGTTTCATGATGTGAGCAAGGAGGTGGATGAAGGCAATTCAGTAAATCATGTACCTCAAGTGTCAGAAAACTGCTCCGAGAGTTTCTCAGTAAAACGCTTATACAATCAATAGTGAAGTGTCAATTTGGCAGAAAATGGCCTGCTAATGGAAAGCCGAAAGTAATAATGAAGGTGAGCAGCTCCAGCTGGGTAACTGTGACTGGTGGCATCCCTCAGGAATTAGCCTGGGGACCTCCGTTCTTCAGATTTATTAACACCAATGAAGAAGTAGTAGGTGGAGTGTCTGAATTTATTGATGATGCCTCCACTGATGGGAGTAAAATGAGCTGCTGGAAAGGCTAATAAGATTAATATTTCAGGACAGTTCATTTTAAGACAATGAGGGAAGAACTGCTTAAAAAAAAATCGAACAACATTAGAGAGAGAAACGTGAAGCAACGCAACCTCAAGAATACACAGAAAACAAATATATAGCACAAGCCAGCAGGGAAATATCCCAAACAGAACTAAGTGGTTATAGACAGTAGAAGAGGGCATAAAGAAAAGGCAGTGTCTTTTTGAAAGATCTAAGGAAATGAGGATGAACAATTCCTAACAATTCAACTTGAGAAAGCAGATAGATGTATCAAAATAGATTGCTTGGAGTTGTCCTTTGCAGGTATCAGTAAGTTAATTTATTAGTATCACATGTAGGCTTACATTTAACACTGCAATGAAGTTACTGTGAAAATCCTTTAGTTGCCACACTCCAACACCTGTTCAGGTACATTGAGGTAGAATTTAGCATGGCCAATGCACCTAACCAGCTGGTCTTTCAGACTGTGGGAGGAAACCCACACAGACACTGGGAGAACGTGCAGACTGCACACGAGGTGACCCAAACTGGGAATTAAACACAGGTTCCTAGCATTGTGAAACAGCAGTGTTTGCCACTGCTGTATTTAAGAATGAAAGGCCAACTTGTGACGGAGGCAAGTGAGGTATTATAGGGAAGCTTTATTATCATAATTGTTTTCATTATAATTATGATATTAATAGTTTTCCTCAACAATTAACTGGATCAGGAGTGTATCCAGAGTTATGTAGAAAAGAGTGATAAATAGGAAGCAAGGAGCTAAAGTATCATTACAATGATGTGGGGAAGGGTCAAATGGTTTCCCTCTTTTTTTCCCCTCCTTTTTTTGATTTGTAAAAGGGAACCCTTGCCAATTTAATGAGTATTTAACTGTTTATGCACTATCATAAAAGAACCGATTTTTTTTTTTTTGTTTTGTTTTTCTTGAGCTTAAATGGATTTAAGTAAAATATTGAAGTATATGTCACCTTGCACACACATCCCTGCCTCCCACCCGCCCTCCCCCACACACGAAGATCACTTATACAAATACAGATTATAGAGTAAAAGAGGATAGCTCGGCCAAATTGGTGTCTGTAAAAAGTGAGTTGGCTGCCTTCAGGGTGAATTCAGTTAGCCCAAAGTTTTCAATTTAAAGATATAAATGGACAGTTTGGTTGTCTTCCTGGTAGTACTGGGCTGGTGTATCTCTGGATGGTTCAAAACTTGCCAGCTAGGTTGGAGAGAGGGACCATAAGTCATCAGAGCAGAATTAGGTCACTCAGCCCATCGAGTCTGCTCCGCCATTCAATCCTGGCTGATTTTTGCCTCCTCCCCATTCTCCTGCATTTTCCCCATAACCCCTGATCCCCTTATTAATCAAGAATCAATCTATCTATCTCTGTCTTAAAAACATTCAATGACCTGGCCTCCACAGCCTTCTGTGGCAAAGAGTTCCACAGATTCACCACTCTCTAGCTGAAGAAATTCCTCTTCATTTCTGATTTAAAGGATTGTCCCTTTAGCTTGGGGTTGTACCCTCTGGTTCCAGTTCTTTCTATTAGTGGAAACATCCTCTCTACATCCACTCTATCCACACTTCGCAGTATCCTGCAAGTTTCAATAAGGTCCCTCTTCATCCTTCTAAATTCCAATGAGTAGACCCAGAGTCCTCAACTGTTCCTCGCATGAAAGGCTCTTCTTTCCAGTGGTTCATTCATTCTTGTATACCTCCTCTGGACCCTTTCCAGGGCCAGCACATCTTTCCTTAGATAGGGGGCCTAAAACTGCTCACAATACTCCCAAATGGGGTCTGACTAGAGCCTTATTCAGCTTCTGAAGTACATCCCTGCTCTTGTATTCTAGCCCTCTCAACATGAATGCTAACATTGCATTTGTCTTCCTAAGTGTTGACTGAATGTGTGTTAACCTGAAGAGAATCTTGATCAATGACTCCCAAATCCCTTTGTGTTTTTGATTTTCTAAGCATTTTCCCATTTAGAAAATAGACTATGCCTCCATTCCTCCTTCCAAAGTGCATAACCTCACACATTTCCACATTGTACTTCATGTATCACTTTTTTGCCCACTCTGTCAACCTGTCCAAGTCCTTCTGCAGCCCACCCCCCTGCCCCCGGCTTTCTCAATATTTCCTGTCCCTCTACATATCTTTGTATGATCTGCAAACTTAGCAACAGTGCCTTCAGTTCCTTCCTCCAAATCGTTAATATATATTGTGAAAAGTTGTGGTCCCAGCACTGACCCCTGAGGCACACCACTAGTCACCAGACTTTCTCAGTCTTTTCCTGAGAAAGACCCCTTTATCCCCACTCTCTGCCAGTCATCCAATCCTCTATCCATGCCAGGATTTTATCCTTAACACAATGGGCACTTAACATATTTAACAGTCTCCCATGCGGCACCTTGTCAAAGGCCTTCTGGAAGTCTTAAATAAATCACATCCACTGGTTCTCCTTTATCTAACTTCCTTATTTCCTCCTCAAAGAACACTAACAGATTTGTCAAACATGACCTCCCCGTGCTGACTCAGTCTTACTTTATCATGCACTTCCAAGTAGTCTGCGATCTCATCTTTAATAATGGACTCTAAAATCTTGCTAATGACCAAAATCGGGTTAACCGGCCTATAATTTCCCTTCTGCTGTGAGGTTAAGTTCACTACTTTCCAATCCTTTAGTGCCCTCCTTGCCTTCAGTGATTCCTGAAAGACCACCAATGCCTCCACAATTTCCTCAGCTGTCTTTTTTTTAGGGAGGCAGGAAGACCTCACTTGAGCCTTTCTCAGCTTCACATCTTCTGTTTTCAATTCTGCTGAAAACACACAAAAGGACAGGTTTGTTATGTGGCCGACCCTCTCCAACTGCTGGGTGGGGATTGTTGTCCATGCATTCCAAGGGTAACTTAAATAGCTCAAGCCTGGAAAGCCATCTTAACCAGGATCACATTGTCCAGTGATTAGTTTTAATGGTCTGTCTCCAACAGTGGAATGCCTCAGGTGATTGCTATAAGATGCCTTGCCAACAAGATGGGGGATGTGGGTTGATGCATTCTGAAGGAGATGAAGGTCTTTAGCAGCTTTTGCAGACAGGTTGTCTCTCTTTCAATGAATTGCAACGTGGACTCTATCATAATGCACATTTGAGGTGAATCATCTTAACCCTTGAGTTCAGGTCGCCCTAATTTGAGTCTTAAAGTCTGTTGCTAAAAGTTTAAATCTGGTTTCAAGCCAGTGCATTTAAAATTATTATTTGGCAATAAGCACATCTCTACGACAATATTTTAATGACCTTATAATATCGAGATCATGTTGCATCAATTCAGCTACTTCCAGACATTGGATTGCTCAGTGGGAGACGTGTAACCAGCAAATCTTGGGTCTGATTGGATCAGGCATGCCACCTGAGAATTAGTATATTTACCAAACTCTTAGTTCAAATCTCACTTTGCAGAAAACCCGCTTCCTTCCTCTAAGTTTCAAGTCTGTCATTCCTTTCAAAATAATTAATTTCCTTACCTGGTAACTTAGCACCAGATCTCTTATCTTGATTTTCACATACTCATATGTTTTACTTATGTTTCTCCCAGTTTTCTAAAAACCTTGTCACAGTGATTTCCGCTGCTAAAGCACAAACTTCCTCATATTTCTCTGAAGCTTCATTGTCAAGCATGGCCTTGTGGTAATTTCAGCTCAAGTAAATTTAGATAAGGAGAATGGGTTTTGAGTAAGATTGGTAGATTTTCTTTTTCCTGTGGCAATCAGCTTCAAATTTCACCACAAATCCTGCATTTCATATGTGAAAATTGTTTTGCCTTTAACCATATTTACTTAAATAGATTTTTAAAAATAAGTCTTAGGCAATGCAAATTAAGAATAAATTGATGGTGGCAACCATTTCCTTTCATAACATTCATTTCAGATTGAACAGAAATATGTTGTTACTTAACATAGATAAGGTTTTAGTTTCTGTTTGAATGCAGGTATACCACCACTATGATAAATACTTACCACTTAAATATTTATTTAAATGGAAAAAAAACCTGAACACTGCAGAGTTAACAACTCTGACCAATGAAGTTTGAATACAGGTGCTCATTGCACATATACTGTGTTCCAGTGTGTGAGATTTTCATGGAGGTGTTAACCTCTTTTAACACTGTTACTCAGTTTTTAATTTAAACACCTTTTTCAAGCATTCCCATTTAATGCAATAAACAAGGACAGTAATTCAGCAATTTCTTTATTGAGCACTTCTGGTACCAACTCAAACATAAACAGTTGCAACTCATAAACTCTTTACTGAGCTTTAATTCCAATTGAACATCAACTCGGAACTGCACATCAACTTTTATTATTTAACTGAAGATAGACACCGCCAAGTTTAAGGATACTTGGCCAAGAAATATCCTTAATGTAGAATCTATCTTCTTTGAAGCATCCTTCAGGGTATACGTCTTCTTACGATTATTGGTCTCTTCCAAATTATCACTGGCAAACAAAGGCTGCATGTCTTTTTAATCCACAATCCTCCACTCACTTCCGGAACATTCTCTCTCATCCAGCCAACTGTGTGACCAGAAACCGATCACGACTGAAACATCCGATGAAATTACTTACGAATGGCACTATTATGCCTATTACAAACTGCATACTCCACAGTAACAGTAATAAATTGAAGCCACAATGTCTGGGTCAAATGTTAACAACTTGTTTGGCCAATGCAGAAAGCTTCACATCACAGCTCCCAGACCAGGGCAACTTTATGACCTGCATCTGGTTTTAGTTATAAGTTGACTAAAAATCCTAGCCAGAAAAGCCATTCTAAAGCCATTATTGTTAGTAAATTATTGTTGTAGCCATTCTTTCTCCATCTACAACACAATATTTACTGATCATAGTGTCCACTTTTTGAATTTGATTAAGTAATTTCAGTCAGATGGTTTTTCCCATTTCTATTGTATACAAAGCCAGCTTGTTTTGAATCATACAAGATAACCTCTTATGTGATTTGCAAGTGTATTTATTTCTGCAGCTCTAGGTGCATGAATTCCTTAAAGTATGTAGATATGGTTATCCTCAGCAAGTAATCCTTCTAAGTCTTAAGAGGCAGCATAAAAATGATAATTGCAATGTTCAGTTGTTTTATGTTTGATTGAGAGTCTGTTTATTATTGATGCTCACTCTGCTGGCTTAGTTGAGCCTGGGTGTATACTCAAAAGTAAACACACTTTACAAGCCTTTGCTTCCAGTAGCCTCTAAGCATGAAGCAGACATTAAAAATACTCCTCAAAATAAATTTCTGTTACACACATTAAAACTGGTGTGTCATCTCTGCACAAGTCAGATATAAAATATACAACAATAATAGCCTGCTCTTGTATCCTTTGCTGAACAATCTGATTAGTTGTGCTCCAACCTGCCCACAAGTCAATCACTGTATTTTTCTAATGGCAGACTGTTTAGTATCATGTGTGATAACAACGAAAGCTAATGGCTGGGGCACACAGAAGTCAAGAATTAGGATTGCTTTCTTTGGTGTTTTTTCTGTCTTGCTTGGATCTTTGAGCATTATTTTAGCAAACTCAACAGGGAGCTGAATAGTCTCTGGAGAAAGTAGTAATTGAAAGAAATAAATTTAAAAAAAGCATTATGTTTTTTGATGGATAGAAAAACAATGGCCTTATACACTCCTATGCCCTCAAGGCTTTCCTAGCATGAAGGAACTCATTCTTTACTTCAACAAGATCTCAAAATTTAGACAGTAGGGCATATTTGTCTTTGTGCTATACCTTTAGGATTTGCTTCTGATACTATAAGGCCTGAAATACAGGAACATTCATCTATGCTGAATGACTGACTGTTGATAAATTGAATCTGTTGTCACTAACTAGAAGAGGTCTTTTGGGTTACTGTGATTGACTGACAAGTCTGGTACTCCTCAACAGATCTGAGTGTATTTTCAGGGTTGCAATGGGTATTATACTAAATTGCTAGCTGACCCAATAGGCCAATGTAAAGACCCATGTGTAAGGACACTTGAAACAAAGGTAGGGTCCTTCACAAGTAAAAGACCCTCCTAACAACACACCTGTGAGGCTTTAGTTTGAAAGGAAGTGGAATCTTCTGCCTAGCTAAGCACCTTTTATTGTGTAAGGTACATTAGTATGCATGTTAAATTCCTACTATTACTTAAGGTTGAGGTGGTAAGCAGCTTTGATAACACAGATTCATTTTGGAGTTATCCTTCTGAGGAGGTTGGTGAATAAAATTCTGATTTGATGTTTACATACCTGATGTTCCAAAGCACAACTGTTTGAGATACAAGCATTCCTGAAAACAACATCGGAATAATGCTGACACAGATGCGATATGGCTTCACACAGATTTTTAGTACATTATAAGACAGGGAAATCTATTTGTATTGTTTTAATTTAGTTTATTCCACCTACTTTCTTGAACAAGAGAGAGATGTGATGGTAGACTCTCCGAGCACAGTATTATTCCTTAAATTACTCAATATATTGATTATTTTTCTTTCTTCTTTCATGGGATGTGAGTGTTGCTGGCAAAGTCAACATTTGTTACCCATCCTTAACTGCCCTCTGAAATGACCTAAAAATCCACTCAGTTCAAGGGCAATTAAGAGTCAGTGACATTTCTGTGGATCTGAAATCACATGTAGGCCAGACCAGATAAGGATGGCTGATTTCCGTGAACTGGATGGGCTTTGATGACACCATTTCATGGTCACCATTACCAAGACAATCTTTATATTCCAGAGGGATTAATCCATGTCTACAGCATTAGCTTGGGCCTCTGGATTACTAGTCCCGTGACATTACCACCACGCTACTATCTCCGTCCCCGTTCTTTCAACCTCATCCCCATTCTCCCTCCAACCTCCCCACGTCAACCACTTCACATCATCCTGTTAATGGTGACCATCTCCAATCTCATTCAGACAAATGTATCAAAATCCTAGGCTTAATGCAGCCATTTCACTTCGCTACACATCTACCTCAACAATCACTGAAACAATTATGGAGGTGTTGTGGGATTCAATTTCAGATTGTACATTGAGCTCACCATTACCTCTTCTGCATTTAAATTTCTCATGCCTATCAAATTTCCCAACTCTTTCTGAAGGAGGGTAAACTTTTAGTATAAAAGCCTGTCATTTTAAATTTACTTTAATAAGTAGACTAGGTTAAGGTAAAGATTACAAGGTGCCTTATATATAGAATAAGGATTCATGTGTCTAATATTATAATATATGCAAAGGTATTGTCTGTATCACCACAATTTAATCAAGTATTATTAAATCGTATTCTTCTCTTGTAAACCTTGGCCAATGGGGATCTAAACTGCTCAGCGTGATGGGAAATAGACAGTAGTGGACAGACCAAATTCTTTTAGAGAACTGCTCACCCTTTTATCTCAAATCAGCTTGAGTCAGGCAGCTGAAATCAGGGCTTTGCAATGTACAGGAGTGCATTAGCTATGGTTAACAAGGTTGGCATAGTTTCTCATGTTGATAATGGGACTAGGCATAGGCAAGAGAATTGACTCCCCTTACCAATTAAAATTTGCCAGTATTAGCAACATCCTTGAATCTACATAGGTAGGTTTCCTAGTGACAAGGGAAGAACTTTCAGGTGCCATGGGCTAATGAGCTCTTAATCTTGCTGACAGGTAGAGCATTATTAGCTAACGGAATAATGTAATTAGGCTCTCTGGTTTGGGTGACAAGCTGGGTGGGGAACAGTGTTCAGAAGAGTACATCAATCTCACACTTGTACTACTACATCAGAAAGCATAGCCAGTGCTTACTGACAATTTTTTCTCCTGATGCATGCATTCACAATAAACTTATTTTCACTCATTAACTACATGCTGTCTCTGTAATGGTTGCGTACAAGACCCCCCAGAAAATTCCTCTTGCAATTCCTCATGATCCTCAACATTTAATTACAGTGGCAGTCCAAACTGTCTGCTCACACTTGTTAATCTTCGTTTGCAATCTTGTCCTCAATCTCCAATTTCTTCAAAGGCAGCCTGCCTACAAAGCTCCCATCTATTCACATTGCCAACTCACGTCATTGTAATAGTCTTAGAAACTAACCTCGGCCTTTGTGAATCACTTTAATTTTTGAAACAATCCTTCTTCCACCACACTTTAATTCTGCACACTCAGTAAAAAAATCCTAAATCCTGCACAATTGCTCTCTCGTTCAATTCCCAACTCATTCCCCACCAAAACGGCCATGTGCATTGACATTAACACAATAGTCAATCAGCTCTGGTTGTTTTCCTGTAGTTAGTACCTATCACTCCAGCTGCCATCACACCACAACCCTCTCCATTGCTCCCAAATCTCCACCCCCTCCATCTTCATTTATTCAGGTCTTGAAACTGAAGGCTCGATTGTACATGGTATGACAGCTTGCTGACTGTCCAATGCAGGGTATGAATTGGTTTCTCAAGCAATACCAACACGTCCCCCTTTCTGGTGAAATCCTATTGTGATCACCCCAGACAGCAAGCATAATGTCAAAATCAATTTCCTCAGTCTCCTGTACCTACTCCCTTGTTGCTAATATTTAATATGTAATTTCATTTCCAAAATCAATGCCAGTTTTGTAGCTTGCCCTTTTTTATTTGGTGTAGAATGAAATTAGACTAAGCGCACATGCAGCAAACTTTGTATATTGCTGTCCCTACACTGTTGCTGGGATAAAACACAGTAAGAAGTCTCAGAACACCACGTTAAAGTCCAACAGGTTTAATTGGTAGTAAACACCACTAGCTTCCGGAACGCTGATCCTTCGTCAGGTGAGTGGAGAGTTCTGATCGCAAACAGGGCATATTGTGCCTTTTATATGCCCTGTTTGCAATCAGAACTTTCCACTCACTTGACAAAGGAACAGTGTTCCGAAAGCTAGTGGGGTTTACTTCCAAATAAACCTGTTGGACTTTAACCTGGTGTTGTGAGACTTCTTACTGCGTTTACCCCAGTCCAACACTGGCATCTCCACATCATGACTACCAACTGGGCTAAAAACTAGGAAATCCCTTCTGATGAGTGCTGTGGGTGTACTCATACCAGACAGGCTACAGCAGTTCAAGATGGCAGTTTAGCATCACTTTCACATGGGCAATTAAGGATGGGTAAAACATATAGGCCATGTCAGCACAGCTCACATCCCATGAAGGAATAAAAAAAGTCACAAACCACATGACCTCTTTTCGATCCCAAACATTTAATGTTAGATTCTTGTCTCAAGACTGTAATTGGCTCCCCCAATCCTGAAAATTGGGTAATGTTGGTAGAGAGAATGCATGCATTAATTACTGAAAAGATCCATTCAAATATTGTTGAATCTGAAAGTGGGTGGCAGGCTGACTGAAGATTTGCTTGAGGTAACAAAGGCCTTGACTGACTGGTTTAGAAACCCCCAGTGAAAAATGCTGGGGGTTGTAACAGTTTTGTGAATTATGCCAAAACACGTGTCAA
Source organism: Carcharhinus amblyrhynchos (assembly GCF_965287045.1). Classification (NCBI taxonomy): domain Eukaryota; kingdom Metazoa; phylum Chordata; class Chondrichthyes; order Carcharhiniformes; family Carcharhinidae; genus Carcharhinus; species Carcharhinus amblyrhynchos. Next base: position 77,075,811 of record NC_137334.1, on the reverse strand, counting down.
GCTGTGCAGGTAAAAACAAATAAATCTGCTAAATAAAAGATTAACAGTTTCATTTACATACAAGAACAATCGCTGAACTGCTTCATGAGTAGGAACTAATATTAATAACAAAGGAAATGGAGAAGTAGCTTAGAACATGGCACAGATGGAAAAAAAACCAAAGATACCAAAAACCATGTGGTAAGAAAACATCCCGAGAAACTTTAATTTGGAAGTAATTACTCATTGATAAAGTATAAATTTGATTATTATGACCATCAAGTAGCTTTAAGTATCTGGGAAAAGTCACCAAAAGCAATCACTGTTCAGAAGGGCTTATTTTTCTCTCTGCCTTTTTAGTGTTACATTTTAGGGAATACCATGCTACTACACTAAGTGGAAAGATTTAAAAAGTCTTTTTAAATTATAACATTACAAAACTTATTTAACTTTAGCTTTGATCTTTGTGTTAACCTGCAGTGCTAAATATATTACTTTTTCTTTGGTAAGTGGCAATGTTTTTGACTAAGTTCTCAATTCAGCAGAAGAGCGTTTTTGATAAAGAAATCCCCGTGGTCCATTTATTCTCATCCTTTCAGAATACCATCACTTCCCATTACAGCATCTAGAGAATTCAGAAATAAATCCAGTGCTCTGGCTTCAACGACATACCCCATAACCATTCACCTTTTGCTGACTCACTGTGGAATGTCAGACTTTCTAACATCTTTAGCTATTCATTTAGCAAATGCCAACCATTTCTTGTAAGATGCACTGGAGCAGCAGGACAGAAGTGTAGGTTCCAATTGCTTAATTTCTTGCAGTTCATTTCCTTGATATTGCTTTTTAAGGATGGGAGGCCGGACTTATCACATCATTTTTTCCATGGCTTCTCTTTCAAATTTTGGGGATCGGTCTCTTCGCATGGTGCTGCAGTTAGGCCTATTGTTCAAGCATGTTACTGTAAGCAGCAGTGACCTGAACTATGTAACTTTGACATGAACTCTGGGTACTTGACCTCAAGAGTTCGTAAACATAACCCAGGATCTTACATGCCTCATTATCATCTCATACTGGTGAATCATGAGCAAATCAACACCCGCCTGTTTCTTCCCAGTTCTGTCCTGGAAGTGCACACACTTCCTATTATTTCAAATATATAGCAGCAACAATTTGTCTGTAGTTGCCACTGATCAGCTGAGAAACAGGCTTAGAATGTTCATTTAAATTCACAGGTACCTTTCCCCACTTCAATTATAAAATTAGCTTACACACATTTAGCCATGTATCAGGGACAGAAAGTGTCTCAGTATGGACCTCCTATTTACAGAAGCTGCTGTTGGTCAAGTACAGCAATGTTTAATAGGTAGATTCTGTTGTGGAGGGTATTTTCTTATTATTGAGTCAGGAAAATGGAAACAAATGACCAAGGATGAATCTGGCAAGGGAGCACACTTTAAAAAAACAGAATTAAAAGACGTGCTGCTGTGAAAAGCAAAGCCCAATTATCTCTTCCACATCTAAATCAACAAAATAACTGGGTTGCAGTCTCACAGATCCTACTGCCCACCTCAGAAGTCTTCTGGTGGAACATTATTTCAAGATGGAGACAGTAGTGGAGGAAAAAAGGCAAGTGAGAGCAACAGCATTTACTGCAAGTTGTTGCTAAACAGAGGTTGCCACAGTTTTAAAGTTTATTTATTAGTGCCACAAGTAGGCTTACTTTAACACTGCCATGAAGTCACTGTGAAACTCCCCTTGTTGCTGCACTCCAGCACATGTTTGGGTACACAAAGGGAGAATTTAGCATAGCCAATGCACTTGCACCCAGAGGAAATCCACACAGACATGGGGAGAATGTGAAAACTCCAGTGACCCAAGCCAGGAATTGAACCTGAGTCTCTGGCGCTGTGAGGCACCAGTGCTAACCACAGTGCAATGTAATTCAAGATTTGAGATGACAGGAAAGGACAATATATCAATGAGTTATTTAATATATGAGGATGTTCTATTTATATGATGGCTTTTAAAAATAAATGGTGAAATGGAAGAAAACTGAAAGAAGCTGAGAATCTTTCACGTTTATGGTCACCGAGGTACTCTAGTTAAATGTGGCAATTTAGTTAATACACTCGTGCTTCTGTGGTTTGTGAACTTCCAATCATTTGAGGCATTTATACAGAATGTGCCTACATGATTAACTTTAGTGAAGTATTTCTGCTAGAAGGGCTGTATTTTTAGCTTTTTAATCTCAATTCCTGTGGCATATAACATCAATAAAACTCAAGTGGTATGGGGCCTCACAATGGCCAAAAGTACTAAATTGTAAGACATAAATGCTGCCAAGCTGTCCTAAAATTAGCCACTGTATTAAAATCATTATATTAGACAACCCAGTATTTAATTCAAACACCCATGAACCTGTTTGAACCATAAAATTGAATTTGTATTGAGTTTTGAGATCTAATTACATCTTTTCCAGTCACACAAAATAAAATAAGCACTAATGATAATCAGAATTGCCAACAATATAGTGTCTGTGCTGCTGATGAATCAACCAGCCCCATCCATCACTCTGTTGCTACAATCTGTACTTCAGACCCATGACAGCTTCATAGAAGCTTTGGCAAATGAGTCAATGTTCTTTGCCAATCTGGTACCATGAAGGAAAACAATTAAAGTTAAAAATCCAATAACTATTGGAGATCGTCTTTCATTGTTTTCTCTACAAGGTTTAAACAAGCAAATTAATGTACATGACTTTTCTGCTATATTAGTCCTCTCTGCCATGTTACATGTTGTAGAAAATGTGACAACCACTTTTTCCAATCAAAATACAAATAACTATACTAGTCATAAATTGTACATTTTTCAAACTCGATTTGAAGTTTAAAAATAGGCTTGCATTAGGATTCCTATTTTACCATGAAATGTTGGTAAAGAATGGCTCCACAAGCAGAAATTCAAGTATGAGTGACCAGTTTTTAATTGTAAAGTAGGTGCAACATTATTAAAAATGTTACAACACTGCACGACCTGTAATGCTCACAATATTTACAATTAGTGTCCTTTACATGAAACCATAAAACCCTAGAGAGAATTTGCATGGACTGGAACAAACTACTCCTATCACCCACATAAATGCCATCAACCAATTAAAATCAAGTGCACAAAATACTTTACATATTCTACTAATGTAAAGTATACATGTGAGAAAATACAAAACGATTAGATAAATGTCAAAACAAAGAGCAAAGTTGTCATTACAAGACAGTTTAGGAGTAAAGCAAAGAAAGGCAAAATTAAATATAAAAGCACGCACCTTTGATGAATAAAACATTTGTTTTGACATAAAACAGCAGAAAAGCTGACTGATAAGAAAACACAGACAACAATACCATCAAAACAGAACACATCAATTCAGAATGGGGGAAAAAAAGTGAAGGAAAAAAGAAAGACTTCATTTTACATGGAGTTTGCATGTAGGACTGTAGTAGACCTCCATGCCATTGCACAAAAGACAAGATATTTAAACAGAATAGAAATGAACATTGGCGGTGTGAAGTGTCTGCCATAATTAAGTTATCACATAACCATGCCTCATCTGCTGTTAAATACAAAAACAGCATCTTGCATATAAAAGCTTTAAGCGGCATTTTTATTTATCCTCTTTACACTGGTAGTCTCTTGTATGTGTACTCAATAGAAACCAAAGAATTTTGTACACTATTTTGTACAAGAAAAGATAAACTGTGCATTAAGTATGCTTGTACATGACAACTTTATACAGTATTTACAATTTGATATTACCATGAAATTTTGCATATCTATATACACAATGAAAAATCATCAGAAACATTTGGACTGTTCAGTTTTTGATATTCTTGATCGCTCAGTACTGTAGAAAACGTCACTTCTTAGGCAAGCAGTAAATAAACTGTAACCATGATCTCACAAGGTTTCTGATGAGCTATCCAGCATATAATTTTTGCTCATTATTGAAGAAACACTGTACCACAGTTCAATAGCACCTTGTAGCATCGTGGATAATTAAGACCCTATATACACACAGTTCAACCCTATAACTCTATCAGTGATGAAGACTTTGAACGTTATCTAGAGATTTTCCGCCTCTTAGCTTTTGGTGACTTGACTTGTCTTTCCTTCTGAGGTGTCTGATGAACCTGTAAAATCAAACTGTAGATTAATTGTTTGCAATACAATAAATTCCTTGAAGGAGATTAAACAAAAAGTGAAATACAAATCTGAACAGTATGACAATTGAACATGGAATTTGGCTGGATTATTAAAGCCACCTTAGCAAGTACAGCATGATGATCAGAGTCTTTGCATATCCTAGATCATTCTTAGAAACAGCAGAAAACACTGGATTAAGCCCAACTGGGTGGAGTGAAAGTCTTAAGATGGTTAAACTGTCAAAATTAATCTCAAACTTTCTCCTTTTCCTAAACCTTGAACAGGTGAGAAGAGACTTGACGACACAAACCTAATAGAAGAATAGAATTCCAACATTCAGCAACCAATAATTCCCCAGTGAATATATTTCTCACTTGTTGTATAACAAAGTACAAATTCCTGATCCAAGCATAAAACCAGTTTTGGAACTATTTAAAAGCTTACCATAAAACAGAAATTATACTCCAGGTATTTTCACTTTTGAGTAATCTATATATTTTTACAAGAATATCTTCAACTATTTCCTTGGAATATGGGATAAAAAATTCTACGCATGGGTTGTTTTATTCAACTTTGCAGAAATACTGATCCAAGCACAACAAGCTTTGGAAATCTGACATTTTGCAGGATTCAACTATATATACAGAGTACTTCTAATATTTGCTTAAGATTAAACAAACATATTACTTCATAACTCAAAGAAATAAAGTCACCAGCTGGCAGTAAGGCATAAATAGTAAATAGAATATTTTTGCTATTTACCAGCTGTCTGGACAATAATCTGTTCTAGAAACTAGAAGCAGAAATAGGCCATTTGGCCCTTCGAGCTTGCTGATCATCAAATTCAATATTCTGATCTCACCGTCCCCTCATATCCCTTGATCCCTTTAGCCCCAAAAGCTACATCTAATTTCTTCTTGAAATCAGGCAACGTTTTGGTCTCAACTACATTCCATGGTGATGCATTCCACAGATTTACCACTTTTTGAGTGAAGAGGTTTCTTCTTACCACAGTCCTAAAAGGTTTATCCCTTATCCTCAAACTATGACCCCTAGTTCTGGACTCCTACACCATTGGGAACATTCTTTCTGAATCTACCCCATCTAACCCTCTTTGAATTCTATAAGTTTCTACGTGATCCCCGCTCACTCTTCTAAACTCCAGTGAATATAATCCTAACCGACTTAGTCGCTTCATATAACAGACCTGCCATCCCAGGAATCAACCTGATAAACCTTCACTGTACTGCCTCTATAGCAAGGACATCCTTCTTCAGATAAGGACACCAAAACTGTATGCAGTGCTCCAGGTGTGGCCTCACCAATGCCATATACAACGGCAGCAAAATATTCCTGTCCCTATACTGAAATCCTCTTGCTATGAAAGCCAACATATCATACGCCTCCTCTACAGCCTGCTGTACTTGTGTGCTTACTTTCAGCAAATGATGCACGAGGATTCCAAGGTCTCGCTAAGTATCCACCTCTCTCAATTTACACCCATTCAAGTAATAATTTGTCTTCCTGTTATTGTTACTGCATCTGCCATGCAAATACCCACACACACAGCCTGTCCAAATTACAGTGAAGCATCTCTGTATCCACCTCACAGCTCACCCTCCCACCTAACTTTGTATCATCTGCAAGTTTGGAGATAATACATTCAGTTCCTTCTTACAAAACATTAATATGTGAACAGTTGGGGGTCCTAGCACAGATCCCTGTGGAACCCTAATAGTTACTGGCTGCTAAACAGAAAAATAACCATTTATGCCAAATCTTTGCTTCCTATCTGCTAACCAGCTTTCTATCCATCTCAAGACAATCCCACGTGCTTTAACTTTACATAGTGGTCTGTTATGAGACACCTTATCAAAAATCTTTTGAAAGTCTAAGTAAACCACATCCACTGGTTCTCTTTGGTCAACTTTACTAGTTACATCCTCAAAGAATTCCAATAGATTTGTCAAGCATGATTTCCCCTTTTTAAATCCATGCTGACTTTGTCTGATCATACCACTACCTTCCAAATGCCGAGTTATGAAATCCTTGATAATAAGACTCTAGCAACTTCCCCAGTATAAATGATGTTAGGCTCACTGGTCTACAGTTCCCTGTTTTCTCTCTACCTCCCCGTTTTGAATAGTTCTGTTATTTGTTCTAATTTCGATGAACAGAATAATGTGTGCAAAATTCTTTTGAGTTTGCTTAATTGGCAGATAATTAAATAGTTGAATCACTGTGACCCTGATGTGAACTTCAGAGTGAAGAGTGGGAACAGCATCGTTATCAGCTGAAGCAAGGGAATCCATCGGCATGAGGGACATAGGATGTCGCAATGCACTATGATTGTGAAAGATACTTTACTGTGTGGATACAAGTTCCTCCTTCTTAGGCATGGAGCAATAACACAGACATGTGAACTACAGAGACTCACATTTATTACCAGAGAAATCTCTCCTAAATCTCTCACAGCGTTGAATTATTCTTGAAGTATTATTACTTACGTTGGTAAGGGCAGCAATCATGTTGTAAACAAAAAGATCTTGCAAACAACAATGAGAAGTGTAACATGTTAACTTGATTTTGGTGGCACTGATTAAGGGAGGAATGTTGGCCATCCCACTGGGAGTCCTTCCATGACTTCTTAGTAATGCAAATAAGCCACTGGAAGAGCTAGGTCAGTCCTTGGTTTAATATCCCATCTGAAGAACTGCCACATCAATAATGCATTATTGCAATAATGAGTACTCCTTTTGTAATGCATACACAGTGGAGACTAAATTGTGTTTGAATTTGGGGCAGTGGGGGGGGGGGGGGGGGGGGAGGTGGGGTAACTAATACATTTCTCACCCCAGAATAAGAATTCGATGAACTGAGCCAAGCAGTTCAACTGAACCATGATGATCAAGATGTTTATAATTGCTGAACAAGATCAAATCGAATCCACAAACAACAGCTGTAAGACAAGTGAAATGAAAACTCAGCAACACGGTTGGAGCTCAGAGAAAAGTGGCTTGATTACATTAAGGGAGAGCAGCTGTTTTTTGACATTATGTATGCAATGTTTTAGGTAATGTGTCCGAGTTACATTTGGCATCTCTTGATTTTGCGATGGTAACAGTATGACCAATAATATTCATATATGCATGAGCACATTGGAAGACTGAACTTTGCTTTGCTTTCCTGGAATTAAAGCCATTTCAGGACACTCTTCAATTCCATTGCCACAAAAAACATGTATATTTCAATATCATCCTAAACCAGTTGTCTGAAAATGGTTGAACTCATTCCAGTGTTTTGATCACTGATCAACAGTGGAAAAATACAGAACATAAATACCAAAAGACCAGCAAGAAAGACTGGCCTTTATGTACAGGTTAAAGCCCATCCATCAATTCAGTACATAAAGTACCTTGTTATTCCAATGTACTAAATTTTCTTCATTTGGTACTGCAGACCTCAATTTTTGTAATCTTGAGCATGATCTTCAATGAGTAAAGCCGAGGGTATTAAGATGTTATGGCTCAAATTACATCAACAACATCACAGGCCAAATTGCAACTTGGAAAGTTGAGTACGCACTTCAAAATTTTTACTCAAAATACTTGTCAAAAATTTCATGCTACAAATAGGATATTCCACAGCCACCTCTGTGATACAAAATGCTTCCAGCTTATAGATCAAATGGGCACACTTTTGACTTTGTTTTTCTTAATTGCACTCACTGTGCAATGTTTCACGTCAAGAGCCGTGGTATTCTCCATTTGTACTGAAACATTTCCAATGTTCCAATTCACTTACCATGTAACTGAATGGAATAACACTCCCATTATGACATTACTGCTTTCACATAATGAAAATCCAAGTGCTAATCTTTCATCGTTTAGCCCAGAAGGAGCAGCGGAATGTGCTTCACAAATCAATGGCAATCGTTGTCAGAGTCATAATGCACTTAATCTCTGTCTGCACACTGAGTGAATCTTTTAAATATACTTCTTAAAGGTGTTCATTTCAGTTCAACTACAGGAATGTGTCTCAGGAGCAGGGTCTTTTTTTTCTTCAAGGTAGGTAGCTCGATTCAGGTCAGGTTCACAACCTGAAGAAGCAGAGAACGCAGTAAATTGAAATTCAGCTACAATTCTGGAAACTGTTTCAGGATCGCAGGATATTTAGGAGTGTGTACAATGTTAGTACACAATCAGTTTCAAGTTCACAACTTGCTGCTTTTTCAGTTTCAACAATCTGTCAGTCAGCAAAACTCAGCCAGCTCCTGACGCAGTGACAGCTCTGAAACCCTGATGTGTTGAAATGTCATCATAAGGACACATTTTCATAATGCCCATGTATTATTTATAAACCTATCATTTTACAAATGTCTAACATGTGAAGCAAATGAAGAGAATGGGGTATAACCATGGAACAATTTTTTTTTGAATATTCGCTAAATTTAACTGGAAGGTTTGTCTACTATTTTTAGATTTCTATGTAGAAGCATCACTGACTATACAAATGGGGTAGAGCAATTTAAGAAAAGGACATATACTTTCTGACACTAATTAAAATATTGGCCACACTTAAAATAAAAACATAAACCAGTTCAAGATTGATGATCCAAGACAACATGCAAAAATGCACTGAAAGATGATTAATGGTAAAATGGTCCTGAATAGTTATAAAAGCTCAACTGGTTTCAACTATGCTGAATTCAATCCACTTAACTCTAATTTTTTCTACTCCCCACTACATCAGTCTTTGACCTTCATTCATGCACCAAATTTTCACTGTTGCTTTGCATACCCTTCTCCAAGCATATCAACATATCTAAGCATAGTCCTGAATATATTCAGAGCTAAAAAACAATTTGGAACGTTACTGGGCAATGTTCCAAATAAATGGGGTAATTTTATTGATTAATATTCCTGTGCGTTATCAAGTTACAGTGTATGTGATTTACAAACATTTTATCCCACTCAGATAGTGAGGGAATAGTGGGATTAGCAGAGTTGGTCTTGCAGAGATCCTGAACTAACACAACCAGTTGAATAGCCTCCTGTGCTGCAACCAGTGACGTTAACATTCTATGTTGGCTCACATGGGACCTCTTGTCTATGGTTTTGCAAAGTGGGGGGGTGGGGGGGGGGGGGGAGGGAGTTGGGAAAAAGACATTTTCTGCTCATTTAGTTGATATTTATATTCTATTTTTAAGCTCTCTTAAATCAGTTTATTTAACCTAAAAAAAACTCTCCATAAATCCCACTGGCCATTTTGAACTTTTCCTAAAGTTTGTACAAGGATTACATTTGATGCACATTCGATAAAGTCTTCAGGAAACAGACGAGAAAATTTCATGCGAGAATGCTTTGTTAATTTAGAAAAGCTTTGGAAATATAATAAACTGAATTGTGATAGCAAGAAAAAAACACATACATTATTACCACTGTAATCTAAGGGTAGATTAGAATCAAGCCTACTCACTGAATTCAGAATTTCTTTGAAGACAGTTTATAAAGTTTAATACTGTATTTAATTTTCTATTCTTAAACATGATTAGTTGATTAAGAAATGCATCCTATTAAATGAGACATGTCAAAGACCTAATGCAGAATAACTGAGTCACTGATTGAATAATAAGATTAAGCATAAACTAGTGGACCTCTTGGTGGATAGAGTATTTCAGCAGGAATTTATTTTCAGAAGTAATAGGCTCAACAGTTGGGCAAGTCTGCCATTAAACTTAATTTGGTTTAACATATAGTGGGGGCAGTGCTGTGGTGGTATTGTCACTGGACTTGTATTGCAAAGATCAAGAGTCTTTAATGATACCTGTTAAATGGCATCAGGGATGGGCAATAAGTGTAGATCAAGCCAGCATCCCATGAACAAATTAAAAAAATGTAATTTAACACCATAAGACATAGGAGCAGAATTAGGCCACTCGGCCCACAGACCCTTAGCCTTAGAAGTACATTTCTGCTCTTGTATTCTAGTCCTGTCGACATGAATGCTAACACTGCATTTGCCTTCCTAATTGCTGACTGAACTTGCACGTTAACCTTAAGAAAATCTTGAACAATGACCCCGCCATTCAATCATGGCTGATTTGTTTCTATCCCCAATCTCCTGCCTTTTCCCCATAACCCCGATCCACTTATTAATCAAGGATCTATCTCTGTCTTAAAGACACTCAATAACTTGAACTCCACAGCCTTCTGTGGCAGAGATTTACCACTCTCTGGCTGAAAAAATTCCTCCTCATCTCTGTTTTAAACGATCATCCCTTTAGCCTGATGTTGTCCCTCTGGTTCTAGTTTTTCCTATTAGTGGAAACATCCTCTCCACGTCCATTCTATCTAGGCCTTGCAATATCCTATAAGCTTCAATAAGATTTCCCCCCTCATTTTTCTCAACTCCAAGTACAGACCCAGAGTCCTCAACCATTCCTCATATGACAAGCTCTTCATTCCAGGGATCATTCTTGTGAACCTCCTCTGGACCCTTTCCAAGGCCAGCACATCCTTCCCTAGATATGGGGCCCAAAACTGCTCACCACACTCCAAATGGGATCTAACCTGAGCCTTATACAGCCTCAGAAGTACATTCCTGCTCTTCAATTCTAGCCCTCTTGACATGAATGCTTACATTGCATTTGCCTTCCAAATTGCTGACTGAACCTGCATGTTAATCTTGAGAATCTTGAACAATGACTCCCAAGTTCCTTTGTACTTTTGATTTTCTAAGCATTTTCCCATTTAGAAAATAATCTATGCCTCCATTCCTCCTTCCAAAGTGCATAACCTCACACTTTTCCATATTGTATTCCATCTGCCACTTCTCTGCCCACTCTTCTAACCTGCCCAAGTCCTTCTGCACCTCCCCTGCTTCTTCAATACTATATATCCCTCTAAATATCTTTGTATCATCTGCAAACTTAACAACAGTGCCTTCAGTTACTTCCTCCAAATCGTTAATGTATATCGTGAAAAGTTGTGGTCCCAGCACTGACCCCTGAGGCACACCACTAGTCACCGGCTGCCATCCCAAGAAAGACCCCTTTATCCCCACTGTCTGCCCTCTACCAGTTAACCAATCCTCTATCCATGCCAGGATCTTATTCTTAACACCATGGGCACTTGACTTATTTAACAGTCTCCTATGTGGCATCTTGTCAAAGGCCTTCTGGAAATTTAAATAAATCATGGCTCTCTTATCTAACTTCTTGTTACCTCCTCAAAGAACTCTAACAGTTTTGTCAAACATGATCTCCCCTTAACAAAGCCATGCTGACTCAGTCCTACTTTATCGTGCTCTTCCAAACACACTGCAATCTCACCTTTAATAATCGAATCTTGTTGCTGAACCTGGAAACGTGTAATGTTCCTACCCATTGGTGTGATGTGGCATCAGCAGGAATTACGTCTGGTCCCCACAAATGTACATCAGACGTAATGTCCACAGTGCAAGGTGGGGAGGGGGGCTCAGACATCATTGTAGCCCCCAGGTGATTGAGAGCATAACAGTGCCAGAAAGGGGAATCTTCAATTTTACTTTGAGATTGGGGCGTTCTTTAAAAATGGTGCATCATGGTGAAGCTGGGCTTGCCAGTCTGTTTAAGTCCTGCCACACTCAAAGTTGGCGCAAAACATGTTCCCTTTCAAAAAAAAGGCAAAGTTTGGAAGACCCTGTAGCAAAATCTGTCTGTTAACCAACTGGTTTTCTGAATGAGCCTAACACGACTTTTTTTTTCAGTGAATTCTGTCCTTTGTATCAGTTGTTTAATTGTAGTTAAAGGAAAATGTTGTGGTGAACAGAGTAGTTCTTAGTATACTTATTTGCAAAAGGACCTTTTGCAACAGACCTGGTTGCTCACAAAATCCAGTTATATTTCTGTCCAATCCAGCAATGTGTCACTTAGATATCAAGTCTGTGTACAAGTGTACAGATGTGATTATGAGAGGGTCGTGATTGAGTGTAGCTGAGTATTCACGTACAATGCAAAATAGTGCTCTACAAAGCAATCTAGCACAGAGATATCTACTTTTTCTTTTTGATATGCATGGGAAATGGATGGTGAAAGGGATAAGAGTAGGACCTGCAGAACCGAGGGGCAATTCAACTCAGCACGTGCTTTGAAACATGCCAGTTTTAAATAATCACCATAGAGTTTTACAGCACAGAAGAGGCCCTTCAACCCGTCATGTCAGTGCCAGCCATCAAATATCATAAAAATCATAGAAACCCTACAGTGCAGAAGGAGGCCATTCAGCTCATCGAGTCTGCACCAACAACAATCCCACCAAGGCCCTATCCCCGCTTAGTAACCCTGCTAATCCCTCTAACCTATTGTACTCCAGAACACTAAGGATTAATTTAGCATGTCCAATTGACCTAACCCGCACATTTTTGGACTGTGGGAGGAAACCCACACGAACATGGGGAGAATGCACAAACTCCCCACAGACATTGACCCAAGTCCGGAATCGAACCTGGGTCCCTGGAACTGTGCGGCAGCAATGTTAACCACTGTGCCACCATGTGCCCTAAATATCTATCTGTTCTAATTCCATTTTCCAGCATCAAGCAGGGCATTGCTGTTACTTATGACAACATCGTCCTTGAGTTCCAACAATACCCTGGCCAAAAAGCCTGCTCCTTGGCCCAATTCTTTTCAAGGGTCATGTGAAAGGGAAGACTCCCACACGTCTAAAGTCATCAGCCTCAAAAAAATCTGACAAAGACCCAAAATTGTCATCAAATCACTGGCCAATATCCCAGGAATCAGTATATTTTAAGGTAGTGGAGTACCTAATTCTACAGCACAACAAACCAGAAGTGGGGAACATCCTGAATGTGGAACCATCAGGTTTTTGCCAAAGAAGAATGTGAGCAGGTCTTCTCATTAACCACTTTGACTTCCAAAAGTATTTCAAAACAGGGGCAATTTCTCTTGAATTCATTGCAGCATCTGATACAGTAAGGGACTTTGCCCTCGTCACTCAAATATCTCCCTCCCTTGGTTACTGATGCTGTTGAACTGCAACTCCAGGACAGAAGGTTCAGAGCATCTATGGGTGACAAGACTTTCTTGAAGAAAGCAGACAAATGGACTAACCCTGGGTCTTTCCTAGCTCCAGGTCTGCTAAACATAGTACATCAATGATCTACCCATCCGCTGTGGCATAAGCACAGACTTTCCTTGACCTGAAAAATGTATTAAATGACAAATATTGCAAAGCTGGCTGACTACTGCCAGACATGATGCCTACAACTGAACACAAATAAAACAGGTCTCCAGCAGATTCCACCTTCACTACACTGACAGGAAACTGAACATTATCCTGGATGGCCTGAGACTGAAGCACAATAGTCAGATTTGACAGAACGTTCAAGGACAAACAGCGTGTCGTAAAACTACAGAAAAAATTAAAACCCACAACAACCACCTCAGTAAACTACTGGTATCTCATGAAATCACAGGTCAAGACCCAAAGGACCTCTGCTCTTGCCATCGCATATGCAACTGCAGAATACTGTGCCTCAGTATGGTACAAATCTGTCCACACCAAACTTATCAATGTGCAATTTAATTCAACAATGCCCATCATCAGTACTCTTCGACCAATTCCTGAAAAAGATTGCATGTTGTTTTCAAGATTCGTGCCATGTTATTTCTGGAGACTTGTTGCAAGAGGTGAACAATAGGTAAACTGGAGCTCATGCTATGTCAGGTGATAAGTTCCGTTCAATATTTAGACCATCTTCCCATATGCTTGTGCAGACATTTTCACACCAGGACTATCAATTCTTTGTGAATTGTTTGATTTTTTTTCAGGTGTCTTTGTGACTTTGCCTCTAGTTGTGTCATAATGCCAAATATTTCTTTATGTTGGTTGTGCCAAAGCTGAAAGAGTGAGAGCAGACTGCTCCCTTGGCATTCTTCCGAGTTAGAACATAGAACACTACAGCACAAACAGGCCCTTCGGCCCACAAGTTGCGCCGATCACATCAATACCTACCAATCCATCGACCTATCTATAACCCCCAATCCCATTAAATCCCATATACTCATCCAGAAGTCTTTTAAAAGACCCCAGCGAGTTTGCCTCCACCACCACTGATGGCAGCCGATTCCATTCACTCACCACCCTGAGTGAAAAACTTACCCCTAACATCACTTCTGTACTTGCCCCCCCGCACTTTAAATCTGTGTCCTCTCGTAGCGACCATTTCAACCTGGGGAAATAGCCTCTGAGAATCCACCCTATCTATTCCTCTCAACATTTTATAAACTTCTATCAGGTCGCCTCTCAACCTTCGTCTCTCCAGGGAGAAGAGTCCCAGCTCCCTCAACCTATCTTCATAAGGCATGCCTCCCAATCCAGGCAACATCCTTGTAAATCTCCTCTGTACCCCTTCAATAGCTGCTACGTCCTTCCTATAGTGAGGCGACCAGAACTGCGCACAGTACTCCAAGTGAGGCCTGACAAGGGTCTTATAAAGTTGCAGCATTACCTCCCGACTCCTAAACTCAATCCCTTGATTAATGAAGGCCAGTACACCATACACCTTCTTGACCCATCCTCCACCTGCGAGGCCGATTTAAGAGTCCTGTGGACCCGGACCCCAAAATCCTTCTGCTCTTCAACACTGCTAAGACTCCTGCCCTTGATAGTGTACTCGTTCATCCCATTGGTCCTGCCAAAATGGACCACTACACATTTATCCGTGTTGAAGTCCATCTGCCACTTCTCCGCCCAGTCCTGCATCCTATTTATGTCCTGCTGCAACTTCTGACATCCTTCCAGACCATCCACAACACCACCGACCTTCGTGTCATCGGCGAACTTACTAACCCATCCCTCCACTTCCTCAGCTAGGTCATTTATGAAAATGACAAACAGCAGGGGTCCTAGAACAGATCCCTGGGGCACTCCACTGGTGACTGACCTCCATGCAGAAAAAGACCCATCCACAACCACTCTCTGCCTTCTGCAGGCAAGCCAGTTCCGGATCCACAAGGCCAAAGCCCCTTGGATCCCATGCCCTCTCACCTTCTCAAGAAGTCTTGCATGAGGGACCTTATCAAACGCCTTGCTGAAGTCCATGTACACCACGTCCACTGCTCTTCCTTCGTCAATGTGTTCAGTCACATTTTCGAAGAACTCAACTAGGCTCGTAAGGCACGACCTGCCCTTGACAAAACCATGCTGACTATTTCTGATCATGCCAAACTTCTCCAAATGCTCATAAATCTTGTCCCTCAGAAGCCTCTCCATCAGCTTACCAACCACTGAGGTCAGACTCACCGGTCGGTAATTTCCCGGGCTGTCTCTGTTCCCTTTCTTGAAAGTAGGAACCACATCCGCAATCCTCCAATCCTCCGGAACCTCTCCCGTCTCCATTGACGATGCAAAGATCATCGCCAGGGGCTCTGCAATCACCTCCCTCACCTCCCACAGTAACCTGGGGTACATCCCATCTGGTCCCGGCGACTTATCTATCTTGATAGAATTCAAAAGTTCTAACACATCCTCTTCCTTAATATCCACATACTCAATCTTTTCCATTTGCTGCAAACCTGTAGCAAAATTTCCCAGATCAGTTTCCACCGTGAATACTGAGGCAAAGTACTCATTAAGCACCTCTGCCATTTCTTCTGGTTCCATACAGACCTTTCCCCCTTCACCTTTTATAGGTCCTATCCCTTCTCTTATCCTTTTACTTTTCACATATTTATAGAGTTGATGCATGACAGCGTGCCCTGTGTATCTGCAATCTCCCATCACTGGGTCAATGCATCCCAATCCAGCCTGCAGGTATTTATGGTGCTTTCACGAGAAATGGGCTTCTTCTTCATCTTCTCAGAGATGGTAAATTTAGTTTCAGAAAATGATACCTACAGCATATGTGAAGTGTCCTTACTGCGAATGGATTGTTCAGGTTTCGGCGAACCCAGAAAGCACCTCATTGGTACCGACTCCAGGATTCTGTAAATTACTGTGCAAGATGCATGTACGTTTGCACAATGCAATGTCTACAATATCTATTGTTTGAAGTCAAGTTGTAAATAAACAAGTTTCCACAATGCAATCTAATATGTATGGGGCTGATTTCTCTCAATATTTTGAATTTTTTATTTATGTCTTTGACTTTTCATAGGCTATTTTAGAACTTTCAACTGCAAATTTGCCCCCATATTTTCAGACCTGGATGAGTGGCTGCAAGTGTGAGTGGGGCGGGGGCGGCTAGCATGAGTTACAATGAACTTGGACTATAAGCAATTCATCCCCTCTTAAAGGGGAGGTGTACTGTGGCTGAAGTAGTTCTGGAAGTCATTGTAAAACTGATTCTGACCTGCAAAAACGACAACATGAGTGGGCACAGGCTCCAGCATTTTCTGATGCTCTACTGATGGCCTTGGTGCAAGAGATGGAGAGCGGAGATGCCATCTATCCAAAGGGGACTGGGATGCCCTATAGGCAAATTTGCAATGTTAATCAATGCTACCAATCTGCTCCAAGGGCTTAGATGCAATTCCACAACAAGTTCAATCATAGCTCAGAATTAACATTTATACCTTCATGTCACCCTCAATTACCACTGCTACTAACCTCAAACCCACATCTCACACAAACTGCCAGTTATTCAACCATAACAGCCACATCACACAAATGTATTGCAACACAATTCCTTCCCTTGAAAGATAAGACAAAAGCTGACACACAACTAGAAGCAGCAGCACTGCACCAACAGAGGACAGGCATGATATGTCCTTGCACCGATGGAAGAAAAGGTGGTAAATTTACACTGGAGCAGCCATGACCCGAGGTCATTGTTGATGAGGCTGAAAGCATTGAAGATGGTGCCATTCTTAACCCTAACCCTTCTTCTCACATACTATTTTTACATTATCTTCCTGATTTACTTGTTACAGATGGGATAAACATGCACCTCTTGCTTTTCCCTCCCCTTATCATAATCCTAGCCTGTCTCTTTTTCATTTCAGATACTCAAAAACTGCAACCTGGCTGGGCAGGAACAGCAAGACGACGCTGATGAAAAAGAAACATCTTTAATCAATCCCACACTCATTGCTTAGTTACTGATAGTGGTGTACTAAACACAGTAGCTTAGAAACAGCACCTGTATGTGATTACAGGCTTGACTGGCTTACAGCCAGTGCTAGGGACAGGTATAGCACAGGTAGCTGTTTGCAGGAGTGCCAGGTTGCACACGTGCTGCTGCAGAGTACTTCAACGGTGCAGCCTGCAGAAGGAGGCTGATTGATATGCATAATGAATTGCTTGGTGGTCAAGCCAACGTCTCAGAAAGCCTACAGTCACAATTAAGGAGCATGGAAGTGTCCAGCATTAACAAACAGAGCTTTGTGTAGAGCTTGAGGCTCAACCATCTCAGCATGGAAGTGGTGGCAAACTCAGTTAGCACACGTGTGGATCACTTGATGTAGAAATGTGATAGTTGAGTTTTAGCTTTCACTGCAGCACAAACAGAAGTCACTCAAGGTCTGGCTGTTGCAAAGGAAACATGTACTAAAGTCAGGTGAGCTCAGCCAGCTGCCATCATAGCTGTGGATTTCAATACTTAAAAGGACTTGGTGGCAAATGCTATCCAGTAATCTATCCTCAAGTTTACGAGGATCTCCAAAGTGCTGTCCTGTGGACAGAATTTGTCCTCCCACCATTGCCACTTTACGAGTGCCCTTGCTGTTACCAGTCAGCCTAGACTACTGGCACTCACACGATTCAAAGTCGGACCAGAGCTGCTCAATGGACACTAAACAAATGCTCAATGTTATTAGTTGATATTTGTATCGAACAGGGTATGGTTCGATTTATAAATTTAATTTGGAATGTTTATTTTATATTGGCTTTCGATTTCACATTGTGACTAAGCAGATAATGAATGACCAGTAACAGAGGTAAGGCAAAGTCTGGGACTGTTAGTGAATGGGGAATTGGGGTTCTGTTTATGGCTATCAAACCAGATGAGTCAATTACTGACAGCTAAGATGAAAGAAAAACAAAATACGCTGGAAAATCTCATCAGGTCTCAGCACCTGTGGAGAGAGAATAGAGCTAACATTTCAATGTCTGAATGACCCTTAGTCAGCACCAGCTGAGCAAACCTGCACTTCCAAATGATGAATCTTGTGATCACAGATCAAAAAAGGGTCACAATATGCAACCTTGATTTTTCCAAAATGTCTTCTTGGCAATTGAGACTCAGCCAGCACGCATGGAAATCACTGCTTCTGTGCTACATTTATCTAGATGGCATGGTGTTAACTGCACTTTAGACAATTTATGGAAATATTCTCTTTAGTGATTGAGTTTAAAACCCATAATGACACATCTTATGCTACAAAATATTGAATATAAAAGTGACAATGTTTATTGCAGTATTGTGAAATATTTCGTGCAGCTTTCCCTTACATGTTTGGTGACAGCAGTCTTGAAGAAGCAGCGACTCATGAAACTGGGCAGAACAGCGATGGATGAAACTACACAGATAAATACAAATATTATTGAACAAAAACAGTGGATAACATTTCTTGCTGCATGTATGGCATTGAATAGCAAAGAGTGAAACAGATTATAGGAAGATAGTATTAAATCAACTTGGTGCTAAGCATGTGCAATTGTTGCAGAACAGCAAACAAACAGAATGCTGAATTGCATTTAAAAAATAGACTGTCAGCTGGAGGAAGTCAAGCTTCAATTCTAGAGCGCTCTGAACAACTGCATATGGATGTCCAGTTCTGATCAGCTAGATACATTCAAACTTGGAGGCTGTGCATAAAAATTCACAAAGTTGATCTCTTGCATCAGGATACTGCATCTTTCATGAGGAACAACTGAAGAAACTTAGTATTTGAACCTTGATATGAGGCTAATGGGGAAACCGCAAGTGGTTTAGGAAGGGTTATTCTTCACAATTTCAAATTAAATGTTGAATTTAGGACACAAAGCCTAAATTAAGCTCAAATTGGGTAAAGGTAAATTTGAATGCCAACAATGTCAGGGACATTTCCTTCAAACAATCCACACATAGAATGGGTTTTTAGGCTGAGTAGCGGAGTCTACTGGAATACATTAAGAGCTTAACTGTTATATTGAGGTACTTTCTAGATTGATATGCTTGAATAGATCTTTTTTTCTAATCTATCTTCTGAATAGAGATTTTTAAATTTATTCAGCAGATGGCAAGAATGGATACTTTCTCTTCTTGATACTTAATGTTAGTGGTCAGCACACACAAAAGTCAAAGGAAACACTGATCAGATGCATAGTAATGCATTGCTAACTTTTAGGATGATGGCAACTCCACACTCCATGTGCTGGCTAATTTTTCTTTTCAGTTAACTTAGTATGATCATGGAACAATTTGTACTTTAACAATGCTCTGAATGCATTGGTGTCACTTCACTAAAAAGTGATCAGGTTAACCATAATTTTGTTTGAGCACAGATATTTTGGTTGCTTAGTAATTAGTCAGGAACCCAGGAAAGTAAATGCCATTGAAATAAGTTGGCTCTTTAGTAGCACCCTAGGACTGAACATCCAAACCTCAAAAGAATATCTTACAATGAAATAAATTCTATCCTCTACACCATTGAGACTGCCAGTGTGTAAAGAGTTTGGTAGATTCACCTCATTGTTGAACAAACTCAATTGCTCACCACCCACCCACAGTGTGTTCAAAAGTTTGAGCAACTTCAAGAGGGCTCTGGTATGATATCTTGTGCTGTCCTACAAAGCCATATATTACTATGAACAATTTTAGTGCATACTTTGAATTGCTCCATAATGGTTTCAGGATCACAGCAAAGAAAAATGTGCAGTGCAACAATATGCAGGAGCATAAGTTGAGAATTTGACATCAGGTACAATACCAATGTGCCTCCAACTGTTTAAAAAAAACGTGGTTAAGGGAATCATTCCACAAGACACTATGCATCTTGAAATATTTATACTTGCTTGTAATTTTGATTCAAGATGACAGAAAGGATCAGATTTGAATATTCATCCCTTATGATTATACCCCATGACCAATTTTGGAATTGGTCATTTGTTAGTTTGCTTGTCTGAGATTGTCCACTGACCACATGCATATTTTTAAGACAATGAAACAAGATTGGGGAAAAATAATGGAAAAATGGAGGAATGTCTGGGCCACGTAATCACTATTTTGATTTACATTGGGTTACATAGATTGTTGGTTAACTACAATTTAAAAAGAATTTTATTTACTGTCAACTAAATAAATAGAAACCTTATGCGTACAACAACTTGCGTACAAAATTACGTTAAGGACTAAAGGTAACTTAATCTTCAAAGTATATCCCAAGCCACGAAGAGTTCTTACATCTTCAAAGGGTTGTCTGCAGAAGAAAAGGGGTTAGGGTAGGAGCTGTACACTGTTACAATTTGCTTTCAAATACGTTCGCATCTTTTAAAGATCAAAAGTAACCTCTGGAAAGAATTGTGTAATTTTAGTTGAATCTCCACAAGCCAATTACTTTACAACATTATCAGCACAACCTGTACCATAAAAGCGGAGTTCACAAAGCACTTTCTAGTTTCTCTAAAATGGGAAATATCGATTCAATTGCTTAATGGCCTCATCATAATGATCAATTCTTAAGACAAGGCTCAGAATCCAGCCATTCCTTTTGACAGAATCCGTGAACTGCCTGGGAATATAGTTAGGTCACTGATTGCCAAAATCTGGAAAGCACTTTGTCTGAAGGATTCTCCTATTCTGAAACATCTCAGGTATTTTCTATTAGGAGCTGCTTAGGTTGCTTACCATATAAAGTAGTTACAATACAAACAGCCTCTCATCCTTTTGAACTCCACAGAACATAGGCCCAATTTATTCAAGTCTCTCATTATGTTACAACCAAATCCTGGGGACCACCCCAGCGAACCTTCACTTTACCACTTCCACTACAAGTAAATCCGTCCTTAAGTATAGTATGGAGACCAAACCTTCATGCAGTATTCCAGGTGTGGTCTCACCAAACTCCTGGACATCTGTAGTAATAATTCCTTATTCTTTGCTCCAATTTTTTTTTGCAATAAACACCAACATGCCATTTGCTTTCTGAATTGCTTGCGGTACTTGCATGCTAACTTTATGTTCCTTGTACAAGCAAACCCAAGTTCCTCTGACTGTCAACAAGCCTCATGCCTTTTAAAAATATTTGAAAAATATTCCACTTTTCTACCCTTAGAACCAAAGTGAATGATCGCATGTCTGTTGGCTACTTGCTAACCTGTCTACATATCTTCGCAGTCTCTCTATGTCCTGACAGCTTATATTTGCACCTGGTTTTATATTGTCAGCTAAGTTAGAAACATTATTTTCTGTTTCATTATCAACATAGATCATAAATAGTTAAGACCGTAGCACCGACCCTTGCAGCATTTTGCTAGTTATAGCCTGTCTCGCCAAACTCCTGGACATCTGTAGTAATAATTCCTTATTCTTTGCTCCAATTTTTTTTGCAATAAACACCAACATGCCATTTGATTTCCGAATGACCCATTTATACTTGAGGAAGTAATAACAGGACATTTAGAAGTTAAAATGTAATCTATCAAAGTCAGCATGGTTTTATGAAAAATAAATCATATTTGATTAATTTGCTAGATTCTTTGAAGATATAATAAGCAAAAGGGAATCTAATAGATGTAGTATATCTGGACTTCGAAAAAGCATTTGATAAGGTGCTACACAAAAGATTAATACACAAGATAAGATCTTGGAGTTAATTTATTAGTTTGGATAGAGGACTGGTTAACCAACAGAAAGTTAGGACGAATGGCTCTTTTTCTTGTTGGCAAGATGTAACTAGTGGGGTGCCAAAGGGTTTGGTCATCAGGCCCCAACTATTCACAATCTATATTCATGACTTGGATGCAGGGAAAAAGGGAAAGAGGTACTATAGCCAAATTTGCAGATGGCATTAAAATTGGTGGGATAGTAAGTTGCAATGAGAAATAAACTTACAAATGGATACGTTAGGTGAGTGGGCCAAAATTTGGCAGATGGGAGTTTAACATGGATAAGTGTGAGGATTCATTTTGTTCAGCAAAATAGAAAGACAATATATCTAAATGGAGAGAAACTTCATGGTGCCAAGGTGCAGAGGGATCTGGGTGTCCTTCTGCATTGATCGCAGAAAACTAGTTTGCAGGTACAACAGTTAATAAGAAAGTCAAATGGAATATTGGTATTTATTCTGAAAGGAATAGAGTAAAAAGTAGGGATGTGTTGCTGCAATTATACAGGGCATTAGTGAGACCACAGCTGGAGTACTGTGCACAGTTTTGGTGCCCATATAGCTTCTCTGATTGGAGGCCTGTGACTAGTGGTGTGCCACAGGGATTGGTGTTGGGTCCGTTGTTGTTTGTCATCTATATCAATGATCTGGATGATAATGTGGTAAATTGGATCAGCAAGTTTGCTGATGATACAAAGATTAGAGGTGTAGTGGACAGTGAGGAAAGTTCTCAAAACTTGCAGAGAGATTTGGACCTACTAGAAAAATGGGCTGAAAAATGGCAAATGGAACTTAACGCAGACAAATGTGAGGTATTGCACTTTGGAAGGACAAACCAAAGTAGAACATACAGGGTAAATGGTAGGACTCTGAAGAGTGCAGTTGAACAGAAGGATCTGGGAATACATGTACAGAATTCCCTAAAAGTGACGTCACAGGTGGATAGGGTCGTAAAGAGTGCTTTTGGTACATTGGCCTTTATAAATTGGAGTATCGAGTATAAAAGTTGGAGCGTTATGGTAAGGTTATATAAGGCCTTGGTGAGGCCAAATTTAGAGTATTGAGTACAGTTTTGGTCACCTAGTTACAGGAAGGATGTAAATAAGGTTGAAGGAGTGCAGAGAAGGTTCTCGAGGATGTTGCTGGGACTTGAGAAGCTGAGTTACAGAGAAAGATTGAATAGGTTAGATCCCTGGAGCGTAGAAGAATGAGGGGAGATTTGATAGAGGTGTATAAGATTTTGATGGGTATAGATAAAGTGAATGCAAAGCAGGCTTTTTCCACTGAGGCTAGAGGAGAAAAAAACCAGTGGGCATGGGTTAAGGGTGAAAGGAGAAAAAAGTTTAAAGGGAATATTAGGAGGGGGCTTCTTCACACAGAGAGTGGTGGGAGTGTGGAATGAGCTGCCGGATAAAGTGGTAAATGCAGGGTCACTTTTAGCATTTAAGAAAAACTTGGACGGGTTCATGGATGAGAGGGATGTGGAGGGATATGGTCCAAGTGCTGGTCAGTGGGATGAGGCAAAAAATGGTTAGGCACAGACAAGTAGGGCCAAAAGGCCTGTTTCTGAGCTGTAATTTTCTATGGTTCTATTTGAGGAGGATGTGGTTGCATTGGAGGCAGTTCAGAGGAGGTTCACTACATTGATTCCAGAAATGAGGGGTTTGTCTTCTGAAGGGAGATTGAGTAGTTTAGGCCTGTACCCTCCAGTGATTAGATGAATAAAGGGAGATTTAATTGAGGTACATAAGATGCTAAAGGGGGATTGACAGGGTCAACATAGAGGGGATGTTTCTTCTTGTGGGACAATCTAGAATGTAAGGTCATAGTTTTAGATTAACATATAAAACAGAGGAGGAGAAATTACTTCTTTCAAAGGTCGTGAATCTGTAAATTCACTACCTTAGAGTGCAGTGATGCCGAGACATTGAGTAAATTTGAGGAGGAGATAGGAAGATTTTTAATTAGTAATGAGTTGAAGGGCAGAAAGTGGAATCGAGGCCAAGACGAGTTCAACCATGTTCATACTGAATGGTGAAGCAGGCTCACGGGGCTGAATTGCCTACTCCTGTTCCAAGTTAGGTTCTTATTTATACTTCTCCTTTACTTCCTGTCTGTTAACCATCCATCTAGATGAAATTCATCATTTGCTTACTGTTTTCTTTGCATGGCTGTTGTATAATTCAGTTCAGACACACTCTGAAATCCTCCTTCAAACTATAAAAATTACATCAGTTGCAATTTACCTTCAAACAGTGGAACATATTCAGACATATGAGTTACAGGTGAACTTTTTTTCTGAAGCATGAAATTCAATGCAAGGTAATTTATGAAATCAACCTGAAAAAATCAAGCCTGCAATAAAGATAGGATCCGTGATTCTATTCGCATTATATTCTCTTGAAGTCGAAGTGCCTTTGGGCATACAGTTCAAAAACTAATTTCAGAATTTAGTTGTGCTAAGATAATTTTTCAATATTTTGAGAAAAATAAGTTGCAGTAACTTAATGGTCATACAAATCCAAAACAAGTATGACATCTATGACTTGTTGCCTGCTACTTCAGAAGTGCCGGCAATTGTGAAGTTTCCTACTGTTACACATTTTTCCCCCTCATACTTAGCACAACAGGCCTCAATATACAGCTAGTCTTTTCCAACTTCTTTTAATTTACCTGAAATATTAAATCCTCCTGCAATGGAAAGTTACTTGACATTATGTAGATCCTCAATGATACTGAGCTGCCCAATACTTGCACAATAAAATAGCCGACTCACCTGCCTTCATGACCTTTACTTCAATTAATAGCAATGGCGACATAGATAGACACTGGTGCCTTCTGTATTGGCTGCTCAAGGATGGAAATTGCCACATCTGAGTGTGGTATACTAGCTGAGGCTGACAGTACAACACAGTGTTCATTGCAGCGTAATGCATTATATATCTTACAAATATTCCTGGACAAAAATCCCCATTGCTAAATGATTTGCATTGTTGTGCGATTTGAGAAGAACTTCATGATTTGATTTTGTCGATGATTGAATTGAGACAGCAGAGTACTAAATATTAATATCTGCAACTGTACATTTCCCCTTGTGCTGTTCCTATCTTTGAAGTGGTCACAGTCATTCTTATAAAACATTTCATAGCGCCAAGCAACATTTCTCTTCATCACTTCAGCAATAGATGTACGAACAACACACAATGCAAAGGCATCATTATCTCAAAGAAACACTCCAGAGACAAAGTCTTATTAAGAGTGCGATGCTCATTTTGATTTTTACTGTGTTTTTGGCTGCTGCAGAACCTGTATTATCAACGACTGGTCGCCTTCACTGATGCTTCCACACCCTCTTTTGATTTTACCTGGATTCTGGCTAGTACAGGAAATCAGGAGCAAAATGAAGTAATAAAGGAAATAATCTGGACTGGGCTTTGATATTTTCCCCAAAGGATTGGGTTATAAGAGAAAAATAAATCAGATTCTGTGTGACTGGAACATGCAAAATGTTTTTTATTCCGTTACTTGGTGAATGTACATGTGAGATGTGGTTAGTATGAAACTAGACAGGAGGAGGGCATTTAACCCACCTTTGGGCAATGATTGGTGTTAATAACAGTAGTGGTCATGCTCCTTTACACAAAAATGTTAAAATAGCAACTACCACAAACAGACTATAAACTTACTGAGTACAAAATCTTAAAAGCACACAGCTGTTGGAAAAGAATAGGCAGAGCCTGAAAAATAAACGAGTGATACTAAGTGTTCTTCAGGGTTAAGCATTTCTCAAACTATAATCTGTCGCTTAAGGCAATCAAACATTAGAATATTATTACAGTATAGTCTGGGAAAGACGTAGTGACATGCTCCATTCCGAAATTACCTGTCTCTCACACTGATGCAGCATACTCGAGCAATTCTCCTCATCAACTGTGAGAGGCTTTTTTGACTCTTGAAATAAAGTCAAACTTGCTCTCGTACTATTTTCTTTAAAAAAAATGAAAAAAGTACACCTTGTGGTTCAATTATTTTGACGATGCTGCAGGTCCCTTGTGCCAACATGGTTGTGCAGATGAAAGTCAAATTTCGCAAAGGGTTACGGCTGGCTTTAACAACTAGCAAGTGTAAATGTACAAAGGAAGTAATGGTGTTGAGAGAACAATGACCCATTTTCTCTCTTTTTCAAACTGTCACAAGAGACTGGAAGTATACTGGGAAGGCTTCTGACTCATTCTATAAATGAATTTTGTACAGACGTACAGATTTTGCTTACTGGAACAGTACAAAATCAAAGCTGTTCCAAATGAAAGAAGAATAATGCAGGCCTCTAGGGGGAGTGCTATTAAAAGGACACAAGTCGACTAAATAATGGGATGCATGATATGGCACAGTTTTAAGAAATCCACGGTGTATGCAAAAGATCCCAGTGATGGAAGTTCCTTATATATTCATTTTATAAGTTGCTTTCTGGAGTTAAACATAATGCAGAGCAACATCACTGCATTCAGTGCAATGTTGCACTTGTTTTAAGTCAAAGTATTAGCAGCAAATGTCCCTACTCCCAGCTCAATTTTTCAAATTATGCAGTAAACATTACCAAAGCCAAAAATTACTCAAACCACATTGCAAAGTGTTTCATGCTGCATTATTGCACCTCTTAGCTTCTGCAGCTCTTCCTCAGACAGCCCTCGTTGCTGTACTTGTAGCAAGAGTGAAGCTGGTGTTTTTTGTTCATGGATACTGTGCAACTATTCACTATACTGTAAACACAATCATACAGTGCAGAAGAGGCTCTTCGGGCAATCCAGTCTGCACCAGCACACGAGAAATATCTGACCTCCCACCTAACCCCACTTACCAGCACTTGCCTCATAAATGTTATTACATGCCAAGTGCTCGTCCAGGTACTTCACCCCCACCACTGTCACAGGCAGCATATTCCAGACCATTATTACTGGGTAAACAAGTTTTTCCTTACATACCCCCTAAACCTCTCGCCCCTCACTTTGAACCTATGTTCCCTCATGGCTGAGTGTTCAACTAAGGGGAACAGTTGCTCCTTATCCACACTGTCCATGCCCTTTGATCTTGTACACCTTGATCAGGTCGCACCTCAGTCTTCTTGCTTCAACGAAATCAACCCAAGCCTATCCAACATCTCTTCATAATTTAAATGTTCTATCCCAGGCCCTGAATCTCCTGTGCACCCCCTCCAGCGCAATCACATCCTTCCTATAACATGGTGTCCAGAACTGCACACAGTACTCTAGCTGTGGTCTCACCAAAGTTCTATACAACTCAACATGCCTTCACCATTTTTGTAATCTATGCCTCAACTGATAAAGGCAAGTGTCCCATATGCCTTTTTCACCACCCTATTAACATGCCCTTCCACCTTCAGAGATCTATAGACAAACACGCTAATGTTCCCCTTTGTTCTTCCTAGAGCTGTGCTGTTCATTGGATACTTCCTTGTCAAATTAATCCATCGAAAGTTTATCACTTCACACTTTTCAGTCGCAAATTCCATCTGCACTTATCTGCTCATTTGACCATTCCATCTATATCTTCTTGTAGCCGAAGACACTCAGTCTCACTGTTAACCACCCAGTCAATCTTTGTGTCATCTGCAAACTTACTAATTCTATCCCCCACAACACAGTTAACCATATCATTTATATAAATGACGAGTAATAGGGAACCAGCTCAGATCCCTGTGGTACACCACTGTAAACTGGCTTCCAGTCACTAAAGCATCATCCCTGGTCTCCCATAACGGAGCCAATTTTTAATCCACTTTATCAAATTATCCTGCATCCCAAGTGCATTTGCCTTCTTTATAAGTCTTCCACATGGGACCTTGCTGAAATCCATATGAACCACATCAACTGCACCACACTCATCTATACACCTGGTCACCTCCTCAAAAAATTCAATCAAATTGGTGAGGCATGACCTCCCTCTGTCAAAGCCACGAGAGTACCTCTTATCAAGCTTTGCTTCTCCAAATGGGAGATCGATGCTCTCCTTCAGAATTTTCTCCAATAGTTTCCCTACCACTGACGTGAGACTCTCTGATCTCTAGTTCCCTAGTTTATCTCTACAACCCTTCTTAAATAACAGAACCACATTAGCTGTTCTCCAATCCTCTGGCACCTCCCCTGCAAGAGATGAATTAAAAATTTGGGTCAGAGCCCCTGAAATCTCCTCTCTTGCCTCTCAAAGTAGCTTGGGTCACAATTCATCAGGTCTTCTACATTTGTCAACACATCCAATATCTTGTCCTTCCAGGTGTCAATTTGCTTAAGAACATCACTGTCTCTATCCCTGAATTCTATACCTTCATCCTCTTGAATGAAGATGGATGTGAAGTATTCATTCACCACGCTATCGATACCTTTTGGCTCCACCTACAGAATGCCTCCTTGGTCCCTAATGAACCCTACTCTTTCTCTGGTTATCCTCCAGTATCAATGCTTGCGTTAATACTGCTTTTTAGAATGCAACTGCTACAAAGAATTATGGTTAATTTTGGGAACATCCATCGCAGATTGATTTGCACACCATTATGCCAAATGGAAACCATTGTGCCACGCCCCTTAGAAAGCACACTGATTCGGGAGAGTCAGCATGGTTTGTTTAGGGGAAGATAGTATCTTACTAACTTAAAAGCTTTTTTTTGAGCAAGTAACAAAGAAAGCTGCTGAAGTCAGCGTAAAGAATATTTTCTGTGGATTTCAGCCAGGCATTTGACAAGGTCCCACATGAAAACATATGGAATGTTTCCTTTAAGGAGCAAGGCACTGAATACAAAAGTAGAGATGTAATGATGGAACTGTATAAAAATGTTGGTTAGGCCACACCTGGGATTTTATGTACATTTCTTGTCACCACATTACAGGAAGGACATAATTGCTCTGGAGAGAATGCTGGAGAGATTTACAAGAATGTTGCCAGGCTTGAAAATTGCAGCTATGAAGAGAGACAGGATAGGGGTTAGGGTTTCTTCCTTAGAACAGAGGTGGCTAATTGAGTGGGGGATGACCTAATTAAGGAGTACAGGAGAGTACAGGCCTAAATAGGATGGACAGAACAGTCTTGTTTCTTGTAGCTGAGGGGTCAATTACCAGGAGGCATCAGTTTAAAGTAATTGGTGGAAGGATTAGAGCAGCCACTGGAAAATCTTTTTCACCCAGAGGATGACAGTTGCCGATATTCGCTGCTTAAATTGATAGTTGAGGCTGAAACACTCAACGCATTTAAAAAGTGTATGGACGCCCATCAGAATTGCTGTAACCTATCAGGCTACAGACTAGGTGCTTGAAAATGGGATTAAAATGAGTGTTTCTTTTTTGTCTTTGGCTAGCGCAGACTCGATGGGCTGAATGATCTATTGCTGCACTATAACCTTCCTATGTTTCTATGATTCTACATCAGGGGACATGATTTGTAGGGGAGCTTTCAAGGCAGCTCAGTTTAGAATTCAGTCCTTACACAAATATTGTAAACTTAATACAACAGATACATAAAAATCAATGAACTGCTATTTAAAGAGTATTCAAATTTTGGTTAGGCATAGATTAATTTCTTATGAATTTTAATAGAAAATTGGTAGATTTTTAGAATGGTTTAGACGGTGCTTACTATTTTACTTATCTATTTGTGGCAGGATGGAACTTGTTTGGAAAAACCAATTACAGTACACTAAATCTCTGAGATAGAAATTACATATAATGATAGAAATATTAGATACAATAAAGATAAACTTTTCAAGCCATCATTAAGCATGCATTTTGATATAACATTCATTTGGCTTCCAAAGGATCTATGATTGTAATGGAATAAAGGTGCAGGCTGAAATAGTAACGTCTGTGGCGAGTGTTGGCTGTTTCTAAAGCAAATGCATTAGATAATCAATAACCTCATATTGTCCTTAACTAGCTTCATTTCTTTGGGAGGCAAGGAATGAGATTGCGGAGCCTTTAGCTTTGATCTTAGGGTCCTCACTGTCCATGGGGTTTGTGCCAGAGGACTGGAGAATGGCAAATGTTATTCCTCTCTTCAAGAAAGGAAATAGGAATGACCCTGGTAAATATAGGCCAGTTAGTCTTCGATGGTCAGTAAGTTAATGGAAAGGGTCCTGAGAGATAGGATTTATGACCATTTGGGAAGGTGCAGTTTAATCCGGGATAGTTAGCACAGTTTCGAGAGAGGTAAGTCCTGCCTCACAAATTTGGTTGAATTCTTTGAGGAGGTAACAAAGTGTGTAGATGAAGATAGAGCAGTTGATGTCGCATACATGGATTTTAATAAGGTGTTTACATAGAACATTACAGCACAAGTACAGGCCCTTCGGCCCTCAATGTTGTGCCGAGCTATGTCCGATCCCAAGATCAAGCTATCCCCTTCCTATAAGTTTGATAAGGTTCCCCATGGTAGGCTCATGAAGAAGGTAAGGAGGTATGGGATAGAAGGAAATTTGGCTGATTGGATAAGTAACTGGCTGTCTCACAGAAGACAGAGGGTGGTGGTGGAAGGAAGACTTTCAGACTGGAGGCCAGTTACCAGCAGTGTACCACAGGGGTCGGTGCTGGGTCCTCTGCTATTTGTGATTTTTATCAATGATTTGAAAGAGGTGGCTGAAGGGCGGGTTAGTAAATTTGCTGATGACACCAAGATTGGTGGAGTAATGGATGAGGTGGAGGGCTCTTGCAGGCTGCAAAGAGACATTGATAGGATGCAGAGCTGGGCCGAAAAGTGGCAGATGGAGTTCAACCCTGATAAGTGCGAGGTGATTCATTTTGGTAGGACAAACCTGAATGCGGATTACAGGGTCAATGGCAGGGTTCTGAGGAATGTGGAGGAACAGAGAGATCTTGGTGTTCATATCCACAGATCTCTGAAGGTTGCCACTCAAGTGGATAGAGCCATGAAGAAGGCTTATAGTGTGTTAGCGTTTATTAACAGAGGGTTTGAGTTTAAGAGCCATAGGGTTATGCTGCAGCTATACTGGACGTTGGTGAGACCACATTTGGAATATTGTGTTCAGTTCTGGTCAACTCACTATAACGAGGATGTGGAAGCATTGGAGAGAATGCAGAGAAGATTTACCAGGATGCTGCCTGGTTTGGAGGGTAGGTCTTATGAGGAAAGGTTGAGGGAGCTGGGGCTTTTCTCTTTCGAGTGGAGGAGGATGGGGGGCAGCTTAATAGAGGTTTATAAGATGATGAAGGGGATAGATAGAGAGACTACTTCCTCAGGTGGATGTAGCTGTTATTACACGGCATAACTATAAGGTTCATGGTGGGAGATACAGAAGGGATACTCAAGGTAGATTCTTCACTCAGAGTGGTTGGGGTGTGGACTACAGTGCCTGCTGTGATAGTGGAGTCAGACACTTTAGGAACTTTCAGGTGGTTACTGGATAGGTACATGGAGCACATCAGAATTATAGGGAGTGGGATAGCTTGATCCTGGGTTTGGACATAGCTCGGCACAACATTGAGGGCCAAAGGGCCTGTACAGTGCTGAACTGTTCTATGTTATAGTTTCGAGTTTTACATTTGATCATCCAGACCACTGGAAATGGGTTTACAGATATCATTCCCACCTGTAAGTTAGGGATTTAAATCTGCTCCAAACAGTCCTGGCAAGCACTGCATAAATCCTGGCTGGGTATTCAATGAGGGTATATGAGTCGAATTGCTGTGGGCGACTACCAGTTGCCCTTATCATATGGGTTGCGAAAGCCCAAAATACTCTCCTGTCACCAAGGACTAACAGCCCAGCATAAAAATGGTTAACTGTCATGGAAGCACTGCGCAAGTCACAGTCTGTTAACCTATTAATCAGTCTGTAAATGCTTCCAGTACATCACACAATTGACTTCAAAGTTAATTGTACAGAGACACAAAAAAAATCACAACTACCTTAATCAAACTTCCTACTGGGAAAGATTTTAGGGTTAGAAGAGTGTTAGGACTTTGGTGCACTGTTATTAGTATACTTCCTAATAACTGTTTGCTGAAAAGGCATGATGTAAAAAAGATGTTGTGCTCATCATTGCGTTTTTTCACTAAAGGACACACAACTGTACAGTTTATATTAATTTAGGGAAAAACACAACTGCATCTCACATGTTAACAACCAACATTTAATCATTGCAAACTACCAGTTGAGGCAACTGAAGTTGAATTGAATAAAACCTGAAGACCAATATGATTGAACCCTGATAAACGCATAAACCAGTTTGACAAGAAGTTCTATGCTTGGATCAAGACCATTCAAAAATTGAAAGCAGTTTTGGAACTCTGTATTGGATCAGGTGAAATGAGTCATCCAGAAAGTTTTTTTTTTGTTTGCTTAGAAATTGTCAGCAGCAAACTGTTAATAAGTCAGTCATGACTACATGTAAACTAGTATATCTGCATTATTCTGCTAGGTTCCTTACTGTTCACAACATTTTTATAACCAAAATGATGTGCTTTGTTTCCATAAGGAGCCATAATTTTAACACTTAGAATGTTATCAACTAAAAAAATTGAAGTTTGAAGAACTGAAATCCAAGCGTAATACAGTAATGTTTGAAAAAAAACTACAGCAAGAGGTTCTTCTTCCAGGAGAATCATCCTTTTAGAAATCATCCTGTTGGACCTGTCACCCTTCAACTGGAATATCCCTTTGCAGATGCTGGATATGTTGTATCTTTTTGCACCATTTTGTTTCATTTCATATTTGCAATGCCTGTAGTTTTTTTTAATGCTGACTGCAATTATATAGCATACTATTTTAGCTAGTTTAAAAATCATTTTGCTGCAAGATAGCCCAACTCCAGACTAAATTTATCACTATTGTAAGTTCCTGCCAGCTGCAGCTGCTTGCAGCTTTCGAGGAGGATCTTAATATTAAATATTTTTGAAGGTGCAAGGACATTAACAGGCACATTTTAAAAAACTTCTAAAGAAACAAATAAAATCCTAAGAAACTGACTGGTACACATCAACGTAACTAAAAAATGTTTCTTCCCCTCAAGTGACTTTCAGTTATTTAAAACCATGTTACTCATAGGGATGTGGATAAGATTAAAAACATGCATCTTGTGTGATAAATCTATTTCCTGTTGTATAAACAAAAATTGCACTTTATATAGCATTTTTAACATTGCAAGTTGTCTCAAAGCACTTCACAGCAGCGTTTTCTGACAATATCTGACACCAAGTCACATGAGGAAATATTAGGACAATCTAAAACATGGTCAAAGAAATAGGTTGAGGGAGCTTCTTAAAGAGTGGGAAAGAGACAGAGGTATATAGGGAAAGAATTTCAGAGCTGTGGGCCTTGATAACTAAAATCATGGCCAAAAAAGTGCATGACTCAAATCAGGAATCCTCAAGAGGCTAGAAGTAGAGGATTACAGAAACCTTGGAGAGTTGTTTGAGTGGATTGGGAAGAGATTCTGGATGGATTTGAAAACAACGATGGAATGCTTAATTTTTGATTTGATTTACCGTCACATGTATCAATATACGGCGAAAAGTATTGTTTCTTGTGCGTTATACAGACAAAGCATACCGCTCATAGAGAAGGAAACGAGAGAGTGCAGAACGTCATCATTGTTTGAGAGTTTAAAAGAATTCGAATAAAGTTTTAGAAGCATAGAATGAGAGCAAAAGACAGAATTAGAAGGTATGCTGGGCACAGCTTGCAAGAAGTCGCCTCACTCTGGCGCCATCATGAGATGAGGAAATTGAGATGATGCTTAACTGGGAGCCAACGTAGATCAGAGAGCATAGGGATCACGGCTACATTCAACTTGGTGAGAATTAGAACTCTGGCACAAGTTCTGGATCAGCTCAAGTTTAGCTGGATTATGGGTTGCCAGCCAGGAGTAGCTGAAATGATCAGATTTCAAGGTAACAAAAGCATGGGTAAAGATTTCAATAGTGTATGAGCTGAGGCAAGGACGGAGTTGGGTTATGTTACAGCTGTTGAAACAGGTAGTCTGAAACAAAGGAAAATTTTTCCTAATGCATTGAAAAAACGTTGGTCAATTGTACAGGCACATAGGAGATTTTACATTAAGCAATATGCAAAGCAGCTGGAGTTTATGCAAAAAGTCTTGAAACTAGAAGAGCTTTGACCTCACTTCCTGGTCATCGTGTTCACTCAATTAAATTCAACAAAACAAGTACCTACAATGTGCAACTAACATTTCAATTACAATCTTTTAACTATTTGAAGAATAAAAGGCAATTGCACATTACTACCAATGAGCAATATTGGAGTTCTCTACTTTTAACGGTTGTGGTTATTGCTATAGCTCTGTAAAATACTTTTTATAGGTCTAATGCTTAATTTTAACTGCGAGAGAGCCAACATGGACTCACCAAGCTTAATCTCTCACTCTAATGAAGACAGCAGATGAACAGCAATGATTCTCCACCCAGCCCAGCATTGTAACTTGGGTTGTACTGCAAGCTTTCATTCCAAGTCCTCTCCATTTTCTCATTTACACGCTGCTTCTCAGTGGCATTAACCATTGAGATGGGTCAGCTTCGATATGTAGGTTGAAGGCAAATGATCAAAACTCTCGCATAACATCACTGATCCCATTCATACTTGGGTTTTTTTGTCTGACAATTCACAAATCAGCTGGATTCCAAATGGGAAGACCACCATCCAGTGACCTCGGTCCACAATCTCTGTAATTACCCCATTCTCTTTCTTTCTCAGAATGAGATTGATGATGCATAATCTATTACAAAGGTTACTGCTTTCCACTTCCACAGTATCACCCAATTCCCATTTTCATCACTGCCGAAACTCTTATTCATGCTTTTGTTACCTCGAGATTAAACTGTTCAAATATACTCCTGGTAGCTCTACCAAAACTTCACTGCTTGTGCCCTTTGCTGAATTTGTTTTTGATCACCTTTAATTGCTGTCCTCACCAAACTACTCATCCCAAAGTATTAAATTTAAAATCCTGGTTGCAAATCTCTTCATCACTTGTACTCAAGTGCAAATCTGTGCGGTTTGATCTACTGTCTTTTACTCCACATTGCCGCCATTCCCCCACTACTGGCAGAGCCCTTGGCACTTTTAATCCTATTCTTCAGATAAGAGTTTTTAGAACAAAAATACTCCCTCCTTTTCAAACTTTTACTTTCAACTAGCTTTTAATCATTCTTTGGGTTTTTACTGTTTGCTTTCTGTTTCTCTTCTGTGAAGTGCTTGAGACAATTACTACATTAAGAACATAAGAACTAGGAGCAGGAGTAGGCCATCTGGCCCTTCGAGCCTGCCCCGCCATTCAATAAGATCATGGCTGATCTGTCGTGGCTCAGTTCCACATTCCCGCCCTCTCCCCATAACCCTCAATCCCCTCTCTTATCAAAAACCCATCAACCCGCGTCTTAAAAATATTTAGCGAGGTAGCCTCCACCACTTCAACGGGCAGAGAATTCCAGAGATTCACCACCCTTTGAGTGAAGAAGTTCTTCCTCAACTCCGTTCTAAACCGCCCCCCCCTTTACCTTGAGGCTGTGCCCCCTAGTCCTACTGTCCTTTCTGAGCAGGAAGAGTCTCTCCACCTCTATCCTATCCATCCCATTCATCATCTTATATGTCTCAATGAGATCTCCCCTCATTCTTCTAAACTCTAACGAGTACAAGCCTAGTTTATTCAGCCTCTCCTCATAGCTCAACCCCCTCAACTCCGGTATCAGCCTAGTAAACCTCCTCTGCACTCCCTCCAAGGCCAAAATATCGTTGCGTAAGTACGACGATCAAAACTGCACACAGTACTCCAGCTGCGGCCTCACCAATGCCCTATACAGCCGCAGCAAGACCTCCCTACTTTTATATTCAATCCCCCTTGCTATGAAGGCCAGCATCCCATTCGCCTTCCTGACCACCTGCTGCACCTGCAAGCTGGGTTTTTGCGACTCATGCACAAGGACCCCAAGGTCCCTCTGTACCGTCGCCTGCTGCAGTTTTTCTCCACGTAAGTAATAATCCTTCCTACCATTATTCCTACCAAAGTGGACCACCTCGCACTTGCCAACATTAAATTCCATTTGCCAGTTCCTGGCCCATTCGCCCAGCCTATCTAGATCCTTCTGCAGACTCTCCACACCCTCCGCACAATTTGCCTTTCCATCAATCTTGGTGTCATCAGCAAATTTCGACACCGTACACTTGGTTCCCTCCTCCAGATCATCTATATAAATGGTAAATAGCTGAGGCCCCAGCACCGACCCCTGAGGCACTCCACTAGTCACCAACCGCCAATCCGAATAGCATCCATTGACCCCCACTCTCTGCCTCCTATTTGACAACCAGTCCTCTATCCACGCTAACACCCTACCCCCAACTCCATGTCCCCTGACCTTCTGCAATAACCTCTTGTGAGGTACCTTGTCAAACGCCTTCTGAAAATCAAGAAAGACCACATCCACCGGCTCTCCTCTACTCACTGCCCTAGACACATCCTCATAGAACTCCAATAAATTTGTCAGACACGACTTCCCCTTAACGAAACCGTGCTGCGTCTGCTCTATCAAGCAATTCCCCTCAAGTTGCCTCGCTATTTCCTCCTTGATGACGGATTCTAACATTTTACCTACAACAGACGTTAAACTAACCAGCCTATAATTCCCCGCCTTTTGCCTGGCACCCTTCTTAAACAACGGCGTAACATTAGCCGCTTTCCAATCGTCTGGCACTTCCCCGGAATCCAGCGACGTCTGGAAAATAACCAAGGCATCCACTATCACCTCCGCCATTTCTTTCAGAACCCTCGGATGCATCCCATCCGGTCCTGGGGACTTGTCCACAATCAGCCCCTCCAGTCTGTCGAGCACCACCTCTCTAGTAACAGTAATGTCATCGAGACCCTCCAGTCCTACCACCTTTCCATCTCTAACACCCGGCAAATTATTCACGTCCTCCTCCGTGAAGACAGAAACAAAAAAGTTATTCAAGACCTCAGCCATTTCCCCATCCCCTACCACTAAGTCCCCCTTCTCATCCTCTAAGGGTCCAACGTTCACCCTAGCCAGCCTCTTCCTTTTTATATACTTATAAAAACTCTTGCTATCCTTTTTTATATTAAGCGCTAGCCCAGCTTCATAGTTTATCCTACCCTTCTTTATCAATTTCTTTGTCAATCTTTGTTGACATTTAAACCTCTCCCAATCCTCTTCTCGCCCACTACTCTTAGCTACTCTAAATGCCTCCGCTTTTAATTTAACACTTTCCTTCACCTCCTTCGTTATCCACGGCTGATTACCTCTCCTCCTACGGTCCTTTTTGACCATCGGAATAAATTTCTGCTGAGCACCAAGAAATTGCAAGGTTCATGTTTGTATGTAATAGAAAAATATTAAGTTTAAGTCACAGGTAGATAGATTTCTGATCAATAAGGGAATTAAGGGTTATGGGGAGCAGGTGGGTAAGTGGAACTGAACCACTATCAGATCAGCCACGATCTTATTGAATGGCGGGGCAGGCTCGAGGGGCTAGATGGCCTACTCCTGCTTCTATTTCTTATGTTCTTATATAAAATGAAATAACAACTTCTAAAACTCATGTTTGATTGATGCTATAGAACAATGACTGACATTAGATTTAGCTGGCCTAAACTGAAGCAGGCAGAGTGGCAGTGGTTGCTGGTATTGGTAAACCATCAGCTTCGGGTATTAAAAACCTGTCAGCTACTTCCGCTACGTAAAGAAATGTAGCAAAAGAAACAACACTGAGCCTAATTCTAAACTAAAGGATTTTACATCAGCTAAAGTCAAAATTATTATTTCAACTTAGAAGTTATTTGGTTTGCATAGCTCTTGCAAAAAAACAAAAATAAATCAGCTATATTACAGGCTAACTTATTCTCAATTATGTACCATGATCAAAACTGATAAATGCAAAACAGATGCTCACTGTGTTATTTACCTTTCCCTCTTCAGAGTTCTGCTGACAGGAATTGTGTACTTCGCCTTCCCTCACCAATTTCCCAGGCCACGAAGGAAATCCTTTTATTTGACCCCAGACCAAGTCACCAACATTAAACGTCCTCGGTCTATAGTGTATTAATTCGTTAGATGGAGAATCTGGAATCTTCAAATCATCATCACTGCTGATGCTTTTAGTGTCGGAAGGACTTGGGGCACATCCATTAATGCTTTCTGAATTATAATCTCCATTGTACTGAATATAGTCATGCGCCAAAGAACCTGGCATTCCCTCCAAACTAGCCGAGGAGCTTGGAGATTGCTCCTCTATGGCAAGTTCCTGTTTGGGGGCTGTTAGCAACTCACCAAAGTTCCTGTTCTGTTGAGACCGGTTTCCATTGATGTGTGTGCATCTTTCCAAAGTGTTTTCTAGTCTTTCTTTAATGTTAACAATATGCCTTTTTTGACTATTAAACCTAAAGCTGTCCTCAAGAAATCTTTTGTCCAAGTGACAGTTTTT
This sequence comes from Carcharhinus amblyrhynchos, assembly GCF_965287045.1. Taxonomy (NCBI): domain Eukaryota; kingdom Metazoa; phylum Chordata; class Chondrichthyes; order Carcharhiniformes; family Carcharhinidae; genus Carcharhinus; species Carcharhinus amblyrhynchos. The sequence goes on along the minus strand of NC_137334.1, from coordinate 77,037,353 downwards.
CTGCTGTAATACTGCATCAGTCTGTTCTCCATGAAAAGGTATCCTTTCCACAGAAGGACTATGATTTACCTGCCCAGAGTGTTCTAGAAACTTCTCACATTTCCACACAGTTGCATCACCAACTGCAAGTTGCTCAGCTTCCCACTGTTTTTTAGGAGTGATGCGACCTGGTGATTTGAAGTACTCAAATCCTTCCCCTTCTGAAGCAATTTTTGCTTGTTCAGAATTTTTCCTCAACTTCACTCCTCTGGCATGCCTATTGGCGAGGATATTTTGACTGTTGATCCGACTGTCAATCTCCATGCTGGAAAGTCTTTTCCCGTGAATCACTGCATTGACGGCATTTGAAAGATTCACAGGATTCGCAATGGAGGCGGTAAAGGCACTCATGGCACTCAGGGCTGGGATTGGGCTCATTTGAGAAGTACTACTCATCGCTGTAGTGATCACTACCTGCATTCCTTTGCTTGCAGCATCCACTACGGCTTTATATATAGCATCAACAGAAGGGTCGTGGGGACTCACGGTGGGGACCTCTTCGCTGCTTTGCTGACCCTGTTCTATTCGATGCTGGTCACCAGACACATCATGGAAAGGGGGAAGGGCAGTTTGGGAGCCCTCTGACAGCAATATTGTTCCTGGATGGGAGTTTACTGGAGCATTTGAAAGTGAGACATCTTGGGCTGGACTCACCTGCAGGGAGAAATTTGAAAATTAAGCATTATTCTTCTCTTCTGTAATTTGTCAGTACCCACATTATTGCAGTTTAAAAGTAGTTTTACCCAAAGTAATTAAAGCTACGTGTCGAAGAAAATAAAGTAATTCCAAAGGAAGAATGCATAAAAACTATTTTTTGAACAATTATCCTTGCAAAATGATTATGACCACTGAAGATACGTTTGGACTAACTTCTTCACGACCATTGCAGTTATTCTTCAACAAATTCCTATTATCCTACTGATCTGGAAGATTAGTCTGCAGGCTCACTTCCTCCTGCTTTTCACCAGAAGATGCAATCCAATTTATTGTCCATACTTAAATACACTGACTGTGAGTATGGTGGAGGCGGATTCCATTGTAGCTTTCAAAAGGAAATTGAATCGGCATCGGGAGAGAAATGTTGGACTGTGGGAAAATGACTGGGGAGTAGGATTAACTGAGTTGCTCTCACCAGAAGGCTTCCTTTTGTGCTGTAACCATTCCACGATTCTGTGAACCATGATAATGATGTTCACAGTTTTGGCAATAAGCAAGAGATCCTTACATGTTTATTACAATTATGATCTAAGAAGATTACTTGTATATTGTAAAGGTAACTTTTCTGACATTGCTTGGCTATCATGATGCTCAATCACTGGTATTACAGGTGAGACAAAGTTCTTTTGTGAAAATAACGCAGAGGTGAAAAGGAGATTTTCAGGGTTGACCATAAAACTCCTATAAGTGTTCCTGTGCTAAATTTTCCACCTCTTTACTATGAGCAATGAAAGGTGCCAATGGATGTAGAGTAAGTCATGATGTGGGTATGCCGGCGTTGGACTGGCGTAAACACAGTGAAAAGTCTGACAACACCAGGTTTTAGTCCAACCTATTTATTTGATAATATACTCACAAGCTTTCGGGGTTAGCCCCTTCGTCAGGTGAATGGAGAGTTCTGACCTCAGACAGAGCATATAAAGCACAGACAGTTTAGAGATTACTGATTAGAATGCGAATCCTTACACCTAACCTGCTGTTCAAGACCTGAAGTGGCTGATAATGTGAGTGGAAGGAGCACTGATCACAGTTTAAAGAGATGAATATTGTCTCCAGACAGTACAGTAAGTGAGGTTTTGCAAACCCAGGCAAGTCACGGGGGTTACAGATAGTGCGACATGAACCCAAGATCCCTGTTGAGACCATCCTCAACAGCGCAGAGTCGCTGAACAGAGACTGATAGCCAAGTTCCGCACACATGAGGACGGTCTCAACAGGGATCTTGGGTTCATGTCGCACTATCTGTAACCCCCGTGACTTGCCTGGGTTTGCAAAACCTCACTTACTGTACTGTCTGGAGACAATACACATCTCTTTAAACTGTGATCAGTGCTCCTTCCACTCACATTATCAGCCACTTCAGGTCTTGAACAGCAGGTTAGGTGTAAGGATTCGCATTCTAGTCAGTAATCTCTAAACTGTCTGTGCTTTATATGCTCTGTCTGAGGCCAGAACTCTCCATTCACCTGACGAAGGGGCTAACCCCGAAAGCTTGTGAGTATATTATCAAATAAATAGGTTGGACTAAAACCTGGTGTTGTCAGACTTTTCACTGTGTAGAGTAAGTGACAGAGAACAGCACCCATAACTGTGGTACTGTTCCAGGTAAGAACTGCGTATCAATAATTATACAAAAAAAATAACAATACAGAAATATAAAACTTTTGGCTAAAGGGTGCTCTGCAAATGGAAGTGGAAATGAAACAAATTCTGGAAAAGTCATCAGTTAAGATTTTATTGGGAACAATTTGTCTTAGTGATATTCACAGGATCAAAGAGTTTTGCCTCATCTTTCCTTTTGGCTCTTTTAGATTTAATTTCAGCATGCAGAGAAATGCTTCTGATCTGTTTAGTTCACTTATTTAGATAGCAATAAAGGGACAAATGCGATGAATTCATGCGCGATTAGAGAGGAACAAATGATTTGTGCCTGTATGTGTATTAAGGAGGATGTCTGATGTCCCACTATTCATTATGAAAGATGAGTGATGTTAAATAATTTTTAAAAATGTGTCACAGGATACAGGTGTCGCTGACTAGGTCAGCGTTTATTGCCCATCCTTAATGGCCCTTGAGAAGGTGCTCGTGAGTCATCTTCTTGAACCGCTGCATTCCCTGTGGTATAAGTACAACCACACTGCTGTTAGGAAAAGGTGTTCCAGGATTTTGATGCAGCAGTGAAGGAAATTATAAAATGCTTCCTGTTAATTGTTACTGAAAACTTTATCTCACGTGATCGTTGAGCAATTGGCAGATGCAAAATTAAAATAAGATGACTAAGTGCTTACCTGAAAATTTTGAAAAACGCATGCCATGGGATTTGGTGGGTTACCAGGGCCAGAAAATGAAGGGTGACCTTGAAAGCCCTGTAGGCCCCGAGTCCCTTGCAAACCTTGTAAAAGTTGATGATTCTGAGGAAACATCTGATTGCTATTGATCAAGGTCTGGAGGCGACTTAATTGTGGATTGTTCAAACTATTGTTGAATGACGGTACATCACCTGTACACAACAACAAAACACAAAAGAAAGCACGTCAATGATGAAACCCAAATGCCCTCTGTGTATCTTTGCTGCACACTTCTGTTGCAAGTCACTTCCAATGACCGGTTAAATTGAACAGTATATTTATATATTAAAATCACTGGCCCTGAACAACATATTGTAGCCATGGAAGATAGTTAACATACTAAGAAATCACTAGAGACCAATTAAAAGTGATCTTTTTCACCCGACACTGACTGGGGAGCTGTACAGTCTGGCCATATCTTATTAGTAACACAAAGAAACCAAATTATTTTGGAGTAAGAAAAAACTATGTACTAAGGGTAATCACCAAATATGGTATTATTTGGCAATCAGGACACTACATTTAACTAATTTTCATTTTGATATGCTGGTATGCACCTCAGTAAGTTAGTTAAAGAATGAACTCTAACTTTCCAAGTGATTTAACAAATACTTCTAGTTTCATTTTGTGTTATTGGCTCAGTTGGTGATCTTGTTTCTGGATTTAAAACAGGCATCACAATAATGGGTACTATTGATTTTGCGCCACTGGAGACATGGTCAATAAGACATTAAACAGTAATTTCTGGAGTACAGAGAGAGGCAGACCATAATCTTCAATTCTTGTTAAAAAAGTTAGAACATAAAGAAAGACCATTCACCATGTTGGCTAAATATATTACAGACATTGAGAACTTAACCGTTTGACAGTTTTAAAATTATTATAGTGCCATACTGTTCCACATGATCATTATCCATTAAAACATTATTGTGCTTGGTACAACAACGCATAGATGATTAGGAGATTTTCCAGGACTACAAAATATTTATGAAAAATATTTCTAAGATTTGAGCCAGATTAAAATGTCAAAGACACTCGTTCAACTTGCTGTCAAAAGTGAAAATAGCCTAGTGGGAATAATGAACTTTTAAGTTAATTTATTGCGCTCAACAGCAATTGGCAGAGTTTGTGCCTCTAAATCAGAAGGATGAGGATTTACAAGAACACACAAGTGTCTCCAAGAGGTCAATAGATCACTGTTCTTTTTGATATTTATCAGTGACGAGGATTTGGATATAATTGGGTCTAATTGAGTAAATAAGAGGAAACTGTTCATAGTGTCAGAATGGTCATTAACCAGAGGATACAAATTGAAGGCAATTATTCAGCCAAAGGACTCTCGCCCCTCAGTCTCAAGACTGGGTTTTAAGGCCCACTCTGGGACTGATGGCCCAGATTAGTTACTAAGGAAGTGTTGTCTTTTGGATGAGATGTTAAAACCTCTTGGGTGGACATAAGAGATCCAGTGGCACGATTTCGAAGACAGCAGGGGATTTATCCCTCAACTGACATCAGTAAAACAGACAAGCTGGTCACTGGCCCATTGATATTTGTGGGAGCTTGCTGTATGCAACTAGGCTGTTGCCACATGGTTTATATTACAACTGTGACAACACTTCAAAAGTACTTCATTAGCTATAAAGCACCTTGAGACATCCACTGGCCTTGAAAGGCATGACATGAATGCACGTCTTTCTTTTCTCCTTTTTCTTTGAGATCTTTGACATCTATCTGAACACTGAAAATGGGGCTTCAAATTAACGCCTTAACCAAAGGGATGGCATTCCAAATATTGCAAGATTGCATCAAATCTTAGATTAAGTGCTGAAGTTATTCAGCGAATACCAAAATTGTAGAGTAATAGAGAGGGAGCCCATTCAGCCCATCCTGTGTTGGCTCTTTGGAAGACCCATTCAATCAGTCCGATCCCCTAATTTTTCGCTATGAGTTTTCCTGTCAGTCATGATGCAAATCCCTTGGCAGGGTTGGAATTGCAGTTGCAAGGATAGGGATGCAACATCATAGTGATTTCAATAAAATTATGAAAATTTTAAGTCTATGGAACTGGGTCCAGGAGCCAAGAATAAGAGGGAATTAGCAAGATGGATATGGGCAGCAGTTTTAAATGAACTGAAGTGCAAAGATTGTTTGGAATTTGAAAGCTGGCCAGGAGAACATTGAAAGTGTCAAACTTGGAGGTGACAGAGGGTCAGCAGCTGACGGGCTGAGGCAGAGGCTTGCAATATTAGAGATTCAAGAAAGTAGTCCATAAGTGTGGATATGGAGTTCAAAGCTCAGCTGGAGGTAGAATAGGAACAGCCATTAATAGTGTTTGGGTCCAAAAACATTTCTTCAGCTGTACCAACATTGAACTTTAGGAAATTGTGTTTCAACCAAAAATGGATGTTAGCAGAGTAGTTTGACAACACAGAGGCAGGAGTGATGAAGAGGTAAAGATAGGTATTACATGTGGACGTTGATCCTAGGTAGCATGTGATAATCAATGAAAGCGTAGATAAAGTAGAGGAGGAGGTTAAGAATAGATACTTGATCAATGGTGTAGAGGCAGGAAGATAAATCAGCAATTGGAGAAGCTCTAGTTACTATCAGATAGATTAAGAATGGAATCACTGAAATGCAGCCTTATAGAGCTGGGCAATGGTACAGCCAGACATGTTTAAAGCTTCAGGTCAAGGAGGCAAAGAGGGACAGTGCATCAAAACTTAAGTCACAACCCATTTCAATTTTGACTTTAGTTAAGAGTATTTTGGTGCCGCAGCACAAACATAATTGGGGAGCTGCAAGGAAGATGGCCAGATTTGGGAAATGACATAATGTTCAAGTACTTGGAAGACAAAAGGAAGACCAGGAATGAAGCAGCAGTTTGCAATAACAGAAAAGTAAACGGGAGTGATAATCGAGACTTTGAAAGAGGGTGACAGTGCCTGAGAACAGGAAACCTTTGTACTGCCAATTGGCATGAAAGCATAAAAAAAGGAAATTGCTTGTAAACCCCATTTAGGGGGAGCACAAAGTGGGTTCACGGATGAGAAGAGTTCAGAGACTGAATGAGCAGATACGTGGAGTCTGGGATTAGAGTAGAAGAGACTTTGAGATGGTCCGAGTTTCAGAATTTTGACCAAAAAACACTGAAGGAGCAGCTACATAATTCCAAATTAAGGTGGTGTGTGATGAGGAACGGTGCCTGTCGGCAGTGGTGTTTCCATGCACCTGCTGTCCTGATTCTGATAGCAGAGATTGCTGATTTGAAGGCACTGCTGAAAGCAGTTTTGAGTTCCTGGAGTGTATCTTGTAGTTGGTCCACACTGTAACCTCCTGTGGCGGAGGAAGAGAATGCTTAAGGTGGTGGATGGGATGACAGTCAAGTGGCTTCTTTTGGAGTCGGATACTGTTGCGTTTCTTCCATATTTTTGGAACTGCACTGACACACGAAAGTGGAGAGGATTCCATCTGACTTGAGCTCTGTAGCTGGTGAGAAAACTGTGGGGGTTTAGAGAGTGTGAGAGTTACTCCAGAACTCTGAGTGGAGTCTGCACAATCTCCCCGTGTCTGCATGGGTTTCCTCCAGGTGCTCCGGTTTCCTCCCACATTGGCCATGTTAAATTGTCCCTTAGTGTCAGGGAAACCAGCAGGGCAAATACTTGGGATAATGGGGATAGGGTCTGGGTGGGATTGTCATCAGTGCAGGCTTGATGGGCCAAATGGCCTCATTCTGTACCTTAGGAATTCCATGACTAATGAATTCCCAGCCTCTAACCTGTCCTTGAAGTCACTGCATTTATACGTCTGGTTCTGTTGCGTAATTGGTGAATGGCTACCCTAAGATCTTGACGGTAGTAGATTCAATGATTGGTAGTTGGATTCTCTCTTGTTGGAGTGGTTACTTTTGGCACTTTTGTGGTATAAATGTTGCTCATCACTGAATGTTGTCCAGATTTTGTTTCATTGATATTTGAGGAGTAAATGCAACTAAACACTGCACTCATCAATGAACATCCCCACTTCAGACCGAATGGCAGAAGGAAGACCATTGGTGACATTACTAATAATGGCTGGGCCGAGTACACAGCCCTCATGAACTCCTGCAGTGATGCCCTGGGCTTGAAATGAATGGGCTCCAACAACTACAACTGCCTTCCTCTTTCCTGGGTATAATTCCAGCATGTAGAGAATTCATCTTATTCCCAAATACTTCAATTTTGCTCTAGGGTTTCTTGATGCCATTTGGTCAAATGCTGCCTTGGTGTCAAGGGCCATCACTCTTGCCTCGCCCTCTGGAATCCAGCTCTTTGGTCCATGTCCGGACTAAGGTTGTAATAAATTCTGTAGTGGAGCAGTCGTGGTGCAACCAAATTGAACATCAGTGAACAGACTATTGGTAAGTAAGTGCTGCTTGGTAACGCTATGAAGGACAGCTTCCTTTGCTGATGATGGAGAGCATGCTGATAGCGTGGTGTTAGGACAGCATATGTCTTGCTTTTTCAGAATAGGACACAACTGGAAATCTTTCATATTGTTAGGTAGGTGCCTGTTTTGTAATTTTTCTGGAACAGTCTGGCTGGTGGTGTGGCTGGTTCTGGAGTTCAAGTCCAGTTCGCAGTCTATATATGATATTAAGCGATGGCCTAGTGGTATTACCACCAGATTATTAATTTAGAAACTCAGCTAATGTTCTGGGGACCTGGTTTGAATCCCGCCACAGCAAATGGTGGAATTTGAATTCAATAGAAAATATCTGGAACTAAGAATCTGCTGATGACTATGAACTCATTGTCAATTGTCAGAAAAACCCATCTGGTCCCTAATGTCCTTTAGGGAAGGAAATCTTGCGTCCTTACCTGGTCTGGTCTGCATGTGATGCCAGAACCACAGCAATGTGGTTGACTCCAATCTGCCCTCCAAAGGCAACTGGCCAGCCTATCACACCCATGCCCCACTAATGAATTTAAAAAAACATATTCTTTCATTGGATGTGGGTGTTGCTGGCAAGGCCAGCATTTGTGTGCCATCCTGAATTGTTCTTGGCTGAGCGGTTTTCCAGGTCATTTCAGACATAGTCATTTAAAAGTCAAGCATATTGTTGTGGATCTGGAGTCACCCAGATTGGGCAAGGATGGCAGATTTCCTTCATTAAAGCACATCAGTGAACCAGATGGGTTTTAACAACAATCGATGATAGTTGTCATAGCCACCATTAAAGGGACGAGCTTTCAATTCCAGGTTTTATTGATTGATTTTTAAATTCCACCAGCTGTTATGATGTGCTTTGAACCCATGTCCCCTGAGCGTTAGCCCGGTCTCTGGTTTGCTCATCCAGTGAGATTGCCACCATCTCCCCTGATATTATCAAATATTCTCTAATATCTTCTTTGCAATCGAAATTAAAGCATTAGCTTAAGTTTTGAAGGAGGATTTAAATTATTAAATTATATGATTATACCAGTTACTCTTGCCCTCAGGAATTATCACAACTTAGAGTGAACTTCTAAAAGCCAGATATGATTTATCCCCACTGTTACCTTATGGTAGTCTTAGGATAAATTAACAGTACCGTCAGATAAGCTGAAACAGGTCCAACTGACCTTTAAACATCAAAGGCTTCAGGGGTACATATACACATGCTAAATTTGTCAAATTTTTGTAACCAGGTAAAAATCAACGTGGCTGATTTAAACTTTGAATTGCCAACATAAATTGAACTTCTGAGCGGTTATTATTATTTGAAAATCAGTGCGAAAAGAGTAACAGATGACCATCATTTTGAAAGCTCAGTATTGAAATAAACTAAGTCATAACTTAAGGATAAAAGTTTGAGCATAAGGTTGGACGGATTCTTTGACCTGATCTGCAGCCAGGATACTCCCATCCTGCTGCAGTGAACGGGGATTTGGCTGAGCACCAAATTCTCCATTCTTGCTGGCAGCAGCAGTAGGGTGTGAATGGCTGGCGAATCCCGGCTGGCAACCGTCACTGTAGCTTTATGAAATTTATGACAGTACAAAAAGGTTTTATTCAATTTTAAATCCTGAATTAATTGGGGCGATTTCTGCTGTCACAGTTTAAAGCTAATCTAGTAATTTATGAACAGCAAATTTACGTATTTTTTAAAGTTTATTCAAAGTAACTGCTGCCATGCTATTTTTCTTTACTATGTCCGAGGGAAAAATAAAAATAGCAATTTAATATGATCTGGCACACGAGTTCAATCTCAGCAGCTTCTAATTATGAATTTCAAGAGATCACATTCATTGTGGACCATTTGCTACAAACCGTTCAGCGTGCAGAAAAGGCACTTTATATGTAATACGAGGATATTTGGTGTGCTGTGGAAATGTGTTGAAACGTAGCACAGCATCTATGACACTTGTAATTGAGCTCCAACATTGTCTTAAAATAGCAAACAAAAGCAAACCACAACAGATCAGCAGTGGTATTGGAAAATAGGACCCCAGATAGTTTAGTGAAGGTAGTGCTTTAGCTGTGCTATATGATCAGGAGATCTGAAACTTGATTTACAATCAAGCTAACCTCAATTAGAATACTGTCGAGACATTGCAATAGCCTTGGTACATCAGCCAAGTGAGATAATGGCCTCAAGTAGATAGGGTTGTTAAGAAGGCATACGGTGTCTTGGCGTTTATTGGTAGGGGAATTGAATTTAGGAGTCGCAGCGTCATGTTGCAACTGTACACAACTCTGGTGCGGCCGCACTTGGAGTACTGTGTGCAGTTCTGGTCCCCACATTACAGGAAGGATGTGGAGGCTTTGGAGAGGGTGCAGAGGAGGTTTACCAGGATGTTGCCTGGTATGGAGGGGAGGTCCTATGAGGAGAGACTGAGGGATTTGGGGTTGTTTTCGCTGGAAAGAAGGCGGCTAAGAGGGGATCTTATTGAAACATATAAGATGATTAGAGGTTTAGATAGGGTGGACAGTGATAGCCTTTTTCCTCGGATGGAGAAAGCTAGCACGAGGGGGCATGGCTTTAAATTAAGTGGGGGTAGTTATAGGACGGATGTCAGGGGTAGGTTCTTTACCCAGAGGGTGGTGAGGGATTGGAATGTCCTGCCTGCTGCGGTTGTAAATGCGCCTAGTTTGGGGGCGTTTAAGAGATCCGTGGATAGGTTTATGGACGAAAAGGGATTGGTTTAGGTTAGAGGGTCATTTTTGTTTTAACTGGTCGGCGCAACATCGTGGGCCGAAGGGCCTGTTCTGCGCTGTAATGTTCTATGTTCTATAACCTCTGACCTTCTGATGAAGGGGGATCTTACTTGAGAGGTTACCCCCAGAAGGGTGTGCTGGGGGACTCCTCTGAACGTCCCCATGCAGCAATTGCACAGGAATTTCCCAGAAAGTTCAAATTTCTGATGGGCAGTTACATTGCACCAGGAACCTTCTGAAACTCTCTTACCAGAATAGGTACCCAGGAAACCTAACAAAAATTAAAACAACTTACAATAGTTGGGGAACTACAGTACTGACCCTGCCCCTCTAACCACTCCCCATCCTAACATTCTAACCACTTATCAACCTAAAGATAAAGAATTACCTTTTCCCTGGCTTCTCAAAGTAGTTGAGACCTTTAGGCTTAGCTGCTTTATGGCAGCTAGTTCTGTAAAAAGTAGGCATGCCTTAATTTCATTTGAGGTGGGGATGCCAGCGTTGGACGGGGGTGGGCACAGTAAGAAGTCTCATAATCCCAGGTTAAAGTCCAACAGTGCTGCTCCTTCATCAGGTGAGTGATGAAGGAGCACCTCACTCACCTGATGAAGAAGCACTGCTCCAAAAGCTCATGATTCCAAATAATCCTGTTTGACTTTAACATGGTATTGTGAGACTTCTTACTTAATTTCATTTGATGTGGCTGCACATCACTGAAGGCTTCAGGAACCCGCTGCTTTGCATTTTACTCAGCCGACCTGAATAGGAAGGCAGGACACAAAATGTGCAGCCATGTTCTAGTACAAGTAAAATGGAATAGAGTGGCAATCTGACTGTGATTGCCATTCATTGGAAGTTCAAGCCTGTTATGTAACAAATTCTTGAAAATGAGAGTCTTTGGATAGCAGGTAAATCCAGAATTAACCACTGCTGCAATGTTTACATGAGAACATACAGCAAATCAACAGACATTGCCTAGATCACACAAAGAATTATCACTTGGCTAAGAATTGGCGAATTATACTCCTCTAGGATTCCACATCTATAAATACAATTAATGATTCACTAATTATGTCCCCAATTTTTTAAAACCAAAAAGATGTCAATTATGCAGAACAGTAGTTTTTTGATTTGTTCAATACTAAATTGTTATTTTCACACTAACTCCCCCTCGACTGGGGACTGTTGAGACTTGGGCAACTTTTCTTCCTCTTGCTGACTAAGATTTTGTCATTACGGTTAGATCTAATATTTCTTTTCCAGATCGCAGGTTACGTCCACTATTTTTAAGTTGTCCGCTGGTTTCTGCAGCTTCCACTTCTTATATTAATTGAAGGGATTGTTTAATTGCATCACCCTTCAATTTTTCGTATCCTACCATAGAATCGCTACAATGCAGAAGGAGGCCATTCGGCCCATTGAGTCTACACCAACAACAATCCCACACAGGTCTTATCCCCATAACCCCCGCATATTTACTCCACTATTCCCTCTAACCTATTCAGCCTGGGAGATGAGAAGACAATTTAGTATATAGCCAATACATCTAACCCGCACATCTTTGGACTGGGGGAGGAAACTAGAGCACCTGGAGGAAATCCATGCAGACACAGGGAGAACGTAAAGCTCCACATAGACACTGACCCAAGCCGGGAATCGAACATAGGCCTCTGAAGCTGTGAGGCAGTGCTGCTAACCATGTCGCCCTTAAAGTACTCACTGATGTAAAAAGCACCTGGTACCATATAGCTCCCGTTTAATTCATAGGTGTAAAGCTAGTAGTATTTATGTCCCAACCCTAACTAACCTCAAGGTGGTGTCACGAGTTGCTTTCATGAACCATGAAGGTGCATGTAGCGTAAGTACACACAATGTGCTATTCGGGAGTTCCAGGATTTTGACCCAGGGACAGTGAAAGAACAGCAATTTGGTTTCAAGTCAGGATGATGTGTGGCTTGGTGGGCAATTTCCTGTGTGTCTGATGTCCTTGACCTTCCAAGTGATAAAAATTGCAAGTGTGAAAGGTGCTGTTGCAGGAGCCTGTACTGCAATGCATCTTGCAAATGATGTACATTTGTGTCATTTTGCAGAGTTGAGGATGGGGGTATTGATCAAGTAGGCTGGTTTGCCCTGGATAGTGTTGATCTTTTTGTGTTGTTGGAGTTGCACAACTCCAAGCATGGGGAGAGTATTCCATCACGTTCCTGACTTGCACCTTGTAAAGTTCTTGCGTGAGAATCTAGACAGTGAATGCTGCATGATTATTTAGTCAGGCAGTGTGAAATTTTATTCTCAATAGATGTTTATGTCTGATTTCTAATAGGAGTTACTGAAATGTAACCAAGAACAGGAAATCTGTTTGAATGTTTTTCACTGCTTATAGGGATACTAATGCTAAATATCAAATCAAATTGGTGTCCTGGTTGAAAATCAAAACCCTTCTGGTCTGCATGACTGATTACAACATTTGTGGTGCATTTATCAACATGATCATTTGGAACTGTTTTGTGCATTACCTTCATAATTGACCTAACCTTAACTTGCATTTATAAAACCTTTAAGGTGGTAAAATGCCCCATGGCACTTCATAGAAACATCAAATACTGTGGCTACAAAAGCAAATCAGAGGTTGGGATGTAACTGACCTCCTCTCCAAAGCCTGTCCACCATCTACAAGACACAATTGAGCAATGTGATAGAAGACTTTCCAGTTGCCTTGATAAATGCAGCTCCAATAACACTCAAGGCGGCTTATCACTGTCCAGGATAAACCAGCCTAATTGATCAGCAAACCATCCACCATTAAATATTCACTCCCTCCACTATCAATGCACAGTGGTAGCAGTGTACCATGTATGAGATGCAGAAACTTGCCAATGCGCCTTTGACAGCAACTTCCAAATTCACAAGCTCGACCAATTAGGGCATAGGTAGCAGATGCCGAGGAACATCATGACCTGCAAATTTCTCTCTATACCACATACAATCTGACTTGGAACTATAATGCTATTCATTGACTGTCACTGGATCAAAAACCTGGGACTCCCTTCCTAACTGCACTGTGGATGTACCTATGTCAGATCGACTATAGTGTTTCAAGAAGGAAGTTTGTCACCACTCCCTCAAGGGCAAGTAGCAGTGGGTAACGAATGGCGGTCTTGCCAGTAATGCTCACATCCCAGGAATGAATAAAAAAAATTGATTCAGGCAATGACTGAGACCATGGGAGATGAACTAAGTTTTAAGGGATGTTTTAAAGGAGAAAAGTGGTGGAAAGGCAAAAAGGTTAAAAGGTTTGAGAGGGGGAATTCCAGAGTTTAGTGCCCCGGGAAGAAGCAAGGTCAAATTGAAGTAGAAATATTTCAAGGTTGCAGACTGGGATGCAGTTAAGAGGTATGGAGGGATGAGATCATGGAGGGAATTGGAAAAACGAATGAATATTTAAAATCAAAATATTCCTCAACTGGGAGTCATTTTTGGTTACTGAGTACAGGGATGATGGGCAAAAAAGGACTTGGTGTGAATTACATTATGGACAGCAAAGTTTTGGATGAACTTAATTCAGAGAGGGTGGAAAACAGAAGGCCAGTTAAGAGTATTTTTGGAATAATTGAAACTAGAGGCAAGAATAGCATGAATAAATGAATCAGAAACTGATAAACTGTGGTAGGCTCAAAGTCAGGTAATATTATAGGGGTGGAAGTAGTCCATTTTAGTGTGGCGTAGATGTGGTTGGAATCTCAGTTTGAGTCAAACACAACAACAAGGTTGTGGATTCTGGTTCAACCTCAGAATTTTGCCAATGAGAGAGGTTGGAGTTGGTGGCTAGGGAACAGAGTTTTCAGCTGGAACCAAAGACAATGGACTTTGCTCTCCCCAGTATTTAGTTCTTAATAAATTATTTTCATATTTTGAAATCAGCTTGATTATTCTTAGTCTGAATATCATTTTGTGTCTCAGTATGACCATATTGGCCTCTGTGCTTCCTTTGAGCGGTTCTGATTTGCCTGGAATTTATTGAGTGCAGTTGTATGAATATTTTTAAAAAAACAGTTCCCTTAATGCTCCTCATCCTTAACCTCAACACATCACCTCTGATTGTAGTATGCAATTTTTTAAAAACTTGGCATGCCAGCCATTCTCATTATCCAAATTGAAGCTGAAAATGTTGCCAGTTGCTACAATTTTTAGCTCTGGATACATGTGGTTGAAGCTACCCAAAGTTATTTCAGGGAGGCCATTCCATGCAGGGAGACATCATTGGTCTGCTCTGAAGTAAGATTTCACTGGTGAAAGGTTGGAACGTTAATGCATCCAGTGTAACAACAACTGCAATACAAGGGACATTCAAAGCACTGTTGTTTCACTTAAGTGCCTAGTTTACATTGAATGGGAAAAACTTAGTGTCAAGCTCAGAATGAAGACACAGCAAACTTTGTTGCACATTATTTCACTCAACTGGACACATGAAAATCATCTTAAACCTGTGTTTACTAACATAAGCTCATCATTGTCAACTGTTCCTTTCCCTATAATCCTTGACCTCCTTCCCCAAACATTTTTTATCTTGTTCCTCCTAGCTTCAAAATATTCCATTCTATTTGCTATTCTGCTCAAGTCGAAATGACATTTCTTGCCATCTTCTTATGCTCTAACAATTGTTTCCAAGGATCTAAAAACTAGAACACCTTTTCTCCAATGTTCCTCTAACTTCTGTTTCTTCTGCATAGCTGGCTTGGTTCACTGTGTGGCTCCATTCAAGACTGAGGGTCAGCCATAGTAGGACACATCTTAAAGGGAATACGATAAGTGCAAGGTCTGTTTTCTTCCCTTCGTGGCACATTCTTAATTGCCACAAGTCCACAAACCTTAGAGGCACCACTGTTTATCTTTAATGATTTTTCCTCCTTCAAAAACCCACACTTATTAAAAATCCAAGCTTGGCATTGTTTAGCCAATTCATACACACCATCTTCTATATGGATTTGTAAAATATACATCATGCCTGAGTGATTTGTTTGAGTTTTCCGAAGACGTGACTGAAGTAGTGGACAGGTATCACTAGATTTCCAGAAGGCATCTGATAAAGTCCCTCAGAAAGGACTGTTAGCTGAAGTGGGAGCTTGTGGAATGAGTGAAAATTATTGACCTGATTAGGAAATTAGGAGTGGTAGGACACAGACTAATGGATGACAGGTTATGGGCAGGATGTGGCCAGTGGCGTCCCATGGGGATCTGAGTTGGAGCCTAAACCATGTACTGTATTTATTAACAGCTTAGACGACAAGACAGAGCCACATATCCAAGTTTGAAGATGACTCAAAGATAAGCACCATTGTAAGCAATGTAGGACCGTAAGATGTAGGAACAGAAGTAGGCTAATAGGCTAATCAAGCCTGCTCTACCATTCAATGAGATCATGGCTGATCAGGTATAATCCTCAACTCCTTTCCCATCTTATCCCTGTAACCATTGATTTCCTTATGATTAAAAATTTGTTTATCTCAGCCTTCAAAATACTTAACTTTCCAACCACCACAGCTTTCTGCAGTAAAGAATTTCAAAGATATAGCTGGAAACATAGTATAAAGCAATATTAATATTAAGCAAATGGCAAAACGGTACAAAATAGATTTCAATATGAGGTCGCCTGCTTTGGAGCTCAAAAAGACAAGATGGAGCATTTTCTGAATGGCCAAAAGATTAGAATGAAGGTCCAACTACACAGATGATCAAAATGTCATGACCAACCACAAAAAATAATCAGAAAGGCTGGTGGAATGCTGGTCTTCACATCAAGAGGACAAGGTTAGAAGTCATGCCACAGCTATACAAAGCAATGGTTAGACCACACCTGGAATTCGATGTTCAGTTCTGGGGCACAATAAGATTATATAAGCATTGATGGGAGTGTATTGAAGGATTTATGAAAATAATATCTGGATTCAAAAGGGCTAAATCAGAAGGTCTGATTAAACAGACCACAGTTCTACATTCGGACTTGATAAGTTAGGTAGAGAAACTATTTTCGCTGGTTGGGGAATCTCGAACCATTGTGAGGCCAGACTAGCTTGGCGCATCCTTGTGTTTAAAGGAATGGCTGCTGTCATTGGTGGTGTTTTCTTTTTATGGGATTTGGATATTGCTGACTCGGCCAGCATTTGTTGCCTCAGTTTCATTGCTCTCAAGAATTCAGTGGTGAACTGCCTTCTTGAGAGACCACTGTCCATGTGGTATCATTACACTCACATTGCTGTTAGGAAGAGAGTTTCAAGAATTTGACCCGACGACAGTGAAGGAACAGCAATATAATCCAAAGTCAGGACAGGGTGACATTTGGAAAGAAACCTGCAGGTGGCGTTTTGGAGATCTGGAGAAGGTTACAGAATTAGGGAAGCCATTAAAAGATCCAAACAGGACAAGAATTTTAAACCTCGAGGCACTAGGGAACTGTCACTTAACGTGGTTGAACGAAGACAAGGATGATGCATGAGCTGGACTTTGTGTGGAATAGGACATGAGCAGCAGAGTTTTGGATGAAGTAAGAAGTTGAGAGTGCAGAATTGGAGGGCAGGCAGAGAAGCTCTTGAATAGTTAAGGCCAGTTCTGACAAAGATATGGATGAAGTTTCAGAAAAGGGTAGCCTGAAGATGGAGGTAGGCAGTCATATGATTGAAATATATAGCATCAGATGTTCAGCAGAGAAACAAAACTCTTCTGTATTCAAATGTTAATCAAATTACTTTATATTAGAATCACTGATAAAGTCTGTGACTTGACAAAGGAAAATTAATTACTGTACCAGTTTGGGGAACATTGCAATGCACAAAGATGTTTGTTACTTTGACGCTCAGATTATAAAATATTGTTTAAAATTAAAGATTCTAGAACGTAATCTGGATGATTCTTGATTAGAGTTCTAACGAAGAGTCATTGAGACTTGAAACGTTAGCTCTGTTCCTCTGCACAGATGCTGTTGAACATAGCTTTTTCTGTTTTTGTTTCAGATTCTAACATCTGGACTAACTTTTTAATCCGAGGATATAGTGCTGGATATGAAAAAATACTTAAATGCTTGACCATTTAAAGATTTTTAAATCATTAATTATTTAATCGGTATCAATTAAAAACAAAAACAAATTATGTGTCCAATATTGTTATGCCCTTTACCAAATTCTTATGCTGAATTGCCAAACCAGCCAAAAACCTCAACTAAAACCAGTTTGAAAATACTGGAAATACACAGATTTGTAACCATCTTTAAACAGAAGATGGTTTCAACAATTGATTATGTAACAGAATGGTGAACATGCAGTACTGACCTATTATCCATTTCAAACATTTTATATTTTAATTTAGATTTCTAGCCTTTGTCTTCATTTTTTTTCTGTCCAGTGTTAAATTGCAAGATGTACATTTTTTAATTTGAAAGTGAACAAACAAATTATTCTCATAAAAATTGCAGTAACTTTTTCCCTAAGCTAAGAATGGATAAAGTTATTGACTCCTAACATTCATGGTTCTCTTTGTTATTCAAATACAGACATAAGAGGTGCATATTGCACATTTTTATTTGTTCCAAGATGGCTCCTGAAGCAATTAATCCACTTCAGAAGACATTAAGAGTCGATCATGCAATGTAGATAGAAGTCAGCAAATTTACATTTTTAAATGGCAACTTTCATGTTGCTTACTTTTTTGGGTTCCAGCACATATGCTGCAAAATCAATCTGGAATAATAGTCCAGGGCATAAGCAATATACTACAGTATACTCACAATACAAAAAAGATGCATCAAGGACAAAAGTGACATGTTTCAAAATAATACGTGCAAAAATCTAACAATTGAGTCCTTATGACTTTTCAAATGCAACTGTCAAAGGCTTGGAATAAGGAGAATCATCTGCAATATATGACCTTCAGAACCAAGATGTCTCTCTTCAGTACTTAAACCAAATTACATTGGAAAAAATGAACAGCTAAAGGCTATTGAATAAAGTTCACCCTTAATGGTTGATGGAAGGTTATAAAGAATTGGAATAAAAAGTGTATTGGATACTTGCAAGGGGGACATGGTTTTTCACAACCTAATACAAATTGCAACAGCTCCAGCTCAGGAAGTAGTTATTAACTCAGAACATAATCTTCGGTATAAAGCACAAAGCGGCAGACAGTGCCAGTGACTTCATGGGCAGTAGTAGTATGGAAACTCTGCTGCTTGGATGCGATAGAAACCATTTGGACAGCTGCAGAACATTTACAGGCTGCAGACTACTGGCAAGTCGGATTTATGACAGAGCAATTATTAATTGATACAATTAAAACTGATTAGACTGGCTGTAAAACAATAGGACATAATTTTGTGTGAATTTTGAAACAGTACTGGTGGTTATGCCACAAGTAGATACATTCACTAGCCTAGCAAAATTGAGGTAGCATCTTATCTCTGGTGAAAAATTGTAAACAACTCAAATCAGTCAAGGTCCTTTCACATGCAAGTGCTGAGTGGGATGTCCAAGGGAGAGAGGAAGTACTTCCAAAAGAGGACAAAAATACATCTAATATATAAGCAAATAAGTATACAATTGCACTGTAATGATTTATCTTTGATGCAATAAAATTTTGTACCATTACAAACATTAATAGGTCCCCCCTTAAATTAGCCTGATTAATCTGATTTTAAACCATTTGGAAAATTTTTTGGATTGCAAAGCAAATATCAAATTTTTCAATATGACTTGCACAAATAATATACTTGAACATGTTGGTTTTTGTAAGCTATGAGCATTTCATACTTTTGAATTCAATAACAGCAATTTTGCATCATTTTCCAAAAGATTGGTTGAAATGGATATCAAGAAACCTATTTGTAAAGCCTTCCTTCACTCAAACTTGAAGTAAAAATCAAACAAACAACAAAAGCATTGCAAATTAGTTGAAGACTCAAATGTTATTTATTTGAAAACAGATGGTGTACGAGTACAGATTAGAAAGTTGAAGATCTTGAATGCAGCATTGTCTTCCTCTATATTAGCCATACGTTTCTGTCAAAATGACAGTGAGGCTAATGGCGCTTGCTGTTATCAACGAGCAAGTGCTGCAGCAAATTCATCGAGGACAGATGCACAATTAAATACAGAAGTACAAAAGTTGCTGTCCAAGGCATGCTGCTCCTTCACTGCCTTTGCGAAAATGGCATCTTGCTCTTTGGTTCATCACTGAAATGCAGTGAGTGGCGAGAAGTTGCTAAATTTGCACAGTGGTTATGGATTAAACTTGCTAAATAAGTTACAGCTGTCTAAGCTGATGCAAGGTACCTGTTTTGGAGCCATTTGATGTCTGTGTATATTTAATTAAATCTGGGCTAGCTGCTGGGCTCTTTTAATCATGTGCTAATTGATAATTACTGTCAATTAGCTTCTCTGGTACTGAATATTAATTATTACAAATGTAGAGAGTCCCATTCCTTCAGGAATTGACTGTTGGACATTTTAAATGTGAAATTTATTTTTTAAGCTTTTCCTTTCTCCAAATCCAATATTTCTTTTCCCCTCTATTTCTCTTTCTGTATCTGACAGAACATTGAATTCAGCCATTCCACTTGACACTTTTTTCAGCCCTTGTTTTATGACTTCATAATCCTTCAATCTTATTGGTTAAGGGGCACACATTGTTTGCCCTGTTCATTCAGGTCCCAGATGCCTTATTTCACTCTCAGCGACGCCGTCAAGCTCACAATTTCAGCAATTTACAGTGCAAAATACCTTGAGGTTAAATGGGCAAGTGAAAAGCTAATTAACAGCAGTTGTCATTAGACTGATTCCTATAGAAAACTCTGGTCCATTGTATTTTTATAATTAGACTGCTCTAACGATCAAAAGTAAACAAAACAGCAAACATTTTATGTCACTAAATATGTTGCACACATACTTTTCACATCAACCTTGGCAGACTATAAGATGCAAAAATGATTTAATTGAAAAAAAATGAGATATTTACATGGTGGTCCATAATAATCTTTCTTCAAAGTAAAATTACCCAGATATCGGAATACAAATTTGGAGATATCTGTACAAGTGGTCTTAATATTAATGAATGAAATCACTCAGTACAAATATATTTTACATACATTATGTTAGCAATGCAATATTCCTGACCAAAACATTTGTCTTTCTCAAAGAAATTTGCATGCCTTAAAAATGAGTAAGATTTACAATGCAGAAATGTTTGTTGCATTCCTTAAGTGAAGCAAAAAAATATTTAATGTACCAATCACTTGGCAAATTTAAAACTTACCAAGAAGGCTGGCTCCCAGCAAGGGGAGGTGCGGTATCAAAGAGTTGTTCAGTTTTGTAGGTCCTGTTGCATGCCCAGCAGCTGAAATGGGTAGCAGCGATTCTGCCATTGACATAACTGCTGTCCCACCAAGAGTTGAGACGGCAAGTGCTGCTACTGACGATGATGTGGTGGTGGTAGTGGTTGCCTGGGATGAGGTTGCTATGGAAACCTCAGAATGATTAGCAGCATGGTCCGAGGGAGAGTGCAAAACACTTCTCAACAGATGGGGATTCAGAGCCATCAGTCCTGGGGCTGCTGTGACAGCTGGGAGGAGGAGAGGGTTTGAAGTAGTGTCATTGTTTGAAAGGTTTGGTAGAGGGTTTGTCAAAAGGGTTTCTGTTCTGTTACTAACTAACTGATTGCTATGCAAACGATCAGGCAGGGGCTGGATCTGTGTCACTGAAGGTGAAGGGTGGTTTTGCTGCTGTAATAAATCTGGGAGAGTTAAGTTAAAAGATGTCAGTGGGAGCATGGTAGCCTGTGCCTGGTTTTGAAACAAGGTTGCCAAAAGTTGAACAGGTTGCAAAGTCTGTCCAGCCATATCACCAGGGAGTAAAGTCAAAGCTGCATTTAAATTTGGATTCAGAATTCCCAAAGGGTTAACAGAGACTTCTCCCTTGCCATCTCCAGATGTAGGTAACATGTTCAACATATTCTGGTTCAGGAGCTGTTGTTGGTTCATTGCTAAAGGGATGGACAGAGAGCCAAGGAGGTTGGGGTTCAAAGGGTGAGTAAGATTGCTACTTGTAGGAACAGCCTGTCCAAACTGAAAAGCTTGGTCCTGACCAATGAAGGGAAGAGTGCTCCCCATGGGAAGCTGACTATGCATTGCATTTCCAGCCGCTGTTGTGACTATAACTCCATCTTGTAGAACGGATGTTGTCTTGGTAATGGCAAGTTGGTTGGTACCAGCAATGGCCATGGATGCTGGCTGGCCAGAACTACCTGAAACCCACACAGACAGGTTGAAGATGAGTAAAGTATCTTGACTCTCCGCGTCAGCATTTACAGTGAATGCAGGTTACATATCTATGTTTACATTAATAATTCAGCACAGGAACCAACAATGCAAGAAGATTAACTAGTAGGTCTCAAAAGTTGGTTTAATTCACCAGTTGCATCAGAAACCGAGTTTTCCAAAGATTACAAATTGGAGGGTGGGGGGGGGTGGTGGGTGGTGGGGGTGTAGAGACGTACAGCTCTTTAATTCAACTTCTGCTAATTAAGCTTACAAATCACAACCAAAACATTTCAATCTAAAGTAAAAAACTCATACAGCAGTCAACCATTTAGATCATTAAACATTAGAGTGAAAAAGAACAAAGAATTTAAGCTTTTCTTAGAGTTTCATGGGCAAAAATGGCATGAATTTCTACCTGGTGTTCCCCTATAAAAGGGAGCAATTAATTGTAAGTGAAAAGGTGCATCATCAAACCCTGTGAAAATCACAGGAATTGACATCCCAATTTAAATAAAAACGTTTGGATAAAAACAGAAAACCTAATATATCCTATTTGAGATTATGGAATTTAGAGGGGTGTTTGTCAACAAACTGGAACAAGAACATGTTCTATTCAAGTATTACACATTTGCCAGGATAACATTAAAGTGAAAATTTTCATTTTGTAGGCTGTCTTACTAGCAATAGTATGGCTATACTTTATGCTGGTTTAGTTTGTCTAAACATTTTTCCAAATCTCAGGCAAGCAGTTTCATTTTTTTTGTTGTAACTACCAATCTGTCCTTCCCGCTTCTCTTACACCCTTGTATTTGTTGCTTTTCTTTTGCAGCAATGAGGACAGACCTATTTAGGTCGAGTAGGTCAGTGCTGCCATTTATCAAAGGTCCTGAGAGACAATAGGGTCTCCCTTGCTGTTCTTTTACAGCCTCACTTGTAACTGAATGTGCAGCCACTGTGAGGCAGTTAGCAGACCAGGGTAACTAAAAAGGCACATTCACTGGAAAGCATCATCCAAGCTGTTTTTTCGGAAAATTAACATTTGGACGAAGAAGACGTGACAACCACAAAAAGCAACCAAAAAATGGCAGCTATGAAATTTTGAGTTGAAGTTTAAAATTAAGTGTTTGAAGTAACTGGTCACATTTTCAGCGAGCAATGGTAACCTATAAGCAGTACTAGCACAAAACATCAGCATACAGCAAACACTTGCTTAGTTGGCACAAAAGTTTGAGTCGTCCAAATGAAGTGAACAATGCTTTCCTCCAACCAGAGCACCCGGAGGAAACCCATGCAGACACGGGGAGAACGAAGACTCCACACAGACAGTGACCCAAACTGGGAATTGAACCCGGGTCCTGGGTGCTGAGGCAGCAGTGCTAACCACTGTGCCGCCATGCTTTAAATGCTGTACCAGCAAGCAAATGTTTGCTCAAAAACGTTAACTTTATGTTGTAGTTAACATTTTTGAGCAAATATTTGCTTGCTGGAACAGAATTCAAACACTGTCTAACACAAAGATGTCAAGTGATCACAACAATTTATAGAACAGGGAAAAGGGTGATTAGTTGCTAAGTCAACTCTGATTGGCTGAGATTTTGTCATAGCGACAGGAATTTTAATCAACATGAGAATCAAATGTTATGAGGATAAGATGGGAAAATGAAGATGAAGATCATCATGTCAGATAAGTCATGATCTCATTGAATGGCAGAGCTGATTGGATGAGTGAAATGGCTTACTTCTGCTCCTACATCTTATGGAGAAAGCAACATTGGCTTCCCAAGCTTGCAGGTAATTAAGGCACAAGCCTGCTACAGATTCCTTTTGTTTACAGAGAATGGGCCCCTGAATACGAATGTCACTTATAGCAAGTGTAAATGTTATGAACCAATTGGCTTAAATTGGTTGCTAGTGCAGCTATTAGTACACTCAGGGTTGTTCAGCAAGTGCTGTCCAATTTGGAATAATATCTAACAGTAAACAATTTGAATTGGGTTTTGCAAGTATGGACTTGTTGGGTACCTTCTATATTCTAGTTATTACAAATGGCCAAAGGTACAATTCTGGCTGCACAGAATCAGTCACCAACAAACTAAGGCACAATGGAACATCACTTTTGTGCATCTTAGGCAGCCCATACATGCAAGGATGCTGAGTGATGTGGCTGAACCTTATCATATACATTGCAAGGGAGCTTCTTACTCTAACACAAGTCCACCAAATTTTCTGGTTGTTTGCTTTTAAGCAAGGCCGAGCATTCATATTTGGCAGCAGATCTAATAGATACAAAACCTGAACTGCATTAAGAACCTAGTGCATTTGCTAACATCATCATGCCTGTTTAGCAACATTACTCCCATCTATTTATATGCATGTCTGGGTTGACTGAGGCCACACTACATCATCAGGCATTTCAGTGTGATCCAGGTACGTAGGCCGCACATCTTAATGATTGGTTGATTGAATCAAACATGATCCTCGAGCTGTCTGTAATAGGCAGGGCACAGATTATACTCAACCAACCTATGCTTACAAACCAAAATTCTACTGTTAGATGTGATTCCATGATTGGGCACTTGAACAATCACAAGCGTGCTAATAGTACACTAACAACCAATTTAAGATAATTCGTCAAGCACATAATGTGGTCCATTTGCTCGAAGTGACAGACATTGATCTGCAGGGACCCGTTCTCTTCTAACAAAAGGAATCTGTCTAAGCCTTATGCCTTTTTTTGAATTACCTGGAAGCATAAGGAGCCCCAATACTTTCTCCACGGCAGCGCTTGGCCAGAGTCAACTTG
The DNA here is from genome assembly GCF_965287045.1 of Carcharhinus amblyrhynchos. Taxonomy (NCBI): domain Eukaryota; kingdom Metazoa; phylum Chordata; class Chondrichthyes; order Carcharhiniformes; family Carcharhinidae; genus Carcharhinus; species Carcharhinus amblyrhynchos. The sequence goes on along the minus strand of NC_137334.1, from coordinate 77,012,968 downwards.
CCAACCAATCAACATGCCTTTTCTCCTCTAGTATAAATTGTTGCAATTGTTTTAAATTTGGCATTCTTGCTTTTCCCGACTGCAGGATAAAGGGCAGAATGGCCTCCTCCTCTATATGATTCAACAAAATGTTTCTCTTGAAAGCAATGTTTTGAGCAGTTAGTGGAAATTTCCTGCTACCCACATTTATTTTCTTTTTGCTGCTGTCAGACTGACTTATCAAAAAGAATCTTAGTAAGAAAAGAAACTTTTTGCCTAAAAGGATTGCGATTTTTGTAATTGAAAAATGTTTTATGTTTTCTGGCTAAATGATCAAGTACAAAGATATCAGTGTGAATTTGATGAATCTATTCAACTGCAGCAATATTCCAAAGATAATAAACATATTAGATTTGATCTGCTGATCCCAAAATATTCTAATGGTATTTACTTAACTGCAATACATTTTGGCTAATCAGCTCATTTGTAACATTTAAATGGTGCAGATTAGCTCCTTAATACTTGGTTTTGACTTGAGCATTTGTAAAATGAATGCAGTATCTCGAAGAATGATTCCAGTCATTGATATTTAAAGTGATCCAGACTTAGCATATTAGGTATGAAATGACATTAGTTCTGAACACATTTTGAACTAAGTGTTAAATAAGCAGAACTGAAGTTTCCTTAATGAAGATTATTGAGTCAACAAAAAACCTTTTTTCCAATCTCACAAATCTATAGCATATTGCAAGGCAAAAGACATGGCTTTATTTCTGCAGCTACAACAGAATTTCCCATGTAAACTGCATGATGGTGATAGCTTAAATTTAAAGTTTGAATAACACTTATGAAACTTCCAAAATTAAAGTACTTCTGAAAATGCCCAAGTAGCCTAATAAGTTAATCATTTACCTTTAGATTTCAATTGTCTATTATTAGCATTTTGAGAATACTGCCACTACCATTGTGAAGGGTGAAGATGCAGTGCAATGATCACATCAGTATGGGATGAAAGCCAGAATACACACAAACTGAAAAGGTGGAATATCACAATAGCTTACTAAAAGATCAGCCTTTTTAAATATAGAAGTTTAAAATATGCACAGTAAATAAAATATTCAATCTCTCCTCAAGAAGTGTGTTAATTTTATATTCATGAAAATTACCATAACTCTCCTAGAAACAAACATCTGCCCAGTGATAGGGTTGAGCCCATTTGCCTAGCTGCTTAGAATATTCATGTCTTGCTCCTGGCTGTTGCACAATTCAAAATGAGTAAGACTAATAGACTGAATAAACTAAAATACAGAAATCACCAAGATGCCAAAGCTGCACAACATTACAATCTGATCAGCACAAAAGCCACTGATTGTGCTATAAAACAAGGATGTTAATGTAGTGTCAAATGAAAAAAAATTAGTGAATTACTAAATAGTAGCCAGCATTTTTGTGCCATGCTTTAGTTGCCACTTGCTCTGTCTGTGGAACCTACTCCCAGAACATTGTCTGAAATTCTGTTTCTTGCAAGCAGAAATTCAAAACTGCATCATATTGGAAGCAGCAGTTGAAACAGACTAACTGAGGCACCAGTGCATTATAACTGTTCTCGAACCCTGTAAATATTCAGGGCCCTTTCAAAATAAATGTGAAAGTCAAGACATATCTGACAAATGTAACGCAGTGCTTTGAAGTAGGAAATGCAGTGAATACTGTACTCATGTACTCTGAAGGTTAGTTAATAGTTTTATCAGTAAATTTCCTATGTAGCACCTAAGGCACATGGTACTAAAGAAACTTTGCCAGTCTGGATTGAAATTTGAACAAAGGATGAAACCCAGAGAGCAGTGATCATTAGCCATTACATTACGTTTGCCAGGAATCAGTTTTATTGTTCTTCAAAATACATACAAATGTTCTGGACTTGGATGCAGGGAATAACACCAAAATTACTAATGACACAAAAACAGAAATGTGGTTAATTGTGAAATGCAATAACTTCACAAGGACAGCATCAAATTAGTAGACTGTGAAGACGGATGTCAGATTAAAATATGGAGAAAGGTGGTGATATATTTTGGGGCAAGCATGAGAAGACAGATGGTAGATGATAAAACTTCAAATTGAGTACAGGACTAAAATCATGGAGCTCAAAATACAAATCATTAAAATTGGGATGACAAATGGTAAAAGCTAGAAAAACCACCATTTGGGACCTGAGATTTTATAATTTCAGGATATCAGACTGGAGAAACAGGGATTGCTCTCCCTTGAGAGGACAAGGTTGTGCGGAGATTTGACAGTGAGAGGTCTAGGCAGAAAAAAAGAGGAAAACTGTTCCCTTTAGCAGAGGAGTCAACAGCCAGTGGGCATAGATTTAAAGGGATTGGCAAAAGAACAAAAGGTGACATGAGAAAGCATTTATTTCTTAATACAGTGAGTAATTAGGATTTGGAACGCACTACCCAAAATGGTGATGGAGGCAGATTCAACTGTGGTTTTCAAAAGGGAATTGACTGAGCACCTGTGAATAAAAATTGAGGGTTACGGGGAAGGGGTGAGGGAATGGGACTATGAATTGCTCGAGCAGCGAACTGGCTTTAAAGGCTTAAGGGCCTCCTTTTGTGTAGTACCTATTCTATTTTATAAACATAAATATTGGGTGCAATATACTAAATGTACAGTAATCACTGGTTAGGTTGCAATGTGCCCAGACTCCTTGCTTTAGGCAGGATGTTGGCTATGGAGCAGGTGCAAATGATTTACTAAGCTGTTTCAAGGTTGAGAAGTTTCAGTTTGGGGAAAAGATGACAGAAACTGAAAACAGGAACAAAAAGCTAAAAAGACAACCTAACAGACTCGAGAGATTTTGGTGTACTGAATCAGGCAAAATGGTCCTCTCATCAGTGAGGACATCAATTTCGATTGCAAAAAGGGAGAGGTTATGAGATTTTGCAACACAGATCATCGTTCAGGTGTGGAATGTTCTACCAGAAACAATGATGAAAGCAGAATCCATGACATCTTTAAAATATCAGAAGGCTAAGTCAAGGGAATGGATTACGTGGTTTGCTCAATAGTAGACTATAGCTGCAAAATTTGGCAATTCTATGATTATACACCAGAATCAATTTTGTGAAAGATATGCCCCAGGGGTCGGTGCTGGGGCCTCAGCTATTTACCATTTATATAGATGATCTGGAGGAGGGAACCGAGTGTAGGGTGTCGAAATTTGCTGATGACACCAAGATTGGGGGAAAGGCAAATTGTGCGGAGGGTGTGGAGAGTCTGCAGAAGGATCTAGATAGGCTGGGCGAATGGGCCAGGAAATGGCAAATGGAATTTAATGTTGGCAAGTGTGAGGTTGTCCACTTTGGTAGGAAGAATGGTAGGAAGGACTATTACTTACGTGGCGAAAAACTGCAGCAGGCGACGGTGCAGAGGGACCTCGGGGTCCTTGTGCATGAGTCGCAAAAACCCAGCCTGCAAGTGCAGCAGGTGGTCAGGAAGGCGAATGGGATGCTGGCCTTCATAGCGAGGGGGATTGAATATAAAAGTAGGGAGGTCTTGCTGCAGCTGTATAGGGCATTGGTGAGGCCGCAGCTGGAGTACTGTGTGCAGTTTTGGGCGCCGCACCTGCGCAAGGATATTTTGGCCCTGGAGGGAGTGCAGAGGAGGTTTACTAGGCTGATACCGGAGTTGAGGGGGTTGAGCTATGAGGAGAGGCTGAATAAACTAGGCTTGTACTCGTTAGAGTTTAGAAGAATGAGGGGAGATCTCATTGAGACGTATAAGATGATGAATGGGATGGATAGGATAGAGGTGGAAAGACTCTTCCCGCTCAAAAAAGACAGTAGGACTAGGGGGCACAGCCTCAAGATAAAGGGGGGGCGGTTCAGAACGGAGTTGAGGAGGAACTTCTTCACTCAAAGGGTGGTGAATCTCTGGAATTCTCTGCCCGTTGAAGTGGTGGAGGCTGCCTCGCTAAATATTTTTAAGAAGCGGGTTGATGGGTTTTTGATAAGAGAGGGGATTAAGGGTTATGGGGAGAGGGCGGGAAAGTGGAACTGAGCCACGACAGATCAGCCATGATCTTATTGAATGGCGGGGCAGGCTCGAAGGGCCAGATGGCCTACTCCTGCTCCTATTTCTTATGTTCTTATGTTCTTATGTCCCTATGACAGCTCTCTTCAGCTGCATTATCACATGGTCTTGTAAATCAAACCAATTCATGGGAAGCCTTAAATATCAAATTTAGATCAGATGGAGGCCAAATTCCAATAGGGCTTACATTGTTTAATTCCTATTTGTTTTTACTCTGCATCGAAAATTATAGCAACACTGCATTTCTACAAAAATAAATTCCATGCATCATTTCCAAACCTTGGTTAAACTAAACTATATCAACAATTCTTGGAATGCACGTTTGTTATTTTTCATAATTCAGCATTAGACAGTTATTCAACAGCAACAGCACAATCTTCATAACGAAGCCAGGCAGGCCATTTCTCCCTTTCGTTTAAGTGAGTCTCCCTAGTCTTAAATTTCCTGGTACTGTATAGATCAAAAATGTGCAAGATTGAAGAGAAAACAGGCATCGTGCTGTTGCAACTTAGATCCCATGACTTTCCTTGAGTGGGAGAACAAAGGGGAAGAAAAAGTGGCTCACATCACAAGTACTGGTGAGAAATACAGAATTCACACTCTTTTGTTTTTTCGTTATGGAGTCTTGAGTAATCTAGTAAACAGAGGTGCTGCCGACAGTTAAAATTCTGCATCCTACTAGCGGCACGTTTTCATCATAGAATCCCCACAATGCAGAGGGAGACCATTTGGCCCATTAAGCGTGCACCTACTCTTTTCCAGAACCCCCCCACCCCACCCCAGCCTCCACCACCCTATCCACCCAACCTTGCGCATTTACCATGGCTAATCCACCTAAGATGCTTAATGATCAACAATGATTAGAAAATTACAAGCTGAGAATGGCATAAATCAGCAAAAGCCCCAGTGTTTACTCTGCACGTCAATTTATATATTTTCCTATTTGATATCCATTTTTCCTCATACTTATCTGTGAATCACCTTTGAATATTCTTTATAATAAAGGCACTTAAAATGCTCGTTTTTATACATTAAAGTACAAAAAAATCTGAAACGGATTGAAAATGCTATTTCACTTCAGGGTCAAATGCTTTTTCCAGGTTGCAAAACAGCCATATTTTTTACCCCAACTACAAGAACATTTCGGTAAAGTACATTTCCAATGCTGATGATCAACTGCATAGAAACAAAACAATACGTTTATCAAAATCTCAGTATCAAATTGGCTAGACCTCTAGATTTTTGAAAAAAAACTACTCAAGATTCCAAAATACTATATCGAGCTGACCAGCCAATTTACAAGTCACTATTCTTGTATGAAATGCTCAGTTCAGTCTGAATGCTTGCACCTATATAATTTGTATTGTTTTTACAAGAGTAGAAGAGTATTACCGTGGAGAGTTTGAATGGTCATGAAGATTAAGGAAGGGATTACCATATTAAAGTGAAAATTGGCGTAATGACTCATGGCACCCAGACTCTGAACTGTGATCAATTCCAGTGGCATGCATACATGGAATCATAGAAACCCTGCAATACAGAAGGAGGCCATTCAGCCCATCATGTCTGCACCAACAACAATCCCACCCAGAGCCTATCCCCATTGCTCCACACATTTACCTCACTAATCCCTCTAACCTCCGCACTCTGGGACACCAATGAACAATTTAGCATGGCCAATCAACTTATCTCACACATCTCTCGTGATAAATCAGGGAACCCAAGCTAAAAAGGATGCATAGAATAAATATTTGAATCATCTTATTTAATTTTAGATATAAAAATACTTGAGCAATATGTAAAGCTAAACATTTTACAAGTATTGCCATTTGCAAGAATATACCTTGTCTCTTTGGCTTTTATCACATGCTTTTAAACTGCATTCTGTAGTACATTTTAAATTAGGTTATTTGAAATAAACTACTCAAACATCTCATTCATATTAAAAAATATTTTCAGTTATGCTTGCAATGATCCAGAAAAAAATAATTTCCGTGTGCAGCCTTGTTTTCACAAGGGCTGAGTGCAAACTTAATATGTAAATTATGTTGGGTTTCTCAAGAAATCAAGGAAGAAATGATTTGCTTTTCATTTTGTTATTCTGTATCAGTCAGATTGGAATAAATGAATGATTACTCAAGTGAGATTAATGAACAAGGCAATCTTTCAACACTGGATAATGCTTATAATAATTTAGAATCATAGAATACCTACAGTGCAGAAGGAGGCCATTTGGCCCATCAAGTCTGCGCCAAAATAATCCCACCCAGGCTCTATCCCCATAACCCTCTGCATTTACCCCGTCAATCCTCTGAACTTATAAATCTTGGGACAGTAAGGGGCAATTTAGCATGACCAATCCACCTAACCATCTTTGGACTATGGGAGGAAACTGGGGTACCCCAGAAGAAGCCCATGCAGTCACAGGAGAATGTGCAAACTCTGAACAGGCTAGAATTGAACCTGAGTTTCTGGCACAATACTAATCACAGTGCTGCCCCACTGGAACCACAAAATTAAACACCACTTTTTCACATCACTTGACTCTGTGCTGCCTAAACTCATCTGTTGCTGGAACTATTTCCAAACCTTTCTCAACATAGTCCAATGTTCTCCTAGCTGCCTTCCACCCTACAAAAATTGAAGTTCATCCAAAACTCAACTGCCCATATCTTGTGACGAATCCTTAATTAATGGTTCACGGTAATATTTTTAAAATAATGTTTAGTCCTTGGAAGATTAATGTTTTGACAATGGAAAAAAACTGAATAAATGCAACTAAAGCAGTTTGATGTCTATTATACCTAAAAGGTCAGTGCCATGTTGACTTAAGAGATCAGCCACTGTAAAGGTATAAAATAGAAAGAGGGCTTATTTAACTGGAGGTGCAGTATCTACTCTGCAAAGAAGTGCAGTACAGAGAGATGTTTTGTTTTGATAAATGGAGCTAAGTTATTTTAAAAGCATTCAGTGAACTCTGAAAAGTTACTTTGCCATGCAAATGGGTGAGACAGGTGGTTGTTCTTGGTTTGTTTAAAACCGAGGAGTCTTGTTACTTTATTGCCCTGTTGGGTAACTGGGATTTCCAACTTTTAGTCTACTTTGAACAAAAAGTTACTGGTCCCTAACTGAATCGTAATTTTAACTCAATCAAGTCCCATCCATGCATCATTTCCCCTTGTTGACCTACTTTAGTTTTTCTGGTCCTGTAAAGCCTTAATTTTACAATTTTCATTCTTGTTTTCAAATTACTTTATGATCTCGTTCCCTTCAATTGCTGTAACCACCGCTAATATTAAAAGTCTCAAGTCTCTAATTCTGGCATTTTCTAAATTCCCAGCTGTAATTATTCTACTGCTGGCTGCTGTGCTTTAAACTGGCTAGGCCTTAAATTATTCCTCATATACAAATATCTTTTTCATCAAATGTTTTGTCTTTCAGTTTTACATAGCCTAAGAACAATATGTTGAGTTATATAACTCAAAGATGGCATACTTGTATTTGTGGTTCTAATAGTGGAAGTGGTTCTGATGATTAATGAAGAGTGTGGCAGTATTTCATCAAAAGCATATTGGCACAAGAATGCTAACCAAGTCCTCTGAAAACACTTGTCTAATCAGGAACATTTGCAATTTCCTGACACACATTTCATTTGTGTTATTGTTAGATATATAAAAGTTAAATAATACATTTTAAAAGGTTGTTACCTGTAGTAACTACAGAGCATCCAAAATCAGCCATCACTAGTGGTACATAAGAGACAAATATCAATGACCTATTAATTTAGAAAATTATAAATGGATTTGGTCCATCATTTCCCTGCTATCTCTCTGCAAGAGAGATACAAAATCTTGAAGTGATTTGACAGAGTGGACTCCGAGGGGATGTTTCCCCTTATGTGCATGTATTTAGGAGGAGAAGGAGAATGTGGCGTGGGGCTAGTCTTGAAATAGGGGACTGTTAAAAAAAAGTCTGCTATTTGTAACAGAGGTATGGAGAAGTTTCTTTTCTCAGGTCATTGGTCTGTGGAATCTTCTTCCCCAGATATCAATGGAGGTTATGTCATTGAATATATACAAGGCTGAGATAGATAATTTTTTGATGAACAAGAGTGTCAAAGGTTGGAGTGACAGACAGAAAAGAGAAGTTGAGATCACATCGTATTGCATTCTTGTGTGATGTTCAACTGACCTATTCCCATTCTCCCACCTTTTCCCCCTTGGTTACGCAAATATTTTCTCTTCAGATTCCATTTTTTTGATTTTTCATTGTCACATGCACTGGGATGCAATGAAAAGTATTGTTTCCTGTGTGCTAGACAGACAAAACATATGATTCATAGAGTACATAGGTGAGGAGGAGGGTGCACAGTGCAGTACAGTCATAGTTAGGATGCAGAAAAAGATCAGCTTAATTAATGTATGGTAGGTCCATTCAAGAATCTGATGGCAGCAGGGAAGAAGCTGTTCTTCAATCAATTGGTTGGTGATCTGGGACTTTTATATCTATCTTTTTCCTGACAGAAGGCAGCAGAAGAATGTCCGGGGTGCGTGAGGTCCTTGATTATGCTGGCTACTTTTCTGAGGGAGCAGGAAGTGCAGACTGAGTCAATGGATGCTAGGTTGGTTTGGGTGATGGAGTGGGCTACATTCGTAACCCTTAGTTTCTTGTGATCTCGATTACAACAGAACCCATACCAAGCTCTGATACATCTGGAAAGGATGCTTTCTATGGTATATCTGTAAAAATTGGAGATAGTCATAGCAGTCATGCTGAATTTCCTTGGCCTCCTGAACAACTAGAGTTGGTGGGCTTTCTTAACTATAGAATCAGCATGGCAGGACTAGGAGAGGCTATTGGTGATCTGGACACGTAGAAATCTCAAACTCCTGACCATTTCCATTTCATCTTTTTTTATTTCTGTGACTGTTGATGTAGACAGAAGCATGTCCTCCACTATGCTTCCTGAAGTAGATGACTGTTGCATGTATTTTACTGACATTGAAGGAGAGATAATTGTCGTCACAACATTTCACCAGATTCTTTATTTCTTTCATGTACTCCGTCTCATTGTTGTTTGCGATCTGACCTACTATGGTGATGTCATCAGCAAACTTGAAAATGGAGTTGGAGCAGAATATGGCCAACCAGTCATACATATATAAGGCATATAATAAAGGACTGAGGACACAGCTCATGGGACACTGACATTGACAGATGAAAGGTCAACTGTAGTGGATCCAGGCGATCTGGGAGTCCGGAGTTGATGCATGCCACGACTAAACTTTTTTGAAAGTTATGATTGAATCTGTTATCACATTTTCAGATAGGGCATTCCAGATGCTAACTATTTTCTGAATTAAAAAAGTCTGTCACCTCTAGCTCTTTTGCCAATCACATTGAAACTATGTCCTCGGATTCTTGAACCTTTTGCCATGTTCTGTAATTTTGTGCACAAAGTCCAGATGATAGAGAAAATGTCAGTTTGAGCATTGTCAATAGATGATTGGCATTAATTATCAAAATTTTGAATAACATGTTTCATTTATAACAGTGCTTTTTACTACACTTTTGAAACTATTCATAACAAACACTTGCATATCAAATTTGTAAGCATTTTCAAGAATCTTGAACCTTTATTTTATTTTTTATAAGTTAAAGTTAACTTAATTTTTTTAAGGTTTGTTCCTGGGGTGTGGGTATTGCTGGCTAGGCCAGCATTTATTGCCCATCAGAAAGCAGTGGTGGTGTGGTGCATTATTGAACCATTGGAGTGCATATGTTGCAGAAACACCCAGACTGCTATTAGGGGCTTCCAGGATTTTGACCCACAATAAAGGAGAGAACAATATAGTGCCAAGTTAATACGGTATGTGACTTTGAGGGGAACTTTCAGGTGGTATTGTTGCCATGCATCTGCTGCCCTCGTCCTTCTTGATGGTAGAGTCACAACAGATTGAAGGTTGAAGGAGTTTTGGTGAGTCTTTGCAGTGCATCTCGAAGGTGGTACATATGGCTGCCACTGAGTGTTGGTGGCGCAGGGACCGAACGATTACTCTGGTGGATGGGAGGCAATCAAACAGGCCGCATTGTCCTGCTAAGTGTTGAGCCTCGAGTGTAGTTGGAACTGTCCAGATCCAGGCAATTTGAGAGTATTCCATCACATTTCTGGCTTGTGTCCTGACAGACTTTGGGAAGTCAAGGATAGTTATTCGCCACAGAATTCTCTGTCTTTGAGCTGCATTTGTATTAAAATAGCTAGTCCAGTTCTGTTTCTGGTCAATGGTAACCGCCAGGATGTTGATAGTGGGGGAATTCATCAGTGGTAATTGCATCGAATGTCAAGGACAGTAGGTTAGACTCTTTCTCGTTGGAGATGATCATTGCATGGCACTTGTGTCCTGCAACTGTCATTTGTCACATCAATCCAAGGTTGAATATGGCCAGGTCTTGCTGCATGTGGACACAGACAGCTTCAATATCTTAGGAGTCACCAATGGGCTGGACATTGTACAATCATCAGTGAACATTCCACTTCTGACCTTATGATGGAGGGAAGTCACTGATGAAGCACGGGAAGATGGATGGACCTCCGACACTATCTTGAAGTACTTCTGCAGTGATGTACCAGGACTGAAATGATTGACCTACAACAAGTACAACCATCTTTCTTTGTATTAGGTATGATCCCAAAGAGCAGACAGGTTCCTCCTCTTCTCCTCCCCTCCCCCCACCCCACAACACACACACTCCCTGATTCCCTTTGGCTCCAATTCTGCAAAGGCTCTTTGATATCACACTTGGTTAACGCTGCCTTAATGTCAAGGGTAGTCACTCTCACCTCTTTGGTCCATGTTTGGGCTAAGGCTGCAATGAAGTCAAGAACTGGGCAGTCCTGGCAAAATTCAAAGTGAGTGTCAAGGAGCAGGTAACTGCCACTTGATAGCAATATTGATGACACTTTACATCACTTTGCTGACAATCAAGAATAGACTGATGGTGCATTACTTGATTGGGGTAGTATTGCTTTTTATGGTCAGGACTTACCTGGGCAATTTTCCACATTGTAGGGGAAATGTCAGTGCTATAGCTGTACTGGAACACCTCAACGAGGGAGGCAGTTAGGTCTGGAGCCCAAATTTTCAGTTCCATTGCTGAAATGCTGTCAGGGCCTATAGCCTTTGCAGTGTCCTGTTCCTTTTGCCATTTCCAGATTTTACATTGTACAAATTAAACTGACTGAAAACTGGCAACTGTGATGCTGGGAACCTTGGGAGGAGGCCAAGATGGATCATTCACTTGGTACATCTGGCTGAGAATTGTAGCGAATGCTTGAGTCTTGTCTTTTGCACTGATGCACTGGATTCCCCATCCTCAATGATGGGGATATTTGTGGAGCCGCCTCCTCCATTTAACTGTCTACCATTTGTGACTTGATGTGGCAGGATTGCAGAGCTTAGATCTGACCTGTTGGCTGTGGATTGCTTAGGTGTTAATCACATGCTAACTCCGCTATTTGGAATGTAAACAGGTGCATATTATGTCTTCACAAGGTTGACACCTCATTCTTAGGTATGCATGGTGCTGCTCCTGGCATTGCCTCCAAGACTCTCTTTTTGAAGCAGGGTCAGTCTCTTGGCTTGATGGTAATGGTAAAGTGGGAGATGTACTGGGCCATGAGGTTACAGATTGTGATTGCATACAATTCTGCTGCTGATGGCACACAGCGTTTCACGGATACCCAACTTGAGATGCTAAATCTCCCATTTAGTATGGGTACCAATATGAAGATGGGATTTTGTCTTCACAAGGACTCTGCAATGGTAATTCCCACCAATACTTGAGTGGACAGATGTGGCACAGTAGTTAGCACTGCTGCCTCACAGCGCCAGGATCCCGGGTTCCATTCCGGCCTTGGGTCACTGTGTGGAGTTTGTACATTCTCCCCGTCTATGTGCATTTCCTCCAGGTGCTCTGGCTTCCTTCCACACTCCAAAGATGTGCAGGTTAGATGGATCGGCCAAGCTAAATTGCCCCATAATGTCCCAAGATGCCGAGGTTAAGAGGATTAAGGGGATAAATGCTTGGGGAAAGGGCTTGGGTAAAATACTCTGTTGGAAAGTTGGTGTAGTTTTAATGGGCCGAATGCACTTTAGGGATTAAATGAACCTGTGACAGCTAGATTGTTGAGGATGAGATTACTACTTGCTAAAGACCTAGTCTGGCAGCTATGTCCTTGAGGACTCAGTTAGCTCTGTCAGCATTAGTGCTACTAAGCAACTCTTGGTGATGGACAATGAAGTCCAATATCAAGAGTACATTTTGTGCCGCTTAGTGCTTTCTCGAAGAGCTGCTGAGTTTGGAGAAATACTGATTCATCAGCTGAGGTGGCTGGTAACGAGCAGATGGTTTCCTTTCCCTATTTGACTTTAAGCAATGAGGCTTCATGGGGTTCAGAGTCGATGTTGAGAATTCCCAGGGCAACTCCCTCCTGTTTACCACTGTGCTGTCCATTGCCCCTGGTGATGGTGGCCTCTGAGACAGTGTCATATTTAAGCAATCATACCTTAAGCAATGTCGGCCTGTTATTCCACTAGTCAGCGGGACAGCTTTAATTTTGGCATGGATGCTGCAGGGTTGACAGGGATGGGTGCGCCATTGTCATTTCCAATGCCCATGTTGATGCCAAATGGATCGCTGGTTTCATTCTTTTTAGACTTTGCAGTAGTTTAATACAACTAAGTGGCTTTCAAGGCCATTTAAGAATCAACTAGATTGTTGTGGGTTGGAGAAGGCCAGACCAGGTAAGGGTGGCATATTTAGTGAACCAGATTGGTTATTACCGCAATCGATAATGATTTAGTGGTCATCAGACTAGCTTTTAATTCCAGATTTATTACTTGAACTTAAATTCCACCAGTTGCTGTTTCAAATCAATGTCTCCTGAGCATTAATCTTGGCCTCTGGATTACTAGGCCAGTGACATTACTAATACACTGCCAATTGTTACCATTTCAGTCCTTCAGTCTATTCTTTAGTATTTTAACTCTCAAGAACTGCTTCACTTTAGGTTCTTTAATGATACACGGTCAACATTTCAGTTTTAAATTTTATGAAGGGCAAGCTACTGGAAGCAGCAAAAAACCTTCTCTTATATCTCTTAACAGATGAACAGAGACTTTTAACATCACCATATATACTAATTTAAATTTAGATCCCGAGATGAAAAGATGAATCACTACAATGTTAACAAAATATATGCAAGTAAACAAAAATAGAAACTGATGAGAAGGATGTCAAATACAAGGATCTAAAGAGGTATTGATAATGAGACATTTAGCAAGCATTGACAAGTTTGTTTCAGCAATATTTTCACATTTACTCTGCCCTCTCTTATTTTATTTTTAAAATACTACATGGAAGGAGTGTTTATTTTCATTTAGACCTCTCCTTTGGCTAGATTCATGTATTTGATTGTGATGACAGGGAAAAGGAAAATGGGTCCTGTTCCTATAATACTCAAGCGTACCTCCTGACAGGTTGACCAAAGAGCAACGTTGTCGTCTGTGAAGGTGTCCATGGGATGGACCATCCTGCCCTCCTGACAGAGGATAGCATTGATGAGGGCAAGAAAATGGAGGAAAAAGGTGTTACAAAATAAACTGCACTTAAAAACACAAAAAAATTACTGAATAACTCCATAACAAAGGAAAAATATTTCCCATTATCCAGTGGAATTACTACATCACCTGTCATGCAGTTATAATATGAGAAGCAAACACTTTTGTGAGTGAAACGCACATTTCTATTCGCACTTTTGCCAGCTGTGCTGCAGCTTCTTTCTACAACTGCTGCAAGCTGAGAAAGTGACAAGCCGTTTTTGTTTTAGTCATTTCACTACATTTTGTCTTCTTTCTGTAATGCAATCCAGCCTGTGGCTTTAACTACAATAAACAAATTCTCGCAACAAGTTGGCTTATTTGAGCTAAAACGCTGTGAATAATGATATCGTGCAGGTCCCCAGTAAATGCAGTCATCCTTCCTGGAATACAGTAATCTGCCAACAATACAACATATGTTGCACAATGCTTGGCAGAATATTCGGTATAAGAACCATTGCTGTGCTGTATTTCAGTGAAGGATACTTTGTCAAACAGGTTTCCAAGTCCAAATGATATTCAAGTCTAAAAGAGTTGAACTCAATTCTTCATTAAAAACAAAAACATTTTTGTTCAATAAACTGGAATATTTCCCATTTATTTACCTCCTCAAAATCATATTAAGAGAGGGAGATGATCTTCCTGAGATTACACAAACGTTTTAGAAACCTATCTATAATGGCATGTTAGTTTGTAGTCAGTTGGTCATAAAAATGAAAACAGGGCAACGTGCATGATAAAAAAAATTAGAAGAAACACATCAATCATTAAATGACAAAGGCAACTGGAGCACCATACTTGGAATCTTGAAATAAACATTTAAATCAAATAGAACTTATCTTGACCAACCTAAGTATTTGGCTACATGCATTTATGTCAGTGAAAGGGAAATCTTTGCAGTGACTGTATACAAGAATAAAACTTGGTTATGGCATACATCTGCTAAATTTTATAATTCATCAAACAATACTTGGCCAATACTCAACCAAGTTTACGACGTGCTATACATCGCAATCCTTGTGCTAAAATTGCAAAACACTTGCTAAAAAGTATATATGTACCCAGAATTGAAGTTTGAATTTAAATCTCAAGACAATAGATTAATGAAAAGTTCATCACTGCAAAACCATACCTGTGTCAGCACTGGTTTGGCTACAAACGCCACTGCTGTTTGGTACCATTACTGCTGAAGAGGCTGCAACTCTTGAATGATGGTTAGAATGCAAACTATTTCCCAAAGTCATTGCAGACTGATGAAGCAGCCCACAATTGCCACTACCATGGAGCTGTCCGACTATCCCAACAAATTGATTGTTTGGGCCCTGACAACTGTGGATTAAATTAGTACTCGTATTTTGGCAAGAAATACCTTCCCCTCTTGTTAAATTTTGAGTCGATAGGTTATGAATGGAACCTGAGTTCAGACTGGTATTTGAGAAGTTATGTTGGTTGGAGGAACAAGAAATACCTGCAGTGGAACTACCACAACTAGTACTGCTATTGCCACTGATTTGAGAACTTTGTGAACTCATAGATTGAAGTAACTGAGACATGGTGTTATTCATAGTTACAGATGAATTTTGTCCTTGTTTCCTTAGAGAGTCAATCACAGACTTTGGGACGCCTGAGTTGCCCATCTGAGACTGTTTTAGCATACTCAATACTGTGGGGGTTGCTTGCTTCCGTTTCCTTAAAGGATCCTTTTGCTGTGCCATTAGCTTGTCTCTCAGTGCTGCGCGCCCACTCTGACCTTCATTGACTGAAAGAAGCATGTTGGCAGTTGGCGGAAACATGGTATTTAAAGTGCTGTGTCCTTCACTATTGCCACCACTGCCAACTCCACCACTACTGTTACTACCAGACAGTTTGCTTTGATTAGCTAGCTGTGCTTTGGCTGCTGCTGAAAGTAAACTGCTTGCTGGAAATGAGGCAGCATTATGCTGGTTCAAAATTTGATTTAAGGGCATTCCTAGCAAACCTGGCTGACCTTTTTGTTGTTGTACATTTCCAACAGATACAGATGGAAACAAAGGGTTACTCTGAGGATTTAGAACATTGTTCATTCCAACCAACAATGGATTAGGAATATCTTTGTATTGATGAAGAAGCCCATCAGGCTTGGTGGATGGACTGGATGGCATAGATGGCCGTGGAGAACCCATAGATGACCTTGGTGACCTTGGAGGTACCTTTATCCCACTGCAGCTTGACTGAGGACCAGCAGGTGGCATCATTAAACTTCCATGATCAGAGGATGTAGATGACGATCTTGATCTCTGTGGTGATGCCTCAATTCTTCCCATGACAGGTCCCATCATGTGTATAGGGGAGGTGACCGGAGCAGGAGATACAGATGTAGATGTTGAATGTTGAATCCTTGGTACATGAGTTCCATGGTTTACAGGGCCAGGTTTGACAGTTGGCAATGGTAGGTTGCTTGGCAAAGGGACAACAGCAGGAGGCATGTTTACATTCATCATAGGTACCTGAGAGTGCATGGTTGTTGGGAAATTAGATGCATTTATGAGTACTGGGTTAGGTTTACTCGGTATGGGGTCAAGGATACCTAATGGATCCTTTTCAGAGGGCAATGGCTTTTTCTGGAGAGCACATGATGTTGGGGCTCCTTGGGGAGGTTTGTGAAACATAATTCTTGGCATATCAATGTTTGATGAATAATTACAAGAGGGTTTTTTCATTACAGGGCTTTTTGTCGTCATTGTTGGTGAAAGAGGTATAGAAGTCCTACCAGCCAGAGCACAGGATGAGTGGGACGAAGAATTTTGCATCAGAACTGTGGGTGGGGAATGGGGAATTCTATTTATGTGAATAGGACTGGAGTTCGGCCCAGCATGAAAGCCTGGATTATTTCTCGTAAAAACATCAGGGCTTCCCACTGTATCAG
Source organism: Carcharhinus amblyrhynchos (assembly GCF_965287045.1). NCBI lineage: Eukaryota > Metazoa > Chordata > Chondrichthyes > Carcharhiniformes > Carcharhinidae > Carcharhinus > Carcharhinus amblyrhynchos. The sequence goes on along the minus strand of NC_137334.1, from coordinate 76,996,324 downwards.
TCCTAGGAGATATGGAACCATCTCCATAGATTTGTGATCCTGATGATGCTGGGCTGGATAAACCACCATGGCTTCCACGATATGGAGACTTCTGCCCTTGATCATTGCTACCCAGTCTCTGCCTGGAATAACCATGAAGTTCCTGCTGGGGACTGCCACACATGTCCTGTTGGTAAATTCGTGTCACAGCATTTGGACCCCCTGTCATCAATTTAGGCAGAAACGTATTCTTATAGTCTGGCACCGTGGAATTCACCATGACTTCTTGTGATTTACTCCTCATTGCTCTTGGAGTTGCAGCCCGTGACTGCACCATAGGAGTTCCACCTTAAAAAAAACAGAAAGGTCGGTCAATCATAAAGAACATAACTTTCAGAGTAACACCACTCACTCCTTTAATCAACATCTTCCTTCACCATATGTCGACCCTTGCTTTATCTCCAGAAATAAATTGATCCCCCTATAATCCTAATGATCCAGGTCTCTTTAAAAATAATGACTGACTTTGAATAAATGCCTTCCCAGGGAGTCTGTTCCAGCAAAGGGAGAAAAAAATGTTACAACTGGTCTCAAAGCTAAAGAGACTGAGTACAGTGAGTTTTGTGAGAAAGAAAACTATTTAGAATTCTCACTCATGATTGTTAGACAGCGATTCCCATTTGAACTGTGGGTCCACAGCTCCAGTCAAGGACAAAATTGTGTTTGGCTTTGATAGTTTTTTTTTGTTTTACACACTGGTTTGTGGAATGACCATTTTGTGTTGCTCTTGAGAAGGATGTGGTGAGCTGTCCTTTTGAACAAGTCCTGTCACATCAGAAGCACAATTGTCAGGGAACAGTGTAGATATTAGAAGAGAAAAAACAGACAGAAAGCTAAAACAACACAATAAACTATGGGCAGCATGGTAGCACAGTGGTTAGCACTGCTGCTTCACAGCTCCAGGGGCCTGGGTTCGATTCCCATCCTGGGTCACTGTCTGTGTGGAGTTTGCACATTCTCTTGTCTGTGTGGGTTTCCTCCGGGTGCTCCGGTTTCCTCCCACAGTCCAAAGATGTGTGGGTTAGGTTGATTGGCCATGCTAAAATGGCCCTTAGTGTCCTGAGATGCGTAGGTTAGAGGGATAAATATGTAGGGATATGGGGGTAGGGCCTGTGTGGGATTGTGGTCAGTGCAGACTCAATGGGCCGAATGGCCTCTTTCTGTACTGTAGGGCTTCTATGATTCGATTCTATGATATTTAGCCAACATAACCAGAACAGATGAGCAGTCAAAAGGTCTTTGAAAGGTACGAAATGGTCAACGTAAAACTTTGAGTATCGGCATTATCTGACAAAAATGTTAAATACTCTCCCAAAAAAATTTAAACTCCTTCAATTCCCAACAAGTGAAAACACGTAACTACAGCAACTACTTTTTAAACTGAGGGAAATATAAATTTTCATACATCTTGCGTTTTGCATCAGCTATTAATAATTACGTTTGGAAGCTTAAAAATCAAGAATGTTGACAGCAACGCAGATTGAATAGTGTCCAGTGTTTCATGAAAGTCAACAGAATACTGAATCATTGTTTGCAGATTATAAAGTAAAACGTCATTAAAGACACAGAGTAACATAAAAGTAAATAAAAACATAGTTCTGTGTCACTTTTGGATAATGTAATTCACAATCACTCAGAAAACAAGCTAGATAATATTTCAGCTGTTGAAAACTTACTTGTTCCACCTCCTGGGCTGGTTAGAAGCAGGGAAGGATGTGGCGTCTCAATACTTTTATGTAGTGTAGCTACTGCAATTATTTTCCGTTTATGGATGCAAAGTTTTGTCAAATCTTCATCAGCTTTGACATCCTCTGCTGTTCTTTGTTTCACAGTTGCTCCAGGATCAAAAGTGAACACCTAAAAGCAAGAAAACATTTCTGTTACTATCGTTCCAAATTTATTGTTAGATTTGCTATTGCACGCAAAGGAACAAGTAGATTACTCAGGGACATCATCACTTTATGTAACATATAATTCTGTACAACCACTCAGGCAATCTTTCCCCACTCTAGTGCAGATACACTTGTGTTATTTATTTATTTAATTCATTTTACAGGATATAGGCATCACTGGCCAGGTTAGCATTTATTGCCCACCCTAGTTGCCCTTCAGAAGGTGGTGGCAAGCTGTTTTCTTGAATCACTCAGTCCTTGAGTTGTAGGTACGCACACAGTGCTGTTTTTGAGGGAGTTGCAGGATTTTGACCCTGTCACAGTGAAAGAACGGTGCTATATTTCCAAGTCAGGATGGTGAGTGACTTGGAGAAAAGCCTCCAGATGATAATGTTTCCAGGTATCTGCTGCTCTTGTCTTTCTGGATGATAATGGTCACCGGTTTGGAAGGTGCTGTCAAAGGAACCTTGGTGAGTTCCTGAAGTGCGTCTTCAAGATGGATTAAGCTGCCACTGTTCGTCAATGGAGAAGAGAGTGAATATTTGTGGAAGGGGTAGCAATCAAATGGGCTGCTCTATTCTGGATGGTGTAAAGTTTCTTCAGAGTCATTGGAGCTGCACTCATCCAGGCAAGTGGAGAGTATTCCATTACACTCCTGACTTCTAACTTGTAGATGGTGGACACGCTTGGGGGAATCAGGAGGTTAATTACTCACCACAGGATCTCTAGCCTTTGAACTACTCTTTGTATTTATATGGCTAGTCTAGTTCAGTTTGTGGTCAATGATAACTCCCAGGATGTTGTGGTGGGGGATTCAACAATGGCAATACCATTAAATGTTAAGGGGCAATGGTTAGATTATCTCTTATTGGAGAGAGTCATTGCCTGGCAAGTGTGTGGTGCAAATGTCATTTGCCACTTGTCAGCCCATGCCTGGATATTGTCCAAGTCTTGCTGTATTTGGGCATGGCTGCTTCAGTGTAAAACACCTCCTTTTTTTTAAACCATCAAACACATCTCAGAATCTGTAAGCACTGTGAAGAAACAGACAAATTTTTCACCGAAGAGCTGTAAACTAATAACTTCCTGTTAACCAAAAAAAAAATCTAGGGTGCTTTTCTGCCAAGTATCAACCAACTACATTGGAATTACGCAATGTGTAACAAACAGATGGAGACAGATTTGTCACAGATACCCACACTCAACTGGCACATTTACTCTAAAGGGGACTAGGTTAGAGGAAACATCAACAGTTTGCTTGCATGGTAACTTTGTATGTGGACTGAAGCTCTTGTTTTAACACAGAATAACCACTTGTATACTATGTAATTTCGTATTTTTCCTTGGCAATGCAGCTTCGACATTCAAATAGGATTACACCAAAGCAGTGCAAAAGTTGATGCTCATATCCGCTTGTAGGACAGGTACACCAAAACGCTAATTATTCTGAGCTTGAAAGTCATGACTTGTAGCAAACAAGATAACAAGAGCAGTCATGAATAAAGTTCTATGACATTTGAAGTAAATCTTAAAGTTGGAAACTGCCTTTGAGCTGAGACCAATGATTTATCAGTTAAAATTTGAGGACTTGTACTGATGTTGAGAATATACACTTATTGGTTGAATAGGTCATTTTTGAAACTAGAACTTCATGAAAAACTCAATCTTTTGAAGCACTTCTACAAGAATTGACAAATGTATATTAAAAACTGCAGTAAAATACTAAAATACAGCAAAAACAAATACTGTATAGATAGTAATCAACTGCTGTCAAGTAAAGTAAGATTCCAGCTCACAACAAGGTCTTATAACCAAATAATAAAACATTATGAAATTCTTAATTAGAGGGTGCCCCTGGATCTTTCACATCATGATGGACAGACTGCAACTCATATTTCTATGTGCAGATTGGATAAAGGTTTGTAAAGATGCATTGAAAAATATCAATAATTGCTCACATTTCTGTGAGCACTGTACTTTCTGCATGCATAATTGTAAACTATTTGATCGTAAAATGGCACTGTTATTGTTTTTGTACTCCTTCCTGACTGGAAAGGTTAACTATCCAACAGATCTTCATGGACATAATCAAGGTTGCTCCGTGTTCACTAGCTAAAGAGCTGTGATGAGGAGAGATTGGGCTTCCGTTTCCAATTATTACTTGCTACCCAATCTTGGGTTTGTGCTGTAACTGAAGATCCAACTAAGCATTTTGATAGCCTCATTATTAATCTGACAATACAAAAGATGCATTTACAATAAAATGTTACCACATCGACTAACTATGGAGGCTACCTAAAAATATAGCATCGGATCTAATTATCTGAGGTACACAGACAAGTTGTAGAGGAAACTCTGGGGCCTATTTGGACACAGTTGGTACGTAATATGCAAAATATTCGGATTTGTAATAGATAATTAAACTTTTACATCTTTGGTATGGTTACCATGTGATAAATGCATTTAATTAGCTGTCAAAGATTAGAAATATTTCCAATGTTTTATTACCTTTGAAAGAATAAGAGGACACTCCAAGCCACATTTGCAAGTTCCATCGGTAAGCAGATATGTTTTAACCTGCTCGATGCAGGCCAACACTGAGCCACTCGGACTAAAGACAAAAGGAAAAGCAAAGACATTGAAAAATTCTACATATAATAGTCGCAACAAAGCTGTATGAGGAGCTGGTTCAACAGTTCCAATAAACAAAATGAGAGCATAAAATCCATTGCTTGCATGCGAACTACTGTCACATCTAAAAATAAATATATTTCAGAATCTAGACTTAACCCTTCACTGAGAAATCAACAATTAACATTAATATTTCAACAAAATGAGCTACAACACTTTGCCATGAATAGCAAAGTATACTAGGAGTTATGTAACAAATTTAAAAAGAAAGTCTTACATGAAGCTTTCAAACAGAAATCAGAGGCCAAAATAGGTTTTGAGGGAACTTTAGAAGTTGACAAAATGTGTAGAGATGAAGGGGGCTGGAAAAAGAATTCCAGAATATAGGTTGAAATGATAAAGTTCTACCATTATTAGAGAGGGGCATGAACATGCAGCAGATTAGTGTTAGAAAAGAGGAGATTAAGAGTATGGACAGAGCAATAGAAAGTTGCAGAGGTTAGGTAGAATGAAGAAAGAGAAGGACAGCTTATAAACAAAGTGAACTGGAAATAGGGAGGTTGATCAGAGTGTGGGAAGATAGATAAATTGGACGGGACTTGCGATTGAATTTTTTGATGATGTAACAGAGAAGGTTGATGAAGAAAATGCAGTGTATGTTGTCTATCTGAATTTTAAAAAATCATTTAACAAAGTACCACAGGAACAGAGAGGCCTGGGAGTGCATCAGCATCGATCTTTGAAAATGACTGGTTGACAATGTATGTGGAATCTTGAGTTTCATCAATCTCAGCATCAAGCAGGGAGGTTATTCTAAACCGTTATAAAAGTTCGGTATAACCTTTAGTGGAGTACTTGGAGCAAAGGAGATCGGAGTGAACAAGATTATGACAGGTTACAAAGAATAAGGAACACAGATTGAAGACTTAGGGTAAGAGATTCATCGGGAAATGTGAGGAAGAACGGTCTTACACAGCGAGTGGTAATAACCTGGAACTTAATGCCCATGAGGGTGGTGGGAGTGAAACAAACAATGCTTTCAAAAGGAAACTGGATGAGCACTTGAAGAAAATAAACCTGCAAAGCTACAGGGATGGAGTGGGTGAGTATGACTGATTGGATTACTCCATGGATAGTCAGTATGGACTTCAGGAGCTAAATGGTCTCCTTCATTAATTACTATGCAATATAAAGTTCTAAGTCAGTGCCAACTTAAAGGATGTAGTTGTCTACTAAGTTGTTACCAAATCTGTAGAATGTAATGGATATGTCCAAAACTTCAAACAATGTTTAAATAGTACAAATCATCTGAAACAATAACAAGGGACAAAAAGTTCATTCATTTATCAACCCATGATGAGAAGGAACCTATTCCCTCTTCACCTTCAATATTACACCAGATAAAGCAAGTTGAATTAGTGCAGTGTGAAGTTATCTGTATTCATTTTCTAGACAAACTCTTCCTATTTGCCAGTCAATTGTCCTTTTGAAAATTCCAGACGATTGCAGTTCTATGTTACTTTGTCTGCACAACTAAATGCACTCCAGTTTCATTCATGCTAAATGCAAAAAATTGACATGTTATTGACCTTACACTAAACAATTATTTGCATGTACATCAGTGCTGCTAGTGTGAACTTATGACAGCCACTTGTCCACTGATTTCAAAGCACAAAATCATTGTGGTGATTTGTGAAGCAAGCCTATAATTACTACAACTCTTGGATTTAGCATAGCCTGTCCATTCCCCCCTCTCTTGTTGACAAATCATTCAGCTGCCTTGGTCTTGCTCTCTGTAACTTAATTGATAAAGCACTACTTCCACTTAAAAATAAAATCTTTCAGGGTATGTGGACATTACTAGCTGGCCAACATTTATTGCCTATCCCCAATTACCTTTGATAAGGTAGTGGTCAGCCATTTTCTTGTCAGGATGGTTTGGAGAGAACTTGCAGGTAATGCTGTTCCCATGCATATGACATCCTTGTCCTTCTAAATGGGAGAGGTCATAGGTTTGAAAATGCTGCCAAAAGAGCCTCTGCAAGATGCTGTAGTGCATCCTGTACTATGCACTCCTGCCACCGTGCATCAGAGATGCAGGAAGAGAATGTTTGGTGGTGGATGAGGTGCAAATGAAGCAGGCTGCATAGTACTGGATGGTATCAAGCTTATTCAGTGTTATTGGAGTTGCACTCATTTAGACAAGTGGCGTGTATTCCATCACAGTCCTAACTTCTGTATTATAGATTGAGAATAGACTTCAGGGAGTCAGAAGGGGAGTTACCGACTACAGATTCTCAGCCACTAACCTGCACATAGCTACAGAATTTGTGTTGCAAGTCTAATTCAGTTTCTGGTCACTGCTAACACCCTCCCCCACAATACCATTGAATGCCAAGGGAAGATGGTTAGAATCCCTTGTCCTGGAGGTGGTCATTACCTGGCACTTAAGTGGCAAATAATATTTGTGTCTCATCAGTCCAAGCCTGAAGACTGCCCACACCTACTTCAATATCTGAGTCATCATAAATGGTGCTGAACATTGTACAGTTGTCAGCAAACGTCCCTACTTCTGACCTCAGGCTGGAGGGAAGATCATTGATGAAGCAGCTCAAGATGGTTGGGCCTTAGGACACAATCGAGGTCAAGCCATGTTTTGATCTTAGAAGATTGACCTCCATCCACAACACAACCATCTTCTTTTGTGCCAGGGTATGACTCCAACCAATGCTGAGTTCCCCCCAATTCCCATTGACTTTAGTTTTGCTAGGTTATGTTGATGCCACTCAGTTCGATGCTATCTTGAGGTCCAGGGCAATCAATTTCACCTCACCTCAAATTCACCTCTTTTGCTTATGTTTGAAACAAAGCTGTAATAGCTTCAAGAGCTGGGTAGCACTGTCACAACCCAAACTGAATGTCACTGAGGAGGTTATTGCTGAGCAATTGCTGCTTGATAGCACTCTTAACATCTCCTTCCATCATATGCAGATGATCAAGGCTAGATTGACAGATGATAATTGGTTGGGTTGGACTTGTCCTCCTTTTTGGACAGGACTTAGTTGGGCAATTTTCCACATTGCAAGCTGGATGTGAGTGTTGTAGCTGGACTGCAACACCTCGACTAAGGACAAGACTGGCTCTGGAGCACAAGTCTTCAGCGCTATTGCCAGAATGTTAAGGCCCATAACCTTTGCAGTAGTTCTTAGAAGATTAAGAGATGATTTCATTGAAGATTTCAAGACATTAAGGGAAACAGATGGAATAGGAAGACAGAGACTATTTCCACTGGATAGGGAGTCTAGGACTAAAGGGTATAGATTAAATTTAGAGTCAGGCTTCTACACCAGAAACACTTCTACACCAAAAGGTGGAAGAAGTTTTGAACTCTATTCCATAAAAGATACTTGATGCTAGATCAATCGTCAATTTAAATCGGACATTGATAGACTTTTCCTAATCCATGGGACTCAGGGATACAGGACAAGGCAGACATATATATAGTTAAGTGGCAGTTCAATCAATTAGGGGTGGCACGGTGGTACAGTGATTAGCATTGTTGCCTCACAGCACCAGGGGCCTGAGATCGATTCCCGGCTTGGGTGCCTGTCTATGTGGAGTTTGCACATTCTCCGTGTCAGCGTGGGTTTCCTCCGGGTGCTCCAGTTTCCTCCTACAGGCCAAAGATGTGTAGGTTCGGTTGATTGGTCATGCTAAATTGTCCCTTAGTGTCAGGGAACTTACTAGGGTAAAGCATGGGGTATGGGGATAGGGGCTAGGTGAGATTGTGGTCTGTGCAGACTCAATGGGCCAAATGATTTCCTTTTGCACTGTAGGGATTCAATGAATCATGACCTCATTGAATAGCAGAACAGGTTCAAGGATAGAAATGGCTGATTTCTGTTCCTATGTTCTTAGGACGGGACACTGCTACTTCCTCTCAAGGTTTCTGAAAGAAGCTCAACACCACTCTGAAAAACGTTGAGGCATATTGCTGATTCTTGGAATGGACTGATCCTCAACAAAGTAGTTCTGCGTGTCTGGTGATGAGAGCAGCATGGAAATAGGCTGGTGCGATAGTTAACATAAAACTCTAATTCAGCATTTCATGCTTGGCATCGCGAAATATCAGGAAGCCATTTGGCAAACTAAACTACTTTGGTGATATAAATTGTGCCGTGGATCATCTTTGATAACAGTTGGCTTGTCACCTTTTTGGTCCAGTTAAAAGACCATAAAAATAGTAAGTATGATAGTCAATAAAAAGCAAGGCAACTCGAAAATTATCAGGTAAATTTGTTTAAATGGGAATAAAAGAAAACATCAGAATGATAATACAAAGCTCATTAATTTACAGAATTATATTTTAAATAAACTTGCGATTTTATGATGGGCAAGCATAAAACAACTAAAAGTAAAATAATTGGCTTGTTTGATTAACCTACACTGATCAACATGTGTTAGCTTGGTTCATCACCAGAGTCATGCATTTGAGCCGCACTGAGGACTTGAAAGAATCATTTTGACTGACACTATGGTTATAGCATTGTAAATAATTACATTGTTAGAGGTACCACCTTTCAGCTGAGATATTATATCTAGTTTCCATTCACTTGTTCAGCTGGATGTGAAAGATGCCATAGATGAAGAAAAATAGGTAACTTCTTCCTATTTGCTGACCAAGACTTAGCCCTCAACAACGTCAAAATAAATTGTCATTCAGCTCCAAACTGTACGTGGCTTGTTACTGTGGATAGATTAACAACAGTGACTCCACTTTTGAAGCAATTAATTGGCATTGAAGCACTTTAGGATAAAGAAATGAAGTATTTTAAATGCAAGTTGCTTCTTTCTAAAAGTGGAAGAGGTTGATCAAAGAGAGGAACTTGTTTTAAAAAGCCTTCAACCATGTAAAATATCTCATTTTAGAGTTTAAAGCAGTTGCATTTCAGCATAAATGTTACTTACTAAAGCAGTTGTTGCATCTTCTGACTGTAAGCGCATTTGCACACATCTTGATATGTGCAAATAGATGTTTCAAAAATATATGTACAAGTGTGAGTTGAGAATATCAAAGCAATCTTCACCCAATTCTTTAAGTGGAAAGGAATCTCAGTGGTGCATGCATCATCATCAGTAATTTGGATAGGTTCAACAATCCCACTAATGCCATGAAAAGGTTTTAATAAGTCGAGAAATCTACTGTATAATAAATTATAATCTTAGAAGCAATGAGGTTTCTTTCAGAATAAACTTTCTAGATTCCAGCTCTTCGCTGAAACTATATTCCTTCTTACAATCTTCTGTCAAGTATGTTAATCCCTTCTCACTGATAACTGTAGGTTATTCATGAAGACCAATCTTCTCACCCTTGACCCTCAGCCAGATGTGTTATGATTCTCTAGTTAAATCACCATCAGTCAGTTCTTCCCTCAAAGGGGAGAGCAGTCTACAGTCATCTGGAATCCCAACACTAAATATTTCATAATAACACTAAAGAGAGAGTTGCAAAATTCTGCCTCATGGGTAAATTAAACTGGGCATCATACTGTTCTTCAGGATGCATCATTCTTTTTTCCTTCTGAATTTTGCTACTTTCTGTATTACTCTTAAAACATATCATCATTAAAAAAGTGAATTCTGCTTTCAGTCCTTAATGCTGGCAGTTCAGTTCCTGTTGCAGAACATACTCGCATAAAGTGCCACCATACCAATGTTCTCATATATTCGGTTTTTAAAATCAAAGTTGAGAATTTGATTTTCTCCTCAATTTCAATTCAAACTTCTATTATAGTTGCACAGCGGACTGCAAGAACTTCGTGGATTGAAAAAAATCATTATCTAAATGGTCAGAGATTGCCGAGCTCTGAGATGCAAAAATTGTCCTACTGCATAAATCTTATTCTTCCTGCCAAAACAGACCATTTCACATTTTTCCATGTTGTATACTCACTTGACCTATCTATATCCCTTTGCAGCTTCCTTATGTCCTCTACACAGTTTACTTTCTGACTATCTTGTGTCATTAGCAAATTTAGCAACCACATCTTTGGTCCCTTCATTCCAGTCATTTGGATAAATTGTAAAAAGTTAAGGCCCCAGCACTGATCCCTGTTACACATCACTTGCTACATCTAGCCAACTAGAAAACAACCCATTTATGCCTACTCTTATGCAAGTACAGCATGCAATTAGGAAAGATAATGGAATGTTAATGTTTGTTGCAAGAGGAATTAAATGCAGAGGTAGAGAAGTCATGCTTCAGTTATATAGAGCCTTGGTGAGACTACATCAGGGATACTGTGTAAAGTATTGGTCTCTTTACCTAAGGAAGGATGCAAGTGCATTGAAAGCAGTTCAGATGATGTTTATTAAGACCAATACCTGGAATGGACAGGCTGTCTTATGAGGAAAGGCTGAGCAGGCTAGGCTTGTACATGCTGGAGTTTAGAAGAATAATGTTTATAAATTAGAGCAACTTTAAAATTAATCTTGTGCATTAATAGCCTCTTGCAGCAGTACATTTATGATCTAAATTGTTAACCATCAAGGACACTATTCACTTGTGTCATGGTACTATAGATATTGAACTAGTGACTTATATTTCAGCTTTAGCTCAGTGATAAAATTATGTCTGAGATTCAAGCTCTACCTCAGGATCTGAGCACAATGTAGACTGACACTTCAGTGCAGTGTGGAGAGACTGCAGAATCATTGCATGTGCTGCCTTTTGGTTGGGAAATTAAACTGCATCCTTGCCTGTTCTCTCTCAGGTGGACTTGAAAAACATAAATTGGCTTCAGAACTGAAAAAGTGTAACCTTCCACACTTCTGTGCTAACACATTTCTGAACTTGTGCAATATCGGTCCATGGCACTTTTTTCCTGCTGGCATCACGTTACTCTGAAAGAATTCTCCCTACATTTCTGCTCAACACACAAGACTGTTGAATACTGGTATGCCAATTATTACCACAAAACAATATTATGCTACCACTAACTGGAACCAGACAATCTACTTGATAGATGGTCTGCTATCAAAATGATTGTTCAGAAATCCGAAACATTCTTCAAGACAGTAAGACAAAAACAGGGCCAGACAGACAAACTTTACCCTACCTTTCATGATCTCAAGACATCCCAAAGTGCTTTATAGCAGATGAAGTACTTTTGAAACATATCCACTGTTGTAATGTAGGTGCATTGGCCATTCTAAATTCTCCCTCAGTGTACCTGAACAGGCGCCAGAGTGTGGCGACTCAGGGATTTTCTCAGTAACTTCACTGCAGTGTTAATGTAAACCTACTTGTGACACTAACAAATAAACAAAGAACAAAGAACAACACAGCACGGGAAACAGGCCCCTCGGCCCAACGAGCCCACGCCGCCGTCCCACTTTCAACTTTGTTTAGAAAATGTAAAAAAATGAGTATGAAACATAACTAAGAATGTTTCCCTCCAGATTTTCAAAACCATATTTTGCTGGTCTTCAAATGGTACCCATTAATTCTTCTCTTTACAATTTAGTGATGCACTGGCAAGGTCTCATGATCTTAAGGCCATTCTTCTCAATGAAATTTTGATGCAGATAATAAATAAATAGTATGGAAAAGTAGTCATGGTGGGAGTAGTTATTAGGCCCCTGAATGGCAGCTATATTGTTAGGTAGAATATAATCCAAGAAATAATGAAAATTAAGAAAGATACTGCAATATTTTTCTGCCCAAGACTGCAACAAATTGCAAAAGTCATGAACGTAGCCCAATCCATCATACAAACCAGCCTCCTATCCATTGACTCTGTCGACATTTCCCGCTGCCATGGCAAAGCAACCTACATAATTTAGGACTCCTCAGACCCTGGACATTCTCTCTTCCACCTTCTTCTGTCGGGAAAACGATACAAAAGTCTGAGGTCATGTGCCAACAGACTCAAGAACAGCAGCTTCCCTGCTCTTGAATGGACCTACCTCGCATTAAGTTGATCTTTCTCTGCACCTTAGCTATGACCGTAACACTAAATTTTGCACTCTCTCGTTTCCTTCTCTATGAACAGTATGCTTTGTCTGCACAACATGCAAAAATTACTTTTCACTGTATACTAACACATGATAATAAATAAATCAAATAAAAAATCAATAACTATGGGTGGCTTTGATCTTTATATTGATTGGACAAATCAAATTGTCAAAGAATGACTTCATAAAAGATACCTCTGATCGTTTCTTAGAACGATATGTTCTGGAAACTATTTAGACTAGGCAATATGCAATGAAGCAAGGTTAATTAATGACCTCACAGAAAAAGGATCCTGCTGGTGAGGGTGATTATAGTATGATGAATTTCGCATTCGGTTTGAGGATAAAAATCTTGGATCTGAATCTAGTGTCTTAAATTTAAATAAGGGCAATTACAAAGGTACAAAGACAGAATTGGCTATACTGGGCTGGGAAAATAAAAGTAGGGATAGCCAGTTAAGACATATTTATTAACTCTCGCACAAAACATATTCCTCTGAGAAAGAAAGAAAGATCGTATGAGAAGGACATGCCAATACAGCTAACTAAGGAAAATTAACATGTATCAAAGTGAAGGAAAATTAACATGTATCAAAGTGAAAGGAAAGGCATACTGTGAAGATAAGCGGTAGGCCTTAATGTTGGGAAAAGTTTAGTAAGCAGCAAAGGGACAGTAATAAAAAAGGGAGGAATTAGAGCATAAGAGTAATCTAGCAATGACTTGGATGAAGGGACAAGTGCACTGTAGTCAAATTTGCAGAGAAGACAAAGACAGAAATGAAAGAGGGATCAGGATATTTAATTCGATGATCAGCCATGATCAAAATGAATGGTGAGCAGGCTTAAAGTTCCGAATGGCCTACTCCTGCTTCTAGTTTCTATGAAAGCAAGTGGTAAGGAAACAAAATCTGCCAAAAGATATAGATAGGTTAAGTGAGTGGGCAAAATTTAGGAGGCAGAATATAATGTAGGAAATATGCAGTTGCTCATTTGGCATTAAGAACAGAACAGCAGTATATAAATTCTGAGAAGACAATAAAATCCTGGAGTAAAGTCATTGTATATGAATCACAGAAAGTTAGCATGCATGAACAATAAGTTAGTAGGAAGGCAAATGGAATGTTAACTTTCGTTGCAAAGGGGATGGGATATAAAAGTGGGAGCTATAACTGTACAGGGCATTGGTGAGAGTGCACCTCGAGTAGTGCGAACAATTTTAATCTCCTTGGTCATATCCCAGTATATTATGAAATTTGTCAATTTTGACATCACATTATGGCATGAACATATGAAATGCCAACAGATTAAGATGAACAAAATAAAAAGAGTGACGTATGTTGATAACTAATAGAGAGAATCAGCAGTTTGGAGAAATATTTTTAAAAAGGTTAAGGGAACAGACAAGAACAAATTGTGCACCTCTCAATTTTAACCTTGAGTATTTGTGTTCTAAAGATAATCTTCTGGAATTGGTGCCTTGGCGAGATCCTGAGCAGATTAAGTGCAAAGGATGGCCTTTGCTTACCGTTTGTGCCAATTCCCCATCATTTGGGGTGCATTATAAGGGTAACAGAGTTTGGTAATTTGCATGAAAAGTTGAGTCAATTCCTAAATCAGCTGCAGCATTGAGATGCGGACAGTTTCTGTTCTTCCTGCATCTTTTTTTTTAACTACTTTCACTAACTTCATTGACAGAAAGAATTTCAGGTCTCCCTCCACTCACGTCCAAATGCTGACAGTCTGAAACCAACAGCTGTCTGTCATTCAAGTAACACAAATGCCGAGGACTCTATTGAAGGATATGCTATCCTCATCTCAAACTATTTTTTCATATACTGGCCTAGATAGAGATGGGTGAATTTTGTGCAGGCTGGCAATGGGATAGGGAGAAACCCAGCTGAAAAATAATTGGACAGAAAGCCTCATCTGTAGACATTTCATAAGTGACAGAAAATTCCAACAATGCAAGTTAAACCTCTTATGGAGACCAGGACTGATCAATATACAGGCTTCTTATTTAAAAGGCACTGATTTTATATTTAGCTACAGAAAAATGTATTCTCATTAATGGAATTAAGTAGGGAAGAATTCAGTGAATGCATGTCAATTTCTCCAGCAAATGCCTGGATCTGCAAGACTGCCATATTTTGAATGCACTACACAGCTGCAAATTAAAATCTATGAAATTCAGCTCACACTTCAATTACTTTTTTTTAGATGATCCTACATAGCACTTAGAAACACTTCACTAATATTCAGAAAAACAAACTTCGCTGGACCTGACTGGCTTTCGGAAGGTTAAAGTTGAACTGAAGCATTGCTGGAACTACATAACATCAGGATAGTTACTTTGGATAATCAAAACAACTCAACTTGAGGCTTTCGAGTATAAGTTGATAGGGATTCAGGACCGGCACATTCCTGTAAAGATGAAGGATAAGTGTGGCAATTTTTTGGGAACCTTGGATAATGAGAGATGAAGAGAAAAAGGAAGCATCTGTCAAGGCTAGGAGGCTGGGAACACATGAAGCAAGTGTGGAATACAAGGAAAGTAGAAAGAAAGTTAAGCAAGGAGTAAGGAGGGGTTAAAAGAGGTCACGAAAAATCATTGACCAGCAGGTGAAGGAAAATCCCAAGGCTTTTTATACACATACAAAGAGCAAGAGGGTAGCCAGGGAGAGGGCTGGCCCATTCAAGGACAGGGGAAGGAATTTATGCATGGAGCCAGAGGAAATGGGTGAGGTATTAAATTACTTTGCATCAGTATTCACCAAAGAGAAGGACTTGGTGGATGATGAGTCTGGGAAAGGGTGTGTAATTAGTTAGAGTCATGTTGAGATCAAAAAGGTGGTGGTATTGAGTTCCTGAGAAATATTAAGGTAGACAAGTCCCCAGGGCCTGATAGAACATACCTCAGAATACAGAGTCAAAGGAGGAAATTGCCAGGGCCTTTAAAGAAATATTTGTATCCTCATTGGCTATAGGGGAGGTCCCACAGGATTGGAGAATGGCCAGTGTTGTTCCTTTGTTTAAGGAGGATAGCAAGAATAATCCAGGTAATTACAGACCTATGAGCCTTAAGTCATATTGGGGAAATTATTGGAGAGCATTCTTTGGGACAGGATTTACTCTCACTTGGAAATAAGTGGACACATTAGTGAGAGGCAACATGGTTTTGTGAAGGGGAGGTCGTGTCTCACTAACTTGATTGAGTTTTTTTGAGGGTGTGATAAAGATGATTAATGAGGATAGGACAGTGGATGTTGTCCACATGGACTTCTGTAAGGCCTTCATGGCAGACTGGTGCAGAAGGTGAAGTTGCATGGGATCAGAGGTGAGCTGGCAAGGTGGATACAGAACTGGCTCGGTCATAGAAGGCAGAGTAGCAGTGGAAGGGTGCATTTCTGAATGGAGGGCTATGACAAGTGGCGTTCCTCAGGGAACAGCGCTGGGACCTTTGTGTTAGGAAAATGTAACCGGTTTGATTAGTCAGTTTATGGAAAACACAAAGATTGGTGGATTTGCGGATAGCAAATGAGGATCATCAGAGGATACAGCAAAATATAGATCAGTTGGAGACTTGTGTGAAGATATTGCAGATGGCGTTTAATCCGGATAAATGTGAGGTAATGCATTTTGGAAGATCTAATACAGATAGGAAATATTCGTAAATGGCAGAACCCTTCACAGTATTGATAGGCAGAAGGATCTGGGGCACAGGTACACAGGTCACAAAGTGGCAACGCAGGTGGTTAAGGTAGTCAAGGAGGCATACGGCATGCTTGCCTTTATTGGCTGGGGCACTGAGTTTAAAAATTCGCAAGTTATGTTGCAGCTTTATAGAACCTTAGTTAGGCCGCACTTGGAATATAGTGTTCAATTCTGATCGCCACATTACCAGGAGGATGTGGAGGCTTTGGAGAAGGTACAGAAAAGATTGATCAGGATGTTGCTTGGTATAGAGGGCATTAGCGATGAAGAGGGGTTGGAGAAACTTGGTTTGTTCTCACTGGAACAACGGAGGTTGAGGGGCAACCTGATAGAAGTCTACAAGATTATAAGGGAATGGACAGAGAGGACAGTCAGAAGCTCTTTCCCAGGGTGCAAGAGTCAATTACTAGGGGGATAGGTTTAAGGTGTGAGGGGCAAAGTTTGAAAGGAGATGCACGAGGCAAGTTTTTCTTACACAGAGGGTGCTGGGTGCCTGGAACTTGTTGCCAGGGGAGATAGTGACTTATAAGGGGCGTCGGTAGGATGGGAATAGAGGGATATGGTCCCCAGAAGGGTAGACGGCTTGAGTTCAGTCAGGTAGCATGGTCAGTACAGGTTTAGAGGGCCCAAGGGCCTGTTCCTGTGCTGTAATTTTCCAAACATATTAACTACTGCTATGGGGCAATTAAAAGACCCCATGGCAAAAAACAGAACTATCTGACTTTAAATTTAGCATGATACATAAAACTCCCAAACACTATTTTTGGGAGCTGTGCAAAAAAGTTTGAAATGGGTGGCATGATATAATAGAACCTTTTTGAGCAGTTTTTTCAAGAAGATGTGAAGGTATCAACAATGCACACAAGAAGCTATTGTTGCAAGGGTCTAGTTACTGTTATGATGCATGTATTTTGCAGCAGTCAGTCTTCTAAAACTTTGCATTGGTCCAGAAAGCTAGTTTTCAGCCATCAAATTCATTTGGAAAAAAACAAAGTTGGCCTCAAATGAGTTGGTTGAAGCTCAGGCTGAAAATATTTTAATAATTTTATTATAACAGTGCAGAGATACACAAGTCCTTGCTGGCCATGAGATCCTTGCAATCTAACAAGCTCTTCCAGAATGCTGTGGTGTCTCGTCCACTTCACAAATTTATCTTGGGAGCCAAGCCAGTTAAAAGTAGCAAACTATTTGACCGGGAGGAATATTACAGCCACGGTGATATTGTCCTCTTTCGACATCTACACATGGTTAGCAAAGAAACAATTGCGAATGACTCCAAGTGATCTTGGCGCAGATCAGATGTGTTCCTGCTTCTGTCCTGATTGAGATTCATTAACTCAGCACAGCTCAGGAAATTGAAGTTTGAACCCTGCAATAAGTTTGGGGTAAGTTTGTTCCTTGCATAACCTCCCTCCATGAAAGATGAGGAGGGCTGCAACAACTATATCCATTATTTTTGCAACTTTAATGTAAAATGTCCCTGGGTACTTCAAAAGGAAGAATAAGGGAAAAAGAATTTTGAACCAGGAAAAGTGCGAGTGTGTCACATGGTACAGCTATCCACAGAGCTGCTCGCTTGGAAAGATTTACTGTATTTGTTAATAGATCTTCTGGCTTCTTGTGAAACAAACTGAATTAACACAATAGTCATGTCAGCTCATACCACAGTGATTTCCTGACTCATCCTGACTGAACTACCATCTTAATCTCGAGAGATAAATGTCTCGTTCATAGTTGATGTTAATATTTCAGAGGTAAATGTTTAATTCTTGGAAAACTTGTGAAGACAAGATTATATATTAATGATTTGGACAAGGAAAGAAATGTATTATCTCCAAGTCTGCATATGATGCAAAGTTGGGTGGAAGAGTGAGCTGTGAGGAGGATGCAGAGACGTTTCAGCATGATTTGGACAAATTGGGTGAGTGGGCATATGCAGTATAATGGGGATAAATGTGAGGTTACCCACTTCGGTAGCAAAAATAGGAAGGCAGATTAGTTGAATGAGTGTAAATGGACAGAGGTGGATAGTCAATGAGACTTTGCTGCCTTTGTGCATCAGTCGCCGAAAGTAACTGCGCAGGTACAGCGAGCAGTGAAGAAGGAAAATGCGTGTTGGCCTTTGTATTGAGAGGATTTGAGTATAGGAATAGGGATCTTTACTGCAATTGTACAGGGCATAGGTGAGGCCACACCTGGTGTATTGTACGCATTTTTCATGTCCTAATCTGAGGAAGGGAGCTACAAAGGGATTGCAGGAAGGCTTACCAGGCTGATTCCTGGAATAGCAGGACTGTCATACAAGGAGAGATTAAATTGGTTATAATTATGTTTTTCAGAGTTTAGAAGATGAAATGGGATCTCACAGAAACTTACATAATTCTAACAGGATTAGACAAGGTAGATTCAGAAAGAATGTTCTCAATGGTGAGGAAATCCACAACTTGGCCATCATAATTTGAGGATTAGAGGTAAACCTTTTAGGATTGAGATGAGGAGAAATTTCTTCACCCAGAGAATGGTGGATCTGTGGAAATCACTACCACATAAAGTAGTTGAGGCTAAAATGTCCTGTGATGTAAGAAGGAAGTAGAAAAAGCTCTTGGGGCTAAAGGAATCAAGGGATATGGACAGAAAAGCAAGTTCAGGGTATTGAATTTGACGACCAGCACGATCATAATGAATACTGAAGCAGCTCAAAGGGCTAAATGGCTTACTCTTGCTTCTGTTTTCTATATATGTTTCGATGTAACTAAAATGCTGGGATTTAGAGTCTGTCAAAACACCTAAAAAAGAAGCAGGACTTTGAGGTTAACATGTAGGTTCAGTTGGCAGTTAGGAAGACAAATTCAATGATAGCATTCATTTTTAGACAGCTGGAACACTGGAACAGTGATATACTGTTGAGGCTGAATGGTGCTCTGGTCAGACCCCATTTGAAGTGTCGTGGGTAATTTTGGGCTTCATGCCTGGGCCAGATGTGCTGATCTTGCAGAAGGTCCAGGGGAGCTTCACAGGAATGGTCCCAGTAATGAAGGGTTTGTCCTAAGAGGAGCAGTTGAGGAGTCTGGGTCTACACTCAATGGAGTTTAGAAGGATGAGGAGGAATCTAATTGAAACTTACAGAATACTGAGAGACCTAGATAGAGTGGACGTGGAGAGGATGTTTTCACTAGTGGGAAAGACTAGGACTTGACGGAACAACCTCAGAATGAAGGGACCATCCTCTAAAACAGAGATGAGAAGGAATGGTGAATCTGTGCAACTCATTGCCACAGAGGGCGGTGGAGGCCAGGTCACTGAGCCTCCGCCGCTCTTGATCAATAAGGGGATCAAGGGTTGCAGGGAAAAGGCAGAAGAATGAGGATGAGAATCATATCAGCCATGATTTAATGGCGGAGCAGACTTGATTTGGCTGAATGGTCTAATTCTGCTCCTATGTTTAATGGTCACTTTTGTTTAATAGGGTTAGAATTGAAGAGTTGGAGCCATAAAACAGCAGGTGGGCTTATTCAGTTAAGTCCACAATGCTTGCAAAGAAGTGCAGTCAGAGAGATGTTTTGTTTTGGGAGTTAGAGCTAAATTAGTTTAAAAGCATTGTGTGTTGAGGGGGTTGAGCTATGAGGACAGGCTGAATAAACTAGGCTTGTACTCGTTAGTGTTTAGAAGAATGAGGGGAGATCTCATTGAGACGTATAAGATGATGAATGGGATGGATAGGATAGAGGAGGAGAGACTCTTCCCGCTCAGAAAGGATAGTAGGACTAGGGGGCACAGCCTCAAGATAAAGGGGGGCGGTTTAGAACGGAGTTGAGGAGGAACTTCTTCACTCAAAGGGTGGTGAATCTCTGGAATTCTCTGCCCGTTGAAGTGGTGGAGGCTACCTCGCTAAATATTTTCAAGACGCGGGTTGATGGGTTTTTGATAAGAGAGGGGATTAAGGGTTATGGGGAGAGGGCGGGAATGTGGAACTGAGCCACGACAGATCAGCCATGATCTTATTGAATGGCGGGGCAGGCTCGAGGGGCTTGATGGCCTACTCCTGCTCCTATTTCTTATGTTCTTATGAACCCTGAAAGCCTATGTTGCCACGAAGATGGGTGGAGCTTAAAGTTTTCAAGTTTCAATATCTGTGTGTTTGCTTCAAGAGTGAGTTGGTTGCAGTTTGGACCCAGTGTGGTTTGCAGCTCAGAGAGGCACCTTTGAAGCTATTAACAGACTCCAGGTGGTTAGTGCTCACAGAAGTCCCAAGAAAAGGAGAAGGCAGCAGGTGACTGATTTTGTGCCAGGAAGTTGGAGTCCAGGTAAGCTTAGGAGCCATATATAGCTTGGTGCAATCAGGTGACTGGAGAAACCCAGGGCAGTGTGCAGCTAGTGGTCTGCAAAACAACTAGAATTGTGCTGGTAATTCAAAGTGAGAGCACAGCTTTGTGAATCCTGTGGAATACAGTCTCAAGAGGAGAGATGAGTCATCAGGAGGTGAGCAGTTATTGAAGCAGTCCAACTCTTGCGACTTTGAGAATTCAGAAGCTAGATCTTTTAAAGTGAAGAACTGAAATCCCTTGTAGGGGAGATGAAGTTTTACTGATATTTTCTGATTCACAAAAACCTCTGACATTTGGGTTGTTTGCTGAGAATTCTGCATCTTGGTCACATCTGACATTTAATGTGCAGCCTGAGTGTTTGACCACAGTTTGGCTATTAATTCATATTTATCTCATGCTAATTCTGAATATTAGAGTAAAAGATAAATATTTTAGATGGTTTTATTTTTCTGACTTTGTATAGTAAAGTTTATGTCATTTCTTTAAAATGTCTGGAATCTTGTGTCTTTATTCTCCTTGTGGGTAACTGAGATTTCAAACATTGCCTACTTAAACAAAATGTTACTGCTCCCGAACTGGATTATAACACTTGCCATTCTTACCAACTCGAATTCTTATCCTCCCAGAGCTCCCCAGCTATGCCAAGGTTAAGTGCACCACAATCGAGCCAAAAATTATCAAATACGTTCTAAATCAAGTCAGACTTGAACCAAAAAGTAAGAAACACCCAATTAGCTGCAGAGGAGTTATTACAGACCACTCTCAAAGAACAGATCATCTGGTAAAACCAAGTGAGACAGTTTAAAACACTGCTTGCACACACCAACCAACAATGCCTCCACCCCCCCTCCAGATAATGAAACGACAGCCACAATTGTTTGCCTTCAATGTAGGAAAATATGCTGCTGGATATTCAAAAGTAGAAATAAAGGAGTATGAATATTGAACTGGGAAGAGGAGGATTAGAAAGGGGGAGTTGAAAGTTAGGATTGAGAGTTTGGACACAAATTTTAAAAATGACAGAGAGGTACAGAAGCAGAGTGGCAAGACCAAGGTAGCTGAGGGGCCAATGTCCCCAATGTAGAGTGAGTGGAAGGAAAGCTTTGCAATTAAGAAATGGGGTGTAAGAAATTGTAGATATAATGGATGAAGATACCAGTCTATAATCATGAAGGATTCATATGCAAAGCTGAAGATGCTGAATTGAATGCATTTGAAGATGGGCAGTCGGTAGAGATCAGTGATGACGGGAGTAATGAGCAAATAAACTCAGCACATGAAAAGATATACAACAGCGTTTTGCATGAGTTTACGCAGAGTGGAGGATGATAAGCCAGATTTTAGCAGCTGTGATTTGTAGTCTATGCTTTTCGTTTGTGCTGATTATGTCCTTTAACTAACTATTCTAGATAGCACGTAAACAACATTCACTGTATTCTCCTGGAACTTAAATGTTAGGAAAAGAATTTGCCAGATTTAGTTTCAAACTAGTCCACATAATCATTTGAGGGGCTGAAGTGCAAGTGAGTATATGCATTATGTCATGATGTCAGGCTTGATGTACCAGCAAATCTTCAAGTACGTTCGCATGACTGCATGCCCAGCAATGCTCAAATTTGAAATCCTGATCTTAATGTACAAACCCTTTCACTGCCTTCCCCACCATTACTCTGCAAAAAGCTGACATGGCTGCCTACCACCAACATCTCCATGTTCCATTTTGTCCTTGAATAGTACCATGGGTCATCTTCTATACAAAAGGCATTAGATGAAAGAAACTTCCTGTAATAGTATCAATGTACATTATAAAACTTTGTTGAAAAGAGGGTAGCAATCAGCTATCCCCAACAAAGTGAAGATTTGTTAAAATCAAGAAGAAACCCTATTCTATTACCACAGTAATGTAGAAAGGATGGAAAAGATAGTAGGTTGAGAGATTAAACAACTGGCAGGATTCCGTCTCAGATGCTACCAGCAATATCTCAAATGAGAAACAAAAGAAGACAACCTAAAATGTGGGGTAAGTAAAACCGTACGATAAATAGAGTTAGTTAAAAAAACCTCAAATTATACTCTTAAATGGGAATTGTATGTTTGCAGGTATCAGTAACAGCCAGAAAGCAGTCCTCAAAAGGTCCTCAAGCAGTGACACAGAAATATCAAATAATCTTTGAAAACTGCACACATGCATTAGTTAAACATTCAACAATACATTTAAATTTACTTTTACTTCTTCATGTTTCCTCTTTTGAAACATTCTCTACCCAAGTGCTGGAGCACAGTTCTGCAAGTAGCACACTTTCATGTGCATCAGCCACAATCTACCCTTCATAAGAAGGTGCACATGATTTTGGGAACATTTAAAGTAATAGCAAATCCCAGTACAACTATCAGCTGGCATCTGCATGTATAATTCTAACACAGTGGTTAAGAGCAGCCAGGGGGGCACAACCTGTTGGCTTTTTCTTTTTCCTATTCAGGAAGTCCACTGTAATAGGCACCATCCCACTATACCTTGCTCAGCCCGAGTATAAATAAATTACAGATTAAACTTACTATATTCCTGAATTGTGTAACTATTGAATCTCATGACTCATTTACCACCAAGCTTTCAAGAAGTGTTCTTAATAAAATGGCAGGTATATTTTTGAAAAGGTTGACCACTCGAAAAAGCCAATTCTACTGAAATGGAACAAACTGAATTAACCCTAACTGTGCTGAGTAGACAGATCACAAACAGCAAATGAAAAACAGCAAGGCAAGTTACAAAATAATCGAGTTGGGGTCCAGTTCCAACTGTGCAAGAAATTATGAGTAAAAACATTACTACATAAAATGTGAGGAAACAGTTATTTGAACATAGTTTACATGTACACTGCACTCAAATCCAAAATAAGTTAAATTTATTATTTCCTTGCACGTACCTCTCTCCATTTTGCAAGTTGAAACATTTAAAAAGAACACAGAACACATACCTCATGTACAGTACTCCATTCTGGTCAACTTGCCGCTGCCATCCTATAGGAACTTGAATTGCTGGTCCCCCGCCATCTTTTTCACCATCATTCTCATTTCCTCCATTCATTTTTAAGTTTCTGCTTGTGACACCTCAAAGATATCAGAAGTCAGATGATATCTTCGGATTTCATGTCATCATGGCCTCAGACGTGACCAGATGGTACAGTGCTTGTTCACTGTACGAAGTATTCAGGAAGATTTCCAGTTCAATGAGGAATCATCTCTTCAAATGCTACCATTTTATACAAAGTCACTGCCTCATAATAATCCACATTCATTTAGTGTTGTGGGATGATTCAGAGTGTTTGGAGCTATAGAGTAGTGCTACATGGAGAGAACCAGCTGCCTTCTAATCAGGGTGCACATGGTTCACAAAAACCTTTATTCAGTTGTAGGTTTCAAGAAGGATAATATATGTTTTGACATACAGCAGTTTTATTCAGCTTTACAGATTCCTGCAGACTGGTTTTGACTTTACAGGATCAGGGCAATTCTCCTATAATTGAACCCTCAGTAGACCACATCCTTCTCTTTAACATATATTTTCCAGGCACGTCCAAAATACAGATGGTTCCCACGTTCAACAGAACAGCCTCTTTATTTTGCTCCTCACCACTTCCATAGTTTTGAATGATTCAAGCCTCCATAAAAAATCCTGCAAATATACAAGAGTTTTGTTTTGATTAATACTCTATCCAAGATTAACAATTATTTTATCAAAAAATAGCAATAGACATGTGCTATAAGATACTTTTAAGCATAGACTGATATCCAGGTACGAATTCTAATCAAACACTGCATCAACCCAATGCATTATTTAAAACACAAACTTTAAGCATTTAGAAAACATTTGAATGAAAGCCAGCTCTTCTTCTTGCTTTAAATAAACTTCAAAAGGGCGATTTTCTAATTTAACAAATAGACTGGTGTCATTAACTAATAACTTGAATCAATATCTAAATTCCTCCATCTTTATACACTAAGCCCCATGATTCCATACAAAATAGCATCAGAAGCCAGCACAGAAACTGTGTGGTGTGAATGATCTGATGCCTTTTATTTGAAGACTTTGTTCATCAATTCAATTGAGTTTTGTTTAGGATTTAATCATGTTAATATCCCTGTAATACATTATGTATTCAGCTCATTTCACCAACAGATCAAAACAGTCTTTCAATGCTATACAGTAAATGCAAACCTCAAAATAGCTTCAAAAATCTATAGAATTATTGTAATGCAATTCAGGTTTAAAAAAAAACACAAAATGTGAACATTCTGGTTGTGAAAAGAGGCACTTATTCAGTTAATCAACCAAAAAAAAACACAGAATTTTTAGGATCTGCCTTCACCTTCAAATGCAGTGATAACATTTAAATCACAATGTTCTGAGTTCCAACCCTAGTGCTGACCATGAGAACATAATCTAGATTGGTAGTTAATAAGCATTTAAGAACGAGGAGCAGGAGTCGGTCATCTGGCTCTTCGAGCCTGCTCTGCCATTCAATAAGATCATGGCTGATCTTTTCGGATCCTTGCCTTAAAAACATTCAATTTCAATGTATTGCAGAGATATGTCGCAACGTGGGAGATGGTGTCTTTTGTAGATGTTCAATCTCATGTTTACACTTTCCCGTGGACACAAATGGCTGCTTAGCTCTATTCATAGAGGCATATACAGATGAATTCTCTTCCCTCAACCAAGATCACTGGGTTGTTGTTTAGCACGAACTGACTGCCATGCTGGCCTCCATAAATAACGGAAGATTGCACATCAAAGGAAACACTTGCAGAAGAAAAAGAGCAAACACGCAGGTGAGGCAGTGAATTTGCATGTCAAGGAACAATACAGATTTCCAGTAAATAATCGAGCGGAAACCATATGAACAAAGACACATTAGTCAGCTAGGTTTTAGAATTAGGGTTACTCAATGTGCATCCCTTTGTTATTGAAATCTCAAGAGTGAGAAAATAACATTATGCAAAGGTTGGCTTCATGAAGCAGATCAGATAAAAGCAAAACAAAAAAAAAATTCAAAGAAATAATTTCTACCAAACATTTTTTCCAAAGCAATTTCTTTCGGACAGCAAACCAAACAATGCCAAGTGCAAGGTCCTGCAATTTGAAAATAAATATTTTATTGGGGTACTTCACAATAAACACAAAGCTGCAGGGCATATTTATTCTATGATAGTATTCGGGCTCACTACCAATATCCAGAATCTAAACGTATTGCAAAACAAATTACTTCAAAAATGTGCTGCAATTACTTTTTTCTCATTCTTTGATGTGATGGGAGCATCTCTGACAAGACAAATATCTGTTGCTTATCTCTAATTGCCCTTGAGAGGAGCTGCCTTCTTTAGCCACTGCAGCGCATCTGGTGTTGGTGCAACCACAATGCTGTCATAGAAACACAGAAAAACTACAGCACAATACAGGCCCTTCGGTCCACAAAGTTGTGAAGAACATGTCCCTACCTTAGAGATTACTAGGCTTACCTATAACCTTTTATCTTAAGTTCCACGTACTTAGCTAAAAGTCTCTTAGAAGACCCCATCGAATGCCCCTCCACCACCGTTGCCGACAGCCCATTCCACGCGCCCACCACTCAGTGAAAAACTTACTCCTGACATCTCCTCTGTACCTACTCCCTAGCACCTTAAACCTGTGTCCTCTTGTGGCAACCATTTCAGCCCTGGGAAAAAGCCTCTGACTATCCACTTGATCAATACCTCTCAACATCTTATACACCCTTATCAGGTCACCCCTCATCCTTCATCTCTCCAAGGAGAAAAGGCCGAGCTCCCTCAACCATCCACATAAGGCATGCTCCCCAATCCAGGCAACATCCTTGTAAATCTCCTCTGCACCCTTTCTATGACTTCCACATCCTTCCTGCAATGAGGCAACCAGAACTGGGCACAGTACTCCAAGTGGGGTCTAACCAGGGTCCTATACAGCTGCAACATTATCTCTCAATTCCTAAACTCAATTCCTGTTAGTTTGAGTTCCTGGATTTTGAGCCAGTGACAGTGAAGGAACACTATTGTTCCAAATCAGGATGTTATGGGATTTGGAAAGGAGTTTGCAGGTGGTGATGATGTTCCAATGCATCTACTGTCCTTGGCCTTCTAGTTGGTTGAGCTCACAGGTTCCGAAGGTGCTGTTGAAGGAACCTTAGTGAGTTGCTGCAGTGAATCTTATAGATGCTATGCAATGTTGCACTGTGAGTTGGTGGTGGAGAGAGAGAGAACGTTGAAGATGGCAGATGGGATGCCAATCAAGCAGGTTGCTTTGTTTTGGTAGTGTTGAGTTTCTTGTGGGATGGTCATTGACAGCTGAAGATGGTTGGGCTTGAGGAATTTCTGCAGCAATGTTCCAGGGCTGAGATTATTGGTCTCCAACAACCAGATAACAAACTTTCTCTGTGCTAGGTGCAGCTCCAACAAGTGGAAGGTTTTCCCTCAATTCCCATTGACTACAATTTTGCTAGAATTGGATCAAATACTATTTTGATGTCAAGGGCAGTCATTACCAACTCAGGGCTTTAGCTCTTTCCATTTCTGGGCCAAGACTGTAATGAGGCCAGAAGCAGAATGGCCCAGGCAGAACTCAAACTGAGCATCATGAAGCAGGTTATTGCTGAGTTTAAAATCACTGCTGACAGCACCTTCCACTTGGCTGCTGATCAAAAGTAGACTGATGGAGTGGTAATTGGCTGGATTGGATTGGTCTTGCTTTTTATGGATACAAAACACCCGGGCAATTTTCCACATTGTTCAATAAATGGCAGCATTATAACTTGACTGGACCAACTTAGAGGCACAAGTGATACTTCATAGAACACAGAACATTACAGCGCAGTACAGGCCCTTCGGCCCTCAATATTGCGCCGACCAGTGGAACCAATGTAATGACCCTCTAACCTAAACTATTCCAATATTATCCACATGTCTGTCCAATGACTATTTGAATGCCCTTAAAGTTTGTAAGTCCACAACTGCTGCAGGCAAGGCATTCCACACCGTTAATACCCTTTGAGTAAAGAACCTACCTCTGACATCCGTCCTATAAATACCACCCCTCAATTTAAAGCTATGTCCCCTCCTGTTAGCCATCACCATCTGAGGAAAAAGGCTCTCACTGTCCACCCTACCTAATCCTCTGATCATCTTGTATGCCTCATTTAGGTCACCTCTTAACCTTCTCTCTAACGAAAACAACCTCAAGTCCCTCAGCCTTTCCTCATAAGACCTTCCCACCATACCAGGCAACATCCTGGTAAACCTCCTCTGCACTCTTTCCAATGCTTCCACATCTTTCTTATATTGTGGCAACCAGAACTGTACGTAATACTCCAAGTGTGGCCGCACCAGAGTTTTGTACAGTTGCAACATGATCTCACGGCTCCGAAATTCAATCCCTCTACCAATAAAAGCTAACACACTGTACGCCTTCTTAACAACCTTATCAACCTGGGTGCCAACTTTCAGGGATCTATACACACGTATACCGAGATCTCTCTGCTCATCGGCACTACCAAGAGTCCTTCCATTAGCCCTATATTCTGTAATCCTGCTACTCTTTCCCAAGTGAATCACCTCACACTTTTCCACATTAAACTCCATTTGCCACCTCTCGGCTCAGCTCTACAGCTTATCTATGTCCCTCTGCAAACTGTAACATCCATCCGCACTGTCTACAAGTCCTCCGACTTTGGTGTCGTCTGCAAATTTACTAACCCATCCTTCTACACCCTCATCTTGGTCATTTATAACAATGACAGACAGCAGTGGCCCCAAAACAGATCCCTGCGGTACACCACTAGTAAATGAATGCCAGGTTGAATATTTCCCATCGACCACCACCCTCTGTCTTCTATCAGCTAGCCAATTCCTGATCCAAACTGCTAAATCACCCTCAATCCCGTGCATCCGTATTTTCTGCAGTAGCTTACCATGGGGAACCTTATCAAATGCTTTGCTAAAGTCCATATACACCATGCCAACTGCTTTACCCTTATCCACCTCTTTGGTCACCTTCTCAAAGAACTCGATAAGGTTTGTGAGGCATGATCTACCTTTCACAAAACCGTGTTGACTATCCCTAATCAAATTATTTCTCTCTAGATGATTATAAATCCTATCTCTTATAATCCTTTCCAAAACTTTGCCCACGACAGAAGAAAGGCTCACCAGTCTATAATTCCCAGGATGGTCTCTACTCCCCCTTCTTGAACAAGGGGACAATATTTGCTATCCTCCAGTCTTCCGGCACTATACCTGTAGCCTTCGGTACTACTGTCTGGATGTTATCAGGACCCTTAGCCTTAGCTGTACCTAGCCATTTTTTGATGTCACATGGAGTGAACTGAATTGACTGAAGACTAGTGTCTGTAATGCTTAGGACCTCAGGAGCAGACAGAGATGGATCATCTATCCGGCACTACTGGCTGAGGATGGTTGCAATTGCTTCAGCCTTGTCTTTTGCTGGGCTCTCCCATCAATGACACGGGGAACCTTTGTGGAGAGACATCCTTCGATTAGTTAAGTATCCACCTTTCACGATTGGATTTAGCATAACTGCAGCTCTGATGCGATCTTTTGGGTTTGGGATAGCATGATGTTTGGTTTGCTTATAGTCCTGTGGTATAACTTCACCAGATTGGAAACTTGTCTTTTGGCATGTCTGGTGCTGTTGTTGGCATGCTCTCCTGCACTCCACTGAACAAGAACTGATTCCCTGGTTTGATGGTAATGGTACAAGGAGAGACATGCTGGCCATGTGATTACAAATATGATTTTCTTTTATTCATTCAAGGGGTGTGGCTTTGCTGGCTAGGCCTGCATCCATCGCTGTTGGATTCAAAATATCCTGGGACTAAAACACTAATAAAGATTATTAAAACAGAGTAGATTAACCTCAGATAAAAAACACAGACTGCCTTTTACGTACATTTTACAGAGGTAATGTGTGTACAGAAACGCATGCAACCACATTTGGAGAATTTAAATTTATATTTCTGAAAAGTGTGTTATTGAAAGGCCATGTAGCATGGCCAATAGATCAGAGCTCTAAGGCATCATGGAAAAATAGTCCTGTAAAGTGAACCACAATCTTCATAACAATACATTCACAGAAGCCTTGCTCTTATCAGCATGGACTCTAAACAGTCCTTATGAACTGAAAATTCATAAGCCAAAGACAAATCTAGCAAACTCAACCAGATAAGATGGCTTGGGATCGTAACAGTTGACCATGGGAAAGGCAGTCAAAAATCATTCATAACCACTGTTCCCATGCTGTCAGAGGTTAACTATAATTGCCTAAGGTATATGACATTTACTAATAACGATTGTCCTGTACTAATGATGATTGGTTCATTTCTAACTGGGATGAGCCAGTGGGCATGTAAAATGACTTTTGGAAATTGTACAATTATAATTACCGATGTGATATAACTTCAGGGAGGTGTTGGATTGCCCAGCTCTTTTCGCTCCCAGCGTATGTCGGTCAATAAAGAAACATCTTTCACCAGGATACTGTAGTTGTGCGTCTTTGAACTGGCTAAAGTTAAACTCAATACTTAACTTCTGAAAAAAAGCCCAACAATCGCCCATCCCCAACTGCTCTTAAGATGGTGATGAGCTGCCTTCTTAAACTGCTGCAGTCCATATTGCAATTACTGACCACTGATTTTACAATATCTGATATAAGTAGGTAAAAATATCAAACTGAGTTCAAAAGATTTTCTGTCTTTTTCTGACATTTTAACACATGCTGTATCTTTATCCAACATATAGATGTTTTGTTATGAAGGCATCTCACCACTAGGGTTTTCTTTACTTTAAAAATGTAGGGGAGAACAATTATCGACTCTTTTGTTCTGCTGATTTTTCTATTCTTCTGCTAAATAGTTAATGGTATTTCCCATGGTGCTGACCTGAAGATTTAATCTGGTTTAGTATGGTGAATGAAAATAACCAGTAATGCTATCTCATTAACTATTCACTTACATTCACTTCACTTCTAATTAAATGTCCTCAGTAATGTCACTGGCACTTGGTCTCAAAATAAAAATCAACAGAAAGCAGTGTATATCTACTTCAAAATTATTTTCAAGACAGAAGATCCCTGATGGGAAGAATCCCTCTCATTTTGTTAGGTGTATTTTAGAAAATGCAAATGTTAAATATAAGAACATACCTTTCCCCATGTCTTGCTCTCAATCCTCATATTAAAGGCCAAAAAGATGGACACGTTTAATAGCAATTACCACCTCGAAACAAAACCAACCCAAACCACTACCTCAATTTGATAAAATAAATACAATCACATGTTTCTTTTGTTATTTATCACAAAGGTTGAAATTTTTGAGAATCATGGAATCCATAGAATCCCTACAATGCAAGAGGCGGCCACATGGTCCATCGAGGCTGCGCTGACAAAATCCAACTCAGGTCCAAACCCCATAACCCAGATGTATTTACCCTACTAATCCTCCTGATGCGAACGGGCAATTTAACATCGCCAATTCACCTAACCTGCACATCTTTGGACTGTGGGAGGAAACCGCAGCACCCAGAGAAACCCACACCGACACAGAGACCATGCAAACTCCACACACAATCACAGAATTGAACCCGGGTCCTTCGCACTATGAGGCAGCGGTGCTAACCACTGTGCCGCCCACGAACCACGAATGTGGTTCACTTTACTGGACTAATTTCCCATGATGCCTTAGAGCTCTGATCCATTAGCCATAGAATCCCTACAGTGCAGAAACAGGCCCTTCGGCCCATTGAGTCTGCACCGACCACAATCCTACCCAAGGCCTATCCCCATACCCCTACACATTTACCCACTAATCCCTCGAACCTACACATCCCTGGACACTAAGGGACAATTTTAGCATGGCCAATCAACCTAACCTGTACATCTTTGGACTGTGGGAGGAAACCGGAGCACCCGGAGGAAACCCACGCAGACACGAGGAGAACGTGCAAACTCCACACAGGCAGTGACCTGAGCCGGGAATTGAACCCAGGTCCCTGGAGCTGTGAAGCAGCAGTGCTAATCACTGTGCTACCGTGCCGCCCATGCTACATGGCCTTTCATGAAACAAAACAAGACAAATCAACTCAGCTCATTCTGTAATAATATGGAGTTCAGGGATCCTCTGAACTTCTGTTCAGAGGATCTTGTCTTCTGTTGTTTCATTCTGAGGAATACAGAATCTTTTTTGATCTGCAGAAGACCCGAGTGTTCTGCAATCCGATGTAGTGTGGAAGTACTTAAAAAAATGTCAAGTTGCCATTAACATAAATCGTGCTGTATACCAAAGCAATGCTTAACTTGGTAGATTTCTGTAAACTTTTGCGGAAAGTTTTACAGATGTTGTAGAAAATAAGTAGCAATGCTATTGTGCTCTTCATTGCAGTAAGAAAAGATTTATCACCAATTGTGGCTGCTGAGCAAAAACAAAAGTTAATAGAGTTGAGCAAAAGCACTGGAAGAAAGACCAAAGGCATATTTAAGATAGAAGAGATCTGAGTTATATTTTTAAATTATATTTCTAATTATTTTTAATTGAAGGGCTTTGAAGGCCAGAGAGATCCAGGGCGTGTATTCCACAAAGCAGGAGAATAATATGGTGCACTCTGGCTTAAGATAATGAAATAGGTACATGGATATCTAAGGCCAAGTAACATGACTAACAAAAAATACATCATTTTGGTCCGTGCAAAAACAAGCGAATCTATTAGCTATTCAATTTCTAATGTGCCCTAAAGAATGCAATATCAGCATAAAAGGTAAAGGGGGAGGGATATCATATTGAAATTAAAAATCAGATTGACAGTTAAAAGTAAAAACAAACAGCTCTACTTAACAAAACACAAAGATGACAGACCAGCAGAAGTAAAATAATATTATAGGAAAAGGGAAAAACATGCTTCCAGAAGAACTGAGTCCTCTGAGGCATAGCATGCTTGGAATAGCCTGCTTTTGGTCCATTAATTACCCTATAACTGCAGAATATAGTACTCCTACTGTCAATCTCAAAAGGCAATATAATATATATCTATATATACCACATTCCAGAATCTAAGACTAATGATCCAGAGACACAGGTTCAAACCCCATCATGACAGCTGAGGAATTCAAATTCAATTAATGAAACAAATCTGGAATGAAAAACTAGTGTCAGTAATGGTGACCAACTGAATTGTTGCAAAAACCCATTATTTTGCTGGCGTATCATTGACCCCATTCTCAAGGTGTTGACAAGAACTGGGATTCTCGCTCACATAGAAAAGTTGAGCTTTCACAGGGAAAGGGATCTGTCTATTAACTTTCCTCATTTTACAAACTGACTGCGAGTTATTGCTCGATAATATAGATTTTTTTCCATTTCCAAATACACGCAAGTTAGTTTGGTCTCAAATATTAGCTGTGCGCAAAACATTGAAACCGGGCTGCAGATTGACCGATGGATGACTCTCAACAAGCCTGCTTTGTAAATCTGCAGCAAAAAAGTCAAAATAACAGAAACCCACTTTGCAAACCCGGTTATAGTTTGGACATTTGGTTGCTCCACAGAATACTTAAGTACCTATAAAGGTTGACCTGTACCTGGAAATATTTCAGTTTACATTACATATAATGAAGCTACAGAAAGAGAACCAATCTTCCAGTTAGAAAAAAAATTCAACTATTTCAGAAATCTGACATCAGTTCCCTGGAAACTTATCAGATATCTTACTTAATATTGTACAAGGTAATTTATGTATGTCGAGAATGCTTTAAAATAATGGCCACAGTTAATGTGTTATTGTAGAAGGGAAGAGAGTAAAGCCTGAGCAATACACAAACAAACTTTTGAAAATAGCCTCCTGTGGACAGAAGCATGACAGAAGGCTGATAGGGCCTGTTGCAAGTAAAAAATGTGTTTTGCAGCTTCAATGCTATGTTGATCTTTATTTGGAAAAAATAACAGAACTGAGCTCATTAAAAACAATTATGGGTTTTGTAATTTTTGAAAAACAAACCAACTCTGTTTTCTCTCCACCAGTCAAAAATACACTCATTAAACAACGAGAATCATTAATTATGAGGCTCAAAGTTTTGAATTCTGAAGTGTTGGAAGTATAAATACCTTGACCAAGTAAATTCAAAAATCTCAGCCCATGGTATTACTATTGAGAGTGTTAACATGTACTATACTAAGTTAGTACAAGTATTATAAAATACATGTCAAATGTGCTTGTTTCTAAATGCAAAAGCTGATAGATCTTCTTTTTATATTCCCTATTTGACAAAGGGGAAAGACATGCACAGCAACAATCAGTACACTAAGTAGCTAGAATCAGAGAAGAATGATTTTTGTGGTCCCATACATGGATAATTGAGGGAAAACTCTCTAAGCAAAATAACTGCATACAGGAGCTTTGCTTGCTTCAACTGCAGGAATAATACCTGTAACTTAAGGAACTCAGTTTCCACTGATAGGATGACAGCTCTCTCTTGGGTGGTAGATCAGTCAAAATCAATTTGAAATACCACCCTGAAATTTCCCATTACTTTCTTCCCAAAAATCATGTGCAGACGCATGCACATTGAACATCTGACATCATGATGTACACTGAGGAGCCTTGACAATGTTATTAGACAATAATGAAAAATTATCGATTATGTGTGTCTCAATGTGATGGTAGTATGGCGTTACTTTAAACAAACACTTCAGCAGAGCATTATACGCTCAGAAATACAATAATGATTTTACTGCAAAAAAACAGCTGGATGGTGCACTTTGTGATAATAGAAATTTATTTTACTTTTGGGACTGCCAATGAGGCTATAGAAGTTACATTTGTGGGCTGTATAAATAATTGGCAATTCCACATCATTAAAAATATGTGAACTTTATGAACGTGAACTTTCATGGTGGATTCCCCTTTCCAATTTCTGTGGCTGATAATAAAAAGTAAAAATAAAAAGATACATTGGTATTTCTGTGATTTCGTAGACTGTGATCTCAACTTTCTTCAACTTAATGTTCATTGGGGAAGACTAGCAAGGAAAACTGTGCATGCGTATGGATCTTCTAGTGCTGACCAAAATCGTGCTATAAAAGAGGCCCCCAACTTTGGTTATTGACAAAAATCTTCACCACTACCTCACTCCACTGTACTTGGTTGGGCTTTGAACAAATCTAGTTGTTTCTTTAAATCGTCTCAGACATTAATCTTTTTCCATTCTCAACTTTCACCCTTAAAGTACAAATCCAATGTTTCATGATGATCAGTATAGGTTTCAGTGCAGCTCAGTACTGTGGTGATTGAGGCACTTCTTACCCTGGTTCTCAAGATCATGTCGACATGCAGATACCAAATTGCCATACTGAGTAGTGTGATCAAGCTGGCATAGTAGATGAGAGCATAATCTGCAATGAAGAGCTGGAGAATACAGGTCTCTCAGGTGAGTATTAAATTGCAAATCAGATGATCCAAACCAAAAATTCATCTGATTGTATTGACAGACAAAGATTTGTTGCACTTGCTGCAAATAACTTAAAAACCAATCTCTTATCTCAAAAAAATATATTCCACTACTTCACTTCATGCTCAAAATGAGGTGAAGTCTCACAGCACAATTATTTTCAAGTTTTATAATGTCCTTATAATGCCTTTCCTGTAGGAATAATGTTAAAAGTGGACATTGAACAGACCATCACCTAATCATTTCTAACCAGGGCAACACGGTGGCAAGCACTGCTGCCTCACAGTGCTAGGGATTCGGATTCAATTCCCGGCTTGGGTCAGTGTGTGTGTGGAGTCTGCATGTTCTCCCCATCTCTGCTCTGGTTTCCTTACACAATCCAAAAACCTGGTTAGGTGCACTGGCCATGCTAAATTCACCCGAGCAGGTGCCGGAGCGTGGTGACTAGGGGATTTTCACAGTAACTTCACTGCAATATTAATGTAAGCCTACTTATGACTAACAAATAAAATTTACATTACGAGTTGAGTTTGGAAGCTAAAGGCAAACAGCTCAAATATGCATTGAACTAATCGAATCTTAGGGTGCAACTTGGGAACTAGCAAATAAATTGGAGAACATGTAGAATGACAGGTGTAATTTAATGCAGGCAAACAGTGCTACTGATGGGATGTAAAACTTGCACAAATGACGCAACTGAGACATCTGAGAAATGCGCTTGACGCCCAACATATCCAATCAATGCACAAAGATCTGCTGAACAGGATGAGTCAGCCTAGATTTAGAAGCATTAGACTATATTTTACTAATCCAGTGGAATTATCTCTCTCAGCCTTTTCTCCAATTTTCATATATAGTTCCAGCGTTCAAAACACTTCAAATTGTATTTCCTCACTGTGGGATTTACTCTATACATGGAGTGAGGTAAATTATCAAATTGGGAGGGGTAAGAGACAAATAATGGCAAATCATTTTTAAGTGGGACTCAAGTCTGCCACAGAACAACGATTTATTCCATAGTTGCATTATTCGTATATTTTGTGAATCATATGAGGCACATACTGCTCTGTTCAGCCAGTAAACTACTTGAGGAAGACAAATATCAGTGAATCATTGGTACCTTACAGAAGCAGTAAGAAATCTGACACATTTCTCAATTTATTAATCCTCTACTGACTTTCACATTACAAAAACAAACCAAATCAGAGGGCCAGACTTCTACATTTTTTTAGCAAAGCTACCGGCTAATCAGAAAACAGAATTCAATTAACATTTTAATTTCATCCAGCACTCTGCCATTTCACACTTTTCTCCCAGGACCAATGAGACAAAAAACCTGCAATCCTTGCTCAAACACAGTATCCCAAAACTCAAGAATGCGTGCGCATCCTCCAAACTAGGAGGTTTAATTACAGTCATAGAGGTTTACAGCATGGAAACAAGCCCTTCAGCCCAACTTGTCCATGCCACCCTTTTACTTAAACCCCTAAACTAATCCCAATTTCCTGCATTTGGCCTGTATCCCTCTATACCCATCTTATCCATGTAACTATCTAAAAATGCTTCTTAAAAGACAAAAGTGTACCTGCCTCTACTACTACCTCTGGCAGTTTGTTCCAGACACTCAGCACCCTGCGTGTGAAGAAACTGCCCTTCTGGACACTTTTGTATCTCTCCCCTCTCACCTTAAACCTATGCCCTCTAGTTTCAGACTCCCCTACCTTTGGGAAAAGATGTTGACGATCTAGCTGATCTGTGCCTCTCGTTATCTTATAGGCCTCTATAAGATCACCCCTCAGCCTCCTATGCTCCAGAGGAAAAAAGTCCTAGTCTATCCAGACTCTCCTAATAACTCAAACCATCAAGTCGCAGTGGCATCCCAGCAAATCTTTTCTGCACTCTTTCTAATTTAATAATATCATTTCTATAATAGGGTGACCAGGACTGCACAGAGTATTCCAAGTGTGGCCTTATCAATGTCATGTACTACTTCAATAAGATGGCCCAACTCCTGTATTCAACGTTCTGACCAATGAAACCAAGCATGCTGAATTCTTTCTTCACCACTCTAACCACCTGTGACTCCACTTTCAAGAAGCCATGACCGTATACCCCGAGATCTCTTCATTCTGTTACTCTCCCCAATGCCCTACCATTAACTGAGTAAGTCCTGCCCTGGTTCAATCTACCAAAATGCATCACCTCGCATTTGTCTAAATTAAACTTGATCTGCCTTTCATCCAACTGATCAAGATTCCGTTGCAATTGTAGATAACTTTCTTCACTGTCCACTATGCCACCAATCTTGGGGTCATGTGCAAACTTACTAACAATGCCTCATATCTTCTCATTCAAATCATTAGTATTAATGACAACTAATAGTGGACCCAGCACTAATCCCTGAGGCACACCGCTGGTCACAGGCCTCCAGTTTGAAAAACAATCTTCGACAACCACTCCCTGGCTTCTGTCAAGAAGCCAATTTTGTATCCACTTAGATACCTCACCTTGGATCCTGAGAGATTTAATCTTACGCAACAATCTACCATGCGGTACCTTGTCAAAGGCCTTGCTAAAGTCCATGTAGACATCATCAACTGCACTGCCCTCATCTACCTTCTTGCTTACCCCTTCTAAAAATGCAACCAAATTCGAGAGACATGATTTTCCACTCACAAAGCCATGCTGACTGTCCCTAATCAGTCTTTGCGTCTCTAAATGCCTGTAAATCCTGTCTCTCAAAACACCTTCCAACAACTTACCCACCACAGATATGAGGCTCACTGGCCTGTAGTTCCCAGGCTTTTCCCTGCAGCCCTTTTTAAACAAAGGCAAAACATTTGTCACTCTCCAATCTTCAGGCACCTCACCCGTGACAGTCGATGATTCAAATATATTGGCTGGGAGACCTGCAATTTCCTCCCTAGCCTCCCACAATGTCCTGGGATACACTTCATCAGGTCCCCAGGATTTATCTACCTTGATGCGCTTTAACAATTCCAGCACCTCCTGGTCTGTAATATGTACACTAGACATCACTATTTATTTCCCCAAGTTCCCTAACATTCATGCTTTTCTCAACAGTGAATACTGATGAGAAATATTCATTTGGGATCTTACCCATCTCTTGTGGATCCGCACATAGATGACCTTGTTGATCCTTAAGAGGCCCTACTCTCTCCCTTGTTACTCTTTTGCCCTTTGCGTACTTGCAGAAGCTCTTGGGATTCTCTTTTGCCTTATCTGCCAAAATTGGAATACAATTTGATGAATAGGCATGAAAAGAGCTGCCATGTTGGTTGCACAACCCACAATTAATCTGAGACCATGATTCAAGAAAAAATATTTCCCTGAATTGGAGGAAAGCAGTCAGAAAAGGACAACTGAGAACTTCCCTCAGAAATTTAAATCATGACATTGAGTCTGCCCTTGCCAATCCTGAAGTTGTGTCAATGTTTAGAAAAGTATCTTCAGCTTTGAA
The DNA here is from genome assembly GCF_965287045.1 of Carcharhinus amblyrhynchos. Taxonomy (NCBI): domain Eukaryota; kingdom Metazoa; phylum Chordata; class Chondrichthyes; order Carcharhiniformes; family Carcharhinidae; genus Carcharhinus; species Carcharhinus amblyrhynchos. The sequence continues at coordinate 76,957,711 of NC_137334.1, read as the reverse complement.
AGAACTCATGTGGCCTTCTGAGATCCACATTTGAGGACACAATTAAAACAAAATACTCCTTGGAGTGGTCAAAACAACAGTACAAATCACAAATTGTTGCAGGAAGGATACAATTAGATGTGAATTTTCAGAGTAATAAAACAAAAACTTTCTACTAGTTCTTGGAAAAAAGTTGATTGGCTTCATCACTGCTTTAAGCAGCAGTGTTGGTTGACACATCTGGAATGTGTATACTGATATTAATGGAGTACTCTCTACTTATCACAACGCAACATCAGTCAGATGCCTTACTAATTGGAAAACCAGTTAAAGCCCCACCAAGGAGTGGCACAGTGGTTAGCACTGCTGCCTCACAGCATTAGGGACGTGGTTCAAGTCCGGTCTCGGGTCACTTGTTATGATTCAGGTCAGAAACTCCATGGTGTTGTGTGGCGTGTGCCTGAATCATAACTTTTGTATCTTGAATTTGGATAGGACAAGCATGATAAGTTGCACTTCAGGTATGATTCAAATAACCCTTCAGGAAGCTTTTGTCAAACAAAGTTTATTTGAGATTATAGTTAACATATGTAATAAGAAAAATAGCACAAACTTTTATCAATTACAAACAAGAAGCCAAAATGACCACCTTAGTCATGAATGATGGTGCACAATTAAACAACCTTTGGAAGAAGAGGCTCCACAAATATCTCCATCGTCAATGATGGAGGAGCTCAGCACATAAGTGCAAAAGATAAGGCTGAAGTATTTGCAACAATCTTCAGCCAGAAGTGCCGAGTGGATGATCCATCTCGGCCTTCTCCAGCGATCCCCAGCCTCCAGCCAATTCGATTCAATCCACGTGATATCAGGAAATGACTGGAGGCAGCGGATACTGCAAAAGCAATGGGCCCTGATAACATTCCGGCAATAGTACTCAAGACTTGTGCTCCAGAATTTGCTGCTTCCCTAGCCAAGCTCTTCCAGTACAGTTACAACACTAGCATCTACCCAACAATGTGGAAAATTGCCCAGGTAGGTCCTGTATACAAAAAGCAGGACAAATCCAATCCAGCCAATTAGCGTCCAGTTTATTGTCCATCATCAGCAAAGTGATGGAAGGGGCTGCTATCAAGCAGCACCTGCTCAGCAATAACCTACTCAGTGACACAATTTAGGTTTCGGCAGGGTCACTCAGCTCCCGACCTCATTACAGTCTTGGTTCAAACATGAACAAAAGAGTTGAATTCCAGAGGTGAGGTGAGATTGACAGCTCTTGACATCAAGGCCGTTTTCGATCAAATATGGCATTAAGGAGCTTTAACCAAACTGAAATCAATGGGTATCAATCAAGGGACAAACTCTCTGCTGGTTGGAGTCATTCCTGGTACATAGAAAGATGGTTGTGGCTGTGGAGGGTCAGTCATCTCAGCTCCACGACATCTCTGCAGGAGTCCCTCAGGATAGTGTCCTAGGCCCAACAATCTTCAGCTCCATCCCTTCACAAGGTCAGAAGTGGGGACGTTCGTCAATGATTGCACAATGTTCAGCACCATTTGCAACTCCTCAGATACTGAAGCAGTCCATGTTCAAATGCAACAAGATCTGGACAATATCCAGGCTTGAGCTGACAAGTAGCAAGTAACATTTGCATCACACAAATGCCAGGCAATGACCATCACCAATAAGAGACACTTGAACCACTGGCCCTTGTCATTCAATGGTGTGTATTACTGAATCCTCCAATGTCAACATCCTTTGATCAGAAGCTCAACTGGATTCACCACATAAACACAGTGGCTACAAGAGCAGGTCAGAGCTAGGAAAACTGTGGCGTACAACTCACCTCTTGACTCCCAAAAGTCTATCCGCCATCTACAAGGCACAAGTCAGGAGTGTGATGGAATACTTCCCACTTGCTTGGATGGGTGCTGCTCCAACAACACTTGACACCATCCAGGCCAAAACAGCCTGCTTGATTAGCACCACATCTACAAACATTCAATCCCTCCACCACCGATGCACATTAGCAACAGCTAATCGACAAGATGCAGTGCAGCAATTCACCAAAGATTCTTAGACAGTACGTTCCAAACCCATGACCACTTCCATCTCGAAGGACAAGAGCAGCAGATAACTGGGAACACCACCACCTGCAAGTTCCCCTCCAAGCCACTCATCATCCTGACTTGGAAATATATTGTCTTTCCTTCGCAGTCACTGGGTCAAAATCCTGGAATTCCCTCCCCAGTGGCATAGTGAATCAACCTACAGAACTTCAGTGATTCAAGAAAGCAGTTCATCAACATGGCACAGTGGTTAGTACTGCTGCTTCACAGCTCCAGGGACCTGGGTTCGATCCCTGGCTCGGGTCACTGTCTGTGTGGAGTTTGCGTATTCTTCTCGTGTCTGCATGGGTTTCCTCCGGGTGCTCCGGTTTCCTTCCACAGTCCAAAGATGTGCGGATTGGGTTGATTGGCCATGCTAAAATTGCCCCTTAGTGTGCTGAGGTGCTTAGGTTAGAGGGTGTTGTGGGTGAAATATGTAGGGATATGAGGGTAGGGCCTGGGTGGGATTGTGGTCAGTGTAGACTTGATGGGATGAAAGGTCTCTTTGTGCACTGTAGGGTCCCATGATGATGAACACCTTTTCAAGGGCAACTAGGGATGGGCAATAAATGCTGGCCAGCTAGTAACACCCATGTCCCATAAATGAATTAAAAAACCCTTAACAGATATGTCTAATGTGTTCTAATCAAAACCAAAACCTTCCATAGACAAACCCCTTTAAACAAGTTCAACACAGGAAAGGCTAATATTCACATGATACTGGAAAATGATCCTTCGATTGAAGTCTGCAGAACAGCTTGAAGTCCAAAGAGCTTCTCAGAACTCCAGGTCAAGCCACCAACCATAGAATCTTTTTACAGCAGGAAGGCAAAATTTTCATTTCAAATAACTAGCAGAATTTTCAAAATAGGGAGAGAGAAAACACTTCTTTTCAGCTGGCTGTCCCTTCTAAAAACTAAACCATAGCTCAGAACTGAAAACGGAAAAAGAACCTCTTTGACCTGCCAATGAGTTTTTTTGCCCCCGCCCCCCCCCCCCGCCCCCGCCCCCGCCCCCCCCCCGCCGCCCCCGCCCCCCCCGCCGCCCCCGCCCCCCCCCCCGCCCCCCCGCCCCCCCCCCCCCCCACCCCCGCCCCCCCCACCCCCGCCCCCCCCGCCCCCCCGCCCCCACCCCGCCCCCCAACAGTGTGGAGTTATAAAAAATCCCAAAGTAAAAACGAACAACTCCCATCCAAGCCACTTAAGGAGCAATAAAAAGACATTTGGTAACCCAGCTGGAAGCACTGGGATCAGCGAGGGCTATGAAGGAAGAAATCACTGAAGCTGTGAGAGATGGGAATCAAGTAGATAAGGTTGTTAAGAAGGCATACGGTGTCTTGGCGTTTATTGGTAGGGGGATTGAATTTAGGAGTCGCAGCGTCATGTTGCAACTGTACACAACTCTGGTGCGGCCGCACTTGGAGTACTGTGTGCAGTTCTGGTCCCCACATTACAGGAAGGACGTGGAGGCTTTGGAGAGGGTGCAGAGGAGGTTTACCAGGATGTTGCCTGGTATGGAGGGGAGGTCCTATGAGGAGAGGCTGAGGGATTTGGGGTAGTTTTCGCTGGAAAGAAGGCAGCTAAGAGGGGATCTTATTGAAACATATAAGATGATTAGAGGTTTAGATAGGGTGGATAGTGATAGCCTTTTTCCTCTGATGGAGAAATCTAGCACGAGGGGGCATGGCTTTAAATTAAGGGGGGGTAGTTATAGGACGGATGTCAGGGGTAGGTTCTTTACCCAGAGGGTGGTGAGGGATTGGAATGCCCTGCCTGCTGCAGTTGTAAATGCGCCTAGTTTGGGGGCGTTTAAGAGATCCGTGGATAGGTTTATGGACGAAAAGGGATTGGTTTAGGTTAGCGGGTCATTGTTTTGTAACTGGTCGGCGCAACATCGTGGGCCGAAGGGCCTGTTCTGCGCTGTAATGTTCTATGTTCTAGATGTTGAAATCGTGATTTTAAAAAACCCTTTCTTAAAAGGCACACTAACATTATACATTGTGTGGAGTTTGCACATTCTCCCAGTGGCTGCGTGAGTTTCCTTTGGTTTACTCCCATAGTCCAAAGATGTGCGGGTTAGATGCATTAATCATGCTAAATTGCCTTATTAGACCTGGGTGGGATTGTTGTTGGTGCAGGCTTGATAAGAACATAAGAAATAGGAGCAGGAGTAGGCCATCCAGCCCTTCGAGCCTGCCCCGCCATTCAATAAGATCTTGATGGGCCAAATGGCTCCTTGCAATCTAGGGATTTTATGATTCTAATTTCTTAGATGAATATAATTATTAAGGTGAAAGATAGTGTCTTTACACATTGTTCACCCCTCATCAGTATTAAGCTCTTGCCGCACAGCTTTACTCCCTTCAGTTCAACCCCAACATCTTTCAATCCAAGGATCACGAAGAGCAGCGTCCACGTAATCTGTGTCACTTCATCCAATACTATTCTGAGCAGCCCGAATTACATCTTATGTAAACTGTAACTTGCTTCATCCTGTGCATCCTATCTTGTACTAACCTCCATGAGTTTCCCATCCCCAAATTCCAGTATGTTGCTGCAGCTGAAATTTTATGCTTTTTCTTGCTGCTCTTCTGAGATAAGTCTTGGGTAGTGTTATGTAGTTGGTTGCTAGTACAGCAGGTGGGCAGTTCATGATAACTGATTTTCTAGCTTTTCTCTGATATAGGAAGCACTCTACTTGTACTTAGCAAAACCCAGTTTTCCATTCCCAAAACACTGGATTCGAAATCCTGACCCATAAATCTTCACTTCCTCTGCAACAATATCTAGCTTACATTGCAAGGCCTTTGTGCTTCTGACTGGCTTTCTTTTCGCCCCCTTTCCTTCATTGGCAGGGTGTTCAGGTCTAAAATACAGTGCTATTTCTTAACAGATTGACTTTTATAGTTTACTGGTCTTACTTTTATAGATTACTGGCCTAGTATTGTAATATGATTTCATCAAAGCCTTCCATCTTGCCAGCTCTCTCCTTTTATATGCCTCCCCAAAGCGAATTCTATGATTACTTCAACCGCAAGTTGTTCTTACCAATTCTTTAATATACAACATCTCATCAATGTTCAAAAAAATAAAACAATTGAAGTGAACCAGATGTGGGTCTGAACCCCTAATTGCCTACACGGCAAGTTACTGATCTCAACTGTACCAGCACAGGGCTTTGCTAAGTGCAGATCAAGTACTTTCCTATGTCAAGGGAAATCCAGAATGTCAATTATTATGAATCACCCATCTGTCTACTATCATCCAGCTAAATAACACACATAAGACCCATCTCAGAAGAACAGGAAAATAGCACCGAATTCCTGCTCCAGTAACACAGTTATGGACTTCCATTCATAGCCCAGGAATCCAAGCTATAAATGGTTTTAAGAGTACAGGTGAAGGAAAAAGGCAATCTATTGGAAATTTACAGGCTATAAATAGTCATCAGGTAAAGTCTTCTTTTATAATGAAAATCACTGCCCCTGTGTGAATTTTCTAGTTTCCCACAAGTCGTTTTTGTGGCCTGAATTCGGGTTATTTTTGATACTGTGGACTAAAGTATTTGTTCTGCAACCTTATACTAACTAGAAATAGGTTAAGGCAGCTAATTTTTAGTGGCAGTTACTTCGGCAAAGAAAATCTATATTGGAATCAACGTAGGTCTCTCAGATCACGGGACACGGTGTTAATACTATCATGGTATATATGCCACCTGTCATAACTTCAGATCTTGAGGTTGTTTGGTGGATCAAGCCTATCTCAATGTTTGGTGATGTTTAAGGTAAGATGGAAGAACTGTCTTGGACAAGTCCTGTGATTTTGCTCTAGCCAACTGGATTGCATTGATTTGTTCACCAAGAACTAGTTGTTTTTTTAAAATTTTGATAACCTCATGACCCAATAGATTAATTCCCTCTGCTCTTTACTGCTTATGACTTGGAAGCTGAATTCTGCAGGCTGACTTCAAGATAAAATAATTCATAATATTTGATAATCTGCTTTAAAACTAGTGTATTTCTTCAATTAATATGCATGTTTTTGTACACAATATTGCATTAACATCGAAACAATGAATGGCATAAAAAGAGAATGCTTCTCAAAATGATTTTTAAAGGCTTTAGGACTGACTTTATAATCAACTATTTTTATACTTAAGGATATAAATTATGCTCATCTATCCAAGATAATGCAGCATCAATTTATTGCCGTAACAATAAAAGAACTTATATATTCAATCACTGTACGAAGTGCAAGACGAGAAACACTGCACAACACCCCTTTGGCTTAACTTCTTCTATTGTAAAACATTATAGAAGTACATATCAAAAGTACCAATTCTAACAGCTCCAATATTAACTGGTATTTTTACTGCAATTTCTGGTTCTTACGTATATACACAAATGGCTTCTGCAAGGATAGGAACCAATTGTAACTAGATAAAAATCTGCCACTAGCTTCAGCTAACTCAAGTTAGAAATCAAAATGGTTGCAAAAAGAATACCTTTGCAAGAATAAAATTGTAGTGGTTGTACAAGTGAAAAAATAGAAATCAGTCTACATGACAATCTTTTATTCCATGATAAGATGCCAATCTGCTTTGTGATTCAGCAGATGGCAAATTCTCCACCTTAATGCTGGTTGCGTCACACTATCGCCTTCTCACACATTTGCTCATGGTTATTAGATGAAATTGGCAGACACATGGATGAAGATGCGTGTGGTCTTGGGATAGGAAGCATAAGTGTAAACAAAAAGACCCTAAAATGATACACAAAAGAGTAAAACTAAAGTTAAATACATGCATAGCTGAGATAATATTGGCTCAGGAACATTGCCTCAGGCACAAGCCAGTTTAGTGAAATGCTAACACAACATCTGGTTATTACTCAAGGATACTGAGCAGTCCATCAGGACCTGAAACAAAAGCTACTTAGACAGATCCTTAGATGGCAATTTAGCTGTACTTTTGGGCAGATTACACACATAAGATGAGCAGAAAATGCAGACAAATTGCAGCTTCAAGGTCTCACAAAGATTATTCTAAAACAGATGTTGAAAATTTATAAGAAACCAGATTGATTCATCTGACAAACAATACCAGAGGGGAAGGGGAAAAATTGTACTTTTCACTACTGATCTCTTCCTCTAAACTCAATTGTTGTGCTTTTTGATATATGCTAATAACCTAGACTTGATTATTTAGGGAATAGTTTGCTGATGACTCAAAGCTCAGCAATGTAGTATTCAGGAAAAAGTAGACTGCTGAAATGTGCAGAAAAACGGAAAATAACATTTAACGCAAAGAAGTGTGAAGTGATACATTATGGTCGGAAGATTAGCCAAACTAAATGAAATAAAACGTACCATTTTAAAATGAGTAGAGGTACAGAAAGACTGGGGTGCACAGATAAGTTTTTGAATGTAGCAGGATAAGTTGAGCAGGCCATTAAAAAAGCACATGGTCTCCTCCAATTTTTTAATAGTGGCACGAAGTAGAAAAACAAGACAGACAGACTAAACTTTAATAACATACTGATTAGGCCTCAGATGGAGTACTGCATTCACTTCAGAAAGAATGTCAAGGCCTTGCTGAGGATGCAGGAGAGATTTACCAGGATGGTTCCAAGGATGAGGGATCTCAGTTCTGTGGAAAGATTGGAGAAGCTGGTATTATTCTTTCAACAGAGAAAGTTGAAGAAATTTGAAAGAAGTGTCCAAAATCATGAATGGCTTTGAGTATATAGGAGGAAGCTGCTTCCAGTGACAAAATGGTCAAATGGCAGTTATTATTGATAATTGCCAAAGAACCCGAGGCAGCCTGATGAAATGTTGAAACAAGCTATTGTGACCCAGAATGCAATGCCCCAAAAGAGACAAAAGCAGGTTAAATAATTTTTAGAGAAAGTTATAACTTTCAAAAGGGAATTGGATAAATGCTTGAATCAGAAAAGTTTGCAGGGCACCAAGAGCAGAGGAGTGGGATCAATTGGATAGCTAAGCCAAATGGCCTGTACTAGAACAATGGACCAATGATTTCCTTCAGTAGTGGGATGGTGGCACAATGATTAGCACCACTGCTTCTCAGCGTCAGGGACCTGGGTTCAATTCCCGTCATGTGGAGTTTGCATGTATTTCCCATGCCTGCGTGGGTTTCCTCCCACAATCCAGAAATGTGCAGATTAAGTGGAGTGGCAATGCTAAATTGCCCCTATAATGTATAAGTTAGGGGATAAGTGGGGTAAGCACATGGGGTTATGGGAAAGGGCCTGGGTGGGATCCTCTGCAGATTCAATAGGTTGAATAGCCTTTTTCTGCATTATAGGGATTCTATATTATTTAATGATTTTCTAATATAACTGCTTTGCACTAGGGATATTGGTTATATTCCAAAATATCAAGTATTTCATTTTTGTAACAGAAAGGTTGGGCTTCCCTGCAGAATGACAAGGTAATCGCATAATGGTATTGTCACTGGACGAGTAATCCAGAAAGCAGGAAGTGCTCTTGGAACTTGGGTTCAAATCCTACCAGGACAGATGGCAAAATTTGAACTCAATTTGAAAGAAAAACTAGAATTAAAAGTCAAACAATAACATTTTTCTTCAAAACCCAAAATAGATACTGGAATCTGAAGCAAAAAGAGAGTAGTCCCTCTGGTCTACCCTATGTGCGACTCTGGATCCGCAGTATGTGGCTAACCCTTAATTGTCCTCAGAAATCGCCTTGCAAGTCACTCAGTTCAAGCACAATTAGTAATGGGCAACAAATGATGGCAAGCCAGCAATGCCCACATCTCAAGAATTAATTTTTAAAACGTGACAGATCAAACATGTCTAGGAAAATTTGCACACAAACTCCTTCAAACTGTGGCTCAGTGGTGGCACTCCAGCCCGAATCAGGTGGTTGTGAATTCATTGTCCTATTCTAGATAACAGCATGTAGTCTGATAAGCAATTTCTGTCTTCTGGACATGACAACCTCGAGTAACTCCTTTGGTGAATCTTCTAGAAGATTCCATGGTACTATTTTGAAATGGAGCGGATTTCTCCTCAGTCTTGGCAATTATTTATCCTTCGACCAATGTTATATTTGGCTCTTTGATCGACTCAGCTTGCACTGCTGACAAACTTCGATACTTCAGTCAACCCAATCAATATCTTGACTTCCTTAACTACTGCAAGTTTCGCAATTTAACTGTAAATATCTGATAAAAGCAATAATTATATTTAAAGGCAGAATGCATGTCTTTAAGTCGAGGTCTCATTATGGCTGTGGGACCTATTGCCTCTAAAGCAGGCTCCATTCGATGGTTACATGAACTTTTGATGCCCCACGTGCAATGTATTTTGTACTATGGCCACATTTTATGGGCATGATGGAATTAAGTGTAAATTAACTCAGTTTAAAAATTCTGAGACTGACTTTTGTGCTTTCCCACAGTGACTAGTTACGTAACACAGTGGTGGTTACAGAAAAATCGAAATGTAGTTTCCTGGAATGAAGCATCTTTCACCAAGATTACATTTAAATCTGTTCTCGACGATCACCATTGTGACTGTTACGTGACCTGCCAGTCTGCCCGTCCCATAATCAGATTTATTTTCCAGATCCTAATCCGGAAACAAGACGGCTTTTTTCTCCCTAGCATCAAGAACTCTGCTTGTACACTTCCTCTCTCTCTACTTCCTCCTTCAATTTTCCTCGACAGCATGCCACAACCCACATCTTCTACTCATCCAGCAGGACAGGGCAGCTGGTGCATCAAAACAAAATTAACTCCAAGTTTCCTTCCAAGCCACATAATTGCTGATTCAGACATTCAGGGCGTTCAAATGGTCAGTGGATTGGCATATGGATAACATTGGAATAGTTTAGGTTAGAGGGTCATTAGATTGGTTCCACTGGTCGGCGCAACATCGAGGGCCGAAGGGCCTGTACTGCGCTGTAGTGTTCTATGTTCGATGACTACATCAATTACCTTAAAATACTGAAACTCCTTACCAGTAGTAAAAGGAGTATTTTCACCAAATAAACTGAAATAGATTAAAGTGGCAGCTCACAACCATTATTCCAGGCCAATGAAGGATTGGCAATAAATACAGCCAATGCATACACAGCAAAATCCCACAAACAGCAAAGTGTAAAACAGGAAGTGGGGGGGGGGGAGGAGCTGCAGTGGTCTGAGGGCAATGTAAGAAGATCTACATGGCAAAAAAATGAAATTGAGAACTGGTGACGAAATAACAGAATTTGCATTAAAAAACTTGGGCACACAATTACTTTCCTGTTCTTGCTTCAACAACATTATGCAAATACTTCCAAATTACGCATTACTGTGATGTCTTTGCATAAAATTTTAGAAGGTAGAAAATGAATTTACTGTCTCAATTCTAGTGTTGTAGCATTGTACAACCATTGCACAATTTTGTGGAATACTGAATTATTTTCAAGTAAAATAGGGATCATATGTGGAATATCTTTGCTGTCACCCTCAATAGAGTCACAATGAGATAACACAATGGGACCCAAGATAATGGCCCAGATATCTCACTATGATATTATAAACTGAAGAATACACACAGCTGAATCAGCAGGGAAACAAGGTGAATCAAAAGTACAATTTTCTGCTCCAACCTTGTTTCAAAGTCATTTTTCAGTATCCTGAAATCTCAAAATTTCTGTATTCCAAAATTATGACTATAAAAAAAATCACGAATCTGCAAAATGATTCCACTCGATACAATTGAGCTTCCCCTTTAATCGAATGAGTCACTAATATCCTTTCAAAAGCATACATCCCATTTTTGGAATTATTTTATCAAAGATGATGTTATTAATTTGATTTAAGATGAAAATAAAACTAAGGTTGAAGCAAATGAGAGAAGCAGATTAGTTCTAGCAGTTACTGCTGTAAGTGTGCTTGAAATACTATTGTAATACTTGAAAAATGTTAGCTTTGTTAGCTTAAAAATAAAGCACCATCAGCATAGGTTTGAATGGCAGATGCATTTCCAGGAGAAATGTAGACACTACAATACAAAGCACCCATTGCACGAGGTCCTGTTAAAATTATGTAAAATTGTGAACAATGCACAGGAGAGGAATGAAGGATGCGTGTGGTGAAGCAGACAGGAAAATGGTCAAAGATTGGTGACCACAGACATATCAACATTGAGGTGGTGGTTGAGGACAAGGGTAGGAAAGTTTACATGAGAGACTGGATGAGAAGAAGGATGCGGTTTATTCTAATGCAGGGTAAGAGAGCTGAATTTTTTTGAATTGAGTTCATGGAAGATGAGGCATCACAGAAGCAAAGGACACCAATGTCAGGTTTGAGAGTGTTGTAAATCATGTTTTAAATGAAAAACTAGAAAGTGGAAAAATATTAATCAAAGGATTGGAGGGGAGAGTGTTGAAATTAGAGCAATGACAAAGCATCATGTATGTAGAGGTGGGGGAAAACACACTGCTGGAATGATTTGGCAGGGCTAATGGCAAAAAAAATTAGAAGATAGGCTTCTGCAAGAGGTGCAGAGATGCTGCTTGAATCACGTTTTGCTCAATATCAGGAAGCTGAAATAATCATCCACACTCGATGGTAGATTCTGAGAGGAAATATTCTGGAAAGTGAGGCTGTGATTGTAATGTTGATGGCCAAAATACTGGAGGGGAAATGAAAGTTGGCACCTGCAGACGTAAGGATAATTGTAGGACTCAAGAAGAATTGATAGGGAGAAATTAGACAACCCATATTACATTAACCCCAAGACAGGAGACGAGAATGTGAATACTGGAGAATTTAGGTTTTGGGATCTAAACTCTGGACAAAGAAGTGTCTTGTTGTAGAAGGGGTAATTGCCCAGCTTCAGACACTAGAAAGGAGAGAGGGTCATTCTGGGAGGCACTGGGAGCTTCATATTAGCTAATGTGCTGTTTGAAGCTGTAACTGGAAACTACAATCAATTATGAAAATTAGAAATCAAATTCCACTGTGGCAGATGGTGAAATTTGAATTTAATTTAAAGAAACTGAAATTAAGAATCAACTGCTGATCATGAAACCATTGTCGATTGTCAGAACAATCCATCTGGTTCATTAATGTCCTTTAAGGAAGGAAATTTGTCATCCTTATCTGGTCTGGCCGATATGTGACTCTAGAGCCACAGTACTGTGGTTGACTCTTAACTGCCCTTGGGCAACAAGGGACGGGCAATAAACGTTGGCCAGCCAGCGACGCCCATGTTCCACGAATAAAAAAAAGTTGTGGCCAGTCTAACAATGCTGGGTCCAACAATGTGCGCCATCCAACATAGAAAATAGAAGGAGTAGGTCACAGCTGGATGTGGACTCGGTCAATTCTGTCACTGGCAGATTGCTTCTTGTTGCCAAATGTTGATCCACACATCTTGTTCTTATTACATCATCTCATGTTTGTATGGTGCAGGAGACCAGTCCAGTCTGTGCTATGATGATGGCACGTATCCACTTTTCACTTGTGGTATAGATCGTTGCCAGAACTTCTTGATCCTGACAAAAACACAATCTGTACTTGGTCTCCCCAACATAGAACAGGCTTCAATATACAGCAGGCCACATTGCGAGCACTGGATACATTATACTGAATTGAAAGTGCACCCCCCCACCCCATCTCTTTAGCCCAAGGAGCTATATCTAATTTCTCCTTGAAATCTCACAATGTTTTGGCCTCAACTATTTTCTGTGGCAGTAAATTCCACAGATCCACCATTCTCTGGATGAAGAAATTTCTCCTCATCTCAGTCCTAAAAGGTTTACCCTTTATCCTCAAATTATGACTCCCAAGTTCTGGACTCCCCACCACTGGGGACATTCTTTCTGAATCTACCCTGTCTAAACCTGTTAGACTTTTATATGTTTCCATGAAATCCCCTTTCATCTAAACGCCAAAGAACATGCTCTTAACTGACTTAATCTCTCTTTATAGTCAGTTTGGGAAACTGTACTTCCTCTATAGGAAGGGCATTCTCCCTCAGATAAGGACGCCAAAACTGCACACAAAAATGGATGTCATTAGATCTGGAGGCCCAGCATGGGGCCAAGGAGTGCAATGGAGTGATTCTGAAGGCAAATGCCTTAGCCAAAGGAAGCAGGAATATAAACGTTGGCCAGGACTGCTCATTCAGCAGTAAGCAAACAAAAATGAAAGCAGTATGAGAGCCAGAAGTGGATCCAAACAATCCCAGCAGTAAATTGAGAGAACAGAGAAAAATAAGCTTTCAAACTTTAAAAGTGTTCCAAGCATTAGAAAGTGGTGTCCAACAGAGCAGCTTTGAGTTCTCTGTAAAGCATCAAAACCTTCAGAGAACTACAGGTTTTCCTAGGAGCCAAAGCAAATGCAGATAAAAGCTCAGAAGCTAAATGAGCAGTGGATGAGAATCCAGGAACTCAGCATTGTGTCTAAGAATTGTGGCCAAGGAATAAAAACACAAAATGCTGGAAATACTCAGCAGGTCAGGCAGCATCTGTGGAGATAGAAACAGGTTGCATTTTGATCTTTTTCCTACAGTTCCACTTTTCACTTGATGGAAACCTGTTTGCATTGTCTCCTCTTACAGGAGAGGATGCAAACAGGGTTCCAACAAGTGAAAGGTGGGACTGTAAGAAAAAGATCAAAATGCAACCTCCTTGATAGGGTGGAAGATGGAAGATATTAAAGTGCCAAAACAGTTGGTGGAATAATAATTAAGGGAATGGTAATGGGACAAGTGAAAAAAGATTTCTCTCAGAGAGTTGCCAAGGGCAGAGAAATGAATCCAAAGGCAAAAATACAAGTAATATCAAAAACAGCAAAGAAAATGTAAACAAAATGAAAAAGGCAGAAGTTACAGACTGACGTGTTAAAACTCAATGTTGAGTCAGGAAGATTGCAAGTATCTAATTGAAAAATGAGATACTGTTCTTTCAGCATATGTTCGGTTTCACTGGAATACTGCAAGAAGCTAAGCGCAGAGAGATCAGCACAAGAGCAAGATGGAGAATGGCAGGTGACCAAAAGCTCAAGGTCAAGCTTGCGGACTCAATAGTGGTTTTCCACAGTTGTCATGATGTGGCGATGCTGGCGTTGGACTGGGGTAAACACAGTAAGAAGTCTCACAACACCAGGTTAAAGTCCAACAGGTTTATTTGGTCGTAAATGCCACTAGCTTTTGGGGTTTTGCCCCTTCATCAGGTGACTGTGGAGTTCTGATCACAAACAGAGCATATAAAGGCACACACTCAGTTTACAGAATACTGATTAGAATGTGAATCTCTACAGCTAATCAAGTCCTAAAGGTGCAGACAATGTGAATGGAGATAGCATTGAGCATAGGTTAAAGAGATTTGTATTGTCTCCAGACAGGACCGTAAGTGAGATGTTGCGAGCCCAGCCAAGTCATGAGGTTACAAATAGTGTAACATGAACCCAAGATCCCAGTTGAGGCCATCCTCATGTGTGTGGAACTTGGCTATCAGTTTCAGCTCAGCGACCTGCGCTGTCGTATGTTGTGAAGGCTGCCTTGGAGAAGGTTTACCCAAAGATCAGAGGCTGAATGTCTGTGCCCGCTGAAGTGTTCGCCAACAGGAAGAGAACAGTCTTGCCTGGTGATTGTCAAGCGGTTTCATTCATCCGTTGTCATAGTGTCTGCATGGATAAATGAACACTGGGTAAATGAACACCGCTCAACAATCACCAGGCAAGACTGTTCTCTTCCTGTTGGCGAACACTTCAGTTGTCACTGGCATTCGGCCTCTGATCTTTGGGTAAATATTCTCCAAGGCAGCCTTCACAACATGCAACAGCGCAGAGTCGCTGAGTAGGAACTGATAGCCAAGTTCCGCACATGAGGATGGCCTCAACCGGGATCTTGGGTTCATGTTACACCATTTGTAACCCCCATGACTTGCCTGGGCTTCCAACATCTTTCTTACTGTCCTGTCTGGAGACAATACACATCTGTTTAACCTATGCTTAATGCTATCTCCACTCACATTGGCTGCATCTTTAAGACTTGATTAGCTGTAAACACTCGCATTCTAAATCAGTATTCTGTAAACTGAGTGTGTGCCTTCAAATGCTGTTTGTGATCAGAACTCCCCACTCACCTGATAAAGGGACAAAACTCTGAAAGCTAGTAGCGTTTGCTACCAAAAAACCTGTTGGACTTTAACCTGGTGTTGTGAGATTCTAACTGGGTTCTCCACAAAGCAGTCATACAATCTGAACTTGGTCTCCCCAACATAGAACAGGCCTCAATGTACAGCAGGCTGCACTATGAATATGGGACACAGCATACTGAATTGAAAGTGCGTGCAAATCACAGTCACATCTGACTGATAGTTAACAAATATAATTGGCAGTTAGTTTGAACTTGAAGATTCAAGTAGTAGAACAGAATCACTGACAAACAAAAAGTGGCACAATAGACCCACATAAGGAGCAGTGTAAACAATCAAGTGAAAGCAGCAACCACTCAACAATAGGCTGCAGGATGGACAATATGCTCTGGAGCTGGTTGCTTTAAGTAAAAGACTGCTAAAATGTGCTGATTAGGGAGAAAAGACAGTGAATTACAGACAAAAACATAAAATGCTGAAAAATCTCAGCAGGTGTGACAGCATTTGTGGAGACAGAACAGGGCTAATGCTTCAAGTCTGGAGGCCTCCTCAGAATGGAGGAAGTGAGAAAAGTTAAAGGAAAAGTTCTTCAGTGAGAGGACAAGTTCAGCAAGATGGACAAGCGTGGTGATGAATAGGGACAGTTCAGGTCTCTGTTCGAAGAAGAAGTGCAAAGTCCCCAAACCATCCTGATGGGGAATGGAGGTATAGAGCGATTGGACACCCACAGTAAAGAGGAGGTGGTTAGGGCTGGAACAGGAAGTTGTCAATATGATACAAGGCATCAGAGGAATTACGGGTGCAGGTGCGAAGGGACTGGACAAAATGATAAAGGATGGAGTCAAGAAGGAAAGAAATGTGCTGCATGGGGCTGGAACCGGCTGACACGATTGACGTACTAGGGCAGTCCTATATGTGGATTTTCGGAACAAGGTAGATGCAGCCTGTCTGGAGTTGGGAGATTATGAGGTTGGAAACTTTGGAGGGAAGACCTCCAGAGCAGATGAGATCAGTGACAGCCCTGGAAATAATGGCTTGATGTTCAGAAGTGGGGGTCTTTGTTTTCAAAACCTCCAAAGCCTTTGATTTTGATTTATTATTGTCACATGTATTAGCATGCAGTGAAAAGTATTGTTTCTTGCATGTTATGCAAACAAAGCACATCATTCATTGAGAAGGAAACAAGAGAGTGCAAAACGTCATGTTAGTTATAGCTAGGGCATAGAGAAAAATCAACTTAATTCAGGGTAGGTCCATTCAAAAGTCCGATGGCACTAGGTAAGAAACTGTTTTTGTGTCGGTTGGTAAATGGCCTCAGAATTTTGTATCTTTTCCCCAATTGAATAAGGTGAAAGAGAGAATATCCGGGGTGCTTGGGTCCTTAATTATGCCTTTCCACTCCCTAATTTTAAATATCTCCACCAGCCCCACAATCCTCCGAGATACCAGTGAATCCTTGATGTTAATCTCTCAATTTTTGCATTCCTGCCTTCATTGCCAAGGCCTTAACCTCTGGACTTCCCTCTCCATGCATCTTTCCTTTTCAAAACTTTTCTCTCACCAAATATTTCATTGTTACCTCTAATATCCTGACCAGCACAAGTTAGTGCCTCTGAAAAAGAAATCTCCCATTATTACACAAAATAAAATGCATCAAGTTGGTGATTTAAAACAAATGAACAAACTTTATTTTGCCATTAAAAGGACAAGCAGCATGCCTGTGACAAATTATAATAGGAACAAGAGAAGAAATTACAAGAGAAATTAAAATTAAAGAGAAATTAACATAATGCAAGGATGTTAAACAGTCATTACTCTGGAGACTAATAATTATGTCAGTTCACTCAACTTTCCTGAACATTCAGGAATCCACCCCAGCTAGTTTACTGAACTGCACCAAGAACAACTGTCTTCTCGGAAACTGCAGACCTCAAAGAAACGACCAGTTTGATCATAAGATCTGTGTTCAGGCATCCATGTTCAAGTACATAAAGTACCAGAAGGAACATTATGCTCTTTCAAGCTGGGTTAGACTTGACCTGTGATTTCTCAAAAGCAGCACATAATAGTTTTATCCAAGTTATTTGCTAATATCCAAATTCCTTAAAAAATGAACTTGCCAAGTATAGTGGTCAATAAATTATTTGAGGTAACTTTGGGCCTCAACCAAAATATGTTAAAATTGCAACAGCTCGTTCCACTGACACAGTACCTTTCAGGTATAAAAACGTCCTAAGGAACTACAGAAGTTTGAGAAAAGACCATACGTTGAGCTAAAGGAAGGGAGATTAGCAGAGGTGACCAAAAGTTTGGTGGGTTTAGGGAGGAAATTCCAGACAGGGACCCCCAGCCCGATGAAGGTAGTCATTTGTAAAAAATAGAATGAAAGAAAAGGTTTGGCACAAGAGATGGGAATCACAGCTTCTGGCATTTTGAGGGGGGTTATACCACACAAGGAAGATGCAGGGGCAAGGATTTAAACACAATTTTGTGGATAGACATAGTTCTCTGCAGTCAAAAACATGTCTCCAAACACGTGTATTACATACCAGCGTTCTGGACATGTGCTCAGGGGTGCAATGGGAATTTTGGTATGAGGCCCAAACATCACTGTTTAGAGGATGATGGTCCATCAATAAAGTCAATTTCGCCCCATACAGAAATTGGTAAAACCATTTTATTCTGAATTCGATTCCCACGCAAGAGTAAATTCAAATCCACGTATGTCAGGACTTCTGGCTTTAGGAGTATCTCTTGTCCGAAGACTTTCTCACACTGACCCACCCATTTCCATTTTCTGTTTTGACACAATAGTAGCCAGATTAGGGACAAACATTCTGTAATAATTCAGAAAACCCAAAAAAGGATTGAAGTTGATTCACAGTCTGAGGTGCTGGTGCCTCAATAATGGCTTAGACTTTCAAAGGCAACTTGGACAGTCCCTTTGTGTGTATGGCACAACATAAACATGAGAGAAGATTTGAAATTCACGTGTGTCTTCCTGAATCTTAATCCGTAATCTTCTAATGGAGAGTAGTATCTAGGTTGCAGAGATGTTCTTCCTCATTCTTTCCAGTAATGAAGGTATTGTTTAAGTAATACTGGAGTCCTTCCAACTCATGTAAAACGTGATCCACCACATGTTGCAACAATGCAGGTGCGGACGTGGCTCCAAATGGTAGTCTTTTATATTGAAATAAGTGTTTGCATGTCACGGTTATCAAGTATTAGTCCATAAGATATAGGAGCAGAATTGGCCCATTCAGTCCATCGAGTCTGCTCCACCATTCAATCATGGCTGAGATCTCTTAGGACTGACTAAACCATGTTCAACTGCTGTTCACATGGAACCCTTCTCCACTTCGGCCTTCAAAGTTCTCGTTTGAATATTTGCTACTACCATCAAGATCTGCACCAGCAGCAGCTCCACCTGGGCTCACGCCCTAGGCTTCCGTGCTCACCGCAGCGGCCCTCCTACTCATCGCGGCATAGCTCCCGTGGGCGTTCAATTGCCAGCGACGGCTGTAACCCTGTAACCCTTGATC
Organism: Carcharhinus amblyrhynchos; assembly: GCF_965287045.1. Classification (NCBI taxonomy): domain Eukaryota; kingdom Metazoa; phylum Chordata; class Chondrichthyes; order Carcharhiniformes; family Carcharhinidae; genus Carcharhinus; species Carcharhinus amblyrhynchos. The sequence continues at coordinate 76,938,943 of NC_137334.1, read as the reverse complement.
TCTTGATCAAGAACATACGTGCAGGGTGTCGAAATTTGCTGATGACACCAAGATTGGGGGAAAGGCAAATTGTGCGGAGGGTGTGGAGAGTCTGCAGAAGGATCTAGATAGGCTGGGCGAATGGGCCAGGAAATGGCAAATGGAATTTAATGTTGGCAAGTGTGAGGTGGTCCACTTTAGTAGGAAGAATGGTAGGAAGGACTATTACTTACGTGGCGAAAAACTGCAGCAGGCGACGGTGCAGAGGGACCTCGGGGTCCTTGTGCATGAGTCGCAAAAACCCAGCTTGCAGGTGCAGCAGGTGGTCAGGAAGGCGAATGGGATGCTGGCCTTCATAGCGAGGGGGATTGAATATAAAAGTAGGGAGGTCTTGCTGCAGCTGTATAGGGCATTGGTGAGGCCGCAGCTGGAGTACTGTGTGCAGTTTTGGGCGCCGCACCTGCGCAAGGATATTTTGGCCCAGGAGGGAGTGCAGAGGAGGTTTACTAGGCTGATACCGGAGTTGAGGGGATTGAGCTATGAGGAGAGGCTGAATAAACTAGGCTTGTACTCGTTAGAGTTTAGAAGAATGAGGGGAGATTTCATTGAGACGTATAAGATGATGAATGGGATGGATAGGATAGAGGTGGAGAGACTCTTCCCGCTCAAAAAAGACAGTAGGACTAGGGGGCACAGCCTCAAGATAAAGGGGAGGCGGTTTAGAACGGAGTTGAGGAGGAACTTCTTCACTCAAAGGGTGGTGAATCTCTGGAATTCTCTGCCCGTTGAAGTGGTGGAGGCTGCCTCGCTAAATATTTTTAAGAAGTGGGTTGATGGGTTCTTGATAAGAGAGGGGATTAAGGGTTATGGGGAGAGGGCGGGAAAGTGGAACTGAGCCACGACAGATCAGCCATGATCTTATTGAATGGCGGGGCAGGCTCGAAGGGCTAGATGGCCTACTCCTGCTCCTATTTCTTATGTTCTTATATCTCTTGTGTTAAAGACACTCAATAGCCTGGTCTCCACAGTCCTTGGTGGCAATGAGTTCCGTAGATTCACCACCCTCAGGCTGAAGAAATTTCTCTTCATCTGAGTTTTAAAGGAGCGTCCCTTCACTGAGGTTGTGCCCTTGAGTTCTAGACTCTCCCACCAGTGGAAACATCCTGTCCATGTCCACTCTATCTAGGCCGCTCAGTATTCTGTAAGTTTCAATTAGGTCCCCCCTCATCCTTCTGAACTCCATTGAGTATAGACCCAGACTCCTCAATCGTTCCTCATATGACAAAGCCTTCATTCCTGGGATCACCCTTGTGAACTCCTCAGGGCCCTCTTCCAGAGAAGCCAGCACATCCTTCTGTAGATATGGGGTCCAAAACTGTTCACAATATTCCAAATGGGATCTGACCAGAACCCAGCAGTACATTCCTGCTTTTGTATTCTTGTCTTCTAGAAATGAAGGCTAACATTGAATTTGCTTTCCTAACTGCCAGCTGAACCTGAATGTTAGCCTTAAGAGAGTCCTGAACCAGGACTCCAAAGTTCCTTTGTGCTTCAGATTTCCGAAGCCTTTCCCTATTTAGAAAATAGGCTACGTCTCTGTTCTTTTTATCAAAGTACATAATCTCACACTCTCCCATATAATATTCCATCTGCCACTTTTTTGCCCACTGTCCAAGCCTGTCCCAAGTCATTCTGCAGCCTCCACACTTCAACACTATCTGTCCCTCTACATATCTTTGTATCATCTGCAAATTTAGCAAACATGCCCCCAGTTCCATCTTTCAGATCATTAATGTATATAGTGAAAAGTTGTGTTCCCAACACAGACCCCTGTGGAACACCACTAGTCACTGGTTGCCATGCTAAAAAGGACCCCCTTACCCCCAACTCTCTGCCTTCTGGCTGTCAGCTGATCTTCTATCCACATCAGTACTTTGCCTCTAATACCACTGGCTCTTAGCTTATTTAGCAGCCTCCTGTAAGACACCTTATCAAAAACTTTCTGGAAATCCAAATAAATCAATTCCACTGGCTCCCCTGTCTAACTTTTTTGTTACCTCCTCAAAGATTTCTAACAGATTTGTCAGACGCGACCTCCCTTTGACAAAGCCGTGCTGACTCAGCCCTATTTTGCCATGCATATTGTTGTGAATCTGGGTCCATGTTCATCTGAAAATATACTTGACTGATGTCAATTTTACTGCAAGGTTGAGGCTGGCCTCAAGCCAATCCAGTGAATAAATCAAGCCAAGGCACAAGGTACTGCTCTGCACACAACTGATGGTGACTTTAAAATTGCTACAAATGCATACTAAATCATCTTTCTTCATCAGGAGTACAATTGGTGAGGCCAATCATTCACATTAACAAGTTCATGGACTTTCGTTTTGACCAGATGCTCTAATTCTGCCTCTACCTTTGGCCCACTTGTATACAGCACTGGCCTAACCTTTAAGCACCTTGCCTGATTTTCTTCCTTAATCTTTAACTTAACTGAGATATCCTTCATGCTTCTGAGCTCACCACTGGCAACAATGGCATGTTTCTTCAAGATCTTCGGTAGATCTGCTTCAAAACCTGTTATGAGATTTACCTCAGTCTAATTTAATCCGATCTTTCCTCATCAGGATCTTCTCATTAATGCTAGAGAGTCTCGATAATGAAGAACATCATTAGAAAAGTAGGAAGAGATGGCCTTATTTTGTATGAGCAAGATGTAGAATTGGTTTGCATAGAGAAATATGAAAAATAAGATTGTGATTTGATGTCACACGTATTAGTATACAGTGAAAAGCATTGTTTCTCGTGTACCATACAGGTATGATTTATTGTCACACATATTAGCATATAGTGAACAGTATTGTTTCCTGTGCACTACATAGATAAAGTATGTCATTTATAAAGAAAAGGAAAGGGTGCAGAATGTAGTGTTGCAGTTACAGGTAAGGTGTGGAGAAAGATTAACCTAATGTAAGGTAGGTCCATTCAAAAGGCTGATGGCAGCAGGGAAGAACCTGTTCTTGAGTTGGTTGATACATGACCTCAGACTTTAGTATCTTTATCCCGACTGAAGGTGAAAGAACGTATGTCCGGAGTGTGTGAGGTCCTTGATTATGCTGACTGCTTTTCCGAGGTAGTGGGAAACGTAGAGAGGCGCAATGGATGGGAACCTGGTTGGTGTGATGGACTGGACTTCATTCACGACCCTTTGTAGTTTCTTGGTCAGAGCAGGAGCCAAACCAAGTTGTGCTACATCCAGAAAGAGATGCTTCCTTTGGTTCAACTCTAAAAGTTGATCAGAGGCAGAGCAGACATGCCAAATTCCTTGAGCCTCCTGAGAAAGTAAAGGTTTTGGTGGGCTTTCTTAATTATAGTGTAGGTATGGAGGGACCAGGACAGGTTGTTAGTGACCTGGACACTTAGAAACTTGAAGGTCTCGACCATTTCCACTTCATTCCTTGATGTAAGCAGGACCATGTTCTCCACTATGCTTCTTGAAGAGGTAATTTTGAGAATAGTTTGTGGATCCCCTAACAGTAGTCACACTGTAGGACAGGTTGAAATACATGGGGCATGTAAGAAAAGCACTGCGGTAATCATGGACACTTGAATTTTCATGTGGAAAGGATGCATCAAATTGACAAAGGTAGCGTAGAAAATGAGTTCACACTGCGTATTTGGTACAGTTTCTTAATGCAGCATGTTCCAGAGCCAACCAGGGAGTGGGTTATTTTAGACCTGATAATGTGCAATGAGACAGGATTAATCAATACCCTGTAGAAAAGGAATCTTCAGGCAACAACAATCATAAAATACTAGAATTTCATGTTCGGTTTGAAGGTGAGAGGTGTGAGTCTAAGAGTTCTAAACCCACATAGGCCACAACAAGGATATGAAGGTAGGACAGTACAGATGCAGTGGAAAACTTTTAAGGAGACATTTAATAAATCAAAAGAATGACTGTTCAATTCTGTTAAGCTTAGTCAGAAGATCTTACTGAATTTATGAACCAGCGAAGAAAGGCTAAAAAAAAGAGGAGAAATGGTGAGGAAAAAAGTGAGCTATAAATGTAAAAACAGATCGCAGAGTTTCTATAAATATTTAGAACAGAAGAGTAGCTAAAGCTAGTGCTAGGGAATTAACGATGAAAAAAAAAAGAAAATGGCAGACACGAACAGCTATTTTCATCTGCGTTCACTGTGAAAGACTTAGAAAACTTCCCAAAGATGTTTGAAAATCAAGAGGTGAAAGGGAGAGGGGAATAGAGGGATATAAGCAGTTGGTTTCGATAGAATGTGATCAGTGCAGACTTGGAGGGCCAAAGGGCCTATTCCTATGCTGTGCTGTTCTTTGTAAGTCTGCAGAACCTCAACTCGACTTACAATGGTCTGGATGAAGTAGATCCACCAAGGTTATATTCAAGTAACAAAAACAGATGTAGCAACACTATTTGCTTATTCTCAGCTTCTGTCTTCTTCAACCTGGCTGTACTGAACCACTGGGATCTTTGACTTGGCCCTGTTTACTCTGTGTCCTTTTTATATGGTTTTAATCAGTTTCAGTCTCTCCAGAAGTTTGGTTTCGAATTACAGTTTCAGTCTTAGTTTCCTTACAAGCTGGGAGGGTCATATTCTTTCTCTTTCCCTTTTTCAATTTGGGCCTGACCCAAAACAAACAAGCCATGAAACTGTAGATTCCTCATAATTTCCATAATTTCTATGCTCTAAACATTAACCTGCCTTTTGTCTTTCATATGCTGATAGACCTCATGTTTCTAACAATTTTTTGTTCAGATTCCCAGGGTTTGCAGATTTCTTTTTTGTACAGTAGCTTTTGAATACAGCACTGAAGATAAAGTGGTGTGGTATCAGCTTAATAGTGCATGCCCCACACAAACATTTAATAAATCATGCACTCAAGCTTAGCATTGAGTATTCAGTTCCAGTAGAGTCACGATGGTATACAGTATTAAGCTAACAATAAAGTCATACATGTCAATAGTCTTTATATTTATGCTTATTTTCTTATACTCTTAAATCATCACCTCATACTGTTTTCACTACCACCAATGACAGGCCTATTATCACCAGTACTTCACCTTGATGTTTTATTCTTAGTTGAACAAAATCTGTAATTGCACTGTTGGGTGCTACATAAAGTGGATAACATATAATTCAAAAATCTCACCACCTATTATTCTTTAGTAAAATCTTAATTGTTGCACTGTGATAATGGGATAAAAAAGTAAGAAAATGGATCTGGTTTTATTGTAGCACTTATGGGGTTTTAAAAAAAAGGGCAGCATGGACAAGTTGGGCCAAAGGGCCTGTTTCCATGCTGTAAACCTCTGACTCTATGACACTTATATTTTGTTCAGGACTAAACAAAACACAGAAGACATTTCAATAATTTTTATTTATCAAGCCCATGTCATCCTATTACACAAGTTTATGTTCAGTATTTTGAAAAGATTTCAAGGTTCAGATTGAAAAAGTATGGACTGGTAAGTACAAACAACCTAAATGCTAAAAGTGCAACTTAAAAGTACAACACTGCGAAAGCTGGAAATTGGAAATAAAAACAGAAGATGCTGGAATTACTCAGCAGATGTGACAGTATCCGAGTAAGTTTGGGTCTCCTTATTTATAAAGCACATAACTATGTTTCAAAGCATTTCAGAGCAAGTTTACTTGACAGATACCAGGGATATTGGGTTATTTCAGGAAGGGGAGTTGGGCAAATTATGACTGTATCTATGGGAATACAGAATAAGAGGTGACCTTACTAAAACATAAGGTAAGGGGACTTTGGCAGGGTGAATGCTAGAAATTTCCTTTTGTGGGAGAGAATAGAATTAGGAGGCACAGATGAAAAATAAGCAGTCTTCTCTTTGAAATTTTCTTTCAGACTTGTGCGTCTTTGAAACTTTTTTCCCCAAAGATTGATTTGATTTATTATTGCCACACATATAAACAGTGAAAAGTATTGTTTCTTGCGTGCTATACAGACAAAACATACCGTTCATAGATGAGGAAATGAGAGAGTGCAGAATGTAATATTACAGTCATAGCTAGGCTGTAGAGAAAGATCAACTTAATGCAAGGTAAGTCCATTCAAAAGTCTGACACAGCAGGGAGGAAGCTGTTCTTGAGTCAGTTGGTACATGACCACAGACTTTTGTATCTTTTTCCCGACAGAAGAAGGTGGAAGAGAGAATGTCCGAGATGTGTGGAATCCGTAATTATGCTGGCTGTTTTGCGGATGCAGTGGAAAGTGTAAACAGAGTCAATGGATAGGAGTTTGGTTTGCATGATGGATTGGACTACATTCACCACATTTTTCAGTTCCTTGCGGTCTTGGGCAAAGCAAGAACCATACTAAGTTGTGATATAACCAGAAAGAATGCTTTCTATGGTGCATTTGTAAAAGTTGGAGAGTTGTAGCTGACATGCCAAATTTCCTTTGTGAAATCAGAATCAAATGAACATTTTTATGACAGAGGTGGACAGATTCTTGACTAACAAGGAAGCAGCAAGGCTACCAGGGATAGGGAATGTGTTATGAGGCCATAATCAGAACAGCCATGATCTTACTGAATGGTGAAGCAGGCTCAAGGGGCCAAATAGCCTACTCTTGATTTGAATTTCTACATATATATGAAAGGTTACCAACCAGAAACGTTAACTCCGTTCTCCCTCCACTGATGCTACCTGACCTATGGAGTATTCCAGCAGTTTATTTTACTCTGGAACAGAGTTAAACATTTTAGGACTCACATGACGCAACCAGAAACAGATTAGTGCCAACTTGCCGTAAGAACAGGAGTAGGCCATCTAGCCCTTCGAGCCTGCCCTGCCATTCAATAAGATCACGGCTGATCTGAAGTGGATCAGTTCCACTTTCCTGCTTTCTTCCCACAACCCTTAATTCCCCTGTCTATCAGAAACCTATCTACCCATGACTTAAATATATTCAGCGAGGGAGCCTCCACCACTTCAACAGGCAGAGAATTCCAGAGACTCACCACCCTTTGAGTGAAGAAGTTCCTCCTCAATTGTGATCGAAACTGCCCCCCCCCCCTTATCTTGAGGCTGTGCCCTCTAGTCCTGCTACCCTTTCTAAGCGGGAAGAATCTCTCTACCTCTACCTTATCTATCCCCTTCATTATCTTATACATCTCTATAAATCCCCCGTCAGCCTTCTAAACTCCAACGAGTACAGACCCAGTCTACTCAGTCTCTCTTCACAGGCTAACCCCCTCATCTCCAGTATCAGCCTAGTGAACCTTCTTTGCACTCCCTCCAAGGCCAATATATCCTTCTGCAAGTGCAACGACCAAAACTGCACACTCTACTGCAGCTGCGGCCTCACCAGTACCCTGTACAGTTGCAGCAAGACCTCCCTACTTTTATATTCTATCCCCCTCGCTATAAAGGCCAAAATTCCATTTGCCTTCTTGATCACCTGCTGCACGTGAAGACTGGGTTTTTGCGATTCGTGCACAAGGACCCCCAGGTCCCTCTGCACCGTGGCATGCTGCTTTTCGTCTTTTAAATAATAATCCCTCCTACTATTATTTCTGCCAAAGTGGATAACCTCACACTTGCTAACATTATACTCCATCTGCCAGGTACTCGCCCACTCGCTCAGCCTATCCAGATCTCTCTGCAGACTTTCCACACCCTCCATGCAATTTGCTTTTCCACTCATCTTCATGTCATCAGCAAATTTCGTCACCCTATACTCAGCCCCCTCCTCCAGATCATCTGTGTAAATGGTAAACAGTTGAGGCCCCAGCACCGATCCCTGCAGCACTTCACTAGTCACCAACCGCCATCCAGAATAGCACCCATTGATTCCAACTCTCTGCTTCCTACGAGACAGCCAATCCTCTATCCACGCTAACACCTTACCCCCAACTCCGTGCACCCTAACCTTCTGCAGCAACCTTTTGTGAGGTACCTTATCAAACGCCTTTTGGACATCTACTTTCCTTGTCTACTTTAGGATACTAATGGAAAAAGATGAGAGCTGTCCTAAGGGGAGGGTGCAAAATTGGGGGAAGGCTAGATACAGCCAGATTAGGCAGGAGCTTAGGGATACAGACTGGGATAGGCTGTTGGAAGGCAAGGCCACGTTAGGCATGTGGGAGTCTTTCAAGGGAAAACTGCAATGGGTGCAGGAAAGGCATGTGCCGGTTAGGAGAAAGGATGGGAAAGGTAGGATTAGAGAGCCGTGGATTACTAGAGATATAGAAGACCTGGTTAGGAAGAAGCGAGAGGCGTATGTCAGGTCTAAGCAGCTAGGAACGGAGAGAGCGTTGGAGGAATACAGAGAAAGTAGGAGGGATCTCAAAAGGGGAGTTAGGAGAGCAAAGAGGGGGCATGAAATGGCTTTGGCAGGTAGGATTAAGGAGAATCCAAAGGCGTTTTACTCCTATCTTAAGAGCAAAAGGGTGGCTAGGGGTAAAATCGGTCCCCTCAGGGACAGACGAGGGGAATTGTGCTTAGAGGCAGAGGGAATGGGGGAGATCCTGAATGAATACTTTGCGTCGGTATTCAGGAAGGAGAGGGGCTTGATGTCTGGTACGGTCATCGAGGGAACGGTAGACCAATTGAAAGATCTATCGATTACGAGGGAAGAAGCGTTAGGGCTTTTAGGTAGCATTAAAACCGATAAATCTCCGGGGCCCGATGGCATTTATCCTAGGCTGCTTAGGGAGGCAAGGGATGAGACTGCGGGCCTCTGACGCAAATCTTTGTCTCTTCTTTGGACACAGGTGAGGTCCCAGAGGATTGGAGGATAGCGAACGTGGTACCGTTGTTTAAAAAGGGTAGGAGGGATAGCCCAGGTAACTATAGGCCGGTGAGTTTAACGTCAGTGGTAGGCAAGTTGATGGAGAGGATTCTTAGGGATAGGATGTATGAGCACTTAGAGCGTTGCGATCTGACTAAGGATACGCAGCATGGCTTTGTAAAGGGGAAGTCTTGCCTTATGAATCTGGCAGAATTCTTTGAGGAGGTGACAAAAACGGTTGACGAAGAACGAGCCATTGGTGTCGTCTATATGGATTTCAGTAAGGCGTTTGACAAAGTCCCTCATGGTAGGTTGGTAGAGAAGATTAAAGCTCACGGGATACGTGGCCAGGTACCTAGATGGGTAGAGAACTGGATTGCAAAGAGGAGTCAGAGAGTAGTAGTGGAGGGGTCCTTTTCTAGCTGGAGGTCTGTCACTAGTGATGTGCCACAGGGCTCAGTACTGGGGCCTCTTTTTGTAGTGTATATAAATGATTTGGAAGAGGGAGTAGGTGGTGTGATCCGCAAATTTGCTGGTGACACCAAGATGGCTGGATTGGCGGGCAGTGAGGAGCAGTGTCTGGCAATACAACGGGATATTGATAGGCTGGTATATTGGGCAGATACATGACAAATGGAGTTTAATCCGGACAAATGTGAGGTGATGCATTTTGGCCGGAATAATGTAGGGGGGAGTTATATGATAAAGGGTAAGCCCGTAAGGAGTACAGAATCGCAGCGTGACCTGGGGGGTGCAAGTGCACAAGTCTTTGAAGGTGGCAGTGCAAGTGGAGAGTGTGGTGAAGAAAGCCTATGGTATGTTAGCCTTTATAGGAAGGGGTATAGAATATAAGAGCTGGAGTCGAATGTTGCAGTTGTACAGAACGTTGGTTAGGCCGCATTTAGAGTACTGCGTCCAGTTCTGGTCACCTCACTACCGGAAGGACGTGGAGACTCTGGAGAGAGTGCAGAGGAGGTTTACCAGGATGTTGCCTGGTATGGAAGGACTGGGGTATGAGGAAAGATTGAATAAATTGGGGCTCTTTTCCCTTGAAAGACGGCGACTGAGGGGGGATCTAATAGAGGTAATAAAGATTATGAAGGGTATAGATAGAGTAAACAGAGGTAAGCTATTTCCTATGACAGAGACACATAGGACAAGGGGCCATGGACTTAAGGTCAGGGGGGAAGAGGTATAACATAGATATTAGAGGGAGGTTTTTCATACAGAGGGTAGTAGGGGTATGGAATGCTCTGCCAAGTAAGGCGGTGGAGGCAAACACGCTAGAGTCATTTAAGAGTAACTTAGACAGGCACATGAGTGGGTTGGAGATTGTTTTAAATAAGGGTCATTAGCATTGGGGCATCCCTGGTAAGGTAAATGGATATGGTACAATAATAATGTTTTTTTCCTTTTCATTCACAGGTTTTAAGTCGGTCTGCCTTGTGTCCGAGGGGCATACACACGATGGGTTGTACTTGGGCTGCTCTTGGTTGTTCGAGATTGGCCTAGCGCTTCATGTCGTTAGTGTGTGCCTAAACTGGACCAGATACTGGGCAAGACGGCAGCTCAGTGACTATCACTGATTGCTGTGCAGACACATGGATTTGGGCCAGTGTCTATGGGAGTTTGCGCATTCTCCCCGTGCTTGTGTGGGTTTTCTCCGGGTGCTCCGGTTTCCTCCCACACCCCAAAGATGTGCTGTTAGGCTGATTGGCAGTAATAAATTGTCCCTAAATTAGTTTCCCTCAATGTGGATGGCCATAAAACATTAGACAAGGGTCATGGGTGGAGGGGGGGACTGGTGGTGTTGGGATGGCGGCGCGGGCTCATTGGGCCAAAGAGCCTGTTTCCCAGGCTGTTTTTGTTCTTTGTATCTAAAAACACCACATCTACTGGTTCCCCTCTGTCTACCGCACTGGTCACATCCTCACAGAAATCCAATAAATTCGTCAAACACAGCTTCTCCTTAATGAATCCGTGCTGTGTCTGCTCGATCAAACCATTCTTTTCTAGGTGCCTCACTATTTCTTCTTTGATGACGGATTTTAGTATTTTTCCAACTACAGACGTTAAACTAACCGGCCTATAATTCCCTGCCTTTTGTCTGCTACCTTTTTAAAATAGTGGCGTAACATTAGCCGTTTTCCAATCTTCCGGCACTTCCTCGGAGTCGAGCGAATTTTGATAAATAATTACTAAGGCATCTGTTATCACCTCTGCCATTTCTTTCAGAACCCTGGGATGCATTCCATACGGTCCCGGGGACTTGTTGACCTTCAGTCACTTTAGTCTATCAAGCACTATCTCCCCAGTGACAGTAATCACATTAAGGCCCTCATCTACAATCCTTCTACCTTTAATATCCGGCAAACTATTCATGTCCTCCTCCATGAAGACCGACGCAAAAAAACTTATTAAAACCTCAGCCATTTCCTTATCGCCCACTGCTAAATCCCCCCTCTCATCCTCCAAGGGTCCAACATTCAGTCTAGCCAGTCTCCTCTTTATATATTTGTAAAAACTTTTACTGTCATTTTTTATATTTAGAGCTAGTTTAGCTTCATACTCTATCTTTCCTTTCTTTATCACCTTCTTAGTCATTCTTTGTTGACTTTTAAATCTTACCCAATCTTCTAATCGCCCACTATTTTTGGCCACTCTGAACGCATCAGCTTTTAATTTAATGCTCTCCTTTATTTCCTTAGATAAGCACGGCTGGTTATCCCTTCTCCTACATTCCTTCTTTACCATCGGAACAAATTTCTGCTGACTACCGAAAAAGATCTCCTTAAAAATCCTCCACTGTTCCTCAGCCGTCCTACCAACCAATCTCCGCCCCCAATCTACATTCGCCAATTCCGCTCTCATCCTATCATACTCCTCGCTGTTCAAACAGAGGACACAGGTTTGGGACCCTACTTTCTCATCCTCCGTCTGCATCAGGAATTCAATCATACTATGATCACTCGTCCCAAGAGGATCCCTCACAAGAAGATCCCTAATTCTATCTGCCTCGTTACACAGCACCAGATCTAAGATAGCTCGCTCCCTCGTAGGTTCTGTTACATACTGTTCAAGGAAACTATCCTGACAGCATTCCAAGAACTCTTCAAGTCCACCGCGTCCGGCTTGGGTCATCCAATCAATATGCAGATTAAAATCCCCCATAATTATCACCGTTCCGTTTTTGCACACATCGATTATTTGCTGGTTTATAGCTCGCCCCACCTCAAATTTATTATTTGGGGGCCTATAGAACACACCCACCATCGTCTTCCTCCTCTTACTATTCCTTATCTTCACCCACAACGATTCCACGTTTTGCTCTTTGGAGCCTATATCTTCTCTTACTACTGCCCTGATATTATCCTTAATTAACAGAGCTACCCCACCCCCTTTTTCCTCCCGTCTATCCTTCCTAAACACCTGATATCCCTAGACATTCAGCTCCCAGTCCCTGTCACCCTGTAACCACGTTTCCATAATGGCCACGAGATCATATCCATTTGTGCTGATTTGTGCAATCAGCTCATTCACTTTGTTCCGAATGCTTCGTGCATTCAGGTAAAATGTCTTTATACCAGCCTTTATCTGGACCTTATTTGTAGAAACACGACTAACCTCACTCATGCCCCCACTGCTTTTATTAGTGGAACATCCTCAATATTAACCTGCACACGTACCCTCTCCTTTACTCTAGATTTTGTAATTTCCCCCACCCCTGCACCATGTTTGTGGTTACTAGAGACATCAGGTAAACACTTCCTCAACACCATTATAGCCAATACCAACATTCCTCAACACCAACATATTTCATAGCTCCAATGTGTCAGCTGTTTAAAATCTAAACATGAGTCATTTCTAGATCAGCAGCAACCCACGGTATAATCAAGTCAGTCTGATGTTGCCTAATTTTTGTATACCACAAAGAAATCTACTGCAATAAAAAAAAGTGATCAGTACAGCACATAACTTAGGTTTAGCACCACAATCATTAGCTTTAGGGTAAAGAGTACGAAAGGGAGATGACTGTTTGCATTTTAACTCTTGAATCCAGAATACTATGATAGTAGACAAGGAATCAATTACCACGTTAGAACTTTGTGACAAGGTGAGAATTCATGAGGCACAGATTTATCTGGAATCACGAATGGATGTTTTTTGTAAACCAGATTTTAGCTTCTGTGCTTCAAGCACAATTCTTGTCACTCAATTTAGAATTGGATCTCCAGAGAACTTTGTACACTTAAAATAGGGAATATTTGAAAGGTAGAATATTTTGGAATATTATGAATTATTCCAAATAGAATGTAGCAAAACCCTGGTATTAATTCAAACTATTTTCCATAACACAACAAGTTTTGTCCATGTTCAGAAATACTATGACCTATGAGAAGAAGCAACCTCGGTTATTTTTGCCCAGGTAATATAGGGAAAATGTGCAATAACAACTGATCATTCTGCTATTCAAATCTTTGGACAGAGCTTTTGTTTCCTGACTATAATGGCTTGGAAAACCACTTTTCAACATGCAAACTATAGAACTGTAGTCTTTCCCAAGTTACTCATTGCATTGCAATTTTTGCTTTCCATTCTTGGAATGTGGTCATAATACAACTGATAAGGATGACTTTGAGAATATTATTTTGGGGTGAAGGGGAAGTGGAGACAGAAATTAAATGGCAGAACAGAATGGTGAACAATCCCAAATAACCTGGGCATATGTTTTTGTACATATGGTTGTACATTCACCAACTAAATTGAGTGAAAATTATGAGCACAAGGTAAACAATCCATGAAGGCACCAAAACACTAATATGAAGCCTACTGAGGCCATCCATATAACTTATTTTTCCCTTCTGCCTCACATATATGCCCTTTAGAGTTTTCAGCAGATTGCAGAGCTGCATTTACGATTAATATGGAGATGCAAAAAGCAAAACTGAGGTAACCAGAAACATAAGGAATTTAATGCTCACTTGTTTGTGCATATACTATGAACATACCAGAAGATCTCTTAAAACATAGCAATTCAGCTCTTGTGAACTGATAGCATAGACATGCTGGACAAAATGGCCCCCTTCTGTGCTGCAACCATTATACGATCCAATGACAGAAGGTTGACTGAAGGATAGGAAACAAGGGGTTGGGTTTATTAGTACTGATCTGACTGATGATAGTTGGATGTAGGTTCAGTACTGTGCCCACTTTTGTTTTCAGTTTATAAAAACAACTTAGGCTTGGGAAATGGAACTCAAATTGAAATATTTTGATCATTTGAAAATAGCATTGAGGACTGCATGACACTTTAGTAGGGCACAGTCAGGAGAGCAAAACAGAAGACTGGTGGCAGATGGCATCTCATGTGGAGAAATAACACGCATACCCATTGGGCTGGATTTTGCTGCATTTGCACATAGACTTTTTTTGGTCTTTTGCAGTGGAAGTTCCTGTCATACAGCCATTTAACAAATACAGCATCCTCTACACAGCACATAGAACTTCTGAGTTCAGCAAACAACTAGATATCTGCTCACTCAATCAAATTGAGGGATCATTAATGAACATCAGAGTCTAAACCAGGAAATGTCAGAATATTGAATACAATGTCAAATTAAGCACAAAAAAACTGAAGAAAGGAAAAGCAAGTATAAATGGAGACAGAGAGAATTAAGAGCAAAGAAAAAACAAAAAATGTATTCACTTGTTCTGAATCTTGGACAATGATTAAAATCTGAAAGATTCTGACTCCACACTAAAGTTAATTTTCAATGTCAGGGAGCTTCCTAAAGCAATTAAAACTGTCATGGCATTGTACCATTATTTACCTTGGAATGGACAAAGTTCATTAGGATGATGCCAGGGTTGGGAAATTATAGTTAAGGGTGCAGAGGATTCTAGTGGACATTTAATCGACATTTCAAAATTATAAAGGGTCTTGACTGGGTAAGTAGAGAAAGACTAATTCCTTTGTTTAGGGAGTCAGTGACACGGTGCAATCAATTTACAAACTTTCACTAAGGATGCAAAGGTAACACTTCGAAGCAACTTCTTTCAGCAATGATTGGTTGGACGTTCCACAAGTTATGAATCTGACAAGTATTGCATCTGACCATTGCATGTTTTAAAGGAATAAACGGGTAAATATTTAAAATAGAGGAAGGTAAAGAGTCAACAGGGAGAGGACATGACAACTGGATTAGTTTTACCCCCGTGGCTCTTAAGGTGTGGCATATACAAGGTGAACTGTGCTGTGAACTCCTAGTTATAAAAGCTTTCATTTTACAAGATCTGGTGGCACAGTGCCAGGGACCCGGGTTTGATTTCTGACTTGGATCACTGTCTGTGCGGAGTCTGTGTGGGTTTCCTTCAGGTGCTCCAGTTTCCACCCACAGTCCAAACGACATGCTGGTTAGGTGCATTGGCCATGCTAAATTCTCCCTCAGTGTACCTGAACAGGTGCTGAAATGTTGCAACTTGGTGATTTTCACAGTAACTTCATTGCAGTGTTAATATAAGTCTACTTGTGACACTAATAAATAAACTTGAACAGCAGGTAAGACTCGACTACCAAGCTCACTCTACTCCAGAGTGACGGAAGTTGAGAACTACCTGGAGAAATTAAAATGTTAGATAGAGGTGAGCAAGGTAAGCAGAAATTACTATTCCTAAGTACCTCTTCTGGCTTGTGATTGTAATTCATTTTCAGAATGAGATGGAAATGTCATGTATGTAGGGAAATAATCTACTCTGAACCTAGAGACATTTAACCTTAACCTTACAACCAGTGTAGCATGTAGATCAGTGGCTTACATCTCCACTGGGTTTCTTTTTTGTAAGCCACTGCTTGACACATTTCAATTTAGAAAAGGATTTAAAATTTAAACAAAGCATTTAACTGATTATACTGAGAATAAAATACACAAGGAACTGTTAGTTTGTTACAAAAAGCAAATTATGTCATTAATTTTATAAGTAGCATGTAACAGACACACACGCTTACATGATCGACAATTTTATTTTCAAGTTCTATTTTCACAATTTATTTAAGTGGAAATCCATGGAATCATGCCATTATGGAAGCACTCGTTTTCCACTTCTTTATCAAAGGTTTAAAAATAAAACAAGCCAGCACTATTAAAATATTCATAAAGCAGTACGCTGTTTGAGGTTGTTCCCTTGCTTCATAAAAGGGAAAAAAACTGTAAAATCTACAGTACAAGTCCTGAACTTGACACTTATTACTTCCTGCAGTTGAGAAAGTGATTGTCATTCTATCTATAAAATTAGAAGACCTGATTACATGAGGAGGCATAGGATGGGTATTGACTCATGCACTATTTCAAATTCCATATACACAATATGTTGCTAATACTGGCAAAGTTTAGCTCTGCAAAAATAACCATGCTATAAAAACAGAAAATTATAGAAATACCCATCTTTGTATTCATTATCCAAGTTTATTTGCTTGCTCAAGTAAGAAACACAATTAGATTAAATTACTATTAACTGAAGAATACTGACTAATTCAAATAATTCTGAACAGCAAAAAGGTAGAACTAAAAAAAAGTTACATTTCATAAAAAATTAACTAATTCACAAAATTAAATACATTATTTATTAATATAATTTTAATTTTTGAACTATTCACAATGTCTCTTTTGATTAGGAATTCTGTTCATTTCTGGAACTTGCTCCTTCTTACCTCATTGCACACAGGAACATGAAGGGAGCTGACTAAAACTCTCAGAATACATGACTTTGCAATGTTGGATAAGCACAATTTGAGCAGATGGAAAAAGAGGGTTGCTTACAAAGAGGGAGTTATGATACATTCGGTTGCTGTCGATCACAAAAAATCTCCGACTACCATGACACATCCAAGCTTTTTGAATAAATCAAAGCAGATCTCTCCCACATAAAATAAGTCTGCATGAGGGGATGGGGTAGTTTTCTTGCTGCTGCTTTGAAAAACATAAAAGTGGAAGTGAATCAGCTTGTCATGCTCAGATCCGAGATGGTTAACCTATCACCACAGTTCCTTGTTATGGACAATTGGAGAATCCTGAATTGCAACCACGATAGGAATTGATAAAACAAGATGTCTATCTACATGAAGTATGATCTCTTTTACAGTTCCAAGAAGCTTACTTTAAATCTAACAATTGCCTGAAAGAAAATTAAAACCCTTACATTTCAATGTTAAATTCTGTACTACGTTCATCCATCTTGGTTTGACTCTCCAAATGCACTGCACTCCCCCTTACTGAGCTGTGCCACCAGCAAGGCCTATGCTAGTTACCACAATCATAGAAACACAGAAAATATGAGCAAGATCAGGCTATTTGGTCCTTCGAGCCTCCACAGCTTTATGTGGTAGCCAAATTCACCATCTTCTGACTGAAGAGGTTTCTCTTCACCTCAGTACTTAATGAGGTACCTAGTATCCTGTGACCATGACTCTTATTCGAGATCACCCCATCCCACACCCCACCCCAAATCAAATTGGAAAAAAAATCTTCTATGCATCCAGTCTGTCCAGCCCCTACTATTTTTCTAAACACCAATGAATAAAGGCTTATTTGAATCAATCCTTTCTCATTTGACAATCCTGCCATCTGAGGGACCAGTCTGGTACACTCTCTTCCTGGCTAATATATCATTTCTTAGATAAGGAGACCAAAACTGCACACACTACTTCAGATGTGGTCTTACCAAGGTCCTGTTGAGGTGCAGAAAAAATTCTTGCTTCTGTACTCGAGTCCTCTTACTATGAAGATCAATCTACCATTTGCCTTCTTAACTACTTACTGTGCCTGTATGCTTGCTTTCAGTGAACCATGGAGTAGTATTATTCATTGTGTATTTCATAGTGGCATTCTCTTTTAAAATTGTCTGGTATGTATTTCAAAGTAAACCTCATCATGGACATTATTTCAGGTCTCCATAGCATCTTAAAAAGCAATTTCCAGAGGCAGGAAGGGCAAAGAAATTGGGTGATGTAATGGATTGTACACAGGTCCATCACTTCTGGAATCAGGATGCAGGCAAAGGTTATGGCACTTCATGAAAAAAATTCTTGTTAACGGCTATCTGGCTTTCAGGAAGCAAAGGCCCATAGCACAAATAGCCCAAATTTGATCCCAGTTGATAACCCTTGGAATGCTAGGGATTAGATGGTGTGAAAAATGAAAAGTTACTTGGTAAAATTTGGAATTCTCTTCTAAGCTGGGCATTATTCCTCCTAATAATGAGGACATTAAACTGAATTGGACACTCCTCATGCTGACACTTGACGCTAAAAATGGAATTGTGTTTAATTTAAAACCAATGATTCAGAAAGAAAATATTTCCTAGAATCACTTAACTTACTTTGCGGTTGCAACTTAAGTTCTTTGTTTCCCACTCTGTAAATTGTATTTAATTCTCACCTCATGGTTCACAAGTTAATTATGATGTGTTGTGGTAGAGTTGGACACACCTGAAACCTCTTGGAATTAATACCCACTCTGTTGCACTGAGTGAATTCAAACCATGGGAGGTTGGGTGGAAGTAATGTAAGAATTTTAAATTCTCATTATTCTGCTCAACTCCTGACCTAATTACAGCCTTGCTCCTGGTTGGATCCTGGACCAGAACCCTAAGTTACATTAGGATGCCTGACTAGACTCAACAATTTTTCTATTTTGGCATAAATGTGAGATACGATGTTTCACTCCAGGAATAATTCCATTGACAAATTAGTGGTCTTTTATAGTAAAACAAATTTTATTTAATAACACAGTTTAACTATACCTCTAACAAATGGAGAGCCTAACTATCAACAGTTAAACAAAATTTTAAAATGAAAAGTAACAGCCTCAATTTCGAACTTGTCTTTCAGTTCCAAATTAGCAATATTCTGCTTAGAGACTTAAAGCCACTTAAATACATTTAGCAACATAAATATACTTGCTATAAGTGTAGTCAGACTTGAAACTTTGAAAGTGTTTCAGCAGCTTGCAGAAAATCTGTCTTTAAGCAATTCCCAAACAGAACTGAAAAGCTATTTCTCTCTACTACAGACCTCGCTCCTCACATTAACCATATCATCACATGAGCTTGCCTACCTAAATGCGCATTCCGTGCCTTTAATCAAAAATCCCTGAGACCTTTTCTGTTTGTAAATAAAAGTCCATAGCGGTGGCATGGTAGCAAAGTGGTTAGCACTGGTACTTCACAGCTCCAAGGACCTGGGTTCGATTCCTGGCTCGGGTCACTGTCTGTGTGGAGTTTGCACATTCTCCTCGTGTCTGCGTGGGTTTCCTCGGGTGCTCCGGTTTTCTCCCACAGTCCAAAGATGTGTGGATTAGGTTAATTGGCCAAGGTATAATTGCCCCTTAGTGTGCTGAGGTTAGAGGGATTAGTGGGTAAAATATGTAGGGCCTGGGTGGGATTGTGGTCAGTGCAGACTTGATGGGCCAAAGGGCCTCTTTCTGCACTGTATGGTTCTATGATTCTAGCTCTTTCTTAGTAAACACTACATGACAAACATGAAAAATTATCCTGTTCTCCCATCATCTGAGCTAAATGTTTCCCAGACACACTGACTACCTGTAGTAAAAAGTTGAATTTTAAACAGTCTCCTTAAATGTAGGATAAAAAAATACATCAGTGGCAATAGCACATGATCACCACATTCTCAATATGACAAATGAACTGAACTTGAGGCGAAGAGAGAGTAACTACCCTTGACATCAAAATAGCATTCTTCCTAGTGTGACAACAAGGATTCCTAGCTGAACTGCAGTCGGTGGGAAAACTCTCCACTGGTTGAAGTCATAACTCCACTGATGGCTGCAGCTGTTGGAGAGGAGTCATCTCAGCTTCAGGATAGCACTGCACGAATGCCTCACGGTAGTATCCTAAACCTAACCATCATTGTGCTGCTTCATCAATCACTTTCCCTCCATAAGGTCAGAAGTGGGGATGTTCACTGATGATTGCGCAATGTTCAGTGCCATGCATGAGCATACTGAAACAGTCAATGTCCAAATGCAGCAAAATCTAGACAAAATTCAGGCTTGAGCTAATAAGTGGCAAGTAACCTTTGTGCAACACAAGTGCCCGGCAACAACCATATCCAGCAAGAGAATATCCAACCACCCCCCCTTGACATTCAATGGAATTTCTATGGCTGAATCCCCCTCTATCCACATCCTGAGGTTTACCTTTGATTAGAACTAGATCAACTATTTAAACGTTGCGGCTACAAGAGCTGGTCAGAGGCTGGGAATTCTTTGGCAAGTAACTCACCCTGTGAATCCCCAAGGCCTGCTCACCAATCTCAAGGCACGTGTTGGAATACTTTCCACCTGTCTGGATGAGTGCAGCTCCAACCAACATTCAAGAAACTTGACACCAGCAGACAAAACAGCTCACTTGATTGGTACCCATCAACCACCTTAACCAATCATTCCCTTCACCGCCTACAGTGTTGCACAAAGCCTCTTTTGACAGCACCTTCCAAATCTGCAATGTTTACCAGCTGAAAGGACAAGGGCAGCAGATGCACGAGAACACCACCATCTGCAAGTTCCCCACCAAGTCAAACACCACCCTGACTTGGAAATATTTTATTGTTCCTGGGGCAAAAATCTGAAACTTCTTTCCAGCATCATGGGTGTAACTACACTACATGGACACCAACTTCGCAAGGGCAATGAGGGATAGGCAACACCCAGATCCCATGAGGGAACACAAAAAATTCCTCATGCAGTCAGAAATACTGTCGATATAGGCAGCAAGAGAGGAGCACAGACTTGGCTACAATGCTCCAAAACAGTTTAGCAACCTACCAATACTTGTTGATTAGTGTCTCACATGCAAAATGGAAACTGAGCAAGGTACCAAATGACGACTTGCAGCATTTGGCGAACTGTTTTCCAGCTTTATTTATCACCTTTATGAAAGGAGATATTCATAAGGATGGTGTAAAAAATGTTGTTTCTACTATACAAAACAGATGCTGAAAAGCAAGAATTTGAAAGCATTGAGTTTCTCTGAAGTATCAAGATTTTGAACTTAAAACACAAACCATTTCTTAATCATCTAGGTGAGCACAAGTAGGTCATGGTACTCAAGCTGATCATGAGAATGCAGTACTTGCCATCAAATTTTCCCATATCTTAGGATTTTACAAAGTATAGTTTATACATCAAACCACTTAAACGGACCACATAAAGAAGTATACATGTGGGGAGTACAATTTTAAAAGGAGCAGTTTGGGGAATCTTTAATAATTTGCAATAGAGATACAAAGTCAATACATAAATTTGCAGAACTAAACTCTACTCTTTGCCTTTGGTCCCTGCCTACTTCCAGAATTGTTCTGCAGTGGAGCAGATGTTAAGAGAAAGGACTAAATTGCTATTGTGGGCACACATATGTTCCGAATCAATACCTTGTTTCAGAAACTGATGCAGAAGAGATTTATTTCCATTCACCATACAGGATAGCTCCCACGGTTTTCTTTTGTGGTTTTGGTAGCATGGTTAAGAGAAGGAAGTACAGCTTTTAATTTTTGTGTTGTTATGGAATCCTAGCATTTCTCCAGGCTGTGGGCTGTCTGTAGACTGCTACAATGAAAAGGTGCAAGGATTCTGCTCCCAACCAGCAGGAAGAATCTAACAGCAGCTGATGTACAATGAATGAGCCATGACATGAAATAATATCATCTGCTCACATACGTTACCTTGGATTACTACTTTCTTTTGTCACATTATGTATTTTCTATTGTATTCTACAATTATAATTTTAAATAAAGTCTTTGAAATAAATTGTGCTTTCAGCTTCAATTTTATTTCTTGACAAATTATAACTGTTCAAACAGGAATCACACTTTCGATCCACATGCAGTTTTTTTTTTACACAAAGAGAAACAGCAAGTTTTAATAGGTCTCCATAAAACAGCCAAGCTTAACTCATGTTCTTATTTTAGCTTTGCTAAATATCATGTCCTGATGACAGTGAAAAGGAGAGAGAAAGTAAAGATAGTTCCAAGTAATTGAATCAAATGTAGGAAATGAGAACATTTCCTTGACTGACAAGATTCTAAAGCATTCTCTCAGGAACTGGACATCAGTTGTGCACCGGTTCCTTAAGGTAGCGAGATAGGTGGGTAAAGCGGTTAAGGAAACATGTGGTAGACTTGCCTTCATTAGCTGAGGCAGAGAGTTTAAAAGCAGGAAGTTTATGCTAGAACAATATAAAATGTTGGTTAGGCCACAGCTATAGTATTGTGTGCAGTACTGCAAGCTGCATTATAGGAGAAATGTGACAGCATTGGAAAAGCGCGCAGAGGAGATTTACCAGGATGTTCTTGGGACTGGAGAGTTTTAGTTATGCAGTGAGATTGGATAGACTGGGGTTGTTTGCCTTGGAGTGGAGGAGAGTGGGGGATGGGGGGGGGGAATTAAATTGAATTGGATAAAATTGAAGGGTATAGATTGAGTAGAGAAATTACAGAACCATACAGCGCAGAAGGGGCCATTTGGCCCATCGAGTCTGCACCGACACTTGAATTCCCACCTAATTCCATTTGCTAGCATTTGGTCCCATAGCCCTGAATGTTATGATGTGCCAAGTGTTCATCCAGATACTTTTTCAAGTATGTGTGGCAACACGCCTCTACCACCTTTCCAGGCAGCGCATTCCAGGCCATCACCACCTTCTGGACAAAAATGCTTTTCATCACATCCCCCCTAAACCTCCTGCCCCTCACCTTGAACCTTTGTCCCCTTGTGACTGACCGTTTAATTAAGGGAAACAGCTGCTCCTTATCCACTTTGTCCATGTCTCTTATAATCTTGTACACCTCGATCAGATCGCTCGTCAGTCTTCGCTGCTCCAATGAAATTAACCTAAGTCTATACAACTTCTCTTTATAACTTAAATGTTCCATCCCAGGCAGCATCCTGGTGAATCTCCTCTGCACCCCTTCCAGTGCAATCACATCCTTCCGACAATGTGGCAACCAGAACTGCACACAGTACTCCAGCTGTGGTGCCACCAAAGTTCTATACAACTTCAACATGACTTCCCTACTTTTGTAATCTATGCCTCGATTGATAAAGGCAAGTGTCCCTAATGCCTTTTTCACCACCCGACTAACATGCCCTTCTGCCTTTAGAGATCTGTCGACAAACATGCCAAGGTCCCTTTGTTCCACAGAACTTATGGTCCTACCATTCATTGAGTACTTTCTTGTCAAATTACTTCTTCCAAAGCGCATCACCTCACACTTTTCAGACTTAAATTCCATCTGCCACTTATCTGCCCATTCCGTCTCTATCTCCTTGTAGCCCAGGACACTCCTCCTCACCTATTCAATCTTCGTGTCATCTGCAAACTCATTAATCCTACCACCACATAGTCTTCAACGTGATTTATATAAATGACGAATGGGGGCCAACACAGATCCCTGTGGTACGCCATTGGATACTGGCTTCCAGTCACTAAAGCAGCCTTCTGCCATCATCCTCTGTCTCCTACAACTGAGCCAATTTTGAATTCACTTCATCACATTACACTGTATCCCATGTGAATTGATCTTTTTCAGTCTCCCACGTAGTATCTTGTGGAAGACTTTGCTGAAATCTATGTAAACGAGATCGACTGTACTATCCTCATCTACACACCTGGTCACCTCCTCAAAAACTTAAATCAAATTTGTTAGACATGACCTTCCTTTGACAAAGCCATGCTAATTATTGCTGATCAAGCTTTGCCTCTCCAAGTGGAGAAGGATGTTCTCCTTCAGAAGTTTCTCTAATAGTTCTCCTACCATTGATGTGAGACTCACTGGCCTGTAGTTCCCTGGTTAACGCTACAACTCTTCTTAAATTAGCTGTTTCCCAGTTATCTGGCACTTCGCTCATGATCAGACAAATCAAAAATTTGGATCAGAGCCCCTGCAATCTCCTCCCGTGCCTCCAACAGAAGTCTAGGCACAATTCATCTGGATCTGGATATTTATCCACTTTTAAGGCAGCTAACACCTCCAATACCTTGTCCTTCCCACTGTGAATTTGCTAAAGCACTTCACAGTCTCTTTCTGTAAATTCCACATCATCCTCATTCTCTTGGGTGAAGACAGATGTAAAGTAGTCCTTCAACACTCTACGAATGTTCTCTGCTCTATCCACAGAGTCTTCCCTTGATCCCTACGCTTTCCCTTGTTATCCTCTTCCCATTGATGTACTTAATGACTATTTTGGGATTTTCCCTACTGGAGAGGAAGTAACTTTTCACCTTTAACAAAGAACAAAGAACAAAACAGCCCAGGAAACAGGCCCTTCGGCCCAACGAGCCCACGCTGACATTTTAACATTATGAGCCCCCCCTCCACCCATGACCCTTGTCTATGCTTATGGCATTCCATATTGAGGGAAGACTCCTTGGTGGAGTCATCAATGACTAGGGGCAGGAGGTTTGGAGGGGATATGAGGAAGCACTTTTTCACCCAAAGGGTGGTGGGATCCTGGAACACTCCGCCTGAAAGAGACAAAAAAAACAGAGATCCTCATAACATTCAAGTGGTAGTTGGATGTATACCTGCAAAGCCAAGGCATACAAGGCTACGGGCCAAGTGCTGGAAAATGGGTTTAAAATCGTTAGGTGCTTTGCCTTTGACCAGCACAGACTTGGTAGGTCAAAGGGCCTTTTTCCATGCTGCACAGTTCATGATTCTGTGACACATATTAGTTAATGCAAAACTATACCAAGTGGGATGCTTTAGGTTCTATAATAGTAGCTTCGACTGCTAGTGGATAAGAAATTTTCCATGTTGCAAGTTTGCAACTGCAAATTGGAAATGCCTCATGAGCTTATAATTTTGTTCTATTTATTTCCACCAAGAGATCAAAGTTTCAGCTCCACAGAAATATGAATTTTAATGTGAGTATTTTTAACAGCAGTCACAATTTTAAGTTTTGTCAGCTCAAAAATGATCAGGCTACCAATACTGGTTGGATCTGAGCCTTTAAGTTCCTAATTTCAACTACACTGCTACACCAAAAGAGGAAAGCAAATGCAAGTTAAATTTTGCAGGATTATGCGACTAATTAGATAGCTATTTCAAAGGGCTGGTACAAGAATGATGGGCATTCGAAGCTGCAAGATTCTACGTAGGCTGGTTTTACACACATTGACAGATTACGTAAGGCAGGCGCAGGTCAACAAAGGCAGAAGCCAGGAAAGAAATCACCTGATCTGATTTGGAAAATAACCAAGATAGACCAGAATGCAAATTAAAAATCAATTTTATCTTAAGATCTGAACATTGCAAACCTTCCCAGTATAAGTTCTAAATCTGAAGCAGACAGTTAGGTTCAATAACAACTAAACTTGCTTGACTGACCTGCCCACCACTGAAAGTGAATGAGGCAGAAGAAATGCAAAAATATTCAATTTGCACTAATTGGACAATATCAATCCAATAACCACAAAGTAAAAATTACCAAGAATAGTCTGCTTGTCTGGTTAAAAGTATGTTAAAAAGCGATAAATATTCTCCGTCATTAGCAGTGGGACATGTCCAATATGGACAAACCATCTACTTACAGGCTGTAGTAATGTCAAGTTTTCAAATTTTATGTTGCACTATCAGATGTCTAACTAAATAAATAATATGTATGTTGTTGTACCAATATCTGAAATCCTCGTTTTACTTTTTCAGCTGTTCCCATCTTACCTGGGTTGTCACAATGCTGCTTATCACCTTTCATATCAATCATGATTATTTTTTCGGATTTGGCAGGTGGCTTTATAGGATGCCCTTCTTGTCACAATCCTCATTCATCTGGGCTGGCAATCGGAACTATTACACACTGGTTTGCATGTGCCAAAGATTGGGCTGGTACCAATATGGAATTTGAAATTATATTTCAACAGTTGTTTTTGAGACAGGAAAGTAAGTCTCAATGCAACCTATGTTCTAAGAATGGAATCAAATCCAAGAACTTTATTACAACGACAAAGAGTAACTTGAGTGTTCGGTTAATTCTTACAACTGCAGTTTGGCTAAGATATTTTTATGTAATACTAAAGAACAAAAAGAGGACAGTTTGGAAAACAACAAACAAATAAGCAGGTAATAGATACTGCTGAAAAGTAGCAGAAATTATTCTATTTCACACAGCACATATTACTTACAATAAACTAACTAATGTTAACGATTTAGCATCTGCTAAGTAACCACCAAGCGGATCACAAAAGCAGTTTTATTAACAAAAATCTCAAGGTACAATGCCAGGGACCCGGGTTTCACTCTAGCCTTGCATGACTGTGTGGAGTTTGCACATTCTCCCCATGTCTGCGTGACCTGGTGCTTGGTTTCCTCCCATAATCCAAAGATCTACAGGGTTAGGTGGCTTGGCCGTGCTAAATTGCCCCTTAGTGTCCCAAAATGTCTAACTTAGATGGATTGCCATGGTAAATGCGCAGGATTAAGGGAATAGGGAGATTGCTTGGATGAGATCTGCTACCAGAGTCGATGCAGGTTTGATAGGCCAAAAGGCCTCCTTTTGCGCTGTACAGATTCTATGATTATGATCAGGTTGTACTGCTGTTTGTTCTTTAAACAAGAAATTATGGCGCATTAGTACAAAAACTGCAATATTACAAAAAAACAAATATGATAACTGATGGCACTTCAGAATCTGTGAAGTATTAAGCCTAATTAAGCACCGAGTTGCCAGTAACAATGATGAGGAGGGTGAACAAGCAACTGTCATGGCCCATTTGGTATAAAGGATAGTCAGAAGGAGGGATGAGGTGTACAGTCAGATTGTAGGGAGCTACAAAGGAAACAAACAAGCTGGACTGCAAAGGTAGTCATCTGGGTTTACACCCAGTGCCACTGCGTACTGTATAAAAACAGGAGGAAAGAACAGTAAGGAAAATTCCAACTGCAGGGCCCACCATTGATTGTCAGCTAAAAAAAGTTAAAGACAGTATCAAATTTCAAGAAACAGCACATAATTGCACAACGATGGGTGGCAAGCCAGAAGACTGGATGGAACATAAAATGAAGCAAAGAATAACTATAACAGTAATGTGGGAAAATGTGCACAATGAGTAAAAGCCAGGCAGAAATATAAAAACAAAGACTTATGACTAAGGTGAGAGGAGTGTGTAGCTTCGGTAGCCCCACGACAAATAGCTTGTTAGGTCTTTTCAGAGGGCATTTAAGAGGCAACCACATTGCAGTGAGTCTGGAGTCAGATGTAGGCCAGGCCAAATAGAACACAGAACATTACAGCACAGTACAGGCCCTTCGGTCCTCGATGTTGCGCCAACCTGTGAAACCAATCTAAAGCCCATCTAACCTGCACTATTCCAATATCATCCATAATATTATCCAATGACCAATTAAATGCCCTTAATCTTGGTGAGTCCACTACTGTTGCAGGCAGGGCATTCCACACCCTTACTACTCTCTTGGGTAAAGAGCCTACCTCTGACATCTGTCCTATATATATATATCACCCCTCAATTTAAAGCTATGTCCCCTTGTGCTAGCTATCTCCATCTGAGGGAAAAGGCTCTCACTGTCCACCCTATCTAATCCACTGATTATCTTATGTGCCTCTATTAAGTCACCTCTTAACCTTCTTCTCTCTAACAAAAAACAGCCACAAGTCCCTCAGCCTTTCCTCCTTCCCACCATACCAGGCAACATCCTGATAAATCTCCTCTGCATCCTTTCCAATGCTTCCACATCCTTCCTATAATGCGGCGACCAGAACTGTACGCAATATTCCATGTGCGGCCGCACAAGAGTTTTGTACAGCTGCAGCATGTCCTCATGGCTCCAAAACTCAATCCCTCTACCGATAAAAGCTAACACACCGTATGCCTTCTTAACAACCCTATCAACCTAGGTGCCAACTTTCAGGGATCGATGCATATGGATACCGAGGTCTCTCTGCTCATCCACACTACCAAGTAACTTACCATTAGCCCAGTACTCCGTATTCCTGTTACTCCTTCCAAAGTGAATCACTTCACATTTTTCCGCATTAAACTCCGTTTGTCACCTCTCAGCCCAGCTCTGCAGCTTTTCGATGTCCCTCTGTAACCTGCAACATCCTTCTGCACTGTCCACAACTCCACCAACTTTAGCGTCATCCGCAAATTTACTAACTCATCCTTCTATGCCCTCATCCAGGTCATTTATAAAAATGACAAACAGCGGTGGCCCCAAAACACACCCTTGTGGTACACCACTAGTAACTTAACTCCAGGATGAACATTTCTCATCAACGACCACCCTCTGTCTTCTTGCAGCTATGATGCGGATGTGCTGGCGTTGGACTGGGGTAAACACAGTAAAAAGTCTGACAACACCAGGTTTTAGTCCAACCGATTTATTTGATAGTAAACTCACAAGCTTGTGAGTTTACTATCAAATAAATCGGTTGGACTAAAACCTGGTGTTGTCAGACTTTTTACTGTTCTTGCAGCTAGCCAATTTCTCATCCAAACTACTAAATCACCCTCAATCCCATGCCTCTATCTTCTGCAATAGCTTACTGTGGGGAGCCTTATCAAAAGCTTTACTGAAATATTCTGGCAAGGATGACAGATTTCCTTTATGATATTAGTGAACAAGATGTGCTTTTATGACAATTGACAATGGCTTCATGGTCATCGTAATGCTTTCAATTCCAGATTTTTACGGAATTCAAATTCTGTCATCTGCAGTGATGGATTTGTCCCCTGCCTCTCCAGATCATTGGTCCAGCAACAAGTGCACTTGCACCACTGCCTCGCCTTACTGAAAGGCTTGGAGGGAGGGGAGAAGAGAGAGATAGAGAAGCCGAAATGTAGCACTGACAAGATTTAACAGGATCTGGAGATGTTTGAAAGCAGTAAATGGACACTAGAGCAAGACTGTTATCTCAGAGAAAATTCTGGTAATATGTCCAGAATGAGACGTACTCTTTGGAGAAACAGCAACAATGGAGACAAACAACAACGGCAATATGGTATTCGTAAATAAACACCAATTGGGTCTCATCTGCTAATGATTAACAATATTTAACATCATATATGCTGTGCTTGACAGGCAATAACTGCTCCAGAGTTACAAGCAACTCAGCTTAATACAAAATATTTTGGCTTCTTGCAGAAAGTAGGCAGCAATGATTCAGGTCCTTAAAAACTACAGTATTTTGCACAAAACAAACCAACTTCAAAATATTACTTATTTTCAAAATGCTATATTTATCAATTAGAAAGAGAAAATACATGATCAGATGAAAGACTATAGGCAGAAATTTGACAATGTAAACACAAAAGCTGAGAAAAATGCACCAGCAATGTGGGAGGTGGCACGGTAGCACAGTGATTAGCACTGCTGCCTTACAGCACCAGGGACCAGAGTTCAATTCCCAGCTTGGGTCACTGTGTGTGGAGTCTGCATGTTCTCCCCATGTCTGTGTGGGTTTCCTCTGGGTGCTCTGGTTTCACACAATTCAACAATGCAAAAGGGGGCCATTTGACCCACAAGCCTGAGCCAACCACAATCACCCAGGCCCTATTCCGGTAATCCCATGCATTTACCTAGCTCGTCCCCCTGACACTAATGGCCAATTTAGTATGACCAGTCCACTTAACCTGCACATCTTTGGACTGTGGGAGGAAACCGGAGCACCAGGAGAAAACCCACACAGACTCAGGGAGAACCTGCAAACTCTGCAAAGACAGTGAACCAAGCTGGGAATTGAACCAGGGTCTCTGGTGCTATAAGCAGCAGTGCTAATCATGGTGCTATCATGCCACCTCCCACAGTCTGAAAGACATGCCGGTTAGATACATTGACCATGCTAAAATTCTCCAGCAGTGTACCCAAACAGGCACCAGAGTGTATCACAGGCGACTTGGGAACTTTCACAGTAACTTCAGTGCAGTACTAATGTAAGCCTACTTGTGACACTAATAAATAAAAGATAATCTTTAGAAGGGTTACAAGTTATAATGTTTAATTGAAAGTGAAGAGCCGAATATCCATGTCTTCTGATTTGTTACAATTAATGCTGCATTATGTAGCTTCATTCAGATGATGGCACTCTCACCTCAAATCAGGAAATAATGGGCTCAAACTAAATTCCTGGACAAGTGTATAATCTAAAATGACGTGATTTCAGTAGTGAAGAAGAGCACATTATCTTTCAGACTGTCGCCCATCACCTGATTCAGGTGGCTGTAAAATACCCCACGACATTACTCAAAATAGCAAGGAGTACATCTAGTTAATGGCCAACCAAATAAACAAACTGATCATCCAGATTTGCTGTTCGAGTCCCGGGTGCGTGTATTGTTAGCTGCCAGATAATGGCAATCAAAACAATTCATTGACTCTGAGTTACTCCAAGTGATGATACTTCATGCTGGAAAGTCTTGGGGCCAAACATTAAAATGCACTAAAAATGAAAACAGAAAACGCTGGAAGTACTCAGCAGGTCATGCAGCACACGGAGAGAGAAAAAGGAGTGACCATTAGAGCTGGGAATAGTTGGAAATGTAGGTTTCAAGCAAATGAAAGACAGAATCATGGAATGAAGAACAGAAGGGAAAGTCTGTGATAGGATGGATGGGAGGAGAGATTAGATGATAAGAAGGTTGCTAGGCTACATCTGAAAAGAATGGCAGGGGACATGTGAAGAAACAAAAGACATGTCTAGGGGAGGTGTGCACAGCAGAATGCTGAACAACTGTTGCCTGAAAACACAAAGAGAAATGACAGTAAAACAAAACCAGCCAAGAAAAAGGAAGCAAAATGGGGGCAGAGATTACAATCTTATAATACAATTGAGAACCAAGATGAATATAGAAAGTTTAAAGAGGAAGTGATGAAAGAAATTAGATCAAGGAGAGAGCATGAACAGAGGCTGGCAGCCAACATAAAAGGGCATTCGAAAGTCTTCCACAGACAGGTAGAGAGTAAAAACATGCAAATGGTAAAGTAGGTCTTATTAGTGTCCAAGAAAGGGGTCTGAATTAGCGACAGAGGCCATACTTGAGGTAGTAGGAAAGTACTTTGCACCTGTCCTTATCAAGGAAGAAGGTGATGCTAGTGTGGTAATGAAAGAAGGGGCTGATCACTGGATGAGCTAAAAATTGACAAAGAGGAGTGAAGAAGGCTGACTTATTAAATCACGTGGATCTGATTAGATGCATTCAAAGATACTGAGGGATACAAGGATAGAAATTGCAGAAACAAGACATAATTTTTCAACCTTCTTTTGACAATTACCTTGATAGATTAGAGACAATGGGCCTGCTCTCCCTAGGGAAGAGGAATTTGAGAGAAGAGTTGAAAGAAGTGTTCAAAATTATTAGGTCAAGAACCAGAAGACAGTGATGGAGATAACTGGCAAAAGACAGAGGTGATACAAGGAAAACCTTCCTTATGCGAGAAGTAGTTAGGGTCCAAATTGCACTGCCTGAGAGTGTGGTGGCAGATTCAATTGTTGCATTCAAAACAGAATTGGATAATTATCACAGGTGAAAAAAAGGCAAAGTTACTGGAAAGGGTGAGGAGTGGATTGAGTTGCTGTTAAAGAGCTAAAATGAACACAAGTGACCAAATTGCCACCTTCTGTGCTGTAGCATTTCTGTGATTTGAACTGTATGGAATGCTGTGGCAAGTGATGCATTTTACTTTGTCTTCCATTTTTCACAGGATGAATAACCCACAGACCTATGATTATGTTCTGGGGAACAGATTCAAATCTAATCATGGCAGTTGATGGAATTCAAATTCAATAAACACTTAAAAAGCTAGTCTAATTATGGCGATAGTTGTCAAAATCCAACTGGTTCCCTAATATCCTCTGGGGAAGGAAATCTGTAGTCCTTTCTTGGTCTTACCTGCATGTGATTCTAAACCCACAGGTGTATTCTTAAATACCCTCAGGAATGGTGTCGTAAGCTACTCAGCTGTCTCAAACCACTACCAAGATCAGAAGAAACGAAACCGGACAGACGACCTACCATCAGCCTAGGCACAGGAAATCAGAGCAGTACACGCGGGCCAAATGATCTAGCAAAATCCTCCATGCTGATATCGCAGGGCTTGTGCCAAAATTGGCAACAGGACAAACCCAGAGATGGCATTGCAACACACACAGTCGGGACAGAGTTGACCTCAGAATCCTCAACATTTATTTTGGACTGCATGAAGCTTCGTGACAGTAGGTTAAACAAAAATGGACAAGGAAACTCCTGCCACTTACCACCCATCTCAGCTGATGAATCAGGACTCCTCTATGTTGAGCACTACTTGAAAGAAACACTAAGAACGGAAAAGGCATAGAATGTACATTGGTTGGGAGACTTGAGTAGCCAATGCCAAGAATGGCTTGATTACACTACCATTGATCGAACTGACCAAGTTCTAAAGGACTATCGCTGCCCGACTGGGTCCTTGGTAGGTATTGAGGGAACTAACAAGAAGGAAAAACCTACTGATCAAGTCCTCACCAAACTACTGTCCCAAGAGCACCTGTCCATGACAATACTGGTGGGAATGACCAACACACAGAGCTAATGGGGACCCATTTCCCTCTCCACATTGAGATACCATCCAGTCTAACACTTACTAATTGGGATAGGTTTCAAAAAGATCTAGCAATTCAAGACTGGGCATCCATCTCACGAGATGCTGTTAGCCATGAGCAGCAGCAGATTTGTGTACAACCACAATGATCCTATATAATCCCCATTACCATCAAGCTGTAGGGACTGACCCTGGTTGATGATGAAGAATGTAGGAGGACATGCCAGGAGTAGAAACAGGCATACCCAAAACTGAGGCGTCAATGTAGTGGAGTTACAGCACAGGACTATGTGCATGCTGAACAGCAGAAGCAGCATGCAATCAGACAGAACTAAGCAATTTCATAACTAATGGATCAGACCGAAGCTCTGCAGTCCCAACCCATCTGGTAGTGAATAGTGGTGGACAATTAAACAATTTACTGGAGGCGGCAACTCCAAAAATATCACCAATCTTAATGATGGAGGAGCCCAACACATTAGTGCAGAAGAGGATAAAACATTTGCATCAATCTTCAGCCAGAAGTGCCAAATGAATGATCCATCTCTGCTTCCTCCCAAGATCCCCAGCATCACAGGTGACAGTCTTCAGCCAATTTGATTCACTCCACATGACATCAAGAAATGGCTGAAGGCACTGGATACTGCAATGCTCTGGGTCCTGACATCATGATGTGGATGTGCCGGCGTTGGACTGGGTAAACACAGTAAAAAGTCTGATAACACCAGGTTTTAGTCCAACCGATTTATTTGATAGTAAACGCACAAGCTTTCGGGTTAGTCCCTTCGTCAGGTGAATGGAGAGTTCTGGCCTCAGACAGAGCATATAAAGCACAGACAGTTAACAGATTACTGATTAGAATGCGAATCTTTACACCTAACCTGCTGTTCAAGTCTTGAAGTGGCCGACAATGTGAGTGGAAGGAGCACTGATCACAGGTTAAAGAGATGTGTATTGTCTCCAGACAGTACAGTGAGTGAGGTTTTGCAAACCCAGGCAAGCATTGGGGGTTACAGGTAGTGCGACATGAACCCAAGATCCTTGTTGAGACCGTCCTCATGTGTGTGGAACTTGGCTATCAGTCTCTGCTCAGCGACTCTGCGCTGTCGTGAAGGCCGCCTTGGAGAATGCTTACCCGAAGGTCAGAGGCTGAATGCCCGTAACCACTGAAGTGTTCGCCAACAGGAAGGGAACAGTCTTGCCTGGTGATTGTCGAGCGATGTTCATTCATCCGTTGTCGTAGCGTCTGCATGGTCTCCCCAATGTACCATGCTTCGGGACATCTTCAACATATCATTGTATCATCCAGTCTTCAACATAACATTGATGAAGACGAACAACTCGCCAGGGCCATCCCCACACCCCCACTTCTTGCCTTCAGACAACCACACAACCTCAAACAGACCATTGTTCGCAGCAAACTACCCAGTCTTCAGGAGAACAGTGACCACAACACCACACAACCTTGCCGCAGCAACCTCTGCAAGGCCTGCCGGATCATCGACACAGATACCATCATCACACGTGAGAATACCATCCACCAGGTGCACGGTAAATACTCTTGCAACTCGGCCAACATTGTCTACCTGACAATGTTGGAAGAAAGGACTTCAAGACTTGAACAGCAGGTTAGGTGTAAAGATTTGCATTCTAATCAGTAATCTGTAAACTGTCTGTGCTTTATATGCTCTGAGGCTAGAACTCTCCATTCACCTGACGAAGGGACTAACCTGAAAGCTTGTGCGTTTACTATCAAATAAATCGGTTGGACTAAAACCTGGTGTTGTCAGACTTTTTACTGTCCTGACATCATTCCAGCAATCGCACCATTGAAAATAAAGATGGGGAGTGATGACAAGGAATGTGACAATTGGATAAAATACATTAAATATCAACCATAATGTGCATCACATGCATCAGCCACACTTCAGGCAGTGCACCTTTTTATTTGCAAATATATGCGCCACATGCACCTTTTCAGATTAAACTTCAGTAGCAAACAACAATAAATCACAGCTGAGCAGTTTGAGAACATAACAATCAGCAAGCAGAGATGAAAATCACCAATCATGCAATTCAAATGATAAAGAAATTAAAATGGAAATTCAACACATCCACTGAGTTATAAAAAAACAAGTTAATCTTTTATGCTGGACCTGGGTTCTATACCATTTTATTATTTTATAATTCAATTCAATTGAGGACTCTGTATTCCTCGAACTCTAGTCTCTTGTTCATTCCCCAATTCCTTCACAACAGCATTGACAGCCATTCCTTGAATTTTCACAAATTTTTCTGCCTTTCTCTCCTCCTTGAAGATCTTCTGTAAAACGTAAGCTTTGACCGGTCACCTGACATAATGTCATCTTCTTTGACTGAATTTCAACTTCAATCTGATTACACTTTCTGATGTGAAACACTTCAGAACATTCTACTACATTAAAGATGCAATATAAATTCAAGTTGTTGTAGAATAGGCTCTAAATTTCAGTGCTGATGCCTGCTTGTAAAACTAATAAGATTATATGTTTTGTATAAAACTTTCCTGCAATTCAATTCCTAAAATGAATAATGAATAGTTCAGACTGGTGAGTCTCTCCGGTTATGTTTGTGTAAAATATGAAAAAGATTGAAAATCACATGATCTGACATACAGTGGTGGCTATTATAAACCGTGTCACATTCTGCTAGTTGAGGCAAGCACACAGTTTCATGGTACTTTTGTCCTCTGCCTCTGAGGGAAAAAGCACCTCAACAAAATGGGATATGAGGACAATAATTTTGTTCAGGCCAGTAATTCAGATTTCCACACTGTGAAAGCAATTTCAGAAACTGCGCATGTGCAAGTTGTTCCAGCACAGCCAACAATGCTCCAAATTCATCACATTACGAACAGAGCAAATTCAGAATACCCATAATCCTGCTGAATTACTGATAGTGGTTGCACAACGTAGGGCAAAGATCTGATGACTGCTGAAGTTAAAACTTCAGTCCATAATAGTGTCAAATGCAGCTTCAATACACTCAATTACCTTCATTTGCAAATGAAAACTGTTCAAATGGGGTGGGGACGAATAAAACACAGGTGGAAAAATTAGTTCTCTGACATACCCTTAATCTGGCGCACATATAATTCTCTAAATTTGCACCCCTTTCTTGTGGAGTCCAAGACACGTAGACAAAAGTCATAGGTAGGAGGAGGATTGGAATGAGGCACTCAGTGTTAAAATGGGTGGTGTGGGCTTGTAGGGCTGAAGGGCCTGTTTTCTGTGCTGTTTTGTTCTTTATACCAAGTTTTGAGAACTATCCATTCAATTTGGTTCCAGTGCACAGGTAAACAAGTGACAATTTCCCTGTCATGTCAATGGACATTCAGAGGGGACTTACTGGAATGGTGAGAAGATACAAAACTAGGAAATAATGCAAAATTCACATTTAATTTTCAATTTATTTATTAGTGTCACAAGTAGGCTTATATCAACACTGCAATGAAGTTACTGTGAAAACGTTCTCATCACCACACTCAGGGGCCAGTTTGGGTACACGGGGAGAATTTAGCATTTCCTGAGAGTCTAACAAAATTGATCTTAAATTGGTGAATGCAAAGTCCATTGATTTTTATTCATTCTGCAAAGGTTTTGTTTAACTTACTGTTAGCCTGTTAGGCAAAGACTGAAGTTGACAGATATGTTCTATATTCTGAAATGTTAGACAAGATCTTCATGACCTGCTGTTGCAGGACGTCTTATCCAAAATGTCACTTTACAAAGTAAAAATTCTGTTTGTTGAACTATAATGTACCAGTGACAAGTTGAAAATGTTCGACAAAGTTTTAGGCTGTGAAAATATAAACAGTGCTTCAGATAAGAAGCATTTTTAACACGTACAAGGTCTGCAAACACTGGAAATACTTATCTACACGTAAGCTCTATTGATTCAGCTGCAACAAACGTTTAATTTTCTTACTACTATCACTGCAATAAAATCCAAATTCCTCCATTTCTCCCTTTCCTCCTTCCGCAACACTACCAAGCCTCTAGGCACTTAACAAATGTGTCCTTGTCTCTGTTCCAAATGCAAATTAATTCAGCATCGTGTCAGCGAACAGAATTTCTTGCTATGCAATACTGAACTATACCGCCAAACTTGATGAAATTCATCACCGGTGTTACAAAAACTTAGGATTAGTTTTTAAATATTAAGGGCACGCTCCATAGATTTTTAATGGCCTGGAACGTTTGATCTGTTATCTAGCATCAAAGTTTCAAACCTGATTTGCATGTCAGTTTTGACTGTAGTTTAGCAGCCTTTACATGTAACAGTTATAGACATTGCAACAGCAACACCACTCCCAACAAGTATTTGAAAAATATTAATTTTTAAAAAGTGCGCAGAGACCTAAGGGATAAAAATACAGGTGAAGAAGAGAATCCCAAAACGTTGGCTGCAACATGAAGGTAAATCTACGTGGAACCAATTAGGCAGAATAATTTTTTTAAGAAAGAGATATTGATAGTTAGTGGGTCATCTTAAATGACTGGAAAGACAGACTCTTGTATACAAGAAATGATTAAGTGGCAACAATGGAGGAATGTGGATAATAACTAAAAAGTGCTCAGATTACTTGCTAAATGCTTGTTTACCATGACAGTTGTACTCCCGCAACTAAAGATGAAAATTAGAACATTACTTTTGCTGCACAGCACTGGCAAAACCACAAAAGTAAAACTTGTGCATTAATACTGAAGTGACAATTAATCAAGGTCACCATAGATTTAACACTAGACTATCTGACATCAATAATTTGCATTACACCACCCTTGGTAAATCTTGTGTTTCACAAAGACCTTTACATAGAGACCTCAAACAAAGACATACATTTCAACAGTAACCACTGGCCTAATGAAGACGAATGGCTGATGGTTGCTCAAGCTTTAGTCTCATCATCAATTGAGTTTTAGAACAGTACACAACACATTCACAAGATGTTCTTAGCAAAGTCCTAAATTCCCATAATAGGTAGATAATCTGAAAATTCGGTAGCAACTTTAGGAATAGATGTCTTTTCCGACCGTAGAAATTGAAGTAGCAAGATACAGAAAATAGTGCAACCTCACCAGAAATCAAATGATTTTATTTTAAACTCTTCAGTAAATGACTGCTTTTTTTATTAAAATAGTTAATGTTAAATTGATTCTGAAGGCTTTGAATCCCCATGTTAAATACTGGCTAACCGTCAAGATCAATGGTGTGTACTGTGTGCAGTTTTGGTCACCGCATTTGCGGAAGGATATATTGGCCTTGGAGGGAGTACACAGAAGGTTCACTCGGATGATACCGGAGATGACGGGGTTAGCCTACGAAGAGAGATTGAAT
The DNA here is from genome assembly GCF_965287045.1 of Carcharhinus amblyrhynchos. Lineage (NCBI taxonomy): Eukaryota > Metazoa > Chordata > Chondrichthyes > Carcharhiniformes > Carcharhinidae > Carcharhinus > Carcharhinus amblyrhynchos. Next base: position 76,901,184 of record NC_137334.1, on the reverse strand, counting down.
AGACTGGGTCTGTACTCGTTAGAGTTTAGAAGGCTGAGAGGGGATCTTATAGAGACATAAAAGATAATGAAGGGGCTAGATAGGGTAGAGGTAGAGAGAGAGAGATTCTTCCCATTTAGAAAGGATAGCAGAACTAGATTGCACAGCCTCAAAGTAAGGGAGGGGCAGTTTAGATCGGAGTTGAGGAGGAACTTCTTCACTCAAAGGGTGGTGAGTCTCTGGAATTCTCTGCCTGTTGAAGCGGTGGAGGCTACCTTGCTGAATATATTTAAGTCACAGGTAGATAGGTTTCTGATAGACAAGGGAATTAAGAGTTATGGGGAGAAAACTAATCCACTTCAGATCAGCCATGATCTTGTTGAATGGCGGGCCAGGCTCGAAGGGCTAGATGGCCTACTCCTGCTCCTATTTCTTATGACATACGCATGGGTTGTCCTGCATGATAGATCTCACCCTAAACTTGAATTCCCTTCAGAAAAATAGCCGCTTTTATGTTCCCAATTTACACTGATATTTTGCTTTGGAAATAATGAGGGCTATTTAGCATCATACATATCATCTGATTTTCTTTTAAACAAATGCTAAAGCAAGATAGGGAAGTTATTTTGGTGTAGAACGGTAAGAGTTGAAACATAAATAGACACAAACTTTAAGTATTTGCCAGTTAGATTCAAGTTGAATTGTTTGCAAGTAATTGATTTTCTACCTTTGCTTTCAGTTCTGCTAAATTAGCTGTTCAACTAATTGGACTGAAAAGAAAAATTCAAGAACTTGCATTCATAGAGGACTCAAATTATCCTCAAGTACCTATTATGCAATTAATAACAGTTGTGATTAGGATATTGTGATTCTGCAACGGGACAGATGGGTTGGGTGATGGGCAAAAAGCCTGGCAAATGGAGTTCAATGTGGGGAAGTGTGAGGAGGAATCAAAAGGCAGATGACTATCTAAATGGAGAGAGACTAGAGCTAAGTGAAGTACAGAGGGATTTATATGTTTTCATGCATGAATCACAAAAAACTAGCAGGCATGTCCAACACATAGTTTATTAGGCAAATGGTATTTTGGCCTTAATTGCAAAGGGGTTGGAGTTTAAAAATAGGAAGATTTTGTTCCAATTGTACGAGGTGTTAGTGAGGCCTCACCTGGAATCCTTGTTTTCCCCCATTCATTCACGGAATGTGGGCTTTGCTGGCTAGGCCACCATTCATTGCCCACCCCTAAACTGCCTTCGATAAGGTCATGGTGAGTTACCTTCTTGAGCTGCTTCAGTCAGATGCTGTAGGTACATGCAGAGCTTCAGAATTTTGACCAACAGTAAAATGCATATTTTCAAGTGAGTGGCTTGTTGAATGGCAGGGGTGGGAGGAGAAACACACAAGAAATAGAAGCAGGAGTAGGCCACCAGGCCCTTCAAGCCTGTCCTGCCATTCAATACGATTGTGTCCGATCTGTGCTAGCCTCAATTCCTTTTCTGTGCCATTTCCCCTTAGCCCTCTATTCCTCAATCTATCAAATATACATCCACCTCCACTTTAAATACTTCTTATGATCCAGCCTTCACTACCCTTTGCAGCACAGAATTCCAGAGGTTCACCACCCACTGCGAGAAAAAATTTCTATGCACCATAGTTTTAAATGGCAAGCCCTTTACCTTGTAGCTATGTCCCCTCGTTTGAGACTCTTCCATGAGTAAAAACACTCACCATCTTCCACGTCAAGCTCCCTCACGATCTTCTATGTTTAAAGATCACCCCTCACTCTTCTAAACACCAAAGAATACAGACTGAGACCATTTAGACTCTCTTTGTAGAATAACCCTCTCATTCCAGGAATTAGTTTGGTGAATCTCCTTTGGACAGCCTCGAAGGTTATTATATCCTTTTTTAGCTAAGGGGACCAAAACTGTACACAGCATTCCAGCTGAGGCCTCACTAACACCTTGTACAATTGGAACAAAATCTTCCTATTTTTAAACTCCAACCCCTTTGCAATTAAGGCCAAAATACCATTTGCCTAATAAACTGTGTGTTGGACATGCCTGCTAGTTTTTTGTGATTCATGCATGAAAACATAAATCCCTCTGTACTTCACTTAGCTCTAGTCTCTCTCCATTTAGATAGTCATCTGCCTTTTGATTCCTCCTACCGAAATGTATCACCTCACACTTCTCCACATTGAACTCCATTTGCCAGGTTTTTTGCCCGTCACCCAACGTATGTCCCGTTGCAGAATCACAATATCCTCATCACAACATGCCCTTCCACCTACATTTGTATCATCGGCAAATTTGGAAACCTTACATTCCGCTCCTTTCTTCAGGTCATTAATGTAAACAGTGAAAAATTGCAGACCCAGAACTGATACCTGCAGTACTCCATTAGTTACATAAGAACATAAGAAATAGGAGCAGGAGTAGGCCATCTAGCCCTTCGAGCCTGCCCCGCCATTCAATAAGATCATGGCTGATCTGTCGTGGCTCAGTTCCACTTTCCCGCCCTCTCCCCATAACCCTTAATCCCCTCTCTTATCAAGAACCCATCAACCCGCTTCTTAAAAATATTTAGCGAGGCAGCCTCCACCACTTCAACGGGCAGAGAATTCCAGAGATTCACCACCCTTTGAGTGAAGAAGTTCCTCCTCAACTCCGTTCTAAACCGCCTCCCCTTTATCTTGAGGCTGTGCCCCTTAGTCCTACTGTCTTTTTTGAGCGGGAAGAGTCTCTCCACCTCTATCCTATCCATCCCATTCATCATCTTATACGTCTCAATGAGATCTCCCCTCATTCTTCTAAACTCTAACGAGTACAAGCCTAGTTTATTCAGCCTCTCCTCATAGCTCAATCCCCTCAACTCCGGTATCAGCCTAGTAAACCTCCTCTGCACTCCCTCCAGGGCCAAAATATCCTTGCGCAGGTGCGGCGCCCAAAACTGCACACAGTACTCCAGCTGCGGCCTCACCAATGCCCTATACAGCTGCAGCAAGACCTCCCTACTTTTATATTCAATCCCCCTCGCGATGAAGGCCAGCATCCCATTCGCCTTCCTGACCACCTGCTGCACCTGCAAGCTGGGTTTTTGCGACTCATGCACAAGGACCCCGAGGTCCCTCTGCACTGTCACCTGCTGCAGTTTTTCGCCATGTAAGTAATAGTCCTTCCTACCATTCTTCCTACCAAAGTGGACCACCTCACACTTGCCAACATTAAATTCCATTTGCCATTTCCTGGCCCATTCGCCCAGCCTATCTAGATCCTTCTGCAGACTCTCCACACCCTCCGCACAATTTGCCTTTCCCCCGATCTTGGTGTCATCAGCAAATTTCGACACCCTGCACTCGGTTCCCTCCTCCAGATCATCTATATAAATGGTAAATAGCTGAGGCCCCAGCACCGACCCCTGGGGCACCCCACTAGTCACCAACCGCCAATCCGCTTTTCCATTCTGAAAAGGACCCATTTATTCCAACTCTGTTTCCTATTTTACAGCCAGTTTTCAATCCATGCTAACACACTGCTTCCAGTTCCTTAGGTTTTTACTTTATGCACCAGCCTCTTATGTGGTACCACAAATGTCTTTTGGAAATGTAAATACACTACATTTACAGGTTCCTCTCTATCTACTCTCCAGATTACATCAAAAAACTCAAGCAAATTTGTCAAACATGATTTATCTTTCATAAAACCATATTGACAAGGTTTGATTATATTCAGCTTTCCTAAATATTTCTTCTGATTATTGACTCTAGCGTCTTGCCAATAATAGATGTTAAACTAATTGGCCTGTAGTTCCCTGCCTTCTGCCTTTGTAAACAAGGCTGTTTTCCAATCTTCTGGTATACGCCTAGAAGTTAGGGAGCTAGAAAAAATTTCAACCGAGTCCATTATCTCTGTTGCCACTTCCATTAAAACCCTAGTGTGCAGTTCATCAGGTCTTGATGACTTGTCGCCTTTAGGTCCTTGAGTTTTTCTAATACTGAATGTGATTGGAATTTTTTAAATCCTACCATGCTATTTGAAATCAGTCCAACTGATATCTTTGGGATATCTGCAATGTCTTCCATGGTGATGACTGACGCAAAAAGTCTATTTAGCATGTCCAACATTTCTTGCTCTCATCAGTTCACCAGCCTCATTCAGTAGAGGTCCCACTTTTACATTAGCTGCCTGCTTCCTATTTACACATCCATAGAAAATCTTACTGTTAGTTTTTCATGCTTCATGAAAGTTTCTCTCAAAATTCATTTTTTCCTTATGACATTTTTCATTTTTGTTCCTGGATCTTAAAAACCTCCCAGAATTCTGGCCTACCACTATCCCTTGCTGAATTATTTGCCACAGGATTCATATCTTCTTGTCGCCGTAGTATTTATAAGGCTAGTTCAGTTCAGTTTCTGGTCAACGGTAGTCCCCAGGATCTTGATAGCTGGGGATTCAGTAATGGTGATGACGTTGAATATCAACGGCCAGTGGTTAGATTATCACTCTTTGAAGATGGCACTTGTGTGGCATGACTGTTACTTGCCAATTATCAGCCAAGCCTGGATATTGTCCATGTCATCTGCATTTGGACATGGACTGCTACAGTATCTGAGGAGTCATGAAAGGTGAATATTATGCAACCAACAAACATCTCCACCTCTAACTTTGTGATCGGAGGGTTGTTGATAAACTAGCTGAAGGTAACTGGATCTAGGACACTCCTGAGGAATTCCTGTAATGATGGCCTGGAGCTGAGATAGTTGACCTCCAAGAACTACAACCGTCTTCCATTGTGCTAGGTATAACTCCAAAAATCCTCATCTATAAGATCTTGTACCATCTTGCCTCTGGAACATTCTACACCAGGGTTTCCCAAACCTTTCCAGCCGTGGAACCTTTTTGATCTCCCAAGTGTCCTGATTGAACCTCTGAGAAACAGCCTCATTACAGTGAACAATTAAACCACAAAATAAGATCAATGCACTATTGATACAAACATACAAATATAAAAGATGTTTCTGCTTCTCATATGTATACATTTATTATAATAAAAAATAGTTCCCTAATTCAACAAATACTTCCAAGTCTTAGCTTCTTTTAGTCATTTTAAATGGGAGCACTCACTCACACACCCATCCTTCTCTTGGATTCCCACAGTCCTGGCTCCTCTCAGCTCCACCCCAGCCCCATTTTGAGGGAGAGGATTGGGTCTGAGACAAGTGTTTGAAACTTAAATAAAAGCAATTGCAAAGTACAAAGATAGAATTGTCCAAAATGAAGTAGGAAATTAGGTTAAAGGATAGGTCAATAAAGATGCAGCAGCAGCCACTTAAGGAGATATAAAAGAGATATAACACTCAACATAGTATCTTTCTGATTGAAATGTATCTGAGAGAAGGATGCATCATCGGTGGTTAACTAAGCAAATTAAGGATAGCATCAATTGAAAGAAAAAGCACACAACTCTGTGAAGATTAGTGTAGGGCAAAATTTTAAAAACCAGCAATGACCATTCGACACAGGAGCAGAAAAGCAGGCCATTCATCCCATTGAGTCTACTCCACCATTCAATGAAGTCATGACAACTCAACTTTTCCATCTCATCCCCCATAACCCTCAATTCCCTTACTCACTAAAAGACTGTCTAAAGTCCAAATCAGACTATAAATTAGAGTACAAGTGAAAGTAAAATAGAGTTTTTACAAATATTTAAAAAGGAGAAATGGAACTAAAGTTGGTCCTCTGGAGGGTGTCTGGGGAATTAGTAATGGGAAATAAGGAAATGGTGGAAGTGTTGAACAGATATTTTGTGTCTGCTTTCACTGTTACGATAAGTGGCACCCCAGAATTACTGGTAAATCAAGAAAGGGAGGAAGGAACTTAAAATTACAATCACCAGAGCAAGGGTTCAAAGAAAGATATTTCAATTGTAAGCCAATAAGTCATAAGAACCTGACAGCCTGCATCCTGGCATCATTAAATAAGTGACTACTGTGATAGCAGGTGCAATGGTTGCAATTTTCCAAAATTTCTGAGATTCTGGGAAGATCCCATTAGGTTGGAAAATAGCAAATGTAACTCCTCTACTCAAAAGAGAGACAGGAATCAGGAATTTACAGGCCAGTTAGCCTAACACCAAAGGAAAACTGTTAGAATCCATTGACAAGGAGGTTATGGCAGGATACTTAGTCCACATGGTTTTGTGGAAAGGAATTTGTATTTGACAAATTTAGCAGAGTTCTTTCAGAAAGTAATAAGTAACAAGGATAAAGGAAAACCTGTAGATGTGGTGTACCTGAATTTCCAAAACGCATTTGATAAGGGTGGCACGGTGGCCAGCACGACTGCTCACAGCCTCAGGGATATGAGTTCAATTCCAGCCACGTTCTCTCAGTGTCTGCATGAGTTTCCCCTGGATGCTCCAGTTTCCTTCCACAGGACAAGATTTGGAGGTTTGATGGATTGGCCATGCTAAATTGCCCCTTAGTGTCCAAAGGTGGGCAGTTTAAAGATACAGGGCTACAAGAATAGGGTGAAGGGTAGGGCTGGGATAGGGTGCTCTTTCGGAGAGTCAGTGCACACTTGGTGGATTGAATGGTCTCTTTCCTCCACTGTCAGGATTCTGTGATTTTATGGCTCAAAGGGTGCTACACAAAATAAGATGTGGTGTATCAAGTTAGCATGGATAGTGGATTAGATAGCTACAAGAAACAGATAGTAGGGGTAAATTGGTCATTTGAGTTGGTAAGCTGTAACTCGTGGAATGCCATAGGGATGTGTTGGGGGCTCAACTATTTATAATTTATATGAATATCTTGAATGATTGAATAGAATCAATGATTGTTCAATTGCTGATGACACAAAATATACGTCGGAGAATAAATTCTGAAGACAAGATAAGGAGACTGCAAAGTGGTTTAGGTAGGTTGAGTAAGTGGGCAAAAATTTGGCATATGGTATATAATGTGGGAAAATGTGAGGTTGCCCACTTTGGCAGTAAGGATAGAAGAACAGAATAGAATTTAAATTGAGAGAGACTGCAGAATTCTGCTGTACAAAGGTATCTGGGTGTCCTGGTACATGAATCACAAAAGGTTAGCATCCAGGAAGGTAACTAAAATGTTGGCCTTTATTAAAAGGGGAACAGAATGGAAAGTTTTGTACAATTGTGTCAAAGTGCTGTCGAGACTACATATGGAGCACTGAGTACAGTTTTGGTCTCCCAACTTAAGGATATAAATGTATTAAAAACAGCTCAGTGAAGCTTCACTTGACTGATTCCTGGAATAAGGACGTTATGAAGAAAGGAATGATGAATTTGGCTTCTGTCCACAGGAGTTTATAAGAACTTTTAGAGAGGAACTTTTACTGAAACACAAGATCCTGAGGGGACTTGACAGAGCCGATGCTGACAGCAAGTGAGAAAATGCTGGAAAATCTCAGCAGATCTGGCAGCATGCGTGAGAGAAAAGAGCTGACGTTTCTAGCCCAAATGACCCTTTCTCAAAGCTTGGGGCGGGGGGGGGGGTGTGTGTCGGGGATGCTTCCACTTGCAGGAAAGATTACAGCTTGAAGAACAGATTAAAAATAAGGGATTCCCCCTTTTCGCAGGGAGATAAGGAGAATACTTTTTTCCCTGAGGGTCGATACTCTGTGGAATTCTCTTTCCCAGAGAGCAGTGGAGGCAGGGTCATCAAATATTTTTAAGGCTGAGTTAGGTGGATTCTTGATCGACAAGGGAGTCAAAGGTTATAGGGGGTAGACAGAAAAGTAGGATTGAGACAACAATTAGGTCAATCAAAATCTTATACAATGACAAAGCAGGCTCAAGGGGCTGCATGGCCTTCTCCTGCTCCTAATTCATATGTTTTTGAGAAAAGGAATGTCAGTAGTATCTGATAATATTCCTTATAAACAGTAGTTAACTTCACACCCTAATCATTATGACTGAAGTTCCTACACTTTTGAGATGCAAAGAAATCTGTAACAAAGGATGTATTATAATGCAGGGTTACAAAGTTTTGAATTGTAATACAAGCAAAATTTTGCCTCATGAAGCATTTTTATCCAACTGCAGTTTGAGAAGTGGGAGAGCCATGAATAAAAGTATGCACAACTAGAGTCCATGGAAGAGTCATGGAACAGTCAGAGGTCTGGAAATATATTTATGGGTCAACTGAAAGGATTCTTCTTCTGAAAACGCCAAGTGTGATAATTAAGTTATAATACTATAAATATAATATGTCTTCACTGCTATCTATTACAAGACTACAGAATTAATATTTTTAAAATGTAGGCAATCCTTTCTTAAAACTACACTTCTGTTTTTATTAAAAAAGGCTGATGTAATTTCTTGCAGGGAAAATGCTAGTGTTCAATTCATGTCACCTTGATATCAAATACTGCACGTCCAAATAATGGTTTACAAAATGTCTGTACGTTACTGAAGTCAAATTGTTGCTGGATCTGTAAATATTATATTAAAACATGCTGATTTATAGAAGTAATTATAACTTACACAGTAATGACAACATTATAATTTAACAAAAAATGTGGAATTTAAATCTGCCACAGCTTAATGTTCGGAGATGCAAATCCATCTTTTTTTTAAAAAAATTTATTTAATTCAGTAATAAAGCCAACATTAAAACAGCATTCTATTGACTACAGTGGTGAAAATTAATCTTTTTTTTAGAAAAGAGGCTCTTGTGGCACCAATTACTTGCTATATGTAAATCAAGTATCTACTAAAACATCTTATTCATGAAAATAAAATTGTACTTCCAGTATCAGGATGTTTACTTTTATTCTAGTACAACTCATTTCTGTAATAAGAGTGAAATGCTGCGATTGGTGTGAACCAATAAAGCACAGCAAAGGTCAGCACTATAATTACATAAGTCACAAGATGACAAAGCATAGTGCAAACCAATTGAGCCCTAAAGGGGGAGGGGAAAATAGCCTGATAAACAACTGCATTTGGATTGCCAACTCTCTCCACTGTTAAAATGCATTATGCATTGCTGCTGTTTCAAGATTAATGATTACATATGAATGAAGATTTAAAAGAATAATTTCTGTGGACACAATAGCAAGATGGAAGCAGATAGCATGTCTTTCTTCACACCCAAACAACCTACTGACAAAAATAGGCAACAAATTCTTAAAGGGCAGAAATACTTTGAAATACGTGTTCTCTTCTTAGGAAAAATACTTTGATACCTATTTTATCCCCAAAACATTAAAAATGGTGAATTCAGAGCAGGAATAAATCAAACAACATTTTATTTTCAGATACAGCTCAACATTGGCCCAGAATTTGCACTGATGCCAATAGATCATCATCAAAAACTGCAAACTTTAGGCCAAAATGCACTAGTGTTTTTCATAGAGTTCCTTTTGTTGAATACTGGAAACCAGATATAATTATATATTTCTTTTCCAAGTTTCCGATATGCAGTTATTTTAATGCCCTTGTTATGCTAAAAGTTGTTAGTTATTTCCACTTTCAGCCTGTGCTGAAGGTGGCAATAAGCATTAGTATGGTTTCATCATAGAATGTTGAATCCCGAGAGTAAGAGTCAAGGTGTTTATGTCTTGAATATTGCTGACAAAAAAAGGAGACATTTTCTGGCAAAGTTTTTCATCTTGCACTCATCAGGATAATTTGCAAGAAAATCAAATGTGAAGGGAACAACAATTTATACTCTATGAGAAGAGAATGCTGATTGGTTGCCAAGTGGACTCTTGACTGGCTGAGACATTGCCATGGCAAATATAGCAATCAATGGTGACTGGCAGTTAACTGCCAAGAACTGTTTAAACCAGGCAACTTGGTTAAGATATTGCGCCAAGTAATGAATGAATGGCTGTCACTTACTTTATTCAGCTGAAATAGGTGCAAAGTGCATATATATTTTGCCTATGTATTAATACATGTAGCTTCCAGTATATGCAAATGTGGCACATTGTGAGCCTGGTTCTCAATCTTAAACTCAGCCTAATTCTTAGCACAAGTATTATTTAATAAACATCCAATGCCGGGAAGGCAGAATACAGAGTATGATCTGAAAGGCCATAAATTCGGAGATGGCAATGTGCAACAACACCTGGGTATCCTTGGACACCAGTCACTGAAGGTAATCATGCAGGTACGGCAGGCAGTAAAAAAAAGGCAAATGTTAGGCTCATAACAAGGATTCCAGTACAGGGAAAGGGATGTCTAGATGCAATGCTATAGGGTCTTAGTGAGGTCACACCTGAAAGTGTGTATGTGCACTTGTGGTCTCCTTATTTGAGGAAGGATGTTCTTCTAGAGGGAGTGCAGATTGATGTATAATTGAGTCGGTTAGGGTTGTACTCACTGGAGTTGAGGAGGGGGAAGGGTCTCACAGAAACCTATAAAATTCCAACAGAACTAGACAGGATGTTTCCGATGGTGGTGGTGTCCAGAATGAAGTGTCACAATCTGAGGATCCAAGATGGACTGTTTCGGACAGAGATTTGGATCTGGCCCATCCCCTATTTCCTATGTTGATACATGTGTTTTGACTTTCACAAGCACAGGCTGGTTGGGTAGATCCATATTTGCCTGCTGTGAACAGCGGCTGGGACGTGCTCTATGTTGCAATTCACCATTCTTTGGGATGTATGGCCTTCATATCGAGCATCACACTGACACTGAAATTCATATACCATATCATTCATATGATAGGCAGAATTATTTTGGCCTGACGATAGCATTCTGTTTGTAGCGAATATCACTCTATATTGCTACTGCAGAGTAGCAACGTGGAATAGCTAACTTTACATTTTGCTCAAATTTTTGAAATACCTTTCCCTTCCAAGGTAGTCTGAAGTAGACTGGACACTTTTCAGGGCCACAAGAGAGTCTTGGACTTATTCATGAGTTTGCATAATGAGTTTGCATAACATACAGTGCAAAATTAGGATATTTTGCACAGTGCCTTTCATGTCACCCTTTTCATAGAAGTCATAAGATCCTACAGTGCAGGAGACCATCATTCAGCCCATCGAGTCTGCACCGACCACAATCCCACCCAGGCCCTATCCCCACAGCCTCATGTATTTACCCTAGCTTGTCCCCCTAACACTAAGGGGCAATTTAACATGGTCAAGCCACCTAACCTGCACATCTTTGGACTGTGGGAGAAAAAAACCAGAGCACCGAGAGGAAACTCACGCAGACACAGGGAAAACGTGCAGACTCCACACAGACATGTTCCAAGCCAGGAATCGAACTCATGTCCCTGGAGCTGTGAGGCAGCAGTGCTAACCACTGTGCTGCCTAAACATCTTACTTCAGTGAACGTAATCTGTTAATTCAAATGAAGCTGGTGCTAAAAAATTTTGAACTTTTCTTTGTGAAACTTGAAAATGTCATACTTCAGCAGTTGTTTTCACCAACTATTTGTCAGAAGATGGAAGTTTATCACTAAGGCAAGCTGACCAGTTAAGTGCTCTCAATTCTCAGACATGTATGTTCTATAAGCACTTGCACCAGGTGCAGTCAGTAAATTACATCTTCAGAGATTTATTCGTGCGATATGAGCATCACTGTCAGGGCCAGCATTAATTACCTATCCTGAATTGCCCTTGAACTGAGACACTTGCTAGACCATTTCAAAGGGCATTTAAGAGTCAATCACAAAGTCACGAGGAGGCCAAACCAGATAAGAACAATAGATGGATTTTACGATAATTTCACGGTCATCATTAAGCTTCAGATTTCACCATCTGCTGTGGTGGGATTCAAATCCAGGTTCCCAGAGCATTACCCTGGGATTTTGGCTTATAGCTCATTGACAACACCATTGTGTTACCGCCTCCTCCTATTAATGTGCATGAATGTGCCTAGATCACTAACCTGGAATTTATTGAAAATACTATCCAGATTACACATACAGTTAACAACTGTACTTCATGTGGATTCCTTAAAACAGACACTGGCCAAATGAACGTTAAACATGTTTAAATGATGTAATCTCCCATCAGCTATCTAGCTTTACCACTGAGCCTTTACATAACTTTTGTAATGACTACAACAAAAGGTCAATACAAAAGGAAAGCAACACAAAAGATGGAAGTTACAAATAAAACACAAAATATTCCTATGTGCATCCATATGGGACAAATGCAACATTTAAATTGGGTCAAATTTTAGGGTTAGAAATTAAAACACTGGGCTTATAAAAATTTCACTAACCATTTACAACAGTGGGACAAGAGGGTCAAAATATTTAAAGCTTGCTTCATGTTTGAATAATGAAGACTGGCTCTTGTTGGAAGTTAGCCCGACTGGGTAACTGCAGCATCCAAAAACTGAACTGCTAAACTTAGTACAGCCTAGGAAATTAACCAATGGTTTTCTTAATTTGTATAGTGCATAACCCTTACATACATATTCTCAAATAGTTTAAAACTGTTCAAATTAATTCTTCAGGACAACTGCCATTTGGCATAGACACTATGCCAGGTGATAAAATCTACAAAGTATAATGCTGGATAGATCATGCTACTGGAAATAAATCAAGGATTTTAAGAGTTGAATATACAGTCACATTTGCTACCAAATAGAATTGTAGAAAGAGCTGGAACAACATTTGGAGTGGGGAAGAACCATAGCAGATGAAATTCAAAGCTGCTAAGACTTGTATAATCCTCTGATGCCAAGGAATGGAATAGGCAGAAAAGTTGTGGACTTTTTAAGCCTTGATCTAATTGATAAGTTATACTCAGTTTCTATAAAAGAATGAGCTGATGGTGGTGGTAACTGGTCATTGTAAATTGCATATTTCCTGAGTAGTAATCAAATCATTATTACAGTACCACATCTAGATCTTTACTTGCCAAGGACTGATGTGGAAATCCATGGTCTTTGAAATAACAAAAAATTAGGAACATAGGTGCAGCAGTTGGCCACTCAGCCCATCGAATCTACTCCAGATTTCAATGCGATCATGGCTGGTCATCCACTTCAATGCCTTTTCCTCCACACCATCCCCACAGCCTTTTAAGTCATCGGTATTTAAAAATGCGTCAACTCTGCTTCAAATATACTCAAATGACTACGCTTCCTTGAGGAAGAGAATTCCAAAGATTCACAACTGGAGTGAAAAAAATTTCTCATCTCGTTCCCAAGTGGTTTTCCTCTTATGTTGAAATTTTTGTTCCCTGGTTAGGGATCCCCCCAAAAAGGGGAGTCTATAAACTTATCTACTTCGACCCTGTCTATTTCTTTAAGTATTTTATGGGTTATAATAAATGCTTTTCTGGATGCACATTAATAGTCTAGATCTTGATGTGTAAGGAACAATTTCACAATTTGCGGATGACATGAAAACTTGAATGCATTGTAAACTGTGACGAGGACTGTGTAGGACTTAAAAAAGAACATGAACAAGTTGGTGGAGTAGGCAGATAGGTGGCAGGTAAAGTTCAATACGGAGACATGTGAGGTGATATACTTCAGTAGGAAGAACATGGACAGACAATAAAAAGTAGATGATAGAATCCTTAACAAGGTGCAGGAGCAGAGGGACTTGGGTATATTAGAGTGGCACAGTGGCAGTGGTTGGCACTGCCACCTCAACATCAGGGATCCAAGTTTAAGTCCAGCCTTGGCTGTGTGAAGTTTGCACGTTCGCCCTGTGTCTGTATGGGTTTCCTCTGGGTGCACTGGTTTTCACACACTCCAAAGATGTGCAAGCTAGGTTGACTGGCCATGGTAAATTGCCCCTTAGTGTCAAGGGGATTGGCAAGGAAAATACATGGAATTATGGGGATAGGGCCTGGATGGGATTGTGGCTGGTGCAAACTTAGAGGGCTGAATGGCCTCCTTCTGCACGGTAGGGATCCTATGATTCTGCGATATGTGCAGAGATCACTGAAGGTAGCAGGCAAGGTGGAGAGAGCAGTTAATAAAGCGTACAGTATCCTGGACTTTGTTAATATTAGCACAGTGTACAAGAGCAAGGAGCTTAATCTAAACTTATACAAGAAACTATTTAGACCTCAGATGGCATATTGTGTACAGCTCTGGACACCACACAATAAGGAGGATGGGAGTGCACTGGAAAGAGTGCAGAAGATGACTTGCAAGAATGGCTTGAGGGATGAGAAACTTCAGTTACCAGGATAGACTGGAATGCTTGGACTGTTCGCCTTGGAGACAAAAAAAAGGATTTCATAGAGGTATTCAAAATCATGAGGGGGCTGGCTCGAGTAGATATGGAGAAACTGTTGCCATTTAAAAATATCAAGAATGAGAGGACATAGATTTAAAGTGATTTGTAAAAGAAGCAAAGATAATGTGATAAAAAAATCTTTCAAACAGCAAGGTTTGGGTCTGGAATGCACTGCCTGTAAATGCGGCAGAGGCAGGTTCAACCGAGGCATTAAAGTGGGCATTAGATGGTTATTTGAATAGAAACAAAGCGCAAGGGTATAGGGAAAAAGGGAAGAGAATGACATTTGGTCATGATCCTCATTTGGAGAGCTGGAGTAGACACAATGGGCCGAATAGTCTCCTTTGCTGTAATAATTCTATCATGGAACATACTGGAGGGAACTCTAAATAATAAACTAACTTCAAATTATTATAACCTTTCTAAAACAGTCTGGAAAAACGGCTGAACCCCTGGTATAAAATATAACTCTGAACTCACTCCCGCATCTCAACTCAGAAATAATTTTGTAAATTCATATATGGATATGGAGGTTCAAATGTCTTAAATACTTGTATCATTAATATGATTAGACAAATCTCTGGCATGAGGACATATTACTTATACTGCCAGCACAGTACATTATTTATTAACTCAGTTTCTGCATGTGAAATGTTAGAAGCTTGACTAAAAATTAGAAATGTAGGCCATGCTCAATGCCGAACAGTGATAAAGATAGCAGCAGTTACTCAAACACAATACAGATATAAAAGTGTCAGTGTAAACTAAAATCGCCTGTTCAAAAATTTTTTCAATGCACAGCAAGACCGAAATTTCATTAAAAGATAGCTTATTCTTCACCAGAGATTCTAAATCCACATTCAACAATGGCTAAAAATGTAAATTATTTTCCTTCTGAAGACTGCTTTGGCTGATCTTCAACCCATATGTCTGCATCATGTCAAAATATCAACTTTTCTCCTGTTCTACACCTACTTTGGCTTCCAACAACTTTTATTGCGCTAAACGTGCCGTATAAAAACAATATTACATAGGAGCATTATCAAGCAAAATTGGACACCCCAACACATGCTCATCTTAGATCAGGTGACCAAAATCTTGGTCAGCGGTAAGTTTTGAGGATTATCTTAAAGGAAGAAAGCTAAGTGGAAAGGCAATTGTCCCAGCCTGAACCTGACTGTTCACAGCCTTGCTGTCCAATCTGACCCCAAGATGGGCTTTCCATCACTCATCTGCTCCATTATTAAGAATGCCTATCTTCGCCTTTGTCCCTGCCTTGGCTCAACTACTGCTGATTTTTAAAAGTTCATTCATGAGATGTGGGCTTCATTGGCTCAGCCTGCATTTATTGCCCATCCCCAATTCTGTTGTGGTGGTGGTGGTGAGCTGGCTCTGAAACCACTGTAGTCCATGTGATATTGGTATACCCACAGTACTTTTAGGGAAAGAGTTTCAGGATTCTGACCCAGCGACAGAGAAGGGATGGAGATATATTTCCAAAATGGATTATGAGCAGATGGGAGTGGAATTCCAGGTGATTGTGCTCCACGTGCCTGCTGCCCTTGTCCTTCTGAATGGTAAGGGTTGAGAGTTTGGAATATATTGTCTAAGGAGCCTTGGTGAATTCCTGGTATGCATCTTTTACATGATGCACACTGCTGCCACTGTGTATTCATGGTGAAGGGAGTAAACGTTTATGGATGGTGTGCCTGTCAAATGACTTTGCTCTGGGTGGTATCAAGTGACCGTTGTTGGAGATTTATTTTTCCAGATAAGTAGAATGTTCTATCACTTGCCCAATTTATACCTTGTAGATGGCATTTGGGCTTTGGGGAGGCAGATGGTCAGTTACTCGCCAAATAATTCCTATCCTCTGATTATGCTCTTGTAGAGACAGTATTTATATTGCTGGTCCAGTTCAGTTTTAATACTAGTCAATATTAATGACCAGAAACTTCCAAGTGGGGGATTCATTGATGGTAATGCCACTGAATGTCAAGGGAAGAGGGTTGTTGAAGATGGTTATTGCCTGGCACTTGTGCGGCATCAATGTTATTTGCTACTTATAAGCCCAAGCTTGAATATTCTCCAGGTCTTACTGCATTTAGACATGGGCTGCCTCAGTATCAGAGGAGTTGTGAAAGTGCTGAACATTATGCAGTGAACATTCCCACTTCAGAAAGTTCATTGATGAAGCAGCTGAAGATGGTTGGACACGACTCTGAACCCCTCACCCCACTGTTATTCATAAACTCGGCTTTTCCAATGGTCCCCTGATCAGCTTCCTACATTTTATGCCCCTTAAACATGGGGTTATCCAAAGCTCTGCTGTCTGTATCCAAGCTTGCCGTGAGTCCCGTTAAATGATCTTCCCAATTCTTGCTCCAAATTAAGCAACACCTTGATTTTTAAAGTTTTCATTCCTGTTCGCAAATCCCTTCTTGGCCATACCACAGCTATTTCAGCAATCTCCTCTAGCTCCAAAACTCTGACATCTGCACATCTCGGATTCTAGCCTCTTGAACACCCTGGATTTTGATTACTCCATCACCGGTTGCCATACCCATACAAGTCTGCTTATCTTGGACATAAAGGTCTAGGTGAGGACTGTATGGAATTCCTGTAGTGTAGAAGAGACAATTTGGCCCATCGAGTCAGCACTGTCTCTCTGATAGAGTATCTTACCCAGGCCCACTCCTCTACCCTTTCCCCATAACCCCACACATTTCCCATGGCTAATCCATCTGACCTACATATTTTGAGACACTAAAGGGCAATTTGGCATGCCCAATCCACCTAACCTATACATCTTCGATAATATTGGTGGAATGGTCAAGGTGAAACAGAGTAAGGGTTAAATGAGGACTAGCACATCAAATGTGAAGGAGGAATGTCAGTTGACAGATGATCCAAAGCTGGACAGAATGTAATAAATTATGCAACTGATTGACAGACATCTTGTCTTTTTGGGAGTGAAAATGCAAGTTCCTATTTTGTAGTTTTCAGGAACATGCACAAAATGGTTGAGAACAGGTTGCCAAGTTTCAAAACCAGTTAATCAAATCAAACCTTGTTAACACAGAAATGGTGAAACACATCAACATACAATTATCTAATTTCAACAAACTGTGTTTTGCCACAATTAAATTAATTGCAAATTACTTCAGCATACCTCATTACTTTAATTGACTGCAATGATGTCAACTTTACAGTTGAAAATAACTATTTTTGTTTGTATTATTCAGAAATATTTTCAAGAAAATGTAAGCTAAGGATAGCAATGCCTTATTTATTAGTGGGAAGCCAAAAAAAAATTTTATTTCAGAAATACTATGATCATAATGTTTTGTTCCTGGACTTAACAAAATTCAAAAATGCATTCTAAGTATTCATTTACCATATTTTGCAATCTGGGCTTTTCCCCAGCACTTTAAACCCATACACAGTCACAGTAGAAAGATGATTTTCATAAGCAGAATCTCCCGTGAACCGAAGCTTGTATATTTCGGGGTGCTGTGAATGGGATAACATGACTTGATTCACAGTTCCCCTTTAACGCAGTATTTGAAGGGTCCAAAAATACTCACCAGTTATTTCCAAAAGGCTATTGGTTAGGCTGAAGTTAGTGGACTAATTTAACTCCAATTAAGGTTTCAGGAACATTCTAAAACAGAAGCAGACAAAACAAACAAAAACTGCAGTATAATAAATACCTGGCCCAAAATTTACAAAAATTGTTTGAAAATAAGAAAGAGCCCAAAATCCCATTAGTTGTTTGAGCTGCTTTTCAGTTCCATATGAAGTGATATGTGGATGGTGATACCATGAAGGCCATATTGCAACGATATTAAAGTTTATTTATTTGTCACAAGTACGCTCACATTAACATTGCAATGAAGTTACTGTGAAAATCCCCTAGTTGCCACACTTTGGCGCCTGTTTGGATACACTGAGGGAGAATGTAGCATGACCAATCCACCTAATCCGCACATCTTTGGACTGTGGGAGAAAACCAGATATCCCAGATTTTATAGTAAAATAATAAATACAGATCCTGATTGCAATATATCCAGTAATCCATGCTCAAGAGCAAATACTTTTAGCAAGTAAATCAAACTCTGTTCTGGCTCAGTTATTCACATGGGCTTAGGCAATCAATTTGTTAAATGTTGTGCCTACTTGGTTGAGGTACTTGAGGACAATGAGATTCTGTAAAAACATACTCTCAGTGTAAATAATTGCTTTCAGGGGTGTAGGAGAGGTAAGTTTATGCAAGAAATTAGCGTGTTCGATGGACTATTCCCCATTTGCTTGGATGAATGCAGCCTAGCAAGTCATTCCTGGTAGAATTGCATGAATGATTTATACATCTCAGGAAGACAACTGCAGGCATTTCATTTCCACCAAAACTCAAAGGGGCTACCCATTGTTCAATATTTGTACACATCACACTCTGACCTTATTAAATAAATATAGCCCATACTTTGAATTTTTGAACACCAAATTTGATTTACCAACTTCCAAACCAGATACTTTCATTTTTAAACTTGAGTCTCAACTTAAAAGTTTCATTCCTGAAACACATGAATCATAAAATGAGACACTTTCACAACAAGTCCCACAGGGATCAGTACTGGTGCCTGATCTACTGAAGATTTACATTCATGACTTGGATGAAGGGACCATCCTTATTGTAGCCTGGTATGCTGATAGGAAGATGAATAGGAGAGCAAGTTGTGATGAGGATACAGAGAGTCTACAAAAGGATTACAGACAGATTGGTGGAAAGGCAAATTGTGCGGAGGGTGTGGAGAGTCTACAGAAGGATCTAGATAGGCTGGGCGAATGGGCCAGGAAATGGCAAATGGAATTTAATGTTGGCAAGTGTGAGGTGGTCCACTTTGGTAGGAATAATGGTAGGAAGGATTATTACTTACGTGGAGAAAAACTGCAGCAGGCGGCGGTGCAGAGGGACCTTGGGGTCCTTGTGCATGAGTCGCAAAAACCCAGCTTGCAGGTGCAGCAGGTGGTCAGGAAGGCGAATGGGATGCTGGCCTTCATAGCGAGGGGGATTGAATATAAAAGTAGGGAGGTCTTGCTGCGGCTGTATAGGGTATTGGTGAGGCCACAGCTGGAGTACTGTGTGCAGTTTTGGGCGCCGTACTTACGCAAAGATATTTTGGCCTTGGAGGGAGTGCAGAGGAGGTTTACTAGGCTGATGCCGGAGTTGAGGGGGTTGAGCTATGAGGAGAGGCTGAATAAACTAGGCTTGTACTCGTTAGAGTTTAGAAGAATGAGGGGAGATCTCATTGAGACGTATAAGATGATGAATGGGATGGATAGGATAGAGGTGGAGAGACTCTTCCCGCTCAGAAAGGACAGTAGGACTAGGGCGCACAGCCTCAAGATAAAGGGGGGGTGGTTTAGAACGGAGTTGAGGAGGAACTTCTTCACTCAAAGGGTGGTGAATCTCTGGAATTCTCTTCCCGTTGAAGTGGTGGAGGCTACCTCGCTAAATATTTTTAAGAAGAGGGTTGATGGGTTTTTGATAAGAGAGGGGATTAAGGGTTATGGGGAGAGGGCGGGAATGTGGAACTGAGCCACGACAGATCAGCCATGATCTTATTGAATGGCGGGGCAGGCTTGAAGGGCCAGATGGCCTACTCCTGCTCCTATTTCTTATGTTCTTATGTTCTTAAAATGAGTGAGTGGGCAAAAACTGAGCAGATGGAGTATAAGTATGGGAAAATACGGTTGTCCACTTTGGCAGACAGTATAGACAAGCAAAATACTATTTAAGTTGAGAGAAACTGCACAATGCTGCAGAACAGAAATACCTATCTTTGTATACGGATCACAAAAACTCAGTTTGTAGGTGCAGCAAGGAATTAGGAAGGCAAATGAAATGTTGGTCTTTATTGCATGGGAATGGAGCAGAATAGCAAGGAAGTCTTGCTACAGGGCTTTGGTGAGACTGCACCTACAGTACTGTGTACAGTACAGTTTGCTCTCCTTAAAGAAAAGGAATACTTGCGTTGCAAGAAGTTCAGTCAAGGTTCATCAGCCTGATTCCTGGGATGAAGGGGTTATTTTATGAAGAAAGGAGGCGCAGATTAGGCCTGGATCCATTCGGAAGCTTAGAAGAATAAGAGGTGATCTTATTGAAACATGCAAGAGTCTGAGGGATTCTGAGCGAGCTTGAGCGCATGTCTCCCTCTTTTGGGTAACCTAAAACTAGAGGACACAGTTTAAAAATAAGCAGCCTTCCACTGAACACTCTCACAGCTAGGAATTCTTCTCAGAGGGCCGTTCGTGTTTGGAATTCACTTTCTCACTGAGCAATGGAGACTGGATCATTAAATATACTCAAGGCTGAGTTTGACAGATTTTTGATTGACAATGGATTTATGGGTTTTGGAGAACAGGCAAGAAAGCAGAATGAAGGTCATCATTCAAATGGCAATGATCTTCTTGAATAGCAGGGCACTTTGGAGGGGCCTAATGGCCTCCGCCTGCTCCCACTTATGTTCTTTCAAAAGCTTTATAATACATACATTTAATTCTACTGGTCTTACAATATCTTCTATGCTGGTCTATGAGGCAAGTATCCAAGACTAACAAAAACACTTTTGTTGTCAGATGTGGGCTGCAATTTAGCAAACTGCATTTTTCCATAATGCATTAAAATTTTTCACAATGTGTCCTGCTAACAGAAATATCCTATTACCAGAAGATGTATTGGAAAGGTGGTAATTTACTATTCACTTTATGAACAAAAAGCCCAGCCGTGTCATTTCTCATCTCTTGCTACCCCCCTACCAGAAAAAAAATGCAGTGACTCATGCTGGGGTATGTTCCACAAGCATCAGCAGCCCTCAAGTACCTCAAGAGACCGCATTTCCCATTGCAAACATCAGTTGGCAAAATTAAAACATGTATTTTCCAGCAGGAATTAAAAGATAGCGATGAAGAACGGCAAGAGTGGGTAACATTCCTTCCAGCAGCCTGCAGCCTGACTACACAACCAGTTATATTCATTCCACTACTACCCTATGATCAATTTATAACAAATAGTTTGAAGGTATGCCTATATAGTTCAACACCACTTTACAATACAATGACACGCTAATAATTGTTACAATTAATAACTTCGTTTTTTTTAAAAAGAAAGAGCAATTTTATACTAAAGCATGGAAGTAAATGTGGTATAAAAATGTCTAATTTCATGATTCACGTATTTCAGGAATATGACTTTGGGAACTGAATTGTTTAAGTAGTAAGTGGAAGCACCGAGTTTGAGAAGCTGGTAAAGAGGCTAAGTTTTTGAAATTCAAAGGGTGGTCAGTGTATATTTAATAAGGTCTGGCAGTATCTGTGGACAGAGAAACAGTTGATATTTTGAGCCCAATATTCTTCTCTTATACTCACTCTTCTTCAGAATTCTGAAGAGCAGTCATATTGGATTCGAAGCATTAACTCTGCTTTTCTCTTCATAAATGCTGCCAGATCTGCTGAGGAGCTCCAGCACTTGGTTTCTATTTCAGATCTCCAGCATCTGGAATATTTTGCTTTTATTTATTCAATGTTGGAGTCAGAAATGTGAGAACAGTGGATAACCCCTTTTTGAGTCTTGGTAGAGACCAGATGTCAATGGCGGCCTTCATAAGGAAGATAAAGTATTCATGTATTACCAAGGACAAAGAAAGGTTTGAAAGCAAAGGGTGAACAAGGAAAGACCTTAAAAGTATTCATATGCTTTTCAGATCAAAGTTCAGGTTTGGAAAGAGGAGGTAATTAGTTCAGCACTTTATCTAGGACATCCCAGATGTGCCACACTGCCATGGAGATAGATCACAAAAATGCAGTCTTTTGTGGGTTAACCTACATTTCTCTTACAGAAATGGTCAACTAGGAAGACCATGAGAAGTTAGCACATGTATGAGTAGCTAGGGACAAGATTGATAGGAATACCTGTTTCTCAATGCCCTTAAATTGGAGGCACGATTGGGAGGGCGGGAGGGTGGACACGAGAGAGAGCGAAAAAAAAGAGGGAGAGAAGAGAGAGAAACAGACTTAGTTTGGAGCCTGTCAGAGGCAACTTGGCCCCAGGAGTTCATGACAGCCTTGGTCCAATCATAGACTTTGAGCTAAATTCCCTATGTGAGGTGATGAGGTTGCCCATTATTCATATCAAAGCAGTATTCAAGCTGTCTGTGCCCATATGCATCAATTCCTGGCCAACATTCAACCTTCCTAAGCTTATGACTCAAACAACAATTGTACCACACAAATGCCAGTCAATGGCCACCTGCAACCAGATTACACCTAACCCTCTCCCCTAGACATTCAGTGACATTACGATCACTGAATTTGCCCCAGTGAACCAAAAATAAACTGGACCAGCCATATAAATACAGTGGCTTGGAATTATGCAGCAAATAACTCATCTCCTGACTCCCAAAATCCATGCACCATCTACAGGGCACAAATGAGAACAGTGATGGAATGCACACTGCTCAAACTCTTCTTAGACACTCTTTCTGGATCAAGGGCGAATTGCTTCCACTCCTGTTCAATTCATTTACGATGGCTGGTAAGTCCAATACGCATTCTGCAGAATCTGCAATATCTGGATCAGGTGATGCTTGGAAGGTTGGTAAGCAAGTTGCTTGGAGGCTTGCGCACTCTCTCCAGACACTTCAAAATGTTCCCAACTATGCCCATGCCTTCTCAAATTCAACTTGTCACAAACCAGAGTCTCTCATGAGTTTGAACTCTTCAGGGATGCTTTGAGGAATTCCTAAAATGTTTCTGCTGTCCCCCTGGATGTCTCCTGCCACAACAAGTTCTTAGTAGAGCAGTTTCTTTAGGAACCTGGTATTAGGCATACAAACAACATGCTCGCCCAGCATAGGTAGTGTGGAGTGATTGGCAACTTGAAGTTTAAGTGACGATGTTGATTTGGGAGGGGATGATGGCGGTTGTATTGCCTTTCTTGCAACCAGATTTACAGAACCTTATGAAGATACTGCAGTGGTACTCCTCTGATGCTTTTCTCCTGTAGGTTGTCAGAGTCTTCAAAGCATACAGGTGTGTGGGGTTTATTGCTGCCTGGTAAACCATGATCTCAAATTCTCCTTTTGGCTGAAAGCTGAGCTGGCACATGGGAGTGGATGATAAATTTCTTTGTCTATGTCAGCCTTCATCGAGAGGAGGCCCAAGACAGAATGAATGGTTCACATTTTCCAGGATCGCAGTATTATCCTTTTCAATGGGGTGTTAGAGTTGTTGTTCTGCAAAGCTGGTTGTAAGAGGATGTTAATTTTCCAGACGTTGCGTGAAATCCCATGAAAATCAGTGGGACAACCCTTCCTTAGCTCAAAAATTACCTAAGCCAGTTGCAGTCAGAACATCTTCAGCAATGCATTCTCATACTGTCTTTATCATTTCCAGACTCAATTATTTGAGAAGTGCCTCAAGCTCCATAAACTTGCATTCATCCGAACCTCTGATATACCATATTCCTTGCAGCACCAAGTGGTATTCAGCCGCCTAGGTCCAACCCACATAAGCTTCCTTCCCAAGCCCCTGCACTTCTCCTCCATACCGTCATCCCCCAAGAACCCTCTTCAAAACCAATCTCCTTAACCAAGCTTTTGGTCACTTCTCTTAATAAATGTTTTTGGTTTATCTTAAAATATCTAACACAATGAAGTTTCACTTTGGATTAGTTTGCTGCTTTGGATTAATGTGGATTAATTAATCCTCACAATAAAAATCTCGTCCCATTTTCCTGGTTTCAGCTCTTGGCAAAGGGTCATTCTGACTCAAAACATTTACTCTATTTTCTCTCCACAGACGCTGTCAAATCTGCTAAGAGTTTGCAGCATTTTCTGTTTTTTTTCCAGATTCCAACATCTGCCGTATTTTGCCTTTGTCAATAATTTTCTTTCCCTATCTGTAACAATTTTTGCCATAACTATCACACCTGCTTTCAAATTATCTTCATATGTAAAAAAAAATGCAAGTTTTAAAAAATTCTCACATACACTACTACTTTGAGCCTGTGAACCTCATGGATCCAAGATTCAATCACCAGTTTACACAAAGTTAGGACTTAGCTGATTTCAAATGGCCTATTTGTTTAGATTAGGCAGAAAATTACTTGATATTGGTCAAGCAGCCAGGAACTGCCACTAGCGTAAGTTAATAGTACATGTAGGTCAAGGACAGAATCAGCAATAATGACCATGGGGAAATAGTTGCATATTCTGTAGTCACTCATTCTCCAGGCTCATAGGCAGTTCGTTCAGATAGTAGAAGGTGACTCATGGTATGAGTCACAATCTTCAAATGCAAAGAGATTAAAAATAAATAAATTAGAAATACCTCAATGAGATTATTCGAGCTGCAGGATGAAAGAATGGCAGGGCAGGTTTGGCACATTGCAGCAACTAATCAATATTGAGTATTGCCTATTCCTGCTTCTACACCATTACTTCTGTGCCCCCAAAGGATCTATCCTTGAACGCAGTCAACTTCATCACATCAGCGATGACATGCACCTATTTCCCCACCATTACTCTCGACCTCTCTAAATTGTCAGACTACCTGCCCAACTTCCATTACTGGATGAACTGAAATTTTCCCCAACTAACTATAAGATCCAGGCCATCATCTTTGCTCCTCACCACAAATTCCATTCCCTTGCCACTAACTCCTTTCCTCTTTCTGGCAAACATATAAAGCTGAATCAGACCGTTTTCCACCTTTATTTGATTTCAAGATGAACATACAAACACATCCGTGTTATCACTAAGACTGCCAATTTCATGATGTCCAACTCCACTCCTGTCTCAGCCCCTCTCCTGGTGATATCCTCATCCGTGCCTTTACCTCCACACTTGATGATTCTAACTCACTCCTGGTGGATATTGAAAATCTGGTCAGGTCATCGAACACTTGCGTCAAAGAAACGCTACAGTGCGGAAAGAGGTCAATCGGTCCATTGAATCTGCACTGACCACAATCCCATACAGGCTCTACGCCATATTCCTACATATTTACCTGCTAATCCCCCTAATCTATGCATCTCAGGACATCAAGAGGCAATTTTTAGCATGGCCAATCAACCTAATCTGCACATCTTTGGTTGTGCCCCACATTCTACCCACCCTAAGTTTGAAGTAATCCACAACTACATTACCCTTGTCCTAATTCACACCAATCCAATGATCACCCAAGACCCTTGTGCTTGCTCATCTAATATGGTAACTGATTAAGCAATGCTTCAATTTAAAATTCTTATCCATATCTTCAAATTCCTTCATGGCCTTTCCCCTTTCCATTCACAAATGTCTCCAGCCCTATAATAAAAAATGCTGGGAAATCATCTGACAGCATCTGTGGAAAGGGAAACAGAGTTAACGCTGAGTCCAATATGACTCTGCTTTGGAACTGCAGAGAGGCAGAAAGTTCCGAAGAGTTATATTGGACTCAACGTTAACTCTACCTCTCTCCACAGATGCTGCCAGACCTGGTATGCTTTTCTGGCATTTTGATTTTATTTCAAATCTCCAGCATCTACAGTATTTTCTTTTCGTTCACCCTCCTTGATATGTGCACTCCTCCAATTCTAGCTTGAGTGCCGCGGATTTTAATCAGTCTGCCAACAAGTCTTCAGTTGCTAAGGCTCCAAATTCTGAATTCCTGCTTTAAACCTCTGAGCAGCTCTCTTTAAAACCTACCTCTTCTACCCATGCTTTTAGTCATTTACCTTTCTCCTTTGTGTGGTGCTGCAGTAACTTTTGATAAGTAATGCTCCTCTGAAGCACCTTGGGTGTTTATTATGTTAAAGGTACTATGTAAATCTAAGTAATGCCATGATGCCTGCAGGAATTTGTGAATTAATGACATCATGATTCCAGTCACCCCAAACCCAATAACCTGTTACACACCCTACTTGCAGAATAAAGCAGAGATGTAAAAAAGGAGTGTCTCAATGTGCTCTAAGAATGATCATTTTAAACACTCCTGTTGCTTGATCTTTAACATTATCAGAGAAGCCGCTCACTTTGCTGTAACAAACTTGAATTCTTCCTCTTCATTGTTTTAACCTCCTCTATCATGCAAGAAGCTTGACACCATTCTGGACAAAGCAACCTGCTTGATTGGCACTCCATCCTGCACGAACATTCATCCTTGGTGCACAGTGGCAGCAGGGTTTACTATGACATGCACTGCAGCAATTTGCCAAGGCTCTTTTTACAGTATCTTCCAAACCCATAACCTTTACCACCTGGATGACCAATGGCAGAGATGCATGCGAATACCACCATCTCCAAGTTCTCCCCATGTTGCACACCACCCTGACTGGGAAGAAAAATCATGGCTTGGTTAAAATACTAGGACAGCCTTGACAGCTATATTGAAGTAGGTAATACTATACAATTGCGCACCAAAGTGCGGCGGCAGCTCATGACCATCTTCTCAAAGGCAACTGGGGATCTGCAATAAATTCTGGCTGTACCAAAGACAGCCACAACCCATGAATGAATTTACAGGTCATAGCAATCATTTTCCACCTTTTTCTTTTTGCAAATGATAAATACAAAAGCTGTGTCTTCAGTCTTACTACAAATTTAGTTTTAGCTTAAATCTCTCAAATTTATAACAGTTGTCACAAGACATACATTGGTATCCGTTCTACATACAAAAAAAAGAAACATTTGCATTTATATAGCACCTTTATATTGCAAAAATCAGAAAGTACGTCACACAACATATTACTTTTTTTTAAAAGAGTACAGTGCTTTGTGGAAAGCATTGCAGCTGTTTTGCATTAACAATATCCCATAAGCAAATGATCGATCACTTAATTATTTTATCTTTGGTGGCACTGGCTATGGGAAGCATGATGTGGAGATGTCGGCATTGGATAGGGGTAAACACAGTAAGAAGTCTCAATACTAGGTTAAAGTCCAACAGGTTTATTTGGTAGCAAAAGCCATTAAGTTTCGGAGTGCTTCGTCAGATAAGTGGGAGTTCTGTTCACAAACAGGGCATATAAAGACACAAACTTAATTTACAAAATAATGGTTGGAATGCAAGTCTTTACAGGTAATCAAGTCTTAAAGGTACAGAACGTGAGTGGAGAGAGCGTTAAGCACAGGTTAAAGTGATGTGTAATATCTCCAGTCAGGACAGTTAGAGAGATTTTGCAAGCTCAAATCTCACTGACTGTCCTGTCTGGAGACAATAAGGGCTTGCAAAATCTCACTAACTGTCCTGTCTGGAGACAATACACATCTGTTTAACGCTCTCTCCACTCACGTTCTGTACCTTTAAGACTTGATTACCTGTAAAGACTTGCATTCCAACCATTATTTTGTAAATTAAGTTTGTGTCTTTATTGTCTCCAGACAGGACAGTCAGTGAGATTTGGGCTTGCAAAATCTCTCTAACTGTCCTGACTGGAGATATTACACATCACTTTAACCTGTGCTTAACGCTCTCTCCACTCACATTGTCTATATCTTTGAGACTTGATTACCTGTAAAAACTCGCATTCCAACCATTATTTTGTAAATTGAGTTTGTGTCTTTATATGCCCTGTTTGTGAACAGAACTCACACTCAAGTGCTCCAAAAGCTAGTGGCTTTTGCTACCAAATAAACCTGTTGGACTTTAAACTGGTGTTGTGAGACTTCTTACTATGGGAAGCATGCCACGAGGACAGCAGTAAAGCTCCCTGAGCTTACGTGAGTAGTACCATAGCATCTTGAACATCCAGCTTCAATACTGCACTTTGAGCCCAGATTACACGCTCAAATCATGTTTTGGCAGCTGAACTTTCAAATCATACTGAACAGTAGTTGTGCAATCCTCTCAACTTGTTGCCTCAAATTGCTCCCTTTACCACAAGACAAAGGCCATGAAAGAATTTGAAAACAAGGGTGAAAATTTTAAAGTCATTGGGAGCACGAGGTGATGCCTGAACAGGATTTGGTGTAAGTTAAGAAATTTGCTATGGAATTTTGCATAAGCTGAGGTTTCTGGAAGATGCAAGGTCGAAGGCAGACCAGGATTGGAATATCCAAGCGAAACCCAAGTTTGGAAGGACTAAGAATATAATTGCTTTTACTACAGTTTTAAGTTTAAATGGGAGAATATGAACATTTCAGACACCCATCACACTTTACTAAAACTTTGACGCTACTGTAGCGCATTACGAATTGGGAAATCCACGCCCTATACTTTCTCCTGGCTATCATTGCTAGCCAAACCCCATGTAAATGATCTGATACCAGATGCGTAAAGTAGGACATGCACGCTGCACACTCCAGATATCTCTGAAGCATGGAACACCATTGCATGAGTATGGAATTTACAATGCAAAATATGATCAAGTAAGCACTTGATTTAAAATCAGCCTTAACTGAAATTGATGCTGCATTCACAGTCCAACAATAAAAGTTTGTTCTCTCTTGTTCTCATTTCATTTTAGTGATAAATACACACTCACATATTCTAGCCTCTTACTTGTGTCTCTCGTTGGCTGTAAAGTATTTGGGATGTTTGGAGGTCATGAAAAGGGCTATATTTTGATGGAAAAAAGGAGAACGTAAGATGGAACTGTTGCTGAACACTACATACAAAGTGTTGCAGGACAGTCCACCAAAAAAATAAAAAGTATAATTTCCATACAATTTCCCAGCTAGTAAATTTAAATACCAGGAACTAATTTTAAAAAGTGGGTTTACTTACAACCACCAACCCCACCCAAAAAAACTATTGTGGATGCTTTTGAAGGCAGAATAAGGATTTCTGCATGCACTGCCAAGAAATGTCCTTGTTAATTCAGCTATCCTAAAATGGATACAAACCAGACCTAGATGCAGCCAGAAATAAACTGGACATGGCAGACCGCTACCCTTTAATATAAAAACAGTTGGATTTGTTGCAACGCTGGATAATGGTCAAAATCCCTACTTCTGCACAATGTAAATGGAAAACTGGAAAATTGGCAGTCCAGACTCAGACAGCAATATCTTCCAATAACGAAAGAGCCACATCACTCACAGAAGCCTTCAGACATTCATTTCACCTACCCAAATGTGGCTCCCTCTCTATTTTCTAAAGCAATGCATACACAAATACCAAAGAACATTGAATGACAAAGCCTTACAATAGACAACATATCATCCCGAAACTCAATTTGCACTAATATTTGCTTAAAAGTAGGAGCAAATTTTATGAGCATTTTCGCCAAATATATTTTATGTATCGGCATCAATACGCCACAGGAAAAATACCATGTTAGCCAGCCAGCTTTAATGTTAGTCAACATTCTCCTTCTGTGATATACTTAATTCATCACATCAAATCGCTCTTATGGCTACCACATTAGCAGGTGACGTGCAACCACTAATATTTCGAAGCCTAGTGTTGTGCACTGTCCAACACGTTCAGTTCAAATAGATAGTGCCGAACCCTATTTTGCCAATTTTCAAACTCCAACAAAATTACCAACTAATATCTTCCAGAGAAGACCATGCAATGCCCATAAAAATAGCCTGTACTGTGCGTGTGTACAGAATCAACCTTCTTCAAGATTGAAATTTTCCAATCTTGCCCATGTATCACATTATCACATGATCTAGTACAGGTGGAAAATTACAAAAAACCTATATCCAGGCAAGCCTTATGAGTGTCCACTGGCAAATAAATCCCTCATCACACTATTCACTAAGATTGATTTTGGAATGGAGTTGGACCTTTGACATTTAATTCAAGTCTTTTCACTTGCCTAATTAAATACAATTTTTAAAAATCATTCCTGCAATGTGGATATTGCTGACAATGCCAGTACTGTAGTTATTGCCCATCTTTAATTGGCGTCAAAATGTTGATGGTAAGTAGTTATCTTGAACTACTGTGGTCTGTATGGTGACAGTACTCTCAATGTGCGTTCAGATACAGAGCTCCAGAATTTTGACCAATAATGAATAATCATATAGCTGGTGGTGAGAGATTCAGGAAGGAATTGCAGGTTGTGGTACTCCCATGCACCTGCTAATCCGGCTCATCTAGACAGCAGAGATTGCTAGTTTACTAATATTTTATACACATTAATTCTAAATCTGTTGAAAGGTTTTCCTGGAAGATTTGATGCCCAGTCAAACAAATTTGCCCACTAAAATGTATTTCAACATTAGTTGGAATCAAAGCAAACAAAACCAAAACATTGATAATGTCCAATTGTCAATTATTGTTGCTATACATTTATTCTTGCTATACATTTATTCTGAAGCCAGAGAGAGAATAGAAACCATAAAATAGTTTAATTCTAATATATATAACAAAAACAAAGTTGTTAAAATACTCAGCAGTCTGGCAGCATTGACATTTCAGGTTGCAAAACATTTATTCAATTTTTCTCCCCATATATCCTGTCAGACCTGTTGATTATATCCAGCATGTCTGTTTTTATTATAGAGTAAAGGCATTCCAAAGAATTTTGCTCTTGTTAGCTTACTGGCAACTTAATACTTGTTACTACTGTCTACTCAACCAAAATGAAAGTTTACAATTGGGCATTAAGTTGGAATATTTCAAAATATAGTGGCCTTTGTTTCATTTTTGCTGTTACATTACAACATTAACAGCAATTTATAGTAAACAAAACAATGCATCTGTCACCATTATAAACAGATTACATTGTACCTCATTTTAAGTGTTACACCAACATGCAAAGACAGAAAAATAAAAACATTTGCAAAGACAAAATCAAATCCATGTTTTCATCAGCTTTAAACGATATGCAGTCAATTTGGAATTTTAAGCAAGTTCTCCAAATAAAAAACCCAAAATGAATAGTCACTTGAGCAAATGTGGGTTAAAGAAAGCCTGTTAAGGACAAATCATACTTAGCTAACTTGATAGATTTACTGAGGGTAGGTGAGGGTAATGCTGTTGACAACGCAAAAATGGAGATCCGAAAAGCATTCCGTAGAGTTGCACAATAAATTTGGGAGCTATGTTAGACCTCACTGAATAAAAGGGATGGTGGCAACATGATACAAAATTGGTTGAATCATGGAAACAGATAGTGGTTAGTGGATGTTTTTCCAAACTGTAGGAAGGTTTATAGTGGAGTTCCCCACAAGTTGGTGTTAGGACTCCAGCTCTTCCTGATAAATGTACACATTATATAAACGACCAAGATCATTTGTACAGGGAAAAATTCCAAAATTTGACGATGAAACTTGGAAACATTGTGAACTTTGTGGAGAATAGTATAGAACTTTAAAGGGACATAGACAACTTGATGGAAAGTGGTAGATGAAATTAATGCAGTGATTAAGTTTGATATGATGAATATGTAGAGACAACATGAAAAGGTAGAATTCTAAATGGGGTGCAGGAAGGAGCAGAAGGTGAATATGTGCATAAATTTTTGAAGGTGGCAGGATAAGTTGAAAGTGTGGTTAATAAAACGTACAGCATCATAGTCTTTATTAATAGGGGCCTAGAGTGCAAAAGCAAGCAAGTTATGTTAAGCCTATGTGAAACACAAATTAGGCCTCAATTTAAGTACTGTGTCCAGTTCTGGTTGATATATTTTTTTGAAGGACCTGAAGGCATTGGAGAGTGCCAAAAAAGATTTACATGAACCGGAGACTGACAAGTTTCCCAATTATACATATAAATCCAAAATAATAGAATTATTAAAGAATATATCTTTTTGGCTTTATTAAAAAAGTTTGACACTATTTCAAAGAAAAAGTAGACAATTCAAATGTTGCCTACCCAAGATCTGAAACTCCATAGTAATGCATGTTAATGTTATTACAATAACTGTATAGTTATTATATTGTAATGTTAGCCTTGGACCAGGGTACATGTAGATTCTAAGCTGATATACCTAAATTTATTTGATGAAATAAACAATCCTAAAGTGTTGCTACATTTAGATTTATTGCTTTTTGTGGTAGTAAGTGTATTATCTATTTGGTACATGTGAAAATAGCTTTGGTCAAATTACCTGCTGAACATGAAATAAATTCTATGATGGAGATACTGTTAGCACACTGTACAAAATGCTGTTACTCCAATTTTGGTACATAAAAATGATATCCATGTTAACTTACAGGCACAAGACAATGCTAGCTAAAATCTTTAGCAAGTTGCCTTGACATACATTTTTCAGGGCTAGTTCCATATTACTCAATGCAGGGACTCGGAACACAGAATTAACGTCAGTTCCAGAATCTCATTTCAGTAAGATAAAACAAAAAAATCTGAGGTTAGGGAAATGAGGAAAGATAACAGTTGCAAGTTGTACAGTTTTCTTTTATAACAATTTGCATTTTTCTTCCATTTAAAATTGACCTTGATCTGTGAGTCATTGAGCCAAACACTTAAACGTAGCTAGATTTGAACAAGATTCACAGAAACTGTCAGATTTAAATTTCTATTGCGGCCTACTCAGGTCCAATGAACATCTTTCTTATACATTTGAAATGTGATTTTGCATATTATGAAATAACTATGGAATGTACACAGTACTGTAAATACAAGTGAAGATAAATTCAGCTTGAGAGGTTCTATTTGAAGTGGATTACAATACTATTCCACCTCTTCATTTATTCTGCTCTTCCTCTGCTGACTCACACTGGAACATTGTTCCACAGACATAAGTGGTCTTTCCATTCGAGGCAGTAACAATAGATAGTAGGTAGTGAGCATCAAGCAGCATGGTAATGCTGCTCAAATGGGGATTTACAATAGTGGCAGCCACAACTAAGCTTTACCCTATCCTCAATGTTCACACGCCTGTTACTAATAAGAATTACAGGAGAGTGAATGGGATTCCTTGGCTCATTTTTCGCCTCCTTGGTTTTAGCAATAAGAACATGATAACATCACCTTCTTCCAGCAGCTTTCTCAGAATCAAGGATGACTTGCTTCCATCGAATAGAATCAGAAAGCCTATAGTACAGAAAGAGGCCATTTGGCTCATTGAGTCTGTACCAAACACAATCCCATCCAGGCCCTTTTCCTACAACCCCACACATTTACCTACTAATTCCCCTAACACTTGAGTCAATACAGCATGGCCAATCAACTTAACCTGCACATTCTTTGGACAAGGAGAAAACCGGAGCACCTGGAGGAAATCCATGCAGACATGGGGAGAAAGTGCAAACTCCACATAGACACTGGCTGAGGCCAGAATTGAAGCCGGGTCTCTGGCACTATGAGGCAGCAGTGCTAACCACTGTGCCACTGTGCTGTCCACTTCATTCCGAGCTCCTGGTAAGTCCAATGCATGATGTCGTTTGTTCAGTGGGAACCTTTGACCTCTTCAAATATGCTCTAATGAGAGGTTTAAAGTGTTTCAGCTGTTCTCCTGCCATGACCAAGTTCCGAATAGAGTATTGCTTTAGGAGTCTGGTGTCAGGCACATAAAAGACACGTCTCACCCAGCAAAACTGGTTTGAGTGATTAGCACCTCAATTCTGGGTATGTTAGTTTAGGACAGGATGCTGCTGTTGGATCACCTTTCTTATCACTATATCTGCAGGGTGTTTGGTTCATATATATTTGACAGAGGCTCTTGCAAGAACATTGCTCGTGATATTTCCCCAGTGCTTTGCATACTGTAGGTTGCTGAAGTCTTCAAACTATATTAGGAACTTGGGGATCACTACTACCCTATAAAACAAGACCTCAAATTACTCATCTCCTGAGCTGGCACTTCGGAAAACAATGATGAATTTTGTTGTTTTCTGTTACCTTACTTGTGAGGTGACTCCCAAGATATGGAAAATGGTTCACATTTTGCAAGATATTGCTATTAATGTTAATCAATGGGGGGAGAGGATTGGCAAGTGGAAGGTGCTGCATTGCAGGAGCTGGTAGAAGAGGATCTCAGTTTTCCAGTTGTTTAGTAAAAAATCCATTTTCTCATATGCTTTGCAGAAGGCATTGATACTGACATGGAGCTCAGTTTCTGACTGAGTGCACATTTGCATACTAAAGTTGGATGACAGGTTGGAGTGATTTTGCTTCTGGATTTATTGTGGCATAAGTTGCGTATTTTCCTGTTGATTTTGTAAATTATCTCCACACCTGTGGGCAGTTTGGAGGAGATGGGGTGTAATATCCCAGATAGGAAATGGAGAGGTGCTTTCCTATAAGAACATCAAAATATGAAAAGAAAGGTCATACAGCTCATTCAGCCTGCTCTGCAATTCAAGCAAGCTAGTTGTCAACCCATAAAAAGTTCTCTCTGATGCCTCAGCTGATCTGGCAGTAAGACATCAAGCCACGAAGATCAAGACAATCTAAGATTCAATCCCAGTTAGTTCTCAGCAGGATTTATGAATTGTACAACTAGTTTCCACATACTATATCTAGGTTAAGGATAAAATAATTTAGGGTCTGGCTCATTTACTATTCAGCAGTGTCTGTTGGATGTGTATGTGAACAGTTGACAGGAGATAGAGGATATGCTGGTGTTTGGCTATGATGGCTATCCACAGTTCAATTGCCTGCCAACTCAATGATAAGCCCATGCGTGAAGAGCCTCCGACTCCTCTAACAGTTTTACAAATTTATTCAGCAAGTTCCTGAATCATGCACTCAAGGTAGACGCCTGGCTTGATTCCTTATTTCTATTGTGTTAACCGATGCCAAACAGGTAAAATCTTCTTCATCTTCCTGAGTTACAACAGGAGTAAAATGAACAAGGAATAAAACAAGGTGCTGGAAAAACTCAGCAGATCTGACAGCATCTGTGGAGAGAGGTTCACCAGTTAACATCTTGATTCAAAGGTAATTGTTCCAGTTGGAAGAAGTCATACTCAATGTGAAATCTTATCCGTTTCTCTCTCTACAAATGCTGCCAGACATGGTGAGTTTTTCCAACTGTTTTTATTTCAGATTTCCAGCATCTGCAGTATTTTATTTGTATTCACTACCTCCTGACATTGTGTGGGTGTCAGATGGGAAGAGGATTTTCATTGGCAAAATGGTCACTCAGTTACGAACATAAGAAATAGGAGCAGCAGTAGGCCATCTCACCCTTTGAGCCTGCCCCGCCATTCAATAAGATCATGGCTGATCTGAAGTGGATCAGTTCCACTTTCCCGCTTTCTCCCCATAACCCTTAATTCTCTTGTCTATCAGAAACCTACCTACCCGCGACTTAAACATATTCAGTGACGTAGCCTCCACCACTTCAACGGGCAGAGAATCCCAGAGACTCACCACCCTTTGAGTGAAGAAGTTCCTCCTCAACTCCGATCTAAACTGCGCCCCCCCGCCCTTATTTTGAGGCCATGCCCTCTAGTCCTGCTGTCCTTTCTAAGCGGGAAGAATCTCTCTACCTCTACCCTATCTATCCCCTTCATTATCTTATATGTCTCTATAAGATCCCCCCCCTCAGCCTTCAAAAGTCCAACGAGTACAGACCCAGTCTATTCAATGTCTCTTCACAGGCTAACCCCCTCATCCCCCGTATCAGCCTAGTGAACCTTCTCTGCACTCCCTCCAAGGCCAATATATTCTTCCGCAAGTGCAGCGACCAAAAACTGCACACACTACTCCAGCTGCGGCCTCACCAGTACCCTGTACAGTTGCAGCAAGACCTCCCTGCTTTTATATTCTATCCCCCTTGCTATAAAGGCCAACATTCTTAAGACTTATAAACAAAGAATGACCATTTGAATAACAAACCAAATGAGGAGAAATTGGTTGCAGGAAACTGGAAGGATTAATGGGATTAGGACTATTTTCCTGCGGAGGATAAACAGCATGAACATATTAGGCCAAATTACTTTGGTTCCAGCAAATACCTCCAGCTGCCACCTCAGGTTTAAAAACAAAGGATGTTGGATTTTTAAGCACTGCTCAAATCCAAGCTCAGTTTCTTTCCTTTGCCCCCAACATTTACAAGTTATCAAGATTTCACCTTAATCATTGCCAAGCTCTCTCTCGACTTGCCCCCAAACCTCTTAACTTATGTCCTTCTCACTTGAAACAGGGGAGGCCAGCGTATGGAGCTCCATCTTCTACCAATAAGTTTATATTTTTCCCTCTCATCTTACAAAGATTTTTGTCCTCACTTGCAGATCCTTCTATGGTTTCATCATTTTCTCAACTCCACAGTTTCTCAAAACATATGTTCACTCAGGCCCCTTGCACTTAGATGATCTACTTCTTGCTCCAAATTCTCTCACTTTACATTGGTCATTCACAACTCCAAACTCCCTTTCAGATCATCTTGCTTTGCTATCAATAATTTCTGAAAAGGTACTTGCCTTTATCCTTGCTTTACCAACACCTAATTACTTTTTCCCCTCTATGTTCTCAGTTCACTACCTGCTATCCTGTAAAAGGTACCCTGGAAAGTATCTCCCTGAATGTTTTGAGTGCATAGAAATGCAGCTGCTTCTGTTTCATAAAAGATATTGGTAGTACAGGCTGTGTAATTCAAGTAAAAGCTGGAGCCATAATCTAGCACAGAGGTGAAGAAGTTCACCCAAAGTAGAATCACTACTATCTCAAAACATGAATTAGGTATAAATGTTAAATACACCAGTCTTTTTAAAGGTGAGCCAAGTTACAGGAAAATATAAACGGTTGTTGCAAATTGATATTCATTTAACTACCAAGTATAGCAGTTCAAAATTTGCATTATGGAGAGTGTTTTACTTCTTCTGCACCTTTTAAAGATAGCAAATCCACTCGAGCTTTAAACAATTACGTTGAATAAATTCCACCCACAATCATCATGCAGGTAATAATGCACATCTGCAGCACTATAGCTCTAGTCTGGACCACACCTCAGCTGTATTCTAAATCAAGTTTAATTTACAAAGCTTACACAGAGTATCCCTGCAAAAACTACACAATGTAGTTCACTGGCTATGGTACATTTCACATAAAACTATCAGCTGAAAAGGTAATTCATCTCAAAAACAAACATAAATCCTACATTAAAACCAATATATAGCACGTTGGAATAAACTAAATTCTGCTCAAGCTTTCAGAACAGATTCAATATCTGAATCAATAAAAATTTCAAATAAATTTAGTAACAAAACAAAACATATTTTGAAATTGTTAGAAAATGCAATGGAAAAAATAAAATTTCAAAATCTGTAATCCCTCAACAAACCTTCAGCTTGAAACACAGACGTATGGCATTAAGAAAAACCTACCGAAATTTTGAAAAACCTTTTTTAACATTTGATTTTCAGTTTTCAGAATAATTACCACATAATGATGCTCTGTTTTCTGGTTAAGTTTCTGTTTTCAAAAAATGTTTGAACCAATCAACACGAGAATGTTACTGACAGCTGTAAGTAGGTTCAAACATAAGGACATGTGAAATAGGAGAGGGAACATTACCTGCTAGTTTTTTTGAGTGCATGGATGATTCAAGTGAGTGGCCCCTTCACTTTTTTTGTGCAGATGCAGCCTACTGTAATTTTAAGAGGCTGACTTGCACAAGGCCAACATTGGAACTTTCTGGTTGCTGTGTGGCAATACAGCTTACAGGGTACACTCGGAGCACGAGCAGGTCAAGTCTGCTCTGCCATTCAATAAAATTATGGTTGACTGTCAATCTCAACTCTATTTTACTACCCAATCCCCATTTCCTTCAATTCCCCTGGAGTAAAATTATCAATCTCACAGATACTACATAAATGGTTGGTACATCACGAGATTCAAAATAAGGTCTCCTCTATTCTTACCTCACAATATGCTTCATATTCAATTCTCAGCAATATAATACTGCTGCACTGTTGGGTGTTTCCATTTCCTTCAATGGCCATCTGTAGCCACACTGAATAAGGCTGGCCTATGCCTACATGGAACTCATTTCAGGTCAGAATAGGCAGCGCTCTTCCTCACAAACATTTTCATTCCAGTAAGCTAAACTGGATTTAAAAGCATGATTGAAAATACAAGCTCAAAAGTACTAACAGCTAGTTTCACCCCCTGCATCACATTTGTTCTTTCTATTAAGTAATTTATTGGCAAGGGAAAGAGTAAAAAAAAATCAAGCTGCTTTGTGTGGTGTTTCTGAGAGCACAGGTTTATAAAAATAACCCATGTGTATTGGAAAACTCTATTATGAGACCAAAACATTCTAGGTTTGACCCTGGCTATTTACTCAGGCAATCCTTAAAAGAGTTCAGGTTTTAACATTTAATCAAATTGGCAAGGTAACAGTATTTCTTAAAAAAAAAATCAAGGCTCACCTGCATCTCACAATTCAATTTTCCTGCCTAACTTTAAATAACAAAAATCAAACTATCTCAGGTCTTGAAAGCTTCAGTTGTGCCAGCATGCACAGCATTGGTGTAAAAGTCCTTCCTGATTTCATTTCTGAATGGCCTAGCTCCAATTTTAAGACTGTTAGATAGAGAAACTATTTTAAGTGCTGTGGCAAAAGAGCTCAGGAACAAACTAAAATTGAAGGAGGGAACGTAAGGGATTTACAGATGACAAGAAAACAAGAGATGAGATAAATAAAACAAAGGTTTGGGGAGGGAAATTCAAGAAAATACTAAACAGTAAAGTATTCTACAAATGTATGAGGAAGAAGAACATTGTCAAGTAATAGTTGGGTTATCCTGAAAGAGATAATAGTGAGCTAACTTAAGGATAAATGGAATTTAGTAGATGACTGGAATTCAATAGACAACCGAAGTATTTTGTTTCAGTACTTATAAAAGATAAACAGTGGGAACGTGTTAAAAGCTAATTATATTTTTTTTAAAAAATAAAGTTAAACAAAAGAAAGGACTTGGACCTGAAGAGGAAGAAATAGCAGTGGAAATTAGACTTCAGTGTTCTATTAAGGCTTGAAGACTGGAGAGTGGACAATCTCCTTCCATTTTTAAAGACAGAGACAGAAAAGGCCAGGGTAATTACAGGCAATTGGTTTAGCATCTGTGGTAGGGAAATTTTGGAATCTTTAATTAAAAATAAATTACAAAATGTCCAGATGATGGAGAAAATAATCAGCCAACATGGGTTTTAGAAAGAAAGATGGTGCTTGACAAACCCAACAAATTATTTTAGGCTATATTTGGTGTGAAGAATGGGTGACATGCAATTGATCTGGTACGCGTGGACTTTTAGAAAGCCTATGACGAGGTACCATGCAAGAGACCATCAAAAGATTGCTGGGTGTAAAATTATCAGAATGATAGCAACTTCAATTAAAAACTGATAAAAAAGAAATAGAAAGTAGATGCTAAAGACAGTTTCTCAGATTGATTGAAGGTGTTGCTCACTTTTATTCAGGGGCTGATTCTGCTCATCGTACATCAAATTTACAGAAAATATTACAGCATGAAGCATAGTAAATAATTCTGAAGACCAAAGTAACCTGCAAGGGAATACCAATAAGATGGTGGAAAGAGCAAAATATAAGGCAGATGAAATTCAATGTCATTAAGAATGAGTTGGTATGTTTTGATTGAAAAAAAATATATATTTTGAATGGGAGAAGATGGGATGAAATGGAAATGATGTGGGTATGCCGGCGTTGGACTGGCGTAAACAGAGTCAAAAGTCTGACAACACCAGGTTTTAGTCCAACCTATTTATTTGATAATATACTCACAAGGCTTGTGAGTATATTATCAAATAAATAGGTTGGACTAAAACCTGGTGTTGTCAGACTTTTGACCATGAAATGGAAAAGCAGAGGTATTTAGGGATCCAGATTCACAGAGAGTTAACAGCAACTACTCAATTGGATCAGGCTAATATAAAAAAAAATTAATTCCGTATTAGCTTTACAGCAATAGAATATAAAAGTCAAGCAGGGAAACTGAATCCATATAAAACGTCACATTCTCAGACCACAGTTGGGGTATAGCATGAAGCTTTGGGGTCCACGCTGTAACAGGATGTTGGAGTAGTAGGGAAGGGTATGGACCAGGCTCACCAGGAAGGTGTCTGTTTTAAGAAAATACAATTAGAAAGAAAGAATTGAAAGACTGTGACCATTTTTGTTGAAACAGAGCAGATTATGTGGCAATTTGATGGAGGTCTTAAAATTATAAAGAGATAAACCAAAGTAAATATAAACATTAGATGCATAGAATGAGACGCATACATTGTAAAATTAAATTTGAGAGATGTAGGACAAAGAACAAGACAACAGGCACATGGGAATAGAGTGCATATATAAGATGAAGGCTGCTGCTCACATGGAGAATAAACAACAATACTGACTGGCTGGACTAAAGGCGAATGTCCATGTTGGAATTTCCATTAAATTTTATGTGAGGCCAATTGTGTAGAAGTCAGAACTTTGTTCAGACAAATAAATGCTTGCATAAAATAGGATCACTCAATTACACTAATATTAAGCACAAATTCTGATCCAAGTTCAGAATCATCCACAGCAATGAAAGTTGCACATTGGTTTTGAGGAAATTAGGTGTTCCTAGTGCACGCTATCCAATACATTAACCATTAGGGTAATTGTGAATCCAGATGTTGTTACTGACAAATCGGAAAATGAGAAAGAGTCTATTGTTAGGCATATTAGAGACCATAAACATGGGAGCAGAATTAGGCCACTCAGCCCATTGAGTCTGCTCCGCCATTCAATCATGGCTGACATTTTGCTCATCCCTATAACCCTTTATTAATCAAGAATCTATCTACCACTGTCTTAAAGACACTCAATGACCTGGCCTCCACAGCCTTCTACAGCAAACAGTTCCACAGATTCACCACAGTCCGGCTGAAGAAATTCCTCATCTGTTTTAAAGGATCATCCCTTCAGCCCGAGGTTGTGTCTTCTTGTTCTAGTTTTCCCTACTACACCTACTCTATCAAGCCTCTCAGTATCCTTAAATTTCATTAAGATCCCCCTCATCCTTCTAAACTCCAACGAGTACAGATCCAGAGTTCTCAACCGTTTCTCATACAATGAGGACTTCATTCAAAGGATCTTTCTTTGAACATCCTCTGTACTCTTTCCAAGGCCAGCACATCCTTCCTTAGATACAGGACCCAAAACCACTCTCAGCAGTCCAAATGGGGTCTGACCAGAGCCCTGTACAGCCTCCAAAGTACATCCCTGCTCTTGCATTCTCACCCTCTTGACATGAATGCTAACATTGCATTTGCCCTCCTAACTGCCAACCGAACCTGCACATTAACCTTAAGAGAATCTTGAATAAGGACTCCCAAGTCCCTCTGTGTCTCTGATTTCCTAAGCATTTCCCCATTTAGAAAATTAATATTTAGAATCATCTCGACACACTTCCACAATGCATATGTACATTGTGATTTTTGGACAATGACAAGACAAAATGACAAGACAAAAAAACTTGAGTGTTCTTTGATCATTGTGAATGCTTTATGTGCCTGTTACTGAATGTAGAGGTTTTGCTAAGTGAATCACATTTGAAGTATGTTTATCTATCTTAGGACTATAGGCCAGGTGCTTTCAACTAACCAACTAGCACATGTGGTCAAAGCAATGTTACCATAGCCACACCTGTGGGCAAGTGAGCAGTTCTTATTGGATAACATTGCTTGTACCACAGAAAGGATAACAACAAAACTACAATAAAAAACAAGCTGAATATTCAGAATTGCAAATTCAAATTTGATTTTGGCATTTAGTCACACTAAGTACAGAATTTCTCCATACTCGCTGTCAAAAGCTATCTACTTCAGCTATTTATCGTTTCTATTACAGTAACAAAAAAATTCAGCATGAAGAGTCTAAAGTTAACTTGCTTATTACTCTTTCAAATACATATGTATACATACCTTCCAATCTAGTATCCTGGGTTTAGGTTGTCTGGAATACTCCATGAATAAACAAAAACAAACTTTGAATCACAGCCTACTTAATATCTATCAAATACCAATATTGTAAATACACAGAATTCTATATCCAGGTTAACTGTGTATTTGGATAACAGTTATAGTCTACTGTAACTAATTTAAATTGTAACCCTAAATTAGAAAAAGTAACCTGACTT
Source organism: Carcharhinus amblyrhynchos (assembly GCF_965287045.1). Classification (NCBI taxonomy): domain Eukaryota; kingdom Metazoa; phylum Chordata; class Chondrichthyes; order Carcharhiniformes; family Carcharhinidae; genus Carcharhinus; species Carcharhinus amblyrhynchos. Next base: position 76,858,956 of record NC_137334.1, on the reverse strand, counting down.
CTATCATTCAATGCACACATCCAAAAACATTTGATCAGTTCTGCGTTGTCACTTAGTAAAAATGTTCTCATTTTTTATGCCATGTGTCAATTTTTAAAAACAGAAGTTTCTTCATAGAACAACTGTATGTTATTCAGAAACTGGTACACTTTACGTTAGCCACAAAAGCAGGTAGCTGCCCAGAAGTAAAATGAACCAGTTTTGACACTTTTCAGTTTAACAGTTTCCTCCATGTGAAAGATAACCAACATTCCCTATTTCCACAGGGAAGATGAACCATAATTTATCATACTTTCATTTGTCTTCATCAAATAGGTTAAACTTATAACCCAATAGTTTTAGATGCAAAATATAATTGTACAGGCAGTATTTGGCAGGCAACCGAATGCTTTGCACTGTAAAATTATTTTCTGACAGCCATATTAACCATATATACATGCAAAATATGCTAGCAATTGAGGTAATTTTGATTGCTTTCCAGCTAATTATGCATTATTCATAAAAAGCTCACATTCTTTTACAACCTGGCCAAAAAAAGTTGTAACAAACTTACTCATTATGTTGTCAATTAAAAACAATTAAACTGTTGATCCTACCAAGATAGCCATCAACTTTTTCGAAGCATTAGCTTGGCACAACCTTAGTAAATTTAATATGGTTTTTAATTATGCTTGAGCCAGTTCTGTTACGAGGGTTAAATAAGCCTTTAACATGTAGCTCCATTCTCTCAATTTTGCTGTGGAATACCTCTCAAGTTGAGTTATCTCCCTCACAGAACCTGAATATTTGTAAATCACAAAAAAACCTTTCATGGGAAGTTGCCATGGGAAGGGGAGGGTTAAGATATGCAAGTGAGGAGTGGATCAGGGTATAATGGAGGGAGTGGCTCCATTGAAATGCTAAACGGGGAAGGGAGGGAAAAATAAGTTTGGTGGTGGCATCGTACAGGAGGTGGCAGGTATACTGGAGGATGTGAAAGCTGGTGGGTGGAAGGTGAGTACAAGCTATCATGGTCCTGGGAGGGAGGAGGGGTGAAAGACATGGAACCAACTTTCCTCATCACAGAACCTTCTCATGCAGGCATAGGAAGTGCAAAATATGCCCTTTAACTTTCCATTGCCATCTGCAATCCCTTCAGATGAAACAGCAATTTACCTGACATTTTTCAATTTTATGTCCAGTATTTGCACTCATGATAGGATCTCTCTGCTGGGGAGACCAAATGCAGATTGGGTAATATTCTTGTGGAACACTTTGGTCTGAATGCTTCAGCTAGAATTTATGGTTACTTGCCATTTTAATTCTCCATTCGCCCTCCCACTTTTACCTCTGTCCTCAATGTAAGCTCAATCCACAGTACCCTAGCTTTCCATTAGGCACTTTAGAACCTTTCGGACTCCCAACATAAATTCAAAAATTCCAGATCATAACTTCTGCTCTCATTTTTTAGAATGGCTGCTGTTGGTGATGATTCTGGTCTTCCTATTTACAATCTTTTGATTCTTGTCCCATCTCCTTTGCCATGCACTGATATCCTCTGCCTTCTACCTGATCACAGTATCTTCCTTTTTTTTCATTCTCCTTTTCCCCACTCCTATACTTGCTGAAAATATGTTGCATCTCTAACTTTTTCCGTTCTTACAAAAAGTCAGCAATGTGAATTACTAACTGTTTGTCTCCGCAGATGCTACATAGCCTACTGAGATTTGCATAATTTTCCATATTTACTTAAAATATTGTTCCTGGCAGCACAAATTGGAAGGATCTTTTGAAAATTTTCAATACAACCAATTAACAACTCAATATAACCAAGCAATCCACATTTTGTACAGCATTTAAGTATGTCTGGGGAATAATGAACTGCCTAGAAAAGATTATACCAAAACCCAATGCAAGCATATTAAAAAACAAATGTAGGTATCCAACTTGTTTTTGATAGGAAAGTATTACAAACTTATATTTTTCAAGTAAAAGGCTTATATAAAAATCCATTATTAAAGCATTAGCACCGATAAGTAATCAATATAAATACTAAGTTGCATCATTACTGCACAATTGTGGCACATGCACATATTTCTTCACAGGAAAGTTTTTGGGGTTGATGAAATTCTCTGTGTGAAGTATCTGCATAACTAAACAAAACATAGCCATTTTTTCCAATGAGCATTGCCTCACTCAGGCCAACTAAAGTAATATTTGTAAACACACAATATAATCTAAGTTATTGATGTATATATAAGAACACATGAATTTGAAGTAGGCTATTTGGCCCTTCAAGTCTGCCCTGCCATTCAACAAGATCCACCTGAATTTCACCTTCCCACACTAATGTCTGTAACGCTTAAATTCCTTGATAACAAAAAACCTATCAACTCTGTCTTGAATATCCTGAATGACTGAGCATTCACAACTCTCTGGGGCAGAGAATTCCAAAGATCAGCAAACCTGTGTGAAGGAACTGCTCCTTATCTCAGTCCTAAATGGACAATCCTTTATTCTAAAACTGTGACTTCATGTTCTAAATTTCCCAGCCAAGGGAAACATTTTCCCAGCATCTATCCTGTCAAAGGATTGCAGCATCAGTTATCAAGCACCTTGTTTTGACAGGAGAGAGCATATATCAATCACAATTCATATGGGAGAATGATTGTAAAACAAAAATCAAGGCATTCATTGAAGTGAAAAAAGTAGTAACGTATTTTGAAAAACATATCTGTAGGTAGCAATGCTCCCCTGAAAGGTGCTACAACAGCAGCACTTTTCCAAGGCACATCATGTACTTTGAAAACAATTTTAAAAAAGGCAAAAAAATTTAACACTTAAAATTTTATAATTCTGAAAATGTAAATACAATACATGCTCCATGTACTTGCTGAAAAAGTGTCAGACACTTCTACAACATTATGCATTGAGACTTCAGGCAATGATATATTTACCATAACTAGCATAGATCAAATGTTACCCATTTATTTGAAGATGTTTTCTAAGCAAGCACAAAATTTGATGAAACATTTAGCAGTGGCAGAAAAATAAATCTTCTTTAAATACTACACTATACAGTATTGACAGTGCCATATATTGACACTAAGAATGTTTGCCACTTAATTGAATATAAAAGACTTTCAAAAACAAAATAAATTAAAACATTTTGGGGCATAATATTTTCCAGAACAGTACAGAAAACAAATTAAAGAGAGAAAGTAAAACAATTGTTTTAAGTCAGCAAAATCTCTTGATACACCAAGAAATCATATTAAACAGTCTCAAAATTCAACAACTGAGAAATCTAGACTAATCTGTATGCCCAATATGCTCATCTCAGATACAATCCTATTTACACATCACCAATTAATTTAAGAGTAAATTAAGAGATCCAAGGTTTAGAGACCCCCACATATACATGTAAGTGTTCTGCTTAACCAGCTAAAAAGTTGCAGCTTTTCACAAATGCTCATCTTACCCCACTGGGCTGATTCATGCTGAGCTATTCGCAGCCAAGCGGGAAGAATCCCAGGACCCAATGATAGGTCCACTGTTTTAGGAGCTATGAATAAACCAAGCTGGCCGGTCAAATCAACAGTACCCTGTGATGGTGCAGATCGAATTGGTTCAAGAAACACAGGTTGCCAAAATTAACAAAAGGTCCAACTGATTTTAAGCTTCCATCACTAGGTGCACCATCTTGGAACCAGCTCAACCCCAAGAAGATCTCATCTCCCCAGCACATCCATTACCCCTCTCAGCAGGGAAGAAATCAGTCTATTGGAGATCATGTAAAACAAAAACAAGGAAAATATGATTTTTTTTAAAAAATCAAACCAATTAGAAAAGTTTATTTTCTAGTTTAATGTAGGTTAACAAATGGACCAGGGGAAGAGATACTATGACTTTGAATTAACAGTGCTTAAGCACACTGTAAAAATAAATATTTTAGCAGCTTCTGTATAAACATCTCTTGAAATTACCCAAAATACAAAACAAAGCACAGAACAGCAAATCAAAACTGCAAATTGACTAATAAATTACTTGCTGCTATGTTTCATATATAAATTCAATGTACATCACAGCTCAGGTACATTTGAAAATGTAATAAAAGTTAGAAAACATACATGGCAACAGAACCTTTCTTTCTGCAAGGAAAACGATCTCCCCATTAGGCCATCATCTAAATAACTAAACTATGGAACAATAATAATTCATATCCACAGACTAAGTCACCAGATCTAGCATTCTGTGCAATTAGTTTTTTTAAACACTAAATCCCTAGAGTTTTGTAATAATAATGTAATACTCGAGTGAGAGGTGACAAAACTGCTCAATGCTTAAATCCTTCAACTCCAAATGTTCCTTAGGGTGGAAATTCTATGCATTGTAATCCACAGCCTATTGGGCCTATAAATATGCAAAATATGAAAAAATCACAAACATGACGGTATCTCAACTGCCAGTCGGTTCTCATTTTCAACGTAGAAGGAAAAAAAATGCATACCAAATCCTTCTGCAAACCTTCCCCTCTCCAGATATTCCAAACGTGAACACACACATTTTTGCATTAGGATGGAACAACCGTTCTGATTACTGCGGGGTTGGTACCCACAAGAGCTGAAGTTGGACTGTTGTAAACAGCAGTCACGCATGGCCGTGGCCTGCAACGTAGCATCATCATCATCAGCAGCAGCAGCAAAAGAGGGGGCGGATAAATAGAAGCCTTTAAACCAGATTAAACCCCATTTTCCAGAGCCAGCAACGTCCCTCTCCTCCGAAATAAGCATGAAAAAAAATCACACACCCCAAACTCCCAACTCCAACGGGACTGCGTTAGAACACTGGGAAATATTTATATATATATTGGTGTAAAATTTACACTTCATTTAAAAATAAGATCTTTCTTTTTTATATATATGTTAAAAATCGAGGCTGGAATTGCTTTGCAACCACTTACCTTCAACTCTCCCCTCTCCAAAGCTTTCGTTTCACAAAAAAAGTCAAAAACAAAGGGTAATAAAGGGCTGAAATGGCACTTAAAAGGCTGCTGGCCAGGCCCGGGAGGTCGGCTGGTTGTTAAGGGAGGTATCCAGGAAGTTTTTCAGACGCTCGGGATGTATCCGGTTGAGAATGTGGACTCATAATAACAAAAAAGCCAAAAACGGCCGTTTTATTTCTGGGGACTTTTAATTTTTTTTTGCGGGAGCTTGGCACAGGAAGGAGGAGAGGGGGGAAGAGAGAGAGGGAGGCAGGGACACACACACACAGAGAGGGAGAGAGAGAGGGGCAACGAGAGGAGAGAGAGAAAAAAACCTGCAGCTGAAAATACCCGCGGCACTGCGCATGCGCCGGCACCGAGCTGGCCCAGCCTGCACCGGGAGGGGGAAGGGGAGGAGGGACCAAGCGTGTGACGGAGGAAGGGTGGGAGGTCACGGGCGGGTCAGAGGCCAAAGGGTGGTGGGCGGGGAGAAGGAAACCCACGGCCCTTGGTTACCTGAGCGACTGGCGGAGCGAGTGAGCGAGGCGGTGGGCCCTGCTCAGGTAGGTGCAGCCTGGGCTCTAGAGCATTCACATCATGTGTACAGAAAACCTGGTGTTGTCAGACTTTTTACTACAGAAAATGCTGCAGACATCGTGGGAATTCGCCCCATTTTGTAGACATTAATGGGAATTCACCTCTACTTAGAGACATAATGGGAATTCTTCCCTATTTACTGATATAATGAGAATTCTCTATTTACGGACATAATGGGAATTCGCCCCATTTTGTTGCCATTAATGGGAATTCTCCCCTATTTACAGACAAGATGGGCATTCTCCCCTATTTACAGACAAGATGGGCATTCTCCCCTATTTACAGACAAGATGGGCATTCTCCCCTATTTACAGACAAGATGGGCATTCTCCCCTATTTACAGACAAGATGGGCATTCTCCCCTATTTACAGACAAGATGGGCATTCTCCCCTATTTACAGACAAGATGGGCATTCTCCCCTATTTACAGACATAATGGGAATTCAGTCAAAACGTTGGCTCTATTCTCTCCACAGATGCTGTCAGACTTGCCAAGATTTTCTAGCCTTTTCTGTTTTTGTTTTTAGATCCGCAGTATTTTGCTTTTATCCCCATATGTTTGTCTCTATTTATTATAGATATTTATAAATAATACACACCCGATAATTTTACATACATAAAGGTTTGGAAACCTGAGAGATCAGTCAGGCACATTTTGCTTGTTTAACCCAGCCCCCCCCCCCCCCCCCGCCTCAGTGCCTTGCTATGGATTCTCAGCGTTTCCTTTATTATCATTGTTTTTTCAAACGTTCTTGATTTTGCTCATCAACTTGTTTGTTTAATAGCGATTTGATCCATCACAAGGATTTCCTTAACGTTTGTCTTGCATATCTTCACCTCCAAAGCCGGAGATAATCTTCAAAGCTTTCCTCTACCATGTTGATTTGGGTGGGCCTTTTTGATTTGGTTTGGAGAGGAGGAGGTGATCTGATGAATAGACCGGATTGGAAGGCTCCAATACCAGCCCCCCGCACCACCACCACCGCCACTTTCTATATGGGAGGCTTTCTATCGTTTTCTGTCTCTTCCTCTCTCCCGTGTCGCTGAAGACGAGATTGTTCCACGGGGCAGTGGCTATGTTTTGCAACGTATTCACGGGTTAGGGTTTCATTTTCTGTTTCCACGATTTGTCACCAGAGACTCTTGATTGGAGCCAGTGGGTCGAATGCCCCTTTCGACGCTGCAGGTTTCCGCTCCAACAGTTCTTTTCATTACATAAAGCTGGGCACTTTTCCAAATGAAGGTGTCGCCTGTTAGACATAAGGTGTCGGTTAGTGCTGTGTTTTGAAGACCGATTACCGACGGTAGGCAGTGATCGGGATATCTCTACCTGTTTGTATACCGTACAAGCGACAGTCTGGTGAGTAATTAAAGATCATTACAGTTAACCAATGAAAAGAATTGCTGAGCAATGAAAAGAATTGCATGTGACAACAATAGAGCTCCCTGAAATTTGTCTGAAAAACCTCTATCTTGCTCCTGTGTCATCAATAATCTCTTACTGTATCGAGGTTAAATTTAAGCCCTTTATCAAGGAAAGGAGTTGCCTGAGCAAATCTGAAGACGTCTTTAAACATATTATATGCAGTTTTGGATGTGCAATGAAATCGAAGTGTACTTGTAACTCTGTTGTTGAGCTCAGTCTAATTCCTGAATGAGATTTTAAGAACAATGTTTTGGGAAATGCCTCTTCAATTCAAGATTAAAAAAAACCTGAGATGGTGATGTGAGGTGATTTCCTGCAAGCTGTCCCCATCATATCCTCTACTTCTATTTTTTAGCCAAGTTCGCTGCTTTTAAAATGATATTCTAACTCTTTTAAACTCTCTAATAATGTATATCCTAGTTATGACTGTGACACTATATTCAGCCCCATTTCCTTCCCTTCTCCCCTGTGTACTCGATGAACGCTATGTTTTATATGTATAGAATGTAAGAAACAGTACTTTTCGCTGTATCCCAATAGATGTGACAATACATTAAATCAAAAATTCAGGTATTGAAAAGAGTCATAGGAGTTCTGCCCAGCAACAGGCCATGTACCATGGGAACAGGGCACCCCAAAGTCAACAGTTACTAAGAATAAGTAGAAAATAACCATGGAAAGATTTCCTGACCCAGATTACAGACAGAAAGAGATGGAGATGAAGATCTGCAGCCAGTGTGGACAGCAGGGAGGAGTTTGTATCCTTCTGTGTACAACCAGGCAAATTGCAGGAGAAAAGATGACCTCTGGTCGAAGAGATGCACGCTGTGGCAATTGACATCATCTGGAAGATTATCCTGGCATGGGCAGAGAGTGAAGTCACCACCAGAGTGGGCTTTATTGCTAATATTTGATTCTGAAAACTGAGAGAAGTGCCTTCCGATGATCACACAATGTTATGACTTGGCAAAATGGGGATAAGTGAACCCTTTGAAAGCTGGAGTGATGTTAGACAGACTCCTGTAAAAACTGTGACCCTCCCCTAAGACTATCTTCTACCTCTTTCATTGACTAGAGCAGTGGACAGCATGAAGATCAATGAGTATTGAATCACATGACACTCTGAGAAATACTGAGTCTCAATCTTTTATTAATGTGGATGTTCTTGTTATCTCACAACACTGAAAATAGCTGCCTTGCCACAGACACAGCTTTCTTAATAAACCAAGCACAAAATATGGCATGTAATGTATCTTTTATCCTGCTGGCTGGTCTTCAAACCTGTAGGTTTGTCATACCTGTAAATTTTAAATTTCAAAAGCAGAAGTTTTTTATGAAGTGTTTTAACCCAAATTGCCAACAAGGAATCATTTTCGTAAAATAAACCTGGTTTAAAAAATAATTTCAATCATAATACACACATCACTGCTCTTTATTGTGAAACATTTGAACTGAGTAGATCATGTTTTTTTAACGTTTTTCTTTACAGTTTATGAAAAATTGTTATCATGAGTAAAAGAAAATCTAAGGAGAACAGCTTTTCTCTGGGTGAATGCATTGCTCAGGTTTGTATTTACAACTAAATTATATAATCACATACTGAATTCTTGTAATGAGATAAGCAGCCTTTTCTTTATAATTGCTGTTTGCTTTTCGAATGTCTTTGTATTATTACTGTAAGAGCACTGTTAAAAGAATGCAACTTTTATAGCTCGTGTTGTAATTGTTACGTAAGAACTATGGTTGCTGGCTTGCGCAGAGAAAATGGGTTTGTTGGTTGAAGGATAAATGTTGATCAAGACTTTGGGAGAACTTGCCAGTTCTCATTTGTGTACTGCCATAGGATCTTTTGCATTTAGCTAAATTAGTATACAGGTTTGATGAGTCAGCTACTAGATGTACTTCCAACAGTACAATACTTCAAAATTTCAACAGAGCTTACATAAAATCTTGGAGTTGGTCTTGAGTCTGTAATCTTTTGATTTGAGGTAACCAAGCCTCCATCTGATTTTGGGGAAAGTCACCAGTTCAGTTAGAACAAATAGAATAATCTTGAAATATATTGTTTGATTTTCATTAAACAAAACTCATCCAATTATGCACTGCATTTTCCATTTATGTTCTTTCTTTCCTGATCCTGCACTGAACTTGCTGAAAAAATCCAAGGCTGGTTGTTTATGAAGTCCAATAAACAGTGTTGACATGGGATGCATGCTTTTATGAGCTTGAGCAATGTACAATCAGCACTTAGAACAAATGTCTCTGTGAGTTGAGCTGAAAATAAATAAATAGCGACGCAAAATGCAGGATGGTAGTTGTAACTGCAGGCCAATCAGTTTATTATCAGAGGTAGAAAAACTATCAGAGATCATTATCCAGCAGACTTCTCACCCTGAGAAGCATGGATTAAAAGGAGACGGCCAGCATAGACTTTTGTTGCAAATTGTGCCTGACTAATCCAGTTGACTTCTTTGATGTAACAGAGAATTGGTGAAGGAAGTGCAGTAGATGTTGTGAAAATATAAACTTCTGAAAGGCTAAAGTACCTCATGACATATTTGCTCAGGAAATAGAAGCACATGCTGGTAACTTGGATACAGAATTGGCAAAGTGATAAGTGGAAGCAAGTAGCAATGGATGAATAGTTTTCTGTCCAGATCAAAGTATACTGTAGGGTCTCTTGGGGGCAATATCGGAACCATTTCTTTCATGCATGTTAATAACATGAAATTAGGATTAAGGAGTACAATTTCAAAGTTTGCAGCAGATATAAAGCTTGGCAAAATAATAAATCGTTAGCACGATACTAGTGGACTTCAGGAGGATATGGGCAGCCACACAGATGCTGTTACTTCAGATAAGAATGGAGTGTAATGCACTTTGGGAGAAGAAACATAGTAAGATAGTATAATGTAAATATTACTATACTGAGTGAAGTGCAAGAGAACGGGCCAAAGGTAGTTGAGAAAACTAATGGGATGCTAAATGGTCTGGCTTTGTAAATAGGGCTATTGAATGCAACAAAAATAAGTTATTGCAGTCCTTTACAAATGTTTGGTTAGGCTATATGATACACAATTTGGGTGTGGTACTTTAGGAAGGATGTCAAGGTCCTGGAACAGAGACAGAGGAAGTTTATTTGGGAAACGTACAGAAATATGAATGAGGAGCAGGCTATTCAGCTCCTTGAGTCCATTCTGCCATTCAATGTCATGTTTGCTTGTGACCTCAACTCCAATTTCCTGTCTAATCTACTTGCTGCAATTGTATAGAGCCTCGATGAGATCTAACTTGAGAGTATTGTGTACAGTTCTTGTCTGCTTATCAAAGGAAGGATGTACTTCCCATCAACGGAATGCAATGGAGGTTAACTGGATTAATTCACAAAGTGGCAGAATTATTTTGAGGTGAGATTGAGATGAGATTGGGTGTATGTACTCTAGTTTCAAAGAATGAGAAGTGATCTCATTGAAACTTATACGTTTCTTGCAGGGCATGACGATAGATGTGGATCGGATGTTCCATATGGCTAGTGAGCCAAGAGCTGGGGACATAGTCTCAGATAAAGGGACAGGCCATTTAAGACTGAGATGAAGAGGGTGGTGAATCTTTGGAATTTTTTATCTGAGCTGTGGAAGCAAACATTGGGCACGTCTAAGATAGAAATTGATAGATTTCTGAATATTAATGACGTCAAGGGATATGGGAGTGGTGGGAAAAAATGGCATGGAGATGGATAATCAACCATGATCTGTTTGAATGGTAGAGCAGCCTCAATGGGCTGAATGGTCTACTTATGCTCCTATTTTCAATGTTCCCTATACCCTTTGACTTGCTTGTCATTTAAGAAATTATCTAACACAGCTTTAAAAATATTCAGTGACCCTGCTTCCACCACTCTCCAGAGAGAAATAAATTCTCCTTGTCTCCATTTTAAGTGGGAGAGCCCTTTTTTTAAACTGTATCCTCTCGTTCTAGTCTCTCCCACAGGGGAAACATCCTTTCAGCATTCACCTTGTCAAGTCCCCTCAGGATCTTGTGTTCAATATGATGACCTCTCAATCTTCTAAACTCCAATGGATACAGGTCAACCTTCTCATAAGATAACAATGCAGACCACCCCCCCTCCCCCCACCGCCACCTCCCCTCCAATCCCAGGTATCAGTTGAGTGAACCTTCTCGGAACACATTTATAGCATTCCTTAAATAAGGAGACCAAAACTACGTAATACTGAGATGTCTCATCAATGCCCAAAACATCCAAGCAATAAAAGGACAGAGCTGCTGGAAATCTGAAATAAAAACAGAAAATGTTGGAAAAATTCAGCAAGTTTAGTAACATCTCTGAAGAGAGAAACAGAGTTAATATTTCAAGTTCAATATGACTCTTCGGAGCAATCTTTATTTTGATATTTCACTTCCCTTGCAATAAACTACACCGATCCATTTGCCTTCCTATTCACTTGCAGTAGAGAAAGAGAGGATGGGTTGTTCTTTTCAGATGGGATATGTAAGGGAGACCTAATAGGTATTTACATTTGAGGAGTTTTGACAGAGCAAACAGGGAGAAACCATTGGCAAATAATTGGCAAAACAGCTAGCAGGGAAATGAGGGGAGAATTTTCTTCATACTCGTAGTTAAGATCTGAATGTTCAAACCAAAAGGGCGGTGAATTCAAATTCCATTGGAATTTTTAAGAAGGCAATTGGACATGTACTTGAAGAAAACTTATGGGGAAAAGTTGAGTTGTGGAAAGAAATTGAACAGCTCTTTCAAAGAGCCAGCACAGGCTCAAGATTCAATGATCCTAACTTAAACTTCAAATGGCAGTAGCAACAGAGTTCACCAGACTCACAACCAGTGCATCAGACTTGTTGGTCATCGGCAGATAAATTTGAAACATGAGAAACCTGTTTTCAACTATCAGTTCATACTTCACCAGTTAGACTGCAGATAGCTCCTGCAAATGTGATGGCCACGTGAGATATATACAGCACCATGTTAAATGTGGCATTCTCTATTAATATATCAATAATACTCCGATAATTGGAGTTATTGGATATGTGTAAGGCACATTTGTGGCTAGCTACAAAATGTGAACATTGCAATAGTACTTGTTACATGTTAGGTTTGCTGGCAATAACATGGAGATTATAATAGAAAGAGGCTTTTATATCTTTTAAGTAAGAAATGGCTGAACGTTTAGAGCATGGACTAAGCAAAACTTAGTAGGCATAGCCACAAGGTAGAATTCGCATTTGATTACTCTTGTAAATGGTTAGTATGGACACGGTGTTGTCTTTTGCAAAGGTTCCATAGACTATTCCTTCCTTGCTGGTTATTCAACTGAAATTGTCCATTAAAATGAAATTAAAAGATATGCAGGTAGATTATATTTTGCACAGTTGGGCTTTTTCTGCTGGACAGAGACCTATTTTATATCCAGCATAAAAGCCCCATTTAATCCAACATATTTTTTATTCCCTGCCCCCACCGCCACCACCCCCACCCCCCAGTACCATTAATCTTCTCTGTCCAGTAAACAGAATGCTCAAATATTGGTGTGGAGATGTTGGTGTTGGACTGGGGTGGGCACAGTAAGAAGTCTCACAACACCAGGTTAAAGTCCAACAGGTTTATTTGGTAGCACGAGTATTTCAGAGTGCTGCTGCTTCGTAAGGTGAGTGATGATGAAGGAGCAGCACTCTGAAAGCTTGTACTCCCAAATAAACCTGTTGGACTTTAACCTGGTGTTGTGAGACTTCTTATCAAAATATTGGGATAGTTATTTTTAAAAATATGAACCGCCATTTCTGGTATTCTAGTGAATGTGGCACTGTATTCTTTCTATGGCTTTAATATCCTTCCTTTAATAGAATGTCAAGAATTATGTGATGCTTGAATTCTGTCCCAATTACTGTCTCCTACAAATTCTAAAACAGTTTTGTGCTCTTGTATTAAATACTCTTATGTAAAATTCAAAATCCCACTTCATGTTCTTTCATGAACTTTTCTATTTCTATTGGTTTTGCCTTTGGGTATATTTCTACAGTTGTTTCCATTTGATTGAAATGTTCACTGCATAATACTTGGCAATGCACAGCAATTACCACCTATCTGCCCACTCAGCTCAGTTGTCTTTTTTCTGCAGCATTCTTCCTCGCAATTTCTTTTGCTGCTGAATAAGTGTCAATCAATATGATTTGGGAAATTAGCCAGTTGAAGTGGCTCAGCCTAGGGATGAGCATGGGTCAGAATGACCTCCTGTGCAACTGTCAGCATGTCCCATTGCAGGGTTAGTCGGAATCCTGATATCTTGACAACATTGTTCTGAGGATGTTGAGTAACTCGTGTCCTTTTTTTAATCTCAGGAGGTTTTCTTTGCTAATGAGTCTTTTTTATTAATCACAGGATGTGCACATTGGCTAGGCAAGCCTTTATTGCTCACCCCTAATTGTCTTTGGAAAGCGGTAGTGAGTTGCCTTCGTGAAACACTGCAGCTCATTTGGTTTAGGTACAAGCATAGTAATGTTAAGGATGGAGTTCCAGGATTTCGATCCAGCAACAGTGGGTTAAAGAAACCGTAGTACCATTCCAAGATAGGTTGACGTGTGATTTGGAGATAAACTTGCAACTGTTGATGTTCCTATGGATCTGCTGCTTTTGTCTTTCTAGTGGCAGAAGTTTGGTAGGTTTTGATGTAGGAGCCAATGCTGAGTTACTGAAGTGCATCTCATAGATTATACACACTGTTGTCAGTGTGTGTTGGTCGTGGAGGGTGTGGATGTGTTTTAAGGTGGTGGGTAGGCTGCCAATTAAGTGGGCTGCTTTGCCTTGGATGGTGTTGAATTCCTTAAGTGTTTGAGCTGTGGTCATCCAGGGAAGTGAAGATTATTCTATCACATTCTTGACTTCTATTTTATAGATGGTGGCCAGTTTCAGTCTCTCACTACCCTTAGGGTGAAAAGATTTTTCCTCACATCCGCTCTCAACCTCCTTCCCCGTTACCTAAAATCCATGCCCCTTCATCATTGATTCCTGCACTGAGGGGAAAAGTTTCTTATTGTCGATCTATGCCCCTCATAATTTTATGCATTTCAATCATGTGCACCCTTCAGTCTCCTCTGCTCCAAGGAAAAGTGCTGCAGGCTTGTGCTCCAGAATTAGTGCTTTCCCTAACCCAGGTATTCCAGCGTTCCCCTAGAATATTGGCGATGTGATAGTTGAAATAGCAGGGGCTGGTGAGGGAGATGGTTTTTAACCATCTGGACACAGTGGTCAGTCCAACAAATTTGAGTGTGCAGGAATTTTGCCTAAATGATTGTGGATCAGGCTTCAAGGTGGATACTAGCACTTGGTCAACTGCCCTCTCATTGAATCCAGAGACTGTAATGTAGGTTGGCATGCTGATGGAATTTGTCCCATATTCTTCTGTGTCACTGATGAACTGTCCAGGTGTCGCTGAGGTGCAGGAGTGCTGACAACTGCTTTGTATGCTGGGATTTTTTGCTGACTTGTGGATGTCTATGTTGTCGAGTTCTTATTTGTTGAAAGCTGAACTGGCACAGCTGATCTGATTTTTGATGCCCTCAAAAAATGGTGGCTTTTAGAGATAAGAGCTTGCCAAGGTTTGGGAAGTGCTCAATATATTCAGAGTCACTCCTGCAGTATAAAAGGCAGGTGGAATACTTGTCAACCAAAACATGGTCAGCCGTCGGCTTTAATTTGGCAACATTCAATGGGATTTGAGTTATATCTCTGCAAAGGGAGGGGATCACTGTACTTGGTATTTAACCTTTCATTGGTCTTCATTGGCACCCAGCTCTCATCTGTAATTCTAAACAGTTATTTGTATGTGACAGCTATATCCTAGCAAATTGTCTCACCAGACAGGATGTACAGGTGAGGGTAGCTGATGTGGTGCTCTGGTGCAGAGGGATCTGGGTATCTTCGCTCATGAATCACAGAAAACTAGCATGCAGGTACAGCAGATAATAAAGCAAATGGAATGTTGGCATTTATAGCTAAAGTAATAGAATGTAAAGATAATAAAGTATTGTTACAACTATACAAAGCATTGGTGAGAGTGCACCGGGAGTATTGTGCATAGTTTTGGTCCCCTTATTTGAGTAAAGATGTAGTGGCATTGGAAGCAGTTCAGAGGTGGTTCACTAGATTGATTCCAGAGATGAGGAGTTTCTTGTATGAAGAGAGATTGAACAGTTTAGGTCTATACTCTCTGGAATTTAGAAGAGTGAAGGGAGATCAAATTGAGGTTTACAAGATCATAAAAGATACGGATAAAGTAGACGTGGACGGATGCTTCTGCTGGTGGGGCAATGTAGGATGAGGGGTCATAGTCTTAGGATGAGGGGTAGCAAATTCAAAATAGAGTTGAGGAACAACTTCTCCCAAAGGGTTATGAATCTGTGGAATTCACTACCTCAAAGTGCAGTGGATGCTGGGACAGTGAGTAAATTTAAGGAGGAGTTAGACAGACTTTTAGTGGGTTATGGGGAGAAGGCAAGAGAATGGGGATGAGGAGCATATCAGCCATGATCAAATGGCAGAGCAGACTAGATGGGCCGAATGGCCTAATTCCACTCCTATATCTTATAAACTTCTGTGTTGTCCCATCGTTGAGTTGGGATTTACCGAACCTTCCATGCGATACCCTATTCACCGAAATGGGCAGTGGAGCTCAACACAAATTCACTGGTCATAGTGGGGGCTAGACAAAGCATTGTGGATTGCAAAGTGTGTGGTCAGGTACTGAAGGTACCAAAATCACCCATGCATCCAGAATCATCTCCAGCTATTTAAATTTTGTCCTACTACTGGACACGCATGAACCTTAATGGAAGAGGAAAAAATAGTTAATGTTTTCGTCTGTATGAATCTTCTCCCTCACTAAATTTATCTCACGCACAAATTATGACAGCCCTCATCAATTCACCCATCATTCTGCTTTCAAATTTTGTGGTGAAGGGGGAGTGCTGAAGCATCAGCTGAGGATACACTGGAAGCCTTTCCTGCAAATAATCACTTTTTAAAAGGTGGTTCATAGGGCTGATGTTCAAAGAATCTTGTGTGCTTGTATAAGGAATGCAGAGATTTAGAATGCAGGTGCAGCAAGCAATTAGGAAGGCAAATAGCACATTGACCTTGATTGCAAGAGAATTCGAAGAACAAAGATGTCTTGCTACAGTTGTACATGATTTGGTGAGACCATATCTGGAGTACTGTGTGCAGTTTTGATCTCCACTTTTAAAAAAGGATATAATTGTATTGGAACAGCAAAGGTTCTCTAAATTGGTCCCGGGGGGAGGGCTGAGTAAATTGGTCTTGCATTCTCTCGATTTAGAAGAATGAGAGGCAATCTCATTGAAACCTACAAAATCCTGAAGGGGCTTGAGAGGATAGATGTAGAAAGATTGTTTGTGCTGGTTAGGCAAATGGGTGTACATCTGAATTGAATGTTGGAGCTGACTCAATGGGCCATACTCCTATTCCTTGTGTTCAGAGAGCTCAGGGCATTAGGTTGTCTCTAAATTGAAGTGGCAGTGGACCAGAACAGGTCCCTTAGTGATTCTTCAGGGTCACACTTCTCACCTGCATGGCATTATGATGGGCCCATTAAAGGTGAACCAAACATTGTCTGTTTCACCTTTGTAGCTGGTTTACCATGACTGATGGGGGATCCAATACCCAAACTTAATGTTTCAAAATAGATTCATTTTAACTATCTGAATTACTGGTAATTTATTATTTTGAAATCCATGTCACCTTTAAACTGATTTTGAAAACTAACATTTGTAATTATTATGCATTTGGTTTTAATATTTGAATCGTAGAATCCCTACGTTGCAGAAGGCCATTCAGCTCCTTGAGCCTCCACAGACACAATCCCACCCAAACTCTATCCCATTAACCCCATGTATTTACCCTGCTAGTCCCCCTGACACTAAGGGGCAATTTAACATGGCCAATCTACCTAACCCGCACAACTTTGGATTGTGGGAGGAAACTGGAGTACCCGGAGGAAACCCACACAGATATGAGAAGAAAGTGTAAGCTCCACAGAGACAGCCATCCAAGCCTGGGATTGAACCCAGGTCCCTGGTGCTGTGAGTCGGCAGTGCTAACCAGTGTGCCATTGTCATTGGTGACCTGTAACTCGTGACTAAGGTGCAGTGAGCCAGACAATTGTTCAAGTAAGGGGCAAAAATCTGGACTGAAGTGTCTTGTGCACATGTGACAACTTTTGCCTGTCGATACTTTCTTTGGATGGATTGCCACATGATTCTTTCTTCTTCCACTTATCTGAGTGTATTAGTTTATTTTTCTGTCTATCTCTACGATTTCTTTATAGTATTTTTCCTTCCCCTTTTTTCAAATTTTGTTATGACTTTGACTGTTCAGGGATCTACTATTTACTGTAGTGTGTCAGAAAGGCAGAGGTAGTTTTAAGTGATCTATATTTGTGTTATTAACTATTAGAAATAAGCTATAAATTTAAGTGGGTTTAGATTCATGTTGAACAAAGGTGTTTGCATGTCTGGAGGATAGGTTTCAGTTCAGACTGTGTTCCTGTTGTGCTGAGAGAGTTTATGGCATGAAAAGTAAACATGAGACTAGCAACTAGGGTCACCATGTGATGAAACTGTGTCTTTGAGAAATGTATTTTTATCATGGTTCTCGCGAAGGTTATGTGCCAGAGCGCGCTCAGTTCAATTGGTGCTGATCTGTCTGCTCGAGGCATTCTACTTGCTGAGAATGTAGAATACTTGATTCTCAATATTGGGGTATTATCTGAGTTGGTGCAGTTTTGTTTATTTTTTGGGTTTTCTCATGGGATTTTAGAGGACAGTTTAATTAGATTGATTGACAAGAGGTGATTGGAGCTGTGCTTACAGAGACAAACAGGCAGTTTTCTGCTTGGGTCTGCAAGCAGCAGGAGATTTTTTTCTCTCTCTCTGAAGTTTGGAGCCCCATAGGAAAGAGATATCTCCTGGGGTGTCCTGGAGGTTTGAGGACTAGCAGCACATAAGTCTACTGTTTGTTAACTGATTTTGAAGAGGAGTTTACGTTTATGAGGAGTATTACTTAAATTAGAACTAATAGTGATAGGGTAGCAGTTAAGAATTGTATTTTGTTATGGTTAAGTATTTCATAAAGTTATGCTGATTGATTTTATTATCGTTAAACTGTATTGTTAAATAAAAATTTGTCTTAATAAAAGCTTCTGAGTGGGTCAATACAATCACGTGGTGTGAAATGCCCTATCCTCACGATGCCAGAATCAAAAATAGTTAGGGTATAGTCTAACTTCAGAATATACCTTCAAGTTTTTGATCTGGTCCCTAACAATATTTAGAGTCACGGGCTTTTTAAGTTCAGTTTTTTAGCTGAATTCAGAGCATTAGGACTAGGAAACCTGAGAGAGAACAGCTCCCAGCCCTGCTAGATGCAAGAAAGCCATACAATGGAGTGATATGCATAAACGCAAGCGCTAGAGGAGCTAAAGGGCACTTCGTTCTAGAAACCAAGGAATGGAAAATGTGTGCCATTTGTATGAAGGAAGAAAGAGGAACTGCCTTGCGAACAGGATACTGCTCATGCAAGTTAAAGTCAGATCTGGGAGAAGAGTTGATGACATTGGCTACAGACAAGCTACACATCTGAAGCAATCTTAAGGTTTGGTGTCCTTATTTCCAGTTATTGAAGCAAGCATATCCTGTTGGAGACTAACCTGAACTTATGTAAAACTTTGGATGTATATTACAGTTCAAGACGGAAGAAGCCTGGCAGCGAATCCTTGATGAAATAGAGGGGTGGCACAGTGATTAGCACTGCTAACCAGGGTCTGAGGCTCAATTCCAGCCTGGTGTAACTGTGTGGAGTTTGCATGTTCTTCCCGTGTCTGCATAGTTTTCTGAGTGTTCTGGTTTTCTCCCACAGTCCAGAGCTGTACAGAATAGGTGGATTGGCCATGCTAAATTGTTCTTTAGTGTCTAGAATATGGGATTAATGGGGTAACTGTATGAGGTTACAGAGATATTAGGGTCTAGATAAAATGCACAGTCGCAGAGTCGGTGCACACTTGATGAACTGTGTGGTCTCCTTCTGCACTATAGGGATTCTAAAAGAGCCTTGTTTGAAAAGATAATTGGAAAATCTGGATATGGATCTTAACAAAACCAGCTAAGTGAATGTATTGGTTTTGAAGAAAATTTTAAAGTGCATCTTTTTGAGAGTGGAGCTTGGAAGCACGCATGACAATCGTGTGACAATTTGAGGAGAAATCCCCAGAAGATCAATTTGAGTGGCATCTGCCAATTGGTTTCAGAGTAGAGTGTTGTCGAAACATAGGCAGCCTGTGGGTTCAAGGGGACTGTGTGTTTACTGAAAACCTTCATCGCATAAAACACATTTCGATAATGTGTTACCCTTCAGATTGATGTACATTTGTGGAGATGAATAGGTGTGAAACTTTTCATGTTTTAACTAATTTTTATTACTATTAAAAGCTAATCGGTAGCTCTGTGACTCTGCACTCCTACGTCCTTTTAAGCCAGGATTCAATACTGGGATCTTCCTGTCCAGTTGTTACATCAATTGGGATTGTAACAAATTATCACTAAATACCCAGAAACTTGCAAGAAATCATTTACAAATAACGGGTTGCATTCCCTTAGCAATAAAAGTTGAGAAATTTCTTGAATGCTAACTGGATGTAACATAATGTAAATCAAAAAATTCCCAGTACTGTTGGCTTAATTTTTACTGTTATCCTCCCCCCCCCGCTGCACCCCAATTTTACTTTTAGTTGTGTGCTTTTTATGCCAACTTTTTGTCAGCAGTACTTTATAGCTCAAAATCTGTTCTCATAATTCATGTAAACTGTCAAGTAACCTGAAGCTTTTGATTGAAAACTTTCTACTTCACAATGAACACCTTGGAATGAAATTAGTTAAGTACAATTGAAAGAAAAAGTAGGTTTTTTGATTTTGAGAACACATGTAACTTAATACAATGTTTGTTATTAACAACAGAATCTTCCTTGTTTCTCATTGGATTAACAGGTTCATATGATATTGAGAGCACGATTCTGCCACTATATCCCTGGTAAACCATTTGGAGTAGAAGCTCAGTACAAGTAAGTAATGCTTGCCTGAATCAGCCTTGTATCAAATTTCATTGATGTATTTTTTACGAGAATCACGGCAAAGACAGCATCTATTGCCATCCCTAATTACCCTTGGAAAGATGATGTGTGATACCTTGAACTGCTTCAATCTGTGTGGTACAGGTACACATGCGTTTTTGCTAGGTAAGGAGTTCCAGGTTTTTGATCCTACAACAGTGAAGAAATGGCAATACATTTCCAAATTTGGATGGGGTGTGCTTTGGAGAGGAACTTTCAGGTGGTGTGATTCCATCAGCTATCCTTGATCTTCTAGGTGATAGAGGTTTAGGGTCTGAAAGGTGCAGTTGAAGAGAACATGCCAAGTTGCTGTATACACATGTAGATTTCATGTAGTACAGCTGTAGTGTGTGGGTGCTGGAAAGAATTAAATATTAAGCTGACGGATGGGTGAAAACTAAATCTCCCCTCAACCTCTTCTGTAGCATAGAAAATAGGCCCATCCTGTCCAATCTTTCCTGATAACTTAAATTCTTCATTCCTAGAAGCAATCCCTGTCAGAATCCTATGGTAGCATTCTTGTACATCTCTTCTGTAGCCTTGCTCATGTAATTGCATCCTTCCTGTACTCCAGTAACCAGAATACTGTGGCCTAACTAGTATTTTATACAGTTCCAGAATAACCTCCTCCCTTTCAGACTCTATGTCTCAGTGAATAAAAAAAAGTATCCCATATACCTCTTTTACTACCTCCTCTAACTGTCCTGCTGTCTTCTGTGGACATGGCATCCCAATATATTCCAGCATTTTCATATTTTAATTCTGTTATTCTTCTAACTGTCATGCCAGTGACTTCTTCAGTGAATTCAAATCCGATTTTAGCCTGCCCGTAATAAATGTTAATTCTTGATCAGTTCCAACTATGATTCTATTTCCTGATAGATTTCAGTGAATTTCCCACAATTTACATTGAAACATAGAAAATAAGAGTAGGCCGTTCAGCCTTCAAGCCTGCTTCACCATTCATTATGATCATGGCTGATCGTCCAACTCAATAGCTTTATCCTGCCTTGCCCAAATTTCTCCCCCTTTGCCCCAAGAGCCATATTTAGTTCCCGCTCGAAAATTTACAAGTGTCAAAGGACAGACAATGCAAGATGTGTGACATTTCCTCAGTGTGCAGCAAAAACTGGGTGTCCTTGTACATCAGTCGCTGAAAGTAAGCAGGTAGGTGCAGCAGGTGGTAAAGATAGCAAATAGTGTGTTGTCTTGCATAGCAAGAGGAATGAGCAGGGATGCCTTGCTGCATTATACAGGACTTTAGTGAGGCCATACCTGGAATATTGTGTACTGTTTTGGCCTCAACTACTTTCTGTGGTAGGAGGCTTATCACTCTCTGAAGAAATTTCTCCTCGTTTCAGTTCTGAAAGGTCCTTAAACAATGACCCCTAGTTCTGGACACCCCTACCATCAGGAACATCATTCCTGCATCTACTCTATCTATCCTGTTAGAAGTTTATAGATTTCTATGAAATTCTCCCTTTATTCTGTCAAACCCCAGCAAATATAATCCTAACTGACTCAATCTCTCCTAGTATGTCGGTCCTGCCATCCTAGGAATCAGTCTGGTAAACCACCTCTGCACTCCCTGTAGAGCAAAAAATCCTTTCTCAGATAAGAAGACAAAACAGCACACAATATTCCAGGTATGGCCTCACTAAAGTCCTGTATAATGCAGCAAGACATCCCTGCTCATTCTTCTGTCTATGAAAGACAACATATTATTTGCCATCTTTACCACCTGCTGCACCTGCCTGCTTACCTTCAGCGACTGATGTACAAGGACACCCAGTTTTTGTTGCACGTTGAAGGAAATGCCACATGTCTTGCATTGTCCTTTGACGCTCTGCACCTTTGTTCTACCGTTTACCCATTCCGATCTCTAATGGCCCACTGCCAGCACCCTTCTCCGCCATGATCACGACTATTTTATTCCCTTTGTCCTTTTGTCTATAGCATCTTTGTCAATTATAACCCCCCTCAGTCTTATAAATCTCATCCTATTTTCTTTGTCTTCAGCTCTGAGTCATCCAGATTCGAAACATTAGTTCTGTTCTCTCTCCAAAGATGCTGTCAGATCTGCTGAGATTTTTCAGCTTTTTCTACCTTTGTCTTGTTGTACATGCCCCTCTTTTAATTCATGGGTGTTCAGATAATAAGCTGTCTTCTTGTGTTTGCTACCAAAGTGGATAACCTCACACTAACCACGTTATACTGCATCTACCATGCATTTGCCCACTTAACTTGTCCAAATCACATTGAAGCATCCCTGCATCCTCCTCGCAGCTCACCCTCCCACCCAGCTTTGTGTCATCTGCAAATTTGGAAATATTACATTTGGTTCCCTCTTCTATCACTGGGCTCCTTGCACTAATCCCTATGGTACCCTACTCGTCACTGTCTGCTACTCAGAAATTGACTTTTTAATCTTACTTTGTTTCCTGTCAGCCAACCAGTTTTCTGTCTAAAAGAGACAATGCTGGAAAATCTCAGCAGGTCTGTCAGTATCCGTAAGGAGAGAAAAGAACTGACTTTTCAAGTCCACATGACACTGTTATAGCTGACTCGAAACATCAGCTCTTTACTCTCCTTATAGATGCTGCCAGACCTGCTGAGATTTTCCCGCATTTTCTCTTTTGGCTTCAGATTCCAGCATCCACAGTAATTTGTTCTGTCCACCTTGATA
Organism: Carcharhinus amblyrhynchos; assembly: GCF_965287045.1. Taxonomy (NCBI): domain Eukaryota; kingdom Metazoa; phylum Chordata; class Chondrichthyes; order Carcharhiniformes; family Carcharhinidae; genus Carcharhinus; species Carcharhinus amblyrhynchos. The sequence continues at coordinate 76,836,076 of NC_137334.1, read as the reverse complement.
CACTACCCCCAATCCCATGCACTTTAATTTTGCATGCTACTGTTTTATGGGGACTTTAAAATAAAGTCTTTAATAGACGCTTTCAAGCCGTTGTTCTATTTTGAAACACACGCTGAATGTTTTGTATCAAAATAAATGTTGAAAGGCGTTCAGTAGCATATCAGTTGAACATCTGCACAGATAAAGACATCAAGTATACCATAAGATTCAGTTATCTGTTCAGCATATTCTTAGTTCATGTATATTTTTATATGTTAGGAACAATAGGCCATTTGGCCCTTCGAACCTGCTGCGCCTTTCAGTAAGATCATGGCTGACCTGATTGTGGTCTCTGCCCTGTCCTGTCTCTTCCCACCCTACATAAATAACCCTTGACTCCCTTGCCTAACAAAGATCTGTTTAACTCTGTGTTGCTCTGCATTTTCCAGAAATTTGATGGATCTTATAAAACAAACAGCTGTTCATGGGGAGAGCAACTCTGTCCTAATTGTTGGTCCCCGAGGAGCAGGAAAAACGATGGTATGTGCTTTCTGTGTAACTTTCTCCATTATAGGAGTTTTATTGAGGCAAAATGCTGTATCAAGTGTCAGGAGGTGGGGTTGGGGTGAAATGGCTATGTTATTAAAACATCATGGCCTTCAGTGAGATTTTAACTTGCTTGAACTTTATCTTTTTTTATCAGCATCGAGTCACTGGACAGATCAATACAAAATCTGTTCTCTGGGATGAAGATAAAATATTTCATCAGTGGAAGTACTAAAGTTCTGAACTTCCATTTAAAAATACAAGGTAGAGCTGGAGGAGATAGCAGAAATAGGAAGGAATGAAACTATTAAGGAATTTATGGAATAAAATGGGAGCTTTTGATGAAGACAGAGACAATGGAGTTGACAAATGAGTTGGACTTAGAATATGATAGGATATTGCAAACCGTTTTGGATGAGCTGATGTTCACATAGTATGCAGGGTGAAAGACAGAGTAAAGCTTTGGAACAGAAGAGTATGCAGATCGCTCTACAATAAATATTTCAGAGGTAAACTGAAAACCTCTGGGTTGGAATGGATATTTGTTCCTGACATTATCTCAATGAGGAGAATATGGAGTCAGAAGTTTCCCGAGGTAGACTAGGTCGTTGTTATATTGGTTGTAACTGTGAACGAGCATGTTTCTTGAACTCCACTACTATCCCAGCTCATGTCCTCTCTGAGCTCAATTTGGTTGTGAAGTTCCTGTTCTCCCCTCTCCACCCAACTCAATTCATACCAAACTTCTGGTTACCTAGCTCCCTTTCCTTCCTGATAGCTGATATTGACAATAGTTCTCTCTCCACTGGTATTGAACCCTTACTCTGCAAGTCTGCCTGTAACATCCCTTCCTCCAAAAGAAAGACAGATTTGTGCTTAGGCAACATAATCTGTCAACAGAGTCTGCAAAAGAGTTGAGAAGTGGAATGTTAGACTGGGTCTGATTATCAAGAGCATGAGTTGGTGTCTGCTCCACCATTCAATATGACCGTGGCTGATTTTGGGCTTCAGTTCTATTTTCCTGTCTGCCTGTCTATGCCCATATCCCTTGATTCCCTGAGAGACCAAACAATCTGTCTATCTGAACCTCCAATAAATTTAAAGATGGATCATCCACAACTTTCTGGGGTAGTGAATTCCAAATATTCTAATCCTCAAGGTGAATGCATTTCTCCTTGTCTCCGTCCCAAATGATCAGCCCTCAATCCAATAACTATGTCCCGTTGTTCTAGATTCCCTAGCCAGGGAAAACAATGGCCTGAATTTCTACCCCCGAGTCGGGGAAAATTCCCAGGCCTGCTCTTCCCGTGTTTGTGTGGGTTTCCTCTGGGTGATCTGGTTTCCTCCCACAGTCCAAAAGATGTGCTGGTTAGGTGAACTGGCCATGCTAAGTTCTCCCTCAATGCACCTGAATGGGCAGTGGAGGGTGACAACTAGGGGATTTTCACAGTAACTTCATTGCAGTGTTAATGTAAGCTGACTTGTGACTAATAAGTAAATATTGTATATCTATTGGTTCTCCTTTATCTGTCCTTTTAGTTGCATCCTCAAAAAATAAATTTGCCAAATATTGTTTCCCTTCAGTAAAGTGATGTCAATGTTTTAATCATATAAGTGCACTGCTAAGACTTCAGTGATAATAGATTCCAGCAAGTTCCTGATGGGTGATGGGAAGCTACCTCACATGTAGTTTCCTGTTATTGCTCTTCCCTCCTTTTTTGAATAGTGTTATTACATTTGTGAACTTCCAATCTGCTGCAACCATTTCATAATCTAGTGAATTTTAGGAAAATCATTGTTAGTGCATCCATTATCTCAGCAGTTATCTCTTTTTAGAACCCAAACATTGGAACAGGCATAGGTCATTTGGCCTAGTGAGTCTATTCCACCCTTTAATTAGATCGTGGCTTATTTTCTACCTCAATACCATTTTCCCACACTATCCCCTTACTGCCAGTAGTGTTCAGAAATTTATTTTCTGCTACGATAGAAATGCAGCTTAAAGAAGGGCAAAAATGGCAGCTCAATATCCCTAGATACAAAGTTTTTAAGCAGGGTAGAGAGGAGGATAAAAAGGTTGGGATGCAGCATTGTTGGTTAAAGAATCAATTACAGTTGTGAAGAGGGATGATTTACTAAATTAAGCATCAAATGAGGCCAAAAGGAATGAGCTCAGAAATAGAAAAGGGGCAACCACATTGCTAGGAGTATTACAGATTCCCAAATTGTGTAAGAGAGTTAGAAGAACATATATGTAGGCAAATTTCTGGATGCAAAATGATAGAGCAGTAACATTTGGAAACAGTGTGAAGGGCACGAGGCACAAAATTCTTGAACTGCTTTCAAGAGAACTCTTTTTAGCCAGCACGTAATAATCACAGCTAGAGGGCATTTGCCGATTTTGTCTTAGGAAGTGTTGTTGGTCTACCCGATGAAGTTGTACTGTGGGACCATTTTGACAATAGTGATCATAATATAATATAATTAGATTTAACATCATTATTAAAAATGATAAAGATGGAACAGGAGTCAAAATTCTAAATTGGAAGCAGGCAGATTTTACAAAGCTGAGAGGAGAACTGGTGAAAGTGGACTGGACACAGCTGCTAGTAGAGAAAACAGTGTCAAATCAATGGGATGTTTTCAAAAATGGATCCTGTGGCGTTGTGTAGACATATCCTCACAAAGAAAATGGGTGATGCTGCCAAATCTAGAGACTCCTGGTTATCCAGAAAGCACAAAGGATAAGATAAAGTAGGAAAAGAAAGCTAATTCTGTCGGAGGCCCAGAGGATGATAGAAAGTACAGAGGTGAAGTAAAAAAGGAAACTTGGGAAGAAAAGAGAAGATGCAAAAAAATTTGGCAGGTAAAATCAAAGAAAACCCTAAGCTGTTCAACCAGTGCATTAAGCAAGAGAATAACTAACAAAAGGGTAATGTCTACCAGAGATACATGTGATCACCAATGCATTGATGCTGAAGATGTGGGCAAGGTTCTCGACGAGTATTTTGCCTCTGTCTTCATGAAGGAGACGGATGATGCAGACATTCTAATTGACGAGAAGGAGTATGAAAAATGAGATATGATAAGCATAATGAGAGGACTATTACTGGAGGGACTGACATCCTTGAAGGTACGTAAATCACCAGTGCTGGATGGATTGAATCCCTGGCTGTTAAAGGAAGCCAGGGAGAAATAGCGGACACTCTACTCCTCACTAGGTGCAGGTGAGACCTCAGTGGATTGGAGGTTTGCAATCATTGTACCATTATTTTAAAAAAGTTGAGAGATATAGACCAGACAGTTATAAACTGGTCAGTTTGACTTCAGCAGTAGGCAAGTTATTGGAATCATTTCTCAGAGAAGGTATAAGCTATCACTTAGGATCTGATGATCAGGGATACTCAGCATGGTTTTGAGGGGAAGATTGTATCTTACTAACTTAATCAAATTTAATGAGGAAGTAACTAGGAAGATTGATGAGGGTGGTGCAGTGAATGTGGTCTATATGGCTTTTATTTGGCAAGTGAGATCCTGTGGGATACAGATAAAGGTGGTGAGTTGGATCAAAAATTGGCTCAGTGACAGGAAACAAAGGATAATGGGGGAAGAACGTTTATGTGAATGGAAAACAGTTTTCATTGGTGTTCCACAGGACCCCACTTGAGGTCTTAGCTGTTTGTTGTATATATTAATGATTTGGACTTGAATATGGCAGGCGTGATTGGGAACTGTGCAGGTGACACAAAAATTGGCCATGTAGTTGATGTTGAAGACAATGGCTGTCAACTCCAGAATGATGTCAGTGGTTGGAAATATGAGGTAATGCACTTGGGGAAGGCAAACAAAGCAAGCAAATTCTCAGTAAACTGGAAGGTAGTGAGAAGGGTTTGAGGAAATGAATGCATGTCCACAATGACCTGAAGGTAGCAGGACAGGTGGATGAAGTGATAAAGAAAGCATATGGAATTTTTTCCTTTATTGGATGACATATTGAATACAAAAGCAGGGATGTAATGCTGGAACTGTATAAAACACTAGTCAGGCATTAGCTGGAATTTTGTGTAAAGTTTATTTATTAGTTACAAGTAAGGCTTGCATTAATACTGCAGTGAAGTTGCTGTGAAATTCCCCTAGTCGCTACAGTCTGGCAACAGGGGTCAGTGCACTTCACCAGCACGTCTTTCAGAGTGTGGGAGGAAACCGGAGCACCCGGAGGAAACCCACGCAGACATGGGGAGAATTTGCAAACTTTACACAGACAGTGACCCAATCCGGAAATCGAAGCTATGAGGCAGCAGTGTTAACCACTGTGTCACTGTGCCACCATGCATAGTTCTGATCACCACATTACAGGAAGGATGTAATTGGCCTGGAGAGAATGCGGAAGAGCTTTATAAGCATCTTCCCAGGTCTTGAAAATTGCAGCTTTGAGGAAACATTGGATCGGCTGTGGTTGTTTCCTTTAGAACAGAGGAAGCTGAGGTGTGATCTAATTGAAGTGTACAAAATTTTGAGGGACCTTGATAGGGTACACAGGAAAGACTTGTTCCCATCGCTGAGGGGTCAGTTACCAGGAGGCATAGATTTAGGTGATTGATAGAAGGATTAGAGGCAACTTGAGGAAAAAGCTTTTCACCAAGAGGGTGGCGGCCATCTGAAATTCACTACCTGAATTGGTGGTTGAGCTTCAAATAGCTGATACCTGGATCAGCACCCGAGGTGCTGTAACCTGCAAGTCTACAGATCACATGCTGGAAAGTGTGATTTTTAAAATGAGCGGCAGGTTTCTTTTACTGTCTCTTTTGGCCACGCAGTTACAATAGGCTGAATGGCCTCTTTCTGCACCATAACTTTTTATATGGTTCTAAGTCAATCCATTTCTGTCTTTTAACATGCTCAGTGATTGTGTTTCCACTGTCTTTAGGGGTAGAGTTTTCCAAAGATTCAGTATCCTCTTGAGTCAAGAAATTCCTCTTTATCTCAGTGTTTACATGACTTTATTCCAGCCAGGGAAGCATCTTATCCCCATGTACCCTGCCATATCCTGTAAGAATTTTGTAAATTTCAAGGAGAGAACCCCATTCTTCTAAATTCTAGAGGGCAGTCTGCTCAATCTTCCACCATGGGATGATCAGCCCTTCCCAGGGATTAGTCTGGTGAACCTCAGTTGTACTCGCTATCTGGCAAGTGTGATGTAGGCCTGGGGGTCCATGGAAGTTTAGTCCTTTGAGTTTCTCGAGTAATTTCTCCCTGCTGATAGTTACTTTAAATTCCTTACTTGGCCTTCATTTCTGGTATTTCCATTTCAGCTGTGAAGATGGGCACAAAATATTTGTTCAATTCTTCCACAATTTCAACATTCCTTATGATTTATTTTGTTTTTGCTTCTGGGGGACGAACATTTACTCTAGCTCCTCTCCATCTATTTTTCTCTACTTGTGAAATATTTTGCAAACTGTTTCTATATTTTCAGCTGGTTTATTCTCATTCTATTTTTCCCTTTTTTTGGTGCCCCTTTGGTTTCCAACACACTTCTAATCCTCAGATTTATTACTTTTTTTGCAACATTTTTTTCCCCTTTCAATTTAGTACTGTCCTTATGGATGGATCTTGCTGAGCTTTGATCTTGAATAGAATGTTTTTTGTTGAACACTTTGAGTTGTTTCTTTAAAAATGTCTCTCTGTTTATTTACCACTATGTCTCATAGTCTCTTTACCTAATCAGCTTTAGCCAGTTCTCTTCAAATTATATAACGACTTGTAAGTTTCATATTTTTGTAAGTGATTGGTCTGTGTCATTTTCAAACAAAGTGGACTTGAATTATATTATGATTACTATTTCCCTGTAGATATTTTACTGTGACATTACTAATTAACCTTGTCTTATTGCACAGTATTAGATATAAACCAGCTTTATTTTTAGTTGGTTTAACAACACGTTCCTCCAGGAAACTGTCGCAAAAACACTCAATAAACTTATCTTCCAGACAACGTTTGCTAATTTGATTGGTCCAATCGATATGAAGATTAAAGTCCCCATTCATTCCTGTAGTACCTTTTTCTTTAATTAATTTCAAGTGCTCTTCTGCTGGTGAATTTATTTACTGCACAGATGTTGCTTCAACTCTGTGCATATTATTTCAAGGATGTAGACTCATGTACTTTGTATTTCCACTTAAAGAGTTTATACTGTGGAAAAGGTTATGCTGATTTTGTAATTTGAGAATTTAATAGAGAATGAGCATGGAGATCACTGTTTATAGCAACAGCTGAACTGATTAAACATCTTTGAGATGTTGCGTTTGCTTTTAGGTTTTATTATAGCTATCTATGATTTTGAAATTACTCAGTACTGCAGCTGGGCTTCCAAAGATGTCTGCACTCAGTATATCTAGAGTGGGAAATGACTCAGCAGATAAAACTGGCTTGTATTTTCAAATTTCCTAAACATAATATTCTGTGTTTGTGAAATGCTTTACGATCTTAACTAACCTCTTTCGAAGGTCAATTATCATGTAATAAGAAATATTAATGTTTTGTGCAATAAGTCTTTGACCATATAAGTACTCTAATTCCGGCAAAAGTCATATCTTTTATTATTTTTCTCCTAGCATAGATGGTTATATAGGTTTCTTTTTCAATTCGACATTCTTGAATATTTCAATTGATTGATTCTTGTATCTCCTTTGCTTTAGCCAGAATGTCTGATCTGACTCTTGAGATCGAGACCCTTTAGAAAGCAGAACAAATGTTGCTGAATAGCATTCCTTGGTATCTGTGTAGTGAAAGGAAAACATTTGAGGTTGACTGTTGTTGTTTGCAAAATTTAAACAACAAGAAACATTTCAACCTTGTGTTGTGAACAGACATCATCCTCTTTGTTGAAGAACTCTGATGAATGTAACACTCATAATGTAGCCCTCAAGATGAAGTATCTTTTCCCTTGGCTTATTGTATAATTGAGATATAAGCATCAAAAAGGCCCATAAGTGCTTTCTCAGTAGCCCAAATGCCCTAACTGAGAACATTTGAATAGTTGAAAAGTATATTCCTTTTACAATCACACCAAGATGGAGCTTGTTACAAACAGGGAGAATTGTTGAAATTAAACTATTTCAAGAAATAGTTACCTAAGTAAATCTTGACCAGATCAAATAAAGCCAAAGTTCATGTGCAATACGTTTGCTACAGTTGTTTATTAGATTAAGGAACTTATTACTATTTAAATACAAACTACTTTTTAATCCTTATTTTTATAATCCAGGTCTGAAACTCCAAGGTATGTTTAAAAAGTCAGCCTAGTTTTGCACTTTGAATTTGGCTAGGGTAAGCATAAGGTGCTTCACTTCAGGTATGATTCAAGTGACCCACTAGGGTGCTTTTATCAAAGTTTAATTAAGAATCCAGTTAATGCATAGAAAATTAGCAATAACTTTTATCAATCACAAACAAGAACAAAACAACCATGATATTGTATAAACCTTAACAGCTAACTGCATTGTTCCAACACAACAAAGCAATGCCAAACATACCTGTCTCTGGTTTAGCACAGAAAATCTCATGTGATGCTGGATTTTACAGCACCGCAACACCTGCTACAAATTAATTTGAGAATTGAAACTCTGACTTCCTTATTCTGGAAATTCCCAGCCCCATGAGGTGGCAATCATGTCACTGCTGGCCTCTAGCTAGCAAACCACTGACAACAAAATTCTCCCTCTAGAGATGAAAGAGATTTCTTCCGATCTGCAATTCAAACAGCAGCCAGCAGAATTCCCAATAACAGGGAGAGAACCACAGAAAGACTGCTTTTCATTCTGGGGTCCAACAGATTCTATCTAGAGCTGAAAATGAATTCTTGGATTGCTCTGTGAAGGAACTCCCTGACCTTGACTTGTCAATCAATCTTCCCTCAACACTCAACTTCCCTCAACACCCGCCAGTCCTTCAAAAAACTAAGAAAGAGAGCAGCAAGGCAGTACTAATAGGGGACTCCATAGTGAAGGGTTCAGACAGGCGTTTTTGCGGACGCAGATGGGAGTCACGGATGGTGGTTTATCTCCCTGGAGCTGGGATCCGGGATGTCTCTGGACGCGTCCCAGACATCCTGAAAGGGGAGGGTGAGGAACTACACGTTGTGGTTCATATAGGTACTGCTGACATAGGCAGGAAGAGGGAAGCAGTCATGAAAAGGGATTATAGGGAACTGGGCAGGCAGCTGAGAAAGAGGAATGCGAAGGTAGTAATCTCAGGATTGCTGCCTGCGCCGCGGGAGAATGAGAGCAGGAATGGAATGAGGTGGAGGGTGAATGCGTGGCTGAGGGACTGGAGCAGGGGGCAGGGATTCCGGTTCCTGGATCATTGGGACCTCTTTAGGGGCAGGTGTGACCTGTACAGTAAAGACGGGTGGCACTTGAATCCCAGGGGGACCAATATCTTGGCGGGAAGACTGGCTAGGGCCACTGGGGGGACTTTAAACTAGAAAGGTTGGGGGGAGGGAACAGAGATGAGGAGACTGAGACCGAGGAGGTTAGCTCCCGGGTAGGGAAGGACTGTAGACAGTATGAGAGGGAGGTTAGACGGGTGGTGGAGAAGAGAAATGTCCAGACCGAGGGGCTGAGGTGTCTCTATTTTAACGCCAGGAGTGTAGTAAATAAGGTAGATGAGCTTAGGGCGTGGATTGCTGCTTGGGAATGTGATGTGGTGGCCATTACAGAGACTTGGATATCTCGGGGACAAGACTGGGTACTTCAGGTGCCAGGATTCAGATGCTTCAGGAAGGACAGGGTTGGGGGCAAAAGAGGTGGTGGAGTGGCACTGTTGATCAGGGACAGTGTCATGGCTGCAGAGAAGGAGGATGCCGTGGAGGGACTGCCTACAGAGTCATTGTGGGTGGAAGTTAGGAACAGCAAAGGGTCAATAACTTTGCTGGGTGTTTTCTATAGGCCGCCCAACAGTGACAGGGAAGTTGAGGTGCAGATAGGGAAACAGATCCTAGAGAGATGTAGTAATAACAGAGTTGTCATGATGGGAGACTTTAATTTCCCAAACATCGACTGGAATATCCCAAGGGTAAGGGGTTTGGATGGGGAGGAGTTTGTTAGGTGTGTTCAGGAGGGTTTCCTGACACAGTACGTGGATAAGCCTACGAGAGGAGAGGCTGTACTTGACCTTGTGATGGCTAATGAACCAGGACAGGTGTTGGATCTCTCGGTAGGAGAGCATCTTGGGGATGGAGATCATAATTCTATCTCCTTCACGATAGCATTGGAAAGAGATAGGATCAGGCAGGCTAGGAAGGTGTTTGTCTGGAGTAAGGGGAAATATGAAGACATCAGGCAGATAATTGGACGAATAAACTGGAAGGAGGCGTTCTTGGGGGAAAGTACAGAAGGAAGGTGGCGGATATTCAAGGAATGTTTGACTGGAGCTCTGCACGATAACGTTCCGATGAGACAAGGAGGTTTTGGTAGGGCGCGGGAACCGTGGTGCACGAAGGTTGCGGTGAACCTAGTCAGGAAGAAAGGAAAGGTGTATAAAAGGTTCAGAGAACTAGGAGATGTTAAGGATCTAGAGGAGTATAAGGCTTGTAGAAAGGAGCTTAAAAAGGAAATTAGGAGAGCCAGAAGGGGTCATGAGAAGGCCTTGGCAGGTAAGATTAAGGAGAATCCCAAGGCCTTCTACAAATATGTGAAAAGTAAAAGGATGAGAAGAGAAGGGATAGGACCTATAAAAGGTGAAGGGGGAAAAGTCTGTGTGGAACCGGAAGAAATGGCAGAGGTGCTTAATGAGTATTCACGGTGGAAAGTGATCTGGGAGGTTGTACTACGGGTTTGCGGCAGTCTGAAAAGATTGAGTATGTGGATGTTAAGGAAGAGAATGTGTTAGAATTTTTAAACTCTATCAAGGTAGACAAGTGGCCAGGACCGGATGGGATGTACCTCAGGTTACTGTGGGAGGTGAGGGAAGTGATTGCAGAGCCCCTGGCGATGATCTTTGCATCGTCGATGGAGACGGGAGAGGTTCCGGAGGATTGCGGACGTGGTTCCTATTTTCAAGAAAGGGAACAGGGATAGCCCAGGAAATTACCGACCGGTGAGTCTGACCTCAGTGGTTGGTAAGTTGATGGAGAGGCTTCAGAGGGACAAGATTTATGAGCATTTGGAGAAGTTTAGAATGATCAGAAATAGTCAACGTGGTTTTGTCAAGGGCAGGTCATGCCTTACGAGCCTAGTTGAGTTCTTTGAGAATGTGACTGAGCGCATTGACGAAGGAAAAGCGGTAGACGTGGTTTACGTGGACTTCAGCAAGGCGTTTGATAAGGTCGCCCATTCAAGACTTCTTGAGAAGGTGAGAGGGCATGGGATCCAGGGGGCTTTGGCCTTGTGGATCCAGAACTGGCTTGCCTGCAGAAGGCAGAAAATGGTTGTGGATGGGTCTTTTTCTGCGTGGAGGTCGGTCACCAGTGGAGTGCCCCAGGAATCTGTTCTAGGACCCTTGCTGTTTGTCATTTTCATAAATGACCTGGATGAGGAAGTGGAGGGATGGGTTAGTAAGTTTGCTGACGATACGAAGGTTGGTGGTGTTGTGGATGGTCTGGAGGGATGTCAGAAGTTGCAGCGGGACATAGATAGGATGCAAGACTGGGCGGAGAAGTGGCAGATGGACTTCAATGCAGATAAATGTGTAGTGGTCCATTTTGGCAGGACCAATGGGATGAAGGAATACAATATCAAGGGTAGGAGTCTCAGCTGTGTTGAAGAGCAGAGGGATCTTGGGGTCCGGGTCCATCGGACTGTTCAATCGGCCTCGCAGGTGGAGGATGTGGTGAAGAAGGCGTATGGTGTACTGGCCTTCATTAATCGAGGGATTGAGTTTAGGAGTCGGGAGGTAATGCTGCAACTTTATAAGACCTTTTTAGACCCCACTTGGAGTACTGTGCGCAGTTCTGGTCGCCTCACTATAGGAAGGACGTGGAGGCTATTGAAGGGGTACAGAGGAGATTTACAAGGATGTTGCCTGGATTGGGAGGCATGCCTTATGAAGATAGGTTGAGGGAGCTGGGACTCTTCTCCCTGGAGAGATGAAGGTTGAGAGGTGACCTGATAGAGGTTTATAAGATGTTGAGAGGAATAGATGGGATGGATTCTCAGAGGCTATTTCCCCGGGCTGAAATGGTCGCTACGAGAGGACACAGATTTAAGGTGCAGGGAAGCAAGTACAGAGGAGATGTTAGGGGTAAGTTTTTCACTCAGAAGTTGGTGAGTGAATGGAATCGGCTGCCATCGGTGGTGGTGGAGGCGAACTCGCTGGGGTCTTTTATATGAGTATATGGGATCTAATGGGATTGGGAGTTATAGATAGGTCTATGGCTTAGTAGGTATAGAAGTGATCGGCGCAACTAGTGGGCCGAAGGGCTTGTTTGTGCTGTAGTGTTCTATGTTCACTCCAAGAAGTTTGTAAACTCCCAGAAACTGCATTTGGCCCAGATTAAGAATAAACAAAGCCCCTTCTAAATCATTTAAGCAACACTAAAAAGGACATCTGATCAGGAGTCGGTGCCACAATGGAAAAAAAAAACTGCTTATAACTGGAGAGAACATGATTTTAAAAAAATACATTTTTAAAGGCATGGTAGCATCGTATTATCCATATTTTAAAATAATTACAAAGGCAGGTGATATGGCTGCTCTTCAAAATGTCTAATCTAAAACATAAACATGTTTGTTTTAGCAAGTATTTCATCGATGCCAACAGCTAACATAATTGGGATTTATATGAAGGAAAATTTATCCAATATTTCAAATCTTTAGTCAGTTCAATTAATCTTTAAGATTTTTGAGCTCCATTTTGTGCTCTACTTTTAAGTTTTTCTAAAGTACTCTCTAGCTGTAGAAGCTGTGCAGTTTGGGCCTCTGCTCCTTTATTGAAAAGAGGCTCAAGCACTTCCAAATCCTACTGATGAAATCCAAGTTCAGGTATTAGCTTATGCTTATACGGATTTACGACCTCTGAATCACTACTGGTTTGATCCAGTTTGGAATTAAGATCCCATTCTCCCTTGCTAGCTTTCTTTTGGCTGTTACATGATTCTTCTGAATGGTATCAAAGACTTCACAATCATTGGCGGTAGAGTCAAAATGTATAGTTTCAAACCACATCTTCCAACAGATTGTGCCCTTCTGTAGCGGCTTCATCCTCTAGAACTCTTTCCTGAAAGATTACATTGAGATCTAGAATAATATTTTTGGGCTTTTTACCATCATTCTTGCTGTATCCTGTTCCCACTTTTTCTAGCTTCTCCCCGAAGAGAATGAAAGATCTGCAATATCTTGCTGTGATCCTTGGAGTTGAATAAAAGAGGGTGGCTGCAGTGTCACTTTACTCAGCTGCTGGATAAGTCCTTCACCTGCTGAGTTGCTGGGCTTTACTTGAGGCTTATTCCGATGTTTCCTACTGTTCCATTGTGGGTGTAGTCACTGCTGCCACAATCTGTTATCATGGTTTTATCTCTGGATTTATTAACTATTTTATATTAGAAGCAGTCTAACTGCAGGCAATGATCTTTAGTTGAAAACACATTTAACTATTTCTAAAGGTTAAGATCAAGTTATAGCTAGAGCTAATCTTTAAGATGGTTCTCAGTCATTTTCCTTCAGTGTGCAGTGACCATGATGTAGCTCCTTACACACTTGCTCATTGAGTATAATGAGAGTTGATACTTTACAATTAGAACAATGTTAGGTCAAATTTAAGTGGTAATGTTATACAAAGAAAGAAAGCTGAAATGGGTAAGAGTGAAGTTGGAAGAAATTTGGGGATTTTAGTTGACTCCACTAAACATATCATTGCTAAAGCAATTAACAAAGCATATGAAATAATGAATGACTTGCAATGGTTGAAGCAATGTAGTGCTCTGGTTAGTCTTTACCTTGCGTCCAGTACTGTTAATGGGAGGCATTGATGTCATAGAAAACGTTCAGGGTATAAAATGATAAATAATGTGAAGATTGAATTTTAAGTGAAGATTTGAGATTTGCAATGATAATTGAAATAAAAATAACAGTAGAGCAAGAGGGAACATATTCAAACCAGTCAAGGAGATTTATACAGGTGTTTAGGAGTTACTCCACAGAATGATAAATATATTGCATGCCTTGCAGAGTGGATACTGAAAGTAACAGCAGTGACATTTCCATTAAGTGCTGGATACTAATTTTAGCAATAATACTTTTGGGCCCCACAGTGGCTAGCACTGCTGCCTCACGTCGCCAGGGATCTGGATTCAATTCCTGGCTTGAGTCACTGTCTGTGTGGAGTTTGCTCATTCTCACCATGTCTACATGGGTTTCCTCTGGTTCCTCCCACACTCCAAAGATGTGCAGGATAGGTGAATTGGCTGTGCTAAATTTCTCCCTAATGTCAGGGGGACTAGCTAGGGTAAATGCATGGGATTAAGGGAATAGGGCCTGGGTGAATTTGTTGTCGGTGCACACTCAATAGTCCAGTGGCCTCCTTCTGCACTATGTTCTATGTCTGTTTCCTTTGAATGGATGGGCTATCCGGCTTTTCCTCATTCGTATCTGTCTTGTGGTTAAATTTCTGAAGAAATAATTTCTAAATAAACAAATTACCAGTAATGAGCATAAATATTACTAAATTTTAAGGCTACAAATTTCCTACTGAGATAAATCACTTCTAAACTTTCTTTTGAAACATTTCTGCTATTAATTTAGAGAATTTAGTGTCCTTGATAATGGTTAAAACACCAGACCTGGTGAAATGTATCCTGATCGTTAAGAGGAGCAATAGTGGAGGATCTGAACATAATTTTCCATTTCTCTATGGCTGCAGGCATAGTATTGGGGAACTGCTGACATTGCACCATTCTTTATAAAAAGAGTGGAAGGGATTGCTCGAGCTATTACAGGCAAGTCAGCCTAACCTTGGTAGGGGGCAAATTATTGGAAAAAAGATTGAGATTTATTGTCATTCAGAGAGGCACAGTTAATCAAGGAATGGAGCAAGGATTTGTTGAAGACAGGTCGTGTCTGATGAATCTGAGTGAATTTTTTTGAGGAGGGCTGGTGAGATTAGGATATTTGATGTAGATTGTGTGGATTTAGGTCCCACCTGGCAACCCGGTTAGGAAATTAAAAGATCACGGGATCAAAGGAAAAATGGATTTGAAATTGACTCTGGCAGGAAGCGAAAGATTATGGTCATTAGCTGACTGGTGTTACAATCCAGTTAGGACCTTAAAAAAGAAATTCAAATACCTCATTTTATCCAATAGAATGACATCACAAGATTTCACTTTTTTTTAACCAAAGCTCAAACTTTATTGTATTGAACAAGGTAAATATAGGTAAGTTAACACTGTAACTTACAACTGTGTATGCATTCTGGTTTACTTCCTTCTTCCCCCAAGAATTCTTAGACACACAAACCTTGAAAGTTATTTAATTCTGAAGAGATCATCCATATAGTCCTCTGGAGAATTTTCCTCTGCTCAGAAATAACTTTAATTTGCCATCTCTTGACTGTGGATAACTTAGTCCCTTGTTCTGGTTACTTTTCCAAAACTTCCAAGCTAATCTGTCTGTCTATTTAGGGAATTTATGTATATTTATAAATATATAAAAAGGAAGAGGCTGACTAGGGTGAATGTTGGGCCCTCAGAGGATGAGAGGGGGGACTTAGTGGTAGGGGATGGGGAAATGGCTGAGGTCTTGAATAACTTTTTTGTTTCTGTCTTCACGGAGGAGGACGTGAATAATTTGCCGGGTGTTAACGATGGAAAGGTGGTAGGAATGGAGGGCCTGAATGACATTATTGTTACTAGAGAGGCAGTGCTTGACAGACTGGAGGGACTGATTGTGGACAAGTCCCCAGGACCAGATGGAATGCATCCAAGGGTTCTGAAAGAAATGGCGGAGGTGATAGTGGATGCCTTGATGGTTATTTTCCAAACGTCACTGGATTCCGGGGAAGTGCCGGAAGATTGGAAAACGGCTAATGTTACGCCGTTGTTTAAGAAGGGTGGCAGGCAAAAGGCAGGGAATTATAGGCCGGTTAGTTTAATGTCTGTTGTAAGTAAAATGTTAGGATCCGTGATCAAGGAGAAAATAGCGAGGCATCTTGAGGAGAATTGTTTGATAGAGCAGACACAGCACGGTTTCGTTGAGGGGAAGTCGTGTCTGACGAATTTATTGGAGTTCTATGAGGATGTGTCTAGGGCGGTGGATAGAGGAGAGCCGGTGGATGTGGTGTTTCTTGATTTTCAGAAGGCGTTTGATAAGGTGCCGCACAAGAGGTTATTACAGAAGATTAGGGGGCATGGAGTTGGGGGTAGGGTGTTAGCGTGGATAGGGGATTGGCTGTCAAATAGGAGGCAGAGAGTGGGGGTCAGTGGGTGCTATTTGGATTGGCGGTTGGTGACTAGTGGAGTGCCCCAGGGGTCGGTGCTGGGGCCTCAGCTATTTACCATTTATATAGATGATCTGGAGGAGGGAACCGAGTGTATGGTGTCGAAATTTGCTGATGACATCAAGATTGGCAGAACGGCAAATTGTGCGGAGGGTGTGGAAAGTCTGCAGAAGGATCTAGATAGGCTGGGTGAATGGGCCAGGAACTAGCAAATGGAATTTAATGTTGGCAAGTGTGAAGTTGTCCACTTTGGTAGGAATAATGGTAGGAAGGACTATTACTTACATGGCGAAAAACTGCAGCATGCGACGGTGCAGAGGGACCTCGGGGTCCTTGTGCATGAGTCGCAAAAACCTAGCCTGCAGGTGCAGCAGGTGGTCAGGAAGGCGAATGGGATGCTGGCCTTCATAGCGAGGGGGATTGAATATAAAAGTAGGGAGATCTTGCTGCAGCTATATAGGGCATTGGTGAGGCCGCAGCTGGAGTACTGTGTGCAGTTTTGGTCGCCGCACTTACGCAAGGATATTTTGGCCTTGGAGGGAGTGCAGAGGAGGCTTACTAGGCTGATACCGGAGTTGAGGGGGTTGAACTATGAGGAGAGGCTGAATAAACTGGGCTTGTACTCGTTAGAGTTTAGAAGAATGAGGGGAGATCTCATTGAGACATGTAAGATGATGAATGGGATGGATAGGATAGAGGTGCAGAAGCTCTTCCCGCTCAGAAAGGACAGTAGGACTAGAGGGCACAGCCTCAAGATAAAGGGGGGGCGGTTTAGAACGGAGTTGAGGAGGAACTTCTTCACTCAAAGGGTGGTGAATCTCTGGAATTCTCTGCCCGTTGAAGTGGTGGAGGCTGCCTCGCTAAATATATTTAAGACGCGGGTTGATAGGTTTTGGATAAGCAAGGGGATTAAGGGTTATGGGGAGAGGGCGGGAAAGTGGAGCTGAGCCACGACAGATCAGCCATGATCTTATTGAATGGCGGGGCAGGCTAGATGGCCTACTCCTGCTCCTATGTCTTATGTTCTTATTTTCACAGTAACTTCATTGTAATGTTGATGTAAGCCTACTTGTGACTAATAAATAAATAAACTTTATTTTGGCTAATTTCTGCATAAACTGCAAACCACATGAGGTCCAAACAGCAACTAACAACTTTCAACAAAAAAAAAATAAATTGAAACCAGGAAACCTTCCCATATCCATGATGACACAGCTTTATCTGGGCAGTCCAAAACCCAATTTTTAAGATAATTATTTCTCATTTACAATTTAGTTCCTAATTTGAAATAAGATTTACAACCAATCAAGGCTTTCCAAATATGTTTAAAGGATTTTAACTCTCCCTCCCAAAATTAAACCCCTCTCTAGACTGCCCTTGTTCTAACAAGGATTGCAAACTCTTGGCTCCAGCTTCCTTTTACAGCACTCTGCCTCTGACTTTATAAACATACAACTGCAGCACAAGGATATTGGGCAGAACAAGAGTCATGTGGGACTGAAAAACAGTACCACCCACAATATAGTACAGAGGGTTACATGGCACATGATAGTAGACTGTGAGATTCTGGAAGGAGCCAGCTGGGAATCATAGAACCCCTACAGTACACAAGGAGGCCATTCGGCTCATCGAATCTGTATTGACCATTATTCCACCCAGGCCCTATTCCTGTTACCCCACATTTACCCTGCTAATCCTCTTGACACGAGGGTCAATTTAGCATGGCCAATCAACCTAACCTGCACATCTTTGGACTGTGGAAGGAAACCGGAACACTTGGACAAAACCGCGCTGAAATTGCAAACTCCACACAGACAGTGACCTAAGGCTGGAATTGAACCTGGGTCCCTGGTGCTGTGAGACAGCAATGCTAATCACTGTGCCATCCACGGAGGCAGCTTCCATGCCTGGCAGTACGTTGGATATTGTTAATGGTTACCAATAAACTGTTTGTGTTCAACCGTAGAAGCCTCCAGACCTATTTGTAAGACACCAAGCAACCTAAATGTTAGAGTCCTAAAACTAAAAGTTGTGCACTAAAATCCATGAGCTAGACGCTTAAATAGTCACTTGGTAGTGCAGAACATTAATAATATGAGGAAAGACATGCTGTCGAATCTTTCTGCCAGCTTGCTTGTGCATTTGCCATGACAATATCTTGACCAATCAGAGCTGACTTGCTAATCAATCAGCATCCCATTTCTCATTACATATCAGTTTTCGTTCCCTTCTGAAATTTGGCATTCTTGTGTGTGTCCTGTTGACGTGTATGATGAAAAGCTTCAGCAGCATGTCTTTTTCTTTACCACCAACTGGATATTCGCAATGCTAGAAGCCTGTTTCCTGTGGGACCTCTGCACATTCTTGTCTGTTTGTAGCATATGGTCATGAATTAGATTCAAAATGTAAGTTTGCAAATAAAGAAGAAAATTGTCAACTGCAGAAAGATATCAATGAACTGGTCAGGTGGTGTTAGTGGCAAATGAAATTTAATCTGAATTAGTGTGATGTAATACATTTGGGAGGACAAGCAAGGCACTGTAAATGGAAAGAATCTGTTAAATGTAGAAGAACAGGCACCTTCAGGTGCATGTCCACAAATCCCTGAAGGTAGCAGGACAGATAGAAAAGGTGTTAAGAAGATGTACCTGATATTTTGCTTCATCAGCTGAGACCTAACATGTATTCTAGAGAAAGGGAAGTTAAAGGGAACCCAAAGCTTTCATGGAAAAAGAAAAAATCAAAAAGTACCCAGAGCAGATGATACCAATTCATGGAAATAATTTTAAACTGTTGTTGGGAAGAACTTCTCATTACAAAACACTTGTATACATGTTTGCATTGAGAGAGAATCTACCAGTCTGAGTGGTAGTGGCCGAAACATTCAGGGCATTCAGAAAGTGATTAAAATGCATGATTTTGGGAAATGTACTTTAATGGGTGGATTGATCCTTTAGTTCTCCATTCTTATGTTTCAAAGCAAAGGTGGTGTTTAGATGGATAACTAATTGCAAAACTGTGATTTGCTGCATAAGTTTTGTTCTGTGCATTTCTAGCCAGAGGTTTATTATTCCTTTTGATTGCAGGTGATTTAAATAATAAATATTAAAATTATGTTTTTATGCAGACTGATTTAATTAATTATTCACATTGACATTAAACTTATGCAATGGAATTGTTTAAAATGTGGCATTTATCGAAGGGTGAATATTCCGTTCCATAGTTGGAATGGAATAGCTGGCAAAAAGTTCATTGGAATTGATAGTCATATGCCAGTAAAAATTATGGTGTTTTATTTCACCAGTACGGGAAAAGTGATGGATGTCAAGCTGTCCAAGTATCCTGTTGTGAAGAGGCTAGATGCTTATCAACATATTTAAATTGAGTGCCTTCAATTCTGAAGTTTATTTATTTATTAGTCACAGCAGGCGTACATTCACATTGTAATGAAATTACTGTGAAAATTCCCTAGTCGCCACATTCCAGTGCCTGTTCCGGGTATACTGAGGGAGAGTTTTAGCATGGCCAATACACATAACCAGTGCATTTTTGGATTGTGGGAGGAAACTGGAGCACCTGGAGGAAACTCATGCAGACACAGGAAGAATGTGCAAACTCTATACTAGCAGTAACCCAAGCTAGGAATGGAATCTGAGTCCCTGGCACTGTGAGGCAGCAGTGCTAACTACTGTGCCACCATGCCGCCCCAATTCTGTTACTGATTTGAAGTTAACTGGTGTTGCATGTGTTTCCTATGGGTCGGAAAATTCGGCATTGCAAAGAAGGAGGAGCTGTCAATTCCCTATGGTAAGTGGTATTCCTGTGGACCAGAAACAGCTGGAATTCCCCTTGCCTCCTCAAGGAAATCTTTGTCCTTCCTCAACACTCCCAGATCTGCTTGGTTAGGCTGCCTATATGTTGTCATGATGATGTGGCTTGTGCATGAGTGGTATTATCCTGTAATTTCACCATATGACTGAACATATACTAAACTATCTAATGTGACATTTTATTCAAGAAAAGGAGAATAAAAATGGCTGCCACAAGTCAACTGACATCTGGTATTGAAATCTAACCAGCTTCGAATAGGTTCCACTGTAAAGTGCAATTCAGACATGCCTTCTCTGGAATTTCATATATTCAGATGTCAGAACCAATTCAAAGAGATTTACTGAAATGTACTGGATATAGCGTTTGCATTTCTATAAGACTACCTCCCAAAATCTCCCAACAGTGGAGATATGTCCTGCTATCTTATCAAGGTGGATAATGACTCATCAGGTGATCATCGAGTGGGATATTACAGAATCTACCTATCTCTTAACCGCAAAACAGAGGCAACTGTCTGTTCAGACATCAGATAAGTGGTGGGACAGTTGGAAGGGGGGGCAGTGGGGAGAGAAGGTAACACAATGTGCTAAAGAGAAAAGCAGTGAGTGATCTGGAAAATCTGTCAATTAAGCAGTCTTTCAATCTTTTGACTTCAATCTCTTTTCTCCCAAGTTAAGGCACCATTCTCTTTACAGTTTAAAAATCCGGCACAAAGATATTGAATTTTCCTTTGAAAGGAACATTGTGTGCAAAACTCATGATTAGTAGAAGAGACGGATTACATTTAAGGAGACTTTTACTCCAGCAATTGCAGTTAAATGGGCTGCAACTTAATCCTTGATTCTATTGGAACTTAAAAAAAACTGCCACAGCCTCAGTCACCAGCCAAGGACACGCAAACACTATGAATGGTGGTGTTCCCATGCGTCTGCTTTCTTTCATATGATAGAGGTTGTGTGTTTTGAAGATTCCATGATCAATTTATTTTTGTATGTAATGTGCATGTACTTTTACCATCAATAGTGATTGTCCTAGTTTAAATAATCCCAGCAGTAAACTGTTTTGTGAATTTTAAAATACCAAAGATTATTTATTATCCCACATTTGTTCCAGAAGTTTAAACGCACAGATCCTCACACGTGCTATCACTCGCACAAAGATTAATTAAAGAGGAAGAAAAGAAAGAAACAGTACTGTTTATAATTGCCCCAGTCTGTCTTTCATAGCAGGCCTGGAATTTCTTAGGTGAGTTGATGCACTTGGTTGAAGTGAATCTCTAACAGGATTCTCGGTAAGATGCAAGGTTTTGCGTAACTAAATTTTAGGAGGTTGGTTTTTGGATGACTTCTTAGATGGAACAGATTGAGGAGAGTCCCTTTGCCACTTTCAAGATGTTGCTCTGTATTACCTTGGCTGTTTAATTGGCTGCAGCTGGTTTGATGGCTTTCTGATTTTCTCTGCTGCTGTTTTGAAGGTGGGACATAAACATACCTGATTCACTCGTGTGATCTGTTACAAATCCGAAGTCCTTTGCCAAATATGGTGGGTGGCCAGATCAATAAACAAGCGGACCAAAACTGCACACTGTGCTCCAGATGTGGCAGCAAAACCTATTTATTCTTGTATTCTAAACTTCTTGCATTAAAGGCCAACATGCCATTTGCTTCCTAAATGCTTGCTCTACCTGCATGCCAACTTCCTGCATTCCTTGTACCAGAACATTCCAATCTCTTTGAACATCAACACTTAAAAGTTTTTCACCTTTATTAAAAGAAATTCTTGCAACCAAAGGGAATAACTTCACCTTTAGTCCCACGTTATCATTTATTTCTTATGAAACTTTGTCTTCTTTGTGAAGACAGATGCAAAATATTTGGTCAAGCCTCGTTATTTGTTGTTATACACGTTTTGTTAAACACTCTCTCCCACTCTGCGTTTCTTCTGCCTGCTCTGCCCTTGGTGGCTGGACAATTTGAGAAGACTGTTTTGTTTTTAAAGAATATGGGATTCTTCAACTTATTAATAGTGGTAAGGTGCAAAAGGAAGGATAGACCTTTGGACTCTAGGGATTGAGGTATGGAGTGGGAAAATAGAGGCCAAAGATCAGTCATTGTCTTATCAAAGGAGGTTTGAGTGGTTGTTTGGTCAATTCCTGCATTAAACCTTCATTAAGCATTGGGTAGGCCTCAGTGGGAGTATAGTGTGCAATTCTTGGAAAAAATGTGCAGAAGAGATTTACTAGAATTCTGTCAGGGGCCTCAGTCACGTGAACAGATTGGAGAAGATTGCTTTTCCACAGAGTAATGAGGGTTGAGAAGAGATTTGATTGAGATGTTCAAACTGCTTTTTTTAATGTAAATAAGGAGAAAACAGAGGAGTGAAATAGGTTGGATGGCTTTACCCCCAGAGCGCTGGCCTGTGCATAATGGTCCGAATGGCCTCCTTCTGTGATGTTGTATGGTTTGATTCTAAACTGAAAACCACTCCGAATGCCTGAAATTTTATGCTTCCATCCATGCTAGAATGGAGGTAGAAGTGATTTCAAAATAGTGGGTAGGACCCAGTCCTGGGATTCCTGATGTGTGGGATTTCTGTGGCGGAATATGTGTATGAGTAGCAAGCCTGCACTTAGAAGTTCTGTCTCTGCCTATGTCATTGTGGAGGTGAGCCTTTAGGCATCCATACTATCTCATGGCAATGCCACCCATACAATGTATGGCATCCAGCTGTTTCAGGAAGAGACGTTGTTCATGGCACCTTTATTCTATTCATGTATTGGATGTGAGCATTGCTGGTTGGGCCAACATTTATTATCCATCCCTAATTGCCCATTAACTGAATGGCTCATTAGACCATTTCAGAGAGCAGTTAAAAGCCAAACACATTTCTGGATCTGGGGTCACCAGGCCAGACCAGGAAAAGACGGCAGATTTCCTTCCCTCAAAAGCATTAATGAACCAGATAGGTTTTTACCACAGTTGCTTTATTACCATCATTAGATTTTTGATTCCAGATTTTTATTGAATTCAAATTTCATCATTTGCCATTGTGAGATTTGAACCCGGCCCCCCAGGGCAATACCCTGGGTCACTTGATTCCCAGTCTAGTGACAATACCACTACACCACTGCCTCCCTCAGTTGTGAAATACTCGGGTACCCCAGTTCAAACAAAAAGTGTCATGTTACTAGAATTTTTTTATCGACTGAATTTGAATTACAAAGAAAGGTTTGCTTTCCATTTCAATGGTTAGATGCTGTATTGAAAATTAGATGTGTTATTACTGTAGTGATTGAGTACAAAGATAAGTTGACCATCTTTGACCAGCATTGTGCAAGTGTTAACATATTACAGCACTTTTTTCCAATGGAATAAGTGTCGTAATGCACTCAAAACTGGTTCAAAATGTGGTGGGAAACTCTTCTGTCATGTTTTAGACTGAGATTTAAATGTCCACTGATCTTTAACATTGGGGGAAAAAAACACCCTATTGAATGTTAAAATAAATCTAAGTACTTGGTAAAATACATTAATTGACATTCTGCTTTGAAATGGAACTGCACAGCAACTACAGCTGGCGCTTCAGTTTCACTTGACTCTATTGTTGACATTTCCCAAGATGTGTTTTGATAGCTGGGCCTATTCTGAAAATTGGCTGAGTTTCAAATGTTCCAGAACAACCAGTCTCAGCAGGGGAGCTGGGTCACACTTCGACAGTTTTAAGGGATTATTGAAGGATCATCAGTCCTTGCTGTAAGTGGATACGTTTTTGTTTGACTTGATAACAGATTGACCACTTAAAGGGAATTACGTTTTTATGAATGGGTTTTGCACGAGTGTTTTCTTACTGTGATGCATTATTGAATATGGTAAATGTATAAGGTTGTTGATTTATTTTATCAAATTATTAAATGTAGGCTAAACTGTTCTTTCAATTTAAGATCTCATCTTGGCCATGTCAAAGGTTATATAACGTCACTGTGTCCAGAAAAAGATTGTCCCCAAAGTTGTATAACTGCCACTATGCTTCCAAGAGTCAGTCTGTGACTATAAAATGCTGTGTAATACTTTGGGATTGCGAAAGGTTTTACATAAATGCAAGTCTTTCTTTCCATCTGTCTTCTTTCACAATGAGAAGTAATGGAAAATTTATTTTCATGTATTTGGTATTTTGATATAAAATGTTCTCTGAATTTGTCTTTGATCTTAGCGAAGACATAAAGTGACCTTTTTACATAATTTAACAATTGTCATCTTATTATTCTTTGCTTCTGCCAAAAATTAAAAACAATCTGAGTGGGTCAGAGAAACACCAAAAGTGTAAATTATACCAACATTAAAATGGTCATACCAGTTGGAACCAGACACTAATTTGGGAATCTTCAATTTGAAAATCTGGGACTCTTACTGTATTTTTCAGTGGTTAAGGTCAGAAGAAGAAGCTGCTTTCTGACAAAGTTGAAGCTTGGGTTCTGAAATGTTCTTATTTTGTTTTTTTAGCTGCTGAGGAGTGTGTTGAAGGAACTTATGGAAATGAAACAAGTTAAGGAGAATCTTCTGCAAGTGCATTTAAATGGTAAATCACTTTCTCTGGAAAAGTGGAATCCATCGTTATCATAAGAACATAATATAAGAACATAAGAAATAGGAGCAGGAGTAGGCCATCTAGCCCTTTGAGTCTGCCCCGCCATTCAATAAGATCATGGCTGATCTGTCGTGGCTCAGTTCCACTTTCCCGCCCTCTCCCCATAACCCTTAATCCCCTTGCCTATCAAAAACCTATCTACCCGTGTCTTAAATATATTTAGCGAGGCAGCCTCCACCACTTCAACGGGCAGAGAATTCCAGAGGTTCAGCACCCTTTGAGTGAAGAAGTTCCTCCTCAACTCCGTTCTAAACTGCACCCCCCCCCCCTCCTTATCTTGAGGCTGTGCCCTCTAGTCCTACTGTCCTTTCTGAGCGGGAAGAGCCTCTTCACCTCTATTCTATCCGTCCCATTCATCATCTTATATGTCTCAATGAGATCTCCCCTCATTCTTCTAAACTCTAACGAGTACAAGCCTAGTTTATTCAGCCTCTCCTCATAGCTCAACCCCCTCAACTCCGGTATCAGCCTAGTAAACCTCACTGTTTTGTATAAATACTGACAATGTTTAGCTTCCTTACACTAGAGAGGACTGTGGATTTAGGGGGAAGAGTTGATGGGATCTAATATTCAGCCTATCATTGGAGCATACAGCCAACACTGCAGTCTTGGTTCCAGCTGCAGAATCCAAACCATTTTTCTTTTCTAATGAAGTCAAATGGAAAAGCAAGTTGAGCATTTTCTAGATTGGATACCAGATCGGCAATGCCACTTGTACACTACAGCTGTAAAAATTATCCATGGCATATTGAAACAAGGTGATTGACATTCAAGCTCTCCCTTATTGCGTCCTCCCAAAGCATTTGCATATTGAATAAATTTCTTTTAATTTGTCAGTTGGAACCAGGCTCTCATGGTGTATAGTTTGTTTTGATGTGGTGAGAGAGAGAAAAAGAATATCTGTTATATACACCAGTTTTATTTTAATTGCTTTTCCTGCATCAAAGATACAGTTCAGAAAAAAGAAAGTTGAATTGTTGGGAACAAACTTCTGAGCAGATATAATTCATCATTTTGTGCTTAATCTCCAGTTAACACTGAAACATAAGCTAACAAAAACAAACCAAATTATAGTTTTCAATTTTTTTTGGACACATTGCCATTATACACTTTTTCTCTGCTGTGTTGTCATTGTGATTTTCATTAGAAAATTGTTACAGTGGTGACAAATTTCTGGCAATTTCATGAAAGGCTTGTACCCATCAGGATGAGTGAGGTGTAGTCAAATTCATTTCATAAAGGACACTGCAAATCTTTTTGGACTGTACTCCAATTACTACACGACCAGACGAAAAACATTTCGTAGGGTACAAGGTAATCAAGAGGTGACTATGGACAATGTATGGCAGATAAGTTCAAGAATAGATGTAGAAGATAGATGCTAGAACTAGTCTCTGTTAACAGTCAGCAAAATGATTGAGAACAGAGGATAGAAATGGATTTAGCAGATGTATAATAAATACAGAAAAAGAGGTGACATTATACTCACACATAGATTGCAGTGGTTCAAGAAGGCAGCACACCAGCACCTTCTCCAAGGCAATTAGGATTGGGCAATAAAGGCTCACCTAGCCAGAGACGCCCATAATCTAATGAATTAAAAACATGCAGTTTGTTTTTAATTAAAGATATTTTTGAAAGTGTAGTTAGACTGTCTTATTACTTCCTTCTGGTCTCGACTGCCAGCTATGACTGTTACATCCTCTACTTTTTAAAAAATAAACACCTGCGGTTAGACATATAAAATTTACCATTTCTGAGACAGGTTGGCTTTCTTCAAGGATAATATTTAAAATTTTCATTGGCTTTGACCTCAGTGGAACTGCTACTGCACTAAAGTAACAGCCCTGAGTATCCAATGTGTATTTTTGTTCTTGGATTGTATATTGTTAGTGATGCCCTGCTTTTATCAAACCCCTCCAAGAAGTAATTTACCATATTAACCATCTTCTGTTTCTTCTTGTGTTCATGTCTGTGCAAAGGGTTTGATTACTGGATGGTTAAGAGACCATAATGTTGGAAAAGTCTTTTGGCATTGTTTGTTTCATCTGCAGTTCTGTCCATTTCCAGGTTTCTCTTGGCCCCTTTAAAGTCTTAGATGTGCATGATGAATGTTTTCTTTAAAAAAAAATGTTCTACTTTGTTAATCCTAAAATTATTATTCTTCCTATTTGGTGAATAAATGAAACCACAGCCATTTTATTTGGTTACGTTTTAGGTTTATTACAAACAGATGACAAGATTGCATTGAAAGAAATTACACGACAGCTCCAGCTTGAGAATGTTGTTGGAGATAAAGTTTTTGTAAGTCATTGTATATAAGATTGATGTTTTGCAATGTGACATTTTGTAATAATGTGCTCATGTTTTTGTAGAAACAGCAGTGTATATTTTTTAAGTTCTAGCTTAATATCAGCATTCTTGCTTTACCTTTTGAAATCAATTGTGTCCATTTTTAAGTTTAATAGTGGTTGCTAAGGTATGATTAAGAAATAAACCAAAATTGTGCATCTGCCGTACTTCTC
This sequence comes from Carcharhinus amblyrhynchos, assembly GCF_965287045.1. Taxonomy (NCBI): domain Eukaryota; kingdom Metazoa; phylum Chordata; class Chondrichthyes; order Carcharhiniformes; family Carcharhinidae; genus Carcharhinus; species Carcharhinus amblyrhynchos. The sequence goes on along the minus strand of NC_137334.1, from coordinate 76,809,119 downwards.
CTGGAGCACCACGTTAGCCAACTAATAACAGTACAGGTGTGATCAATTTTACAGTCAATTCATTTTTATAATAAGGAAGACTGATGCTTGTCTAGCATCCCCTTAAAAGCATCCATAAAATTTCTTCAACCACTTGCTGTGAGAGCAAGTTCCACATTCTTGCACACTTTGCATCAAGGTGTTTCTTATGAATTCCCTGATGGATTTGTTGATGATGATCTTGTATTGATGGCCTTATGCAAGAGACAACATTCCCTTTGTATCCACTCTATCAAAACCTTTTATTATCAGATCACTCCTCGCAAACAATTTTCTCCCAAGAGGAGAAATCCAGCCTGTCAATTGATGCAATACCAAAGTACCACGTCGTACTGTCATCAGGGTACCTGAATTCCAGAGCATGAGGTTAAAGCGTTTTTTAAAATTTTTCATTGCTGTGTATACATAGAGAATCTACTGACCGCATGGAAATGTTGTTACTTGCAGGGGAGCTTTGCTGAAAATCTTGCTTTTCTTCTTGAAGCGTTGAAAAAAGGTAACTTTTTTTTGTATGTTGTTTCACCAGACTTTTCATTTTGGTAATTAATTATAGCAATAGTTGTGGTTCATATAAAATGATGTGGATTGAGTTTTTGTTCTGCCCTATTCCTCCCTTACCTCAGTTTTCTGCATCAAATGATGGCCGCTTGCCATAGAGTTCTGCAGGTGTTGACACATTTGCAGTAACTCATGGAAATAGCTGCTCTTTATGTTTGGATTTACACAATATATAGTGGTAGACAATTTGACGAAGACTTTTCAGCTGAGCATGAGACCCCACCCCCCCATCCCCCCCTGCTGCTGCCACTCAGTTTCCACAAGCCCATTTTACATTGGAGTCACTTAGCGGCAGATGCCCAATTCTGTTTCTCTCATTCCTTGTCACTGGAACAAGAATGCCCCTCTTTACCTCCTACTCGCTACACTAATCCCAAACTGCTGCTCTGGCTGAAGTTGGCTATCCTAGGATCAAGCCTAGGATCTTCCTGGGTGTTTGGCTCAGCTGGACGCACACATAACCATCAGAAAATCCTGGTTTGAAGTTATGTTAACATAATCTTACATTGTTACTTTTTAGTTTTCTCAATTTTGCGTGCAACAAAGGAAACCCAAGAATAATCCAAATGAGACTTAATAAACCTTTTGAATAAGTATCGCAGAGTTCAACTTTGGATGTCGTTCAGGTGGTCTGCATTTAGATTGAAATCTAAATCTGGATTTGGATTTTTCTTGGCTAATTCAGCTCTGCAAAGTTCAAATTTGGAACATCTGATATCAGAAGTATTTGGATTTCATTTTAGTTGCATCCAAAATCTCATGTTCAACACTAATAAACTGCACAGACATAGAATCTCTGCAGTGCAGAAGAACATCATAGGTGCATTGACTCTGCACTGACTCTCTGACAGAGTATCTTACCCTGGCCCTCCCCTCCACTCTATCCCCATAAACCCACACATCCCCCTAACCTACGCATTCCTGGACTCTAAGGAGCAATTTATCATGGCCAATCCACTCAACCTGCACATCTTTAGAGTGTGGCAGGAAACTGGAACATCTGCCATCAGGAAACAATAATACAAAACCCGCGCAGACATGAGGAGAACAAATTCCACACAGGCAGTCAACCATGGCCGGAATTGAACCTGGGTACTTGGTGCTGTGAGGCAACAGTGCCACCATGGGATTGAAGGATAAATCTCCAGGTCCTGATAATCTTCATCCCAGAGTACTCGGGGAAGTGGCCCTGGAAATAATAGATCCATTAGTGGTTATTTTCCAAAATTTTTTGGACTCTGGACTGGTTCCTACAGATTGGAGGGTAGCTAATGTAAGGCTGCTATTCAAAAAGGGAGGTGGAGAGAAAACAAAGAACTGTAATCCAGTGATCTTAACATTCCTACTGGGGAAGATGCTAGAGTCCATTGTCAAGGATTTCATAACTTAGCATTTGGAAGGCAGTGGTATAATCAGACAAAGTCATAATAGATTTGCAAAACGGAAATCATACTTGATGAATCTATTGGCATTCTTTGACGATCTATCTAGTAGAGTTAACCGAGGAGAACCAGTGGATGTGGTTTATTAAGGCTTTCAACAAGATCTAACATACTACTATATAAAATTAAAGCACACGGGATTACAGATAATGTCTTGAGATGGATAGAAAGCTAGTTAGCTGATAGGAAGTAAAATGTTGGCATAAATGGGTCTTTTTCTGATTGGCAGTCAGTGACTAGTGGGGTTCTGCAGGGATCTGCGTAAAGACCCCAACTGTTCACATTATACATTAATGATTTGGAATAGGGAGCCAAACGCATCATTCCAGATTTGCAGATGATAAAAAGTTGGGTGAGAGGGTGAGCTATGAGGAGGTTGCAGAGATGCTTCAGCGTGATTTGGACAGGCTGAGAATATGGGCATATGCACGTCAGATGAAGTATAATGTGGATGTGTGAGATTATCCACTTTGATAGCAATACTAGGAAGACGGATTATTACTAGAATGGGTGTAACATGAGAGAGTTGGACACTCAGTGAAACCTTGGTGTCCTCATCCATCAGTCGCTTAAAATAAGAGTGCAAGTCCAGCAGGCAGTAAAGAAGACAAATGGTATGTTGGCCTTCATTGTATAGGGCACTGAGGCCACACCTAGAGTTGTGTGCAGTTTTGGTGTCTTATCTGAGGAAGGATGCCCTTGCTATTAGGGGGAGTACGGTAAAGATTTACCAGGCTGATTCCTGGGATGACAGGTGACAGGTCTGTCATATGAGAGGAAACTTAAGTCAGTTAAGATGATAGTCACTGGAGTTTAGAAGAGTGAAAGGGAATCACATAGAAACTTATAAAATTCTAACAGGGTTAGACAGGGTAGGTTCAGAAAGAATATTCCCAGTAGTGGGGGAATGCAGAACTAGGGGTCATAGTTTGAGGATAAGGTGAGATAAACCATTTACAACTGAGGTGAGAAGAAAACCATGATCAAAATGAAAGGTGGAGCAGGCTCAAAAGGCTGAACGGCCAACTCCTGCTTCTAGTTTATATGTTTCAATTCTGGGGAAACCAAGGTGGACAAAATATTTGGCGGGTTTTGAAATCCAGTGGTAAGAAGAGCAACTTCCCCTTGCCTCTTGGGTAGTCAATATTAAATAATTTTGCTTTCAAATATGGTTTCCTATTGCATGCTGTCAGGTGCTTTGAATTTGTTAGCACAAAGGTAAGCAACCTTTTGGGCTTCATTTAAAGTTAGATTGTTAGTTTTTTATTTCCAGATGTCCTGTTTGGATGAATTGAATCTATTTTTCTTCTTTACCTGTATCTTCACATAAAAGGACATGTTATAGTATTCTCTATTATTGAAATGATCTATTTAAGGTCAGTGGATGGTTGCCATTTCAGTAGAGTATCTTTTGGGTAAGCAGACCTGCATAGCTTAATGGACCGTGACTGATGTCTTCCCTGAATCTTATGGGCAAATTATTTTTTGGAAGACCAGTGTGTGTTTTGAATGAGATTTTAATCTGCAGTCCAGTCTGCTTATTTTGGCTGATTATACAAATTCCACACCATTATTTGTAAAAGGGTAGCTAATTCTTTTGGCCATTTTAACATTTCTCTTTACTGCCCTCTATATTCTTTTTCATATAATCCTCAAAACAACATTAAAAAAAACTTTTGTCATAATTTATTTACATTAACTTTTTTATTCATTACGGTGTTGGTGTCCTACAGATGCTGAAGCATTATCTGGGGCAGCGTTTCCCTCTAAACCTGGGTACCCAAAACTTTTTCTTTTACTTTAATCCATGGGATGTGAGTGTCACTGGCAAAGCGAGAATTTATTACCTTTGGAAAAATGATGATGAGGCCTTTTCTTGAACGAGTGTAGTCTGCATGCTGTAGGTACATCCACGGTGCTGCTAGATAGATAAACTGGATTTTTTAAATCCAGCAATACTGAATGAATGATGATTTAATCCCTGGGTTGCCACTTGAAAGGGAACAGTAGGTGGTTTTCTCTTGTGTCTGCTGTGCTGGTTCTTCATGGTGATAGGTCACCAGTTTGGAAGGCACTGTTGAAAAACCCTGCACACATTTCCATGTGCATCTTGTAGATGGTATACACCTCTGCCATAGCAATGGAGGGAGTGAACATTTAAACTGGTGGATGAGGTACCAATCAAATTGCTTTATCCTGGACCCTATCAAATTACTTGAATTTTCTTGGAGCTGCACTTTTATTCTGGCAAGTAGAGAGTATTCCGTCAGTGACTTGTGCCTTGTGGAGAGGCTTTGGGAGTCACAAGGAAGATTATTTGCTGCAGAATTCCCAGCCTCCTCCTGGGGATTTTGTGGTAGGAATACTATTCGATGACAAGGGGAGATGGTTAAATTCTCTCTTGTTGGAAACGGTCATTATCTGACGTTTCTGTGGCATTGATGTTGCGTGTCACTTAACTCAACTTGAATGTTTTCCAGTGTTGCTACATGTGGGCATGGGTTGCTTTATTAGCTGAGGAGTTGAGAACAGAACACTAATCAGCAGCTACATTCCCTACTTCTGTCCTTATGGTGCAGGAGAGTCACGGATGAAGCAGCTAAAGGTGACTAGACATCTCTTTCCTCTCTTGTTTCTGTTGAATTACTGGCAGCTGCCATTAGTTTCTTGCCAAATTGGAGTCACTAGGTCCACCCAGCTGCTTGGATCCTGCTTTTTCTCAGTGAGAAGTCTCACAACACCAGCTTAAAGTCCAACAGGTTTATTTGGTAGCACAAGCCACAAGCATTCAGAGCACTGCTCCTTCATCAGGTGAATGGGAGTCATGTTCACAAACAGGGCATATGAAGATACAAACTCAATTTACAAAATAATGGTTGGAATGCGAGTCTTTACAGATAATCAAGCCTTAAAGGTACAGACAATGTGAGTGGAGAGGGCATTAAATACAGGTTAAAGAGATGTGTATTGTCTCCAGACAGGATAGTTAGTGAGATTTTGCAAGTCATGGGGATTACACATAGTGTGACATGAATGCAAGATCTTCGTTGAGGCCGTCCTCATGTGTGCAGAACTTGGCTATCTGTAACCCCCACGATTTGCCTGGGCTTGCAAAATCTCACTAACCGTCCTGGCTGGAAACAATACATATCTCTTTAACCTGTGCTTAGCCCTGTCTCCACTCACATTGCCTGTACCTTTAAGACTTGATTGCCTGTAAAGACTCACATTCCAACCATAATCTTGTAAATTGATATATGTCTTTGTATGCCCTTCTTGTGAACACGACTCCCAGTCACCTGATGAAGAAGCAGCGCTCCGAAAGCTAGTGGCTTGTGCTACCAAATAAACCTATTGGACTTTATAACCTGTTGTTGTGAGACTTCTTAATGTGCTTACCGCAGTCCTATGCCAGCATCGCCACATCATATTCTTATAATCCCATTGGAAAGCCTTTGGGTTACAAAATCAACTCTGTGCAACAAAATGCAACATTGCTTGTACCTTTTTAAAGCCTTGTAGCATTTCAAATGAGTGTAAATGAACCCCCTGGTTCGAGCAAAATGCTGGATGAGTACAGAGAATTGTGTGGGAAGCTGGATGTCAGATCCAAACGGGAAAATTATAAGCAAAGTAGTCAGAGGTCGGAAGGTGACCGGGAACTCATCTGTTAGCTGCAGGAATTTGATGGTTATGCTTAGTTGTCCAGACTCATAGTTCAACATTGTATGTATGTATTTTTTAAATATATATTTTTGGAATGTGGACATTGCTAACAAAGGCCAGAAGTTATCAACCTCATGAAGATGATTTTGACAGCTTTGAATTGCTGCAATGTGTGGTGAAGGTTGTTCCACTGCTGCAAGAACAATGATAAAACAGTGATGTGTCCATGTCTGGATGGTGTTTAGGTGGAAACTTGGACGTGATTGTAGCTGCTGACCCTGTTCTTCCAGGTGGCAGCATCGTTGTTCCTTCACTATTGAGTGCCCTGACTTAAAACTCAAGTAACGACAATTTGTCAAAAATCGAAGCGAATGTCTAATGAGAATAAATGGGGATGGAGCAACATTGAAAGAACTGCTTTTAAAAATACAATTTTTTTTGGAAAGTTAATATTTTTATTTCTAGGAAATCGCAGCAGCAGCAGACCAGTGCTTTTTATCTTGGATGAATTTGACCTCTTTGCTCATCACAGGAACCAGACCTTGCTTTATAACCTCCTTGACGTTGCTCAATCAGCTCAGACACCTGTAGCTGTAGTGGGCCTGACATGTCGATTGGTAAGTGCACAAAGGAATCTTAACTAAACAAAAGTTTTAAAGATGCCTATTTTTATAAGTATCTTCAGCTCTTAAAGGTCACATATTTCAAAACTAGAGTTAACGTTTGTTACTTTCTTCCGTTACCCTCACCATCTTGTTCTGCTGCAGACCCAGTTAAGAACGGAAGTCACTAGGCCTTGAAGATCAGAAGTTGGAGAACAGGGCTGAGATACAAAATTCAAATTACGGTTAAATTAACTTATAGCATCCCTACAGTGCAAAAGAGGCTATTCAGCCCATTGAAGGTGCACCAACTCTTTCAGAGTACCTTACTCAGGCCCTCTTCCTCCACCCTATCCTTGCAGCACCACACATTTATCATAGCTAACCTACACATCTTTGGACACTAAGGATCAATTTAGCGTGGCCAACCTACCTAACCTGCACATCTTTGGAATGTGGCAGGAAACCAAAGCACCCGGAGGAAATCCATGCAGATGCGGAGAATATGCAAACTCCACACAGTCACCCAAGGTTAGAATTGAACTCAGGCCTTTGGAACTGTGAGGTATGAGGCATTTGCTGCCCTTATCCCTGACTGCATTTTGTCCTCAGCAACGAACAAATGGTGACGGCTGTTCATTATGCTGGTAGATTTTCTGTAGGAATTGATACTGGGACTTATTGCAAGTAGGAGAGTCAAAATGCGCAGCATCCTCTAATGTGATCTGGGACCTGTGAGAATAAGACAAGCAAGTGTGTGTCCCTTTAACTAACCAGATGAAAGAATTATTTATTAGAGCACAGAGCCTGAACGAGGTAATGTCAGTTCGAATATTGAACATAAGAACATAAGAAATAGGAGCAGGAGTAGGCCATCTAGCCCTTCGAGCCTGTCCCGCCATTCAATAAGATCATGGCTGATCTGTCGCTGCTCAGTTCCACTTTCCTGCTTTCTCCCCATAACCCTTAATCCCCTTTCTTATCAAAAACCCATCAACCTGCGTCTTAAAAATATTTAGCGAGGCAGCCTCCACCACTTCAACGGGCAGAGAATTCCAGAGATTCACCACCCTTTGAGTGAAGAAGTTCCTCCTCAACTCCGTTCTAAACCGCCCCCCTTTTATCTTGAGGCTGTGCCCCCTAGTCCTACTGTCTTTTTTGAGCAGGAAGAGTCTCTCCACCTCTATCCTATCCGTCCCATTCATCATCTTATACGTCTCAATGAGATCTCCCCTCATTCTTCTAAACTCTAACGAGTACAAGCCCAGTTTATTCAGCAATTAAATTGAATTAAATGTCAAATTGGATACAGAAAGTAAAATGGACAGGGGAGAAGAAAGAGTGGATCAATAGTGAGAGAGCAACAAGACAGAAAAAAAGACTTTTTAAAAAAAAACTTCAGCAATAAATAATTGAAATCTGAAGGCTTAAGGGTGCACAGTTGTATAAGTTACCCTCAGTACCAGGAAGGTTGTTTGACAGTGATTAAGAATTACCATATGATTAAAAGGGACTAGAATCAACAAGTCAGAACTTTTTCTGACATTTGGTTCCCACCTCTGAGGTAAATACTACAACTTCATGTTGCTCGATTTATTTGAATGGTGTGTCTGGCATAAATACCATGATTGTGCAAATTTTGGAAAAGTATTGCATCCCGGACAACAGTTTGCACGTTTAACATACACATGCAGTTGCCAGATATTGCTGTTTGATTTTCCACGTAAATAATATTTAGTTCGTGCTCTTGGCTTCACTGTTATTTTTGCTATACAATCCAGCCCTTCCTTACTCTAGAATAATGGAATAACTTACTGTTATACTTGTGTATAATTTTGTCCTTGCAATTGTCTGCTAAAATCAAACTTCATCTGTTTTGACTTAAATTTCTTGGATTGGCGCACTAAAAAAGGTTTTGTCTTGCAACAGTTTTCAGAATTTAAAAGGATGGATTAAACAATTGATAAAATACTGACCCAACTAAATGAGGCAGTAATCAGAGGAAGTAATTACCATGCACTGTATCTTACTTCAAATTCTAATCTATAAGGATGCAGATGAACTCTGGTCCTAATTGTGTCTGCAGCTTTGTCATCTTCAGCTTTGGATCAGAGAACAAATAAGCATTAGTGATAGTTTTCCGCAACTGTCTGAGTATATTCTAAAACGTTTTAAACCAGTGTTGGTGGTATGCTCAGTCAGAGAAAAAGTGTTTTAGTAGATTATGGCAACAGTCACTTTCTGATTCTCAGCAGTTAACTAAACTAATGGCATTGAATATTAGGTTCAAATTAAATTCTAGAATATCTGATTTAAAAATACTAATAAAAGGAGAACAAAACTTGGGCTACTCTTGGTAAACTCTCAATAGTACTAGCTGTCTGGAAAAGGTATTCTTTTTAACATTAAGGAAAAATGCAATATTAGAACTGGAGTTTATCGGTTGGATAATTAGCACTTGGTGGGCTACATCTTGCGCCTTGAGATACCCCAGACTTGGATAATACTTGCATTTTGTCTTTTGGACATATAGTCCACTTAGTTGAAACTAAGTAGAATCGATTGACATCTATCTTCTAATTCCTATTGTTAACGTTTAATTCACCTATGTATCTTTTAGCCATGCGTATTTTGGCTGTTTAACTGAGCTCAGTTCCTGCAAAGACAGCTGAATGTGAACCTCAAATCTGTTAATGCTGTTAGATAATCCATATGCTTTTCATATCAACTGATGTTTGTCCGCAAAACATTGACTCCAATATAATTAAATGGGGCAACCTATTTGACAAAAGAAAATTACACCAGATGCAAAGAAGAAGATTAGATATTTTTTCTGAAGTATTATAGCAGCCTTGTGAATAATGGGAGGGATAAATTTAAAGTTTATTTATTAGTCGCAAATAAGGTTTACATTAACACTACAATGAAGTTACTGTGAAATTCCCCTAGTTGCCACAGTCCGGCACCTGTTCAAGTCAATGCACCTAACCAGCACATCTTTCAGATTGTGGGAGGAAACTGGAGCACCCGGAGCCATGCAGACATGGGGAGAATGTGCAGATTCCACACAGACTGCGACCAAGCCGGGAATTGAACCCAGGTCCCTGGAACTGTGAGGCAGCAGCACTAACCACTGTGCTATCATGCTGCCCAAAAATGTGCATGTCACTTGCACTAAGGCCAAAAGGAAGAATTTTGGCAACCATCTAATTTTCTTTACTCAAGTATTTGCACACTGGTTTCTTATTGATATTTCTGCTGCCCTCTTTCTCAGTGCTGTCGTAATATGCCTTTGTTATGTCTATGAAGTTAGATACTTAGTAGATAATGAACAGAAGGATCATCTGTTACATTCTGTTTGTTTTTTACAATCAAATCTTTGTCAGGCGTGAATTATTTTTTAAAGATTTTCTTAGATTAACAATTTTTCTACTGCTTGATAGGGCTTGCTAATTCTTAGCCTCATGTGTGCATTTTATTAAAAAAGCAGCTATTACTGCTGAGGATTAAGTTGGAGAATGCCAATGTAATTTGTTCATTTCCCTTTCAGGTTATAGTGGCCTATTCATTCCCCTTTCCCTTTATGCAATATGGAAATAAATTAATTATTTGTGTGTGATTGCAGGGTTGGTTCACTCAGAAAATGACACTATTTCTATATGTTCACTGTGTGAAGAATTTGTTCCCTTTCTTGTGAAATGATGTGGAGATGCTGGTGTTGGACTGGGGTGGGCACAGTTAGATGTCTGACAACACCCGGTTAAAGCCCAGCGGTCTATTTGGTATCACAAGGTTTCAGATCTGCTCCTTCATCAGGACTCACCTGATGAACGAGCAGCGCTCCAAAAGCTGGTGATACCAAATAAACCTGTTGGACTTTAACCAGGTGTTGTCAGACTTTTTACTGTTTCTTGTGAAACTAATGGAGAGATGCAAGTTATTTATTTTTTTGTCACTGCTCTGAATTCCGAATGTCAGTATTGAGGGAAAAGCAGAAACTAGAAGACCCTTGGACACTTTCATTACTAGGAACCAGAACAGACCATTCAGCCTCTTCAGTCCCTCCACTGTTTAATGTCATCAGGGTGATCTGATTAGTGGATTATAGAATTTAAATCCTGCAGTTTTTTTTATTTCTCTTGCACCATGTAAACTGATGCACTTTGTTTTTCTTCACTTTCCTCCCTGAGTTAATGGCCTTGATTGGAAACAGTCATAATAGGTGCACAAATGGTTATCCTTCACATGTGGACAATGTCACAATCCAGCATCATCTCTCGAGTAACCTCTCAGCTGCAAGATAATCTGTCTTGGCCCATTCAAGCACAACTTTAAATGATCTCTGCTTTTGTACAGCAGTCCTCCTTTCAGTTACCTTAAAAAGACACTGCTTGGCTGCATGATTGCTCAGCAGGTTCTAATTACAGTTTATAACGTCACTTTGGAGGCAAAAAAGATCGTTAGACATGATGTCCTCTCAACATTACTAATCTAAATTCCAGGTTTCACAACCAGCAACATCATGCAACCTGATCGTTCATTGGACAAAAGTCATCTGCCACTGCAGTGTTGCAAACTAGAAAGTCTGTAATGCGCTATAGGGAAATGTATTAAGCCACTAATGAGTTTTTTGGTGTTTGACCTGGTTGATTACACTTGATACCATTTCTATTAAAACTTTAGGATGTTTTGGAACTCCTGGAAAAGAGGGTGAAGTCCAGATTTTCCCACCGGCAGATTCACTTGCTGAATACATTTGGTTTCAAGGAGTATGTTGAAATCTTCCAGCAACAACTTACTTTACCAAAAGAATTCCCTGATGGGAGATTTGCGCAAGAATGGAATCAAAATATCCAGGTAACTTTTTTTTTCCCCCTTTAGGTCATTCATGTAGCAAGATCTTCTAGCCATTTGGTAAAAAATTTTAAAAAATCATATTCGCAGAATCGTTAAAATGCAGCAGGGAGCCGTTCAACCCATCTAATCTGCACAGGTCTCTGTCTCACTACCTTACCCCACTCCCTGCTGTATTCCCGTAACCTTGCACAATCTCTCTTAACAATTCAACTTCCTTTTGAATATCTCAATCCAACCTGCCTCCAGGAAATTTGTTCTAGACTCCAGCCACCCTCACATCACTTTTACCCTTTTTGTGAATTACTTTGAATCAGTGCCCCCTTGAGAAGGAACACTTTCTCATTACTTACCCTGTCCATACCCCTTAAGATCTTGAACATCTCAATCAAATCCCGTCTTAGCTGCCTTTCCTCCAAGGAAGACAATCCCAACTTAGAATCATAGAGCAATACAGCATGGAAACAAGCCTATGCCGACATGGTGCCCTCCCAGCTATTCCCAGTTGCCCGCGTTTGGCCCGTATGTAGAATCATGGTTCCCCATCTATCCTCATAGCTACTGTTTTTATCCCTGGAATCATTCTTCTGAATCTTCTCTGTACTCTCTACAATACCGTCACATTTGGTGGCAAAAAATGGATGCAGTACTCCAGATGAGGCATAACACGTGCCTTATACATGTTCAACATGACCTCCTTACCCTTGTATTAACTCTATTATGAAAGCCAAAGATAACTATATGCTTTATTAACTATTCTGTTGACATGCCCTGCCATCTTCAATTATGTATGTACATATACACTGAGGTCCCTCTGTTACTGCACCTCCTATAGAGTTTCTCCCTCTATTTTGTACTACCTATAGGCTCCAGTTGCCAGCTTTATCCTTGCAACACTTTATGAACAAGGCTGTAGCATTCATAATTCGCTAGACTCTGTGTCTGAGGAAGACTGGAAGATTGTCATTAATGTTTCTAAAGTTTCTCTCACTTCCCTCAGTACCCTTGAATGCATCCCATGTCATCCTGATACCTTACCTATTTTAAGCACAGATAGCCTTTCTAACACCACCTCCTCCTGAATTGTAAAATATTTTAGTGTACCAGTTCCTGGTTCCTTTGTAAAGACAGGTGCAAAGTACTCATTTAATACTCTGCTATTTCTCCTGCATCTACATTAAAGTCCCTTTTTTTTGATCCCTTATTAGCCCTATTTTTTCTTTGACCACCCTGTTGTTGTTTGTGTGCTTGTAGAAAACCTTGGAATTCCCTTTTATGTTAGTTGTCATGTTCTTTTCATGCTCTCTCCTCATTAGTTTTTTCACTTCCTCTCTGGTTCTTCTATATTCAGCCCAATTCTTCTTCATAATTTCTACCTGACATCTATCATACTTCTTCCTTTTCATCTTCACCTCTATCTCTCTCGTCATCCAGGGCACACTAGATTTATTTGTCCTACCTTTTCCTTTTAGGGAAATATACAACATTGCCTGTAATGCGCTTACCTGGAAAGTGACCCGTTCTTCAGCCATATCTTTCCTGCCAACGTTTGATTCCAACTCGCTTGACTCAGATAGATGCATTCTCATCACATCGAAGCTGACTTCCCCACCCCAATTAATTATCACTGCTCTGGGTTGATCCTTATCCTTTTCCATGGCCAAACTATACTTTATGATACAATGGTCACTGCCCTCTAAATGCTCTCACACAGATATTCGATCCACTTTGGCCAACTCATTACCCAGAACCAGGACCAGTAGTGGACTCGTTGGACTGAAACATACCGCTGCAGAAAATTATCTTGAACACAATCCAGATATTCTTGCTTCTCTTTTCACTTTGCACTATTCCTATTCCAGTCTGTATTTGGACATTGAGCCCCCCAATATAATTATTTTAAAATTCTTGCAACTTTCTGTAATTTATTTGCAAATGATGTCTCTATATCTCTTCTTCTAATTGATGGATGGTCTATATAATTCCCGATCAGTGTTATTGCACCGGTTTTATTCCTGGTCTCTAGCCAGGGAGATTTCTTCCTGATCCCTCTGGAACATCCTCTCTTCGATCAGTACTTCCACCTCCACCATCACACCCAGCCTTTTCTTTCTTTCTTGTCTCCCCTAAACACCGTGCACTCAGGAATATTCAATACCTAGTCCTGTCCTTTGAGCCAGTTCTCTGTTGAAGCAATAATATCATAATTCCATCTGGGAACCTGTGTCTTTAGTTCATTAATCTAATTAACCACATTTTGTGCATTTACATACATGCACATTTAACCCTGATTTGAGCTTTTTTACTTTTCCTCCTTACTCTGACTCCATCTAATGACTTACTGTTGGCTACTCTAAACCTGTCGGTGGTTAGCACTGCTGCCTCAGAGCACCAGGGACATGGGTTTGATTCCTGGCTTAGATCACTGTCTGTGCAGAGTCTGCATGTTCTCCCCATGTTTGCGTGGGTTCCCTCCAGGTGCTCTGGTGTCCTCCCACTGTCCAAAAGACATGCTGGTTAGGTACGTTGGCCATGCTAGATTCTCCCTCAATGTACTTGAACAGGCACTGGAGTGTGCCAACAAGGGAATTTTCATTGTAACTTCATTGTGGTGTTAATGTAAGCCTACTTGTGACACTAATCAATAAAGACAAAAGACTGTCAAACTCTAACTGATACTGCTCTGATATATCCTCCTTATCAGTTAATACTTTTCTATTTCCCACTGCCAGTTTTTTTTCCTCTTCACTCTGAATTTTCCTTCAGGTTTCCATCCTCCTCATTTAAACTGTACCCAAAAGCACTAACAAACCTCTAGTGAGGATATTAGTCCCAGCTTTTCCTGTACAAGTCCCGTCTATCCCAGAACTGGTCCAGATGCCTCAGAAGTTTGAAGTCCTACCTCCCAGTCCTTTAGTCCAGCCAAGCTCAATCTTCCTTTTCTTATGTTGGCAAACACAAGGCAATGAGAGTAACTGTACCTTTGTCTGTTGTCTGTTTTGCAATTTGCCACGACTTGCAGCTATTTAACACCCATCTGAAATATTGTTATCCCACCAGTCTCTGTGCAAAGATAAGGCTATGGAAGATATTTTACAGAAGCACTTTAATTCCAGTAAGGATTTCCGCTCTCTGCATATGTTACTGGTAAGAGCTTATTAACACTCAAAGTCATATTTTATAATGGTTTAACCTAGCAATTTACTAATTTTCTGTAATTACTAGTGCTGCACAATGGAATTTGTTTACAGTAGGACATCCTTATAGTTTTCATGCTCGGCAGGCATGGGTGGAACACAAAAAATATTCTACTCGGTCTGATTGCACAGTCCAATAGGGTTGAATTAAAAACAGAAAATGCCGAATAAACTCAGCAGGTCTGGCAGCATAAGCTACTGCTAAGAGCTTATTAACTCAAAGTCGTGTTTTATATGGTTTAACCTAGCAATGAAGATAGGAGCGGACTTAATGTTTTGAGTCCATATTTCTACAGAACTGAAGGGAGGTAGAAATGTTATGAATTATATTATTTGAGAGCGATGTGGGATCATAAAATCCCTACAGTGCAGAAGGAGGCCATTCGGCCCATCAAATGTGCACTGGCCCTATCCCTATAACCTCATGCATTTATCCTAGCTAGTCCTCTGACATTAAGGGGTAATTTAGCATGGCCAATCCATCTAACCCACACATCTTTGGACTGTGGGAGGAAACCAGAGCGCCTGGAGGAAACCCATGCAGATGTGGCGAATGTGCAAACTCCATACAGACAGTGACCCAAGCCAGGAATTGAGCCCAGGTCCTAACCACTGTGCCATCATGCCGCACCCCACCCCCTCAATTGAATATTCTGTTGTGCTTCCGCACCCCCCCCCCCCCCCCCCCCCCCATTTAATTATTACATTTCTGTCTGTCTCCAGTTCTGTAGAAGAGTCATGTGGACTTGAAGTGTTAACTTTGTTTCTGGAATATTACTTGCTGGTCACCACACTACCAGAAGGATTTGGATGCTTTGCAGATGGTGCAAAGAAGGTTTTACCAGGATGTTCCCTGGTCTAGAGAGTTTTAGGCATGAGGAGAGTTTGGATAAATTCATTGTTTTCACTGGAAAGATGGAAGCTGGGAGGGGGCAACCTGTTAGGAGTCCACAAAATTATGAGAAGCGTAGATAGGGTGGATAGTTAGAGGCTTTTTCCCAGGGTGGAAATGTCAATTAAAAGGAGGCACAGGTTTAAGGTGAGCGGTGATAAGTTTAAGGGAGACATGCGGGGAAAGTTTTTCACACAAAGGGTGGTGGGTGCCTGGAATGCACTGCAGTGGGGGAAGTGGAAGCAAGCACATTAGCAACTTTCAACACCTATCTTGATAGACAGATGAACAGGAGGTGAACAGAGGGATAGAAACTGCGTATTGCGCACACTTGGGCTGTTTTGTTCTTTGTTCCTTCCACAGATGTTGCCAGACCTGCTGAGTTTATCCAGCATTTTCTATTATTCTTTCAGATTTTAGCATCTGCCGTTTTTTTGCTTTCATTTGAGTGTTGAATTAACCATTGGTTCCCGTTGATTAGCTTGCAATTTTCTTCGTTCATTCCAACTTTCATTCACTATATAATCTATTTAAAAGCCTAAAAAGTGAACTGATAGCGGTCATGTTGAGGTCAAAGCCAATATAAAGAATCTGTGCATGGCATAACAGTGGTTCTTTTGCTATTTAGTCATTAAATGAAAAATTAAGGTTGATAACTAAAAATTATCATCATGAAAATCTCTAATGACTGTGTTTTCTTGCTCATTTGCCTGTCCTGCTGCACCTTGGAGATAATTTGCCAGTTGCTACAGCATTGGAGTTGGAATGCTGCTAAATTGAAGGCTCTCAAAATGACCTCTTGGCTAAAGAGGGCCTGACTGTAGCATCTTAGTGGTGACCAGAACACTATTATTAAGCTGACAGTTTGGAACCAAAATGGATGCTGCTTCAGAGGCTGGTAAGGGAGCAGGCATGTGTCATCCTGAGAACTGACAGCATGTGCCCCTGCCATATTGCCAGAGCAACACTCCTACTGCTTGAACCAAGTCCAGGAATGACATAATGTTTTAGAAGCTTCCATCCTTATTATCCTTCGTGCTTGGAAATAAAGGAGATGCTGGAATTCAGAGTCAGGATGGCTGCAATCAGATCTTTTATTGGTGCTATCAGAGCAGTGGCCATGCTGCAATGTTCATGAAGCTGACTGCGCGATTTTCATGCTCTTGCCAAGGTGTGTAAGCTCACTGCCAGTCCAGAGCACTCAGAAGTTGGTGATACCCGGCCATTGGTTTCCATCGGCTACATCTTGAACAATATTCACTCTTGTTGCAGCAGGACCAGGATGTGAGCTCTCCCTTTGGCAAGCTGGTTGCTGGCTGTTCTCTCCTCCTGACCTTGCTCTTGCACACTTAAACTAATTTGTTTTGAAAGTTAATCATTTAAATTATACTCAACTGAATTGTGTGCATTTAGTCACGTTCCAGGAATCCTTCAGTCTTTTCAAATGGAGCTACTGTTCACTGGAATAATAGTTAATAGAATTCGACACAAATGTGAAGTAACGCTAATTACACAAAAAGCCCTTTACCTTAATTTTTGCAAACAGTAAAACTATTGGTCATAGTAACAGTGACAGACATTATCCAATTAATGGGTTTGATCTACAGATAACAACTCGTTTAGTCATCATTTTTACTACTTGTTTATTTTCAGATGTTGGCGCTTAGTCAGGTGGCTGTCTCCAACCCAAATATTCGATTACCTGACCTTCTAGCAGCCAGTAGACTGTGCACAATGGATTCCAAAGCGAATGTACTGCATGGTAGGAAGAACTGAGTTGTTTTAATATAGATAATGGAAATAGTGCTGTGCAGTGCAATGATTGCAAATACAGTATAAATGTTTTAAGCTGATTTGCACAAGTCTATTTGCTCTGCTAGTATAAAGCAAGGTTAGGATCATAGAACATCGTCAGAGTTCTGGATGGTTACATCTAGTTTGCTAAGGAAGTGATTTTCCAACTGGGATCTCATTTAGCCTTTTATATTCTGAGTTGTCTTCAGTAAAGTTTCAAAAATGAAGCTTCTAGAATGAGCTAGCTTTAATTGGGAACATGTTAATATTGTCGACCTCTGGGCCAACCTTCAGTCATTGTGCCTGTGTTCTTTGATTACAATGCCCAGGATCTTAAAACTGACGCTACCTGTTTCTTCTGAATCAAGCTATTGCTTTTCATTTAATACCTTAAGAATCATAGAATCCTTGCAGTGCAGATGGAAGCCGTTTGGCTAAAGAGGGCCTGACTATAGCATCTTGCTGCTGATCAGAACACTATAGTCTAGCTGACAGTCTGGAACCAAAATGGATGCTGCTTCAGAGGCTGCTCAGGGAGCAGGCATGTCCCCCTGCAATCCCACTTAGGCCCTATACCCATAAACTCCACTTATTTGCCCTGCTAATCCCCTGACACCAAGAGGCAATTTAGCATGGCCAGTCAACCTAACCCATACACCTTTTAGACTGTGGGAGGAAACCAGAGCAACTGGGGGAAACCCCTCACAGACATGGGGAGAATGTGCAAACTCCACATAGACAGTGACCCAAGCAGGGAATTGAACCCAGATTCCTAGCGCTCTGAGGCAGCAGTGCTAACCACTGAAGTTGTGGCAAAACAAAAAACCAGTAGCCAACATGTGACAGCAGTCTGTTTACTATGTTGAACCTTAGAGCATTAAACTATTTTTGAATATATGCAACTCCTTTCCACTAAATGGGAAATGACTTGCAATTATCGCGTTATCATAAAAGAAATCGATTTGTAAGTTCCATCACTGAATCTATTTTGAAAAATTCTTTTGAATCCTTTGTCCATTTTTAAAAAAAAATACACTTTCACAAATTTTTCAAACATTTTGAATTTAGCTTTCACACATTTGGCTTGGCTCCATTGTAACAGTCTTTGCTTCTGAAACAGAGATTGTGTGTTGAAGCTCCACTCGACACTTGGGAGCATTATCTGGACTGATACTCCACTGCAGTACTGAGTGATTGTTGCAATGTTAAAGTACCACCTTTTAGTAAAACCAAGAGCCATTTGTCAGAGAATCTATATTTTTGGATTTTTTTCTGTGTTTTTGTAAACTAGCGCCTGTGGGAGTGGCCTTTTGTTGACAGGGGAGTGCTACATTCAAAAACCAAGAGCCATTTGTCAGAGAATCTATATTTTTGGATTTTTTTCTGTGCTTTTGTAAACTAGCGCCTGTGGGAGTGGCCTTTTGTTGACAGGGGAGTGCTACATTCAAGTTACCAAGGATTGATCCATCAATTCTGCCTCGGGGAAGGGGTGTAACCCTATTGGGAGATGTTAACAGAGAGCACTAATCAGTTCAAAGGGACAAAGAGAACAGCAGCTCGCAGGAATTGGAGGAGAGTCAGTTCTGTGCAGCTGAAGTGCTGCTATTAGCTCTGTACTGCTAAGGGAACAGATGAGTCCAAACCTGGAGGTGGCAGCAAAAGATTTCTGCTGCTGGGAGATTGCTGGGAGAAGCCCAGGGTGGTTATTGGACCAGTGAAGCTGAAGTGAACAGCAGCTGTTGGCTCTGACAATCTGAGAGTTGGGGGTGCGGGGGGAGGAAATCCCTTTGCTCAAAGTTACCAGGGGATGCCCACAGTCATGTTGGGTGAGGGGGAGGGGTGGGGGTGGAAGCCAGCAGGCTGCCTCAATCTCAGCTGTGGATCCTGTGCAGACATCTAAATGAGGTGGGAGTGTGAGGAAGATTAATAAACCATAGGCAGCTGTGATATGGATAGGAACCCAAGAAGCAGGACAAGGGAAACACTGCCACGTACCAGCCTTCATAACCCCTATAGAATATGTGGTAGCCTGTTATGAAGGATAAATGAGGCCTGCAAGTGATCTCTCCTGAACCCCCTCCCTGAAAATGCAATTCTTGGCCTTGAGTTGAGTTCTTTCTGGTATCCTCTAAGCAGTGCACACTGCGGAGGGTGTTGGCTGCCTGAGCACTCCCCTCCGAAACAGCTCTCAGAGGTGAAGGCACCAGATTCACGCTTATGTAGAGCCGTTGGCATCTGCTGAATATCCGGTAAGGGGGGAAAATCCAGAGATGGTGCTTACTAATGACATGCTAATGTATTAAAATGAGTGTTCTGGAATCCCGTGGCACGTTACAGGCCCCTCTGCCAGCGAGGGGCCAGGAAGATCGGAACTTGGAAACACGCCAGTGCAAATTGCGCTCTCCAGAATTTGAGCATGCGCTGTCATTCCCACAGATGGAGAGTGTGGGCTCAAAACTGCCCCCAGAGTTAATTGATTGCTTAGCTAACTTCTGTATTGTAAAACCTGTTCTGTTAAAACCATGGACTCCTGTAACTTTAATTTCTTAGTAACTCCCATTTCTAAGTTTGCCTTCCAAAAAAATAATTTACTGGTTCCTAACTGGCTTGCAATAAAATGTGGGAATCGAGGATTTGGGATTGTAACACCTTCCATTTGTCAGTTAAATTTAAACAAAAAATCCTATGCCACTATTTGTGGAACTTGCTGTGTGGGGGCAAAAGAATTGTCCTGAGTCACTTCATGCTTTTTTAAATGTGAAAAAGTTGCAGAACAATCCGATTAGAATGGGGGTGAGTTTCATAGTGACTTTCCATGGGTGGGTGGGAATCCCTGTCACATGTGAAATCCTACATCATAAAAAATTCCTCCAATAATGATTTAGGTGAGGGAGGCAAGAAGAAAGATTCTCTAAAATGTTGAGTGTAACTTCTTTGCTTCTCCATTGCATATTCTGAATCCTCTTGGATTTCGCCACCGCAGTGAAATTTGCTTGTTGGGCTGAGTGCTGACCAGAGTCCTTCTCCTTTCTTTTCTAATTGCTTCCTCAGAAAATGCTGGTCATTCTAGTTAAGAAATTTGTGGTTCCTGCATGGGAAACCTCTGTGAACAGATTAATTAACAGTTAATTATGAAATAGACCAAAGGCTGTAATTTCAGGGAATTATAATGTTTGACTCGTGCTTGTTTGCTTCTCTTTCATTGTGCACAGATGCTCTCCTTCCTCCCCTTCTTCCTCCAGCTAAAGCGGTGTGTGGGCAAACCACCACATAGACTCACTGCAGAGACATGCCTCAGCAAGCCTGATCATCACCTTTGGATTTTGATGCAATGATTTCCCTTGAAATGGTTTTTATTGTGAATTATAATTTTAATATCTAGCCCTGTTTTCCTTGCAGGTTTGTCTGTGCTGGAACTCTGCCTGATTATTGCCATGAAGCACTTAAATTCCATTTATGAAGGAGAACCTTTCAACTTTGAAATGGTTTACAATGGTGAATTTTTAATTTTAAAATACTATTATCTTGTTATTCTAAATTGCAAAATGGACAGAAACACATCTGGCAGCCAGAGTCCTTTCTTCTCTTTTCATTAGAGAAATACAAAATACAAATTACCTTGTTACAGTTTCAGCAAAATCCTCTTAATTAAGTGTACTGACGCGATCTATTTTTGTAATCGAGCTTTTTAACTTATATGGTCAAAGTTATGTTCCTGTGAAGTATGATCCAGTGGTGGGGGGCAGTTAAATTTTTAATACCAAATACCAGGGTAGCTTCTTGCTTTTGATTTGATTTATTATTGTCATGTATTAATATACAGTGAAAATTTCTTGCACGCTCTCCAGACAAAAACATGCCATTCATTGAAAGGAAATGAGAGAGCGCAGAATGTACTATTATAGTCATAAGCTAGGGTGCAGAGTAAAATCAACTTAATGCAAGATAAGTCCAGTCAAAAGTCTGACAGCGCAGGGAAAAAGCTGTTTTTGAGTCGGTTGGTATGTGACCTCAGACTTTTGTATCCTTTTCCCGACGGAAGAAGGTGGAAGAGAAAATGTCCGGGATGCATGGGGTCCTTAATTATGCTGGCAGCTTTGCCGAGGCAACGGAAAGTTTAGACAGAGTCAGTGGATGGGAGTCTGGTTTATGTGATGGATTGGGCTACGTTCGTGATCTTTTGTAGTTCCTTGCGGTTTTGGGCAGAGCAGGAGTCATTCCAAATTATGATCCAACCAGAAAGAATGCTTTCTATGGTGCATCTGTAAAAATTGGTGAGAGTCGTAGCTGACGTGCCAAATTTCCTTTGTCTTCTGGAGAAAGTAGAGATATTGGTGGGCTTTCTTATGTATAGTCGGCATGGGGGGGACCAGGACAGGTTGTTGGTGATTTGGGCACAAAAAAACTTGAAGTTCTTGACACTTTCTACTTCATCCCTATTGATGTAGACAGGGGAATGTTCTCCTTTACACTTCCTGAAGTCGATGACAATCTGCTTCGTTTTGTTAGCATTGAGCAGCACGGTAGCACAATGGTTAGCACTGCTGCTTCACAGCTCCAGAGTCCTGGGTTCGATTCCCGCTTGGGTCACTGTCTGTGTGGAGTTTGCGCATTCTCCTTGTGTCTGTGTGGGTTTCCTCCGGGTGCTCCGGTTTCCTCCCACAGTCCAAAGATGTGCGGGTTAGGTTGATTGACCATGCTAAGAAATTGCCCCTTAGTGTCCAAGGGTGCGTAGGTTTGAGGGATTAGTGGGTATAATATGTTAAGATATGGGGGTAGGGCCCGGGTGGGATTGTGTTCGATGCAGACTCGATGGGCTGAAGGGCCTCTTTCTGCACTGTCGGGTTCTATGATTCTACGAGGGAGAGGTTGCCGCACCAGTTCACCAGATTCTCTATCTCACTCCTGTACTCTGTCTCATCATTGTTTGAAATCCGACCCACTACAGTAGTGTTGTCAGCAAACTTGAAAATCGAAGTGGAGGGGAATTTGTCTGCACAGTCATAGATGTACAATGAGTATAGTAGGGGGCTGAGAATACAGCCTTGTAGGGTACCGGTGTTGAGGGTGATCATGGAGGAGATGTTGTTAGGTGCTACTAGAAGCTGGAGTTTTTCTCGCTCTGCTGCAGCTATCCAGCAGTTCAAGTTAAACAAGATTGAAAGTTTGTTTGCTCTATTCCGGTTTTTCTGGCAGTTCTGCTGATTTGTTCTTGCTTTTCTGTTTGTGCGTGCTCTGATAGGGAGCACTTATTCACTTTCACATCCAGTAAATTTAAATTGTGGGCTCATTAACTGCTGTGTAGCTTGTTTTAAAGACTGTTCAGGAAAGTGATTGGGTTTGTGTATCATCCCACATAGCTGACCTGAAAAATGTTTTAAAAGTGATGAAAGATAATTATTAGGACAGTATGAAGTTAGTAACTTTTTCCTTCTGCATTGATGTCTTCAAGACAACCTGGCTATTTTTTTTCCTTGAGTCTCGTATGGCAAAATCACCTTTGGCAATTCACACCCTGCATACTTAATATAATTCAATGAAGGGGAAAATTCTGCTGTTTTAATTAAACTTCCCCGCCTCCACATTGTATATACTAGACCATAGGAAAAAGGTCACTGTTCATTGAATGCCACAATCATTTGATCCATATATGTAGAATTCAACTCTCAGGAAATGGAAGAGTATAATCTGGAGGTTTTTGTGCATAAAATCGCAGTGCTGAAAGATTATACCCTAGAACTGAGGAAGATGATGAAGGATGACAGGATGCACAGAAACCAGCTATGAAGAATGACACTTGGCGAGTTGTCAGGCTGCTAATTGGTATAGCTATTTTGAGAGGACAAGTGTAGATAAATCCACAGCCACTTAATGCTTATTGTTGCATTACAGAATTCCAGAAGTTCATTCAAAGAAGGACTCACTCAATTCATAACTTCGAGAAACCTGTCGTCTTGAAAGTAAGGAAACTTGCAAGTTGTAAACATTAAAATTAGTGACCATTTCTTCTACTTTTCCTAGTCTAGCTTTCTTTGCTCCGCCTTGCCAAGTCGACTACCCACCCCTTGCCTGATGCTAGAATGTCATGCATTGATGATATACAGCCTACAAAACTTCCATGAAAGTGTATATGATTTGTGCAAATTGATTCAGTTCTAATTTAATGTTCAGTAAAGCTCATTCCTAGTGAGCATTGCTAGATTCTGACCAAGAACTCTGGCTGACATCTCTGCAGCCTGCAGAAATTTGCAGTGTGACAAGCCAGAATATTTTACTCAGCACAAGATTAACAGTGATAAATCTCCAGCAGAAATAGTGGATCCAATATTTATCTACTCTCCAACCTATAGTAATCATAGACTGCTTTGCTCTACTGAAACTGTTCTCATTGATCAGTTTAAGAGGTTTCTCTGGTGGTTTTATTTTCTGGGCCATGCCCAGTGAAATGGAAGCACATGTGAGGAAAGTGGGGAATGAAAACAAAGGGAGGCAAGGGGAGCTCAACAACAATGTTAACTTGGCTGAGGAGATTGCCCCTTAGGGTGACTTTGCGTCAGGGTGGCTATCTTGTAAACACTGTGGGCTGGCTTGACAAGGGCAAGTTGGGACCTCTGCCTCTGACTGGGAGGAGATTTGATTTATTGTTACATGTATTTGTATACAATGTATCTTTTTCCTGATGGAAGAGAGTATGTCCTAGGGTGGGGGGGTGTGTGCTTGATTATGCTGGCTGCCTTTCAGGCAGTGAGAAGTGTATACAGAGTCAATGGAGGGGAGGCTGATTTGTGGGATGGATTGTGCTTCGTTCACAACCTTTTGTAGTTTTTTTGTGAAGTTGGACAAAGCAGGAGCCGTATCAAGCTGTGATACAACAAGAAAGTTGATGAGAATTGTAGTAGACATGCCAAATTTCCTTCGTCTGCTCTGAAAGTTAACGATAGTGTTGGCATGGAGGGACCAGGACAGGTTGTTGGTGATCTGGGTACCTAGAAACCTGGATACCTTCTGGATACAATTAGACTGGGCAGGGAGGAGTTTGGGGGTGGAAGGGATATTGGATTTAAGGAAGAGGGTATCCCATCTTAGGTGGGATATGTGTGAAGGGCACATAACTTAATTAAAATTTCATGGTGAAAGAGAAAGTAGTTCAGACATTTGAAGGTTTTGAAATTGACAGAGTGGTGTGGGACATGATGAAATGAATCTTGGGATACTGAGGGCAGTGAGAGTGAAAACAGCAGACTTTGGCCACAATTTTCCAGTTTCCCTTAGACTCAGGGATGGCAGCAAAGGCCTGTAGAATCGCAAACATTACACCCTTGTTCAGAGGACAGTGATTTAAGTTAATTGGCAAAAGAAGCATGAGATATGAGGAAAATCTTTTTCATATTGACTGGCTAGGATCTGGAATGCAATACCAATATGCAGCTGGTGCATTTGAGGGAACTGAATTATTATCTGAAAAGGAAGAATGCACAGGACGACAGGGACTGGTACCAAGTAGTTTTCTCCTTTGCAGAGTCAGCACAGACATGAGGGGCCAAATGGCCATTTGCATTTTAACTACTGTGAATACTAAAATAAGGGAAAATTCTAAATCAATCATTGAAAATTCCTAATGCTAGTGAGTTATATCCAAATGTTGGTCAGCAGACATTTTAGATAAAGATCTCTGTCTATTGCTGTACACAGATTTTGTCCCTCCCACTATCCTTCATTGTCAGCTTGCTTCATGTTCCACTCGACGGTCAAATTATTTATTTTCCCTTTGTCATCTTAGGCATTTGAGCACCTGCACCAGTTGGAATTGATTAAACCAATGGATGGAACATCTACCCGCACACAGAAAGAATACCAGCTGGTGAAACTACTACTGGATAGCAGTCAGATTATGGACGCACTGCAAAAGTATCCACATTGTCCTACAGAGGTCCAGCTTTGGGCATCATCAGCTCTCGAATAGACCATGTGAATTTGGAATCATTAATCAATTGCTGGAACTTATGTTTGAGAAATTTTGAAGTCATCTTCTACACATCATCACAATTTTTTTTACAACTAGGTCAAGAAAACCATAGAAAAGAGAAATCCAGTTTTATGACCTGTTTCAGGAGAAAGAACAGTCCACTTTTTGTGACTGATATTACATGCAAATGCCACAATGTTGTATTTGTAACATGTTTTGCTTATTTTTAAATAAATGGAAATTATGAGAATAAAACTTCCAGCAATGGCAAAACTAGATTAGTGATTTTGTAAATAGTGGCTATAGTGTTAACTGTAAAGACATAATTCCTACCATAAATTTAATTGTATCTATTAATTTTTCAAAGGGAAATCACTCATGAAGTTAATTATTTAAAAGTACCCAAAGTTGTGTGATAGTAATTGCCATTTTCTTCAGATTAGTATTGTTTCTGTTTGAATATACACCACAAAAATAATCAGATTCCTATAAGCCTTTGTTCCAGATTCATGCCAAACATTTGTATCAGAGTTATATTACAAACACACGTTTAATTTTCAACATGTACATTTGTTGAATTTTGTTCTATTGCAAATTTGCATCAGCTATGTGAGGTAGGATTTTGAAAGTTGAGTGAGATGCATGTCACAATAAGTCTGAAGACCATGCCTCCAAGGATGGAACAAAATGGAGAGGACTCAATTAAAGAAAGAAATGGAAAGCTATGGTGAGATAAGAATTTAAGTGGATAAAGAAGAGCAAAAATATATCATCATCAAGGTCAGTCAGAATTCAGGTGATGTTGGGCATGGTATTGGCACAAGATCTAGATCAAATTCATCTAGGGTGGTATTGAATAGTCAAGTATAATTTCATACCAGTGGTCAATCTGTGGATTTTTCCTGTGGAGAGACAATTGATGTTTTGAGTTGAACACAACCCTATATAGATAGTTTGTTACACCATGCTGTTTTCGATTCCTCCACCCCTCATTAAGTCCATTTCCAGGCTAGCTTCATCTTTTGGGTATGCAAGTAAGCAACTATGATCCTGCACCTTTTATTATTCAGCTTTATGCCAGCTAGAGGAATATAAATCAGCACAAGAAAGGAATTTCCACCTGTGTAATTAAATCACTAAGAAATGGAGTGAAATTTAGTGGAAATGAGGTCAGGTAGAGGAGAGTAATTGCGGACTAGTACTAGAGAGTTTGTTACTTTGTGTTTAATAACAAGACACAGATCACCAAAAGGCAAGGGTAGCAACCTGCAGTTCTGCACTCTGGCTCAGGTTTCAGTAGGTTATTTACAGAATGGCGACACAAGGGCCAGATTTCTGCTATCTGGAGTCAGGAAATTTCCTGTCTTGGCAGATCTGCCTTGGTTCAGAATTCTGATGCATGCAATTTTCATTCCAGGTAGGTGAGACCTGGGTAGAGGCAGGCTTGAAAACCTTGGAAGCAGATCATTGGCAGCCATTGAGGTGGCTTTGCTAAAGTACACAGGTTAGAAGGTCTGCTTCGGTTCTCCGGCCCACACCCATTTTCCATGCACCCTTAAACCCCAAGCCTCCTCATGACCCACTGACTCCTTTACCCCTTCATAGCCACTCACCTTGTTTCTATAATGCAGACTGAGATCTATACTCCTGCTCCTCAAAAAAAAACTCATTATTGAAACCTATTCAGAAGGTTTTAAACTCTTCAACTTGTCAGTCTGTTATAAAAACAACCTTTGGTTCATTGACCACATCAGTCAGGAAATCCTTTAAAAGCATCAAAATATGAACTCAGCTTACCCCCTCTCCTCATGTAAGTGCTTTGGTAGCCTGTGAAATTCAACCAAACATTTGTAATGACTCCAGCTATAACGACCTCCTTGGAAAGTCAATAAAAAACTCTACGGAAACCACAGGAACAAACAATAACTCTTTTTTGAGCCAACATAAGATAGCCCATCAATCAAAACAGTCCAGCAAGTTTTTTTAAAAATTAAAAACTTGAGCCTGTTTTCATACTTTAAGTGCTGGGGATTTAGACAATTTCAGATTATGACACTCAGACCTTGAGATTTACATCTACAAATTTGTAACTCCCACATTGGGTAAAGATCACTGGAACAGTAAAAATGGGGTTTTGCTTGAACTCACCACTAATTTCAAATGGCCCTGCTAAATTCAAGCTTTCCACTTGTCTGATCATGTCATGCCCTCCTGTCAAAAACGGGATCTGTTGGAAATGGGGGTGAGATTTCTGCATGTCCAAAGAGTCAGTGTTCTTGTTCATAAGTCCCAGAAAGCTAACATTGTGGAGGTGCAACAATTAGGTAGGCAGATTGTATGTCTTTATTGCGAGGAGATTTGAGTACAGGAGGAAGAATTGTATAGAGCTGTGGTGAAACAATACCTGGAATAGCATGTGCAGTTTTGGTCTCTTTATCCGAGGAATGATTATATTGGGCAACAGGAGTTCACCACTGACAGGAATGTTCCATGAGGAGAAAGTATCAAGACTGGACCTGTTGAGAGTTTAGAAGAATGAGAAGGGACCTCACTGATGTATACAAAATTCTGAGAAGACTCAACTTGAGTAGATGCAGGAAACAATCTCAGAATAAGGGCAAGCCATTTAGGAATAAGATGAGGACTTTATTTTGACAGAGGGTGGGGAATATTTGGAATTCTGTACCCCATTGATCTACAAAGGCTTAGACATCAAGTATATTCAAAGGAGAAGTTGATTTCTAGATAATAATGACATTAAAGGGACATTGGATAGTGCAGGAAAATGGCATTGAATTAGATCAGCCATGATCTAGTTCAACAGCAGAGTAGGCTCAGTGTTCTTGTATTATGTTTGGAAAGGATATATTGGGCACAGCTTTGGAATTTTTGTAGTTTCTAGAAAACAGTGAGCCAAAATTGTGAATTTGACTGAATCTTAAATTGGTCGTTAATAAATCTGACAGAATCATTACAGCATAGGAAGTGGCCATTTGGGCCATTGTGTTTGCATTGTCTCTCCAAACAAGCATCGTGACTTAGTGCCATTTCGCTGCACATTGTTTTGAGTGCCTCAACTGAATCTGCCTCCGTCATACTTATGGGCAGTGCATTCTAGGCCCGAACCACTTGTGTGGTTTTTTTCTCACATCACGTTTGCTTCTTTCCCAAATTACCAAGTTTATGCCTCAGTCTCAATTCTTTTATCAACAGGAACAGTTTCTCCTTATCTACTCTATCCAGCCCCTTCATGAGTTTGAACATAATCTTTTATCCTTCTTCTCTCCAAGGAGAACAGTCCCAACATCTCAGACCTGGTTTTGATTTCTAGCTTGGGTCACTATCTTTGCGGAGTCTACACATTTTCCCTGTGTCTGTATAGGTTTCGTCCAGGTACTCCGGTCTCCTCCCACAGTCTAAAAGGCACGCCAGTTAGATGCACTGGCTACGCTAAATTCTCCCTCGGTGTACCCAAACAAGCAACATGGGGATTTTCACAGTAACTTCATTATAGTGTTCATGTAAGCCTGTTTGTGATACTAACGACACTAATAAATAAACTCATACTGATGTTTCTCATCCCTGGAACTATTCTTATAAACATCTTCTGCACTCTCTCCCAGGCCTTCATATCCTTCCTATAGTGTGGTACCCAGAACTGTACACAATACTCCAGCTGACTTGTATAAGTTCAGCATAAGACCTTGCTCTTGTACTCTATGCCCTATTAATAAAACTCAATACTACGTGCTTTATTAACTGCTCTCTCCACCTTCAATGATCTATGCTCATATTCACCTAGGTCCTTCTACTCCTGCACTTTGTTGAGAATTCCACCCCTTATATTGTCTCTCCAAGGTCTTCCTACCAAAATGCATCACCTCACACACTAAACTTCTGCCATCCATCTGCTCACTCCACCAACTTGTCTGTCTTTGAGGTTCTACGCCATTCTCTTCACAGTTTACAATACATCTAAGTTTTGTGTCAATTGCAAACTTTGAAGTTGTCCCCATACACCAAGATCATTAACATATTACAGGAAAAATAATGGTCCAAATACTGACCCCAAGAAAACATTCCTCCAGTCTGAAAAGCATCCATTGATCATTACTATCTGCCTATTATTCAGACAAATTCGTATCCACATTGCTACTGTCTCTTATTCCATGAACTATAACTTTTTTCACAAGTCTGTGTAGCACTGTATTGAATGCTTTCCGAACTTTCACATACATCACATTAACAGCATTACCCTCATTGATCCTGTTACCTCCTAAAAACTCCAGCAAGTTAGTTAAACATGATTTCTCTTTAGAAAGAGGCAGTGTGGATTTCTAATCAACCCATATTTTTCCACGTGACTACTAATTCTATCCCAGATAACTGTTGAGAAGCTTGCCTGTTAATTTGATTGGCTGTAATCACTGGGGTTATCCTCACCCACCTTTTTTGAACTTTTTTTGAACATTTTTTTTTGAACATTTGCATTTCTCCAGTATTTTGGTACCTCTCCTCCGAGTCTATGGAGGACTGGAAGATCATTTCCACTGTAATTCTTAACACATTCAAAACTGTTCAGTAAGTGCTATCTAAATGCAGAATCACTAAAGGTTATAACAGTTGAGTTGACACAGACCTGCTGAAATTGAGGTGAAACCATTCTTAGCAGCAACTTGAGGGCACCATGAATGAGAGGATAAAAGTAACACTGCATAACCTGAGGTTACTCACCTTTTCTCAACAATATATATGAATACCATACAATAAAGCAAAAGTTTCAAATACTAGCAAATGTACTCCAATTCATCTGTAGAATGTATGTCATACAGCAGTCACTATACAGTTTATTCTTAGGGGAACAGCAAATGTTTCTGTACAATATTTAACAATCTCTTCCATCTCTCCATCCAGGCTTTTCCCTGACTTTCTGTTTGGAAGATATTTGCAAAAAAAAATCCCAAGTACATATCCAGTATTACAGTAATTTGTGCCCACAGATGCACAGAACATTGATACAGACTTAAGCAAACATAATTGTTTAGAGGTATGTGTATCACAAACTGCTTTAAGAACTCTCTGTTGGCAAGTTCTGAGGTAAGCAACACTTAATATAGAATGTCATTTGTATCATTTTTTTCCACAAAATATTTGAGTTGTCTGAGGATCTTTAAACGTAATAGAAATAGTTATTATATTGCATAATTAAAAATTTTACCCTACCTCAAGGCTATTATTTCTCCCTGTGAAGTATTGATTGCAAGGTAGAGTTGAAGTCTAAAATGTTAATAAAATCATTGCTTTGTCAAGAGATTAAAAAATCTTTCTACAGATGAATGATACAAATCACATTCTAAAGGACAAGTACCCAGTAGAGAAGATTCTTCCTGGTTGTGTTTGAGACAGACACCAGCTGACAATCTAATCCAAACTTGTACAAGTGGGCATGTAGAATATATACACCGTTGCATTTGCCCTCTTTTCCCTCTCTGCTTGGAGTATGGGGACAGATTTTTATTTTCTGACGTCAGAATTTTCTTATTCTGAGCCTCTGCATAACATTTTGTGTTTGTCAGTATATCAAACAATTTTAAAAGTAAGCACTTCATATATGCATAAAATATTATTTCACAGTGAGTTCCTGGTTTGCAAACATTTTTTAAAGCTGCAATATATTCTAGGAAACAAAAATCAATATATAACATGATAAGGGGAGGGAGAGTGTTGCACAAATAATATTGCAGTTTACCTGACTAAAATAACATTTTCAAATTAGTTATTATTCTGTTGACAAACTGGTTATACTGGAAACCTGTGAACAACAAATATTGATTTTCTAAAGTTTGCATAGCCTTAGCATATGACTTTAATCTGAAATACCTGAAGTTCATTATTGTTATGCAGTGTTAACTGCTCATGGTCCACCAATTGAAGCAAACTTACAGGAAACAACACTGGCGCTAAAAATTCAGGAACTGATAAGGATAATGAATCTCCCAAATATTAAAGTTTAGGAATGTTTAGCCTAAAATACAAATTTGTGCTTGATGACAGATTTTAATGGGGCTTGGAGATTGTAAGAAACTATAGAGACTTTAAGTCGCTTTAGTGATATACTGCAGCTTTAACTAATACTTTGTCAGCTTTTTACAATAGATTATTGCTAAAATTAAAGTCAACCGTAACTGTGTAAATATTTTACAATGTCGTCAGATCGGTCACAATTAGCTTCAATTTGATCAGTAATCCTATTGCAAAACATAAAACTGCAGAAATGCAGTAAACACTTTAGTGTCATCTAAAACATTTGGCACCTAATCACTATTCACACAGTCAATGTAGGTTTACGGCCTTTGTAATACACCACATTGTGCAGTTTTGTATTGAAGCATTTAGCTATACTGTATCAATGCAATGCGTGATTAACACTTGGTTAAAGACAACCAAATCTTGGCCCTGAAAAGTAAATTGAGCAGCAGTTGCAGTGGTTAGTTTTGCGCCTATGTATAAAACTATAGTAATTGTTTAGGAACAGAAGTCAGTATCAGTGACTTGTATGTGTATCTATTGCATATATTAATTTTTTTTTAAAAAAAAGTTCCTTGTTGCCCTGCAAGTTCTTTATAAACTTACTGAAATGGCACCAAAATTAGTGTAGGACTGTCACCACAGCTCAAAACAGAGAGGGTTTGGGGGTAACAAATTCCTGAGGTTATGTTGGTACAGTGACACAGTAGACTAATGACTGCACTTTTAACAGGTATGCAAAATTACTTTACATGTGTAACGAAAGGAAAAGAAACGATATATTACTTTACAAAATAAAAGCATTCAAATTTTAAAAACACCTCCAGTGTTAGTTATACCTTGCAAGTTTAAAAACAGAAAAGCATGCTTACATCTCTGAATTCTCTATAGACACAGCAAATCTAAAATAAGGAAGTGCTTTTGAAAGCCAATTTTGGGGCAAAAGATATTTTCAAAGCTTCACGTAGCAAAGGAGCTATTAAAAGCAGACAACCGCATGGTTAAAAATTATTACATGGAGCTTGCACAAGAAAGCAAGGCAGAAATACTTTTGAATGGCCTTCTCCCATTGGCATAGAAAGGTATAGTTTACATTTTTCTTTAAATGCAGTGATTTAATACATAAAATTACATTAAGGTCAACTGTCAATTCAAATCTGTTAGTGTTATCAAACTTAAAAGTACTAATATAGTTTATCAAATATGGAAACTGAGGTATACCTTGTTGAGGGAGGTTTATGGTTATAATGTAATGCTTGAAGCTTCTTTGCTATGTCCCAAAAAACCTTGATTTGTTTATACATATAACAGCAGCACACTGAACATTCACAAGCTATGTCATATTGGCATTACAATAGTTCTTTTGTGAACGCAAATAGCAAATGCAATAAAAATGAATTGCCCTTCTTTCTGAAATGAAAGGTACTATTATTAAAAATTAACAATAGTTCATCTGAGGAACTGAAACATCCTCACAAGAAGCCAGTTATCTGGTGCACTCCAACTTTTAGCCACGCGCATGTTGCCAAATTTGAGAGCCATGCTCTTCTATGACATATTCTTAAAGACTCATCCGTTGTCCATTTAGCTTCATTTTACAGAAGAAACTGTTATCTTCCAGTATCTTGGATGAAGTTTACTTAAGTGTTGAGTGATCCATGCTACAACCACATTGTCTTCTATACCACCTCTGACTGACTGACTGTGGTACCCATTGCTTCCAATGCTCACTTGCCTTTCCATTAGCTACCAGTTCTGTTAAGTGTGTAAGGACAAGATATTTAATTTTTTGTTGTAACCAGTCAAATAAATTCAGCAAATAGCAGCTCTGTTGTAGAGTCCCTTAGTCTGGTTTATGACCATCGTAGCCATCATAGACTAGATTCTTTGGGAGGAAAGTCAACATTTGTAACCATAGTGACTACTGTCACAATGTTGTCTGTAGTAATCGTGCTCATTAGTCTTTGCATTTGAGTGATGCGTTCTGCAACACAACCAGCCGATAGTCTTGCTTCCGCATCATGATCCCAACATTCTTCTATAGTTTCACACAACACCGCCATTCCCTACAAGAGAACAAAAAAAAGCTGTTAAGAAAAGATGTACATCAATTAAAAATAAGTGATGTTGGAAACATACATAAAATATTTGTCAGCCTGACTAGAAAATCAGAACCAATACAATTAAATGTGCCAACAGGTTGCTCAAATACATCAATCCGTAGGACTTATGCTGTTACTTCATAACACAATCAGTTGGTCTAGGTAAGGCTACAGTGCTACATGGCACAAATAGAAACATGTGAAAGGTACAGAAAAGATTAAAGTCAATCCAAGGTGGAATGGGGGATGAATTATAAGGAAAAGTAGAAGTCTAGAGATTGTGTTAAAGAGCTTTTAGGAAATAAAATATTAAATGGTGTTAGTTTACGTTCAATAGCAATGCTCAATTGGTCACTAAAATTCACACCTTCACTACTTCTGCACATTCAGCTCTTTCAGCTTCAAATGTAGCTTTGTACATTTAAATTCAGGAGAACTGGTGGTGAGGATTAAACGGTACACTTCCTAAAATTTGCAACACAATGAAAGAAAACTAGATAGAACTATAAACAGGTTGAGATGCAGTGGTCCTCAAATGGCTGGAATGAACATGGTCAAACCATTATCATGACTAGGATGTGAGTTGGGCTTAGTTGAGACCACGGTTAAGAAAGAGTTGTGCGCAAATGGTCCTTTTTTTTAATAAATAATTTCAGCCAGAAAGAGGGATTAATCCTGGTTGGAATATTTAAAATATTACGTCACGTTGGACTTAAAAGGAACACCACAGTTTTAGCTAGGAGCAGGGATCTGAACTGACAGCAAGTGGAGCAGATGCAGACGTGTTTTTTAAAATGAAGTGGTTGCTCATGGAGTAAGGTATGGAAGCATTTTTAAACCACTTAATATTTGAAAATTTTAAATATACAAAATATTGCTCATCTTTTGTGTCATAAACACTGGTTGAAGAAGAAATGGTAGGCACACCTGCATGGCTCACTGACATCTGTTGACCAGAGGACCACAACTGCAATATGATTTTATAAATGCTGATACATAATGCTGCTGTTACAAAGTGCTGACATAAAGGTATGAGCCATAAATTGACATCAGAAGTGTACTTAATTCCAAGACCACCTACCTATACTTACAGATAACAAAGTACAGGCATATTGTTCCACGTAATACAATAAATTTTTCTATTGGTGACGTGAACTTGTATACCCTTACAACCACAAGGGTATACAAGACCACAAATTATACCTTTAAGATTACAAAACAGATTTGTCATAAACAAAACTTCAAATAAGTGAAAAATGTAATTGTTTGTCAAGAGAACCTTGCAGGATGAGGTCAGAGATTGATTAAACTTCAGGTTCTTAGTCCGAAAACACAGTCAGGTTTTTCAAAAAGGGAAAGTGTAAGGGGTTGGGATGAGCATACCAAATAACAAAACTAACCTGTTCAAATGATTTATAAACAAACATACTTACAGGATGCTTTTGCCAGTGTTCTCTAAAAATAGGTCTCATCTTCTTATGCACAACCACCTCTTGCATATCTTCAAGGGATGGATGTTGTCCAACTTCTTCTTCAAATGGTAACATGTATTCATCTACTGGACCTGAGTGTCAAACAGATGCAAGAGCCCATCAATTGTTAACTCCTAAACGCTGCCAAAGATGTGGAAGAAATTGTCTTTGAAATTTACATTTGTTTAAGAATAAACATTCTTTCTCTTTCTCCTCCCCCTCACCCCATCACCATGAATTAGGGATTAACATTCCTCACCCCCTCCCCTGCAAGTTCCCTTATCTTACGAAATTTTAAAGCATATGACGGAAATTCATTTTCCCTGGTACCAATCCGAAATATATATCACAAACCCCTAGACTTTACTACTCCTTAGTATTCAACTATTCTTTGGAAATACATTCCATAGGAGTCCTGCTGTTAGCTTTATGCTGCAAGACCCTTTCTTTACTGACCTCATGACCATGGATGCCTTAGCTCCTTGTTCTGGGTTGCCAATAAATATCGAACTGCTTTACATCGCTTCCTAAGATATCTCTGCTGACTGCTTTCTGTCATAAGGCTCTGAGGTCCACTATAGATTTCCTCTACTAAGTGAAAAAAAAGCATATCTTCCAGCTGCTTTTCCCTCAGGAAATCCAAGTGGAAATAAAGGTCCACATACTATGCAGTGAACAATCAAGTTAGCATTTTATCTTCTTTAAATGCAGGTCTAACTGGCCATCACCTCCTGCTGACTCTCTCAATCCAAGGGAGTGCAGTCTCACCAAAACAAAGCTATAATTCCCTCGACCCTGTTCCCAAACTACCCGGTTGTGTCAGCAAATATATCAGCAAAGGAACCATCTATCCAAAGCTCCAATGTGACATGCTTTGGGATGATTCAATCAGAAATGCGAACAAATTATTTTACCTGCAATATAACTCATTGTAGCCCAATCCATCATTCAAACCAGCCTCCCATCCATTGACTGTGTCTACACTTCCTGCTGCCTCGGCAAAGCAGCCAGCATAATTAAGGATCCCACGCACCCCGGACATTCTCTCTTCCACCTTCTTCCATCAGGAAAAAGAAACAAAGATTCCCAGCGGAAAAAAAGTTGCATCAAGTGCTGTTCATTCTTGGTTTCAGGGTGGTAAACTTTCACTCATCTTTCCCAATGCTGCCCCTATTTCACTCTCTTCCCCCCCATCCAATTCTCCCCATCTCACCCTTGAACCATTGGCTTGATGGGAAACTGAACCACAGATTGTGGCCCAGGAAGTATTGTACTATAAAATGGAGTATAAAATGCTGTTCATTTTGAAATGTGGCATTGTTGCATCTGTCTTGATAAGTTCAGGACCAAAAGCTTCAACAGCATGCCTCCTCATTAAGGAGGAAATTGCGAGGAATCTTGAAGGGAATTGCTTGATAGGGCAGACGCAACACGGTTTCGTTAAGGGGAAGTCGTGTCTGACAAATTTACTGGAGTTCTATGAGGATGTGTCTAGGGCAGTGGATAGAGGAGAGCCGGTGGATGTGGTCTTTCTGGATTTTCAGAAGGCGTTTGACAAGGTACCTCACAAGAGGTTATTGCAGAAGGTCAGGGGACATGGAGTTGGGGGTAGGGTGTTAGCGTGGATAGAGGATTGGCTGTCAAATAGGAGGCAGAGAGTGGGGGTCAATGGGTGCTATTCGGATTGGCGGTTGGTGACTAGTGGGGTGCCCCAGGGGTCGGTGCTGGGGCCTCAGCTATTTACCATTTATATAGATGATCTGGAGGAGGGAACCGAGTGCAGGGTGTCGAAATTTGCTGATGACACCAAGATTGGGGGAAAGGCAAATTGTGTGGAGGGTGTGGAGAGTCTGCAGAAGGATCTAGATAGGCTGGGTGAATGGGCCAGGAAATGGCAAATGGAATTTAATGTTGGCAAGTGTGAGGTGGTCCACTTTGGTAGGAAGAATGGTAGGAAGGACTATTACTTAGGTGGCAAAAAACTGCAGCAGGCGACGGTGCAGAGGGACCTCGGGGTCCTTGTGCATGAGTCGCAAAAACCCAGCTTGCAGGTGCAGCAGGTGGTCAGGAAGGCGAATGGGATGCTGGCCTTCATAGCGAGGGGGATTGAATATAAAAGTAGGGAGGTCTTGCTGCAGCTGTATAGGGCATTGGTGAGGCCGCAGCTGGAGTACTGTGTGCAGTTTTGGGCGCCGCACCTGCGCAAGGATATTTTGGCCCTGGAGGGAGTGCAGAGGAGGTTTACTAGGCTGATGCCGGAGTTGAGGGGATTGAGCTATGAGGAGAGGCTGAATAAACTAGGCTTGTACTCATTACAGTTTAGAAGAATGAGGGGAGATCTCATTGAGACGTATAAGATGATGAATGGGATGGATAGGATAGAGGTGGAGAGACTCTTCCCGCTCAAAAAAGACAGTAGGACTAGGGGGCACAGCCTCAAGATAAAGGGGAGGCGGTTTAGAATGGAGTTGAGGAGGAACTTCTTCACTCAAAGGGTGGTGAATCTCTGGAATTCTCTGCCCGTTGAAGTGGTGGAGGCTGCCTCGCTAAATATTTTTAAGAAGCAGGTTGATGGGTTCTTGATAAGAGAGGGGATTAAGGGTTATGGGGAGAGGGCAGGAAAGTGGAACTGAGCCACGACAGATCAGCCATGATCTTGTTGAATGGCGGGGCAGGCTCGAAGGGCTAGATGGCCTACTCCTGCTTATGTTCTTATGTTCTTTTTTCAGCAATATTCAAATTATTTTTTTGATTTTGAATAGGGACGTTCAGCAAAACAATCTTGTCCTATTTTAAAATTGTTTAATTCACACTACTTTGAAGTTAAAAAAAACTTGAAGCACAATAATCTGGGACAAAATTAAACAGCACATGGATAAATATATCATTATCAAAACCTCAACAGGTTCATTAAATGAAAATTGTGTTTGATTAGCTTGATTGAGTCCTTTGATGAAATAACAGGCAGAGTTGTTGAAGTTCAGTATATGGATTTTCAAGTCATTTGATGAAGTACAGTGTAATAGACTTGGTAACAAAACTGAAAAGAATGAAATGAACTGTGGCTATGTGGATATGAAATTAGGCCAAAGAACAAAAAGTGGAGTGTAGCAGTGGGCAGCTGGTTAAATTTCAAACTAGTGGTGTACCTCAGGGGTATATATATTACTATATATATATACCCATGTGTATAATGCATTATTTCAAAGTTTGCAGATGACATAATAATCAAATATAGCAAACAGCCAAGAGTTTAATAACAGACTTAAGGACAGACTGGTGAAATGACTAGTCATATGGCATACAAAATTTAATGCCGAGAAATGTAAAGTTATTCACTTTGGTCGGAAGGACGAGGAGAGGCAATATGAGAAATGGTACAATATTAAAGGAGTGCAAGAAGAGACCTGGGGTGCATGTGCATAATTCTGTGAAGATAGCAAGATAAATTGGGAAAGTTGTTTAAAAAGCCAGAGGATCCTTTGGTTTTATAAATAGCAGCAAAGCAGTCAGCTTCCTAGGCTCCAGAATCCCAAGTCCACCCCCTTTCCCACATCCCTCCTTAAAACCCATCTTTCACCAAACTGTCTCCAATTCCTCCATACGTGGCTTGGTTAATGGTGCTGTATAAATACAAGGTATGGTGGATGGGGTGCCAATCAAACCGTAGACAGTATTAAGCTTCTCACGTGTTGTTGATAGCTGCACTCATCCATCCAGTGGAGGTTATTCCAATGCTCATGAATGTGTTTCACAGATTGTGGAAAGGCTTGTGGGAATGAATTATCTAGCACTGCATAGTTCTCATTGCAGACGCTAGATTTCATTCCAGATTTATATAATCAAATTGAATTTAAAATCCTGAGTTGTGGTGGGATTTGAATTCATCTCTTTAAATCATTAACCCAGGCCATCAGGTTACCAGTCTAGTAGCATAATCACGATGCTACAATAGAGGCAAGTGGGAGTTGTCATGCGGAAACACAGTGTAAAGGATAATTACAGATTAAGGGAGCCATTTGACTCATCATTGCAAAGAGCCATTATTGTATGGTAGCATCCAACTTTTTTTTAATTCTCTAGTGTTTCCACTCTGGCAATTTATTCTACAATTGATCATTCCTGTAACGACCTATAGTAATAACTTAATGCTCCCTTGTTCACCTTTCTGTGGATTAATGATTCGAACCAAGTGTAATCTCATCATTGTTAATTTGGTTCAACTTCAAAAAGCTCAAAATACAAAAAGTAGTCAATATCACAAGGTGGTGACATTGTTACATCCTTGGTACTGGACACAGGTAGGTAAAGAGCAATGGAAAAGAACACTGCTGAAATCAAGTTAATTTCATGATCTCCATATCTGAAACGAAGCCAATGAGTGCAATTGTAGCCACTGCCATCTACCCCTCACCCTTCAAAACCCTCTAATGCTGTAGCCAAGAGTTAAATCCAAGTTAAATAACTGACATTGGTCTATCTCTCACCTTTCTCACATTAGATATTCTCCCACGCAAGTGCCAACTTATTATTACAAAGACAGTATTTTTCACTTAAATGAGCATTATTAGTGTATGACCCTTGATATCTCTTACCATGATGAGCTTTTGGAGCGCTGCACCTTTCTCAGGTGAATCAAGGAAGGGGCAGCGCTCCGAAAACTCGTGATTCCAAATAAACCTGTTGGGCTTTAACCTGGTGTTGTGAGACTTCTTACTGTGCCCACCCCAGTCCAATGCCAGCATCTCCACATCATCCCTATTAAATAAGGCAGAAAATGTTCATTTTAGTTTAACAGCATCATGCAGTACTGTTAACTAATGAGAGATTTTCCTGTGAAGTTATGTTATAACATCACCTTCTGCACACTGCACCATATTTGGGGGAATGATTCAATACCTGCAATTACATAAATAGCACAAGATCTTTTCCATTGTGGAAGACTTTCTCTGGCCTGGGTGTATGATACTATTCAATATCACCATTTCATACAAGGGTGTAATTGGATTCTATTTGATAGAAATCTCAGGGTGCAAAGATCAAATGACTCCTGAGCGGAAGTGGAATGATTGAACATCACAGGCCTTCATTGTCAATGGTGCCCTCGGGCTTCTCTGTGTGACACAACTTTTAAGGGTTCAGAGAACGATGACTGACTTTCAGTCGTATCTGTATCTTTTGATCAGCAATTCTGAGGAGCCTGATGATTGCTACTTCTCACTACTATATTCAGTTTCTACAATGCAGCACAACTATAGCACAATATTTCAATAACTCAGAACATTGATAAGAACACCAAGGTTGAGTTGGATAATAGATAAATAGACAAAAGGACAAAATTGAATGCAACAGAAAGGACTCGAGAATCATGTGCAGTATAAAGCAGGTCACTTCTTCAGCACAAGATCATTACACATTATCTGACCAATTTTACCCACAAAGCTTGCTCACAATAAACATACATTTGCCGCAAAATAAACAACTCAGTTATGATTCCACCTTCTGTTTGTAAAATAATTAGTAGAAGTAGAGATGGTCGAGAGCTTCAAGTTTCTAGATGTCCAGATCACCAACTTGTCCTGGTCCCTCCATGCCAATGCTATGGTTAAAAGAGCCTCTATTCTCAGGAGACTGAGGAAATGTGGCATATCCGTTATGACTCTCACCAACTTTTACGTATGCACCATAGAAAGCATTCTCATTCAGCCTCCTATTGCTTGACACTGTCTATACTTCCAGCTGCCTCGGAAAAGCAGACAGCATAATCAAGGACCCCCATCAGGCATACGCTCTTCCACCTTCTTTTGTCAGGAAAAGGATTCAAAAGTCTGAGGACACATATCAATCGACTCAAGAACAGCTTTTTCCCTACTGCCATCAGACTTGTGAATGGACCTACCTTGCATTAAGTTGGTCTTTCTCTATACCTTAGCTATGACTTTGACAAGCAGGCTGCTTTGTCTTTGATTTATTATTGTCATATGTATTAGTCTACAGGGAAAAGTATTGTTTCTTGCGTGCTATACAAAGCATACCACTCAGGAGAGGAGGGAGTGCAGGATGTAGTGTTACAGTCAAGCTAGGGTGTAGAGAAAGATCAACTTAATGCAAGGTAGGTCTATTCAAAAGTCTGATGGCAGCAGGGAAGAAGCTGTTCTTGAGTCAGTTGGTACGTGACCTCAGTATCTTTTTCCCGAGGGAAGTAGGTGGGAGAGAGTATGTCCAGGGTGCGTGGGGTCCTTAATTATGCTGGCTGCTTTGCCAAGGCAATGGGAAGTGTAGACAGTGTCAATGGATGGGAGGCTAGTTTGCATGATAGATGGGAGGCTGGTGTGCCTGATGGATAGAATTGAACTTCTTGAGTGCTGTTGGAGCTGCACTCAACCAAACAAGTGGACAGTATCCCTTCACACTTCTGACTTATGCTTTGTAAATGGTGGACAGGCTTTCAGGAGTCAGGAGGTTAGATACTCATTTCAGAATTCCAGCCTCCACCTGCTGGAGTAGATATGAGTATAGCTGAACCAGTTAAGTTTTACGCCTGTCACAGCCCATAATGCACAGAATGGGAAATTAAAATTATCGAATCCTTACAGTGCAGGAGGCCATTTGGCCCATTGAGCTTGCACCTACAACAACCTACATGGCGAAAAACTGCAGCATGCAACGGTGCAGAGGGACCTCGGAGTCCTTGTGCATGAGTCGCAAAAACCCAGCCTGCAGGTGCAGCAGGTGGTCAGGAAGGCGAATGGGATGCTGGCCTTCATAGCGAGGGGGATTGAATATAAAAGTAGGGAGGTCTTGCTGCAACTGTACAGGGCACTGGTGAGGCCGCAGCTGGAGTACTGTGTGCAGTTTTGGTCGCCGCACTTACGCAAGGATATTTTGGCCTTGGGAGGGAGTGCAGAGGAGGTTTACTAGGCTGATACCGGAGTTGAGGGGGTTGAAATATGAGGAGATGCTGAATAAACTAGGCTTGTACTCGTTAGAGTTTAGAAGAATGAGGGGAGATCTCATTGAGACATATAAGATGATGAATGGGATGGATAGGATAGAGGTGGAGAGGCTCTTCCCGCTCAGAAAGGACAGTAGGACTAGAGGGCACAGCCTCAAGATAAAGGGGGGGGGGTGCGGTTTAGAACAGAGTTGAGGAGGAACTTCTTCACTCAAAGGGTGGTGAATCTCTGGAATTCTCTGCCCGTTGAAGTGGTGGAGGCTGCCTCGCTAAATATATTTAAGACGTGGGTTGATAGGTTTTTGATAGGCAAGGGGATTAACGGTTATGGGGAGAGGGCGGGAATGTGGAACTGAGCCACGACAGATCAGCCGTGATCTTATTGAATGGCAGGGCAGGCTCGAAGGGCTAGATGGCCTACTCCTGCTCCTATTTCTTATGTTCTTATGATTGTAACGTGACATTCTGCACTCTCTTTTCCTTCTCTACATACGGTATGCTTTGTCTGTATAGTGCACAAGAAACAATATTTTTCACTGTATACCAATACATGTGACAATAATAAATCAAATAATTATGGATGACAAAAGTCATCTAGCCCAGCTACTTCATCCTTCCAAAAAGGATATATTAACATACATATTAGGAGCAGAAGTAAGGTATTTGACCTCCTACACCTGTTCTGCCATTTGATAACACTGCCTCCATTAGGCCAATGACTACAACTGAAAAAGCGAATTAATACTGTAAGGCAATTTTAGACATAGTGAAAGATGTTGTATAAATATAGATTTTGTCTTCCTTTCATTACAGTTGCATGCAGTAGACAGAGTGACTGCAGCAATGGTACAATTAGAGATTCAATGCTAATTCTCTGAGGATAATTAATCACAAAACAATCAAGCAATTTTCAGAAAATGGCTACAAAAGGTAGTACTACATTCATAAATCAATTAAACTCTGTAGTTAATACAACCTTACTATTCTGACTTACCTGGCACCAACCTGCAATTTACCATAAATAGCATCTTTCCCTATTATGCTAATGATACTAACCCAGAATTTGTCAATTAGACATCCACCAGCAGCTCATGAAAAACAGAGGGCAATTCTCCCATTCCGCTGTGCTGATTTTTTTTAGTGCAGCAGGCCAGAAGATTCAAGTAGCGCCCAATTTGTGTTGGGCGCCAGGGCCTCAGCACCCCTCCCAGTGCCGAATTTCCAATGCAGAGCTATCTCATATATGCAGGACCAAATTTAAACATAATTAGCAGTCCTGGGACTGATATCTCTGGATCCACAAGTATCCCCTATCCCCATCGGCCAGGAGTATTTCACTCCAGTGGTGTTTATATTTGCGGAGAGCTGGTGGCTGGACCCTGCTGGAGTGAAGGGGGGTGGGGAGGAAAATTGAGGCCCCTTAGAAAGTTGGGCATGGGGAAGGGAGGTTGCCCCTTTGGCATAGGCACCTTGACAGTGCCAGCCAAGGCCCCCAACACTGCCCAAAGGACAAAATGCCAATGCCACAGGGGGCACCATGGCACTGCCCACCAGGCATGGGGAAGTGCATAATTTTTTTTTGGGGGAGGGAAACCGAGGGAAAAACAAATCAGTGGGGGGTGCGGAGTCCCGCTGCTGTCTTGCAAGGGGGTTTTGGAATGCTGAGGGGAGTCGAGGCTGGCCCAGAAGACCAGTAATTAAGTCCTAGGTGTGGTGAAGCTGCTGCAAAGCCAGCAGACAGGGGCTACTACGTTTGTACCAATCTCGGCGCTGACAGATCAGCACATGTGCAGTGGCCCCACTCAGCATTATGACAACAGCCTTTCCACAAAAATAGGCCCTGCTCACTGATTTTTAGAGGGATTCACACTAGCGCACTCTGCAGTGCACAGAGTAAGGGAGATCCATTTTTAAACTCCTACTGAAAAAACAGCATGACTTACTCCAGTTTTCACGCAAATTCGCCACTTAGATTTTTTTGGGAGGATTGCTCCCATAAACTGAATTGTTGGCCTAAATTTTTTGAAGAATGATACATGTACAAAAATTCAGTACAGCCTGTTGTTCCCCTTCCCCCAGAAAGTCTCAAATTGTGACACACATTATGAATTTACAGCCCATCTGGATGGCCTAGGATGGAGTAGAGATTTGTAAAAGCTTTCTTTAAGCACACTCCTAGTGGCAGATGGGGATTTCATTCTCAGGCTTTGCAAGAGTAAAACAGGTAATAGTGAGTCAACACTGTGTTTTGCATCATTCCTGGTTTTTAGTTCTTAAATTCATTTTGGTGAGGCCCAAGATTCTCAAGTTTTTGGTACATCTACTCGAACTACACCTTTTCCAGTCAATACTTCTAAATTTAAAATCCCCCATAACAACTACCCTTTCGCTCCCATCCAGAATAATCTTTGCAATCCTTTCCTCTACATCTCTAGAACTTTTCAAAGGCCTACAGAAAACTTCCAACAGGGTGACCTGTCCTTTCCTGTTTCTAACATCAGCCCATTCTACCTCAGTAGACAAATCCTCATCAAACGTCCTTTCTGCCACCATAATACCATCCCTGACTAACAATGCCACACCTCCACCTTTTTTTAAACCACCTTCCCTGATCTTACTGAACTATCTATACCCCGGAATCTGCAACAACCATTCTTGTCCCTGCTCTATCCATGTCTCTGAAATGACCACAACATCGAAGTCCCAAATAGCTCTGGTTAGCTAGTATGAATGTTTAATGGGAATTGTGTTACACTTTATTAGCATTTTATATTTTTCAGAAAAAAATTGAACTAAATTAATACCACAGTGGAACAAAACATAAGGCAGAATTACCTGAAAAAAATAGCAGATTCAATCAGAAAACCCACATGTTTCTCTCCAGAGAAACAGGCAGGTTCCCTGGTGACATCTTCCCACATGCTGCCTTTCCTTTTGAAAGGATGTGTGTTTTGTAAGGGGTGAGGTTTAGTACATTAGCAAGCCTGCATTCAGAGAGGTCAGGATACCCTAAATTGAAGACCCCCCCGCCCCCCCACCATCCTCATTGATGGCATGTCCCTTCACCACACTCTCCCTCACCAGTGAACAGATTGCTGGACCCCTTCAGGCCCGCTCCTCCAGTCTCTGCCAGGTTGGCAATACCAGGGGGCAGTATGAGGGCATTGCTCTGCCACATCCCCGTCAACACGAGAACTACAATAGCTTCTGAGCCCTCAAGCATGGTTATCATGTCTGATCTCCATTTGTGCAGCCCAGTAGTGATTCCCAGTGGTGCCATGTCACGCCAACAGGTAGGAACATTGCATATACCCAGAAGAT
Source organism: Carcharhinus amblyrhynchos (assembly GCF_965287045.1). Lineage (NCBI taxonomy): Eukaryota > Metazoa > Chordata > Chondrichthyes > Carcharhiniformes > Carcharhinidae > Carcharhinus > Carcharhinus amblyrhynchos. The sequence continues at coordinate 76,764,232 of NC_137334.1, read as the reverse complement.
TTGCATTATAATACCTTTGCATGTCAAAATCTATTTAAATGAATGGTGATCAGGCTCATGCACTGATGTCTATTGGGGTGGCCTGGGAACATCAAACTATTTGGTGCACAGTGCAAACCTATTTCCAAGGATCTCCCAGTATTTTCCTGACAGTGGGATTTGTGCCAGGTGTAACACACCAGGTGAATCACCCCTGACTTGTTTGTGCAAATGACTACTTTTCAAGCAGTGATTGTCCTACCATGATGGCTGAAACTTTTATAAGTCTGCAGACAGCCAAATGCAGCCCAACAATGTGACAGATAGACTATTCTACGGAAGGATCTTAAGATTGCATTTACAGTTGAATGGTAAAGTTATGAGGATAGGATGCATAAATTTGGCTTGTATTTCTTGAATAGACTAGATTAAAGGAGCTCTAATCAAGATCTTCTAAAAAGTATTAGATACATTAAAGGTGAGGTTTCCACTTCAGAGGGTGGTGGGGGGGAGGTGAGTTTGGGCAAAAAAAACATGTAAATACAAGATAATTACCAATGAAAAACATAGCAATGAAGAGAAAGGAATAGAAAGAAAAACTGTTGGGATTCATGAAAGGAACAGCACAAACATTGGCATGGGTCAGCAGTGTTGAATGCCCATTTTTATACTGTGAATTCCATGTAATTACATTTTTCTGAGCAGGTGTGGAGTGCCAGGGAGAGTGCTGCAGGAGGAAGCAGAAGGCAAAGCTTCATTACGGACTTCCAATACAATTGCAGCTCGACTGAGTAACATTTAGGTAAACTATTACATTTTTTATGGTGATAGTAAAAAAAAACCAACCATCTGCAGCCGTACACCTTGATGCCAATTCCCACAGTACGAGACCCATTGAGTACATGTCTATTCTGAGGAATGCATCACGCTGGAAATTTATAGCACCTTCCAAGACCTCTGGAGCCATGTACCTTCTGGTGCCAACCTTGGATGAATTGAAAAAATAGACTTTAAGAACTTCTAATATAAACATTTTTATTTAAAAATGTCTCTTTTGACTCTTCAGGGCATTCAGATCATTCAGTCAGATAAAAAAACGTTCATACATTTTTCCCCAAGTCCCAGAACCATTCCATGCATAAAATTAAACTGGCAACAGAATGGTCAGGATTCTCCACGTATAATGTTAAGTCACTCAAACTATATTTAACGTTTTGGATAATTTTATTTGGCAACATAAAAAAACTGAAAACTTCATGGCCTGGTTTTTGCTATAGTAATGATGGTGATACTGTCAGCAATTCTGTAATTACAACACGAAGACTGACAGCAACTTTGGGTGTTTGAACCTAAAGAAATTAAGTGCAGAAACCTATAACTGCTTTCAATGTTGACAGAAAGGGTTTTAGCGAAGATAATGCCATTGAATGTCATGAGGAGATGGTTAGATTGTCTCTTGTTAGAGGTAGCCATTAGGGATTGGCCTGGCACTTGTGTGGTGAATATGTTACTTGCTACTTATCAGACCAAACCCGAATGTTGTCCAGGTCTTGCTGCATTTGGACACAAACTGCTCAGTGTCTGGGGAGTCACAAGTACTGCTGAGCATTGTGAACATGAACATCCTCATTCAGACTTGATGATGGGAAGGCAGCCATTGATGAAACAACTGAAGTTAGTTAGGACCCTGAGCAAAGCTTGGGAGGGAGATGATTGACTTCCAGTGGTCACAGTCATCTTCTTCTGTGCTAAGTGTGGATAGCTTTCTCCCTCATTCTGACTGACTCCAGTTTTATTCGGATTCCTAGAGTCAAATGCTACCTTGATGTCAAGGGCAGTCACTCTCACCTCTTTTAAAAGAGCAAAGAACAAAGAAAATTACAACACATTAATACACCCTTCGGCCCTCCAAGCCTGCATCGACCATGCTCCTGACTGAACTAAAACCCCATATCCTTCCAGGACTATATCCCTCTATTCCCATGCTATTCACGGATTTGTCAAGATGTCACTTAAAAGTCACTATTTTATCTGCTTTCGTATTTGTCCATGTTTTGACCAAAGCTATAATGAGGGCAGGAACTAAATGGTTTTGTCGGAACCCAAACCAAGCATCAGTAAGCAAATTATTGCTGACTAAGTGCTGCTGAATAGTACTTTCAACAACTCTTTCCCAACGCTTTATTGAAAGTAGATTGATGGGGGCAGTAATTGGCCGGTTTGGATTTGTCCTGCTTTTTGTGGACAGGATGAGGAGATACCGGCATTGGACTGGGGTAACCACAGCAGGAAGTCTCACTACACCAGGTTAAAGTCCAACAGGTTTATTTGATGCAGACAATGTGAATGGAGATAGCATTTAGCATAGGTTAAAGAGATGTGTACGGTCTCCAGACAGGAGAGAAAGTGAGATGTTGCAAGTCATGGGGGTTACAAGTAGTGTGACATGAACCCAAGATCCTAGTTGATGTCACACTATTTGTAACCCCCAAAACTTACCTGGGCTTGCAAAAATCCCACTTGCTGCCAGAAAGCTAATGGCTTTTACTGCCAAATAAACCTGTTGGACTTTAACCTGGTGTTGAGAGTCTTCTTTTTGTGGACAGGACAGACGTGGGCAATTTCCCAGACTACCCTGATTATTCCAGTGTTGTAACTGTAATGGGACATCTTGGCTAGGAGCACGGATTGTTCTAGAGTACATCTTCACTACTATGGTCGGAATATTGTCATGGCCAACAGCTCTTGTAGTGTTCAGTGCCTTCAGCCATTTCTTGATATCATGTGGAATTAATTGAATTGGTTGAAGACTGGCATCTGCGATGCTAGGGACCTGGGGAGGAGGCCAAGGTGGATCATCCACTTGATATTTCTGGCTAAGGATAATTGCAAATACTTTAACCTTCTCTTCTGCACTGATGTGCTGGGCTATCTGTCATTGAGGGCACAGATATTTGTGGAACCTCCTCCTTCAGTGAGTTTTTCATTATCTACCACCATTCATGACTGGATATGTTAGGATGCAGAGCTTAGATCTGATTGAACCATTGGCTGTGAGATTTTTGGTAGTACTACCTGTCGCATACTGCTTCTGCTGTTTGATACGCAGGTGGCCCAATGTTATAGCTTCACCAAGTTGACAGCTCAATTTTACATACCTCCTTCAATGAACCAGGGTTGATTCCCTGGCTTGATAGTAATGGTCAAGTGGGGATATGCCATGCATAAGTTGTGGTGACTGGTTGTTACCTTACTTGCTAACATCAATACAGTTGCAAGTCTGGAAATCTTCTTGACTTGGCAAGTGATTTAAGCTGCAATCAAGAGAAGTCCATTGCCGCTGAGTTCACTTGATTTTTGTGGGCAGCTTTCAAGGTCAGTTACAAGCATTGTTGTTTTACCGCTGACTGCAAAATCCAAGCCTATATCCACACTGTACATGCCCATTATGAGAAAATGCAACCAGATCATGTATTCCTAGGGAAAGGAGAACTAGTCTAGTTCTGTTCAGATATGCTGACTCAATACCCCAAAAGAGTGGTGGAAATATATTACCAATGACAACTGTTTGATTGAACTCAAGAATCTCCAAAAGTTATGCATGCAGACCTATGATGTTTGCAGTGTTCCTCCAAGAATTGTGCTTTACAAGATTGACCCTCAATCTGGTCTAAGGTTGCAGCCCCCATTGAAATTAAGAATCACTCCATCCGTCTGACTTCATTAAAAGAAGCTTGGAAGGGAAGGCTAAGAGGGGATCTTATTGAAACATATAAGATGATTAGAGGTTTAGATAGGGTGGATAGTGATAGCCTTTTTCCTCGGATGGAGAAAGCTAGCACGAGGGGGCATGGCTTTAAATTAAGGGGGGGTAGCTACAGGACGGATTGCAGGGGTAGGTTCTTTACCCAGCGGGTGGTGAGGGATTGGAATGCCCTGCCTGCTGCAGTTGTAAATGCGTCTAGTTTGGGGGCGTTTAAGAGATCTCTGGATAAGTTTATGGACGAAAAGGGATTGGTATAGGCTAGTGGGTCATTGTTTTTGTAACTGGTCGGCGCAACATCGTGGGCCGAAGGGCCTGTTCTGCGCTGTAATGTTCTATGTTCTATGTTCTATAACATCTCCATGACATAAACGTAATGTATTTTAAAATTCTGAGATGTAGAGGGGATGAGGGAGCACTTTTGTCCTCAAGAAATAAATTTGTACTTTTCAAGGATGCTGATGCTTTGGAAAGAAATGTTGCAAAGTAATAGGCTACAGGGAGAGGAAGAAGAAAGCTCCTTCCACTCTGCACCAATAATTTTCCTCAATCCCCTGAGAAGAGCAGATCTAATGTACTGTCACTTTCACTCATTTCACACTCGAAGCATACAGGAAGTTTCCAAATCAAAGATAACTCAACTTGACGTTTGTGATTCCTTTGAAACAGCATTAACGCACTTGTACAGATTAACAGGTATTTGCTTTGAACATGCTTCATACAATTATCTTGATTAAACCACATTTTATAGTTCATACCTGGCCATGAGTATCACCCGCTGACTTCCCAGCTTCAAATCTCAAAGCTAAACCAAAGTCTCCTATACAAGCAGTGAGATTGTTCTTCAGCAACACATTTTTACTTTTGAAGTCCCTATACAAATAGGACAGAAATACTTAGTCCTTGCCAAATAAACTAAGTCATTCCATCAGTATATGTAGATCATGCATGCACATTACTTCACAAAATAACATTCATTTTGTGTTATCTTATTCTGCAGAAACTTCATACACAATGGATAATTTTGAAATGCAGTAACTTCCATATACAAGTGTAGCAGACCTTTTACAAACTACAAGATCACACAAAATACAAAAATATGTATAATATGTTGACGCTTGTTTTGGTAGTACGAGTTTAAAAATAGATGTTGGCCATAACATCAGCATGCTCTATATGAGTAATGTCGTAGTATTTTTAACAATCATCTAAATGTACTAGAAAAGGCAGTCAAGGCATTGGTGCAAAACCTCGCTCACGTCTGTAGTACTAAGGATTGTAGATAACTGTCAACCAAGATACAAGGCTGAATTCTCGCCAACAAGGTGGTACATTTGAATAAGGAGACTTTTTAACTTAGCAGACTCCATATTAATGTTTCCAGACACAATATTTTCGCCCCATGAGGCAGGGACAAGGTTGAGTCAGAGGCAAGACTGAGTCAGGTCCATTGACCCTAGAAGCAGTTCAGAGGCAACTACAGAAGCATGCATATAACCAGGGTAAAGGGCCCTGGGACTTCTGCTCATTCTTCTAGTCCTCACTTCTTACATTCCCATCCACTCTCCATTTCCCCAAACCTAAAATGGACTACGTACAGAAAGAAAACATGTAATAACAATGGCAAGTCATGAAAAACTTATTAAAAAGACACCCATTTGAAAAAGAACTGCTGCTCTTACAATTTATGAAATGCTGAATTAAACATTGCCGTTCAGTTTCAATAACAGAAACTTTACCCCACTTCACACCTCTTAATCTTGTCCAAATAAACGTACAGATTAAAAATCAAAGTTAACACTCCAATGCAGCCAGCTGCTGAACTAATCAATAGATGAGTTTTGGAGCTCAACCAAGCATTCATAATGCAGCAATAGATGTCTAGTCATCTGCTTCTTCTGCTGATATAGATGCCAGATGACCTCATTATAAATGCTTAGATAAGCTCACAAACTTTAATGGATTAGCTTAGCAAGGGTCTGTTTTCACAGGTGTAAGTGGAGTGTTTGTTTTCATTTGATGACATCTTTTGGCAGTTATAAAAAAGTTAATCTTTTTTGAAACTTCTTGCAATGTCTGCATGTTTATACAAATACGATTAAGAGTTCTGAAGCAAGGTTCTCTTATTGAGACAATGAATGGTGGCGGCATCTCATTAACCATTTATAAAGGTTGTAAGAGCAGCAACAGATTTCTGAATGGATGTTTTTGTTGTAAATAAACATTTCAAGACTTGCCAGTGTTATATGTTTTATTTGTTCGATACACAGTCCAGGCTGAGTGCAGGGGAATGCTGCAAGGGTAATGCACCATTCAAAAGATTCCCAAATCCAGACTATGGATCACAACTGTGCTGAAGCAGTGTAAACCATGATTCACAGAATCACAGAATCCTACAGTGCAGAAGGAGGCCATTCAACCCAGAGTCTGCATCGACAGCAATCCCACCCAACCACAATCGCAACCAGCCCCTATTCCCATAACCCTCTGCATTCACCCTAGTCCCCCTGACACTAAGGGGCAATTAAGCATGGTCAATCCACCTAGCTGCATATCTTTGGATGTGGGAGGAAACCGGATCATCTGCAGGAAACCCACGCAGACATGGGGAGAATGTGCAAGTTCCGCACAAACAGTGACCCAAACTGGGAATCAAATGTGGGTCCCTGGTGCTGTGAGGCAGCAGTGCTAATTGTTGTGCCACCTTGCTTGAGAAGCTGGCCCAATTCCATTAAAATTGCAGGAGGTTATGGGATACCTGCTCCTGCAATGAAATTGGCCAGGTTGGGAGTGCAAGGTGCAGGCTTCCTGCCCCCACCAGCACAAGTTGCCAACATGGGAATCGTGGAATTGGCTCCAGTCCGCTATTTTAAAATTGAGCCGGCCCAACTCTGGAAAATCTAGCCCATATAATCAAGTTCCAGAGCATGGATTGATGCCATAAGGATCTGACTCAGAACCAAGCAAATCAAGAACAATAACTGTAGAAGAAAGAGCTCCAAACTATCTGGGTCTTCCAGTTCTAGATTTCTGACCAGATTCCAAATTTAGCTGCTTATTTAATTAAACTCAGAAACAGGATTTAAGGACAACAGTAAGCCAGGCATACCTGTGAGCGATGGCAGGTTTGTGTCCATCTTTCAAACCAGGTTTATCTTCATGAAGATAAGCTAGGCCTCTGGCCATGCTCTCAGCAATATGGCATAATTCATTCCAAGTAACCACATTAGCTTTCAGATAATCTGTCAAAGAACCCTGAAAGCAAAACAAAGTAAATACTTTGGTAAATGCAGGCTTCAACTGGAAAAGATCTTAGCTTCATAATTTTCTTCAGACTTCTAATACAAAAAGTGATGTTAATTAATTGCAGATTTACTACAAAAATATATTCTTTATTTTCACATTTAATTTTAGTTAAATGCTTTTTTTGGTTTCTCATAACACAAAATAATTCTCCAGGCTACAGGACGGGTCAACAAAATGCAAATGTCCAGGTTTCGCCAGTCTGCTTGAGGCAGCATGGTTAGCACTGCTGCTTCACAGCACCAGGGATTCGGGTTCAATTCCAGGCTTGGGCCACAGTCTGTGCGAAGTTTGCATGTTCTCCCCATGTCTGCATGGGTTTCCTCTGGCTGCTCCAGTTTCCTCCCACAGTCCAAAAGTCGTGATTAGGTGCATTGTCCGTGATAAACTCTCCCTCAGGCGTACCCAAATAGGCGCTGGAGTGTGGCAACTAGGGGATTGTCACAGTAATTGCATTGCAGTGTTTAAAAAATGCTTCACCCATCCTCCCTAACTTTGTGTAAAAAGAAATGTATTGTCCTTTTGGCACTTCCAGAATGCAGCAATGGAAATTATGACTGGAATACAGGATCAAATAATTTTAATGATTAAGATTCTTCCGTGTTACTTGTTTATATGCAAGAATCTCAATCATGAATTAAATAATGACAGAAAATGTTGGAAATACTCAGCAGGTCAGTCAGCATCTGTAGAGAGAAACAGTTAAGCTTTCAGGTCGGTGACCATCAATCTGAACAAATGAGATCGACTCTGAATCAATAATGCCAGTTATAAAGTTATGGTCTAGCTCTAAGTCTTCATCTCCTCTACGAACATATAATTATGGTATATTCGGTCCAACATTTAGGAAATGTGGTGAAAAATTGAGAAAATAAAAATTCCATAATATTTCATCGCTACTAACAAGTTAAAAAGGCAGACAGGGTTTTTTCCTCGATGGCTGAAAACCATCTCAGAAGACATCATCAATATAGCCAAATCAATCTATAAATTTTAAAAGCTTCAAAACATGTAGCTTGCTTGGCCAGGCACCAAGTTCATAAGGTTAAATGAGGATATGATCAGTTTTGGAACCTACAAGTATCACCAAAACATCTCCTGTTCCACCAGAGGCCCAAAGACCCTAGAGCATGGCTACACAAATATCAAAAATGCTAACTGCTTTATCATCCGCCCACACTTGGTAAATCAAACCACAGGGCTGTGCTCCTGCTCCTGGCTTACAAATAAATACTGAAATGGGAGAATCTGTCAAAGAAAGTTATGCAATGTTGGTCTGAGGAATCGGATGATCTACTACAGGACTGCTTAGTCAGTAGACTGGTCAGTATTTAAAAATTCTGACCAGCCTGAACGAGTACACCCCTACAATAACTGACTTCATTAGCAAGTGTGTAGAAGACTATGCCAAAAAAACAAATCCATGTGTTTCTCAACTGAAAACCATGACGAACAGGGATATCCACTGTCTGCTGAAGTCCAAGTCTGAGGCGTTTAAGTCAGGCAACCCTGACCTAAAAAAAAGTCTACAAAGATCCATCAAAGATGCCAAATGACAGCACTGGGCCAAGCTAGAATCCCAGGCTAGCCACACAGACTCCCACCAACTATGACAAGGTCTAAGACATAACAAGCCGGTAAAATTCCCGGCTCCAACATACCTCCCGCCAATGAGCTCAACGAATTATATACCCGTTTTAAGCAAGAGGTCAGCGAGAGCATGCCCTCTACCCCAGAAGCCTCAGACGAACCTGTATCCAAGGTCACCATTGCCGAAATCAGAGCAGTAATTGGCCCAGTTGGGGTACCCGGACAAGCACTCTAGTCCTGCGTGGAACATACTAAGAAGTCTCACAACAGGTTTATTTGGCAGCAAACGCCAATAGCTTTCGGGGCCCTAGCCCTTCAACAGGTGAGTGGGGAGTTCTGATCACAAACAGAGCATACAAAGACACACACTCACTTTACAGAATAGCTGTAAAGGCTCACATTCTAATCAGTAATCAAGTCCTAAAGGTGCAATGTGAGTGGAGATAGCATTAAGCATAGGTTAAAGAGATGTGTATTGTCTCCAGACAGGACAGAAAGTGAGATGTTGCAAGTCATCGGGGTTACAAGTAGTGTGACATGAACCCGAGATCCTGATTGAGGCCGTCCTCATGTGTGCAGAACTTGGCTATCAGTCATTGCTCAGCGACTCTGCGCTGTCATGCGTCATGAAGGCTGTCTTGGAGAACGCTTACCCGAAGATCAGAGGCCAAATGCCCGTGACCGCTGAAGTGTTCCCCAACAGGAAGAGAATAGTCTTGCCTGGTGATTGTTGAGCGGTGTTCATTCATCCGTTGTCGTAGCATCTGCATGCAGTCCCCAACGTACCATGCCACGGGACATCTTTCCAGCAGCGTATCAGGTAGACAATGTTGGCCGAGTTGTAGCAGTATGTACCGTGTACCTGGCAGATGGTGTTCTCACGTGAGATGATGGCATCCATGTCGATGATCCAGCATGTCTTGCAGAGGTTGCTGTGGCAGAGTTGTGGGGTGTTGTGGTCACTGTTCTCCTGAAGGCTGGGTAGTTGGCTGCGGACAATGCTCTGTTTGAGGTTGTGCAGTTGTTTAAATGCAAGAAGTGGGGGTGTGGGGATGGCCTTGGTGAGATATTTGTCTTCATCAATGAATGTTGAAACTCCAGAGATGTCATAGCTTCTCCGCTCCAGCAAAGTACTGGACGACGAACATAAGAAATAGGAGCAAGAGTAGGCCATCTAGCCCTTCGAGCCTGCCCCGCCATTCAATAAGATCATGGCTGATCTGAAGTGGATCATTTCCACTTTCCCGCCTTCTCCCCATAACCCTTAATTCCCTTGTCTATCAGAAATCTATCTACCCGTGACTTAAATATATTCGAGGTAGCCTCCACTACTTCAACGGGCAGAGAATTCCAGAGATTCACTGCCCTTTGAGTGAAGAAGTTCCTCCTCAACTCCGTTCTAAACTGCCCCCACCATCCCCTTATTTTCAGGCTGTGCCCTTGAGTTCTGTTTTCATTTCTAAGCGGAAAGAATCTCTCTACCTCTACCCTTCATTATCTTGAAAGTCTCTATAAGATCCCCCCTCAGTCTTCTAAACTCCAACGAGTACAGACCCAGTCTATTTAATCTCTCCTCATAAGCTAACCCCCTCACCTCCGGTATCAGTCTGGTGAACCTTCTCTGTACTTCCTCCAAGGCCAATATATCCTTATGCAAATAAGGGGACCAAAACTGCACATAGTACTCCAGTTGCAGCCTCATCAGTACCTTGTACTGTTGCAGCAAGGCCTCCCTGCTTTTATATTCTATCCCCCTCATGATAAAGGCCAAAGACGAAGGGTACTCTGTCAATCGTTTCCCATGTTTGTCTTCTGAGGTGGTAATTGCGGTTTTTTGCTGTGGCACATTGGAACTGTCAAGCGATGAGTCAAGTGTCAGACCCTGGTCTTATAGAGGGCATCTTTCAGTATCTGGAGGTGTCTGTTGTGATCCTCCTCATCTGAGCAGATTCTGTGTATATGGAGAGCTTGCCCATAGGGGACGGTTCTTTAATGTGTTTAGGGTGGAAGCTGGAGAAGTGGAGCATTGTGAGGTTATCCGTGGGCTTGCAGTACAGTGAGGTGCTGAGGTGACAGTCCTTAATGGAGATGCACATGTCCAAGAATGCAACCCATTCCGGAGAATAGTCCATGGTGAGCGTGATGATGGGATGGAACTTGTTGATGTCATCATATAGTTGTTTCAGTGATTGTTCACCATGAGTCTAAAGGAAGAAAATATCATTGATGTATCTAGTGTATAGGACCAGTTGAAGGTCATGTGCAGTGAAGAAGTCTTGTTCGAGCCTGTGCATGAAGATGTTGGCATATTGAGATGCGAATTTAGTCCCCATGGCTGTTCCGTGTGTCTGGATGAAGAACTGATTGTTGAAGGTGAAGACATTGTGGTCCAGATGAGTTGTAAAATTGCATCTGGAAACTGGCAGTTGTCGGCGTTGAGAACTGAAGCAGTTGCAACGATGCCGTTGTCATGGGGGATGCCAGTGTAGTGCGCCGAGACATCCATTGTGACGAGAAGTGCTCCTGGTTCAACTGCTCCGCGTGTGCTGAGTTTCTGTAGGAAGTCTGTAGTGTCGCGACAAAAGCTAGGGGTTCTTTGTACAATGGGTTTCAGGGTGCCCTCAACATAGCCAGAGAGGTTCTCGCACAGGGTCCCATTGTAACCTCCATGACTTGCTGGACTTGCAACATCTCACTTACTGTCCTGTCTGGACACCATGCACATCTCTTTAACCTATGCTTAATGCTATCTCCACTCACATTGTCTGCACCTTTAAGACTTGATTAGCTGTAAAGACTCACATTCTAATCAGTATTCTGTAAACTGAGTGTGTCTTTGTATGCCTGTTTGTGATCAGAATTCCCCACTCACCTGACGAAGGGGTAGAGCCCCAAAAGCTAGTGGCGTTTGCTACCAAATAAACCTGTTGGATTTTAACCTGGGTGTTGAGACTTCTTACTGAGCTTACCCCAGTCCAATGCCGGCATCTCCACATCATGACTACCTTCTTGGAACAGCAGTAAGGGGTAATCAGACATTTTCAACCTCTCTTTACACCAATCTGAGGTCCCTACCTCTTCAAGAAGAGGACCATCATCCGGGTACTAAAGAAAAACCAGGCAGCGTGCTTTAATGATTATTATCTGGTAGCTCTGGCATCCATCATGATGAAGTGCTTCAAAAGGTCAGTGATGGCACAAATCAATTCCTGTCTCCCAGACTGCCTGGATCCACTACAGTTCGCCTACCGCCACATCAGGCATCATTGCTCTGGCCCTACACTCAACCATGGAACACTTATATACAAAGGCTTCTATGTCAGACTTCTATTCATAGACTAGAGCTCAGCCTTTAACACCATTATTTCTACGGGACCCATCGCCAAACTTCAAGGCCTGGGCTCGTCTCCGCCCTCTGCAACATGATCCTAGACTTCCTAACCCACAGACCACAGTTATAAGGATAGGCGACAACACTCCTTCCACAATCATCCTCAACACCTGTGCTCTGCAAGGCTGTGTCCTTAACCCCTTACTATATTCCTTATACACTTATGACTATATGACCAAATTCCTCTCCAACTCAATTTTCAAGTTTGTTGATGACGCTACCATTGTGGGTCAGACCTCAAACAATGACGAGCCACAGTACAAGAAAGAGATGGAGAACCTGGTGAACTGGTGTGACAATAATAATTTCTCCCTCAATGTCAATAAAACAAGGGAGAGAATCATCGACTTCAGGAAGCTTAGTCCAAGACTGCAAGCAACTACAAAGGGTCATGAATAAAGCCCTGTCCATCACTCAAACCAGCCTTTCATCCACTGACACTGTCTACACTTCCCGTTGCTTCGGAAAAGCAGGCAGCATTATCAAGGACCTCACTCATCCCAGACATACTCTCTTCCACCTTCTTCCATCTGGAAAAAGATACAGAAGTCTGAAGATGTACCAACTGACTCAAAAACAGCTTCTTCCCTGTTGCCATCAGACTTAAGTTGATCTTTCTCTATACCCTTGCTACGACTGTAACACTATATTCTGCACTTGCTTGTTTCCTTCTCTATGAATGGTATGTTTTGTCTGTTTAGCACTCAAGGAACAATACTTTCCACTGTCTATTAATACATGTGACGATAATAAATCAAATCAAAAATATATCTAGAGAAAATAATTTGCAGTGCTGGAAGGATTATAATGTTTTCATTGCAAACTACGCTGATTTCTTTTGACCATCGACAGAAATCCAGTTCTGTCCCAAGTATCGTTACCAAAGCAGCTAAAATGAACTTTCCAAAATCCACAATCCTCTACCTTTTCATGAAAGGAAGATATCAACCACAACTCCACATCGATGTTTGTGCCTCTTTTCTCGGCACCAATGAAGTGCAGGAGATTTTCATGATTCATTCCAGGTTGATTGTATATTTCGTATTCATTTTGCCAGGACTGTTTGTCCTACAAAAACAGAAACATTTCAGCACTGTAAAATATTACTAAACAAATTGGTCTGTATACAGAAGGACAAATATTTTTACAAACACATTTCATGAGGGTGGCAAACGGGGAGAAAATAATCAAGCACTTTACCTGAATTGGGAATATTTTAACCGCCACATACTCATCCAGCAGTTGAGCTTTCCAAACACAACCAAAGCGCCCTCTGGCTTTAAGTTCTAGTAACTGCAATGGTTTTAGACCAAGCATTGGAGAAGGTGGTATTGGCCCTGGATCCTACAAAGTAAGGTTTGAATAAAAAGTTTTAAGAACAAGTTGATAACTGCACACAAGAGTATTAAAGTAAATGAAGGAACAACAGTCAGAAATGTTTCCAAAAATGATTCTATAAAATCTCTGCTCAATTTCTTTCTGCAGTAAATGTAAAATAAATTGTACGTTCGCGTGGTCTGCTAAATGTTATGTCCTTAGAATTAAAAAAAAATTTGAAGATCCAAAAGATGAAACGGTGTACGATTTAAAGTTTTTTTCAAAACCTGTTATCATTTCAAAGCATGTAGCCAATTTACTTCACATTTAGAATTTTTCAGATTACTACCCAAAGTAGCTTATTTATTATATTCTTTCATTAATTTGATACTGCTTGTTCAGTATTCATCAAACCTGAAATGCTAACAGTAAATGTACAATGTATTCATTCCATTATAGCTGTTACATTTTATCATCAATTAATTTTCAGTTTAGCACATTGAGTTAGTATCATAAAGTGATGCAACAAATTCATACCAAGGATTTCCACAAATGTCCCCTATGTTGGATGTATTGTAGAGAATGAGTGAAGAAAACTTTGCAGCAGAAAGGGGAGAAGGATATACTGGGAAATTCTCATGCACAACTTATTAGTTGTTTACAGAAGTCACTGTGAGCCAAACCAGAAAGGGGAGGGATAGTTTGGCAATTCAGATACTATGAACAAAAATAATCCACTAATAAGTGAATTCAAGGCAAAGTTTTTAACAAAGCCCAAAAGTAAGATCCATTAAAAAGAAGCATTTCAAAATGATAGTCACCTTCAGGTTTCGCACAATTAATCAAATTGTATTAAATACAGAAACGTTGGAGGGGGCGGGGGTTGAAAAAATAAAAAGAACTCATGCGTGACAAAAGTATATTCACAATTGAAGGGACACAGAGGATTCCATCTCATGTTTCACAATCTACAAAGACATAGGATACTGCTTCTGAAAATGTACTGTTTAATTGTATAAAATAATTTTCTTTCTAGTAGGACACAATCAGTAATGTAAAAGGTTTTCAAACTTATGCACAAGAGAGGGTGTTTAATTGAAATTCAAAAAATTAGGCTGTAAATCGAGAATCAGTAACATTGTATTCTAGTTCTATGGTTAAATAATAACAATTTTTCAGGGAGGAACTATGCTCTCATTTTAATTAATTATGTTTACAGGTTTTTTTTAAGCCCATATTAAATGTTCCATGCTAAAACTAGAATGATTGGTCTCATGCAGCAGTATCATAGTTGGAAAAAAAATCTCCTTTAGTACACTGGAGATGAAAAAAGTGAGTGCTTCAGATAATCTATTGGGAAAAAAAAACCTTCAGAGTTCCAAGTTAAACTTATCTTACCTCTATCTCTATATGAAAGGCATGCTTGAGAAAAGAAAAGCAAAAGAAATTACTGTTTGGAGAAAGCATGAAGCCAAAACAGATAAAAATAGTTTAAGCAAATGAAGAATGTTCTGGGAGGGGACATGGTGTAATTTTATCTAACTGCCATCTTGTTTCAATAGCTGGCACAAGACCCATTTCAACAGCTGCAAGATTGCATAATCAATAATATTGGTGAATGGTGTATGGTTGATGCTCTCTACAACACCAACCCAGAGAACACAAGACTGAAAATGACCAAAAGCTACATAGAGTTGGTGAAAACTGAGTGCTTGAGCAAAATTATTTTGAACACCTAAATAATATCCAAAGTCTATTGTTTCAAGTAGGCAGTGTTCAAATGGTAGATTCAGAACTAAAACTAGCTTCTAAAAAGATACCATCACTAATATTGATTGAAATAAAGGACTTTCCCAGCTGACATCCAAACAAAAATAAAACAAAGATGCCAAATTATGACAGTACCAAAAACTTATTTATGCTGATTTTAATTGTTTAAAAGTTTGAATTAAAAATTGCTTTAAAGATAAATGTCATAACTACTATGAAATATTATAACACACAAACAAAACCATTCAGCATGTGAAAACTATCACTGTGGTTTTGGATGAAGCTGCCAAGACATTAATATTAAGGATATGCCTAAAGGTGCTACGCAATTATACTGTCATTGAATGTTATTGAATAGAAATTTGGGTAACAAATAATTTGATACAAAATTATTTAGAAAGCAATCATGCCCATAACCTAAAACTTATTTTAAAAAAATACCAGATTCAAGCAAAACGTCCAGTAAAGGATATACTTGGCAATTTGGACTGGGATTCCTGGAAGTTTCCTTGCTAAGTCAACTGTTATAGTGACATCAATAGTGTCCATGGAGTAAATAATAAAAAAGGACCACTTCGTGCAGTTAATGATGGAGACACGTAACAGGTGGAGAGGGCAAAGAACTTCTGCAAATGTTGGAAACACAACCGAATAGATTTTGGATCTGTCTTCACACTCATCTTGTTTCAATAACATCTGTATCTCAATTTAAGAAAAAAAACATTGCTCATATCCAATGAAATATCGCTGGGAAGGGCAAACATTTGTTGCTCATCCTTAACTGCCTTCAGGATGATGATCATCCGCTTTCTTGAGGTGCTGCAGTCCATGTTGCACAGATACACTCGCAATGTTGCTGCAGAGGGAGTTCCAGGATTCTGATCCAGTAATAGTGAACGTCCAGTGATATAGTTCCAAGTCGGAATGGTGGGTGGTTTGGAAGGAGAACTTGCAGGCACTAGAATTCCCATGCGTCTACTATCCATGTCATTCCATGTGATACAGGAAGATGTTATTGAAGAAGCCTTGGCTAGTTGCTGCAGTGCATCTAATAAATGGTATACACAGCAGCCATTGTGTGCCGGTGGTGAAAGGAGAGAGTGTCTAAGATGCTGGATGGGGGTGCCTTCGTCCTGGATTGTGTTGAGCTTCTCGGGTGTTGGAGCTGCACTCATTCAGGCAAGCTGTAATGCTCCTTGGCCAGACCACCAAGTATGTGGTACTATCTGGTCAAAAACTAATTTGTTTAAAGTAGACATTTGAAATTCAAAATACTTGCTAAGAGAATAAAGCCAGAAGATTGCATGAGCTTTGAACAAAAATAACCTTTACTATTCAAAGTCAGAAAGATAAAACAATTTACAATTATGTTCCAACATTCAGGGCTAATATGAGGAACACTTCTATTAACCGACACACTGGTCAAACGCATCACACTATATAATAAATGGCAGAACAAAAGAGTCCACTGATTTCTCAACAACCAACCTAAATGTCACTAAATAGTCAATCAATCTTGTCTCGCTCACGTGGACTCCAGGCTTACAGCTCTTTAATAGCCAGTTGGCTTCACTGCATTGGCACTGCACTTGGATTTCACCAAATTCCAACTTCTCCAGTTACACCAAGCTATAAATGGCTACCAGGCTTCTTTTGAAGTCCTAACTTTTCCAGCAAAGAGCCTGTAATCTCCTTCCAACTTCCCAGAACCTTAACTGCACAGTGCTATCAAACAGCTTCTGGGACTTGTCCTGAATCAGCTAACAATATTTTACTTCCTGGAACCTGTTATCAGCAGTGCCTTTTGCCCTGCGACAGAATACTCACTTCCTCCAGCAAACACAGTTAAACTGAAACCCTAGCACTTAAAGCTCCACTTATCTCCATGACGACATAGCTTTCCAGGCTCACTGCATGCTTTTAAAATAATCGTAGCTTTAACTCCCAAAACAAAACAACTCTAAGCTGCATTCCTTTGCCAACAACATAGATCACTCTTCTCTAATTCCTCTAGCTAAGTTAGCCCATCAGCTCTTTTATGATTTTACCTTTCTAGCTGTTAACCCCTCAAGTCAATATGGCCCCAACCTTTGAAGGAAACTTGTCTTTAAGCTGCTTTGGTTGCATTTATTCCACTTTCTATAGTTAACTTTAATCTTGTCAGAACTAAAAATCACCTCTAAAAATATTACTGTGAACCATGAAATCGGTATTTATAACCAAATTGAAAATTTTCCACCACCATCCTTACTTTTGCTTTGTAGATGTTAGGCTTTGGGGAGTCAGGAGGAGTCACTTCCCTGCCACAGAATTTCCAGCCTTTGATCTGCTTTTGTGACCTAAGTATTTATATTGCTGGTTCAGTTAAGTTTCTGGTTCTCATAATCCCAGGATGTTGATGGGGACAAATTCAGTGATGGTAATGCCACTGAACGTCAAGGTTGATGATTAGATGGTCATTCCCTGGCACTTAAGTAGCAGGTAACATTTCTGCCACACATTAGTCCAGGCCTGAACACTGTCCAGGTCTTGCTGCATGTAGTAGAACATTTTAGTCCAAGAAGCTGTGAATGGTATTTAACAGTGCACAATTGTTAGCAAATATCTGGTCTAATGGTAGAGAGGTGAAGCAGCTGGCACAATGGTACAGCGGCTAGCACTGCTATTTCACAGTGCCAGGGACCCAGGTTCGATTCCAGCCTTGGGTGACTGTGTGGAACTTTCACATGCCCCCCATGTCTGTGTTGGTTTGCTCTGGTATCCTCCCACAGTCTAAAGATGTGTAGGTTAGGTAGATCAGTTGTGGTCAATGCATGGAGGTAATTGGGACAGGCAGAGGGGAGGATCTGGGGAGGTGGGGGGAATACTCAGTTGGTGCAGGCCTGATGGGCCAGATGGCCTCTTTCTGCACTGTATTCTGTGGTTGGGCTGAGGACACTACCTTAAAAGGAACTCTTGCAGTGGAACCTTGTATCTGGCATCCAACAACTATAGCTTACATTTTACTGAGCATGACTCCAGCCAGTGGAGTGTTCCACACCCAGTCAAATACTGCTTTGATATCATGGATAGTCATTCTAAGTTCAGTTCCTTTGCCCATATTGGGATCAAGGCTACAATGAGGTCAGGTGTTGAGTGATCCTAGCAGGACCCAAACTGGGAAACTGAAAGGAGTTTACTGTTGTTTAAGTTCCACTTGATAGCACTATTGATGATATATTCCATCACATTCCTGTTAAATCAGGATATAAGAACTAGGAGCAGGCAATTTAGCCCTTTGAGCCTGCCCCACCATTTAACACAATCATGACTAATCTCATCTTGGCCTCAACTCCATATAGTTCTTCAAACTCTTACTAAAGATGTGTCCACCTCTTCCTTAAATTTACTCAATGTTTTGGCATCCACCACGCTCTCGGGTAGTAAATTCCACAGACTCACGATCCTTTGAGACAAGTAATTGCTCCTCATCTGTTTTGAATCTGCCATCCCTTATCCTACAACTATGACTTCTTGTTCTTGATTGCCCTATAAGAGGAAGCATCCTCTTCACAACTACTTTGTCAATCCCCGGTATCATCTTGTACATCCCAATTAGATTGTCTCGCATTCTTCTAATCTACAGGGAGAATCGGCCTAAGGTGACAATCTCTCTTCACAAGACAAACCCCTCATCTCTGTAATCAATCCAGTAAGCCTCCTCTGAACGGCTTACAATGGAACTACACCCTTCCTCAGGTAAGGGGACCAATACTGTACACAATATTCTAAAGTGCAGTCTCACTAATGCTTTGTACAGTTTTTCTATTTTTACATTCTATTCCTTTAGTAATAAATGCCAAGACTTCATTTGCCTTCCTTATTATCTGCTGCACCTGCATAAGGACACCAAGATCCCTTTGTGCCCAAGCACTCAGAAGTTACTCTCCACTTAGATAATTTTTCTTAGCATTTTTTCTACCAAAATAAATGACCTCTCCTTTATCCACATTAAACTCCATCTGCCAAATTTTGACCACTTAATCTATCCATATCCATTTATAAATTTCTCACTTCACTATCACACCTTATTATCCCACCTATTTTAGCTTTTTTTTTAATGGTTAATGGTACTTACTATCCCTGCGTACTTGTCATTAATATAGGTAGTAAATAGTTGGGGCCTGAGGATCAAACCCTGTGGCACCCTGCAAGTTATATCTTGCCAACCAGAAAAAGACTAATGTAGCCAGTTTCTCTAATTTCTGTTGGTTAGCTGATTCTCAATCCAAGTTAATAAATTACCTCATATCCCACATGAATGAACCTAAAGTATTTTGTACGGCACCTTGTCAAATGCCTGCTAGATATACACATCTCCAGGATCCCCATTATCCACTCTGTTACACCTTTGAAGAACTGAAGAGAATTAGTTAAACATTATTTACCCTTCATAAAACCATGCTGACTCAGATTGATTGCCTTTTAACTTTCTAAATATCCTATTATTTCCTTGATAATGGATTTTTAACAAATTTCTATATTATGCCTCCCTCCCTTTTTGAATGTTATATTAGCATTTTTCCAGTGGACCTGAGCCTTTCCCACATCCAGGAAATTTTGGAATATTGTAACCAATGGATCCACCATCTCCAAAACGGCTTCATTTTGGACGCTAGGATGTAGGCCATTAGGCCCCAGGGGCTTGCCTGACTCCAATCCCAATAGTTTGCTTAGTACTTTTTTCCTAGTGATGATTACAGATCTAAGTTCCTCCCTTTCCTGCATTTTATGTTATTATTGAGATGATTCTTGTGTCCTCCACTGTGAAAATTGAGGCAAAATATTGATTTAGTGTCTCAAGCCATTTCTGTATTCTCTACCATCAACTCCCCAGCCTTATTTTCCAAAGCAGCAATATTCACTTTAGCTACTCTCTTCCTCTTTGTATACTCAAAAGCTTTTGCTGTTTTCATATTTTGTGCTAGTTTTCTTCCTTAGTTTACCTTTGCTTTTTTATTTCTCTTTTAGTGAGCCTTCATTGATCTTTAAAAGCTTCCCAATCTTAGAATGTGCTACTCGTATTTGCAATACATTATCCCTTACTTTTTATCTTTGTGTTATCTATAACTTCCTTGCTTAGCCATGGAAGTCTTTAACCCCCTTACCACATTTCCTTCTTTCTGAAATATACATTTTAGTTGGGAGGACTTGCATATCTCCTTGAAAAATACAACTGTTGATGAACATTCCTACTTTTTAGTCTTTCTGCCCAGTCCACTAGGATGAAAGTTGATCAAGAGTAGACTGGTGGAATAGTAATTGCCTAGATTGAATTTGTCCAACGTTTTGTGGATAGGGAATACCCGAGCATTCTTTCACATAGTCGGGTGGATTCCAATGTTGTAGCTATACTGGAGCAGCTTGGTGAGGAGCACAGCTAGTCCTGGAGCATGTTTTCAGTACTGCTTCCAGCATTTTACCTTTAAGCAAGCTTGATTGTCAGCATCATGTGCACAGAGTTGAAAGTCAATTTATAACTCGATAATGTGCGCAAGACAGCTGTGACTGACATATAACTTGATGGTCTGAATATTGAGAGATTCCCTGCAAGAGGCAAGGGTCACAGAGCAGATCACTGAAAGACAAACACTGCATGTTCATCTGGCAGGGAAAAGCACAAAGGAAATGTGAGAGCATGGTGCAGGCTTGTTTGTAAGGAATTTGCTACCCTCAATGATATGACACCCAACAAAGGGTTCAGAATGCGTTCTCTCCATTTCCCTCTTAACTTGAAAGAGAGCCAGTTAACTTCAGGAGTATCTATGCTCCAATACTGTGCTCCACTACAGAGGCCAAAGAACCATGAGGAGTTCAACACTGCTAGCAGCAGTATCCCAAAGTTAGAACATCTTCATCCACTGAGAGATTTCAAAGTATGCGTGAGCATGAGCAATGAGACATGTCAATCCGCCTCAGACATCATGGCTTGGGAAAGATGCACAAGAATGCACAGAGATGACTTGAACTTTTGTGCCTAGACCATGTATAACTAACACCTTGTTTCAGAACAAACCATGCAACAAGATGTGATGAAGACATCCAAAACTGGGCACTGGCGCCAGCTGGATCTGATCATTATCATGTTCATATAATGTTGCAAGTCCTTGAGCTTATATAATGTACAAGGCAACAATCGCTCATAAGAGATTTGGTAAATATGTTGTGGGTCCGTTCATTAAAACCAGCATATGAGAACAGTTATACATAGGTAAAAAGCACAAGACATCAAGACAACATGAATGCTCCACTCAAAGCAAAAATGATGTTTCTATTGTGATGTCATGCTGATGTTTCCTAAAGGCATAATACAACATCTCCCTTTCTAAAGAAATATAGTTATTTACAATACATCTTCATATTTAATTACCATTACAGAAGTATATAGAATGCATTAATGAATCAGAGTCTCTGAAGCGTAAATGTAATCTGCTGGTACATCTAGATCTTGTAATGGTAACTTAGTCTGGAAGTTTGCTTAATTGCTTACAGTGACCTTTTGGGTTGTCATTCTTCGACGTTCCTGGTTGCATCTGGATCTTTCCTAGATGCAGTAGGATCGTACAGTGGTTTAAGAGTTGGAATGAATCCAATTTGTGCTTGGGTACATCTGAAAATATGCCTTTGGTAATGACTTCCATAGGACTTTGATTCTGAGCAAATCCTTGTCATCTCACCTGAATGCCACATACCTTCTGTAGGTCCTGGATGCAAGCCTGTCTCAGCTGTAAATTTGGCATTTTTGTGCCTGCATTTTTAATCAGGCACATTGCTCATCTTCTCTTATGGTTTTAAAATGCGCTTTCCAGTTTATAAGAGCAGGAAAATTGATATGCTCTGGTCTGTCAAACATGAGCTATGCCAGTGATGGAATAGTTGCATTTGAAAGGTATCATTCTCAGATGGAACACTACAATGTGAAGATCTTGCTCAACTTACATTTGAGAATTAGAGATTCTACCATGAGAATCATTTGTTCAGCTTGACATAATTATATAAGTAGTGGTGTGATTGATATTCCATCTCTCACAAGTATCCCAAAATAGCTTTCCTATATAATGATCTGTCATCAGTAATGTTCTCTTCAGGCACACCAAATAAACTGAATAAAGTACTTAGTGTGCATGACAGGTGTGCTTGACATATTGTGCAGCTGTCAAATAATGGGGTGCTTAGTAAAGAAATCAACAATAATAAAGTAGTAAATACCTTAGACATGAACATAAGAACATAAGAACATAAGAAATAGGAGCAGGAGTAGGCCATCTGGCCCTTCGAGCCTGCCCCGCCATTCAATAAGATCATGGCTGATCTGTGAAAGAGGTTGGATGTGATGGACCAAGGATTGGAAGGAACTTCATATGCTGACTTAGCATATATTCTTTACATGCTTTGCACTTCTTAGCCGTGACTTCAATGTACTTGTTTATACATGACCAATACACTATGGCTCTTCCCATCCAATCAATGCCCATGTGAGAGTAACAAAGTTGTTGAAGAATATTAGGTCAAAAGGATTTTGGTATAACAACCTCCCTACCTTGAAAATTTACTCTCTGGGAAATGCCTATTTCTTCTGTTTAAGGCCAAAAGAGTCTCAAGTGTTTGTGAGCATGCTGACCTGAATCAGGCCATCCTCCAAATATGGTATTCCACAGTTTCTTTGCTTTTTATTCAATTTCTCAGTCAGCAACTCCCAAAATGCCAGTTATAATCACAATCTTATCTGGGCTGATTGTTTGAATCTTAATTCAACTCTTCCTTGCTCTGTGTAGCTCTCACCCACACTGTGGCCATTCACCCTTCCCAACTGAGTTAACCTGGTACTGGTCCTCTCGACACTCTATCCCACTTACAGGACTGCAAGGCTATGAACTGCAATTTCACCACAAGGGATCTGTTGGCTTACCAGCTCATTGCTCATTGTGGAAACAGTAAGGAGAGATGATTGATTAACACATTAATCATCTCTTGGGTTGAAAAATTCTCCTTACAGCCACTAAAACAATGATCCAACTTTATGTTGAAACTCAAGTCCAAACTCTCTGCATGGAAAATGGTCAAAAGAAAATCCTGCATTCAGACATTTCCTTGGAAGAAAGTGCACACCCTTAAGACAGACAACATTATTCTATTGTTGTAGTTATATAGTAATATGTACTAGTATTTGGCACAGAACATGTAGGTATTATCAAGTAAAAAGAAAATCTAAACTTCATCATAAACTTAACTGAAGAAAATTATTACATTTCTACAATTATTACGTTTTGGCACAGTGGTTAATATTGCTGCCTCACAATGCCAGGGACTCAGGTTCAAATCTGGCCTCGGGTCACTAATTGCATGGAGTTTGCACCTTCTCCCAGTGGCAGTAGGTTTCCTCCAGATGCACTGTTTTTCTCCCACAGTCCAAAGATGTGCAGGTTATATGAATTGGCCATGCTAAATTGACCTTAAGTGCCAGGGGGAAAGGCAGGGCAAATATGTGGGGTTATGGGAATAGGGCCTGGGTGGGATTGTGGTCGGTGCAGGCTTGATGAGCTGAATGACCTCCTTCTGTACTGTAAGGATTCTATGAATTGCAGAACTCCAGCTCCAGGATATATATTTTCACAAACAGCAGAGGGCACTAACAACTTAAGAAACTGATCCTGACAATCTCAAAAATGACTAAGCTCTGGTAATTTGATATGCAACAAATACACAAGCACCAGTCTAGGATTTAAAGATTACATTTTGTCAGCCAGTTCTGACAAGGCATCCACACTTGAAACATTAACTGAGTTACATTTAGAAAGGATGGCAACCCTGCTGTCCCATCACTTCAATGTTTTTAGTTCCAGATTTTTCCCTCTAGCATTATCTTCTTCTTATTTTCGCTTATGTTTTAGTTCTGTTGGCTTTGCTTTAAAGTAGTTGTACCTTGACATGCATGTATTAAGTGGTAATTCGATTGCAAAAATAGGACCTCCGAAGGGGATGGCTTACTTTCACTCCAGTTCAACATTTTTTGAGATGGTCAATAAGTCCAACATGCAATTTGCAGACTTTGCCACAGGCAGGGCTGGTAACAATTGGAGGTCATGACATGGAGATGTCAGCATTGGACTGGGGTAAACACAGTAAGAAGTCTCACTTTTTTAAAGTCCAACAGGTTTGTTGGTAGCAAAAGCCATTAACTTTTAGAGCGCTTGCTGCCCCTTCGTCCAAAGCGCTTGCTGCCCCTTCCAGATAAGTGGAAAAGCAAATTGTGCAGAGGTCGTGGAAAGTCTGCAGAGGGATCTAGATAGGCTAAGCGAGTGGGCGAGGACCTGGCAGATGGAATACAATGTTAGCAAGTGTGAGGTTATCCACTGTGGTAGGAATAATAGTAGGAGGGACTACTATTTAAAGGGCGAAAAGCTGCAGCATGCTACGGTGCAGAGGGACCTGGGGTCCTTGTGCATGAGTCGCAAAAACCCAGCCTACAAGTGCAGCAGGTGATTAGGAAGGCAAATGGGATGCTGGCCTTCATAGCGAGGGGGATTGAATATAAAAGTAGGGAGGTCTTGCTGCAACTGTACAGGGCACTGGTGAGGCCGCAGCTGGAGTACTGTGTGCAGTTTTGGTCACCGCACTTGCGTAAGGATATTTTGGCCTTGGAGGGAGTGCAGAGGAGGTTCACTAGGCTGATACCCGAGTTGAGGGGGTTGAACTATGAAGAGGGGCTGAATAGACTGGGCTTGTACTCATTGGAGTTTAGAAGGATGAGAGGGGATCTTATTGAGACGTATAAGATGATGAAGGGGATGGATAGGGTAGAGGTTGAGAGGTCTTCCCGCTCAGAAAGGACAGCAGGACTAGAGGACACAGTCTCAAGATTTTTTTTGGGGGGGGGGGGGGGGGGGGGGGGGATGTGCAGTTTAGAACGGAGTTGAGGAGGAACTTCTTCACTCAAAGGGTGGTGAATTTCTGGAATTCTCTGCCCGTTGAAGTGGTGGAGGCTACCTCGCTAAATATATTTAAGACATAGATAGGTTTTTGGTAGGCAAGGGGATTAAGGGTTATGGGGAGAAAGCGGGAAAGTGGAACTGAGCCACTTCAGATCAGCCATGATCTTACTGAATGGCGGGGCAGGCTCGAGGGGCTAGATGGCCTACTCCTGCTCCTATTTCTTATGTTCTTATGTCAGGTGAGTGGGAATTCTATTCACAAATAGGGCATTTAAAGACACAAACTCAATTTACAAAATAATGATTGGAATACAAGTCTTTACAGGTAATCAAGTCTTAAAGGTACAGACAATGTGAGTGGAGAGAGCATTAAGCACAGGTTAAAGAGATGTGTATTGTCTCCAGAAGGACAAGAAGTGAGATTTTGTAAGTCCAGGCAAGTCATGGGGTTACAGATAGTGTGACATGAACCTAAGATTCCAGTTGAGGCCGTCCTCATGTGTGCGGAACTTGGCTATCAGTCTCTCAGCGACTCTGCGCTGCCTGTCTGGAGACAACACACATCTCTTTAACCTGTGCTTAATGCTCTCTCCACTTACATTGTCTGTACCTTTAAGACTTGATTACCTGTAAAGACTCGCATTCCAATCATTATTTTGTAAATTGAGTTTGTCTCTTTATATACCCTGTTTGTGAATAGAACTTCCACTCACCTGACAAAGGGGCAGCAAATGCTCCAAAAGCTAGTAGCTTTTGCTACCAAATAAACTTGTTGGACTTTAACCTGGTGTTGTGGGACTTCTTACTGCAATGGCTGGAGGGACATAAGTCCAACAGGTTTATTTCGTAATATGGTTGGAGAGTCAGGTAGCTATGTTGGAAGATCTGTTGCTCTCTCTGATATCTCAACTTCATCTCCGTTTGCCCAACTGAATCATTCAATGTATTCTCTACCTTCTTGAATGAGGCTGCTTCATTTTGGTTGGTCACAAGCCAGGAACTTTGTAAAGTCAATAGAAATGTAGGACCTCTTCAAGGATGCTTTGAGGACACTATAAAAGCATTTCCGTTGTCCTCCTGCCAGGAGTTCCTAGTAGAGGCGCTGCTTTGGGAGTCTGATATCAGGCATATGAATGACACATCCCACCCAGCAGTTTTGAATTAGTGCTTCGATGCAGGGCATATTGGTTTGTTTTTCTTGCCAATTGTTATTGGTGGACTCGCAAAGTCACCACTGGCGGTACTCCAATTTCAGTCACTGAATTCCATTATGCAGAAGTGTGCCCAGTCACTCAAACGACTCCCAGGTCATCGTCAATAACTCCTCCAAAGCAGATGAGAAAGTGAGCCTATTACTGGAAGACTCTGCCAACCAGTTCCTAAAACACAACATCTCCTCCATCAATTAAGATCAATGACAGAATTCTGGAGAATGTGGCCCATTTTCCATATCTTGGGCACTCCCAATCGATCAAGGCAGACATGGATGCCAAAATTCTTAATCGTCTTCAAATGCAGTTCAGTCTTTGACTGACTGCCTGCAGCAGATGACTCATTTCACTGGAGAAGTACCGCTGTAATTACTATTTTTATAGCTCCCAAAAACAACAAAGCTGAGCAAAAACAGGGAAGATCAGATTGTGTAAGCAATACACACACACAGCACTTATGGCACCTAACTTGTGCTTGCCAAGTTATGCTGATTCTATTCAAGGTAGTAAGGAAATAAAGGAGACTTGGCTATTAGTCATTCATACAGTTGCTCTTTTGAGGCTAGTGGGAAAATTATGTTGAACGATAATTAGCCAATTGAAATTCGCATTAAACCTTAAATTGCATAGAACCCAATTGAACTTTAGGGTAACACAGCAACAACAGGAACAGGCCAATCAGTCCTGAGCAAGCTTGTTCTGCCATTCAGCGATCAACCACGGCTGATCTGTACTTTAACTCCATCTGCCTGCCTTGACTCCATATCCTTTTATAACCTTCAAACCTCGTTATAGCCAGGTTAAAAACAATGAGGAGGAGGGGAAAGTTCTATAAGGCAGTAAATTAATAAAGCCAAGTGATTTCAAGAACTGTTGCTCATGGTGCAGAGCTCTACTTAATGGTAAGACTTATTATTAACCTGGACTCTTAAGTTTAGCATGCCAATAATTTTGTTTGTTAATGGATGGAGCTCTATAATCAGAATTCCCAAGAAGCACTCCAAAGAGGCAAAAATCAAGGTCAGATGCATTAGTCGGTAAAACTCTTCTTAAAATTCACTTACAGCACTTTTTAATATTTATTTTATGCATTAGAACAAGCAAAGATGAAGTGACAAATAAGAAGTCTGAGAGCCATACCTGAGTTGGTACAAGTATTGGTGGATATGCCAGTTTGTGATGCCTATACATCCAGAAAGAAAACAACACAACTACAGCAAATCCCATGATGGGTACCAGTGAATAAAGCAAAATATTGAACAATGGTGGCCTCGGTGTAACTGGATTTGATGTTGCTGCAAAGAGAGAGTAAAAGAAGTGAGTTCCGTCACAGAAATATCCACACACAAATTTTAAAGATTTAATCACTTCTCAGCACTGGATTGAACCAGTTTTGAAACGTTAAATAAAAATAAAAGCATTGAAGTGTCCCATTTCAGTTACTATACATAACAATAAAATTATTAATCACTGGGGGACCACAAGATACTAAAAACCATGTTGGAGTTAACAATTACAGAATTTTTCATGATAGTACAACAATTCAGTTAGCATTAATACACAGAATACAGTGTAGCCATGTTAAAATTTTAACCAAAATTACAAAATTTAGCTATTGAAAGGTTTATTGAAAATCGGGTACAAAGTGACTTCAAGGCAGTTGCTGATGTTGGTCAAAAAAAGCCAAAACTCATGTGAGTTTACATTACATTACTAAGCAATTGGTGGAAAATCACAATCATACCCAATCATCTCATATTGTGTGAGAGAGCACATTTATCTTTTAATGTTTTATTCCAATGTCTTGCCTAGAATTAAACATACCCTTAATCCTATTAATACCAATTCCAGTCGGGGAGAGTTTCTTCTCCATCGTTCCTAAGATCCCAATATAGATTTCACTTGCATAAACAGAGCCTACTTTTGGGCTTGCTTTTGAGGAAGGGATGTAGAAAAATGAAGGAAAAGCAAATACAAATATCCACAATTTCAATTCCCAAACTCTTTCCACAATTCTACTATTTAATAGGAATTAGAAAAGGCAAAACAATAAACAAATCGATTCTGTACTTTTGTAGGAGAAAACTAGGCTTTATTTTCTGAAAATCAGGAATGAAGTTCAGCAAACAAACCATCCTATTGCAAATATTTCAAGTGATATAGCACCAAAATAAATCACCACCTGCTGACTAAAACACGGGACTGAACTTTAGTTTGAACATCTGCGAAAAAACGTTCACTGGCAGTATAACACTCAAATAAAGCCACATCTGGTGACTTCTAAAATTCAAATTTTTTCATAAACAAGACTGGATAAACACCAAGTTTGTCAATTAAAAATGTGAATTAGATCATTCCAAATGATGCAGAATCAGACGCTACTAAATTGTTTTAAGATATTCAGGCTTGCTAATATTTATCCATGCTACAGATTTTTGCTCAAATTACTATGGTTTCCATAAGCAGGCTAAATTCCTTACAAATCAAAAAAATCTATATTTTGCATACGTGGTCTTGCAAAACCTACAGTCTGCTGTTCAACAGAAAATACTGTGTACAAAATAAAATTCGTAAAGACTAACTCTTGCATTTATTCACACTGAAATGTGGAACAAATATAATCCAACTGCCTAATAAATATACACAGAAGAATAATGGCCTACAGAAGCAGACCATTCAGCCCATTGAGCCTGCACTGACAACAATCCCATCCACACCCTATCCCTGTGACACTACATTTACTTTGCTTATCCCCCTGACACAGTGAGGCAATTTAGCATGGCCAATCAACTTAATCCGCACATCTTTGAACCGTGGGAGGAAACCGGAGCACCCAGAGGAAACCCATGCAATCAGAGGGAGAACGTGCAAACTCCACACAGACAGTGACCTGAAGCCAGAATCAAACCTGGGTCCCTGACAGCAGTACTAACCACTGTGCCACCTCAGGGCTTGGAACATTTTTAAGAAACAAGAAACTGCAGATGCTGGAAATCTGGGAAAAGACACAAAATGCTAGAACAACTCAGGAGGATCAGGCAGTCAAGAATTGCATTAGATTCTGAATAAGGCAAGGGTGCGATAAGGACAAAGGGAAGACAGGGTGGAAGACAGGAGAGACTGAATACCAGAAGAATCTTACAGAGCCAAAAGTAATTGTGCTGGAGAAAGAAACAAGCCAAGATCAGACATGCTGCTCTATGAGAGCAAAAATATGCGAAAAACCAAAACATGAAGAGAAAAAAAGAAACATAAGAGGGGAGAGAGTTGGAGATGGACCATGTGAAACTAAGAGAAGGGTGGAAGCAAAATTATGTTATCCAATTCAGAGTGAGAGCAGGACACTGCACCAATGTAAAAGTTGAGGGAGGAGACCCAAGTAATCCTTAAAAGGACAAGCATAGCAAGGGCCCACACGAATACTCAAGTTTATATTTGAAGGAAGTGAGATGATTCGGAAGATAAATCTTTCAACGAGAACAAGTGCAGCCAGCCAATAAGGGTGATGGCCAATGGAAACTGGTTGAGCCTCTGTTGAACAAAGAAGCAGAGAGCCCTCAGACACTCCTGGTGGGGGATGGAAATGTAGAAGGTTAGACATCCTTGGTGAAGGAGGTATGGTTGGGGCAAGAGATTGGAAACTTTTAAAGTAGATGGACGGCAGGAGATCTAGGTGAGAAGAGACTGGACAAGGGGAGAAAAATATGGAGTCAAGGTAAGAAGACATCAGTTTAGTGGGACTGGATTAGTTTGAAATGAAGAGTCTACCAGAGCTATTTATGGATCTTGGGAAGGAGGCGATCCAAAGCTTTTCTTGCCCCATCACCATTCCCTGCTCTTTGAGATTTAACCTCTCCTGTCTTCCATTCTATTACAGACCTTCTTCTGTTCTTGTCCCACCCACCACCTGCTCAAAACCCTATCATATTTCTAACTTTCCCATTTTTGATGAAAGGCCATTGACTTGAAATGTCAACTCTTTCTCTCTCCGCAGATGCTACCTGACCTGCTGTGTATTTCCAGCATTTTTTTTTATTGCTTCTTCAAGCGTCATTTCATTTCCAGTTACAAATTGATCAGCAATAATTATTCCAGAATAACTTTTCATGCCTTCCTTTATGGTATAACTAAATGCCAGCTAATGACTCAAACTCTTCAGTCTTTTAGAAATCTAACAGAAGAGAAAACAAAAAAAATCACTTCTCTTTTGCCATTGATTTCTTTGCAAGTAGAAGGGTCCATTAATCAAGTTAACAAACCTTTGTTTCAAATATCAAAGCAAAGATTTTCACAACAATTCTAGAGGGATTAGACCATTGTGGCTGGGGTAGATTAGGTCCCTTCTATGCTTCTCCTCGTTTGGCTGCCACAGCTTTGTGCTGAAATGGATATACTCAACACAATAAGCGTTTAATGGTTTATGCATCATGCCATAAACAGTTGATCAACTGAGGTTGAGGTAAGCTTTTGTTGTGCCCAGTCTAAGAAAAATAATTTAAAACGGACTCGCAGCTTTCAGACACACAAACTCTCACCCTCAGAGAAAGGGGGAGGAAGTGGCAGGGGACAGGCAGCTGGACAGGGAGGGAGGCAGCCAGAGAGCCAGAGGACAACAGTAGATAACAGTGGGTTGTGAAGAGGATGTAAGGGGTCTGCAAACAGATATAGGTAGTTTAAGTGAGTGGTCAAAAATCTGGCAGATGTGGAAAAATGTGAACATGCCTATTTTGTCAGGAAAAATAAAATCCGTACATTATTTAAATGGAGAGAGTTTGCAGAACTCAGTGGTGTAGTAGGGTCTCCGTGTTCTCACTTATGACTCACAAAAAGTTAGTATGCAAGTACCACAGATTACTCCGAAGCTGAATGGAATGTTGGCATTCATTACTAAGGGAACTGAGCATAAAACACACAAAGTTCTCTTACAGTTGTGTGACACTGATGAGACCACATCTGGAACACTGAGTACAGCTTTGGTCTCCTTGCTTAATAAAAGATCTAACCGCATTAAAACCAGTTCAAGTAAGGTTCACCAACTCATTCCAGGGTGAAGGGGCTTATCTTATGAAGAAAGGTTGGACAGGTTGTGCCTATAGGCATTGGAGTTTACAAGAATAAGATGATCTTATGGAAACACAAAGATCCTGAGGAGCTTTGACAAGGTGGATACCATGAGAATGCTTTTCCTTTTGAACTAGGAAATAGTTGAAAACTAATAAGTTCTAGGATAGTACTCCCCAACTTAAAGAAACCATCAGGGAGTGGGTGGGGTTTTTTTTTCACTGAAATATTTATGCACCACTTGATGCCGTACACTTCTATCCCCTCCTTACGCAAACGACCTTTCTTCACGTGCCCATACAAATTTGAGCATTTTTTTTTCAGGAATTGAAAAATAGCCAGTCACTTATGCACAGCTGGATATTCTGCAGCTATCAGCAATTTTTTTCAAATCCAATTCAATCAAATTAAGTCCAATTCAAAGTCTCAACAAGTGAAACACTCCTGATCTAAGCTGACATGACAGGGTTCTCACCTCCTGTCTTGGGCTTGATCTACATGATCCAAAGTGATTGGAGTAGGCATTGCACCTCCTCCAAGACTTGATCTCCTTAAAAGACTTGATCACCATAAAATAAAAAGATTCATTTTCAGTGCAAGTATCTTACGTAGCTGAAGAATGTATTTGTTGGGGTGGGAAAATAAAAACATTGGAGCAGAGCAAGTGTTGAAACAGGGAGAATTTTAAAAAACTGCAAAGACTTCCAAAAACAACTTTTATAAGGGACTCATAAATGTAAAGTATGAAGGCCAGGACTCTTCTCTTTGGCTCAGTAGCATTCTGCCTCTAAGGGATCGCTGCACCACCAGTAGGGCGGTCTCCAAATGAGACTTTAACCGAGGTCCGGTCTACAATCTTAGGTGGCTGCGAAAGTTTTCATAGCATTATTTAAAGAGGAGTAGGGGAGTTCTCAACGACTGCCAAATATGACCCTCAACCAATGTCAGAAACAAATGATTTGATTACAAACTTGTTGTTTGCGCAAAAATCAACTGCCAAATTTTCCTACATTACAATAGTGAAACTTCAAAATTCCCCATCTTTTCCCTCCCAGAGGTCATGAAAAGTGTAATAGAAATGCAAGTTTTCTTTTTGACAATTCTGCATCATAAGAAAATCCAAGTTCACATTAAGCCATTAAAAGCACTGCATGCGGGGAAGGGGCTACCACAAGGGAGCAAAATAGCTTTAATTCACTGAACAATAAGGGGAAGGTGCATTGAGTTTCAACATATTGAATGATAAGAGCTTAGAATTTTATTGCAAATCCAACACTCCAAAACCAATGTATGCAGGTTCCATTACATCTGTTAATGAACATGCACAACAGAACAAGCTGTTGCAAAATTAAATCAAAACAAAAAAATTTACATTTTGGTATTCAAATTTCCAGGTCATCCTCTTTTCTTTCTTATAGATTATTTATTTAAACATTTGACAGTTAAAGAGAAATAAAACTTACATGGTGGATCCTGAATGATTGGGACATAAAAGAACTTTTCATTGCATTTGATGCCTTCACAGCAGCAGAAGAACACTTCAGGGCTTTCTTTTGTTTCAACACATTCACCTCTACAAAACAAAATTACACGCCTTACATTTGTTCACAACCATATGGTTACAATTTTGTTGGACAATGCTTACTTAAGAATTAAGCAGTTTTAAAATTCAAGAGAACAGATGTAATTTTTCTACATAGTTTGTACAAAGAGATGAAAACGCCAAAATGTTATTACGTACTTGTCATAGCAATTCCAATCATCCAGCCAACAGCCTCGTTTCACAATTTCTATTGAACCAGAGTTGTTCTTCCACGTAGCAAAACAGTGTCGTCGTTTATCTTTTTCTCCATCACAGTGCTCAATCCCACTTTGATTTGTTCGGTCTTTCTCCCAGTCTGCATTATAGAAAACGCATACTTGCTTTTCAGACCGACCAAGGATAGCACCTAAAAAAAAATTCAAGTTAAATTCGGAGTGATAAGTTTGATGATAAAGTAGGAAAAACATAATAACAAAAACATAATCAATTGCATCCCACAATAGAGTTGGTCATTTTCTTTGGGTGGTAAATCACTATGCAAATATGAAAATTATGCTGATTCATCATCACAAATATGAAATTACAAGGAAGTCAAGTAAATACAAAACAAAGTACTCCAGTTCATGTATATAAAAGTTGACTGTAGTGACCACAAGATGCCAACCCTGCAATCTTGTATGAAAAGGATCCATATTTACAGAGCATCTAAAATGCAACAGTGTTTCAATCAGAGGAAATCAATTCCACTATGAATTACCGATCTTTGTAAGTGGTTAAAAATCTGGTTAAATAATCCATGATTAGTTCCTGAATTTGTAAAAAAAAATACATTTTCAATAATTCTTTTAATGAGTGTTTTTGCAAAGTTTTTGCTTCTATTGTCACCTCACCAGCTACGTTCCAATCATTTTGCTCCATGAAAATTTAAGTGATTAGATTTGAGTGCTTTTCATTTTTATTTGGATGTGTGAATTATCTAACACAATTGGCTGCTTGATGACATCACTGTAGCTCTATATTAAAAATTTCTATTAATTGCTTGTTGAGAGCGCTAAAATTCTCACTCGAGACCACTAGATCTCTGTGGGGCTTTCTTCAAGGTCAGAGATGAACACCCTTGATGCCAATCATGAAATCCAGGCCTTAATCTATTAGTTTGGTCAAGAATCATGTAGAGAAATCAGCTGATAGGATAAATTAAATAAAATGACAAAGGGTGCAAACGAAGGAAACCAAAATAGCGAATCATATCACTAGAACATCAATTCAAAAATTAAGGCATATTTTTCACTTTCCAATAAAGATTTTGGATTCTTGAAGGCGATTTTAAATTTCACTAAAATATTAATATTTAAATACTTTGTATCATGAATGATTTTTGGCTACAAGTTTTTTTCTGTTACAGACCAAGACAAAACAACTAACAAGTCAATACTTTTTCCACACAAATTCTACTTTTGCATATGATAATTTTTCATGGTATTAATCCATACAAATATACGATGATCAAATTATGCGCGAAAATTAAAATCAGAGTAAAAAAGGGTCTTAAAATGTATAAATGATTATGAGGTATATTAAAATGTTATTTGGTGCCCTACAGAACATTGAAGACAACTATCCAGTTTCTACAATTGATTGCAAAAAGCATGTATTGCATATGTTGATTAACCAGCAAGCACTTATAGGAGAATTGACCTCAAGCTTACCTCAGGACCTTGAGGCCTTTAAAAAGGGCAGTTGAGCAGAATAATCAACCGGGCATAGCAGGCAGTAATTCCTGTGTTTGTTGAACAATCTATCCTCTGTCTTTGGTGACCACCATTATAATAGGACCCATAAACATTATACAAATGTTCAGAATTATTGTGCAATGAAGAATTCTACCTTTCATATCAGAAGGTATACAGGTAGTATTGTGGACGTGAAAGTATGCTTGGAAAGTTAATTTGTTGGCAAGTCAGAGCTGCTCTGTACTTCATGTTAGCCACTGGCCGCAAGGCAATTCACGTATAGTAAATTAAAAACCAAACAACTTTCTCTGTCTCTTGCTTAAAATCCAGTGCATCTCCACTTTTTCTTCAGTTCTGATGAAAGGTCCTTTGCCCACAGGTGCTGCCTAATCTAAGTGATTCCAACATATTCTGTTTTTATTTCAAGTTTTCAGTTTCTGCAGTGTCTCCTGTATTAGTATTTAATTCACTGCTACTTTTCTTCCAGGAATGCTCATCTTGGGGAAGGGTGGGGACTTCTGTTCAGCTCTCTGATGGGAATTGTGTTTGTCTCTTTTACCTTGTTCATCTTCAACACTTTCCATTTCCCTTTATATGCTTGATCAGGTGGCTAACAAAACTCACCTAAATAACCATAGCTTCTTCTTCAGCAACTGTCTCCATGTAGGTTCCAACTGAAATTCCACCCTTCCATGTTGTTTTGCATCTACTCATGATCATAGATATGTTTGATTTATTACTGTCACATGTATTAACATAGTGAAAAGTACAGTTTATTGAGCAGTATACAGACAAAGCATACTGTTCATAGAAAAGGAAATGAGAGAGTGCAGAATGTAAGATTACAGTCATAGGTAGGGTACAGAGAAAGATCAACTTGATACGAGGTAAGTCCATTCAGAAGTCTGACAGCAGCCAGGAAGAAGCTGTTCTTAAGTCGATTTGTACATGACCTCAGACTTTCGTATCTTTTTTCCTGGTGGAAGGTGGAGTAAGAGAGAATGTCCGGGGTGCGTGATACATTTCCAAAATATTCAGCATTCCTGGAACTACTTCTCCAACCACACTCAGAGTGTCATACACTATTAAATGGCAGCCAATCTTCCTCTTCAGTAACATCAAATCACTATCACAAAGCTGCCCTAGCACACTATTCCATTTCATCCTTTGCCTCATCCAACATTTTAACAAGAAAGCTTCTCTCGTCCTTTTAGATGTCAAGGATTGCAAGCTTCAACACCCTTCCCGGTCCATTTTCCCTTTGTTCCTGTCCCCAACCTTCCTTCCAATTTCATCCTTGCTGTGTTTACACTATTCTCTCTGAACCCTAATGACCTAACTATTTTTTATGTCGACACCTCAGTGTATTTGTTTTTGTTTTACACATTGTCTCCATGCCCACTTATTTGTCCAGAAATCATCAGGGTTCCCATTCCTTCTGCACAATACTCTGATCTCTTCCCCTCTCTAGATCTTTACATTGGGAATTGCTGGAGTGGTAACAGCCATCTCAATTTCTCTGCTCCATTCATTCACTCTCACCTACTCTCCCAAACTAATCCCTTGGAACTTGCAGCAAGCACTCCATTCTCCCAGGTCCAGCTCCAACACTGCCGTTCAACTAGCTGTTGCTCAGCAAACCAAACTCTACCTTACAATAGGTAAAAACCCCAACTTTTTGTCATAACCCCCTACTGTGCACTGGACCATGATCCAGTGCAGATTTGGAACTGAATGCATATCTTGAAGTTTGGTGAGAGGGGAAGTTTTAAATGTTAATCTTATCCTTGAAAAATGCACTTGGTCTGTAATTACTAGTAACTGGAAAGTACTATGTAAGCAGACAAAGTTTTTTTCCTTCGAGCAGGGTAAAAATACTCTACTGAGAGCCAAAGTGGCCAATTAGCTGACTGGATGAACCTGGTTTCTCCAGCATCAGTTTCATTTACTACAAATTAAGTTCTAAGTGCAATTAAGGCCATCAACTTTGGAACTGCGTATTTACCTGGGAGTGTGGTGAGTGAGGTGGTGGTTTTTTTTTGCTTTTTCTACCTTTTTCACCTTGTAGGAAATGGTTTTCACTCTATTAGAGGGAAAGGTGCTAGTTATTTGGCGAGTATCTGATAACTGGTTAAGATCTGTTCCAGTCCAAAGGTTTGAAATAGTATACTATCTGGCAGTAAAGTTAAAATACACAAAAAAAAGTGAATAATACAAGTAATTAATTAAAACATATTAAGGATGGCAGGACATGTAAAGTGTCAAGGCTGCAGCATGTGGGAACTCCTGGGTCCCAATGTGATCCAGGACAAACATGTCTACAGTAAGTGTTTGCAGCTCAAGGAGCTCCAGGTCAGTCAATGAGCTGCAGACACTGACACATCAGGGAGGGGGAAAGTTACCTGGATGCTTTGAACCAGCAGGTAGTCACATCACTTAGGGTAGGGCTTCTGATTTAGTCAGTGGTCAGGGACAAAGGATTGTTATTGCAAGTGAGGCAGGTTAAGGTGACCCAGAGAGATTGTGTGCAGGAGCCTCGGCCTTTACAATTGCCCAATAGGTTTGAGGTTTTCTTAGCTTGTTTGGATGTGACTGGAACCTGCAGGGGTGATGAGCAAACTGACCATGGCATCTTGGTACAGGAAGCCATTCCAGCAGGGGAACAAAAACAAAATGTGGTGTAAGGGCTGTTCAGTGAGGGAAATTGATATATCCTCTGCAGCAAACAGCAAGAGTCCAGACGGCTGTGTGGTCTGCCCAGTGCCAGGGGGTCAGAATTGGGACACATTTTTCAGGGCTGGATGTAGGTACCAACAACATGGGTACAATTTGGAGTATAAAGAGCTAGATACTAAATTTTAAAAAAGTAGAATTTCAAAGATAATAATCTCTGGATTACCTGTGCCATAAGCAATTTGAAATAGGGTACAGTAAATCTTAGAGATGAATATGTGACTCAAAGACAGCTGTGGAGAAGTGGGTTCCACTTCCTGGGGTACTGGCACCATGACTGTTGAAACTGTGGCCCTTTTTGGGTACAAGGCCGATTTTGGCAGCAAAACACAGCTGAGAGGATTGCTTATGCGCCAAACCGGTTCATGGGACCTTGGACTCACAATATTACCAGTTCGCTGCACCAGCATCACCGCAGCAAGCCTTACAGTAAGATTGCTCCCATACTGAACCAGACTGAAAGAACCTAGAGTACTTTTTTTAAAAAAAATACTAGTTTTATGATAAACATTAATGACAATTAGAACCCAATATGATCAATAAATAATATTTTCTCCTGCAGCAAAGTGTTGTCAAATGTGTACGCTCTTTTTATACACATAAACTAGGCTGCTTGCTCAATGAAGGTCATTTTCATTTGCTATTTTAAAATGTCTCTATTCTTAAATTGAATATCGCTGATATAAAACTTGTATTTAAATCAAATTTTAAAACCAATCTAAAGCTCAGACTCATGGGTAGTACATTTCGTAAATGTTGTTCTATGTAGCTATGTAATTTTATCAGACAAGAAAAATCTTGTTTAAATGTCCTGTAGGCAATATATCAACTGCCAATAGTAGCAATCAGCAGATATATTCTGAAAGGCAGTACAGGTCATAAAATGATAGTTCCACAACTTCATCACGTCAATGTTGGGAACACTTCAGCTCTGACCAAATTTACAGCACATTTTCAGGTGAAATGGACAAACTTTATAGATCAAATTATTTGCATCTACATGCATTCAAATTTCAAGATGCTCCAAACCTGAGAAATGATGGGTTATTTATTAATTAATTTGATCAGAACTTAAAACCCAAAGTCCTCACCACAAAATTTGGTTTTAGGAATATTTCAGTAGAATTCCAAGGACTGTATTAATCAGGTATGAGCTTTATAAGTCTATTAGATAAGATTAAAGAGCTGAATATAAGGTGAATTCATATAAATTCAACTTGTACGGATGCTGTTGTCTAATGTCTGACTTGTGGTTTACTGTCCGTGGATCAAAACTGCTTCAACTTCCTTCCAGAAATCCCCACTGGGACAGAGCCAAACATACTGATTGGCAACAATCCCAGAAAATTTCCCTACAGTTAAAATGCATAATGTTCCAAAGCACAGCATGTGCAACTGCAACCATTAATTAAAGTTTGCATTTTATACCATAAATACTTGTACAAAAGCTGACCCATGACTTTTGGCCTAAAATAAAACTGGTCACATGGACATATGCACAGATGACAATAAAAGCAAAAGCAATATCACCATAGTCCCAGGTCATTTGGGACCGGTGGTGATTTAACCTGAGGATCATCATACCTCAGGTGAGGGACAAGGTTGAGAAGGCAGGCCTTCAGGACTTAATTCAGCTGATACTGGAATTGAATTTGCACTGCTGGCATCACTCTGCATCACAACTAGCCATCCAGTCAACTGAGCTAACCGACTCCCCAACAGATGACAGTACAACCTGTGGTGAGCAACCTGTAGTCCACAAGACATTTTGCTGGCCATTGCCCACGCATAGCATTGCCACATTCTGCTAATTTCCATCCATGTGTTTTTTTTTGTTCTACCAGTATCACTGAAGTGACATGCGTGCAATACAAGGGCAAGTGGAGATGCTTGCCCATTGTGCACAATTTTGGATGCAGAGAGAGCGCATGACTTTCAGTCAATACGTAAATGTTTATTTTGTTTTTATCATTTGAAGTTGATAGTTTTGTTAAGATATAACTGATTAAGCATTTTCTGCAACTCATTATGAAATATTCAATGTATATTAAATGTGCTCCGATTTCCTCCCACACCCCAAAGATGTG
Organism: Carcharhinus amblyrhynchos; assembly: GCF_965287045.1. Lineage (NCBI taxonomy): Eukaryota > Metazoa > Chordata > Chondrichthyes > Carcharhiniformes > Carcharhinidae > Carcharhinus > Carcharhinus amblyrhynchos. Next base: position 76,724,780 of record NC_137334.1, on the reverse strand, counting down.
CTCTTAGGCTGATTGGTGTACCAAATTGATCCTACACTATTCTCCCCTGAATCCGGTTACAATAGGGGTACCATTCACATACACACAGGGCAAGGTAGGTGTAGGAAAATGCTTTGTTAAGATGGTGGCGTGGGCTCGTTGGGCCAACGGGCCTGTTTCCCATGCTGGGTTGTTCTTTGTTCTTTGTATTCAATCTTATTCATTGGGGTAATGGTTTGTGAACAACCCTGATTTTAATCTTGCAGCCCAGAAAGATAAAGGATGAGGACCACTCATGCAGCCCACTGATTAGGCTTTGTTGCCCACCATTGGCCTGGAAACTTCTATGCATTAACACTGGCACTTTACCTAATATCTTAATTCATGGAGGCAACATTTAATGTTTAAGGCAAATGTTTATTGCTGAAAGTTGTCTTGAACTCATCAGGCCAAATTTCAAACATTCACAACAATTTATACTATAAGAGAAAAGGGGTGCTGATTGGTGGCAAGTTGACTCCGATTGGCTGAGGTGCTGCCATGGGTAAAGCAACAGGGTGTTCTTGTCTCCCATTGTTTCCAGATTGGATATATTCCTTTTGTTTGCAGACAGAACTGTGTATGAATGTAGGTCACATTTAGCGAGTGTAAATGAATCATGTTATGAGCTCAACTAATGCATTTAAATTGGTTGTTAATGATGCTATTACTGCATCAAGATTGTTCAACAAGTGCTGCCTAATCTAACAGTATGCATTTTGCAAGCACATGCTGGTTGAGTGCAGTGTACACTCTGCCCATCACAAGCAGCCAGAGGAACTGTTGTCCAGAAGTATGGCTTGTATACCTGGCATGGTACCAACACAAACTCATACATGTTGCAAACAAGTCTCAAGATTGAAAGTTACGTTTTTTAAAACTCAAATTTAAATGCAGTTTAAATATAATCTACTAATTCCATTCTGAAAGACTTAAATCCAAATCCTAACAATTCAAACTTAGAGATCATTTTAATGGAGCCTGTCCTTTCCTCAGCAAAGTGACTGAAGTTTCTCATAATAGTGCAGATCTTGTCTTGGAAAAATTATGCTGTCACAAGGTCCATCATACTCTGTAAATTGTGCATCTAGTTTACTTATAAAGACTAAACTGAAAGCAAAATACTGCAGATGATAGAGATCGGAAATAAAAACAAAAATGCCTAGAAGTACTCAGATCTGGCAGTATCTGTGGAAACAGAGCTAACACTGAGTACATATGACTGAAGATTCATAAAGATTTGGAATTTTACCACCCCACCACTCAGGAATCGGAGTGGACAAGGGGCGGAGCATTGCAAGGTCCACTGGCCTCAGGCGGGATTTTACAGTTTTGGGACAAGTGCGGCCGTAAAATCCCACTCATTAATTCCGTTTCTCTCTCCACAGATGCTGCTCGACCTGCAGAGTTTTTAGTATTTTCTGTTTTTAATCACTTGCAAAGACACCTCACCTGAACTGCATAAACATCCATGCATGATTTCACCTCTTAACTAACTGAGCTAAACAGTCAAGTCGTTATAACACCTAAATTTAAACAATTCAAAATAGTAATGGCTATTTACGTAGCACACATTACTGCAAGATTATTGAAACATGAAAGCATATTTTTGGCCATAAAGCAGCTTTCAAGTTGTTCACTAGAAAAACAATCAAGTATTTATAAGATGATATAATATACCTTCAAAAGAAAACCCAAGTCCCTGGAACACCCAAGAAGTAGGGGAGGGAGAAAGATGAAAATACCAAGTCAAGTCTAGCAGTTTATAGCAACTGTGTGTAGTATCATTTTATCCTCAGAGCAGAGTGATATATGAGAGATGGAAGCTTTGTTATTGGGAGAGGGAAAGCTGATGTAAGGCAGATTGACAAGTAGCAGACCGGGAACCTCTGGTTAAGTTATTTTACGTAGCCAATTAATCCCACATCATAAATCAATTCAGCTTGAAGATATGGAATTAGTTAAAACAAAGCAAATAAAATTAATGCTGTGAATAAACAATCCCAAAATCATGCATTAAATAGGAATTTTGATTTATTTTAAACACAAATTGATTTATACATTTTTTAAAATTGAAAAATGGCATATTTACAACATCTCAGTGAAAACCCACACATTTTGTTTAAACTGTTCTTTCACAAGATGTGGGCATCATTGACAAGGCCAGCATTCACACTGCCTACCCCCTACTACCCTTAAGGAGTTATCTTCTTGAACCATTTCAGTCCATGTGGGGTGTGTACATCCACAGTGCTGTTTGTAAGGGAGTTCCAGGATTTTGACCCAGCAACCATGAAGGTACAGTGATATGGTTGTAAAGTTAGGATGGTGTGTGGCTGGAAGGGCAAGTTGCAGTGGTGTTAACATGTATCTGCTGCCCTTGTTCTTCAAGGTGGTATCAAGGTGATGTCAAAGAAGCCTTGGTGAGTTGCTGCAATGCATCTTGTAGATGCACTGCTACAATTGTGTGCCAGAGATGGAGGGAGTACATTTTTTTTGAGGTGGTGAATTTGGACCAAACAGGCTACTTTGTACTGGATAGTGTCAAGCTTCAAGTGCTGTTGAAAGTGCATTCACCCAGGAAAGTGGAGAATGTTCCATCACTCTCCTGACTTATTCTATTGTGGAGGGTTTAAACTAAGCTGACAGGGGTGTGGGTACCAGAAGGAATTATCAAGGAGGAATACTGGCAGAGTATAGAATGATTAAAAGAGGCAGTCCTATGCTGTACAGACTGGATAGTTCAGAGGTGTCAAGGAGAGAACATATTCAGCTAGAGCCAAGGAACAATAAAAGTGTATTTACCTTGCTCTGCATAGTATACAGTCCATCAACAAGTTGAAAAGATGTAGAGGAAGAATTATAGAGTCATAAAAAATATTAACCCAATATAGACTGGAAAGGTGGCAATATAAAGGGCAAAGAAAGGGAAATATTCTATAGCTGTATAATTCAAATCTAACAAAAAGCACTGCTGGAACTGCTCTTGGAAATGAAGTGGACAAAGTGAGTCAAGCATCAGTGGGAGAATATTTAGAGGACAACGGTCACTGTATCATAAGGTTTAGGCTGCCTGCAAAAAAGGTCAAACAACAATCTACAGTAAGAGTAATTAATTGAGGGAAAAGCCAAATTCAATGGGGTAATAACAAATCTGGATTAAATAAATTGGATTCAAGAGGTTGGCAGGACCAACAATAAGTCATAGCTTATGGAATAAAATAGAAAGTAGCAAGGTGGCTATGAAATTTGCTGAATGGCAGGAAACAATAATGGTTAATGGATGCTTTTCAGGCTGCAGGAAAATTTGGAGTCAAGTTCCCAAGGAGTCAATATTGGGAAACTTCTCGTTATATAATAATGACCAAGACCCTTGTGCACAGAGCACAATTTCATATTTTGCAGCTGATATGAAATTTGAAAGCATCGTGAACTGTGCTAGGATAGTGTAGAGCACATAGGTGAGTTGGTGGATTAGGCAGACAAATAAGACGCAGTTGAATGCAAAGAAAAGCTATGTGATTCATTTTTGATAGAAAGAATATGAAGAGGCAACAAAGAAATAAAGGGTACAATTCTAAACGGAGTGCAGGAGCAAAGGGACCTGGATGTATATGTGCTTAACTCATTGAAGGTGGCAAAACCGATTGAGAGGGCATTTAATAAAGCAATGTCCTGAGCTTTATTAAAGTGGGCATAGCGTACAAGAGCAAGCAGGTTATATTAAATTGTACAAGAAACTAATTCAGCTTCAGCTACAGTATTGCATTCAGCTCTGGGCACCACATATTAGGAAAAATGTGAAGGCACTGGAGAAAGTGAAGAAAAGATTCACAAGAATGGTTCCAGATATAAGGAACTTCTGTAATGACAGATTAAAGACCTTTTCTTGGAGAAGAAAAGGCGGACAGGAGATTTGATAGAGGTATACAAAATTAGGAGGACAGAGAGGAAACTGTTCTCACTCATGAAAAGACTGAGAATGAGAGGGCGCAGATTTAAAGTAATTGGCAAAGGAAACAAAAGCTGTATGAGGAAAAACTTTTTCATGCTGAAGGTGAATGAGATCTGGAATGCACTGCCTGAGAGTGTGCTGGATGTGGGTTCAATCAAGGCATTCAAAAGGGAATTTGACTGTTCTTTGAAGAGGAAGAATGACCATGGTTCCAGGGAAAAGATGGAGTCATGGCACTAGGTGAATTGCTCATTTGAGGAGCTTCTGCAGACACAACAAGCCAACTGGCCTCCTTCTACTTTAACAATTATGTGATTGTATGATTTGTACCTAGGGAGACGATGGGGAGTCACTAGGGCAACAGTTTGCAGTCTCTGATTGACATGTTCTTGTAGTCAGAACATAATTTTATGCTCAAAAATTGCATTTAAAAATACTTCAGATATCTCAATAAATGTGAGTTTAATATATCTATTAGTAATTGAAAATAATTTCTAGGTTTCAATTGACCCATGAAATCATTTAATAGCTTTGAGATTAATAACATATGCAATAGACGATCATTAAAATTACCAGATCTATATTATAGTTTTATAAGGACATTTCCAGAACTTAACACTGGTAGCCCATCATGTTATTTTTTGTGCAATAATTGGGAGGTTTTTAAAGTTCAGTAATAATTTATTTGCAAAGTATTTAAGCACACTACAATTTCCATTTTTAATTCGCGTTAACACAGTGCCTTATTTCTTGCTGAGTCAATCACAAAGCAGAGGAAACACACTGAAGACTGTTCCTATTGAATTTATTTTGTATCATCCAAATAATCTACCATCATGTGACAAAAGTAAGTGCAACATTTCTATTAAAAGACATTGTAACTCTAAGTTTACATTTCTGGGTCTGGCATTATGATGCAATGCTAATGGCAAACAGTTGGCCACAAACCAGTCAGTATATTGCACTGTAGTGATCCCAGGAACATCTTTTTCAACTGGATTAGAGTGACTGCTCATACAAGTTCCAAGAAACAATAGTTTTATGATAGTCAATGTTCTAGCTCATGTAGATCTCAAAAACATCTTACTGAAGTCTAAACAAGAGAAAAAGTGAGCAAATTAAGGAGCAAAAATAGCTTTGCCAAGTATACAGTGAAGGTTTTTTTTAAGAAACGCCCCATTTCCTGAATCAAATAGATTTGTATAAAAAGAGGGACAGAGAAAGAAAAAAGATAGATGGGTAAAAAAACAGTTTATAAATGAGATTTTAAAAATACACACCTTCTGAAGTCAAAGTCAAAAGGTAGAGATTTAATAAAAAATGAAATTTGATATCTACGATGTTTCTCAAATTACATTTAGGCATCCAGGAAATTTGAAAAGATGAAGAGAAATGTACCTGAACTACTTAGATTAACCAATATTATTGACAATTTCATCACTTTATAACTACACTTGCTTAATTTGTGCCATCATATTTTCATACACAAATCAAATGAAAATGTACTAAATTTGCTGGTAATAAAAATATAGCTGAAAAAAAAGGAAATTTTGTCAATGACATGATCATACAGCCCTAGAGTTTTTTTTGCATTAAAACTTGTCAATTCCAACTTTTGTTGCTAAATGCAATAGCACCATTTAGTGGACAAAAGTTAGCACTGCCAAATGATTTTATCAAACATTAAACTGCTAGTTTTTACTGTTGGCTGGCTTTCGGTTTAGAGCAGAGGTAGGAACATTATAGTATATGCCCTTGATTTCTATTTCCAATTTCTCAGTGGAAACATCTGCTGAAACTACACGTATGGCTATCCAGTGAGACTAAAGACCACGCCTGGCAAAACTCAGCTTCTCAATTCAACAGCAAAGAATCATCATTCAGTAGAGCTACCAGTGGCTAACTGGCTCCCTCTAAATTATTTTTCTTCAGTCCAATACCTGCTGAAGAATGGGAGGAGAGAAAATTGATCGGGGAATAAAATGAACAAGAAGGCATCTAACTAGCAGCTACATCTTTCATGTGGAATGAACCAGAATTTGGCATCTTGTGGATCCTAATGGAGCACTAGAAGAACTTGCATGATTAAGCACTTTAAATGTCTCAAAGGTGTCATTTGGCTCAGAAAGAAAACAAACATGTACTACCTTCCAACCCTTTTAACATCTTCCTGTTCTCAAGACATCGTCCTATGCTTAGGCAAAATACCATGAATGCAGAGAATCGTTTTTCATCAATAAGGCTAGACAATGTCTGAAAGCTTTGCAGTTATGGTGGTAGTCTCAGTCACATCACATCTAGACAAGCTTAAATCTGCTTCTGCTCAAATTACCATGAAGGCTGCTCAAGATCACCAACTTCATATTAACTTGTGTGCAAAAGGATAGAGGAGTTTTGCCAACATTAATGTTATAGTGATGAAGTGTCAACTCACCTTCCTCAGTTCGGAGATCGGGAGCTCTGATTCCTGATAATCTTCAGACTTTCTGAAAAGGGACAGAGAGAGATCCCAAAAGATGTCCCACGGTGGCATGGTGACACAGGGGTTAGCACTGCTGCTTCACAGCACCAGGGACCCGGGTTCAATTCTGGTCTCGGGTCACTGTCTGTCTGGAGTTTGCATGTTCTCCTTGCATCTTTGTGGGTTTCCTCCAGGTGCCCTCGTTTCCTCCCACACTTGAAAGTTGTGCGGGTTAGGTTGATTGGCCATGATAAATTGCCCCTTAGTGTCAGAGAGACTGGGAGGGTAAATATGTGGGGTTACAGGGATAGGACCTGGGTGGGATTGCTGTCGGTGCAGGCTCAATGGGCCAAATGCTCTCTTTCTGCACTGTACGTTCTATGATTCTATGAAATAGACTTGAAATTAAAAGAATGAGCTCCAGGAAGCAGACTTTAAGTGAAGTGGGCAGGATCAATGCACTTAAGATCCAAGAAGGCAGCTGAAAAATTGGTGACTCTGTGCTGCAGACCATGGGAGCAAAGGTATCCTTTGGATCAATGTGTTCTGCTTGGCACAGCTGAAGATCTGAGATTGTGCATGGAAGGTGAAATTTGAGTGTATTTGGAATTGCAGGGACAAAGAAAGAATATCCAAAGATAAGACTGAAACCTGAGAGATAGGTCATTGTTGAAGCTGTTCGAGTGGGAGCAACTTTTGGAAAGAATTCCAAGGCAAGAACTTCAAAGCTGGAGATTGGAAACCCTCGTGTCAAAGTATTGTTTCAGTGAGATGAGCTGACACAATGTCACAAACAGCTGGGTAGGTTGTTGAGAAATCCATGAAATTAGTTTTGTTTATATCTATCATTTATTTTCAACCACAATTTGTCTGTACCTCGTACTTACCCGGAACATTCACATACAAGATAGATATTATGCATGGTTTTATCTTTCTGAACCTGTAAAGTTTATTCTTCTTTGTTCCAAACCAGAGGATTTTTGTGGCTTTATTCACTTAGGAGCTATCTTGAATCTCAAACTTTATCTAATTGAAGCAAAACATTATTGGCTCCGAATCAGATCTCCCTCCATGAACTGGGGTCTGCCCAAGGATCATTATATTGATAATGATGTACAGTGCAGATGCTTTAAGTCAGTTTTGAATGTCATTTTTGAATGTCATTTTAAAAAGCGAACCAGAACGTCATGAACTTAAAGTATAATTAGTTGTGACCTACTTCCTGGGTTTGAATCTGAAAACCACAACAGGTTACATCCAAAATCACAATGAATGATGCAATCCATCAATTAACATTTAGTTTAAAGATAGTAATTTTTGTGAAATTGATACAGTGCCTTGGAGAAAGCATAGATGTTGTCCTGGTGAAGAAGCAAGCAATTGACTTAGCTAAGCAATCCCACAACGAACAAATCAGATTGAAACTGTGGAGCTCTGCCATATTAGTGACGAATAATGGTGGACAATTAAACAACCAAGAGAAGGCAATGGGCAGCTCCACAGCTATCTGCACCCTCAAGTGAAAGGAGAGTGCAGCACATGAGTACAAAAGGCAAGGCTGAAACATTTGCAACCATATTCAGCCAGAAGAGCCGAGTTGATGATCCATCTCACTCTTTCCAAGGTCTCCTGTGTCAAAGATGGTAATCTTTAGTCAATTCGATTCACTCCATGTAAGATCAAGAAACTGCTCAACGCATCGGGTACTGCAAGTGTCATGGCCCCTATCAACACCCAGCAGGAGCTTTGAAGGCTCCAGACTAGCCAGGGCATTGGCAAGCTGTTCCAGTACAACGACAACATTGGCATCTATCGGACAATATGGAAAATTGCCCACGTACATCCAATCCACAAAAAGCAGGACAAATCAAACCCTGACAATACCATGCCACCAATCTATTCTTAGTCATCAACAAAATTAACAAAGGTACTGTCAACAGTGCCTTCAAGCAGCATTTACACAGTTATAATCTGTAAACTATGCTCAGTTTGGGTTCCACCAAGCCCATTTGATTCCTTGCTTCAATCTAGCCTTGATTCAAACATGGACAAAAGAGCTGAGCTCAAGAGATAAGGTGAGAGTGACCATCTTTGACATTAAGGCAGCATTTGATTGAGAATGGAATCAAAGAGCAAAACTGAGACAGGGAGGGGGAAAATTCTCCACTCATTGGGAATCAAAAGGAAGATAATGATGGAAGTTGTGGAGGGACAATCTCAGTCCCAGGACATTTGTTGCACAATTCCCTCAGGGTAGCATCCTAAACCCAACCAGCTGCCATACCATTGACCTTCCCTCCATTTTAAGGTCAGGAGTGTGGATGTTCACTGACGATTGCAGAGTATTCAGAACCATTTATAAATACATACATAAAGAAGCAGTTCACATTTAATTGCAGCAAGGGTGGGTCAAAATCCTGGAACTAACTCCCTAACAGCACAGTGGGTTTACCATCCACATGGACTGCATTGGTTGAACAAGGCAGTAAAAAGGTCTGGGCAACACTCAGGCTTAGGCTGATAAGTGGCAAACATCTGCACCATACAAGGGCCAGGCAATGACCATCTCCAACAGGAGAGAATCAAAAAAACACCATCCTCCAAACCCATAATCTCTATCAATTCGAAAGACAAGGGCCACAGGTGCATGGGAACACTGTCACCTTCAAATTCACTTCCAAGTCACATACTACCACGACTTGGAAGTATATTCACTGTTTGGCACTGGGTCAAAATCCTAGAATGCCCTTCATAACAGCAGTGTTGATGTACCTATACCATACTGCCTACAGCAGTTCAAGGCAGTACCTCACCATCTTTTTGAACACAATTAAAACTGGGCATTAAATACTGGCCTAGCCAATAGCATCCACATCCGGAGAAAAACTACAATATACTTGAATTGGAGAATAAGAGAATAAGAGGTGATCTTGTTGAAACTGAAGGTGCCAGGGGCTGGGACAGGGGAGCAAATCTAGACCTGGGGCACACAGTTTAAAAATTAGAAGTCTCCGATTTATGGCAGCAATGAGGAGAAATGTGTTCTCAGTCACAAATTTATGAAATTCTCTTTCCTAGAGAGCAAACATTAAAATAAAAAGCTAGGTTGGATTAACAGAAGAATGGATTTTTTGTAAATATGTGCCAAAATTTCACAGATGTTTATTATTCATCTACATGTATTTTTTGAATGAATCAGCAATGTACCTAAAATAAACCTCTGTATAGACAATAAAGTGAAAGTAAAATTGAAATGAAACTGAAATTAAATAAATCTAATTATATAGATATGAAGGGCATGTTGGCTATAGTAGATTGGGAAATGAGATCCAAAGGTACAAAAGGTAGATAAGCAATGGCAAACATCTAAATAAATATTTCAGATTTCTCAAATTAATACATTTTGCAAATATTCAAATTGGTTTTGATTCTTGGGGCACTGGCACCAGGACTGGGGAAAGTGGAAGCTGTACCAATAGAATAATCTTCACCTAAACTATGTTGAGATCTGTGTTCTGAGGAGTTGAATAACTTGGCTGATAGAGAGGACTTCAAATAAAACAGAGGACAGCTTCTCAAGCTGTCATATGAGAAGAGATGTGGTAAAACAAAGGGAATCAAAAAGGCAACAGAGCAACTTGGGTAATGATACAATGAGACAGGAAGGGACAGCGCATACAGACACAAGAGTACACCTGCGGACATGGTCAGAAATTGGAAAAATGGCAAAAAGACAAAGCTCTGAACCTGAATTCGCACAACATTTGTAATAAAATGGATGAGCTACTAGCAAAGATAGAAAAAACTGTGTGTGTAATATAAGCAAAATACTGCAGATGCTGAAATCTGAAATAACAGAAAAACAGGAAAATTTAACAGGTCTAGCACCATCTGTGGAGAGAGAAACAGAGTTCACTTTTCAAATCCCTAGAAATGTTAAAATGGACTCAAAACATTAACTTGGTTTTTCTCTCCATAGATGCTGCCAGACCTACTGAATTTTTCCAATAAATATGTATGATTTGATAGCCATTACAGAGATATGATTGCAAGAGGAACAGGACTGGGGCCTGAATACTGAAGGGTATTTCAAATTTCAAAAAGGCAAGAAGCTAGGAAAAGGCAGTGAGACCCTGTTAATTAAGAGTCTCATTTGTACAGTAGTGAGAAATTACCTTGGCTCAAAAAGATTAAGATGCAGAATCAGACTGGTAGAGATTAGAAATAACAAAAGGTAAAAAAAGAAAGCTAAGTAGTTTATAAGCTCCCCAACAGTAGTCACAAGGTAGGACAGAATGTACAGGAAGAAACAAATGGGGCATACTAAAAAGGTACTGCAGCAGTCATGGGTGACTTTAATCATGTATATTGGGTGGATCAAATCAGCAAAGATAGCCTGGAAAATGAATTCATAGAGTGCATCTGGGATAATTTCTTAGAACAGTACTTTCTGCATCCATCCAGAGAGCAGGCTATTCTAGACTTGGTAATATGCCATGTGACAGGATTAATCAATAAGTTAATGGTAAAGGAAAAATCATTACATAATAGAATATCAATGTTAAATTTGAAAGGGATAAGTGTGCAAAGATGTGTAGTTAGGTGGATTAGCAATATATGCAGGGTTCTGGGGATAGAGTGAAGGGGAAGGCCTGGGTGGGATGTTCTTATGGAAGGTCGGTGCACTTGATGAGCCAAATAGCCTCTTAGTACATATAGAGATTCTATGGATTCTATGGTGTGGATTAAGACCAGTATTTTAAAGCTAATTAAAGGCAGGGTACAAAGGCAGAGTTGGCTAAAGTGAATTTGGAGGCTATGTTGAGATACTTAATAATGCTCAGCAAAAATTTCTCTCAGAGAAAGATGCATCATTTTGGCTAAATAAAGAAGTTAAAGGTTGTACCAAGCTGAATAAAAAACTGTACAAATCTGCAAACATTAATGGGTGGTCAGTAGATTGTTGATTCTTAAAATCTGACCAAAGAATGATTATTTAAAAAAGAGGAAGTAAGAGTATGGAAGAAAGCTAGCCAGTAATAAAATAGTTAGGGGTTCTATAATACTTAAATGGGAAAAAAAATAATTAAACTTAATGTTAGTCCTGTAGAGTCTAGGGAATTGACAAAGGAAAGCAAGGAAATGATAGAGGCATGGAACAGTTGTCTTCACTGTAGAAGACTTGAAAAAAATCCCAAAATACTACAAACAAATAGTGGAGGAGAAGTAGAAACTTAAAATAATCAGGTGCTGGGAAACTTATTAGATGTAAAAGGCTGACAAGTCCCTAGAACCAAACGGCCTCCATCCTACGGTCTTAAAAAATGTGGCAGCATAGTGGAGGCATTGGTTATAATTTTCCAAAACTTGTTAGATTCTGGAAGGCAACAGATTGGAAATGGAACATCTTTACTCCAAGGAGAGAGACAGGAAGCAGGAAACTATTAGAAAATTATGAAGGAAGTGAAAGCAGGATACTTAAAAAAAATCACTATCACCAAAAAGAGTTCTGGCTTTATGAAAGGGAAATCTTGTTCAATTAATTTATCAAAGCACTTTGAGGAAGTAACAGGCAACATAGATAAACAGGAACCTGGAGATGCAATGTACTTGGATTTCCAAAAAGCCTACACAGTGCAGGAAATAATATATTAGTATGGACAAATTATTGATTAGCCAACAGGAAAAAAAGAGTGGGAATAAATGTTTTTTATTAGGTGGCAAGCTGTAACTAGAAGTGTCATAAGGATCAGTACTGGAGCCTCAACTATTTACAATCCATACTAATGACTTGGGTGAAGGGGCTGACGGCATGGTACCTACATTCGCAGATTATACTAAGACTAGTAGAAAAGGTTGAGGGTCTGCAATGGCATATAGACAGGCTAAGCAAGTGGACAAAACCATGAAAAATGGCGAATGTGATTTTTAAAAACTCAGTTTATGGACAGCAGGTGAGCCAAGAAAGGAGTTCAGCTTTGCCTTTCTCCCCTGTCCCTAAAATTATGCTTACTTTGTGCACAGAATGGAGATGAGATTTTTATATTTTACTTTACGCAATGTTAAACAGGGTCATTCAGATTCAAAATTTGGCTCCAGCCAGACAACTCTGGAATGGCCATTTCTTCACGGTAACCCATACACAAAACTGCACAAATCACGCCTTAGTGGCCTACTGACTGAAAAATGCCAGTTCTAAACTGACTTGGCTTCTGAACTAAGTTAATGAAACAAAGTCACAAAATGCAGAATTATTGGAGGACAGGTGGTGGTCATTTGGCCTGACACATCTGTGCTGGCTCTCTTAATAAGCAATTTACCTAGTGCCACTCCAAGTCAAATCTGATTGGGAGCTAAAACAACCAGTTTGAGTAGTAACTTATTTTGATTGACACAATTCAATGGTCAACAAAGTCAGGCTGCTGAGCCATTAAAGTAAATCAAAAGAGATTAGCAGCAAGCACCCAAACATTAACAGCTCACTGTCTGACACTGATCATACACTCTCAACCTGTTTGCTCACATCACGCAAATGATTGCAATATGGATCACAGATTTAACTGCTCAGCCTCAGCTGGAAATCTAAATCCTAGATTTTCCACTCATTCACATAAAGCTTGGTCATCTGTAAAATCTACCAAGGGTCAAAGCTGACTCTCATTAAGATTCTACACTGAAGAGATTTATTCTAGAAAGGGAATATCAACTCTCTAGTGAATGGATTCCAATGCAACACATCTATGCTGATTTCCAACACATGAAAGCTAACTGGGGTGAACCACAGTTATTAAATCAGTTATTTTTATTTTAATTACATTACTCATCTTGAAATTCTCTTGCAGGATCTGATATCTTGCAAGAGACTGGTGCATGCACATAGAGCTTAGGTACCCAACTGAATCTGATATTTTGCATTGCATGTTTGCTGTGATTTCCCAGAGGAGATAGTGCCAAACAACAGGCCTCAGTTTTGTTCTGAACAGTCTAAAAGTTATGAAAATCCATACACTAAAACACACAAGTTCAACCGTATTATCCCTCTTCAAATAGAGCAGAGTGCACAGTACAAATTGTTAAGCCGCCCTTGCTGATAAAAAGCTGAAAAAAATTTGGAACAATTGTTCACTGAATCACAAACTGGCAAAAATGTTTATTTATCGCAATGCACCTTGCACCACTATCGAAACTCCAACTGAACCGTTTCTTAGAAGACAGTCGAGAATGAGCTTTTCATTGCTGAAATCACATTTAGCACAGTCAGCAGAAGACAAACAATCTAGGCAGAGAGTCATGATAAGGCAAGTTAAATAAGTCTAAAGTTCAGCCAGAAGGTTGAAATGAAAGAGTATCACTGTATGTGGTTTAAGTGGCTACCAGAGAGAGTCGTGAAAATATGTATAAATTGTGTGCAATTTGAACTTTGTAAAACTTCTTATTAAGGAATGAGATGTGTAATAGCACCCACTTGTATCATTTCTATATGCACATATATAAACAAACAAGGATAAACCAGTTTCAGTTGGGTACTTGAACTCCACGTATATGCACCAGTCTCTCACTGTCCTGCTCAGAGCCTGCAAAAGAATTTCAAGGTGGCTAATGGTATTGAAGTAAAATAACTAATATAATAACTGCAGTTCATCCTACTAGACCAAATAATCCATGTTATGTGCAATTGAAAAGATTGGTTTAACTTTCATATGTGACAGAAAATCAGCACATTACTTGATTATATATTTCAAAATATATCAGCACAAAAGGCTAGATCTTTTAACCTAAATTTCCACATGCAGTCGCTTGTAGAACTTTGCAACATTAACATGACCCTCATTTAGTCAAAATGTAAGCAGCTTATGCAGATCATTTGTTAACCATGTGATCTTGCATCATGTTCGCCACAAATTCAGTTGCTGCTGTAGTTCAATAGCAACACTGAATTTTTGTCCAGTCACTTGTTGTAAGAATTTAATAGAAGGAAAAATGTATGCATCCTAAGTTCAGAGCTTGATCAATCCCAAAATGCACTTTCATTTTCCAATCAGTGAGACTCTTAAGGAAGCTAATTTGCGGCATCGAATGGTTCAATTCTTAGCAGCCATTAGATTTCTCCTAATCCAACTTATAACTTTACTGTAAATGGACAAAACTTTTACATCTCTAAAGCCAAGAAAGTGTTTTGAAGAAATCTGAATCGGGTAAAAGTTGGGTAAGAGGGCATCATGGTGGCACAGTGGTTAGTGCTGCTGCCTCAGTGCCAGGTTTCAATTCTGGCCTTAGGTGACTCTGTAGAGTTTGCACATTCTCTCTATGTCTGCGTGGAGTCTCCTCTGGGTGCTTCATTTCCTCCCACAGTAAAAAGATGTGCAAGTTGATTGGCCATGCTAAATTGCCCATAGTGTCAGTCAGATTAGCAGGATAAACATGTGGGGTTACAAGGATAGGGCCTGGGTGGGATTGTTGTTGGTGCAGATCAAATGGGCTGAATGGCCCCCTTCTGCGTTGTAGGGTTTCTATGATTCTAAGGATAAACAGGACAAGAAATGGAATCATGGTTACAGTTGGAACATGCTTTCCTGGATGTGTAAATTAGTTGCTAATTCTTCACTTCAATGAAGAGCTTCACATCACATAAATGAAACATCTCCTAGAATGTCCTCTACTAACAGAGCCATGCAGCCCTAAAGATGGAAGGATGGGCTGGTAAGTTTGCAGATGACACAAAGGTTGGAGGTGTTGTGGATAGTTTGGAAGGATGTCAGAAGTTGTATCATGACATAGATAGGATGCAAGACTGGGCAGAGAAGTGGCAGATGGACTTCAACCTGGATAAGTGTGTGGTGGTTCATTTTGGCAGGTCAAACGGGATGAACATAAGAAATAGGTGCAGGAGTAGGCCATCTAGCCCTTCGAGCCTGCCCCGCCATTCAACAAGATCATGGCTGATCTGAAGTGGATCAGTTCCACTTTCCCACTTTCTCCCCATAACCCTTAATTCCCTTGTCTGTCAGAAACCTATTTACCAGTGACTTAAATATATTCAGCAAGGTAGCCTCCACCACTTCAATGGGCAGAGAATTCCAGAGACTCACCACCCTTTGAGTGAAGAAGTTCCTCCTCAACTCCGATCTAAACTGCGTCCCCCCCCCTCTTATTTTGAGGCTGTGCCCTCTAGTTCTGCTATCCTTTCTAAGTGGGAAGAATCTCTAACTTTACCCTATCTATTCCCTTCGTTATCTTACATGTCTCTATAAGATCCCCCCTCAGCCTTCTAAACTTCAATGCGTACAGACCCAGTCTGTTCAGTCTCTCCTCATAGGTTAACCCCCTCATCTCCGGTATCAGCTGAGTGAACCTTCTCTGCACTCCCTCCGAGGCCAATATATCCTTCCGCAAATGCAGCGACCAAAACTGCACACAGTACTCCAGTTGCGGCCTCACCAGTACCCTGTACAGTTGCAGCAAGACCTCTCTACTTTTATATTCTATCCCCCTCGTTATAAAGGCCAACATTCCAGTCGCCTTCTTGATCACCTGCTGCACCTGCAGACAGGGTTTTTGTTATTCGTGCACAAGGACCCCCAGGTCCCTCTGCACTGTAGCATGCTGCAGCTTTTTGCCTTTTAAATAATAATCCCTCCGACTATTATTTCTATCAAAGTGGATAACCTCACATTTGCTAACATTATACTCCATCTGTCAGGTCCTCGCCCACGCGCTCATGAAGGAATATAATATTGTGTAAGACTCTTAGCAGTGTAGAAGATCAAAAGGATCTTGGGGTCCGGGTTCACAGGACTCTCAAATCGGCCTTGCAGGTAGAGGATGTGGTTAAGGCGGCATATGGTGTACTGGCCTTCATCAATTGAAGAATTGAATTTAGGAGTCGGGAGATAATGCTGCAGCTGTATAAGACCCTGGTCAGACCCTACTTGGACTACTGTGCTCAGTTCTGGTCGCCTCATTACAGAAAGGATGCGGAAGCCATTGAACGGATGCAGAGGAGATTTACAAGGACGTTGCCTGCATTGGGTCGCATGCCTCATGAGGATAGGTTGAGAGAGCTCGGTCTTTTCTCCTTAGAGAGATGAAGGATGAGAGGTGATCTGATAGAGGTGTATAAGATGTTGAGAGATATTGATCAAGTGGATTCTCAGAGGCTTTTTCCCAGGGCTGAAATGGCTGGAACAAGGGGACACAGCTTTAGGGTGCTGGGGAGTAGGTATAGAGGAGATGTCAGGGGTAGGTTTTTCACTGAGGGTGGTAGGTGCGTGGAATCAGCTGGCGGCGGTAATGGTGGACACAGATTCGATAGGGTCTTTTAAGAGACTTCTGGATGAGTACATGGGAATTAGTAAGATAGAGGGTTATAGATAAGCCTAGTAGTAGAGATATGTTCAGCGCAACTTGTCAGCTGAAGGGCCTCTTTGTGCTATAGTTTTTCTATGTTCTAGAAACCTCTTGGAAATTTTGCCAAAAGTAGGATTATCAAGTCCAAAAGTAGACTGGTGGCAATAAAGTGGAAACTATATCATGGAATGCAAAATTAAAACTGGCCCTAACACAAGGATTGATTATACCAAAATGAACTGCCATTTATTTTCGCACATGCCAAATCACCATCTCGTCATATTGTTACACCTTCCCCCACCACTGTTCCAAGTTGACTCTGGCTCAAGAGTTGAAGACGTTCAGATCTTTGGGGCTGCATGGCTCTGTTAGTAGAGGACATTCTAGGAGATGTTTCACTGTTTGGAATGCTTCTCCACATTCAGTGTCAACAGAATGTGTTTTACTGTAAACCTACTTCTGCATAAGGCTTTGCAGCAGCCAACGACCAGTCTTGAGAGATTGAGGCAAAAATCAAAACACCATGTTACATTGGCTGGCTGATGGACAACTCATGTGCCTTCACCTGTACATATGTTGACCAATCAGCAAAGCAGTTGTAGGAGTTACAGCCTGGAGACTGAACAATAATTGCCCCTCAACTTGAACTTTATAACTACTGGCTCTTCCTGGAAGACAGGATGAAGGTCACCAACTTGCTATATCGATTCTACTCTTGGACGCAAACCAAAACTCAGCCAACGTTTCAAGTCTGGGTGAGACTTGGTCACTGTTCTCTCTCCACAGATGCTATCAGACCTGCTGAGATTTTCCAGCATTTTCTGTTTTCATAGAATCCCTACAGTGCAAAAAGAGGCCATTTGGCCCATTGAGTCTGCACTGACTCTCCCACAGAGCATCTTACTCAGACTTACCCCATCTCTGAAACCTCACACACCTATTCCACTAACCTACACATTTTTGGATACTAAGAGGCAATTTAGCAAGGGTAATCCACCAAACTTGCACATCTGGGGCACCCAGACATGGGAAGAATATGCAAATCCCACACAATCACCAAAGGCTGGAATCAAAACCAAGTGCCTGATGCTGTGAGGCAGCAGCACTAACAATGTGCCACCCTATTTGTTTCAGATTCCAGCATCTGCAGTAGTTTGCTAAATGAATCTACTCTTGATGTAATTTGCTTCCTTATGGCAGGTGGAAAAATACTAGCAAGTACAAACAATCCACTTTAGTGTATTGAGGACAATATCCCACTTCCTGAGCGAGAGTTTTCACAAACTAGGTGTTAAATGATAAACTGCCACTTGGCTCACCATTTTCTCTCCTTTGGATGTGTCACACTATTAAAGGTCCACAGGAAATGGGGAAATATTTGTGCAAGAACACATTAAGAGGCTAACTTAAATTTGATGATACAACATTCCTGTGTTTTAATCTTCCTGAAACATATTACTGTGTATGCAGCAGTAGACTGCAAAGACTTAACAGCAACCTAGTTAACAGAAGCATCTTTTGGAACATAATTAGTAGAACATGCACAACAGCTTGCTGCTTGAAAAATTATAGCGTTAGTCACAGACGCAGGGGGTTTCCAATACTATCGGAAAGTATTTTTGCAAATTCATAATACACAAATGGACAATAATGTACAAATACTAAAATCTAGAAAAGTAGATCTTGCTAGTAAATCATTAAAACGGTCATACAGGTTTCTATTATCAATAAACAAATTTTACCATAAAACACTTCTAGTAACTTTATGCATAGAGTAATATTGATACCTGATAAACACGAACAAATATTTTCCAATCTAAAATATTGCTACAATTCCATTTGTCTTTCATAAGAACATAAGAAATAGGAGCAGGAGTAGGCCATCTAGCCCTTCGAGACTGCCCCACCATTCAATAAGATCATGGCTGATCTGTCGTGGCTCAGTTCCACTTTCCCGCCCTCTCCCCATAACCCTTAATCCCCTCTCTTATCAAAAACCCATCAACCCACGTCTTAAAAATATTTAGCGAGGCAGCCTCCACCACTTCAACGGGCAGAGAATTCCAGAGATTCACCACCCTTTGAGTGAAGAAGTTCCTCCTCAACTCCGTTCTAAACCGCCCCCCTTTTATCTTGAGGCTGTGCCCCCTAGTCCTACTGTCTTTTCTGAGCGGGAAGAGTCTCTCCACCTCTATCCTATCCATCCCATTCATCATCTTATACGTCTCAATGAGATCTCCCCTCATTCTTCTAAACTCTAACGAGTACAAGCCCAGTTTATTCAGCCTCTCCTTATAGCTCAACCCCCTCAACTCTGGTATCAGCCTAGTAAACCTCCTCTGCACTCCCTCCAAGGCCAAAATATCTTTGCGCAGGTGCGGCGCACAGTACTCCAGCTGCGGCCTCACCAATGCCCTATACAGCTGCAGCAAGACCTCCCTACTTTTATATTCAATCCCCCTCGCTATGATGGCCAGCATCCCATTCGCCTTCCTGACCACCTGCTGCACCTGCAAGCTGGGTTTTTGCGACTCACGCACAAGGACCCCGAGGTCCCTCTGCACCGTCGCCTGCTGCAGTTTTTCGCCCCATAAGTAATAGTCCTTCCTACCATTCTTCCTACCAAAGTGGACCACCTCGCACTTGCCAACATTAAATTCCATTTGCCATTTCCTGGCCCATTCGCCCAGCCTATCTAGATCCTTCTGCAGACTCTCCACACCCTCCGCACAATTTGCCGTTCCCCCAATCTTGGTGTCATCAGCAAATTTCGACACCCTACACTCGGTTCCCTCCTCCAGATCATCTATATAAATGGTAAAAAGCTGAGGCCCCAGCACCGACCCCTGGGGCACTCCACTAGTCACCATCCGCCAATCCGAATAGCACCCGTTGACCCCCACTCTCTGCCTCCTATTTGACAACCAATCCTCTATCCACGCTAACACCCTACCCCCTACTCCATGTCCCTCGACCTTCTGCAATAACCTCTTGTGAGGTACTTTGTCAAACGCCTTCTGAAAATCTAGAAAGACCACATCCACCGGCAAAAGTAGTCCAGAGAGAGACAGCAAGGGAGTTGTGCAAGAGAGAAGGGGGCAAAAAAGTGAGAGGGAGAAGAGCAAAAGAGAAGGGGTGGGGGTACTTGAAGTTTGCCTGTGCCAAAGCAACAGTGCACAAACATTTTAGAAACATAGAACACTATAGCCCTCAATGTTGCGCCAAGCTATGTCCAAACCGAAGATCATTTTACAATTCAATTATCATGCTGAGTAATCCCAAATGTAATATTCTTATCTTCAATATGGTAAAGTCGCCATAGTCCCAGATGACAGTTGGCCCTTCTCCCCTTTGAGGGGGGAGCTGACTAGTGGAGATTTAACTCGAGGATCACCACACCTCAGGCAAGGGGCAAGGCTGAGGAGAGGATCCTTCATGAATAACCTCAGGTGGTAGGAGGATCGAACCCAAACATCCAACAAGATTGAAATTGAAATCCCTATGGCAAATGAGACTTCAGAAAAAAAAAGATAAAGCAGTTCTAAAATGCAGATCAAACAATTGATCTCTTTCCACAGGAACAGGATTAGGGTCATTCAGCCCTTTGAAAACATTCAACAATTTTGATAGCCATGGGAGATTTCTTAAAATCCACTTCAATCTCTCTATTCTTTGCTTAACAATACTTTAAATTTTACTTCCCAGGAACTGTAAGCATTTTTTTTATGTATTGCCTTCTGTGGCAGCGTATTCACAATCTAATTATTTGTCTTTTTTTGTGTTTAGTTTTTAATGGTTTTTTGATGTAATAACCCACATGTTCTAGATTGTGTTATCAGAGTAAGGAAAAAGTGATTCTTCATTATTCATGTGAATTAAATTTCTTTTTAAAAATGACAAGCAAATTACCTTCCTCCCTCATTTGAGATTATTAATATAAATTCCAAATTTAATCAGTCAATTATCACAGTTAACCCTCTTTATAACAATTATCATCCTGTTGAATCTTGTTGCAATTTCTCCAAGGCCAGCATTTCCTTTCAAAGTGGAGTATTCAAAACAAAACTGAATATTCCAACTCAAGTCTGAACAGCACACTTCATAAATACAGTATTATTTCTTTGCTTTTATATTCTATACAGTTTGCAATGAAATAATACTTACTAGATTTTTGTACATGAAAACTGTCATTTAATCACTTCATTTACTTGGTCCTCTAAAGCACTTCCTCATTAAGACCATACTGTATTCCAATCTGTTAGTCTTGCGCTGTTTAAAGTTGCAATGCTAGATTCAGCAAATTTCAGAATATTTAAGACCTTTAACAATTCCTTGCAGCTTCCAATTCGCTATTCCTCTTAACTTGAGGTCTATCATACACATATTTCCCACCCTTCTGAAATCCAGAACATGACTACACAGACTGAAAAGATGTTTGAAGTTTAATGGGGCAGGGAGGAAGGAGGTGGAGGAAAAATGATACTTTCCTATTCACTACTGAGATTATATCTTTTAACTGGCTTTTTCTTCCGAATTAATTTCCTATCTATGCCACCGGGTTGTTCATGTATGTCATAGATGGTAACATTTAAACTCATTTGGCTGGCTTATTTGGTTACTTTTTTAAAATTTATACATGGGATATGGGCATTGATGGCTGGCCAGCGTTTATTGCCCATCCCTAGTTGCCCTTCAGAAGCTAGTGGTGAGCTGTCTTCTTGAATCACGATGTGGAGGTGCTGGCGTTGGACTGGGGTAAACAGAAATAAATCCCACAACACCAGCTTAAAGTCCAACAAGTTTATTTGTAGCAAATACCGCAAGCTTTTGGAACAGGCTGTCCCTTCTCCCAGTCACCTGACGAAGGGACAGCCCATTCCGAAAGCTTGCAGCATTTGCTACAAATAAACTTGTTGGACTTTAAGCTGGTGTTGTGGGATTTCTTCTTGAATCACTGCAGTCCACGTTCTGTGGGTTGGCCCACAATGTCATTAGGGAGGGAATGCCAGGATTTTGACCCAGCGTCTGCGAAGGAAATCAGGATGGTAAGTGGCTTGGAGGGGAACTTGCAGGTGGTGATGTGTCCATTTATCTGCTGCCCTTGTTCTTCTAGATGGAAGTGGTCGTGGATTTGGAAGGTGCTGTCTCAGCAATTCACCAAAGATCCTACAGTGCATCTTGTAGGTAGTACACATTGCTGCTAGAGGGACTGAATGTTTGTAGATGTGGTGCCAATCAAGCGGACTGCTTTGTGCTGGATGATGTCAAGCTTCTTGAGTGTTGTTGGAGCTGCACCCATCTAGGCAAGAGGGGAATATTCAATCACACTCACAACTTGTGCCTTATAGATGGTGGATAGGCTTTAGGGAATCAAGAGGTGAATTACTTGCTGCAGTATTTCTAGCCTCAGACGACTCCTATAGCCAGTGTTTATGTTGTGAGTCCAGTTGAGTTTCTGGTCAATGGCAACCCCAAGAATGTTGACAGTGAGGGATTCAGTGATGGTTACACCATTGAATGTTTAGGGAGCAGCAGTTAGAGTGTCTCTTATTGGTGATGGTGATGGGCTGGCATTTGTGTGGCGCAAATGTTATTTGCCACTTGTCAGCCCAAGCCTGGATACTGTCCAGATCTTGTTGCATTTGAACATGGACTGCTTCAGTATCTGAGGAGTCACGAATGGTGCTGAACATTGCGCAATCATTGGCGAACATCCCCACTTCTGACTTTATGATGAAGGGAAGGTCATTGATGAAGCAGCTGAAGAATGTTGGGCCTAGGACACTATCTTGAGGAACTCCTGCAGAGATGTCATGGCGCTGAGATGACTGCCCTTCCACAACCATCTTCTGATATACCAGGTATGACTCCAACCAGCAGAGTTATTTTCCTCTGATACCCATTGATTCCAGTTTCACTAGGGCTCCTTGACACCACATTCGGTTGAACATGGCCTTGATGCCAAGGGCTATCGCTCTCATCTCATCTCTGGAATTTAGCTTTTTTGTCCATGTTTGAACCAAGGCTGTAATGAGGTCAGCAGCTGAGTGACCCTGGTGAAATCCAAACTGGATGTCACTGACCAGGTTTCTGCTGAGCAGGTGCTGCTTATAGCACTGTTGATGGCCCCTTCTATCACTTTACTAATGATCGACAATAGACTGATTGGGCGGCAATTGGCCGAATTGGATTTGTCCTGCTTTTTGTGTACAGGACATATGTGGGCAATTTTCCACATTGTTGGATAGATGCCAGAGTTGTAGCTGTACTAGAAGAACTTGGCTAGGGGAGCAGCAAGCTCTGGAACACAAGTCTTCAGTACTATTGCTGGAATGTTATCAGGGCCTATTGCCTTTGCAGTATCCAGTGCCTCCAACTGTTTTTTGATATGATGTGGAGTGAACCGAATTGGCTAGAGACTGGCGTCTGAAATGCTGGGGACCACGAGAGGCCAAGATGGATCATCTGCTTGACACTTCTGGCTGAAGACTATTGCGAATACTTCAGCCTTATCATTTGCACTGATGTGCTGGACTCCTCCATCATTGAAGATGGGGACAGTTGTGGAGCCTCCTCCTCCAGTCAGTTGTTTAATTGTCCACCACCATTCTTGACTGGATGTGGAAGTACTGCAGAACTTAGATCTGATCCATTGGTTGTGGGGTCACTTAGCTCTGTGTATTCCCGTCCATCATTATTTTGTCATTTGGCATGCAAGTAGCCCTGTCTGGCAGCTTCACCAGTTGACATCTCATTTTTAGGTCTGCCTGGTGCTGTTCCTGGCATGCCTGCCTGCATTCTCCATTGAACCAGGGTTGAACCAGGCTTTGGTGGTAATGGTTGAGTGGGGGATATGCTGGGCCATGAGGTTGCAGATTGTGCTGGAGTACAATTCCGCTGTTGTTGCTGGCCCACAGCACCTCATGAATGCCCAGTCTTGAGTCGCCCGATCGGTTCGAAGTCTGTCCCATTTAGCACCGTGATCGTGCCCCACGACACAATGGAGGTTATTCACAACGTGAAGGCGGGACTTCGTCTCCACAAGAACTGTGCAGAGGTCACTCCTACCAATACTGTCATAGACAAATGCATCTGCAGCCAGCAGGTTGATAAGGATGAGGTCAAGTATGTTATTTTCTCTTGCTGGTCACCACCTGCTGCAGACCTAATCTAGCAATTATATCTTTTAGGACCCGACCAGCTTGATCAGTAGTTCTGCTGCCGAGCCACTCTTGGTAGACACTGAAATTCCGCATCCAGTGTACATTTTGCATCCATGCCACTCTCAAGTGTTGCTCAACATGGAAGAATACTGATTCATCAGCCAAAGGCAGTTGATACGTGGTAACCAGTAAGAAGTTTCCTTGCCCATGTTTAACCTGAAACCATGAGACTTCATGGGGTCCAGATCGAACGTTAAGGACTCCCAGGGCAATCCCCTCCCGACTGTATGCTACTGTGCCACCACTTCTGCTGGATCTGTCCTGCTGGTGGGACACTTGAGAAAACATGACAATTTACAATCTGTTGCCATGTGTTAGAGGGAATGTTTCAGGCATTTAACTGAAATTTGTTGGAGGCAGCAAGTGGCAAAATTGTAGTTATTAAAAGTAGAATAATCTGACATTTGTTTATTTCAAGTGATAACACTATTTACAGATGTGGAGATGCCAGCATTGGACTGGGGTGGATACAGCAAGTAGTCTCACAACACCAGATTAAAGTGGTGTTTAACCTGATGTTCAGACTTCTATTTACAGAAGATGCACAAAGCACAGACTATGCATATTTACATGCTTATTCAAGCATGGCAGGAATTTTCCCATCTCACCGTTATGGAAATCGTAGAGGGCAGAACACAGACCATGCAAGGGTGTGTTGACCTCAGGTAGGATTTTTCAATCTTGGGGTGAGCACGGCTGAAACATCCCGCACCATGTCTAGGCACAATGGTTAGGAGAATTGTAACAGGGCTGAACATGCTAGGCTTTTCGCCTGTGATTCTCCTCACCCGCTCCACCCAGACAAAATCTGCATCAAGCGCAATGCAGCCAGAAAATCACAACCATTGTCCGTGGATAGCTTGGTAGTCATGATGTGGAGATGCTGGCGTTGGACTGGGGTAAACACAGTAAGGAGTCTCGCAACACCAGGTTAAAGTCCAAGAGGTTTATTTGGTAGCAAATGCCACTAGCTTTCAGAGCGCTGCTCCTTCGTCCTGGGTAGGTGCATTGACCCGAACAGGCACTGGACTGTGGCAGCTAGGGAAATTTCATAGTAGGTTCATTGCAGAGTTAATGTAAGCCTTACTTGTGACTAATAAATAAATTTTACTTTAAAAAGCCCCATCACAAAATCCACTCACTGGTAACCAGTTTCATTCCTCTGCCTGACAAGTATGTGATGTTGAACTGGATAGTTTGCAACCTTGATGTCCTATTTAACAGAGAAGAGTTCCGTAACCCATATCTGGCCCATCACTGAGACTACATACTTATTCCCCCATAAATCGTCCCTCTTCATCTGAGGTACAGCTCATCTGCTACTGAAACTCATTTCCATGGGAGTCTATTCCATTGCTTTCCTGACTTGTTCCCATCTTGCACCTTTTGTAAACTTTTGAGCTTATCCATAACTCTGCTCTCTGTATCCTAATTTGGGCCACCCCATTCAACCATCACCCCTTTGTTTCCAACTCAAAGGCACCTTCCTTTAAAATTCTCATTCTTCTTTTCAAATCCTTTCATGTCCTCACTGCTTCCTCTACTCTGTAATCTCCTCCAGCCATCCTACTCTCTATGCTTCAATTCTGGCCCCATGTGCAATCTGGATTTTAATTGTTCCTCCTTCAATATTTGAGGTCACCAACCTCTCCCCTCCCCTGACAAAAATCTATCATTGGCTCCCTCCTATTTCTAATCCTGCCTCTAGGTGACAATCTGAATGCACAGCACTAATATGAATGTACAGATTGGTGACACCCAACTCTACTTCACCATCACCTTCTCTCTACTGTTGTTATCAGAGTGCATATCTGACATCCAGTACAGGATTATCAGAATTTCTTCCAATTATATATTGAGACTGACTGAAACCACTGTTTTTGTGTCTCCAAATTGTTTCTTGGATAGCAAATCCATCCCCTGCCCTGTCATTAATCTGAGATTAAGCCAGTTTGCTCACAATCTTGATGTCACATTTGACCCTAGAACGAGCTCCCAACGTTGTATTCAGGGCTGCCTATTTTCCATTTCAGTAACAGAGCCTGACTTTACCACTGCCTCAGCTCGTCTGCTGCTGAAATCCTCATTTAGGCCTTCAGCACATCTAGACTTGACTACTTCAATACAATCCTGGCTAGACTCCTACATTCTACCCTCCATAAATTTGAGCTATCCAAAGCTCTGCTGCCAATTACACAAGTGCTCCCGTCACGCTTGCTCCCTGACTTATACTGGCTCCCAATCAAGTAGCAATTTGATT
Source organism: Carcharhinus amblyrhynchos (assembly GCF_965287045.1). Classification (NCBI taxonomy): domain Eukaryota; kingdom Metazoa; phylum Chordata; class Chondrichthyes; order Carcharhiniformes; family Carcharhinidae; genus Carcharhinus; species Carcharhinus amblyrhynchos. The sequence continues at coordinate 76,698,516 of NC_137334.1, read as the reverse complement.
TTAAACTTCTCATCCTGGTTTCAAACTCTGTGTCCATTCCCATACCTCTCTGCAACTTCTCCCAGCCTTATAATCGTCAGATATCTGTGCTCTTCTTCCGGCACCTAATGCTATTTAATTACTCCATCATTGGTGACCGCACCTAGAGTTGCTTAGACCCCAAGCTCTGAAATAGCTTTCTTATACCACTTTGCTCCTTCATCAGATGAGTGCATCAGGCACTCACCTGATGATGAAGGAGCGGCACTCCGAAAACTCGTGCTACCAAATAAACCTGTTGGACTTTAAGCTGGTGTTGTGAGACTACTTACCGTGTCTAACCATGTCCCAATTCTCGCAAAGATGCTCCTTAAAAAATTACCTCTGTGATCAAGTTTTTGGTTCAGCTTCAAAAGCAGAATCAGAGAATAAGTAACAGAATGGCGAACAAGCTTGCTACAAAACAAAGTCTAATAAGCATTAAGACAGCATTTTACATGCAACTGAGTAACTTCTTTACCTAAAGAATGTGATATGTATTACCATAGGTAGTAGACAAAGCCAATAGTATAGATGCATAGGAGTGAAAGCTAGAGAAAAAATTAAAAGGGGATGTTGGCGGAGTCAGAGAATGAAATATAGAAGACCATTCATATGCTGCACAAGTACTGATTTAGCCATCTTCTTGGGCTATCCAATGTATTATATCTTGTGGTTTTGTTTCAAATGTTATTTGATAATGTTCTTTTGAAGCACCTTAGAATCTTTTAAGAATTTAAGAACTAGCAGCACCTAGCCCCTACAGTTTGCTCTGCCATTCATTATGATTACAGGTTATCTCAGTCTTGGAGACACTCATGGATGGGTCATCTACAACCGTTTGGAGTGAATAATTACAAAGATTCACAATCCTCAATTAAGAAATTGCTCCTCATTTCAGCCTTAAATGATTGACCTCTTATCTTGATACTATGTCCCCACCATGTTCCAGGATCCCCAACTAAAGTTTACGTTTATTTATTAGTGTCACAAGTAGGCTTACATTAACACTGTAAAGAAGTTACTGTGAAAATCCCCTAGAATCCACTGGAGGAAACAACCTCTATCTCATCAAGCCCCTTCAGAATCTTATAGGTTTCCATGAGATAGCTTCTCATTCCTCTAATGGCCCAATCAACTCATTTATTCTTGGAATAAGAAGCTTGCTTTATGGTGACAGACTAAGTGAACCTTTGCTGTAATGCCTCCAAAGTAAGTATTTCTTGAATATGAAGACCAAAACTAAACAATACTCAATGTGCTCTCAGCAAAGTCCTATGCAATTGTAGCATATCTTGTTTATTTTTTCCACTCTAAACCCCTTGTAATTAAGTAATACCGTGTAATGAGTATGTAAATAACCTAGCAATTTGCAGCAAGGAAGACTTAGTCCTTGCAGTTACAAATCACCACAACCGTTTGGTTTGTGCTGCTCCATTAGCATTATAAAAATGGAAGCTTGTCATCAATCTCCCTGAATGTTTGAAGATAGTCAGAATCACTATCAATTTAACGAAGGAGGGGGGTCGACTGGCCAACGTCAGTATTGACTCTCCCAATGAGCGACTCACCTAGTGCTAACCTCCCACCTCTTCCCCATAATCCTGCATATTTGCTTTTTTCAGATAACAATCTGATTCCCTTTCAAATGTTTCAAATGGCCGACCTCTATCAGTCTCAGACACTGCATTCCAGATCCTAGCAACTCAGTACATAAGGTTCTCATACACACTTGCTTCTTTTACTAACTACTTTAAATCTGTGTCTTCTCATTCTCAATCCTTTCTCCTTACCTACTCCTTTCAGCCTCATGGTTTTGAATATCTACATCAAATCTCCTCTTAGCCTTCTCTTCTCCAAGTAGAACAGTGCTAATTTTTCCTGCCTATAATGTATAATGTTACACAACATAATCTATAATATTTCCTCACATATTGTGTAAAACACTACAAAATTGAAGATATTAATTAAATGCAACATCTTAATCAAATTCTATGATTCTAAACACAGAGGGGAGTACGGTAGGATGAGAGAAGAATCGGCGAATGTGGACTGGGGGAGCGCGTTGGAAGGTAGGTCTGCTGAGGAGCAGTGGAGGATCTTTAAGGAGATCTTTCTTGGTGCTCAGCAGAAATTTATTCCAATGGTCAAAAAGGACAGTAGGAGGAGAGGTAATAAGCCGTGGATAACGAAGGAGGTGAAGGAAAGTGTTAAATTAAAAGCGGAGGCGTTTAGAGTAGCTAAGAGTAGTGGGCGAGAAGAGGATTGGGAGAGGTTTAAATGTCAACAAAGATTGACAAAGAAGTTGATAAAGAAGGGTAGGAGAAACTATGAAGCTGGGCTAGCACTTAATATAAAAAAGGACAGCAAGAGTTTTTATAAATATATAAAAAGGAAGAGGCTGGCTAGGGTGAACTTTGGTCCCTTAGAGGATGAGAAGGGGGACTTAGTGGTAGGGGATGGGGAAATGGCTGAGGTCTTGAATAACTTTTTTGTTTCGGTCTTCACGGAGGAGGAAGTGAATAATTTGCCGGATGTTAGAGATGGAAAGGTGGTAGGACTGGAGGGTCTCGATGACATTACTGTTACTAGAGAGGTGGTGCTCGACAGACTGGAGGGGCTGATTGTGGACAAGTCCCCAGGACCGGATGGAATGCATCCGAGGGTCCTGAAAGAAATGGCAGAGATGATAGTGGATGCCTTGGTGGTTATTTTCCAGACGTCGCTGGGTTCCGGGGAAGTGCCGGAAGATTGGAAAACGGCTAATGTTACGCCGTTGTTTAAGAAGGGTGCCAGGCAAAAGGCGGGGAATTATAGGCCTGTTAGTTTAACATCTGTTGTAGGTAAAATGTTAGACTCCGTCATCAAGGAGGAAATAGCGAGGCATCTTGAGGGGAACTGCTTGATAGAGCAGACGCAGCATGGTTTCGTTAAAGGGAAGTCGTGTCTGACAAATTTACTGGAGTTCTATGAGGATGTGTCTAGGGCGGTGGATAGAGGAGAGCCGGTGGATGTGGTCTTTCTTGATTTTCAGAAGGCGTTTGACAAGGTACCTCACAAGAGGTTATTGCAGAAGGTCAGAGGGCATGGAGTTGGGGGTAGGGTGTTAGCGTGGATAGAGGACTGGTTGTCAAATAGGAGGCAGAGAGTGGGGGTCAATGGGTGCTATTCGGATTGGCGGATGGTGACTAGTGGAGTGCCCCAGGGGTCGGTGCTGGGGCCTCAGCTATTTACCATTTATATAGATGATCTGGAGGAGGGAACCGAGTGTAGGGTGTCGAAATTTGCTGATGACACCAAAATTGGTGGAAAGGCAAATTGTGCGGAGGGTGGTGAGAGTCTACAGAAGGATCTAGATAGGCTGGGCGAATGGGCCAGGAAATGGCAAATGGAATTTAATGTTGGCAAGTGCGAGGTGGTCCACTTTGGTAGGAAGAATGGTAGGAAGGATTATTACTTACGTGGAGAAAAACTGCAGCAGGCGACGGTGCAGAGGGACCTCGGGGTCCTTGTGCATGAGTCGCAAAAACCCAGCTTGCAGGTGCAGCAGGTGGTCAGGAAGGCGAATGGGATGCTGGCCTTCATCGCGAGGGGGATTGAATATAAAAGTAGGGAGGTCTTGCTGCGGCTGTATAGGGCATTGATGAGGCCGCAGCTGGAGTACTGTGTGCAGTTTTGGGCGCCGTACTTACGCAAGGATATTTTGGCATTGGAGGGAGTGCAGAGGAGGTTTACTAGGCTGATGCCGGAGTTGTGGGGGTTGAGCTATGAGGAGAGGCTGAATAAACTAGGCTTGTACTCGTTGGAGTTTAGAAGAATGAGGGGAGATCTCATTGAGACGTATAAGATGATGAATGGGATGGATAGGATAGAGGTGGAGAGATTCTTCCCGCTCAGTAAGGATAGTAGGACTAGGGGGCACAGCCTCAAGATAAAGGGGGGGGGGGGGGGGGGGGGGGGCGGTTTAGAACGGAGTTGAGGAGGAACTTCTTCACTCAAAGGGTGGTGAATCTCTGGAATTCTCTGCCCGTTGAAGTGGTGGAGGCTACCTCGCTAAATATTTTTAAGACGCGGGTTGATGGGTTTTTGATAAAAGAGGGGATTAAGGGTTATGGGGAGAGGGCGGGAATGTGGAACTGAGCCACGACAGATCAGCCATGATCTTATTGAATGGCGGGGCAGGCTCGAAGGGCTAGTTGGCCTACTCCTGCTCCTATTTCTTATGTTCTTATGTTAAACATTTCTTGTGGTTTGAATTAGGAAAATAAATTAATTTTGCAGCAAGGTGGCAGAACTGGTGGTAAACAATAATAATATTTAATGATGAGATTTATACTATTGCAATGCCAATCAATTTCTCCAAACTGGAACAGAGCTATTGAAACTCAACATCTCATTCCTCCAAGTATTAAATTGTTCTTTAAGCTTCCAAATTAAACATTTTTCTTGGTTCTCCTTTTTAATTTAGTTTTGCCCCCTCAAGCAAAATTTTCTTTCTTGTGGTAGGTCACTTATTTAATACAAAATTACCCTTTTTCCTTCTTCATGGTTGGTCTTTATCCTTAAATCACATTAGTTATGGATATAGACAGTTCGTCTTGTTTATCACCATGATTTCAGTAACATATGGGACAAAAACTTTTGAGATGAGGAAAAATATCGAATAAACAGGGCACTCTGCAAGATACCCAGCTCCAGGAAATTCTAGGACAATATTTCTAAAGAAAGTTACATGGAAAGCACTGCAAGGTTGAAGATACTGATTACATTTTGTGACTCTGCGATTCTAAAAATAATACAAGAACTTCCATCAAACGCTCAACAAGTTTTACTTAGATAGCACTGAGTTTTCTGTATTCGATTCTAATACTCAAAACAAGTTATCTTATGGATTCATAACTAAAGGTTGGGAGTAAGGATTCATTTATATAATGAACACCAGAGACTTCAACCTCATTTAAAAAAATATGCTGGAACATACTTTGCATTTTTTGGTGCTGCTTGTAATTATCCTGACTCAGCTCATGCAAAGTTAATTATTAACACTAAAGGAAGCAAATAACCCACTGGTTGCTTCTCCATGCCAAGGTTCCCAACGCAGCTCGACTTTTAGAGGTGCTGCAAGAAAACATGGGGAGTGAAAACTCAAATAACATTTTGATGCTCTGGTGTTGTGGCAAGTAGGGACAGTGGAAGGAAAAAACAATTCAAGGTACCAATTAAACAAAACTTCACAATGTCACGTAAAGAGCTGTTCCATATAGATGTCTGTCCCTGTGCTGCCACTTCTAATTCATAGCAAGAAGCAACAGGAAAACCATTCAAAATACAGGTAGCTTTAATGGCTTGGAAATTGCATTAATTTGAAAAAGAGTTGATTTTGGAGATGGCATTTACAATATTTTCAGCCAAAACGAATTCATCTTTTCCCTTGTCATTATCCAAATCAATTACTTTCTGCCATGTTTAATATGCCACATTAAATGTGAATAAATCATAGAACAACTCAGTTACTTAGTCACAATCTATTCAGTCAAATGGGCAAATAAGAGTACAACTTCATTCTGTTACCAAATTATTAAAAGAAATCAGAAACTAGCTAGGAACAGATTGTTTATAGTAGAATCGTTAAGGTGTGACAATAGACCCTTCTTACAACTCTTTACCGATAGAGGATGTGAACGAGTAGCTGAGCATAGGCAGTGGGGGTGATTTTTCAACCCCATTCGACAAGTGCAAATCCCATTAAGGTCATGCTCTTGCAAGGAGGTCATAACAGCATTTGTGCAAGGGAGACCCATTTACCATTCATTTAAATATTTAACGCTGTATCTTCCAGGAACTTATTATGTTCCCGCCTGCCAGCGTGGTGTAGCGCCTCCTTCTGCACTGTAAGGATTCTATTCTATTATTCTAACAGCAGCAAGAATCAATACTGGACTCCAAAAATGGACCAGAGGTGATAACCATGCTGGGAGAGACCAGTGTAGCTCCCAACTGATCATGGATTTGGCAGGGTACAAGGTTGGCACTGCCAGGTTGTGAAGCCTATGGGGTGCCTGGGGGAGGGACCTTAAGCTCCGTGCTCCCAGCAAGGTCATCACCTCTGGTCTCCATTTTTGGAGTCCAGTAGTGATTCCTGCTGATATTAGAATAATAGAATAGAATCCTTACAGCACAGGGATTCACTTCATATGGGGGTGGGAGGGTGGGGAAAAGATGCCCCAAAGACCAGCAATGATTGGGGGGAGGGAAAACAGGTCTGTAATACGGTTTCCTGGAGATATTTAAAAAGCTGGCCCTGCTCTCTGTGGAGCTAGGCTTGCTGGTGTCTTTAGGCCACGCCTCTCACAATGACACTGCAAAACACACATCCCTGATTTTAAACAGCAAAGTATGGGAGGATCTGGACAGAAAACCTGCCTGCTTTCTGGGGCGAAATGTGTCTGTTTTTAGTCTCAAAACCCACTTTTACCATTTTTTGGGAAAACCTTACTAAATTAAAGCATGCTCTTCTAAAAACAGTTGTTTTTAAAAGTTACAGTAAGACATTAGCAAATAGATACATGAAAAGCAAAACTAAGAACTGATCTATCTCTGGTTCCAAAATGTAAATCAAGCAAAATTCCAGAATATCTAGTATTACATCCTCACTACTCATCCTTGACTGATTACATTCCTTTCATGACATTTCAACTTTTGCTGGTGTCTATCCAAAACATACACAGCTCGAAAGTATTTTTTGTAAAATACTTCTCATTTCAAGACCTGCTTGAGACTCATTAATATGCGAGCAGTGAAATAAAGGAATTAAGTATAAAATTAAAATATATAATTTACATATATACATATTATCCATTCTTTATAGCATTAACAAAAGGGCAATGATTTATCTCAATCTTTTTCTCAAGAGAAAACAAGTGCAATGCTAAACCTCTTCATAAGACATTGTAGAGTCCCAAAATTAACCTTTTTCCAAGCCTTTCCAATACACCTTTCTAAGCAAGGTAATCAGAAGTTACTAAAAGATTAAGTAAACTTGGAAAGGTTTGTTTTTTATTTATTCATTCATTCATGGGAAAGGCTGAGGGGTGACAAAGGCTGGGGTCTAAATTTTTAAAAAATGATTGATATTCTGAGAGCAGGAGGAAAAGACAATGACGTGGGTAACTCTTAAGGATGAGATTGGTACAATACTGAGAAATTACCTTCATCCTGAAGATCAAGATGCCTGAATCAGTTTGAATGACGATAGGAAATAGCAAAGGAAAGTAGTCACTGATAGTAGTAGTGGGTCCATAACTAAAATAAAAGTTACCCTCTATTATGGTGTGACATTATCAATGTACTAAGTGGGATAGCGTTCCATCGATTTCAGGTCTAGCAACCCATATTTAAATCAAAGCAATTACAAGGGCATGAAGAGTTGGCTAAAGTAGACAGCTTGAACAGATTAAAAGGCAAGACGGTAGAGAAGCAGTGGCAGACATTTAAGGAGATATTTCATAACCCTCAAATATATATTCTACTGAGGAAGACAGACTCTACTGGAAGGATGAATCACCCATAGTTAGTAAAGGATGTGAAGGTTGGTATGTAATTGAAGGGTATACGATGCTACAAAAGATTGATGATAGAATAACAGATTAGGAAAAGTTTAGAAACCAAAAGCCAAAGAAAACAAGTAAGTAAAATACCAGAGAATACCAAAAAGAAATGCAAGAATATTCAGTAAAAGCTTTGAAAAGTACACAGTAGAAGAGTAGCAAGGTGAGCATTGGTCCCTTACGAGGGTGAGACTTGGGAATTAACAATGGGAAATGAGAAAAATCATATAGGCTTTGAACAGGTATTTCTTGTTCACCTCCACAGTAAAAGACATCAAAAAATCACCCTAAGAATAGTTGGGAAAATGCTAGCAGGGCATATACAACATCATTATACTATCAGACATTGTCATTATTATTTTATGTAAGGAAAATAGCATTTGACAAATTTATTAGAGTTCTTTTGAGAATGTGACAGACAGGGTGGATAAAGGAGGCAGTACATTTGGATTTTCAAAATGCATTTGATAAAGGTGATACTCAAAAGGTTATCACATCGGTTAAGAACTCATGGTGTTGAAGGTGATATGAGAATGGATAGAAGGCTGGTCAACTAAAAGGAAATTCGAGGATTAAGGTAAATGGGTCTTTTTCAGGCCGGCAAGCGCAACAATGGAGTGTCATAGGGGTCAGTACTGGGTTCTCAAATAGCTATAATCCTCATTAATGACTTGGGTGATGGAACCAGATGCAGCATAGCTGAATTTGCTGATGATACACAAATAGATAGTAAAGTAAGGATTGGGGAGGATACAAATAATCTACAAAGGGATATGGATAGAGTGACATATTGCCAAAACATAGAAAGCATTCTTTCTGGTTGTATCACAGCTTGGTATGGTTCCTGCTCTATCCAGATAGTTAAGAATGCCCACCAATGCCTACATTTTCTCAGGAGACTAAGGAAATTTAGCATCTCTGCTATAACTCTCACCAACTTTTACAGATGCATTCTTTCTGGTTGTATCACAGCTTGGTATGGCTCCTGCTCTATCCAAGACCTCAAGAAACTAAAAAACGTCATGAACAAAGCCAAGTCTGTCATTTAACCAGCCTCCCACCCACTGACACTGTCTGCACTTCCCTCTGTCTCGGAAAAGCAGCCAGCATAATTAAAGACCCCGCACGCCCTGGCCATAATCTCCTCCGCTGGGAAAGATAGAAAAGTCTGAGGACACATACCAACCAACTCAAGAACAGCTTCTTCCCTGCTACCATCAGACTTTTGAATGGACCTATTTTGCATTAAGTTGATCCTTCTCAATATCCAAGCTATGACGATAACACTACATTCTGCACGCCGTTCCTTCTCTATGAAGATATGCTTTGTCTATGTAGTGTGCAATGAATAATACTTTTTACTTTATACCAATACATGTGACAATAATAAATTAAATGATTAGCATGAATAAGAATGCCAAATTTCAAATGGTTCCATCAATTTATACTAAAAGAGAAATAAGCACATACTGGTTAGTAAGTCAACTCTGGTCAGGGCATTGCCAGGGAGAAAGTAATGGGGAACTCTAGGTAATCCAACCTTCCCAGTAATTCAAGGCACAAGCCTTGAAATATAGACCTTTGGTTGGTAAAAAACAGGTCCCTGTGTATGAACATATGTCGCTTCTAACACATGTACATGAGCATTGTTGTGAATTTGAATTTTGTCTGAAATTTGTTGTCAGTGTAACCACTAGCACCTTTCCGAATCTTCAGTAAATGTTGCCCGGTCGTGAAATCACATCTAATGCCACTGATCCAAAAAGACGTTTTATCTCCCACACAACTGAGCAATGTCATACGTTTATTTCAGTGCCAGTGCAATACCAAGTATGTACGCTGTATGCCTGAGGTTGCCTGATCAAACAGCATGTTCATTTAATAATAAATGCAAAATACACTGGATGTTTGAAATATGTAAAAGAAAACCAGAAAATAATGGAAAAAACTCAGATCTGATAGCATCTGCGGAGAGACACAGTTAACGTTTCGAGTCCATATGACTCTTCTTCAGCATGTTCCATTGGTTGTTTGGAATAGGCAGAATATCAAAATATTGGCCCATAACTTCCACCTGGCCGCAGAAAGCCATGGACTGCCAGAAGTAGGAGAATTCCTTGCAAAGTTACCAGAACCTTGTCGGCACAGGGGGATGCTAACCACACGCCCTTCTGACAGGGCCAGATTGGAATGCCCATTGAGATCATGCAGTTTTAAAGCAAAGGCAGAGCTCAAAATAATTCTCACCTATTAAAATATGTCAATGTCTTTTTTGTTATTTCTTTTAAGCAGTTAATCCTATTGTTATTTGTTCATTTAAAGCATAATTTTTAATTTTAAAGTTGATGAATACTTAATATGTGAACGTAGGTTTTATTTTTTTTAAATCTGTAAAACTACTTAAATGTGCATTACATTGTTATATAAACTTACATGTGACATGCTTAAGTGTTCATATGTTTTAATTTAGAATATGGAAACTGAACAGGTAATTGGGAAGAACAGAGGACAGAACTTCTTGGATCTATAGTTGGAAACCTTGCTATATGAGATTGAACAACAGAGTTTATACTTTGGGCCGTGGGAAATCTAAACCACCATGCGTTTATTATTAGTATTATTCTACCTCGTGTAATTCAATTATTTTACTCATTTATAATTAACTGATATTTAAACATTGTATCTTCTTGCATCAATAAAGCTGTTGCAGAATTTTGTAAAGTTTAATGGAAAACATTTATTAACAAAAATAACATTATACATACAAAACTTTGACATCATGTTAACATTTAACTTTAGCAGTTGCAGAATAATATTGTTTAATTACCTCATTCTTTCCAAATTTTATAATAAAACATATTTTTTCACTTTAACACAATGATCAATAAAATACTTTAACACATTCTGCTGTTTTTCTGTAAATAACAAGGGGAGAGGACCAGAATGGCATGGTAGCACAGTGGTTAGCATTCCTGCTTCACAGCTCCAGGGATCTGGGTTTGAATCCCAGCTCGGGTCACTGTCTGTGAGGAGTTTGCACATTCTCCTTGTCTGTGTGAGTTTCCTCCCGGTGTTCTGGTTTCCTCCCACAGTCCAAAGATGTGCAGGCTAGGTTAATTGGCCATTTTAAATTGCCCCTTAGTGTCCCAGGATGCATAGGTTAGAGGGATTAGTGGCTAAATATGTAGGGATATGGGGGTAGGGCCTGGGTGGGATTGTGGTTGGTGCAATTAGATGGCTAAATGTCTTCTTTCTGCACTGTAGGATTCTATTGGAGGGGAAGGGTTTGGACATATTAATTGCACATTTTACATGTGGTCTGACTCTGAGCACATGACATCTGTACCTACATCAAAGCATTAAAAGAACTTCAGTGATTTTAAAAAGCCAAGCTAAAAAAGTGTGATGTTCTAGTGGTGGTGGAACATGACTCCAGGTTTTCAATCTGCATTAGATTCTGCAACATCTATTAGAGCATCAACCTACAGCAGGCTTGTATTCATCACCGTATGGATTAAACTTCTCTAAAGCATTTGAATGAAATAGCCAAGTTTCCAGAGTAAACGTAGAACTCATTTCACCCTATATCTTAAGAGGTTTCTATTTATATATAAAATTTATTTTTATTAGTGTCTCAAGTAGACTTGTATTAACACTGCAATAAAGTTACTGTGAAAATCCCTGGTAATGGAGGCATTAGACCACCGGGAATGAATGAAATGCAAATTGGTCCCTTGGATGGCAATCCCCCACAGGTACAGTGCCAGTGGGATGATCCACCTTCTGGCATCTACTTGCCTTTATTCCTACATATCCCTGGGTCATGGTAACCCTTGCCAATTTACCAGATTTACCATGATTCTCTGCCCTTCTGCTGTAGGAGATTACACCTGTTCTGGGTCCATCTCTTGTCTCTATTTCATGATCCATTATTACGTCCTTTTGCCTTACACCATCATCCTCTTTTGTCATTTATTTGTGCCAGTCCTACACTCTACCCTTCTTTCTCTGCCTACTTTTTCTCTAGCTTCAGTTACTGAAGATCTGTTCAATCTAAAAGTTCATTTTCCACTTGTTGCTGAGGGTTCTGATGAAAGATCACTAAGCTGATTCTGGGGCAGCATGGCAGCACAGTGATTAGCATTGCTACCTCACAGCGCCAGGGACCCGGGTTCAATTCCTGCATCAGGTCACTCTGTGTGGAGTTTGCACGTTGTCCCCATGTCTGCCTGGGTTTCCTCCAGGTGCTCCAGTTTCCTCCCTCAGTGCAAAGATGTGCAGGTTAGGTTGATTGGTCATGCTAAATTGACGCTTAGTGTCAGGGGGATTAGCGGGGTAAATATATAGGGCTACGGGAATAGAGCCTGGGTGGGACTGTGGTCGGGGCAGAGGCGATGGGCTGAATGGCCTCCTTCTGTACCGCAGGAATTCTATGGTTCCATGGTGCATTTTAAAAATGTCACACAAAACCCATTCACTAGTAGAGTTAAAAATCACACCTATTAACTCTATTTCTTGCTGCACAGATGCTGCCTGACCAAGTGTTTTCAAAATCTTCTGCTTTTACTGTGAGCAATATGTGATTTTTTTTAAACAATTTGAGGAAACTAATTTAGGTAACTTTACAAAGTTAGGTAACTTTATCAATATTGGTTACCTGAAGTTACCAATTTAGCTAACTTTACAAAATACTATTACAAATAATAGAACTGCTTGAAATGTCAACACAGTTGTCTGGGAGACCAAGTGCAGTGGAATCTTTTTGAAGGCAGAGTGGTGGTTGCATTCCACAGCATTGGCACAATTGAAGAAAGAATTATGCGTGTGTGTGCTTGCATTGCACAGCTTTTGAGAAAGAGTTGCAGTTCTTCAAGTACCAAGCCTTCAGCATTAGCACTGTGGTACAAGCACGCTGAATTACTTAATCTACATACAGCCAGAAATAAATGACGACCTGCGCCTCCAATGGTGCTTGCTTTATCATGGAGGGCAGTAATGCCCAAGAGATGGGCTTTCCTCGTACTTCTATTGCTCTTGACAGATATGGGACACGAGTGCTGCTTCATTTACTTTACTGACTATAAAAACACTGACTCACATTGATAACATGTTAATGTAAGCAGGCTGTTGTGTTTAAACTGTTCAGTGTATGAGCTCAAAATGTGGAGGTTGTCACTTTTCTTGGACATGCCGAGCTTTGAGTTGAGAAAATTAATGACTTAACAAGAATGCATTGCATTATTACATTTGGGATGTTTGGTGCAATCCCAGTTAATAGGTGCATTACTTATTTCCTGTTTCCAGGTACTCTTGTGTATATGGAAGTCTATACATGTCTGTGTGAAAATCACTAGTGTATAGTGTTGCAGAGTTGATGTTTGTAAAATTTTTAAAAATTGCAAAATACTAAGAGGTGAAAGTACTGCATGGTCCCTTTAAGTGTTTTTCTGTACTTAAGAGTTTAAAAAAAGATGTAGGTGCATATGGTGCCAGTACACAGACTGAAACATTGCATCAAAGGCCAAACAGTAGTGTTGCCAAGACAAAAGGCTGTTTTTGAATTTTAACCAGTTTAAATTGGGCACTTAGTTACCAGCAACCTATTAGATTTGAAATTGATGTTTTGGTAACCAAAGAACCAAATCATATTATAGGAAATATTGAGATGCCATCAGGGGTATGAGACACAGGGTGGCAGTGAGACAAACGGAAGAGCACCTACCACCTGTCATCACTCACAGCTCTGAGAGAGAGAGAGAAAGGGAGAGAGAGAGAGAGAGAGAGAGAGAGAGAGAGACTTGCTAGCTCTCATAGCTATATTTACGTCTTAAAAGAAAGCCTCAGCTCAATAATGAAGATAGCAAAGAGAAAAGACAGAATATTTTGGAAGACGACAAACCTGGTTATAATTTAGAAATATTTAATTTTTTTGTTAATAAGGGGAATTGTATTGCGTTAAACAGCATTCCATTAGAATTGTGTGTCATTTCGTTTGTTAATAGTTTAGTTAACTTGTTCACGGTTAGATAAATAGTGTTATTTGTTGATTTTATAGGACAGCCTCAAGTGGTTATTTTTGATTTAACCACAAAAAGTTGCTGAAGTGCAGATCATACTACTTCTCACATACTTGTAACAGATTAGGAGGCGAAGTACTCCTCTTCGAGTGGTTATGTGTTAGCTCTCAAGGTGGGGACCAACCTCCACTTCATAACAATAGAATGGTGTTTCATGAATACTGTCAAGCCAGAAAGTGCAGTTCCCTCAATCTTTCTTGCCTGCAAATTATCCAAAGCTTGATTACATTGAGTTAGTCCTATACATTCTGCAAATCATAATTATGTTCATAAGCAAGAGGCCATACCACCTGTCAAGCCTGCTCTGACATTCAGTACAATAATGGTTAAACTTTAACACTGATTTCACTCTTCTGTTTTCTTCGCATACCCCTTGGTGTTCAAATATCTCTTGCTCACCTTGATTGATTGACAGCGCTCTTGGGCACAAAATTCCAAACTTCAGAGAAATTTTCCTCAGTCTCAGGATATGAATTAGCCTCGAGATATGATCCCAAAATTCTCACGTCTTCCAGGAGGAACAGCCTCTCAACAACTACCCTGTCATGTGTTTCTCAATAATCATCCAATGATTTGATTAATTATTGTCACATGTATTAACATTCAGTGAAAAGTATTGTTTCTTGCGCAATACACAGACAAAAACATAGCATTCGTAGAGAAGGAAAAGAGAGCATGCAGAATGTAGTGTTACAATCATAGCTAGGGTGTAGAGAAAGATCAACCGAATGCAAGGTAAGTCCATTCAAAAGTCTGACAACAGAAGTGAAGAAGCTGTTCTAGAATCGGTTGGTACATGACCTTAGACTTTTATATATTTTTCCTGAAGGAAGAAGGTGGAAGAAAGAATGTCTGGGGTGCTTTGCTGAGGCAGCAGGAAGTGTAGACAGAGTCAATGGATGGAAGGCTGGTTTGCAGTGGTGGATTGGGCTACATTCACGACCTTTCGTAGTTTCTTGCGATCTTGGACAGAGCAGGAGCCATACCAAGTTATGATACAACCAGAAAGAATGCTTTCTATAGTGCAAATGTAAAAGCTGCTGAGAGTCATAGCTGACTTGCCAAATTTCCTTAAGTCTTCTGAGAAAGTAGAGGCGTTGATGGGCTTTTTTAACCATAGTTTCAGCATGGGGGGACCGGGACAGGTTGGTGGTGATCGGGACACCTAAAACCTTGAAGCTCTCGATCCTTTCTACTTTGTCCCCATTGATGTAGACAGGAACATGTTCTCCTTTACATTTCCTGAAGTCGATGACAATCTCCTCTGTTTTGTTGACATTGAGGGAGCGGTTATTGTTGCCATACCAGTTCACCAGATTCTCTATCACATTTCTGTACCGTGTCTCATCATTGTTTGAGATCCGACCCACTATGGTGGTGTCGTCAGCAAACTTGAAAATCGAATTGGAGAGGAATTTGACCACACAGTCATAGGTGTACAAGAAGAATAATAGGGGGCTGAGAACATAGCCTTGTGGGGCACTGGTATTGAGGATTATCGTGGAGGAGGTATTGTTGTCTATCCTTACTGATTGTGGTCTATGAGTTAGGAAGTTCAGGATCCAGTTACAGAGCGGGGTGCCGAGGCCCAGGCCATGGAGTTTGGAGATGAGTTTCATGGGAATGGGGTCATAGTTAATTCAATTAATAGTTCCTACTTGCTAATCCTTGGACTGAAAGAGATCAGACATCAAATCTTCAATCTGCTGTGCCAGAGATGAATAAGACCCCAGAGTGAATACAAGTTAAT